>NC_137344.1:26080993-27404227 GCF_965287045.1 Carcharhinus amblyrhynchos
GTAGGCTTCCCAGGGCAGGTCCAACCATCTTCAGCTGCTTTCAGTAATGATTTCCCTTTGTTCTATGCCAGGAATAAGGCTGCTTGCTGACAATTGTATAGTACTCCATTCCAAACACAAGTCCTCTGGTAATAACACAGCTGATGCCAGCCTTCAACAGAGATGGACAACATCCAGATTTTGGCTGACAATTAGTGGGTAACATCCATACCTCCAGCAAAATAAAACCTAATCACTTACTGCAGCTTCAAAACCACCGCCATTGTCTCCCCTCCCCTCAAATTCTGGGAGTTGCCCCATGATTAGATGTTTAACTGGACCAGCCATTTCATAATGGCCATGAAAGCAAGACAGAAATCAGGTATTTCTCAATGAGCTGCTCAATTCCCAACTCCTCAAGGATTGAACTCAAGAGTTTGATCAAATGGGTAGCACTGGGCTGGGTGGCTGCAGTTGCATGGACACTCAAAAGAAGATTGATACCATCCAGAATAAAGCCAACCACCGCTTTCTCAGTGAACCTGGAGGTGAACAATAAATGAAGCCTTGATATTATTCCAGGAATAAATTTAACAAATGTGGAGAACTGGAAATAGTGGCAACCACCCGACAAAGATACCATTGACAGAGAGTGGACAAGTGGGGCTTTTAATCAGTGGGGAGGCATAGTCAGCACAAAGACTCAATCAGCCCTCTTTGAAGCAGACATTTTCAAAAGCAAAGTGGACCAGGGACACCTGACATTGAAACACAGAAAAAATGTACAACTCCAAAGTAGTAGAATGGATAGTGACTTATGTGGGTTGCTGTTGTGCGTGGATCACATAGGAGTGGCATGGTGGCACGGTGGTTAGCATTGCTGCTGCACAGTACTGGGCACCTGGGTTCAATTCCCAAATTGGGTCACTGTCTGTGTGAAGTCAGCACATTCTCCCCATTTCTGCATGGGTTTCCTCCGGGTGTTCTGGTTTTCTCCCACTGCCCAAAAGACGTGCTGGTTTGGTGTATTGGTCACAGTAAATTCTTCCTCAGTGTACCCGCACAGGTGCCGGAGTGTGACAATGAGCGGGTTTTCGCAGTAACTTCATTGCAATGTTAATGTAAGCCTTACTTGTGACTAATAAATAAAGCAGGTCGAAGGAATCAATCTGAGATAGAATTGGTCAAAAGTAGATGAGACGGGTTTAAGAAAGAAAGATTACTCAAGCCAAATGAAGTCAAAGCGAGGTTTAGAGAAAATGTCATTTAAAGAATCAGCAGAGATTGCCCGGGCTGGGACATGTACAGGGAGAGAGCAAGGGAAGAAAGAATAAGAGAAGAGAAGTGAACAAAAGGGATACAGAATGAACAAAAGAATAAATAACTAAAAACAAAAGAAAGGATTAATAAGATGAATCAAATATCAAGAAAGATCAGTCATGCTTGTAAGCTCATTCAAAAGTAAAATATATCTAGCTTCTCTTGGTTACAGAGCACGTAGGAGAGGTAGAAACACAAATGTGAGAAAGGGGAAGGAAAAAAGAAAACGCAAAGAATGAGAGTGAAGGAGGAACAGAAAGAGGCAGATAGAAGTAGAGAGAGACCAGAACAGAAGAGGAGGGAAAGATAAACAGGAATGAAGGAGGAGAATGTCAGTAGAGCAATGAAAGAGTGAACACCACCAAATGGAAAATAAATTGGGAGTTAGATATGCTTAATTAATACAATGTGTTAAAAAGATAAGAGTTATGGTGACTCTGATGTATAAATGAAAATCATGTAAGAAGATAATGGTTAAAATAACAGGTACTGATATAATGCTGCTGTGCATTTTCTGATACAATAGTATCTGCAGTGGTAAACCACAGAGACAGACATGAGCTTTGGGGTCTAACCACATCAATGTCTGGACCATGAATCAGGCACCACGTGGTTTGCTAGATGACTTAAATGAGGATTGGACAGGCAGCCAGCCAAATAACCGTTCACAAACCAAAAAAGAACAATACCTATAGTGACAGTGAAAGGCCATTTGTGCAATTTAAAAAAGGAATCTGAAATATCTGAGGGGGAGAGTTGAAGGGTAGAAGACAAGTGAAACAATTAGGGAGAAATCCAAGATTATTGTAAATTTTGCCTCTTTTTCTTTTTTTTTGGAGGCTTTTTGAAACTATGATTAACCTCTGAAAGTCTGTACTGCAACAAAAATCCAATAAAAACATTCAATCCTGTAGCTGAATTGCTTCGCAAAAATGTAGTTCATTAAAAGACTGAATAGATATTAAACACAATGTCCACATATACAACTGATGGCACAGTGGTTAGCACTGCTGTCGCACAGCGCCAGGGACCTCGGTTCAATTCCCAATTGGTTACTGTGGAGTTTGCACATTCTCCCTGTGTCTGCGTGGGTTTCCTCTGGGTGCTCTGGTTTCCAGTCCAAAGATGTGCAGGTTAGGTGGATTGGCCATACTAAATTCTCCCTCAGTGTACTTGAACAGGCACCTGAATGTGGCCACCAGGGGATTTCCACAGTGACTTCATTTCAATGTGAATAGAAGCCTACTTGTGACTAATAAATAAACTTTAAGTTCAATCAAGCAGAGAGACATAGATTAGCACATAGAATGCCTCATGAGACTCCAATCCCAGCTAATCATTAGGCAAACACGACCCACACAGGGAGGAGAGTTACCCCAATACCAGCCCATGCATTCCACCTGGTGAACAACTGCCCACCATCTTGCTCGCAGATGCTTAAAATGATGACAAAACTATCATAAGCAGACTTGCATTCTTGCATAGCGCTTTCTCATGTCCTCATGAGTGCCAACGAATGACAATGACATAGCACTAACAGGACATACGAAGGTGAACATTGATCAGGAGAAGGCAGAAATATAGAAAGAGTCTGGTGCTTTAATCAACAGCATCCTCATGAAGGATCTGGCATGTTTGTTCAGTGTGACATTGTTGTGACTCTAAGGTCAATTTCAAATCCCAGGATAGCCACAACAATAGTCAAACCTCAGACTTTTAGGAGCCAATAAACAGCCAATGAGCCAATATGCAAATGAACAAGATTCTACATACTCTTTCTATATGTCATTGGCAACATGATTCTAATGTCTGACTTAGCGGATGGTGTGAGGAGAGTGGCTAAAGACTTGTAGAAAATATTAGCAGAGGAAATGGCCAATCCCTTCAGATGTCTGCCATCTGAAAGAGAAACCATTCTTCAGCCCTTGGCTGTAGCCCTGTATTTCTTGGAACTTCTAATGGTTAAGGGTGCCTTGCATGCTTAATAAGCTTTCTGCCTCTAAACCTTACAACCAGTCCCCCCACCACTCTCAGTTTAAAGTTTTTTTTTCCTTAACTCTGTTTTATTCCTTCAGCCAATCTCTTTTAATCTATGCCCCTTGGTGACTCCTCCAGTGTTAGAAACAGGTCCTTCCATATCCCCTCATTATTTTATGCAGTTAAACTAAATCCTCCCTTAGTCTCCTGCATCCCAAAGATAAAAACCCCTGCCTATCCAACCTAGAAGTTGGCAGAGTTAAAAAAAAATACAGTAAGTGAAAAATAAAGAAAAATGATGGTTCAGTGAGAAGTTTTGCAGACAAGACAAAAAAAAATGTTCTTACTAATTCAAACTGAAGAAAACTCAGTCGTGGTTCTCAAGGGAATAATCTGATGCATCCTTTTAAACTGAAAAAAACTCTGCGGCATCTTTCAGTAAGAGGAAAAAGGTTCCCACCTGCTCCTGGATTGAAAGGATTGACAAATGGTACAGCTTAGGGGAAAAAAGACTATCTGGTTATTCACTTTCAATGGATTGCAGTGTTTATATTTCTCGGGACTGTTGGTATTATAGCTTAGCCTGTTATGATTGTTTGGCTGAGTTTCAAAGCCCTGAACCACTTATCTTAGCAGGAGACTATGTTTGCATTTTGGTTGAAAACTTTAATAAGTTATTAAAGGATTATCTGTATTTGATATGGTTAGCAGAAATAACTGTTTAGTTGCTTTTATAAGAGATTGATCTATTGGAGGAAGTTACATTTTTAATGGGTTTTATGACATCGAGAGAGTGAGTGAGAGTTCCATTAGATGGTTAGAAGTTTAATATTTTTCACTTCCAGATGGCTCCTACTGTCTGTCCACAGTAGGGACTGAGTGAGTGGCAATGGAAGGTACATAAGATTGGGGGGGAATGGGGGAGGGGAGGGTTGTTGGAGTGAACATGAAAGGAACATGGGGACAACTTTTGGGGGGGAAGACTTTTACATAACCGTGTATTACATCCATGAAACATTACAAAGAACTTTACAATCACTGGATTACTTTGAAGTACAGTCAGTAATTTAATTAAACATGACAGCTAGATTATGCAATATATAATCTCCAAAAGATGATGTTAGCAGGACATTGCCCTCGCTCCTTTTTTCAATAGTGCAGTCTAATACTGACAATCTGCTAAATCAAAAGAGCCCCATTTTAATATTTCGTTAGAAAAACAAGGAGTTAACCTCTGGTCTCTCATACTCTCTCATCTTTTCACAAACCCCTTTTCCTTCTCCGTAACCTAATACACACATTTTTGAGATGTGTAATTCCTTAATTTAGTTAGCATTAAAGAAACCAAGTCTAGTGAGTCAAGTAATACCCTCTCTCTAGCACATCTCAAGCAACTAATGATCCACTTAACCAATATAAATTTACCAAAATTTGTTAATTAGTTATGGAATATGCAAATTTTGTGGTAAGTAGTTCAGAATAAAAGAAGGAATTCACTTGCATGTGTTCCTGCTTTAAAACAGTTTGAGTTCAATAAACCAGTTTGAGAGTTGGTTAAACATTTCATGTAAAAAGGGGCATAATGTAGCTGAGAATTATGTTTTAAATAATCTGCAAATTCCACTCTAACATCTCATCAGAGCACCAAGCTTGTTCCATTGTCTGGATTTCAGTGTTTGCCGCTTCTTCTCACCTGATAAAATGCAATGAAATAAATCATAGGAATCATCATAGAAACCTTACTGTGCAGAAAGAGGCCATTCGGCCCATCGAGTCTGCACAGACCACAATCCCACCCAGGCCCTACCCCCATATCCCTACGTATTTTACCCACTAATCCCTCTAACCTATGCATCCCAGGACACTAAGGGGCACTTTTTAAGCATAGCCAATCAACCTAACCCACACGCCTTTGGACTGTCGGAGGAAACTGGGGTACCCAGAGGAAACCCATGCAGACATAGGGAGAAAGTGCAAACTTCACACAGACAGTGACCCGCGCCAGGAATCGAACCCAGGTCCTGGAGCTGTGAAGCAGCAATGCTAATCACAATGCTACTGTGCCAATGGATTTCTTCAGAAATCAAAAAAGGGTTTGTGATCCATTCTGCCATATAGTCAGTGTTCCACACACAGATATAACTGCACACTAACAGGTAGGGGTGTACATCTTTAACTTTGTGAGTGAACAGATTTGTTTGGGTTATGTTAGACTGTGTGCAGGGAATTCCATGACACACAGATCATGAGGTAGAATGTCGTCACTCTGTTTTGCTATTAGGAAGGTTGGAAAAGTTTGCGTCTACCGATTATCAGCCAAAGGCAACACTCAAGCTAACTTCTGAAATTATCCTCATTGTTGTGGAAGACAAACTTTGTACCAAGATGTCCTGTGTCACATTATTCTTAAATATCACATTATTGATGATCTTTGCTACATACAGGCAGACAGTGGACTGTTCAAGAGCAATTTCCACGCGTTGAGAGTTGGGCAGAAGGTGAGACTGCTGAATAATCTTGTAGGATCACCTCCATAATGAAAACTGGCTCTGATTAGAATGGGGAGGATTAATAAATACTTCAGCTGAAATTTTTCACGAAGGCTGTGCCGGTTGGAAGGACGTGGGCAAGTCCATTGCTAGGGCTGGGAAGGTATGATCTGGACAGAACGGATAGGAAAAAATTGTTCTCATTGGTGGGAGGATCAAGAACAAGAGGGCACAGATTTAAAGAACTGCCAAAAAATGCAATGGCAACATGGGGGCAAACCTTTTGATACAGCAAGTGTTTCGGAGCTAGTATGCCCTTCCCAGAAGTGTGGTAGAGGTAGGGTCAACTGAGGCTTTCAAAAGTGAATTGGATCATGATCAGAAAAGAAAACACTTTCAAGGCTACGGGGAGAAAACAGGGGTAAATTGAACCTTCAGAGGGCCAGCACACAGACATGGATGGGTTGAATGGCCTCCTTATGTGCTATAACCAGTTATTTTATGCTCATGGCCACTGCAAAGAGACTTAATATTTCTATTTAATTAATGTACTTAAAATTGATTCCATATGTTGAATAAAGACTCATTTGACCAAAAACATGAAATTCTGTAGAAGTGAAAATAAAGGTAATATTAAAAGTTCATACAGAATTGTTGAGTACACGTGCTGAATATATGAAAGTACATGAAGGATAGCAATCCAAGATCAGAGCTAAACTATATCTCCTTCCACTGATATTGAGTAAATCAACAAGATCCAGGGAACATTTATATAAAGACAGTCATTAAAGTCTCCAACTGGTATATAAGCCAAGTTTATGGAACATATTTTTCATTTCACTCTTGTGTTTTGGGAAATAAAATGTAAACCCAAGGAATAAAGTTTTTAAGTACATGTACAATGATGGAGATACAATAAGTCAAGATGGTAAACTTGTAAGTAACTGATGATCATTAACTGAAACACACATGGATTCTGCATGCACGCTACACAATTACAACCAAAGAGAGTGTCAGGTGTTTTTCACAAGAAAACGGTTACAAATGTGGAATCCAATCCTCAAATTAATAGTAAGTAATAAGTTATGGAATCCCACGAAATGTAAAACGGAATTGGGATTACTTGTCAGTATAAACTAGTCATATTAACTGTAGCCATTCAATTGTAGAATTATAGAACTGTATATATTGGGCGGCACGGCAGCATAGTAGTTAGCACTGCTGACTTACAGCACCAGGGACCCGGATTCAATTCCAGCCTTGGGTTACTATCTGTGTCGAGTGCATACATTCTCACTATGTTGGCACAGGTTTCCTCCAGGTGCTCTGTTTTCTTCCCAGTCAAAAGATGTGTGGGTCAGGTGGCTTGGCCATGCTAAATTGCCCCTTAGCGTCCCAAGGTGTGTTGGCTAGGGGAATTAGTGAGGCAAATACATGGGATTATGAAAAAAGGGTCTGGGAGGGATAGAGAGTTGGTGCAGACTCAGTGGACAGAATGTCCTGCTTCTGCACTGTAGGGATTCTATGACTTTATATATATTTCTAACATGGGTAAAAACTTTGGAATTTTTAAATAAAGACAGTCTGAGGCTTGTTCAGCCATGTTAATTTGACTCTAGTCATAGTTTCACATATCTTACGATTGATTTGTAATCTTGAAGTGTGAATGAATTACATTGTTGATCCTGACTTCATTGAATCAAATAATATAACCATTAAAGCTGTATAAAATGGTATCACAGCAAAACATTAGGGTTTAGTTTGTTTCTGATGTATAGAATTGAATAACATTAACTGCTGGCTTTTGGAATTCAAACTATTTAGCACATTCAATCTAACCACCTACCTCACCCATCATGATCGTCTGCACTGTGTGAGCTTTTATATGATGTGGTGACACTTCAAAAATTTTCCCACTCATTAAACACAATAATGCCAGGTCTGACCAGGCACAAAACACTTTTTTTGGTTCAACTGTGTGACTGAAGAAAGCTGCATGAATTCACCATTAATGAAAATTGGCTCTTTCTCATTTTTCACTAATGTCTATTGATCCGTATTTGGAAGGTTAGGAATGCTCAATGCAATGCTAAGCAAGGACAAAGGATATCCCAGCAGTCCTTCCTGCATCTCCTTATTTGTGAAAATTAACAAAGGCAAGTGTTTTTCACCTTAGAAGCCCAAGGGAAGAAGGCACAAAAACAATAATTGCCTCATTGTCAATCGAGTATCCCAACCACAAAGAGTGAATAAAAAGTGTTGACAGAATTAATGTTCTGTGCAATAATATTTAAAAAAAAAATTGGCCCATGCAGATTTGAATGTTCTCAACAGATTAAAAATTCAGATCATTTCAAATGAATCCAGCCCCACTCTGAGGAATTCAAAGCTGAAGTTCAGTTCTGATTTCTCTTTGAAAAATATGTTCAAATCCCTAAATCATTTGTAGTGAAGGTGGTGTTCACTGCACAGTAAAAACATCACTGTATGTTCCTCCCTGTTGTTAATGTTTAGCCCATGTGAGATGAGATATTTGATTGCAGTTACAATCAATTCAGAATGACCAAATGGTTTTCATATTCATACCCTTAACTTTTTCATAATAGTACAATTTGAAAGTTATAGGTGACCTATTTACAATAGGCTCTACAAAGCCATAGAAAAAGTTTCCCATGAGTGGGTTTTCCCCTACCTACTGGAAGCATGGAGGAACAAGGCTTCGACCTTCCATGAAACAGATTTTGTGGAACTGTCCCATTTTATATAAAGATTTTAGCGCAAAAACAGGTCATTTGGCCCAACTGGTCTATGCCACAATTTATGATTCACATGAGCTTCCTCCC
Organism: Carcharhinus amblyrhynchos; assembly: GCF_965287045.1. Classification (NCBI taxonomy): domain Eukaryota; kingdom Metazoa; phylum Chordata; class Chondrichthyes; order Carcharhiniformes; family Carcharhinidae; genus Carcharhinus; species Carcharhinus amblyrhynchos. The sequence goes on from NC_137344.1 coordinate 26,089,602, forward strand.
CTTTACTTCATTCTAACCCTTTCAGTCTATCTTTATATTCCTTTGTCCCTAAAGTACTTAGCTAGCTGCACCTTAGATGCATCTATGCTATCCACCTTAACTATTTCATGTGGTACCAAGTTCTGGGTTCTAACAGATCTCTGGGGAAAGAGGTTTCTCCTGAATTTCTTACAGGATTTATTTGTGATCCTCTTATATTTATAACCCCTAGTCTGATTTCCCCCACAAGTGAAAAAAAAACCTTTTGTTCACATTTATCCTATTAAGCATCTTCATAATTTTGAATATCTCTACTCGGTCACCTCGCTCCCTTTTCTTTTCAAGGTCACCTCACTCTTTGATATTTCAGCAGAAATCACTCAGCTACCCATCGCACAGGAAGTGAAAGAGATTAGGAGTATGTGTTCATAAAAGTAAAATACTACAGATGCTGAAAATCTGAAATAAAAATAGAAAATACTAGAAATAGTCAGCAGATCTGGCAACATTGGTTTATGACTCGCCTGATGAAGGAGCAGTGCTCTGAAAGCTTGTGATTTCAAATAAACCTTTTGGACTTTGGTCTGATGTTGTGAGACTTCTAACATTGACTCACTTTCTCTCTAAACCAATGTTTTGAGTCTGGGTGACTCTTCTTTAGAGCTTCAAGCATTTACTTTCAAACTGCAGGCACAATGCAAATCTAGCCACTATTTCTTATTATTCCTTACAGAATGTAATGTGCATGATGTGCTAATACTATACTGCCATTATTTTGAGGGATCTTATTCTGGCTGATTACTATAACTTTGATGAAAGATTCCCCCAGAGCAAAGGCCAATGATGTAAATGCTATTGATCAATGGTTAGATAGGTAAATGTGATCGGCACAGGCTTGGAGGGTTGAAGGGTCTGTTCCTGTGCTGTGACTCAGAATTACTTCTACCAAAGTTGCGGGTTGGGATTCCTCCCCAACATCCCCCACCCCGCTGCCCCCATACGGCCAATGGCAGACTGTTCCTGCCGCTGCAAAACACGCTGTTTTGAAAAGGCGGAGGTGGTCCACCATTGGCCAGTGGCGGGTTTTTCCCACCAGTCAATGAATTTTCCCATTGTTCACACCTTCTGTCGCTGGGGAACCCGTGATAGGGGATCATCATTGGAGGGATCTTCTGATCCCGCCAGTGGGAATGGCGGGAATACTTTGGCCATGGTGTTAATTGAGAGGTCCCTGTAAATCTAATCTGCTATATGCCTTGGCTGCAACATGTGGTTATATGTTGCCACAGGATTGTATGGTTAGAGCGTGATTTCTTCCCAAAGGAAACACAGTTTGATAAGCCTAGGGAATAATGTTCATAAGTGGATCATGTTCCTGGGTATTTACACATGTTAGCTCTATCGTAGCTTCTGGCAAAAATTTCTCAGCATTTCATCTGAGCTACTGACTATGGGCTTTTTTGAATGCCTTCTTTGCTCTCCTCAGCAACCACAACACGACCTGACCACTTTGGGACTGTTTCTTTTTCCTACTCCGAACTCTCAATCACACCTGAATTGCGCGGTAGTGCAACACACAGAAGGCTATAATTCAAGAAAAATCTTGAGTTTCATGTTTCTCAACATACCTGTTATTCCTTGCTGAATCTTGTAATCCAGAGCTCCTGTGGCATCACTAGTCTTCAATGAATCATCGGAGTAGTGCTTTGACTCACCGATGTAAGCGTGCCACCTCAGTAACTGGCACTGATGTTAAAAAAAATGTTTGGCATCATTTATCAGCTGCACATTCCATGATTGAAACTCTTCCTTGCTTAGAAAATGGAAGGAGTTGTAGTAAATGTTGCAGATGGCCACAAGGGCATCCTGCACCTCAGGAAATCCTGCTTGTTAATAAAAGCTGATGTTTTGCTCTCCTGACTATTTAGGATCCAATAAGAACGTAAATAATTAAGAAACCTATCTGATCGGAATAGGAACCTTCTTAATGTTGGAGTGAAAACTTCTGACTAAGTTCAGATGAGGCTCCCTGGAAAGATGCAGTTGTGTAAAAACTCAAGGCTGTTGGGCAATATAGCAGCCATTATTTAATACTGTGTTACAGGCAGGCAGGGAAATGATTTAAACAGCCACGGTTTCTCCTCTCACTACTACTCCAGAAAAGTGTTTTGTTTTAATTTCCCCCTTTGTCAGCGCTGGCATATTTTCCCCAGCCCTTCAATTTTGAGTGATCTAATCTTCTATTACTCGCCCCTCAAACTCAAATAAGATAAAATTTAACACAGATACAAAAGGCGAGAAGGGGTTTCACAACAAGTGCTCCTTTTGCATTCCTACTATAGAAGAGGGATAAGGGAAAGAAATGGGTACAGAGTAAAGACATGATAAGTATAAGAGTTCATGTGAATTCAGAGCCCAGAATCAAAAGTCTAATGTGTGTTCTTTCAGAGGTTAGCAGGCTGAAACTGTTGCTGTGTGATCCATCTTTCCAGAAGTGAGGGATTCCCCGTTGGAAAAGGCACACAGAGATGATCTTATAGGCATCGACACAGAAGTCCCAGTGTTTCCAATTGTACACAGTGTAGGTGGCAATTTACCTGAACAGAACCCTTTCTGCTGCTACCTATTGGGTGATAAAATGATTGACTGTCTGGGTTCAGTTCCACATGGCAATATTACAGGTTCTAACAGCTCAGGGGAGGTCATGTGGTGTACCTCCCACTTCCTCTCCTGAGTTTTGGGACAAGGGATTTATTTTTCCGAGTCTGGAATCCTGAGGTTTTTAATGGAGAAGTCAGAGTCCCTTTTGTCCTTTTGCAAGCACAACATCTCTGTGGCCAGAGCTCTGCCTTAGAAATTATAAAGGAAGTTGGTGCATTCTTTCGGAATTTGATTTTCTGTAGCCAAAGGGGGCATAAAAGCATCTTTGAAGATAACAAGGTCCCTGCTAGTTTTCTGAAAGTTAGATATTCCTCTGGTATGAGTCATAGTTTGTCAGGTATGTCAGGGTAAAACCTTTGTCCATTTTTAAAATCAAATAATAATTTCATAAAGTAGTCTGGTTGACGTAGGTACATATTTTCTTTCCAGATGGGGCACGTGTTACAAACCATTACCATCATGTGAGGAGGGTTAGGATGGTTCCCCACTTCCCCATTCCTCATTTGACAACAACAATGTTTTTTAAAGAAGAATATGCTTGCTTAGTCATTGAGTGCTTAACTGTTTCAGTGCTGTGATTATGTAAGACACAACTAGCCAGGCTTCCTCAAGTTCTTTGAAAAGAGAACAGTATTTATTGCACATGACCCAGTCCAAGAAAAAAAAAGTTTCAATTGTCACACACACACAAACTCAAAATTTACAAACACACATCCATGCATCCACGCAGTCACACATATACATGCACACACCAATAAGTCACACAGCAGAAGGATAGATTAATTGATACCTTAAAGTCCAATATGAATCAACATGATATGGTTCTCATAGGATGATAACTTGAGTGAATGCAGGCTGGGCTCTGTTATCCTGCTGATTTCAGCATTGGAGCCATTTAAAAAGTAGTCAGAAAATGTATCTATTCTTTGAAGGCAGAAGTTGCTGGGTTGAGTTCTTTTTAACATCCCTGTCTGCGGCATATGGATAGTGAGACAGCAGTAAGAATTCAAGCTTGCAAGATAGGTGGAGAAAGGGAACAAGTCCACACTGGTGTCTTGTCATTTTGGCATTATTTTCTGCTTCTGTCTCTGGGCTGGAGTTGCTTAAAACACAAACCAAGTTAGTTAGCTGGCTTGTCACATGACTCTCTCCCTCTCCCCCAGTTGACCAGTGACCCAGATATGATCATGGCTAGCACATCCAGGTGAATGATTGTGACGTAATTAGATTATGGCTGGTGTGGATTCCTTTCTCAGAGGTGGTTACATCTAATGCATCTGGGCCCCACCCAGGTGATCGATAGGGTTAGGAGATGATCCTACTCATGCTCCTTCAAAGTAACTGTCTGCTGGAAAGGTTGGCTCCACTTAATGGCTTTGGAATGATCATATACAGTGATGCAAATTTTTAGCCATTTTAGAAGCTACAGTCTCAACTCAATAGAATTTGGTTTCACTATTTTTAAAATCCAATTAGTGGCTTCCAGCCAGTAAATTTATATTATTTTTTGAAAGCATGGCTTCATAACCTCACTTGGCAAATCATGTTGCAGCTATATAAATTCTTAGTCAGGCTGCATTTGGAGTATTGCGTGCAGTCCTGGTTGCCACACTACCAGAAGAACTTGAAAATTTTGGACAGAGGGCAAAGAACGTTCACTAGGATGTTGCCTGGTCCCGAGGGCATTGGTAATGAGCAGAGGTTGAATAAACTAGGATTGTTTTCACTGGAAATACAGAGGCTGAAGAGAGACTGGTAGAGGTCTACAAAATTATGAGAGGCATAGATGGTGTGGACGGTCAGAGGCTTTTTCCCAGTGTGGAAGTGTCAATTACAAGGGCACACAGGTTCAAAGTAAGAGAGGGAAAGTTTAAGGGAGATGCGCAAGGGAAGCTTTTCACACAGAGAGTGACTGGTGCCTGGAACAGGCTGACAGAGGTGGTGATGGAAGCAGGCACATTAGCAATGTTTAAGAGGCACTTGGTTGTGTACATGAACAGGGAGGGAATCAGGGATACAGACCAAGTAAGGGCTGAAGGTTTTTTTTAAGATTGTTAGGACATCATGATATGCGGGGACTTGGAGGGATGAAGGGCCTGTTCCTGTGCTGTACTTTAGTCTATAACAAAACACATTATAATAGAACATTATCAGCATAGAAAGTCCTGTTGAATATCTATCTGTTCATTGTTTTGTGGAACCGCAACCAGGGGAACCTGCAAATATTTTAAAGTGTTGTCCATAACTTTGTTTCTAACTGTCATGCCTTTCCCAAAGACTTACAAAACCCTTCAGAGAACAATGAGCAGAAGAACACATCATTGTCTTCTAAGGGTAAATCGGGTAGATGTGGGAACTAATGGCTAATAAAGGTTGCCTGCACCTTCCATTTATATCTGTTTTGACGTTTATCTTGTCACTGAAGATGCCAATGCCTCTGGAGCTGGCATGAAAACCATATTTATGAAGGGACACTGGATCCTCAGGGGTAGCAATGCCACTCTGTTTACTTCACTGCAGCCCTCTTGAGGTCAAGATTACTCTGTAATCCTGGAAGGACATCAGCCTGAGACACTGGGTGGAATTTATGTTCCCTGGGGGTTCCTGTGCACCAGCTGGAAAGCTGTTGGGAATGTTTCATTGTTCATTTTTGTGAGGCCTGACAAAGATTTTTAAACATCAGGCACTTTTCTGTGCAACCTAAGGGCAGTACGATGGCATAGTAGTTAGCACTTCTGCCTCATAGCGCCAGGGACCCAGGTTCAATTCCAATCTTCGGTTTCTGTCGTGTGGAGTTTGCACAACCTCCTTGTGTTTGCATGGGTTTCCTCCAGGTACTCCAGTTTCCTCCCACAGTCAAAAGATGTGTGGGTTAAATTGATTTGCTATGCTAAATTGTAAGGAGAATTAGCAGGGTAAATATGTGGGGTTACGGGGATGGGGTTTGGGTGGGGTTGTTGTCAGTGTAGGTTCGATGGGCTGAATGGCCTTCTTCTGCACTGTAGGGATTCTATGAACCTCAGTCCACCCATTGACTTAAACCGAGCGCTGGATGGAAATGCCATTCCTGAGAACATCCACCCAGAGGCCAGCAGCTGGCAGCTATCCACGTCCGACAGTGCCACCAGGAGCCGTGGCCACTGCCAATACTCCCCATGGCCCTTCAGCAGGGGTTGAAGATAGGATTCTGGACAGAGGTAAGTTTAGGAGGCTGAGGGGGGATCTTATAGAGATTTACAAGATAATGAAGGGGCTAGATAGGGTAGAGGTAGAAAGATTCTTTTCGCTTAGAAAGGAAACCAGAACTAGAGGCCACAGCCTCAAAATAAGGAGGGGCAGTTTAGAACAAAGTTGAAGAGGAACTTCTTCACTCAAAGGGTGGTGAATCTCTGGAATTCTCTGCCCATTGAAGTGGTGGAGGCTACCTCATTGAATATGTTTAAGTCATGAGCAGATAGATTTCTGATAGATAAGGGAATTAAGGGTTTATGGGGAGCAGGCAGGAAAGTGGAACTGATCCACTTCAGATCAGCCATGATCTTATTGAATGGCCGGGCAGGCTCAAAGGGCTAGACGGCCTACTCCTGCTCCTATTTCTTATGTTCTTATGTAAGTGGGCCTTCTAACAAGCCCACCCCTGTACTTGGCAATACTGTGGTTTCCACTGTTCTGCATCCAAGTGCAGTGGGCTCGACTCCATTCCATAACCACCCTCCAACATGAAGCACATAAACCTAATATGAAAATCTCAGGTGAAAATCCTATTCTTGAGAGGGTTGCACTGAGCAGGGAAATTTCCTGTCTTGAGCTAGCATCCTTGATGGTGAAATCATGGCTCAAAGTGCCCAAGTATGAGGGAACCCCGAGTAGGCCACATCCAAAACCTACAGGTTTTACTGGGATGTTGTCTCTGTATGGCAAGCTCCCTGCCAGCCACTGGTAGAATCCAGCAGTGGCATTAGCCAATTAAGGGCCTCAACTGACCTCTGGGCAGGAAGGATGTCCCCCACTCTTCCTGCCCAGAGACTTACGGGGGGTAGCTAGAAGTGGCAGGATGTTCATTCCGCACCCTCTCACCTCAATCAAATGGTCACCCAATCTCTCAAACCTGCCTCCAAGGATGTGGCCTGGACATTAACTCTCTTTCTCTGCTTCTCCTTCCACAGATGATACCAGACCTGTTGCTTATTTCCAGGTTTTTCTGTTTTTATTTGAGTTCTTGAAAGTAATTCAAAACTAACCCTAGTGGTAACTTGTGTTAAGGTGTGAAATAAGTTGTTATGCTATTCTCAGTGAATCAACAGAGATTGTAAAGTGGAAATCATTTATTATTGATGAGATACTGCAGAATTACTTTGGAAAACAGTGCCATACTACTTGCTCAAGTCCAAGGTATGTCATAGGAACTGCCTCTTTTATATTGGGCTATGGCGTCTCCAGCAGTGAGGTCGTGTGCAATTATTTCTTACTCATGCTATCCAGCTATGTGCCAAACCCAAACACCTTCTTCAATTACTGAGAAACAGATGGACAGGCCAGTCCAGAAGAAAGCATTTTGCTCTTCAGCAAGGAATGAACAAGAAAATAGAAAAAAGAAAGGCTTTCAATTATATATAGCGTTGTTCATGACCACAAAATGTCCCCAAAAGCTTCATAGACAAGGAAGTAGTTTGGAAGTTCAGCCACTGTTGTCATGTAGGACAGTACAAATGGGTCAAGGTTGTAGCTTTCATATGCAAATTCACAAAGCATCAGAAATAAAGCTGGGTAATCAGAGACATTAGTTATGATATTAGAAGATTATGAGGGGAGATGGTGGCACAGTGGTATGTCACAAGTCCAGGTTAGTGTTCTGGGGACATGGGTCCAAATCACACCATGGCAATCAGCAGAAATTATATTTCTTAATAAAAATTTGGAATATGAAGCTTATCTCCATGGTGGTGATCACGGTACTATTGATATTGTTGTTAAGACAAAAGTAAACCTTGCTCACTAATGTCTTTTTGGGAAGGAAATCTGCTATTTTTATCTGACCTGGTCTACATGCAACCCCAGATCCATAGTAATGTGGTTGACTCTGAAATTCCTCCCTGAAATAGCCTAACATGCCACTCAGGCGATTAGGGGGCAACAACAAATGCTGGCCTCGTACATCCCATGGGCAAATAACTCAATGTAATTGCCGCAACAGAAGCTACAACCAGATTGGGCCAGAATCTTATCACCGTTCACACCGGCGGGATTCTCCCGTCTCGCTGCAGTGAATGGACATTTGGCTGGCAGCCAAATTCTCCTGCTTTGCTGCAGCAATAGCATGGCATGGACAGTAGGCAAGATCGCACCCCAGATGTTTCTAACTGTTAAAAAGCTTCAGCAGTTATGGATCGAGAAAAGAGGGCAGAGGAATGGATCTCTAATTCGGGCCATGCCACACAAAAAGATTTTATGAAATTGAAGAGAGGGGTCAGACTCTGTCCTGTGCGAGTTAATCAATGGCAAGTGATAACTTCCTGTACTGGGAATCCACTTTGATTAGCAAACATTTGGGAAGAAATCACAGATGAGATTTGCAGGCAATTTAGAGAATTGCAGGAGCAATTGCCACAGTAATGGGGTTAAATGTCTTAAGTTAGAGCAGGGATAAGAAATGTTTGCGTTCAGAGAACACACCAAGAGTGTTTGCTTAATCAGTATGTTCCGTGCTGACTATGAAGAAAGATTAATGTAGCAAATGATAAAAAAAACTACCCAGCAGCATACTGGTGATAAAATCAGGAAGGAAAATGGTGTTGGGGCAATGTTTTATGCTGGCCATCTATCTGTAAAATTAATGATATGTACCTTTCACTGTAGGGTGTTCTTTCATTAATTAATGTACCAGTTTAACAAAAAACCTCTGATTTCATGAATAATGTTGGAATTGATATTAATCGCTGCCTTTCTGTTCAATTTCCTTTTACCCACCACAGTGACTCAGAGAGGAATACGAACAAATCTATGGCTCATATTCCACGGGGCATTTCTAATTACCTGGTATGCTGTTCAACAGGGACCTCCCCCCTGTGTTTCAGTGGATCTATTGCTGCTGGGGTTGTGGAACCATTCTGATACCAAGACTCATTTAGAGTGAGAACACTTTTCACAACCCAGTCAGGTGCAATATCCCACTGACATTCCCCTCTCATTACAACAAAACCTTTATTGTTGGCGCCTCACGCCTGCCGCATTATTTTACATACAGTCAGCAGGGCCGCTTTGAGCTTTTCTAGTCCTAAGAGCATTAGCTGGAGAACCTGTACATCATAAAGAACACCCGCATGGGTAACGTACGTGGCTCTCGCACGGTAAAGATGAAAAGTAGTATGATGAACTAGACCGGCAGAACAAGACAAAGGGCAGGAATGCAGTGCATTCAATTCTCACCGGAGTTACAACTGTTTCTCAATTTGAAGAATGAAGTGCAGGTATTAGGGTAAATGCTTGTTGAACATTCTCAGCCATGCCTCCTAGACAGATACGCACTAAGAATGACTGAATACTTTAGCTTTGACTTATCCCGTAAAGGCCTCTGCTTCAGTTGCTAGCTTTTAGCTCTCTATTCATTTATTTTCCAACACACACCTTGAACAATATATGAAAGCAGCACAGCTTCAGGATTGAATGATAACGAACAAGCAGGTTTGAATCCAATTAATTGCAAAGAGTCACACCAATTCTATGTGCATTAAGTGTGTCTAAATAGGCATCCTTCCTTTCCAAAGTAGGAATCTATTTTTGAAGGATTTTGCTGTTTTTGGTTAACATTGCCTGAATGATGTTTCACGCACTGTTTGGAAACGAACACTGCAATAAGCTGGAAGATGAACAAGGCTTTCTGGTGTAAAGAAATTGCCCCATACATATTAAAGCTGAGACCAGAATCAGCTACAGCTGAGATTTGGATTGAAGCAGGTTGCTAAAATGACTGGTGGATATGGTAAACCTGTTGCTTGTTGCTTATTAGTGGTGTTTACTATACAGGAGATCCCATCCTGGCTTAAAAAATGGTTTTTGATAAGCTGCAACCCAAAAGATGTCTTACAAAGCGAGGACAAATTGAGTGCGGCACAGCTCGATTCAGTGCTCCCTTTTGATGTTTGCTTGTAAGTTAAGAAAGTTATTTCTTTTGACGTTCTTGCATTTTTGATTGCAATATATAATGTTTTTTGTTCTAGGGCCAACATCAAAATCAAGATGAAACAGCATTAGTGTTGAATTATATATTCCAACTGCTGCTTGCCAGTGTAAAATTGGTGCTGAGACCTCATTATAATTTGGCATATGCGCAGGCAGCATTATCTGTGCTATTCAACAGCTACAGTTTTATTTGAGAGGCCATATGTTGGGTTTGACTGATGTCACCTCAAATGCAGCCAGTCCATTTTAAAGGTGAGGTGCACCCTGTACAGAGAAAGATGGAAATAAAGAATGGAATTCCTGGAGGATACATTAAAAATGACAAGCAGATTCTGGGACACAACCTTTTAGTTCTTGATACAGACAATTGTCAACAGTAGAGGGATCCCCTTCCAACAGTGGGGGATCTTCAGTTGCAAGAAATAAAATAACTGACTTCACAAAGTAAATCCAAGAAAAGGGTTTAATAGAAGAAACTTCATTACACCAACACACGTCATGCCCTGGGCCACACAAGCTCCCCACAATCCCCATCTGCTTTCTACTTATACCAGGTCATTACTTTTGGTTATATTGTAACAGATTCCAGTGTTATCATTGGTTACATTATAATGAGGGAGGGAGATGAGGGCAAGGTAGTTGAGCTAGTGAATGCCAAAAAGCTTAGCTCTTGTGATGTGGCTGTAATACAGAAATAAGTTTAATGATCTCAACACAGAGTTGTCAAGGTAAGAATCGTACGTTGCCACTCAAACTGTCTCTCCTCACACTCTTCATAATACACCCTTCCCATGCCATCCTCTATACTTCAATAATCACTGTGCCACTCTTCATTACATGTCCCACTGACAAACTGTGTACATTCTCTTACTCTCACTATTGTTGCAATATTCACTTCCGCACAGCTCACATTTGGCATACTGCAGACAAGCAGTAGGGGTATCATAGCAGCAGTATTCTCCAACCACCTCATAAAGATATCAGCAACAATATCTTCTCTTTAGAGGGAAAACGTTGCCTACAATCTGAGACAAGAAGTCGCAACTGGAAGAGGCAGAAGCTGATGCTGCATACCTTCCCCCTCTAGAGGAAAACCTGCTGGCTATCACAGGTTGATGACTGATGCTTTCATAAGCCTCATTTATTTTCTCCTCTTTTGTACTACATCTCTCCCTTTCGTTTCAGGTGCAGATAATGTGGAAATCCTTGTACCACTTCAGGAAGAAGAGGCCAGTCTTTTCAATAACGTGTCCGACTCTGACTAGAACCAGCTCAGAAACTGCCAGCACACTGACTTTGGAATGTATGATGCTGGAGAAGCCTTTGTGCAGTGAATCAACAGGCATAGCTGTGCAGGAGTGTGGGAAGAGACAGGCATAAAAACGTTTGGTTGCTGATATGGACAGCTAAAGTTCCAATGGAGGCAAATGATGGCTACAGTGGTCAACCTGCCAGTGTTCTTGTTCAGACCATGTTAGACAATGGTGAATGGGTCCCCATTGAACTCCTATTGTATTATGTTGGTCTCTCATCTGAGCACATGATGTGGAGGTGCCAGCGTTGGACTGAGGTGAGCATAGTAAGAAGTCTCACAACACTAGGTTAAAGTCCAACAGGTTTATTTGGTAACACAAGCTTTTGGAGTGCTGCCCCTTCATCAGGTGAGTAAATACTTCACACATAGTGAATACCTCACTCACCTGACGAAGGAGCAGTGCTCTGAAAGCTCATGCTACCAAATAAACTGTTTGCACTTTCACCTGGTGTGAAACTTCTTACTGCATAAATTTCAAAATGTCAACTAACATTCAAACATATGGACTAGGAGCAGGAGTAGACCATTTGGTCCCTCGAGCCTGTTCCACCTTTCAATAAGATCACAGTTGATTTGAATGTGGCCTCAAGTCCACATTTCACCTACCCAGATAAATCCTTGACTAATAAGGGAGTCAAAGGTTATCTACCTCTGCCCTAAAAATATTTAATGACCCTGTCCATTACTTTCTGCGGAATAGAGTTCTGAAGATTCACAGCTAACAGGAAGTCATTGAACCAACTGCAGTCAATTCTGCAGCTAAAGTAATAAACAGCAACACTTGAGAATGGGAGAAGGGTTCCGACCTGTCCCAAATTTGTGTAAAACCAAGAACCAACCTCTTGAGAATTCACGTACAAGAAGCCTCATAGCTTACAGTGAAACCTCTGCTTCACCTCAAGTAAAAGCACCAATTAATCCAAGATACTACAGGCCTACATGAAAGGGAGACTTGGACAATTACACAGTGTAATCGTTTTGTTACTTTTTCATCTGCATTTAGTCTGTGTGTGAATGATAGTGTGTGCGAAACGAGTGAGTGAGATATCACATTGTTTAAACCTCCAGGGCAAGTCTGGGATAATAAATAGCTACTTTTTTTTAAAACTCATGGAAAACCTTGCTGCTGGAATTGCTTAGATTGAAAAAGTACTTCTGAGGGAAGAAAATATACTCACCTCACATACAAAATCACATTGAAAACAGATAGAAAGAAAATCTGTGCATCATACAACGTGTTCTTGACTGAGGCGGTCTTTTACACCATTTAATTATTTTTATCTTTACTTTTAAACAGGTAGGTTAATGATACTTCCTCTCTGTGCTTAGGGTAATTATTTCCCCCTCCCTTTTCACTATTGTGGGTGTGTTAGAATAGATACTCATCTTTCATTCCTAACCATGAATAAGGCCCTCACTGCTGACTCACTGCAAATTCTAGCTGATCTGCTGTGTCTCTCCAGAATTTTCTGGTTTGTTTTGTTTAGTTACAGGTCCCCAGTGCTTTTTTTGTAAACTCTTTTAAGACAAAATTTTGCAGTAATAGGAAGATTCTCTTTTTCTTAAAATTTTGATGCCCAGTATCCTGGAGTTTTATGCTGTTATGTTACATCAATATAATCATTGCCCATGTCAAGGAAATCTCTAAGGCACATTGGGAAAGTTTCTGAAGCATGTCTGAAGGGTGGAACCTGCATTCAGAATCATTTCTCTGGTATCTATGTGATTTGTGAAATTATGCCAACTTTGACCTCAGGTATAAATCTCAGATGTTTTAGTGCAATATTCAATTTACTGGTACATTGTGAATGATACACTTTCAATCAATTATCATTACAGTTATGCACCAGAGAATAAAACCTAAAAGGTTTGTTTGTTTCACACTATCTTTACAATACAATTCCCTGATGTCTATCAAATCAGTACAACAATGTTGTACTTCCCTGTGGTTTAAGGCTCTGGGTGTAATTTTCATCTTCACCGTTGGGCAATGATCTTGTTGCTGTCAGGCCCTGCCCCACACACATGCCATCAGAGAGAAAATCTCTTCTCAGCACTTTTCCTGGACGGATACGGGTGTCTTAGCCACTAGGTGGAGAGGTGATGTAGGCTGCTGCTTGGGCTGGGTCGAACCTCCCTTTCTTCTATCACATTCTCAGGTCACAATAATCTTCTCCACCTTGCAGCATTGTTCAGGCTTCCCTTTCGCTGCTCTTGTTCTTCAGTAAGCATTTTGTTTCCTCTTTTGGACCCAACTTTTGTCTCTGAACTGGTGACAGTAGCACCCCTTATTGCAGTCGGTGATGGCTCAGATGATAGCACCTTTCAGTCACAAGGTTCTGGGTTCAAGTCCAATTTCAGGGCTTGTGCTCAGAATGCTCCAGGTCTGCTGCATGGTTGGAGGTGCTGACTTTTGGATGCAACATTAAACTGAGGCCCCAACTGCGTGCTGGGGTGGAGATACAAGATCCTATGGCGCTGTTTTGAAAAACATCAGGGGAGTTATCTCTGGTGTCTAGGCCAATATTTAGGGGTGGCACAGTGGTTAGCACAGCTGCTTCACAGTTTGAGGGACCTGGGTTCGATTCCCGGCTTGGGTCACTGTCTGTGTGGAGTTTGCACATTCTCCTCCTGTCTGTGTGGGTTTCCTCCAGGTGCTCCGATTTCGTCCCACAGTCCAAAGGTATGCAGGTTAGGTTGATTGGCCGTGCTAAAATTGCCCCTTAGTGTCCTGAGATGCATAGGTTAGAGGGATTAGTGGGTAAATGTGTAGGGTTATGGGGGTAGGGCCTGGGTGGGATTGTTGTCGGTGCAGACTCAATGGGGCAAATAGCCTCTCTCTACACTATAGGGTTTCTATCCTATGATTCTATGATTTATCCCTCAACCGACATCACATAAAAGTAGACTGCAAGTTCATTATCACATTGCTATTTGTGGGACTTTGCTGTGTGCAACTTGGCTGCCACATTTCTGACATTACAGATGGACTACGGTTCAAAGTTACTTCATTGGTTGTAAAGAACTTTGAGATATCTTGAAGATGTGAAAGGTGCTATACAAATGAAGGATTTTCTTTTTTTTTCTGCTTCACCTTGCAACGTCATCCCTTTTATCATTTAATTTCTCACCCTCCCCATTCAATCCACAGACACACTCAGGCTACAGTCTCTCCCTTTTGGCCTTTCCCTACCTGCCTCTTCCCTGACCCTTTTCTTTGTCAAGTAGAGAAGCACCCTGATTCCCAGCCAAAAGTGAGATAATGAGCTAATTCCCCTGTTAATCAGTGTCTGCATTGCTCTAAGAGGCAGGGATTTATTTAATGGATTATTTTGTGCCAATTGGGGAAGACTCTCCCAGAATAGGTATTTTTGGAATGAAATCTATTTGTTGCTTTCTGAAAAATTTCCTGTTTAACCGGAGGTCCTGCCCTTGTTGAATGCATTGGGTGTATCAAGACTGATCTTTCTGGAATTTTCTTCAGTTTAAAGTTGATTTGTTAATGTCACGGTAGGTTTACATTAACACTGCAATGAAGTTACTGGGAAAAGCTCCTAGACGCCAAACTTCGGCACCTGTTTGGGTACACTGAGGTTGAATTTAGCATAGCCAGTGCACCTAATCAGCACATCTTTCAGTCAGTGGGAGGAAACCAGACCACACAGAGGAAACTCACGCAGACGTGGGGAGAATGTGCAGACTCCACACAGATAGTGACCCAAGCCAGGAATCGAACCTGAGTTCCTAGCACTGTGAGGCTGCAGTGTTAAACACTGTGCTACATGGTGCCCTGGCAATTGCAATGCTTGAAAATCTCAACTTGGTACTGGCAAATTCCATCTCTTTCTGACAAATGCTGTGTACATGAAGGAGGGCTGGACCGTAGGAGTCATACTTTTCACTTCATTCCTGAGGTGCATTCATTTTTAATCAAGAGTGCACCATGGTAACATAGGTCCCGTACAGCTTGCCAGGGAATGTATAAATACCCAAAGCTTAAAAGTGAAAAATCAAAGATAGAAGTGTTTTTTTTCTCCCAGTGTATGATACAGTTTAAGTTCTTTTAAAAACAAAACTGAGTCAGTGATATTCATGAGACAATTTATAGCTATCAGAGTCGGTGAGGCAGGTGTAGAGGATGGTGAGCGTCCATGTATTAAAATAGATGGGCACTAGAGACTTGAGGGTCCAATGTACGTCAGCCAATGACAGTTTCAGCAAAAACTACAAGTCCCACATGAGAAGGAGAAGAAACAATTATCTTTTATAATTGTGTCAATACGAGGGCAAATAGTTCTTGGCGAAAGAGGAAAGAAGTTCTACTGTTGGACGTTCAAGTGCAAAGTGCAGAATTTGTTTTCAAAATTGGGCAAGCTTAATGGTGCTCGCTTTTTAATCATTTCTTGTCTCCATAGCTTTCATGGGGCCGTTGGTCACTGCCTTGCTTTTTTCAAGCCTCCCTCAGTCCACGGCTGGGATTCTCTGGTCATCCACACCAACGGGATTCATTTGGTCCCACTGCAGTGAGCGGATGTTTGGCTGAGCGCCACATTCTACATCTTCGCTGGCAGCAGCGGCGGGTCGTGAATGGCTGGAGAATTCCAGGCCAGATCTCAATCCACCTGTCCGATTTTTATTTATTAGTGTCACAAGTAGGCTTACATTAACACTGCAATAAAGTTACTGTGAAAATTCCCTAGTCGCCATACTCTGGCACCTGCTTGGGTACACTCAGGGAGAATTTGGCCTGGCCAATGCACCTAACCAGCATATCTTTCAGACTGTGGGAGGAAACCAGAGCATGGGGAGAACGCAGACAGTGACCCAAGTAGAGAATCGAACCTGGATCCCTGGCACTGTGAGGCAGCAGTGCTAACCACTGTGCTACAGTAGTGCCCTCTTCTTTCTTTAATCTCAATTTCTTCTTCAGTTGTTGCTGGATTGTAAAGATGCTCATTCATCAGTTTGGGGAAAACATAACTCATTTGTTTAGAGGCTAAAATTATACAGAGGCTTGCTGCCTCATGACTGCAATCAGCTATTGAGATGACTCTCGAGTATAGAAGCCTGTGCTTATTAAGGTGACCTTCTACCCTGCTCCAGGATTGGTTCCTGGATGATATGACCTTTATTGTGCAGATTGATCCTCAAAGAGACAATCACCAGATGGGTAAAGGTTGAAGGGTTTACGTTTCCAATGTCCGTACTTGGCTAACTCTCTCTTTCTAACTGTACTTAACAACCCTTTTGATTCCTGAATTCCTACATGATTTAACTCATTTATCTTTCTATCCGTCCTAACTGATTCTGAGCAATCTCCAGCATATTCACATTTCCAAAGCAATTATCCTCCTCACATCCTCTTTATTCAGCGTCCAGCTCTCACACCCACAGTGTAGCACTTCAAACTAATGATTATGTTAGTTTTTTTTCTGTTTGAGTCACCAATCATGCTTCTTGCCATAGCTAATCCAACCTAAACTTCATTGTTCAATCATTGTGCCAAGATAGTTGAATTTATCACAGCTTCAACCTAGGTACTTTCAATTTACGCCTCGTTTATGTTCAGTCTCGTGCTGTTCCTTTGTTCTGGCTATGAATGTGCAAACCTGAGATTCCACATGCTACAACCTCCTATGATACAGCCACATATCTCTGGTAACTTTCTGCATACATGCCCTCTTCTTTCTCTCTTTGGGTATTCTAAAGCTTATAAGTATATTCCATGGAGCACACCATTATTTAAGTGTAAATGCCACAGCAACTTCAGGCAATTACACGCAGAAATGGAAACACTGTTCTAGAAAAATGCTGCTCTACGGTGAGCTTCTCGAAAATGGCACCTTGCTTCTGACACACCATTCAAATACGCTGAATGACTGAAACTCCTGCACCTGTTCAAAGCCAAGTAAATTTGACATAAGTTAATTCAATTCACTTAGAGGCCAACAGCTCTCTTTAATGAGTGTTACTTGTCACCAGTCAATGTATCTGCCGCTGCAGGTTAAAAAGTGTGGAGCTTCAGTCCTTCAATTTTAACTGATATTACTAAACTAGAAAGAGTGCAGAAAAGATTTACTAGATGCTACCAGGACTTAATGGTTTGAGCTATAAGGAGAGGCTGGATAGACTGGAACTTTTTTCCCTGGAGCCTAGGAGGCTTTGGGTGATCTTGTAGAGGTCTATAAAATAATGAGGGGCATAGATAAGGTAGATAGTCAACAAATTTTCCTAAAGGTAGGGGAGTCTATATCTAGAGGGCATAGGTTTAAGGTGAGAGGGGAGAGTTATAAAAGGGTCCAGAGAGGCATTTTTTTCACACAGAGGGTGGCGAGTGTCTGGAACAAGCTGCCAGAGGTAGTAGTAGAGGTGGGTTCAATTTTGTCTTTTAAAAAGCACTTAGACAGTTACATGGGTAAGGTGTTATAGAGGGATATGGGTCAAATGCAGGCAATCGGGACTAACTTAAAGGTTTTAAAAAAAAAGGCAGCATGGACATGTTGGGCCGCAGGGCCTGTTTCCATGCTGTAAATCTCAATGACACTATGACTCTATAACTGTTGCTGGAGATTTTCTTCAAAACGTTCTTTCTGGCTCTTTCTCCTCTCTCACTGAATCTATTTTTTCTTTCTTCCCTTTCCATATCTAGTACAATAATGAATTCACCCACTCTAATTTGCACTTCTTTCTCAGTCCTGGCTCTGTTAATCTGATTGGACTTGGGAGATACACTGTTCCCTCAGGTCCCAGCTACCCTTCAGAGGGAATTGTGCCATTTTTATGGCAACTTAAGTCAAAATCTCACTGACATTAAATGAGCAAGGGCAATGCCTAATTAATAACAAATTTTAGATCAAAGTTCTTCACGTTACAACAGGTTCGAAAGTGGAAGTCTGCAAAAGAAAACATTCATGACCTTTTTACATTGTGGTGCAAGGGGCCATCAATGTGCGTTCCTTCAGATATTTTTATGTTCCAATCTCGTTTTACACTATGGTAACTTTTATTAAACCAGGATAATTTAAAACTAAACATCCATGTGACATCTTATTTTAGTAAAGGCCACGCATGAAGGACATACTGAGGCTAAGTATTAAAATTTAAACAATAGGTAAAGTCTAAATTTTAATCACATTTCAGTGAGATAAAAATGTTCTGCAACATATTTCCTTGGGCCAAATGCTGATTGTTGCTTATCAACCATGAACAGATAATCCATAAATGTCTAAATTAAAACTAAAATTAAGTTCTGAAATTAAAAAAAAACAGTAAATACTGTTGAAACAAAAAGCATGGTTGAATGTTCAGGTCACAAGCAAGTGCTCAGTGCAATATGCAGTGTTTGTTATTTGCTTCATATTAGGACTTACACTGTTTCTTGTCAGCCTTTATATTGACTGCCTTGTTCATATACACTATTGCACAGCTTCCATATGCTACCTATACACTACATGTCACAAGTGTTGATTCTTTCTTGGCCCCTCTTCTGATAATGCAAGATCACACCACACAATCACAGTCAGCATGGTATTTTAGCCTTTGACAGTGTGCTTGCAGACAGGGTTGCATCACATCTGAAAAGGAAAGCCAAAAAATATATGCACGTGTGTGTGTGTGTGTGTGTGTGTGTGTGTGTGTGTGTGCGCGTGTTTTGTAGATGTATATGTTCACTCAATTAAATCAACCACTCATGCCATCCATGAGTTATGTGTCCAATACTTTAAATCTCAAGTGGCTAATTTTACGTAAAGCACCGGTCCCTGATGTGTATCCCGTATTGATCTTGGAGGGGGCATGTATTGGAACTTTCTCAATTAAAAACGGTGGAAGCACTGATGTATTTATAAACATCATCTTGAGTGAGTGAAGATGCATTTCTTCTGCCCTCTAGTGTTCTCATTGTTTACTAATTGGAAGGCTGATCCAGTTCTACAGCAACAATGATAGAGCAAACGTAACAGACACCTGAAAATAATTCTTTTCATGTCATTACAAATGACCTAAGCCAGTCTGGAAAAAAATGTTGATTCAATGTGGTAGAATCTTGCAGCAATAATGTTAAAGTTATAATAAATTCAGAGATTTTTGAAAATGTAAGATTCTGTTGTAATTAACTACAGGAGATCGAATGTACACTGAGAGACATTCATGCAAGTGTCACCTAATAAGGGTTTGGTCCATCTCGTCTATTCTGCCAAATGACATATTTGTCTTCTGATCATGATGCTGGAACTAACAGCTTTGTGTCCCCTTTTCCTAACATTAATTCATCCAGTCCTTTTTAAAAACGTGCCATGATTTCCTACGATAGCATCTCTTGTTAATTGGTTGCACAATGTCCACATTCCCTCCATGTTCCCTACTTTCTTCTGAACCATTAACATGTCTGGTATCCTCAAATCAGAGATACTGGATAGGATTTTACAGCCTCACTAATCTAGAAACCATAAAATCCCACCGAAGGTCAACTCCTGGTCTGCTCCTCACCCAGTAAAATTCCAGCCACTATTTCCCGTGGAGAGATATGTCAAGAGTTAATCTGGGGCCCCCTACATGGACGCCACGGTGATACAGTGGTTAGCACTGCTGCTTCGCAGCACCAGGGACCCAGATTCAATTCTGGCCTCGAGCCACCGTGTGGAGTTTGCACGTTCTCTCCGTGACTGCGTGGGTTTCCTCCGGGTGCACCAGTTTCCTTCCACAGTCCAAAGTTAGGTTGATTGGCCACGCTTCGTGTCAGAGCAATTAGTAGGGTAAATGGGGGGGTGGGGTTACAGGGATAGGGACTGGGTGGGATTGTTGTCGATGCAGCTTGATGAGCTAAATGACCTCCTTCCGAATTGTAGGAATTTTATAATCTCGCTATATGAAAATCCCAAAAGCTACTTAATCCAGTGTCATGTCATAAGAACACACAAATTAAGAGGAGTAGGCCACCCGGCCCCTCATGCCTGCTCTGCCATTCAATAAGATTATGGCTGGTCTGCTTGCAACTTGAACTCCACATTTGTGCCTGTCCCCAAAAACATTTCGCCCTCTTGTTAATCAAGAATCTATCTAGTTCTGACTTACAAAAATGTCAGCTTTTTGAGGTTTGCCATCCATTTACTTGCTAACCTTTCCATCAGATAGGACCTTTAGGACCTGTCTCTGCAATGGGATTGGTTGAATTTGAATTTCGATGCGCTGCACACTCATTTTCCTTTAATATTTATATTCCACTGTTAAACTTTAGGGGCCTTTACTTCGCAATCTTATTCAGCCCTTGGGAAGTGAAACTGTCAGCTTCCAGTATGCAGAATCACCTGGACACTTTATGTGGCAGTATTTGTTAATGGGTTGGAGCAGACAGCAAGGACAATGACATAACCGGTTGCACTTGTACTGTCGTGAGGACTGTTTGAAAATAATGAAATGTAATTGGGAATAGGTGTTTGCTTGTGAATGTTTCCTTTGGGTGAGACATGGGATCAGAGAAGGGATCCTCTATATCCAAAGGGGCGAGTTGAAAAACCTGAACTAATGATATTCAGATCAGAAGTGTGGTTAGGTCATAGATCGTCTTTGATGAAGAATCAGGTGGAACTGCAGAGGGAGCTGAAAAGCTCTTGTCCATTCACTCTCCTACGCTTTCGGGATACTGAATTTCTGAAATCCCAGCAGAAATTTAAAGCATTTAATTGAGGACAGTAGTCAGGAGCGGTTAGCAATTCTGACATACATACCAAACTCAAAGAAAATTTTGTGTGTTTGGGAAATGTAGACATCAGCCTCTGCTATTATCAGATAACATGGGGCTAGTGTCTGCTTTACTATGGTTCTGTCATATTCTACTTCATGAGATGCAAAATTCTTTTACTGATTTTCAAAAACCTGTTCACATTTGAAAATGGAATGGAGTTGGAAAAAGAGGTTGTTTGTACATATTCATTAACATTAGGATCTTGGGGTAG
Source organism: Carcharhinus amblyrhynchos (assembly GCF_965287045.1). Lineage (NCBI taxonomy): Eukaryota > Metazoa > Chordata > Chondrichthyes > Carcharhiniformes > Carcharhinidae > Carcharhinus > Carcharhinus amblyrhynchos. Next base: position 26,110,689 of record NC_137344.1, read on the forward strand.
GGGGCAAGGCGGTGACCACTAACTTTTAAAAAAGAAAATCAAACTCCCAGTTATTGACTGAAAGAATTATGCAGAGTTCCATGCTTAAAACAAAAAGTTTTACTGCACAAGAATTAAACAAAGCAAGTACTTGTGACAACACAATATTTCATAAATACTTGAAGCCTGAAATTCTCAATTAGTCTCTGCCCTGTTGTACTTTTTTTTCATCTAAGAGTTCCCTTATATTTTCATAGTATCATAGAAGCCCTGCAGCATAGATGAAGGTCATTTGGTCCATCAAACCTTTAGGCTGTGGGAGGAAACTGGAGCACCTGGAGGAAACCAATGCAGGAACAGGGAGAACGTGCAAACTCCACATACAGTCACCTGAGACCAGAATTGAACCGGGCGCCCGGCGCTGTGAGGCAGCAGTGCTAAACATTGTGCCACCGTACCACCTAGAACTTGGGGATTCCTTCTCTGAACCTTGGAGCAAAATGTGCCACCGCTGTCAGAGATTCACTTTAATTCTCCTCAGTGTTTCCGCTGTTCTCTCAGATATCAGATTTCTTGGAGTCCTTGCACTAGCATTCAGCTAGGTGATCATGTTACGAATATCTCAAGTGTTGGAGAGTGAATGGACAAGAACTCTAACTCCTGTCAGACATCAGAGTTTCCACATGTGCCCAGTCCAGCAGCGGGCTGCACATGCCCCGTCCAGCATTTTTATGTTCTTTGAGCCCTATGCAAGAAGAAGCAAAGGCACAAAAACCTGGGTTGTGTGTCCTGGAAATAGAATGCCAAGGAAGGTGAATGTCCCAGTAAGGGTACAGGGCTAGAGGGCAGGGAGAGGTCCAGAAAGGAGGATTGCAGATAGGGACAGGGACATGAGACGTCCCAGTTAAGTTAAAAACAGGAAGAGGGCGTGGATAGCAGAGTTTAAGTGAAGACAACTCATGAGACATGCTCATGAGAGGGCTCAAGAGAAGGCCAGACAATTGAAAAAGGTTCGGGGAAAGCTGGAAGGCCAAGGAGACAGTAGAAGATTTCTGGCTCCATGCTGCAGGCTACTGGATCAAACGTATGCCTTTGGAGCAGGCCAAAGAGCAGGAATTGTGCTCATGAGCTGACGTTTGAGTTGATACATGGGAATCTCGGCGAATGGAATCCTGCGAGGAGGGCTGTCATTGACACTATCTGAGTTGCAGCGACATTTGGTAAGGATTTGAAAGTGGAGGCAGGACTCCCTTGTGAAAGGGATTAAGGGTAGAATTCTCCCACCTTGAGACTTATCCTGTGGTGGAGGCGGGAGTGTAGAGTGCTGCCTCTTGGGACAGCCAACAGTAAAACCTGCCAATTCCTACAGTCCCAAACTTCATTACTTATACAGCTTGATGTTTTACTCCATCTTCAATGTGGGGGCAGGTCTGGATGGCGTGTTGACTTTATCAAATCAGCATGGACTGCTTTCTGAAATTGTAATCACTTCAAGTCTGTTCACTGACATCTTAAGCGAAATGCTTTTATTCTCTTATTTTTCAAACGTCAATCCCCAAACTAAGGATTATATTCCTAAAACGTATGAATCATGAAATTGAACATTTTGACAGCATGAATTATACATTCTTCTTAAACCCTACAGGATGCAATGTTATAGAATAAAATAATTGAAATTACAATATGTATTTAAAGATGTGACTCAAATAGTAATGAATGTTGTGTATTTTTATATTTATTAATAAGCAAACTTGTTGCAATGTGGGCTGAGGAATTGCAAATCAAGCACAATCCTAATGTTGCCTCAGCCTCTCATCCTTGAGCCCGGCTCTTCACGGATGAACTTTATGGATCCAAATGGTTCATGACTGTCAAAATTGGAGAATTCAATAAAATCTCCCTTCCCTACCTCTTCTCCAAAAACCAAAGGCCAAGAAATATAATCTTTCATCCAATCTCAGGCCTCTAAGTTTAGAAATCAACCTCTTCTCAACTCTCATTACGGACAGAATTTTACAAGAATGATTCTAAGTGTCCAGCTAGCGTGAAAGTGGGACACTTCCTGATCTATTTTTTGGGCAAGATCTCACTCCCAATCCTACGGATTTAGAAATTGAGAATATGGGCTGGATGGACCATTTCCAGCTGCTGCAGCCAGCCTGCAGGGGGAGCTACTATGCATGTGCAGACCTATGATTCTGCACATGCCTTATAGCAACTGCAGGGACCTGACAGACAGAGCACCTGCTGCTGCAGACAGTCTGATCAAACTCCACCTTCCCAGGCATTATGGGAGCCCGTGACCAATCACGAGCCCCACACCACCCAAAACGCAGCCTCTGCTGCTCTCCCACCATCCAGACTGATCATGCCATCCACCCCACAGAGTGGCAGCCACCCCCTTCACCCAAGACCAAACACAGAAAGAGTATGCAGCAGTCCCCCTTCCTCCCTGATCAGGCAGCCTCTTCAGGGCCCTCCCCATAAGCCCCATCCCCAATAAGTTTGCCTTCCACTGGCCCCACCCCTCCATAGTCTCCATCCCCTGGCACTGCCCAGTGGATATTGCCAAGGTGCCAGACTGGCAGTGCCCAATTTTCACCCCCCTTGCCCTTGACCTCCCCAAGAGGCCATTTTTACCAGCGAGGCCAACATGACTGTTCCCCGTTGATGAGGAGCAGGTGTTTTCCTCGCCGGGGAGAACCTCCCCCGGCGAGGCCACAAAGGCAAGTCCATCCAGATGATTGAGTGATGGGCTCGCCCAAGACACGTAAAGAAAGATTTAAATATATTAACATCAGCTATTCAGCCTACTGCTCATTTCCCGTGAGCGGCTGACCTTGCCGGGATTCCAGTTCTCGTAAGATTGTGAGAGTTGAGAAATTGGGCGTGATCCTGGTTTCTCAGCTCTTGTGCGATTTTACCGGCTCGCTCTGCCCATCAGTGGCACCTCTCTGACAATAAGGAGACTAAAATTGAATACAGTACCACAGATGTGGCCTCACAAAGGAGGGATACCTTAACAGCAGCCCTTTGTATTAAAAGTGATATCCATTCTTTTTATTTGCTGGAAGTGTTCACCCAAATCCCAGATTGCTTCTGTGTGCTGTTACCTCGATCGCTTTACCTTTTAATAAATGTTGCTCGTTTTCACTTTGACTGCCTAATCTCATGACTGCACTTATCGGTATTAAACACCATCTGCCACCTCTTTTCCCATTGACCTGGGCATCACATGCTCTCAGTTATTTTTAGCAACGTTTGGCCACTGCACTCAATCTGGTGTCAGGCAAAAGCCGAGAGACATTGAAGAATAGAGCTCTCTAAATGACTTATAGCAGCCCCAACATTCATTTCTTTGGAAATCTACTGGCAACAAGTATCTATTCTGGCACCAGTCTATGCATCAACACACTTTGCTGTTCAATTTTCAGCCATGCATCAGTCCAGCCTGACACTTTGTCAATCATCCGATATCAGTGCCACATACCTTCCTGCAACTTGGGTGCATTGGGAGGGATTTTCTGGCTTTGCTCAATCCGAGACCGGAAAATTCTGCCTGAGGTCAAACGGACCTTCTCATTGTCTGCCCCTCGCCTGCATTGATTGTTGTGGTGGGTGGGGCAGTAGATTTCCAGCAATTGGGTGGGAACTCCCACCACCCCTGGTTTTCCAGTGGTGGGATATCCTGGTCCCGCAGATGTCTACGGCGTATTGTGTGGCCCACCTATCCCAGTGCCAGGGAACTTGCATGGAGGGGTCACCTTCAGCAGGATCACCCAGGTTACTTTTCTGTTCTGTTACCTCAAACATTTTATCTTTTAATAAGTATTTCTCCTTTTCACTTTGGCTACTGAATCTCATGACTGTACTTATCCATTCTAAACACCATCTGCCACCCCCTTCCCATCTCCACCAGCAGTAATAGCCTGCCAATGAGGATATTTTCACCCACTGTCTACACATATGTGTGCGTGATTACAAAGCATCCTTTGTGATTTCAGAACTGCCATTCTCTCTATGTATGTGTCTTCTCATAATCATATTTGATAAGGAAAATCCAGTGGCGAGAGAGAATGGTGAAAAAGTGGCTAAATTGTACTTTGTCACCGTACTTTATCCCCTGTACCAAATGCAGCCCATAATATCTACCAAAATCCAGACTTGCCAGATGACAACTCGTTCACTTGCATAGTTTCAAGTGTACATTTGGAACGACCTTAAAAGCAGGCTGGTGGTGGGAGCAGTAACATGGGGAATTTAAAAAGATTGAAACTATTAAAAGGGGCCGAGTCACAATAAAGAGACAAACATTCTGAAGCCATTTGCAGAATCATAAGATACATTAATCCGTGATCCTCCTTTATTAAGACGATAGAGGAATCCCCAGGTACAGGTATGACTCAGAAGACAAGCAATGGGACACAACAAGATCTGGTCCCCCAGTTGATGATTACTATAGCCGATGTTACAAAAGATGATTGTGTGGCGGGTTGCCCTCCTCTCCCATCTTGGAATCATGTCCACAGCACAGCAATGAAGCAGGTCTGCACGCAATGGGGGTGCGTTTCAGATCATGGTTGACCATTACTGTCACTGGCTCTGCCAACTCTTTGCTGTGTGGCAGGTGCAGGTATCCGTGCAGCAGATGGAATAGTACGCCATCTACTCCTTTACTCATCCGGACCGTGAGTGGCCATTTCCTTGTGCCCATACGTGTATACATGTATACACGTATGCCAGGCCATTCAGAAAAGACTAGTAGGAACTTGGTTGGTAGAGTTAAGTAGGTGAGACTTGCTACTTAGCACCTTGCCTTTTCTCCTTTTAACCAGTGCTACTGAACATATTTCATACTATGTTTGGGAGTGATTTCAAGGAAGCTCTACATCACAATTTCCCTTTGGGAGAGAGACCTCCACCAGCAGCAGTTGCCCTGCCAATGCAGGATATCTTCAACCACTGACTGCAAATGTGGGTGCGCAGTTACAAAACATCTCTTGTGATTTCAGATCTGCCATCCTCTCTCTATGCTTGATAAAGAAAATCCAGTGGCAAGAGAGAATGGTGAAGAAGTAGCCAACATACACTTTGTTGCCTTTCTTCGTCCTTTTCACAACCTCCAGAATATTTACAGCAGGAAAACCCTGAATATCCATTTCAAATTGATGGTCTGTGTGCCAGATCAGTGAGAAATGGCAGGCCTGACGCATGCATGCCAAGTTAATATTAAAGTGAAGCAGCCACTCATTTGGAGAGGGAGCTTCGATTGCCGCTGATTCCGCCTCCCCCCCCACCCAAAATGTGCAGGGGCATCGAGCCAGCACATTTCCAAGGGGGAGCAGAGGATGGAGCAGATGGGGAGCTTTTATTGATGTTGGGCAACCAACTGACATAATAGTGGTTGATAGTTGGTTGTGATAAATAGAGAAATCCAGGCTGTACAGTGTGAATCTTCACTCCTGATATTCAGAACAGATTTCCTGAGCTGTCAGCATTGATGTACAATGTGTATTGCTATAAATATTTTGAAAGCCTGCTTTAAGCAATGGCAACTTGTCTAATGGAGCTGATGTTATAATTTCATATGCATCAAACAGATCCAACTAATCTCTCTGCTGTGTGAGATGGCAGACTGTGTTTAGAAAGGGAGTCATTTACCCATATCATGTTTAGCAGTTTGTACCGATTTGAAGAGTAAAAAGCATCCTTTTTTCTGTAGTTGGTAAAGAATGACTAACATGAAAAAGATAGTGGGGTGATTCTCCTAGCCCACTGCTCTAGCAATTTCCAGCAGGGAGCTGAATTCAATATTATAATCCTCACCTGAATATGATTAGTGGACTGGGACTGAAGTCTCCAGGCCCACTAGCATGTCCCCACCCCGAGGTGCCGCTCCCCAGTGGTGTTTACAATAGGCCCCACTAAACGGGAACAGGTGGCTGAAGAGAGGCCTTGGAGATACCCCTCCCCCCAGGAGGTCAGGGGGAACCCTTGGGCAATGCCAGCTTGGTACCAAGGCATTCCCCAAAGGGCACCTTGGCACTTCCCATTGGGCATTTGGCAATTGGGGTGGGGTGGGGGGGGAGCTTGGGAGGTGTTGCAGTCAGTGGACGTGGTGGGGTCCCGTTACCACTGTGCAAAAGGATTGTGGCCAGGGATGTGGGTGGTGATCAGGGCTCGCCAACTGGGTGGGAGGAGGGGTTTGAGGCTGGCCAACGACCAGGAGGCCAGCAGTGTGGGGCCACTGTGCGCACGCTAATCTCTGCTCTGACTGATCGGCGCACGCGCAGTGGTCCACTCAGAGCCATGCTGCCAGCGCCTCCAGTAGGAATAGGCCCCAGCCCCAGATTTTCAGAGTAAAGCCTGCTAGGGCACTTGGCAATGCTCAGAGTGTGGTAAATTCAACCTGAAAATCACGCAAAAAGAAAGCAACGTGAGTTACTCCCATTTTCATGCGAACTGGGGACTTTAAATTTTTTTGGGAGAATCCCAGTCAGTGTTTGAGAGAGTCTACGGACATGATCTTACCTAAGTAATTTTAGGTGCTGAATGAACATGAAAACTGGAGTTTCAGATCCAATTTTTTCAACAAGATCATAAGTGAAATCTTATCGCGCTTCATGAAAAAATAAGGCTCAATCAGATTTCTGCTAGTAGAGGGACTGGACAGTCTTTTATTGCTGGAAAGCCAGCTGCTCACACTAGAGTGCATTACTGCACATGCGCAGATATCTGTGCAACAGAGCACAGAGATATCTGTCAGTCATTCCCCCCCCCAACCCCCGTCAAGACCCTGCTCCTAGGCACTGTCCAGTGACTGACAGGCTGTGACAAGGTGCTTGGCGGGGCAATGCTAAGATGCCCAGTGAGCACTGCTAGACTCACAGCCAGAGTGCCAGGCTGCCACTGCCCAATGGGCATTGCCCACTCCTGCCCCTGACCACCAGGGTGACCTCAATGGTTTCTGGTCCTACCAGCAAGGCCACCACGACAAGTCTCCGATGATGGGGATCATATCTGAGCCTCGCCGGTGAGGGCCTTAACCGGTGAGGCTGTTAAGACAAGTGAGCCTGGACAATTCTGTCCTGGGCTAATTCTATTTAAATTCTAATTTAAATATTAAAATCAGCGCTTCCTGGGTGCAAGGGTGATCATGTCAGAAATCTGGGGCCAGTAAGATCATAAGAGACAAGAAACCTGGCGCAAACCAATTTTTTCAGATTTTGTGCCATCTTATCAACTTGCCCCATCAACCAGCATGGTAGGCCAGTAAGATCGCCCCCTATATTTCTGTCTGTATTTTTATTAGTCAGCAGCTTTGGGAGTGACCTTTTGTTAACTGAAGATTGTAAGAAGTCTCACAACGCCAGGTTAAAGTCCAACAGGTTTATTTGGAATCACAAGCTTTCAGAGTGCTGTTCCTTCATCAGGTGAGTGAGGGAGCAGTGCTCCGAATGCTCGTGATTCCAAATAAATCAGTTGGACTTTAACCTGGTGTTGTGAAACTTCTGACTGTGCACACCCCAGTCCAAAGCCAGCATCTCCACATCATAACTGAAGATTATAACATTTAAGGTTACAAAACATACCAAGGGTTGATACATTCGATCCTGCCTTAGGCCAACGGCAAAACTCTACTGGGAGAATGTAAACACTGGTCAGTTCAATGGGCAGAGTGAACACAGCCCATCGGGAGCAGACATCAAGGGTTAGATCCACGAAGCTGAAATTCTTCATTGGCTTCAAAGGGAAAGGGTCCCAGGAGCCATGGTTAGCTCTGTCCTGCTGGGATCAAAGAGGCTGGGAGCATCATTTCCTTGGTGCAGTTGGGGAGATTGGGGCGAGGGGAAGGCCAGAAGCAGCTATTGGAAGGAATGTGGCTAAGAAGCTGGGACCATGCCTGTATTTAGATGCTGGAATTTAGCCTGGTCAACACAGCGGGGTATAATCTTGGTAGGAAGTCCAGTTGGAAAAGGAGACCAAGAAGGCTGGATCTGGGAGCAGATTTCAGTGAGATCTAGCATTATGTGTCTTAGGGAAATGTACCCAAAGAATCTGGATGGAGTAGAACTTCTGTCGGCCAAGGATCAGACTAGCTCTTTGAAAGAGAGGAACAGCAACACTTTGTGAGCAAGAGAGAATATATATATAGAATTTATAGAATATTTGCAAGTCATGGTGATTGTTAAGGTCTTTGATTTGACTTATTATTGTTACATATATTAGTATGCAGTGAAAAGTATTGCTTTTTGTGCACTACACAGACAAATCATACAGTTCATTGAGAAGGAAAGGAGAGTGCGCAGAAAATGGTGTTACAGTCATACTAGGGTGTAGAAAAAGATCAGCTTGGTGCAAAGAGGTCCATTCAAATGTTTGATGGCAGCAGAAAAGAGAAATTTGGAGGATTTATCTTGGACGATTTTGCCACATAATGTGCAGTTTGTGGTGTGTTTGACCATAGTTTGCCTGCTAATTCATGTTTATGTCATGTTAATTCCGTACATTAGAGTCTAAGATAGATAATACTGACTGCTTTGCTGGCTCTTGTGTAAGAACGTAAAAACATAAGAAATAGGAGCAGGAGTAGGCCATCTAGTCCTTCGAGCCTGTCCCGCCATTCGATAAGATCATGGCTGATCTGAAGTGGATCAGTTCCACTTTTCTGCTTTCTCCCCATAACCCTTAATTCCCTTGTCTGTCAAAAACCTATCTACCCGTGACTTAAACATATTTAGCGAGGTAGCCTCCACCACTTCAACGGGCAGAGAATTCCAGAGATTCACCATCCTTTGAGTGAAGAAGTTCCTCCTCAACTCCGTTCTAAACTGCCACCCCCCCCCCCCCCCCCCCCCCCCCCGCCTTATCTTGAGGCTGTGCCGTCTAGTCCTGCTGTCCTTTCTGAGCGGGAAGAATCTCTCTACCTCTACCCTATCCATCCCTTTCATTATCTCATACGTCTCTATAAGATCCCCCCTCATCCTTCTAAACTCCAACGAGTACAGACCCAGTCTATTTAATCTCTCTTCATAGTCTAACCCCCTCATCTCCAGTATCAGCCTAGTGAACGTCCTCTGCACTCCCTCCAAGGCCAAAATATCCTTGTAGTTAAACTATCTTCTGGTTCTTTGAAATCGTGGAACCTTGTGGCTTTATTCTTAGTATATAACTGGGATTTCTAATTTGATCTACTTTAAAATAAAAGTTACTGGTCCCTAAACAGATTATAACAAAATGTGGGGCCCTGGTCTGCAACTGTAACAGGTGAGTATTGCCTTTAAAGTGCACTGTGGACACTGGTAATCCTAAGTACTGCCAAAATGATACAGGATTCCTACTTTTTCACCATGAGCTCTACAAGTATCTTCATTGTTTTTGTCATAGAATGGATGAAATGTAGAGGTGCTAAGTCAAGGAATTGACAATTGCAATGCAAAAGAATTTGCTGACCGTGTAGAATAGAGGTGAGTAGAAAGCATCATAATCAATATCACAGTCAAGAAACGATGACTTGTTCTTCTCGGATTTGATGTTTCAACACTTTCTGTTGTTTGTCCAATTCTATTTATATTTAACTGCGGTGACTTGCTTGCTGTTTGTCCTATATTTCAGGAGTTATCCATTCATTTCACGGTGTCACAGTTGAGAACAACGACAGTTCTGACAAAAGTACGAGGCAGAAAGGGGCCAAGCACACTTCCTGGGTAAAGCTCTGCCTACGTGACATAGCACGAACTGTTAGTGATCCAATATTTGGATCCCTTAAGAAAACCTGCTTTAGGGAATTCTGCTTTGTAGCTGAACTCATTTACAAAGTTTAAGTTCATATGGGCTGGAATTCCTCAGCCACTCACGCCTGTGAGATTCTCCAGTCCTGCCAAGATTCTCCAGTCCCGCCAGCATGCATCTCAGCCCATGGGTTTGCCGCCAACATGGGATCACGTCAATGGGAACTCCCACTGACAGTGACGGGACCAGAGAATCCCGCTGCCAGCAAACAACGTTCCACCTCCCGAGGATGGGAAACACTCGGCTGAGAGGCCGGAGAAGCTCGCCCATGGGGTGTCTAAAATGTTGTGCTGTTTGCTCAAACGATGCAATGACTTTCTGCTCAAGACAATTACAATTGGTCTTATCGTGCACCTAAACTGCCAAGATCGGAATAAAAGGCTGTTCGGTTGCAGGACACATGTGCGAACTGCAACATTTTCAAATGATTTGAGAAAGGAAAATCCAGAATATGAAAAGAAGCAAGAAAAGATAAATTGGATTATAACTATGAGATACACCACACTAAAGGATTAATGCTCTTCCTATACCTGCAACACATTGCCACCGATGCTAGCAGTGGTATCTTGCCATTTCTGTAATTCTGCATCATTCATCATCATCTCTATGATATTGTGATAGAAAAAAAATGAGGTGTCTCATTCGCATTCTCATTATCAAATTAGCTCTTTGACTCTCCTAATTGTTTTACACTTTAACAGACACTTTCACTGTCATTTGGGGATAGTGTCAAGTAACTGCACATTACGGTTTTTAAAAAAATGGAAACAGTTTAGTGGAAATTATTGAAAAGAAGACACCAGGGACCTTCCTACAAATTTGTTGTTCCCTTCCTTCCCAGACAGTATATCTCCTCTGAGTGCTAGTCTGAAGGAAAAAAGCAACATCTATTTAACAGTGAAAAGATGATGGACAGTATAAAAGGGTTTGTGAATATTCTTCATCGTGATGGAGGCAGTACTGTCAGCATTCCTGAAAAGTTGCGTATCCTGGCAAAACAATATCACAAATGTAGCCATCCTCTCACAGGCAGAGTTCTCAACTTTGTTGGCACTCATCAGAGGTGGTTTCATTGGCCAAGACGCGCCCACAGACTGGAAGATGGCCACATACCCAAGGACTTTGTGTCTGGTGAGGTAGCTGGATCTAGGCAACCAGCATGACCCAAAGGCCCCAAGCATTGATTAATGTAACTGGGAGTCATTAGCTGAAGGCAGAGGAAAATAGCGACACCTCATGTGGTCTGGCATGCACTGCCAGATTAACAAGTGACGACAGTGGCTTGGCAACTGTCACCAATGATGAAAACAACAATCCAAATGACATTTGGTAACTTCATGTGTGGCACTTGCCTCTCAAAGATTCGCCTCTTTAGCCATCAGCAGAGAGTGCCATATGAAGACACTCCATCTAAAAAGGATTGTATGCTGCCTATCCATCATCTTCTCAGGGAGAAGGATGCCGACGACTGAAAGATTGTGCCTCAGGATACTTTGAAGAACTTTCTGACAGATTACCTGTCTGCTTTCTCTAAAGCTTATGCTGAAGTGTGAACATAACTGTTATTCTCATTCTAAACGTATTGGAAAAATAATTATGGATAGCAGATTTTGACTTCTGAATCCTTGCAAGAGGTATCTAACCCTAATCTAACCCTACACAGCTGGACAGCACAGTGGTGGCTTGAACTGACATATAATGGATAATACTGAGAGCTATGTGAAATCTCTTAACAGAAAATAGCAAAATGGGTGCAATAAGATCACCATTTAATTGTAGTGATAGGATTTTGTTCCAGGCCCTCAACTCTGACTATTTTTATGTATAATAAGAATGCTGGTTTGCATGGAACAGCTGAAATGGATCACATGGAACAGTTAGCAAATGACTACCTCTTTAAAAGAGTTGCATTTATACAGCACCTATATGTTCAAATGTCTCAAATTGCTTCACACAATGAATTGCTACTGACACAAGATGACTGCTGTGCAGTCAAACACCACAGCCATTTTGCAAAACACAAGACCGCACATAGAATGAGATGATTACCTACCTGCCTGGGGCAGCAGATTAGACACCTCAATGTGCATAATATTGTCTTTCATAACTTTCTGACCCAATTTCTTGCTGATGTTGGTTACAGATTCATTAATGCTAATCTGAAATATCACATGGGTAGAGGGGATTTCAGTTAGGGACTCATAGAAACAGAATCCCTAACAGAGCAGAAGGAGACTATTTGGACCATTGGGTCTGCACTGGCCACAGTTCTACCCAGGCCCTATCCCTGTGACCCCATGTATTTACCCTGCTCGTCACCCTGACATTAAGGGGCAATTTAGGAAGGCCAATCAACCTAACCCGCACATCTTTGGACTGTGGGAGGAAATCCATACAGACATGAAGACAATATGCAAACGCCACAAAGATAGTCAGCCGAGGCTGGATTTGAACCCAGAGTCACAGAACATAGAACATAGAACATTACAGCGCAGAACAGGCCCTTCGGCCCACGATGTTGCGCCGACCAGTTAAAAAACAATGACCCTCTAACCTAAACCAATCCCTTTTCATCCATAAACCTATCCACGGATCTCTTAAACGCCCCCAAACTAGGCGCATTTACAACTGCAGCAGGCAGGGCATTCCAATCCCTCACCACCCTCTGGGTAAAGAACTTACCCCTGACATCCGTCCTATAACTACCCCCCCTTAATTTAAAGCCATGCCCCCTCGTGCTAGCTTTCTCCATCCGAGGAAAAAGGCTATCACTATCCACCCTATCTAAACCTCTAATCACCTTATATGTTTCAATAAGATCCCCTCTTAGCCGCCTTCTTTCTAGCGAAAACAACCCCAAATCCCTCAGTCTCTCCTCATAGGACCTCCCCTCCATACCAGGCAACATCCTGGTAAACCTCCTCTGCACCCTCTCCAAAGCCTCCACATCCTTCCTATAATGTGGGGACCAGAACTGCACACAATACTCCAAGTGCGGCCGCACCAGAGTTGTGTACAGTTGCATCATGACGCTGCGACTCCTAAATTCAATCCCCCTACCAATAAACACCAAGACACCGTATGCCTTCTTAACAATCTTATCTACTTGATTCCCTACTTTCAGGGATCTATGTACACATACACCTAGATCGCTCTGTTCATCCACACTATTCAGAGTCCTCCCGTTAGCCCTATACTCGACACATCTGCTATTCCTACCAAAGTGAATTACCTCACACTTCTCCGCATTAAACTCCATCCGCCACCTCTCGGCCCAGCTCTGCAACCTGTCTAAGTCACCCTGCAAACTACGACACCCTTCCTCACAATCTACCACACCTCCGACTTTGGTGTCATCAGCAAATTTACTAATCCACCCAACTATACCCTCATCCAGATCATTAATAAAAATTACAAACAGCAGTGGCCCCAAAACAGATCCCTGAGGCACACCACTCGTAACTGAGTCCTGGCATCATGAGGCAGCAATGCCACCATGCTGCTCACATCTTATCTGATGGGGGCAGCCCTGATTCTTTCAACAGTACAGGGAGCTACGCTGAGGCATCTTCTCCCATTGAGAATGACGTTTGTGAAAATATGTCATCATTTCACCTCTCTAAACTGTATTATTATGTGTGAAGTAAGGATTGCTGATCCGTTATTGAGGAGTTGCAATTTTGCCTTGGTTTTGTGTGAGTTGTATAGGTGCAGAGGATATGAGTGTTGCGTAGTATTTTCCAATAAATAAAATCTATCATTTGTTTCATAATCAATTATATCATAGAAAATCAGCAAGAGTGAGAGAGAGAACACGCATAAACGGGATTTTTCAAATGACATTTTCAAAGCTTGTTCTTCATTGCAATTCATCTGTCCATCTAAACAATGATCATTATCTTCTATATTTAAAATAAAATGTTAATTTACAAATCTAGACTACAGTTAAAGGTGAGCATCTGTAAAATGTTATACATGAAGTGCAAGCGTAAAGACACAGCCAAAACTCAGGTGCAATTAGCTGACAAGTGTAAAAGTAGTTCTGGTTGTGCTCACATGGTGTAACAGGGGGTAATTCTAACCTAACCTGTCTGGCAGGGAACTAATGGGCATGAGTTGCCCCCCACCCCCCTTATTTCATCAGACCCAATTATTATTTTGAATGAAGGCAATGGAAAGCTTAATCAGGCAACGTGTAAATCTGACCCCATCAGACTCCTGCTGGGTGTGGATTAGACTAAAATCTCCTCACAGCTGCCGTTTTCAGCAGCGAATAGTGGCCCTAGAACTAGCGAGCAGCAATTTGTCAGAAATCTTGCCATGCTGGAATCGATACCAGAGTCAAAGTAACCGGTAATGTTAGGCAAGTTATTTGCATTATGATGTGGAGATGCCGGTGTTGGACTGGGGTGGGCACAGTAAGAAGTCTCACATTATCAGGTTAAAGCCCAACAGGTTTATTTGGGATCACAAGCTTTCAGAGCGCTCCTCCTTCATCAGGTGAGTGAAGGAGCAGTGATGAAAGAGCAGCATTCTGAAAGCTCTTGATTCCTAATAAACCTGTTGGACTTTAACCTGGTGTTGTGAGACCTCTCGCTATTTTCATTGTATAGCTGACTTAAATAACTTACCAATTGCCTCGCAATAAGTTTTATTTTCTGTGTTTCTTTTCCATCTTTATAATCAGATCTGCTGTCCACGCTTAGTAACCTTTACATAGTGGGCGGAAACCCACCCGAGGCCAACAGAGAATGCCGTTCTCCAAGCCAAGCCCACTTCCCGAATCGGGGCTGGCACGCCGATAAAGTTCCAGCCAGTGACTTAAATTATCTTTTAGACTTTTTTTTTCATTCTTTTATTCATTCCGATACAAAGCTCGACCATTTGCCATTCTCAAATGATTTTGCCTCCTTCAGCTGAGCTATTACCTCGAGACTGAATATGGAACATGTGCAAGTAGGTCAGGAACTGAAAATCGATTTAAATAATGCAGCCTGCACTAATCAACTGGCCCTCCAGCATTCATTTCCTTTAATTCAGCGATGCACTTTGTAAAGTTAATATTCCTGGATGATTGCTCAGGTTTTTCTGGTTGAAGCCACTGCAAAATTGCCTGAGATGATTTTTCAATACTGCATCATAGATGGCAAGAACGTAGGCATTAAAAGCTTTGGTGATCTGGACAAGTCTATCGGAATATGTTGACAATTGCAGGGTTTGATCAGAAGTAGTCAGCATGGCTTTGTGCATAGGAGATCATGCCTTACAAATTTGTGAGAGTTCTTTGATGAAGTGACCAGGAAGGTTGATGAGGGCAGGGCAGTAGCCTATATGCACTTCAGTAAGGCCTTTGACAAGGTTCCACATGGTAGGTTGCTCTAGAAGGTCAGATCACATGGAATCCAAAGAGAGCTGGCAAATTGGACATACAATTGTTTGATGGTAGGAAGCAGAAGGTAATGGTGGAAGGATACTTGTCAGACTGGAGGCCTGTGACTAGTGATGTGCCTCAGGGTTCAGTAGTGCTGGGTCCATTGCTGTTTGTTATCTATATCAACAATTTGGATGAAAATGTATAAGGCATGATCCATAAGTTTGCAGATGACACTAAAATGGGTGGCATTATAGACAGTGAGGAAGGTTATCAAAAATTGCAGCAGGATCTTGATCAGCTGGGGAAGTAGGCCAAGAAATGGCAAATGGAATTCAATCCAGATAAGTGTGAGGTGTTGCATTTTGAAAAATCAAATCAAGGTAGGACTTCCACGGTGAATAGTAGGACATTAGGGAATGTGGTGGAACAGGGGGATCTTGGGATTCAGGTGCATGGTTCTCTAAAGGTGGAATTACAGGTAGATAGGGCAGTGAAGGAGGTTTTTAGCATGCTGGCCTTTATCAGTCAGAGCACTGAGTATAGAAGTTGGGAAGTTATGTTGCAGCTGTACAGGTAGTTAGTGAGGCTGCATCTGGAGCATTGTGTGCAGTTTGATCGCTTTGCTAGAGGAATGATGTTATTGAACTGGAGAGAGTGGGGAAGAGATTTACAAGGATGTTGCCACGGCTCAAAGCACTGGGTTATAGGGAGAGACTGGACAACTAGGATATTTTTCTTTGGAGCGTAGGAGACTGAGGACTGATCATATAGAGGTGTTTAAGATCACAAGAGGCACGAATAGGATGAATACACTCAGTCTTTTTCCCAGGGTTGGGGAAATCGAGAACTAGAGGGTATAGGTTTAAGTTAAATTAATGGGAACCTGAGGAGCAACCTTTTTTTTTGCCTAGAGGATGACACGTGTGTGGAGTGAACTCCTGGAGGAACTGATTGAGGCAGGGACATTGACAACATTTAAAAGGGATTTGAACAGATACATGGATAGGAAAGGTTCAGAGGGATAAAGGCCAAATACAGGCAAATGAAGTTAACTTAGATGGGCATTTTGGTCAGTATGGACCTGCTTGGTCCAAAGGGCCTGTCTCCATGCTGCAGATTCTGATTCTATGAACATGAATAAATCTAAAAAGATCACCCATACGGTAGCAGCATGACAGAAGACTGACACCTCCCTTCTGCTGAAGTAGCAGTAGAGAATGTCAAAGGTATTTTTTCTCAAATTATGTCAGACTATTAGTGAAATTCTGAGTGTATCTTACATGATTCAATTAGGGCAGTGATGTTGATGCCAGATTCACTCACTTTTGGTGGTGTCATGTAAATCCCCTGAATCAGCTGCCTAAAATGCACTATTGTAAATACACCATCCAGAAGCAGGCAGTCAGACTTGAAGTGCCTTCTTCACACAGCGTTCCTCAGATTGCTTTCAGATGCAATCAATTGTCTTGAAATAAAACTTCAGCATTTTGTTTGTGCACCTTAAGCTACAAACACCACACTTGCATTGTTATTTCCCCTCACTCCCTTTACATTCACTGTCCTAAAGCTGCTCCGTAAGTGGGTTACAGGAGCAAGATGAATCCAAAGACCAAATTTAAATCTGCCTGAAAGAAAACCAGAAAAAAGCAATTTGGATTCACGTTAATTGACAGTTACGAAATTCATAATCCAAACAAGGACTTCCAGAGAAAATGTTGTTCTGTAAACAAGTGCTGGTATTTTCTGTGACACCAAGAATCACTGGGAGACGACATCTGGGACTTTCTGCTGCGGAAAAGGTGACTCTGACTTTTTGACATTCAATCACTGATTTTTAGGTAAATTCTGCTTGTGCAAGTCTTTTTTTATTCTCAGATCCAGCACATTATTGGTCTTGAGAATGATGTGTTTGCTTAGCGAGGCCTACAAATTAGTTCATTCTGTTTATGGGTTTAGTCCCATAATGGCTGTCGCGCTGTTTCCAGTCAGGCCTGGGGCCTCCTAACTGCCTGCTGCTCATTATAATATATGCAAATTATCAGGCAACTTTCAACGGGCTGAGTCGGTTCAAACAAAATAAATGAGGTGTTTCTCGTGCCAGGCGGAAATGCTTCGAATTTGTAGCCTGGAGACATATTAAACAGTGATTGCTCGTGTCAGAAGAAATCTTTTGGACTCATTTTATTCATTTTTTCATCTACACAGAGCTGGCCTTCCTCTGACAGCCTGAAGCTGCGTTCCGACCACTGGGACATGTTTGTGCCCCCCAAACCAAAGTACAAGGTTCTGAGTCAGCATAGTGGGATTCCCCATGGCCTCCCATTTGTCGCTTTGATGGTGAGGTAGCAACGCAGGTTGGAGCCTTTACAGCCAAGTGCCTGAACGGAAGAAGGTTCCATCCTCTGAAAGCTCAGACAATAGGAGCTGCTCCAAAGAATCCTCTACATCAAAGACTTACATTCACTGAATGATGTTATAGTGTATTTGGCCTCAGGAATTCCAGGCTGTCTGATCTGTTCAAGGGGGAAAGGGAAATGCAAACCTCCTTCTTGTTCTCAACCCTGTTGTGACTACACAAGGAGGGGTAAAGCGTTTCCCATATTCTACGGCTCCAAGCCGTACTTTTGTGAATTTATAAGCATAAAGGTATTAACTCAATGTCTGTGCTTAACACTTCTGTGCTGATTGCAAAGGAACCAGTCTGACGGGCATTCTTGAGTCTAAAACACCAAAGGAGTGAACTAAAAACCCAGCCAAGTAAAGGCATAAAGATATTTACAAAGGTAAATCCTCGTTCCAATTTTCACAACATATGAGCGCACACATAGGCATGCAGAATAACAAGTAACATTCGCCAAATTAAAATTCTCTGATAAAACAGAGAGCTCACTGTTTACGAGTCCTTTGCTAATATCCGGGGCTATGACAGAATCATTTCATGGTGGTCTTAAAATTTCAGTGGAATTGAAGCTGATGTAAATTGCAATTTCTCGAGACAGTCTCTTTCTAAAAACGTAATCCATCTTTTCCAAAAGTCAATGGTTTTTGCACCCGATATTCATTTCACTAAAAAGTTTGCTATGTCTGTGCTGGATTTTAAATACCAAAGAGATAGAGTTTGAACTTGAGAGAGAAGGGAAGAGAGAAATAGCTACTCCTCTACTGGCAAAGTTCTTCAAGGCTTCTCTTAGCAGCTTGGGTGTTACAATAAAAAGCATTGCAAAAATGGTTATCCTAATCCTAGGACCTCTCTCCCCATAATGATTTCAGAAGGTAAATCATTAGTTTACGTCTGGACAATTGTGGATATTATTTCATTGCCTAGGCGATTTGATTCTGTAATGTCTCAGCCATTAACTCCTAAATGATCCATCATTTATCTTGATGAAATAAGATGGGTGCCTTCCATATAGTTATTGTCCTGGTAGATTGTTTGTATCTGATTGAAAGGTAGCTTTATAAAAATGCAAATGATGAGTCCAGTGCAGTTTCAGTCAATTCTTTGACATAGTTCTTGACATCAGCAGGTGTGAAATTCCATAGGAAGTTGTCATGTCGTGTCTCATTTGCAATTCACATTAGAACCTTCCAGGAACTGGCCTACTTGTAATACTAGACATCAGATGACTTGTAGTAGCCATCTTAAGTTGGTTCTTAAAAGTACTTGTAAAGCAGTTCTATAATTGATCAGCCAATTAAATTAAAGATCAATATCACACATCATTGTTACATCCCTCAGTGATTTAAAACGGAACAGAAGAATGCTAGAGAAATTATGTGTGTCACTTGTAAAATTATCAAATAAAGAACCTTAAAGGAATCCTAACCTAAGGATGTAAAATGCATTGGAGGTGGCTCAGAGGAGGCTTACTTGATTGATACCTGGAATGAGTGGGTTTTCTCATGAGGAAAGAATGGACACTGGGGTTTTGAAGAATGAGGTGGCTTGATTGGGGTACATAAGATCTTGAATGATCTCAACAAGGTGGACGTGGTAAGAATGATTCCTCTTGTGGGTAAGTCCACAACCGGCGACACCATTTAAAATTAGGAGTCACCTTTTTGGACAGGGATGGGGAGATTTTTGTTTCTCTCAGAGGATTGTACAACTTTGGAACTCTGCCACAGAAGATAGTGGAGTCAAGGTTATTGAATATTTTTAAGGCAGAGGTAAAAAGTATTGTTTCAAGAAAGGGAATCAAAGGTTATCAGGAGGATGAGGTGGGGTAGTTGAAAATGTGGAATTTGAAACAAATCAATCAACTACGATCTTACTGAATGGTGGAACAGATCTCTCTCCTACTTTGTACATAAACATAGAATCGTAGAACTCTACAGTGCAGAAAGAGACCCTTCAGCCCATCAAGTCTGCACCGACCCCAATCCCACCCAGGACCAGACCCCATATCCCTACATATTTACCTGCTAACCCCTCTAACCTATGCAT
Organism: Carcharhinus amblyrhynchos; assembly: GCF_965287045.1. Taxonomy (NCBI): domain Eukaryota; kingdom Metazoa; phylum Chordata; class Chondrichthyes; order Carcharhiniformes; family Carcharhinidae; genus Carcharhinus; species Carcharhinus amblyrhynchos. The sequence goes on from NC_137344.1 coordinate 26,130,281, forward strand.
CTCAGGATGCTAAGGGGCAATTTTAGCATGGCCAATTAACCTAACCTGCACATCTTTGGACTGTGGGAGGTAACTGGAGCACCCAGAGGAAACCCACGCAGACAAGAGAGAATGTGCAAACTCCACACAGTCAGTGACCTAAGCCGTGAATCGAACCCAGGTCCCTGGAGCTGTGAAGCAGCAGCGCTAACCACTGTGCTGCCGTGCCATCATGTGCTTTAATTATGCATAACAGGTTCTACGATATGTCTCTATATATGTCTCCCACATAGCTGTTATTTGTTGCCCCAAAAAGATCTAGAAGAGACATTCCTGTGAGTGCATCAGTTGTCCAATGTCCAATACATCTCCACCAGTCATTAACTTTCAGAGGCACTAAGCACGAGTTTATTTCAGAACAAAATTCAGTGCATTAGGTGATACCTAACATGAGAGGAATGTCCACTAATGCCATCTGATGGCCCATGTTATAGATCAGTTGGCTGCATCTTGCTTAAATGGAGAAGTGATTTTGAATCTGCAATTTATAAGCTATTGCTGTAAGAGGTGATGGCCATACAAATTGCTTGATAATTTGTGAGTAAACTTCTGAAGCACAGTGCAGTATGATATAGGATGTAATATTAATAGGTAAACAGTGAGTTGCTGACTGTGATACCCAAGATAAAGAACTATTGATGTTTGTTAACTGTCACCAGGTCATTAAACATTTTCTTGAACTATTTTGCTGTTCTGGTGATGAGAGAGGTGGCCCTTAGTGACACTGCAGTCTCTCTCCACATAGCTTCTGGTGCACTTTTCTATGGTTTCTTCTATGTTGCCCCTGCAGTCTTTACTGCTTTCGCTGTCTTCATGTTATGTGGCTGAATATTAGCTGAGTAAGTCTTCCAATGAACTGCTTCCATTTCTGTGTTATGCTGCCTGATCTGGTTCAAATCATTCTGTAAAAAACTTTCACATGATTTTGAGAAGAACCATTTGTTAAAACTAATTAACGTTCACTTCACTCATTGAACCCTAGTAGAATAATGGCCTGATAGAGTTTGATTTTAGTTTTCAGCTTAATTATGTGCTGCTTCGAGATACAACCATGGAGTCAGCTATAGGTAGAACATGCTTTCTGGATGCGGGCACAGATATCTTCTTCATTTGCGGCATCTCTAGAGGGGTACAGTTAGGGAATGAGCATTTTCTGCAGCCTTGAGTCTGGTAAGCCACATTGGTTATGTCTGGTGCTTCAGAGCACGTGCCTGGTGCTGGCTGAAACATAACCTCAATCTTAGCGACACTAATTTAGAGACCATAGCTTTGGGCAAGCAGTGATTGCCTCTTTGGGTCACATGCCCCAGAAAACCAATTAGGGACTAGGTTGTGGTTCCAGGCAGGTAAACAGGGGTTTCTAATCCAGATTCTTCTTGGGAGCTGGTTTCAGCCACGAGGTGACCAGCCACTGTATTATCTTTCTGTGTAAATAAATGCATTGTTGTTTTTTTCCTTAATTGGTGAGCAAGTTAGTCAGTACAAATGATGCAAGGCCAACCTTACAAATTCTTGCCTTGCAGATAACCTCACTTGGGAAAAAACTGCAACCAACCCACGTGGAGGCAGGTTCTTCAGAGACCACATTAGGACATGCCTCAGGGCCATTTGCAAAGTTTTAATCCAAATTTTGGTTAACTTTCAAAATTCACACATTGCTAATGCTCATATATTCCGGCATATTGACTTAGAATTTACTCATCAATGAGGGAAAGTGCTAAAAACTAATCATTCCAAACTTCCAAATCCAGTAAATAAGAAATGAAGTCACAAATAAGAATTAGTTTAAAGCTTATTTATTCGTGTCACATGCTTACATTAACACTGTAATGAAGTTACTGGGATAATTCCCTAGTTGCCACATTCTAGCACCTGTTCGGGAGAGAATTTAGCATAGTCAGTCCACCTAACCAGCATGTCTTATGGACTGTGGAAGGAAACTGAAGCGCCTGGAGGAAATCCACGCAGACACGGGGAGAATGTGCAGACACTGCACAGACAGTGACCCAACTGGGAATCGAACCTGCTGAGAGGCTGCCAGGGCTACAAGAGCTTGATTGCTAGAATTTTGGAACAGCAAGTGTGGCACTCTCATATCACCCGGCCAGGTTTTATGACTTGATCATTAGATTCAGAGGGTGTATACTTTGGGCCCACATCCTCCAAGAATATGAAATCTAAACTTATCTTAATGCTGATTTCCAGTCTATAACTATCCTGCATTTTTAAGACTGTTTTGGTCTTGCTTTTCACATTACCTTGAGCACTAATATTAAGATTACTGACCTGAGATCTATTCAAAAAGATTCCACACAAAGTAGGGCAAAAATATTTATTGATTTCAAAGTAGCTAAAGTATATCCATTTCATTGCTGTGTTTAATCAAGAAAACACAAAATGCCAAGCAACGGAAACATAAAATGTGTATTCAGCACAAATAAACAAGCACAGGTCTAATTACTGTAACTCATTATAATTATATAGCACTCTCATCTTGGTTTTAAAAAAAAATAAAAAGACTAGTCGGCGAAGCATGCTACTGTCTGTACCTTTGTCTCCTGGACTGAAACAGCAAAGTATCATCACCAGAAAAATAAATAAGAGCCCTTTTCCGATGGCATCAGTGCCATTCGAGCTGGCCCATAAGGGGGTGAGGCTGCACTAATTACAATATTATATGCTCCACAATCGCTGTTTATTATGTTTGTCTTCCTTGTGATGGTACAGTAGGGATCACAGTTGTTATGCTACATTAATCACACTATCCTAACAAATTATTATTCTACAAACAAAAATATTGTGGAAGAAAACTGCATCCATGACAAAACAAAAATGGAGTTCATACGAAAAACAAGGGGGATAACCCCTGGACTTATTCCCACCCTTTCCTGACATGTAAGTACACTTGTAAGCAAATTATACTGTTATATGCATATTAAAATAGAACCATGTCACAGTATCAGTTTTTTGTACTATATAATTGCCAACATTAATCATAAATATGAAGTCAGATGCACAAATTGAGCTTTTCTTTTGACGCTTGGACCTTGCTTAATGTCTACCTCAGGGACTTGAATCACACTATGCAAAAGGGCTGTCTCTCTTACTTCCTGACCTGAGCTTGACTGCATCGTGCAGAATTGGGAATAAAGGTTACACCCCTCAGATAAGAGAGAGGGAATACACAATAAAACCAAGGTGGAGGCGATGAAAATCTCCTGTCTTTAATGGTTGTTAGCGCCCCTAAATGAAATGAGTAATGAGTTTGAACTGTCTGTACTCAGTTCCCACTAGACCGTTTGGCATTTGAAAAAGGGATGCTGTAACTTTTAAGGTCATCTTCTTCAGTCTTAAGTGACACGAAAATGATATCACGAAGGTTTGACTGTTTCTTGTGGGGTTGAATTTCTCTCTGGGACTTTTAAGGTGATCCTGATGCCACCTAGGTTTAACTGCTAAGCACAGCACAACCAAGCAGAGGAAGCACCACAGTTGACCTAATTATGTATGCATGAAGGTAATTTCTCACCCACATATTCTATATTTTATTACTGTGCTACATAACTACTCCACAGCCTTGGCTTCATCAATGTGAAAAGTTGGACAATGATATGGCAGCATAATTTAATTGCATGTCAAAATTAAATCTCCTTTGATGAAGAACAATTCAGGCCCAGCTCTGCGTAATCAAATTAACAAAGTCTCTTTTTGATATTCAATTATCTTCCATACAAGAACACTTTATCCAGCACTAGTGTGATGCAGCCTGACAAGTTGAGACTAACAATTAACAGAAGCTATTACCTATCCGTGATACACGTGTCTGCTGCTCACTCAAGCAGATAACGTGTTCACAGAACAAAGACTACAACAACCTTCATTTCCACCTTTTCTGAAATGAGATGAAGGTTAAAATCTTTTTTTTCTCTCTCTCTGCTCAGAAAGTCTAATTATTCATCGGACATTGCACTGAAAGGTCACTTAAACAGGAGAATGGGTTTCCGTGGTGATGATCATCAGTGCGTTAATTTATTAGAGGTACCAGTGCTTCATAGCAGGATGGGTTTCAGGAACAATGTGCATTTTAAGATAGTGGAATCTGCTGTGACTTTAATGTCATTTTGCCACAAAAACAGTTTGTGCTGGAAATAGTTCACCTGTCATAGCCGCTCTTGGTTCAGTGCCAACTCAGAAACCAAACACATCCTACCATCAGATTCAACTTCTCTCTTCAGTTTTTACCAATTGCAAAGTACTTGTAGTCTTAAGAAAAGACAACAAACTCTGAAAGGGTTCACTGTGAAGTGCCAAAATAACGTGACAGTAAATTGTACTTTAAGTTCAAATGCCTTGTCACTGTTTAATTTCATTCTAAAATAACACTGCTTCAAAAGTCAGTTCCCAATTCTGTTCACTTATTCCAACGAAGTTGGCTGCATGCAATAATGACGGGCAGAAGCACAGCCTGAACTCTACAGCCCCTATTCATATCTAGCTGCTGAAAAGCTTAAAAAATAAAAGACAAACTCAACACCTTGATGACATTGTTGCATATTTGGAGAAGTAACTTAGGAAAATTCCACAGCAACCCAATTAGATTTTCCTATTTACATTATCCCAAAGATAAATACTTTCATGTGTCACAACTTGCACAGTAAAACTTTACAAAGCAGCCTATATGATGATTAATTTTTCGAAGCATAGTTGAATTGTACACCATTGACAACTTCCATTTAAGCAGCACCTTTTAGAAATATAAAATTGTTGGCTGAGGTCAAGCATTGTCCATCACTCTGAGAGGTATCTCTGCTCATCTCAACATGCAGAACAGGCAGTCAATTCATAGAATCATAGAAACGTTACAGTGCAGAAGGAGGCTATTCAGCCCATTGAGTCAGCACCGACAACAGTTCTAACTAGGCCTATCCCTGTAACCCCACTAATCCCGGGACACTAAGAGGAAATTTAGCACAGCCAATGCACCTAATTTGCACATCTTTGGACTTCTAGAACCCAATAAAAAGCTTATTAGTGTCACAAATAGGCTTACATTAACACTGCAATAAAGTTACTGTGAAAATTCCCTAGATGCCACAATTCAGCGTTTGCTTGGGTACACTGAGGGAGAATTTAATGTGGCCAATGCACTTAACCAGCACTTATTTCAGACTGAGAGGGGAAACTGGAGGAACCCGGAGGAAACCCATGCAGACATGAGAAGAATATGCAGATTCTGCACAGACAGTGACCCAAGCTAAGAATCGAACCCAGGTTCCTGGTGCTGTGAGGCAGCAGTGCTAACCTTGCCACCCTTACCTGATATAACAGATACATCACTTAATGGAACTTTGGTTGTGATTCTTTTAAAATAAATTCTGGCAACGTAGTGAAGAATATGCCATTTTTGGATGCAGATGCTGGCTCCATACTGTCACTAATGTCTATACCACAGAGGTCCAGAGCTCGTAGAAATAGTGTCCTTAACATTTCTGGCACCACCCACGCAGTGCATCATGATTACTGCGTGGGCACCAGCATGGGTACGTGCATTTATTTGAAGCATGCAGAGGAACAGATTGCGAAATTAAACAACTTCTAGCACCAAGGTGAGCAGGAGAAAGGGAGGGAGCACCTGGAACCTCACCGCTCCGAACAGGTTATCTGTGACCAACTACTCAGACCCAATTCCCCTATAACCTCAACATTCCATCACCGTGGTTCCACAATTCTTATGTTTCATCCCTCTGCTTCAAGACCTCATGGTGTCCTCCTAATCAATCTCAATAACAGAAGACAACAAAAAGGTTTCATAACAACTTTGTAGAGAGAGAAGAGAGCCACATTGTGATCTGGATCATCCTTCATCAGAGCTAAAGTTAAAGAAAGTAGGACAATATTTATACTGTGAGGGTGAGGGGTGCTATAACTGACAGGAATGACATGGACAAAAGGGCAAAGGAAATGTAAATGGTGATGAGGAAGGCCAGGAATGGTGCTAAGAATGTCCATTAAGAGATCAGAATGTGTAAGTGGCAGAGCACTATGCGCCATTGCTCTGTTCTCATTCCACAGATGCCAGCAGATGTGCTGAGGTTTTCCAGCATTTTCTGTTTTTGTTTCAAATTCCAACATCCACAATATTTTGTCTTAATCCGTAACAACTTTGTCACACCCAACAACACATTAAAAAATTGAACTAATAAACTCTGTGGTTTCTTTTGTGTCAGTTTTGCCAGAAGTCTTTCCTGGCACATTGCTCCTAAGCAATATTACCCCAGTGGTTCCAGCCTGGCTCATGGAAGACTACTGACTTTCAGTGGGCCAGCTGCATATGGCCTTTTATGTTCACGTCCAGCAACTCTGGGCCTTGAGAAATGGGTTCCAACATCACCACTTTGGTATGGCTGAAAGGCAAGGAGATGGAGTGAGAGTAGTAGAAGCCATTGCCATTCCCTAGAGTGGCAGCTCAGAATTTCCTGCAATCTGGTGGGGAACAAAATGTTGGACTGTTGTGAGGAGTCAGAATCTCTTCTGAGCATAGATATCTACAGGCATATTGGCAGCAGTCTGACACTGCATGGCAAAAAGGATGGATCTCATAAACCTCAGTCTGAGCTTCCACCGCAGCACTGAAATGTTGGGTTGCTTCCACCTTTGCTGCAGTCAAAGCTGAGACATTGGACATCAGGCTCTGGTGGCAATGCAAGTGCTGCGATGGAGCTGACCACCACTGTCATACTAGAAAGACTGCATGAAGCTTCGCGTCAATTTGACTCCTCCTGCTCATTGACAGTAGAAAGAAGGCGATGGCCTTGTGGTATTACCATTAGACTATTAATCCAGAAACTCAGCTAATGTTTTGGGCACCCAGGTGCAAATCCTGCCATGGCAGATAGTGGAATTTGAATTCAATTTTAAAAAATCTGGAATTAAGGGTCTACTGATGACCATGAAACCATTGCCGATTGTCGGTAAACCCTATATGATTCACCAAGGGAAGGAAATCTGCCATCCTTACTTGGTCTGGCTGACATGTGACTCCAGAGCTGCAGCAATGGGGTTGACTCTCAGCTGCCCTCCAAGGGCAACAAATGCTGGCCAGTCAACAACACCCATGAATGAATTAAGAAATAGGTTCTGTGGCAGGTTTGCCCATCATTGGGTATGTGATCCAGTGAAGCATGTGTGCCAACCTCATCCTGAACACCACCTTGTCAGAACCTTCAACTTGAGCCTTTTGCAACCAGACTCATCTACATTTTCACTCCTGAGTGGGCTGAACCCACCCCCGCCCTAATCATTCACCATGTGCTGATCCTGATTCTCAATGTGCCTTGATCCTCAATGAGCCTTGCCAGCATTTGGGCTGGGAACAGAGTGTCAGATCAAGTGATGGGATTTTGTCATCAGATCCCTGGTGTTGACCCCACCCTTCCTGATGAGGCTGCACTGGCTTGTCAGGAGGCACTGCTTGGGCATCTGAAATGGAGAAGGGGATGGTTATGATGATGGTTGGAAAGTGAGTGATCCACAGTCACATTATCTGTGATTTTCACTTCTTAGGAGAAGGTGCAAGAGGCAGGAATATATCATCATCCTGAATGTTCTCAGAAATGCTGAATGCAATGGCCTTAGTCACGATCCGCCTTGTAATGTGAAACATTGTCTCTTCTACTGTGCAGGACATGTAGCTATGTCTGACTGCCACTGGCTCTCTGCTACTCCATCCTGTTATATTTCAGCTTGCCCCGTCTCACCAAACAGGAGATATGTTAGCTACTGTGAGGAAATACATACTCAAATTTTGTTCATTCTAGTCTGTCCCACTTTCATCTCTCTCTACACGTGCACTGCACACAATCTTTCAAACATTTATTAGTGCACATGCAGGTTGTTGATCGTTTGTCTGGTATTTGCTAGTTTCTGGACCAATGTTGCTGCTTTGGGCACCATCACTGCTGTGGTGACTGTTGTTGCTGATCTACTGCATTTTTTGGGGAGCAGTTGACCTCAGGGTCTTATGGTTCTCCCATTCCTCATTCAGCTGCCAAAAATCAGATCTTCCTTGCTGCAAAGGAGCAGTTTCGCTGGTTGCATACGTGTCTGTGATTGCGACAGTATATTTGGATGTTCACCTTCACAATGTGATTGAGGTGACCATTGCTTCACACAAGTTCCAAGTGATTGAATATATTGAATGTTTGTATTCCAGCTCTCCACCTCCACTTCAGAGTGTTTTTTGCTTCTGGAAGTGTAATCTGGTTGCAGCATGACTTTAGTTGTTGGACTGGGCTACTTTCCATGTCTTCAGTAGGTGTGTTTCTAAGGTTGCTTTGTATACATTTGTGTTGGATCTATTAGACTTACTGGTGATTTCTTTGTCATCTTTTATTGCTGCCTCAGCCTTTCTGTTGGGCTGGGAATAGTGTGGAGACAATGAGTAATGCTGAATTTCCCACTTATTCAGAAACTGCCTGAATTTCTCACTAGTGAATGGAGAGCTATTGTTACTCATCACAATGGAAGAAATGCCATCATGACTGAAGTGTGCTTTCAGGAATTCTACCATTTCACTGGCAGTCACTGACACCAGCTTGTCTAATTTCTTGTAGTCTGAATAGTGGTCAATAGCAACAAAATAGATGGTTCCAAAGAGAATGAAGAGGTCTTCATCCAAGTCTGTTTGCAATTTATGAGCAGCTCTTTAGCATGTTTAGCTTAATGTTCAGCACAAGCACAGCACTGGCTGATGTGGTCCTTGTTCTCATTACTCATCTTTGCCATTAGAACACTTCTCTTGCCTTCCTCAGAATAGACTCAATTGCATTGGTGCATTTCAGCATTTCATTTCTCATCTTCTTAGGGATAATGACTCAACTTCCTTTATTCAATCCAGCAATCACCTTGACTGAGATTCTCCCAACCCGCTGCGCTAAAAATGGTTCAGGAGATTTAAGTGGGGCCCGATCTATGGGCTCTGCACTGGGCGTCCCACCCTGATACTGTCTCCCAGCGCCACATTTCCAGCGACAACAGCTCCACACCGGAAATCTGTGGGGAGGTGCATAAATTATTTAAATAGGCCTTAACATATATTTTAAGTATAATTAGCGGACCTGGGACTGAGGTCTCCGGGCCCACTAGCTTCTCCCTGCCTGCCAGAAATATTTCACTCCAGCAGAGTTTACAGTCGCTCCCCTCTTTTGGGAAGCTGGTGACCCAACCCCTTTGGAGTGAAGGGAGACAATCAGGCCCCCCCCAACCCAGAGGGGCTGGTGCTGGGGGCTGCCCCCTGGGCATTGGCATTGCCAGCTTGTGGCCCTTGACACTGCCTAGCAGGCATGGGGCACTGCCAAGGGGGCACGACCTATGGGGTCAGCTCTCCCACATGGGATGGGTGTGGGGGTCCCCCTGCCTCTCTGTGAGCAGAAAGGAGGGAAGAAAGGAGGCCAGCAATCAGGTCTGGCCATCAGGGTCTGGGGAAGGGGTCAACCTGCTGGGGGATTGAGGGGGCAAGGGGGATAGCTGTCGGGGAGAGGTAATCAATCAGAAGGAGGGGGCATGCTGAAGATTGGGGTGGCCCCGGGGCTGGGCCTGGGAACGTTAACTCAATAGTGCACAGAGTGTGAGAGATTCTTCTCTCAAGTCCCTCTGAAAAAACAGCAACGTTGTAAAATCCCACCCTTAGATTTCTTTTGGGAGGAGAATTGTACCCGTGTACACTGAATACTATTGGATAGCCACAAGGGGTGTGCCCTTAATGGTTCTGGGCCACTCTTTCATCACTGCTTCCTCTGGAACTGAGACAGTTACATCATGTAGTCTGTTTGATCTGAGCAAAATCTTGTCTGTTCAATTCAATGTCTGTTGGATTGATGATTTCCAGAACAATTGTTTCTTGTTGAATCTGGAAGATTTCACACTTCACTAGTATCATCTATTTTCTCCAAGGGAGAGTAGCTCTTGACAGCATGTGGGCATGGTACATCTGTTTCCCCCTGTTTGTACTTTACTTCCACATTAAATCTATGCAAACAAAGTAATATCCTTTGCAGATAATTTGCAGCAGATAGAAACAGATTGAGAAATCTTTTTCCAAATGGCTTGTGGTCTCCAGCATCACTTTGTCTCTCCCATACAGATAGATTAAAATGCTCACAACCAAAATCAAGCTCAACAGCTAGTGTCATTCAGTTTCCATTAGTGATCTGGATGAAAATATAACTAATTGTCCTTGCTACACCAGAGTTGCTTCAAGTTCTCTCTTACTGGCATCGCACTGTAGAATGACTTCATTATTGGCATCAAGATACCTCATCATCAGCAATGCCATCACTAGCTGCTTGATGTGGGTGAAAGTTGTTTTTTTGTTCTGTGCCCCAATACCATGGAATCTCCTTTGCAGTGAGATTGCATGGTGGTACACAACCACCACTGGGCAAGAATTGCGTTGTGGTACACAACCAACTGGGTTTGCGTGGTGGTACACAACCAACTGGGCAAGAATTTCGCTTGGTAGTTCCCAAATCCAACAAATCGTTGCACCCCCTTCATACGTATTAGAAGCTGAATTGCTGCTATAGCTCGCACTTTCCTAGGACTTGCGTGAACTTCTTTCTCTATTAGTACATGACCTATGTACTGGACTTTAGTCATCTTTAGTTGCAGATCTTCATCTTCAGCTTCAGGTTCATCTGGTGAGCTCTCTCTGGCAGTCTCACTTGATTCTGATCATGGTCTTCAATGGCTGGTCTTGAGAGCACTGATTATGAGGAGAGGTTGAATAAACTAGGATTGTTTTCACTGTAAAGTTGGAGGCTGAGAGGAGAACTGATACAGGTCTACAAAATGACGAGAGGCATAGACAGGATGGACAGATAGAGACGTTTTCCTCAGTATGGAAGTGCCAATTACAAGGGTACAGAGGTTCAAGGTGAAAGGGGGAAAGTTTAAGTGAGATGTGCAGGGAAGTTTTTCACAGAGTGTGGTGGGTGCCTGGAATGCGCTGCCAGAGGTGGTGGTGGAAGCAGGCATATTAGCAATATTTAAGAGGCATCTCGATGGGTACATGAACAGGGAGGGAATAGAGGCATACGGTCCAATGGAATAAGGTTTTTTTTTGCATCACGATTGGCATGGGGTTGGAGGACTAAAAAGCCTGTTCCTGTGCAGTACTTTTCTTTATTCTTTATATCTCCACATCCATAGATCATCCATGATAATTTTTACTCCCAGAACCTTGTCTATCTCATGCTGTGCGCATATTCATCGAGAGCAGGAAAATTGCTAAATGGCACGTACAACAGTCAGCATCCAGAAGGCAATCAGATAACCTGCATCCAATTTCACTCGCCAGTCGCCATCCTTCACATTTGCCTTGGCAATTTACGGAACCATTTCCTCAATAATTGGCCTGGGACAGTGTGATTTCATTAAAGTCACAGTGAGGTCCTTTGGATCTATTCACTCTCAGTTATCCAGATGTTTTCACTGCTCCCATGCTGTTAATCCAGTCTGTAGGAATTACATTTTCTTGATTGCTCCCATCTTTTCATGCTCTTCTGTTTTGTCTTCCAGGCTAGACTTGAAGGCAGCTGGAACTCTCCTTCAAAGATGCGGAGTTGGTCTCACACTCTCATCTACTTCAAGATGGTATTCACCAGGGGGACATCCAAGACCTGTGGAAGTGCTTTTTGCCCTGTGTTAGGATTTGTTCAGCAGTCAGTGGCTTGGTGCTCTGTGAAACACTGCAAATTTCTTCATGTACATGGAGGGTTACCAGTCCAAGCTTCTGAGTTTCAGCTGGGATGACAGTATTGTGTTTAATGTCGACTATCTGGAACTGTAGATTTTCTTCCCATTGTATTGAACTTAGTTTGCCCTCTTGGAGTGAGCAGCAATCCAAACTTGTGGACCAAAGTTTTAATTATTCCCTGATGTTTCTTTCCAGCTGCTGACTCTCTTACACGAATCAAAATCCACTCAAATTCAGCCACACACTTGGGTGGGGCCGTGTTCCGTATGGTTGGTGGAAATGGCTTCTCCTCCAATCACTTGAGGATTGCTATTGGAAGTCACATGACTATGGCAAGCTATGGACAACATACACAGCATAAAAGCAAAGGCATTTCTCCAAAATAGGTTGATCATATTACCTTTTCTTGGAGATGGTCATTATGCAGCAATTATTGTGTATTGTGAATACTATTAGCTACTTAAGCCAAGTCCTGATACTGCCCAAATTTTGCTGCATGCAGACACAGACAGCTTCCATATCTGAGGATTAGCCTAAGGCACCAAACACCTCAATGCTTCCATTTAGTGACATTCTGAAACAACAAACCTGTTGTTTTTTTTGTCCTTTTTGACACGATCATCAGATGTCAGCATCTCATAATAGTTAATTTGGCAGAAATTAAAGCTTCAGATAGATGTTCTAATTCAGCTGTAAACAGTATCACTTGCAGCAAGATGAGTTTACGCAAGATTGGAATCTTCATGGTTCGTAAAGTTTTAACGCCAGTATTGAAAATGAATATAAGAAACTGTGCAAGTTGCTTCTGTGCTAGGGGATACATATTAAAAAGTTTAGAAAAACGTATGACTTTCATTAATTGAAGAAGGAAGTCCAAAAGCAAGGAACCTTGGCAAAAAAAAGTTATAAAGTATTGCTGAGGTCTCTGCAAAAGTATTGTTTTCAATTTTGGCCATCGTGTTTTAGGAAGGATGTTAAGGCCTTCAAGCGAGTGCAGAAGTGTTTTACTAGAATGGTATCAGAGATGACGGATTCCAGTTACGTGGACAGACTGGAGAACCTGGGGTTGGTCTCCTAGGGCAGGAACGTTTAGGAGAAGACTTGATTGTATCGCTCAAATTCATGGATAGTTTGATGGAGTAAATGAGGAGAAACTGCTTCAAGTGGTGGAAGTGCTGGTAAGAAGAAGACATGGATTTAAGAAAATGGGCAAGCAAGAAGTTATGATTTGGAATGCACTGCCTGGTAGAAAGAAATTCAATACTAATTTTAGAAAGGAATATGTTAAAGGGAAATATTTACAGGATAATGGGGTTGGAGAGCTGGCGCTGGAAAGGTGGGAAGAATGGCCTCCTGTGTGCTGTATCATTCCATAATTCTATCATTAGAAAAAAGTAAGCTACGTTTTCAAACCCACGGCTTCTGGGGTGCAGTTGTTTGGTTGTTAGATTAAGGGTGCAGATGGATGGTTGTCGGGCTACGATATAGTTAGGTGGTTGTCAGATGGTTATTGGGTTAAGGGTGTAGTTGGGTTGTTGTCAGGTTAGGGGTGTCGTTAAGTGGTAGTTGGGTTAGGTGTGCAGTTGGGTGGTTGACAGGTTAGCGCTATAGTTGGGTGGTTGTCAGGTTAAGGATGTAGTCGGGTGGGTGTCAGGTTCGGGGTGTAGTCGGGTGGGTGTCAGGTTCGGGGTGTAGTCGGGGTGTCAGGTTCGGGGTGTAGTCGGGTGGGTGTCAGGTTCGGGGTGTAGTCGGGGTGCCAGGTTAAGGATGTAGTCGGGTGGGTGTCAGGTTCGGGGTGTAGTCGGGTGGGTGTCAGGTTTGGGGTGTAGTCGGGTGGGTGTCAGGTTCGGGGTGTAGTCGGGTGGGTGTCAGGTTCGGGGTGTAGTCGGGTGGGTGTCAGGTTCGGGGTGTAGTCGGGTGGGTGTCAGGTTCGGGGTGCAGTCGGGTGGGTGTCAGGTTCGGGGTGCAGTCGGGTGGGTGTCAGGTTCGGGGTGCAGTCGGGTGGGTGTCAGGTTCGGGGTGTAGTCAGGTTCGGGGTGTAGTCGGGTGGGTGTCAGGTTCGGGGTGTAGTCGGGTGGGTGTCAGGTTCGGGGTGTAGTCGGGTGGGTGTCAGGTTCGGGGTGTAGTCGGGTGGGTGTCAGGTTCGGGGTGTAGTCGGGTGGGTGTCAGGTTCGGGGTGTAGTCGGGTGGGTGTCAGGTTCGGGGTGTAGTCGGGTGGGTGTCAGGTTCGGGGTGTAGTCGGGTGGGTGTCAGGTTCGGGGTGTAGTCGGGTGGGTGTCAGGTTCGGGGTGTAGTCGGGTGGGTGTCAGGTTCGGGGTGTAGTCGGGTGGGTGTCAGGTTCGGGGTGTAGTCGGGTGGGTGTCAGGTTCGGGGTGTAGTCGGGTGGGTGTCAGGTTCGGGGTGTAGTCGGGTGGGTGTCAGGTTCGGGGTGTAGTCGGGTGGGTGTCAGGTTCGGGGTGTAGTCGGGTGGGTGTCAGGTTCGGGGTGTAGTCGGGTGGGTGTCAGGTTCGGGGTGTAGTCGGGTGGGTGTCAGGTTCGGGGTGTAGTCGGGTGGGTGTCAGGTTCGGGGTGTAGTCGGGTGGGTGTCAGGTTCGGGGTGTAGTCGGGTGGGTGTCAGGTTCGGGGTGTAGTCGGGGTGTCAGGTTCGGGGTGTAGTCGGGTGGGTGTCAGGTTCGGGGTGTAGTCGGGTGGGTGTCAGGTTCGGGGTGTAGTCGGGTGGGTGTCAGGTTCGGGGTGTAGTCGGGTGGGTGTCAGGTTCGGGGTGTAGTCGGGTGGGTGTCAGGTTCGGGGTGTAGTCGGGTGGGTGTCAGGTTCGGGGTGTAGTCGGGTGGGTGTCAGGTTCGGGGTGTAGTCGGGGTGTCAGGTTCGGGGTGTAGTCGGGTGGGTGTCAGGTTCGGGGTGTAGTCGGGCGGGTGTCAGGTTCGGGGTGTAGTCGGGTGGGTGTCAGGTTCAGGGTGTAGTCGGGTGGGTGTCAGGTTCGGGGTGTAGTCGGGTGGGTGTCAGGTTCAGGGTGTAGTCGGGTGGGTGTCAGGTTCGGGGTGTAGTCGGGTGGGTGTCAGGTTCGGGGTGTAGTCGGGTGGGTGTCAGGTTTGGGGTGTAGTCGGGTGGGTGTCAGGTTTGGGGTGTAGTCGGGTGGGTGTCAGGTTCGGGGTGTAGTCGGGTGGGTGTCAGGTTCGGGGTGTAGTCGGGTGGGTGTCAGGTTTGGGGTGTAGTCGGGTGGGTGTCAGGTTTGGGGTGTAGTCGGGTGGGTGTCAGGTTTGGGGTGTAGTCGGGTGGGTGTCAGGTTCGGGGTGTAGTCGGGTGGGTGTCAGGTTCGGGGTGTAGTCGGGTGGGTGTCAGGTTCAGGGTGTAATCGGGTGGGTGTCAGGTTCAGGGTGTAGTCGGGCGGGTGTCAGGTTTGGGGTGTAGTCGTGTGATTGTTAGGTTCGGGGTGTAGTCAGGTGGGTGTCAGGTGGTTGTCCGTTTAAGGATGTAGTTGGGTGGTTAATGTGTTTGGACAGGAGTAGTCAGACCTGGTCGGATGGGAGTTGTCAGGTGATGGAAGACAGCCTGGTGTTCCGGGGGGTAATCGGACGGAGTTCGCTCAGGGGGTGGATGGGAGAGGGGGTGGTGTTGTTTGGAGGTGGAGAGTTTGTTCAGTCATTATTAGGCCAAATATGAAATTCTAATGTTCCCAAGAGTAAGAATCTGGCCAAAGTTTCCATCCTGACCTCAGTGTCAGACATATTTTAGGTTCTGGGCAGTGGACATCAGCCCATCAGAAGTTTAAATTTCCCAGGCAATTTCCGGGTATGTGTGCGCTTCTGGACTTCAGAAATGTCCTGTTGCATTTCTCCTAATTTACTTCCCATTTCCGATGATCAGGAGGCTGGAGATTTCGGTCAGTGTTTAAAAGCAGAACACCTTCCACGTCGGCTAGAGGAATTGATTTCACCCGAAATAAACATATGTAGATGTCCCAATTCATTAAGCTCGCCATCATTCTTCCATTTTCACCAGTTACTTTTCAGATTTCCCCAAACACCAGATCTCACTCTCTTAATAGAGCAAATGGGCTTTCTGATCAGTTCCCTCGACTCTCTCTAATGCAACTTTCCGAGCGATTTATTCGATAGTCAGGAGTACGATGCACACTGCCCATCCTGCAGCTTTTGCACCTCTCAGCCGAGGAAGCCACAGTGCCTCCGTCCGTTCCCTACTTCACATATTAACCTGAAATTGGGAATTACAGGGGCAGTCATTATTCTGTGATCCCGAGCATTATCTCCCAATATGCTTAATTCTATCATGAGCTCATTTTCGCCTGATCAGCTCAAAGAGAGAGCAGAAACTGCATCAAAACAAAATGCAAAGACTCGGATGCGCTACCAAAGACAGCTTTCAAATTTAATTGGCTTTTGTCCCAGACTTCTTGCCATTAAAGATTGCGATGCCATTTGCCAAATTCATATGCTGATTTTTCATGTGAATGACATCATCTCCAAAACCTTCCAACTCTAAAAAAGAATCATGACTGTAAAAGATGTTTCATTTGAAACGTCAGCCAAATCATTAATCAACCACTGTAATTTCTTCAGTTACAAGGGCAATTGATTATTAATTCATTATTCAATGACCATTGCACTGATGTAATAAGATTCAGAAGGATGGAAGCAACGTTGAGCTCGATTGCAGTCATTTCCTAACCCACTCGAGCATTTCCAAAGTGTCAGGGACTGGGAAGATAAGGACAGGGAAAGACAGTATTTAGTTTCTGTACTGTTCCAGTGACTAGGCAAAGAATAGATAGAATGAAAAAAATGAAAAGGAGAGACAGATTGTTCTCTCCGTGTTTTATCTATTATAACCATACTGTATACACATTATAAATAGACATGTGATGATCTGTGTATATTATGTAGATCTACCTATTCGAGTGTTTAATGTACTATACAATGCAGTCGACATCTAACTTTTTTTTTAAATATTCGCGTATGGTGTCGTGGAGAAACACTCTGGGGGAAACCATATGTGAGGACAATAAACAATTTGTCAATAGACGTTGGGCAATTGCATTTTACATACCAGAAATCCTTCAGAAGAGCGTCTGGCAGTTTATGGTGGTTTAAGAGAAGGCTGTTTTGTTAATTGGGTGGGGGAAATTGTTTCTTTCTGCCTTACCTGCAGTAGCATTGTACGCCTGTGCCTTACTAACAGGCTTACAATTTCTTTCACATCAAACACCCCAGAAATCTCCTCCATTAACGTGTTTCCGGCACATTAAAGTACGAGCCAGGTAAAACAAACAGCAGCGTACTAATGAAATATTAACCTCCCTCTTGCTGGAGAATATATGTATGTATTGGAATTTCATTTCCTCCAATTATTTTGCAATTGATGCATGACTCTGCCCATGCACTTGTAACCTCAATGAATAACATTGGGGAGGAATTACCATTTAGTTGGTAGACATGAATATCTACAAAAAATTGACTCAGCATTCATTTTTGCTGAAAATGTTTGGCACTGAGATACAAAAGGGTAATTTAATCAATATGTTCGAATGACATCATCGACAGAGAAGTGGAACTGAATGGTTTGTGGATATTAGCAGAAGCTTCTGATTGAATGCTTCAGACCCACCAACAGAAATTTGTTGTTTTATAATAATTGGCTTTGATCACACCAAGGCTCGCCAACTGGATTCCTAAACAGCCCATATATAACTATGTATACCGGTATATATGAGCCTGCTTATCCACTTGCATATGAATAGAATAATTAAATAACATTGGGGTGGGTTTCAGAAGTGTTAATCCCGTAGCTACAATGTGAGGCAGAAACTGCTACTGAACACCATGATTCTATTAGAACACGGAAATAATATTTTGTTTAAAAATGATGAGTTTTCCACCACAACTTGGTGGATAAAAGCACTGGTCGCTCAAAAGACAAAAAACAGAGATACAAGATCACAGATTAAATTCTTGATTAGTGTGTTGAGTTAATTGGTCATATCTGGTGCACCAAATAAGGCAGAACTGACTCTGGCCATTTGGTTCAAGAAGAGTAATATTCTCATCTTATCCAGAGGTCCCTGCAGGAATGTACCCTTTCAACAGTTAGCATGAAGCATCAGGGTCTTTTTTAATGCCTTACAAGAGTGGATAGCCCAAACACAGGCACCCACCTGGATTAGGTACTAGGAGGAGCTGCTAGTCCAATCCAAGTGTACCACAACAAGAATCAAGAGAGAAGAAAAACCGGCGAAAAACCATCATATCAAGGCTAACCGACTGGATTCCCGAACAACATATTCCCTGGATTCCCGAACAGTCCACATATAACTATGTATAAAGTAATATGAGAGAATGCTTATTTATTTATGTATGAACAGAATAGTTAAATGACACTGGGATAGGTTAAGGGCATGCTAATCTCGTGAATACAATGCAAAGCAGCAAAGGCCAATCTGCTACTGACCTCTGGTGAGAAATGTTAGAAATACAACTCGACGCAGACATTGCCAGGAATCTGGTCCAGATTTATGATTGAGGATAGCACACTGCACCATGTAGCAACTCTTTGTTCTGCACATTACCATGTCATCAAAGATAACACAACTACCGTTGTAGTTGGGACGATGCTGTAGAGCTGTTTTGTGCGCTTTGGTGTTCAGTGATGCCTTGTTGATGCAGACTTCAACCTGTGTATAAACTAAACTACAAGGAGCTCTGCTATTTACTACTGTTAGTCGAAGCTACACAAAGGGGCAAAGAAAAAGGGATTTTATATCTGATTTGCAAATGCAAATAAGATGGACCTCAGCAGAACATGCCAATCCCCTGGATCTTCAGCCACTTTCAGCATCATGTGTGTTCTCAGGTTTTGAAGTGTGGTTGAATTGGCAAGGGGTTATCCGAGCATGCAAAAAATTCACAGGCTGAATAATGAGCATTGTGGTCCAGGGTTACTGGGATTTCAACAATGTGGGTTAGGTTTGTTGAAAGGCCGTGAGAGAATGAGTAAGAGAATGTCTCAGGATATGGCTGAAGGACTTCTTGCTTCATCAATGACATTCTCTTCAACAAAGGGTTAGAAATGAAAACGTTCACAGAAAATTACATTTTGTTAAGTACCATGCACAACTCCTCAGACTGAAACAGTCCATGGCCAAAACCTGGGCAATATCCAGGCTTGGGCTGATGGATGGCAAATAATACTCAGGACACACAAGCGTCAGGCAATGACTATTTCCAGTCAAGAGAGAATGAAACTATGTTCCTTTGACATTCAATAGCATTGCCACTGCTGAACCCCCCGCCAGGGTTTCCATTGACCAGAAACTTAATTGAACCAGTCATATAATTACTTTGGTTGTAAAAACAGGTCAGGGATTGGGAATTCTGTGGTGAGTAACTCACCTCCTGATTCCCCAAAGCCTGCCCACAATCTGTATGGTATAGGTCAGTAGTGTGATTCATCCATTTGCCTGGATGAATGCAGCTCCAGCACTCCAAAAGCTCAACAGCATCCAAAGCAGAGCAGCCTGCTTGATTGGCACTTCATCTACCAATCTTAAGATTAACTCTCTCCAGCACTGTCACACAATGGCAGCAGTGTGCATCAGCAACAAGATTCACTGCAGCAATTCACCAAAGCTCCTTCCACCACACCTTCCAAACCTACAACTTCTACTACCTAGAAGTACAAGGGAAGCAGATGCATAGGAACACAAAGTTTCCCTCCAAGCTACAAAACATCCCTATTGAGAACCACTTTGCTGTTCCTTCATTATCGCTAGGTCAAAATCCTGGAACTTTTTAATGTGGGTGTGCCGACACAACATAGACTCCAGCAGTTCAAGGTGGTGACTCAACCCCATCTTCTCCAGGACAACTAGAGATGGGCAATAATTGCTGACCTTACACCCACATTTCAAGAACTATATATCTGTTTTTCTGCTGCCAGTTTATGTTTCTATGAGCCTTAATCCTCCCCTGCTCCATCAATAATGCTGCCAATGGGCTTCCCATTGACAAGTGCCTTCTACGCCTTTGCAGGAAGAGGAAGACATACAAAGGAAAGTGTAGATCAGGCTGCCATTGTGATGTTCTGTGCCCATCCATAATTGCCCTCCCATTTACAATATTGCATATACATCACATTGGTAAATGATTACTGCTCGCAGAAGCTCCAATTCCCACAGGAAGTCAAGACTGAGAATTCTGACATGGGAACAATAAGTGAAAGCTAGTTGGCTCTTCAGAAGTACCACTCAGGGTTTTAGGTTTGTAGTGGCACTGCATTAATGAAGGCACACCAGAGCTTGAACAGCTCATAAAGCCTGACTGATGGTTAGAAATGATTTCAGAGGACTATTAGTCAGCAGATAACCAGATACAGAGATAAATCATCTACTGCATGAACACCTGCAGCTAACGTGCATTGTAAGATTTGCATATAAGCTGGAGGTTCCTTGATTAGTGAGAGTGTTAGTCAGTTGAAGCCGCAAACATTTCCCTTTTTCTTACAAGGCGTGTTGTAATGTTGACTCCATGACAGCCACAACATGTGTCCTTCCCAGTTGCCAATGTCTTACACAGCATGTCCACCTCAGCAGCCAAACAGTAGGTTGGTGTCAAGTTGCTTGATTATTTGACTGCGGACCTCCATCTGGCCCTGGACGTGTTGCCCACACACTGAATCCACAGCTCACTTCCAGCTGAAACAGGGCGGCGGTGACATATAAATGGATCATAAGAACAAATTATCCCATTGCCATGATCAAATGAGCCATCACCATTTTGCTGGAGTCCACTTAGCATCTGACCATTCCTGTGGAAGATGGCCAGCCATTTGAGACATCTTACACAAGGTTGTCAGACATCAAAAGGATCCTGATGTTTACTCTGGCCAGCTAGTACTGTGCCAGTCCAGAGCGAGCAGGTTGCCCTGACGGGAATCAGTGCATGGCTGCAGCTCACTGGCCGAACCTCGTCCTCAAATTGGACTGGATTTGTGAGGGTGATTACAGTCCACACAGCTGAATTCTGCTGTGGTGGAAAGTCCACCCCACTAGAAACATGCATAATTATGATAATAGGCTAACTTTGGAAAATTGAATCGAAACAGCCCTGGATGAACTTTGCTCAACTTCTAACCACTCAAGATTAAGTTCATTAAAAAAAAATGCAGCCTTGAAATTCTTCTGATGTTTGGGCAACAGGCCTGCACATTAAACACTCTGCTACAACAAATAATACGTGAATCCTCTTAGTGTCAACCATATCAGTATGGGAAATTAGGACATATAATACCAGAACCAGGATTTACAATTCTGAATCAAAATCAATACAGGAATCACTGTAATGCGCATAAAATATAGCATGGTGAAACAGGATATTGTATAAGGTGACAGGAGATTTATCAGAGAAAAATCTACTTGAGCTAAGAGAAATGAAGAAAATTCTGGGACAATAGGCCATTTAGTGCAGCAATCCTGCCTTTATCCACTGATCTCATCATCCTTTTCTCAGCTCACTATATCTCTCCATGAATCTATTCATCTCTTTCTCTACAAATGCATCTAATTATCTCTCTAATACTTTTATACAATATTTACCATGTTTTTCCATAGTAACTAGTTAATATGCCGATTATTCTTTTAGATGGCTCTGCCTGAATTCCCAATCAAGTATCATGATAAAGTTGTCTCTTTGCTTTTGAAACACAAATAAACTTTCCCATCAAGAACGAGCCCAGCTTTACTGATTGTGCTGGGACACTGTTTCACATTCTCGGCTGCAGTTTCAGCAAAGCAGCCAGCATAATTAAGGACCCCATGCACCCCGGATGTTCTCTCTTCCACTTTCTTCCATCAGGAGAAAGATACAAAAGTCTGAGGTCATGTCCGAACTGACTCAAGAACAGCTTCTCCCCTGCTGCTGTCAGACTTTTGAATGGACCTACCTCACATTAAGTTGATCTTTCCCTACACTCCAGCTATGACTGTAACACTACATTCTGCATTCTCTTGTTTCCTCCTCTAAGAACAATATGCTTCGTCTGTATAGCACATAAGAAGCAATACTTTTCACTGTATGTTAATAATAATTATATAATAATAAATCAAATCAAATTTTTTGGTGAGATTCAATAGCAGGTTACATGGGGGGGGGAGGGGCATGAATGGAAGATTTTTGAATTGTGATGAAATGGGAGTCACTCTGGCTGGAGACTTAGTATCGAAACACAAGGGTAGATGTGGAGAGCGTGTTTCGTGCACCGGGTATATTTTTAAGTCAGAAAATGGCTTCCTTATTAGCACATCATGGATTTTGTTACCTGATTTAACTGAGATGTTGTTCTAGCTGCTCATGGTGGTCTCCAACTGTTCTGCAGGGTCTGTTCTTAGAATAGAGATCGGTTTATTGGCATGTCTACCTGGGTTTCCTTCGATGCCCTGGTTTCCTCCCACAGTTCAAAGGTGTGCGGGTTAGGTTGATTGGCCATGCTAAATTAACGCTAGTTTCAGGGAGATTGGCAGGGTAAATTTGTAGAGTTACTGGAATAGGGTGGGATTGTTGTTGGTGCAGACTCAATGGGCTGAATGGCCTCCTTCTGTACTGTAGATGTTCTATGATTCTATAGGCAAAACTAGTCTGAAGTGAAACTTCTTTTATTGAGCATTGTTTGAAATTAAAAACTACAGAAATTAAAGAGACCGATTTACTGGAGAGAGGGAGAGAGAGAGAGAGAGAGTGCAGGGGCGAGGGGGACCAAAAACATGTCTCAATACAGACTTGATCTTGAACTTGTACAGGATTCAACTGAATACATATAGCTGTATAGAATATTATAACTTTTTGGTTATGCTATGGAATTACCAGGTACAAACAGTGTCTCTAACTTCCATAAACAATTTATAGCTGAGACAATGAAAGCTTCTGTTTATGAAAAACTTTGCTTGCATTGTACTTTCAAAGAATGCAGCCAACTTCTAAGATAATTCCAGATTTCCCAACTGAGTTTTAAAATGTGGCCAAGGTAGCTTTAAAACTGAGCATAGTTAGTTATATAGGCATACACGTCTTAAAATGAAGTTGTTTAACTAAAGCAAATCATACAAAGGATCCCACATGCACCTAGCACAGACTTGTTGCCTAGGCATAAAAATGATTCAGCTCTGCACTAACTAAATTGTAGAAACCATGCGACATTCCATTTCTGCAATTCGGTGACTTATCTGATTGTCAGTTGTCCATTTGGAAGATGAACTACAAGTCCATAAGAAATAGGAACAGTAGGCCGTTTGGCCATTTGCTCCACCATTCAATAGGATCATGGCTGATCTGAAATTCTTCACATCCACTTTCTTGCCCTTTCTCAGTAATCTATCCCTGCCTTAAATATACATAAGAACTCTGCCCCACAGCTCTCAGTGACAAGGAGTTCCAAAGACACTCAACCCTCTGAGAAGAAATTGCTCCTCATCTCAGTCTTAAATTGGCACCCCTTTATTCTAAGACTATGCCCTCTGCTCCTAAACTCTCCCAGGAGGGGAACATCCTCTCAGAACTTACCCAGTCAAATCCTATGTGTTTCAATGAGATCACTCCCATTCTTCTAAATTCCAGTGAGTAGAGTCCCGACTTGTTTAACCTTTCCTCATAAGACAATCCCTCCATATTAGGGATCATCCAAGTGAACCTTCCCTGAATTGCCGCTAATGAAACAATGGGGGTGATCTTAACGGCTTGTCACACCAGTCAATTGGTGTGAGGAGCCGACAGGATCACAAAATAGGCAGAATATTGCAGCTACACAGGATCCTGGTCAGACCTCACTTGGAGTACTGTGTTCAATTCATTACAGGAAGGACGTGGAAGCCATAGAAAGGGTGCAGAGGGGATTTACAAAGATGTTGCCTGGATTGGGGAGCATGCCTTACGAGGATACGTTGAGTGAGCTCAGCGTTTTCTCCTTGGAAAGACGAACGATAAGGGGTGACCTGATCGAGGTATTGAGAGGTATTGATCGAGTGAATAGTCAGAGGCTTTTTTCCAAGGCTGAAATGGTTGCCACAAGAGGACATAGGTTTAAGGTGCTGGGGAGTAGGTACAGAGGAGATGACAGTGGTAAGTTTTTCACTCAGAGTGGTGAGTGCGTGGAATGGGTTGCCAGCAACTGTGGTGGAAACGGATTTGATAGGGTCTTTTAAGAGACTTTTAGATAAGTACATGGAACTTAGTAAGATAGAGGCTTACAGGTAAGCCTAGTAATCTCTAAAGGTAGGGACATGTTCAGCACAACTTTCTGGGCCGAAGGGCCTGTATCGTGCTGTAGTTGTTCTATGTTTCTAGAAAACCTTGTTCATGCCAGGTTTCTCCCTTTTGTGATCTTACTGCCACTGGACTGCTGGTGTAATCAGCCTTGCACCCTTTTATAATCTAATTATAATATGATTAGTGAGCCCAGGATGAAGTCGTCCAGGCTCATGCCTTAATGGCCTCACTGGTGAGGATCATGTATGGTCCCCTTCAACAAGGGCCAGACGTGATGGTCTTGCCAATGGATCCAGGGCCACTGAGGCCCCCCTGATGGTTGGGGTCAAGGGCAGCAGTGCCTCTTGGGCTGTGCCAGCCTGAGACCCAGGCAGTACCAGCCTGACATTGCCCACTAGGCACCACGCAGTGCCATGGGGGGGAGGGCCCTGATTGGGATAGGGCCTAAAGGGAGGTGAGCCGTGTGGAGCTGCGCATCCTGCAATTGGCAATCAGCTGAGGGGGGGGTGGGGGGGGGGGGGGGGGGTGTTGGCTGTGCACCCTGCAAATGGGGATCAGCCAGGGCTGTATGAGGCCAGCAATCAGCCAGGGGTAGAGTGGCGGTGTTTGACCTGGGCGGGTATCGGGGTGGGGGGACTCATCAATCTCTGTGTTCTGTTGCACAGAACAGAGTGGTCTGTGTATGCACAATAGCACCCTCTCACGTGAGCAGCCAGCTTTCCAGCAAGAATGGGCTCCATCCACTCCCTCTACTGCTGTGAATCACACTTTGCCTCTTTTTTTTGCATTACGTGCCAGAAGTTCATGTCTGAGAACACACCAAAAAAATGGGTGCAAATCTTTCCCGTTTTCACACTTATCCGGCACTTACAATTTTTTTGGTAAGATCGCGTTCCCCCACTCCTCCCCACCTCCAATATCTTTTTTTAAATAACTGTGCTGCTGGAGCAAACATTTTCTGAGTTGGTTCACATTTTCGCATTGCTATTTAGTTGGTTCTCACAATGTCTCCAGTGAGTGTTACTGGGGTGTTTGCACAGGACGAACATGTCTGTTGACAGTACGCCAAGTGGCTCTGCAACATTTCCCCTGGCCATCTCAGAACTCCATGGGCACCAGCCCTGGGGCAAGTGGGAGATAGCAGTGTTTGCAAGTGACCACCACAGCAGCAGCCTGACCTGCCTTCATTGTTCCTCCTCTACAACCTTCAAGAAGCAGAAATTCAGGTTAGTCCCAATGGGAGAAGAGTTGAGACTCAATGGCAGCAGGAGCAGATAAATGTGGCAACAAAGCAGTAGCCGCAAACACATCAACGGCAAAGCAGGAGAAAAGCTTCAGTAATGGATCGGCTATGTTGTCACCTTCACTAGTCCAGAGTCCAGCTAGCCAGAACACCAAGGTTATGATGGTGGCTGCAAAGAAATCGTTAGAACTGTTCAAATAAGCACGATGTAATCAAGTCATTTTGCTGTCAACTACTTCCTATGTCAATTTAACTCCAAGTCAAAGCAAAACGGGTAATGAAATTGGGATCCTTTCTCAATCTAGACAGGAAATGAATGTTGCTGACTGGATGATCGGCACTGATATACAGAATGCCCTAGCATGTAGAAAGAAGATAAATACATGAAGAAATTGGCCACGGGTCTCTCATCGTGACCCACAACAAATCCCTTGTTCTGAGATTTGCGCATGTGCCAGAAGTGCATCTCCCAGAGCTGGAGAACAGTTGCTGTAAAAAGTCTGACAACACCAGGTTTTAGTCCAACCTATTTATTTGATAATATTCTCACAAGCTTTCGAGGGGTTACCCTCTTCGTCAGGTGAATGGAGAGTTCCTGACGAAGAGGGTAACCCCTCGAAAGCTTGTGAGAATATTATCAAATAAATAGGTTGGACTAAAACCTGGTGTTGTCAGACTTTTTACTGTGTTTACGCCAGTCCAACGCCGGCATACCCACATCATGAACAGTTGCTGGCCAGACCATGCTGGAAACCGGCGGGAACGCAGGTAAGTAATTTGAATCTGATTTTAATATGTTTTAAATGTCTTTTATATGTAATTATTGGGAAATTACCGGTCCCGATCGAATCTCCAACCCCGCCAGGAGTATTTCATTCCGGCGGGGTTCAGACTAGCTCCCCATGATCGGCAAACTAGCGGGAAACCCCGCTAGAATGAAGAGGGGTAATCGGGCTCCCCCCCTCCCCGCCCCCAGGGGGTCGGACAGTGAGGTGGTGGTGCCCCCTGAACATGGGGGCACCCATAGTGGCAGTCTGTGCCCCCTGGCACTGCCCAAGAGGCAAAATGCCCATACCCAGGGGGCCCCTGGGCACTGCCCACTCGGCAACAGGCAGTGCCAAAGGGGTAAGGCTATTGGGATGGGCTCTAGGGGCCATTGGTGAGGGTGGGGGGTCCCGCTGCCTCTCTGCGGACAGGATTGGTCTGGGTTGGAGGGAGGGCAGTGATTGGGGCAGGTTAGAGGGCAGTGGTCTGCCGGGATGAGCGGGTTGGAGGGGTGGTCTGCCTCACCCCAACAGACCACCCCTCCCAACCCGCCCCAAAGACTGCCCTCCCACAAATGAATAAAAAAACATTGGGAAGGATAAGACACAAAGATGCATTTAATACATGGGCCCATAACTGATGATAGCACAACACCCAGTGGTGTCTACCGTTAATGAGGCTTTCATTTGCAGAGTTATGATTACAGTTGCTTTCGGGATAGGCTGCTGAAAGTGAAAGCTGATAATGCCACACTCCAGAAAACCAGACATCTCGGGACTGAGTGAACAGAGCCAGCACGTGATGCACTTTCCAACCAATCAGATTGTGGGATCATGTCATTCGCCGTCAAAGGACTAAGCAGGACGCATAATATTTTGTGTTTCTTCAATATCAGGTATAATAAACAAGAAATGAGAAATAAAGAGAGGGGAAGAAAGTATGAACTGAAAGGAGGAAAACAGTAAACAAAAATTTAAAAACTATATTTTAAAAACTCCAGCAACAATTAATACCAGAAGGAACGAGCGGTCACACTTGTACAAATTCATTTTCCAGTGCAAAAAAATGTTGATAGGCAGTTATTAATGCTTTTACGTCATTAAACCAATACTGAGAGGTTAAATTCTTTGACTTTCTGTTGCATATTTGCTGCAATTACAAAAACTTTACACAGTCAATGCATTTTAATGGTGAGGCAAACAGCACGATTCTAATTTTGCATGGCTAATGGTACTGTGGTGCAATGTGGATAATAGCCTTTTGGGTAGTTTGGTTTAACTGCACCTACACCCCTTGCCTGAAGTTGCTGTACTGTTTGTCAATAAATATCAAGGAGCGACATTAATGTTTTATCATCAAAGTCTGAGCCACTATATTGACTAGTATTACTGCAATTGAATGTGTAAATGCATTGCAACGTGATGCGGAAAACAACTGTTCAAAAATATCATCTAAAGTTACACCTTTCAATTTTTAAGCTTGTGTTGGGAGCGAATATTCTGAAATTGATATTTAGACACATTCATTTCCTCTATTTGAGAGCAATTATCTCAGAGAAGCATCCGACTGCGAAGGCATGTCGTAGAAAAAAACAAATAGAAATGTGTTTCTCTTCAATAGTCTCCTATTCAAATTCTGTTTCTTAAAAAAAGGACAAATAGCTGGAATAATAAAATGGCTAAATCTGACCACATGGTAATTCAGGAAGTTACAGTCATAGAGATTTACAGCATGAAAACAGGCCCTTCGGCCCAACTTGTCCATGCTGCCCTTTTAAAAAAAATCCCTTAGCTAATCCCAGTTGCCCGCATTTGGCCCATATCCCTCTATACCCATCGTACCCACGTAACTACCTAAATGCTTTTTAAAAGATAAAGTTGTAGCCGCCTCTACTACTACCTCTGGCAGCTTGTTCCAGACACTGACCACCCTCTGTATGAAAAAATTGCCCCTCTGGACACTTTTGTATCTCTCCCCTCTCACCTTAAACTTATACCCTCTAGTTTTAGACTCCCCTGCCTTTGGGAAAAGATATTGACTATCTAGCTTGTCTGTGCTCCTCATTATTTTACAGACCTCTATAAGGTCACCCCTCAGCCTCCTACGCTCCAGAGTAAAAAGTCCCAGTCTATTCAGCCTCTCCTTATAACTCAATCCATCAAGTCCTGGTAGCATCCTAGTAAATCTTTTTCTGCACTCTTTCTAGTTGAATAATATCCTTTCTATAATAGGGTGACCAGAATTGCACACAGTATTCCAAGTGTGGCCTTACCAATGTCTTGTACAACTTCAACAATACGTCCCAACTCCTGTAATTAATGTTCTGACCAATGAAACCAAGCACGCCAAATGCCTTCTTCACCACTCTGCCCATCTGTGACTCCACTTTCAAGGAGCTATGAACATGTACCCCTAGATCTCTTTGTTATGTAACTCTCCATTAACTGAGTAAGTCCTGCCCTGGTTTGATCTACCAAAATGCCCCACCTCACATTTGTCTAAATTAAACTCCATCTGCCATTTGTCAGTCCACTGGCCCACTTTTTGAGCAGTTTAAAAATGAGCAAAGTCTGACCCATCAAACTCCTGGAATATACCAGTCCTTACATTGCAAAAAACATTCCAGCCCAGCCAAGCCAACACAAAGGGCTGGTAGATAAGATGTTTGCACCAGCCAGCTATGGGCAAAAGCAGAGCTTTTGTACTCCTCGTCTCCAATGTTGTGCTAATGGTTCTACAGTAACCCTACTCAAAACACAATGGGCTGCAACAAGCTGACTCATTTGCTGAATAAGTCAACACAAAACTACTCAGTAACATGACCAAGACTTGAGCTGTTCGAGTTGCTTTAATTGTATAGAGTTTGGGTTCTGTTTTCCAACCACTGTTTAACGTCAGAAGTGAACCTGGAGTCCAGGCTAGCAGCCTGCCTATGTCTGTCAAGTTCCATCAAAAGCAACAGCTGAGACAGAGCTCTGCCTCGGTTTAAACTGCCTTACTCTCGTCTACACTGTTTTTTATTGCTACATCTGAACTTCTGTAACAGTGTTAAGACTCAGGCAGAAAGTCCACCGTGTTTTGTGAAATTAGTCTAGACCCTAAGTTTTGTATTTGGTTTTGGAGTTGATGAGCATCGAGTGTTTAACTTTAGGTATGATTCAAATGACCCACAAGGAAGCTTTTTCTCAAAACTAACTTTATTTCAAAAGACAGTTAGAATATAACAGAAAGAATCAGCATAAATTTTACCAGTTACAAAGCTGAAGCATGACATAATATAATTCCTAACAGCTAGCTACCAATGTTGTTCCAATGAAAAGCAACCCCACACATCCTTCTTCAGACTTAGTTGGCACTAAAGCAAGTATGTACACATGATGCTGGATTTTCAGCTTTTAACACCTATGTGAATTGGTCCTTTGGACATTATATCAAATCTCCAAGGCTCCCCAGTCTTGGAACTTTCAGGGAGCCTCTGGAGAGGGGGGGAGGGGGGAGGGGGGGAGGGGGGGGAGGGAGGGGGGAGGGGGGGAGGGGGGGGGGAGGGGGGGAGGGGGGTGGGGAGGGGAGAGAGCGCGGGGGTGGGGGGGGGGGAGAGCGCGCGGTGGGGGGGAGAGAGAGCGCGGGGGGGAACAAAGAAATATTGCTTTCTTCCACTAGGTTCTGGCAGCAACTGATAAATGACACTAATAACTAGAATGCTCTGAAAAAAAAACCTGTCCTCTGTCACATGACTGAATCTGTCAGTCAACTCCAACCAAGCTCCACTCAGCATTCCCAGGGCACACATTAAAAGCACAGAACAATACATTAGTTCAGATTAAAGTCAACATTGCGTCAATTATCCTGCTTTAACAACAATAAAGAACACTGATCACAGACAACATGGTACCAACAAAGTTCCAGGGCTTGCTAGAAACATCCTGCAGAGAAACATGTTCAAGATACATCTCCAAAAGGCACAGTACTGTTACACTACTGCAAGACTGATTAATCTCTGGGAGCTTCTCCCATCATCGGAGTCAGCACCACTGGAAAATTGGATTACCCCACACTAGTTTCAGATTGCTAACCTCTCTGAAGCAATACACCATTGGCTGTGGGGCTATTAATAGAGGATTGGATCACTCCAAAACTGAAGGGTGAAATCAAAAAGACCTTTGTTTACAGACAGAGAGTAAGAGGAGAAATCAGCGCTGTTTTAAATCAAATCCCCCTCCTGTCGGTAACGGAAGCAACTTTCAAATCAATTCCCAGAAAGATGGAGATCTCCTGATCTGCTAAATCTCTGAAGAAGAAGCACTAAAACTCCAGAGTAGACACAGTTTAGACAATTTCCCAACATTTCCTTCAAGTTATGGCAGACGAGTGGGAGAATTCCTGCGGAAGTATCAATTTTCAGTAGAATCTCCTAGACCCCTGAAAGAAATTGCTAAATCAATGTTTTCCTTTTTGCATCCTTGAGACAGCCAAAGCTTCTGAACCTCACTGAGGTTTCAGATTGAGAAAGTTTTTGCGACAAAATTACTGAGCCCATGAAAACATAAAAAAAGAATTCTTACAAGCTAAACCTCTGAACAATATATTGATAGAAACAACTAAAACTCAAGAGGAAAAACGATTCCAATTTTAAATGATGCAGACAATAGAAATGTCACTAAATTTACTTGAGGCTCCTTAATACTGTACTTATATGCTGTTTCTTTATTCAGCTTCACTAATGACCAATATAATCACAGGTTTCTTTTCTATGTTTCCATAGAAATAGCTCTTGGGGCTAAAGGAATCAAGAGATGTGAGGGGAAGGCGAGATGAGGACATTGAATGTAATGAACAAAATGAATGACGGCGCATGCTCAAAGGGTCAAATGGCCTCCTCCTGCTTCTAATAATGGCTTCAATCAGACCATTGAGGTTGGTCTATTGAAATATGAAGTCCCTGATTAAGTGTCCAATCGATGGATCAATCAGAGGGTCTTTGCCTTGTGACCATAAGACATAGGAGCAGAATCAAGCTACTTGGCCCATCAAGTCTGCTTCGCTATTCAATCATAGCTGATATTTGTCTAATCCCTAATCCCCTTATTAATCAAGAATCTATATATCTCTGTCTTAAAGACATTCAATGACCTGGCCTCAACAGCCTTCTGTAGCAAAGAATTCCATAGATTCACGACTCTAAGGCTGAAGAAATTCCTTCTCATCTGTTTTAAAGGATCATCCCTTTAGCCTGAGGTTGTGCCCTCTGGTTCTAGTTTTTCCTACTGGTGGAAATGTCCTCTCCACGTCGACTCTATCCAGGCTTCGCAGTATCCTGTAAGTTTCAATAAGATCCCCCCTCATCCTTCTGAGCTCCAACGAGTACAGACCCAGAGTTCTCAACTGTTCCTCATACGACAAGTTCTTTATTCCAGGAATCATTTTTGTGAAGCTCCTCTGGGCCCTTCCCAAGGCCAGCACATTCTTCCTTAGATATGGGGCCCAAAACTGCTCACAATACTCCGATGGGGTCTGACCAGAGCATCATACAGCCTCAGAAGTACATTCCTGCTCTTGTATTCTAGCCCTCTTGATATGAATGCTAACATTGCACATGCCTTCCTAACTACCGACTGAACCTTGTACTTAACCAAGAGTGTCAGGTCTTCTGACATCCCTGGAGGTAGACTGCTACCTGCTAGCACTCTGTGTACTGCTGTGAGAGTTTGTAAGTAAAGGGATTTTAGTGGAGACTTCTGCCTCCAAAGACTTATTACAGTTTGTTAAAACTGTTGGTGCCTACCTCCAAACACGAGTCTGAAGGTTGGAATTTAATGCTCTCACTCACGGTGAGATTGGTGGTGGAGGGCCATTTAATCAGATGGGGATCCATTGCCTCCCACCCTATTTAAGTCCATGGTGAGAAGGCTCAGGGACTGATCAAGGAACCCAGCATCAGGAGGACAAGAGGCCCAGTAAGAATAGCCTTCCTGCACTTGCCACCCACCCCTCTACCCTGCACCATCCTCCAGCCATGACCCACCTGCGGCCTGGGATTCAATAACAACACTCAACCTCGGGTGGATGTCCAGTGTCCTTGGTGGCATTGCTGTTCATTAGAGCTGTTGGCCTCTGAGTGGCCGGTAGCTATTGGCAGCGGGTGAGACTTCTGCCCCTGAGGAAGGCCCACCACTCTCCAATTAAGTGCTTGTGTGGCATTAAACTGATGGGCCTTCCCTAGAAGAGTTGATGCAGGGCTCTCACTCGCTCCCTTTTCAACAGGTGAGACCCTGGCTGCCTCAGTTAAATACCGCCCTAAATTTCTGCATAGTATATATAAGGGCAATGCCCGAAACTAGTTGTTTTAATTCAATACAACATTTAAATAGGACTAACCCTTGATATGAGATTGTTGCCAGACTAATTGATGTCCATTTTGAAAATCTTTTTGAGCTCAGTTTAAATAAAAGCTTGTTCTGATATATACCTAAGGTCATCCACTTCCATTATCATCTTGTAAATGCAAATGTTATTATTAATTTACCACTTTTATTGCCATTTTTCCAAATAATTATGGTCGCCTCAATTTGTGTTTTATTTTTAACCTCACAAAGTTCATTCTAATCAGCCTGTGGAAAATCCTTCCTGTTGATAACTACGGCTGTCTCAGCTCCTTGTGGATTCCCTACTTAAGGGCATGGACCTCAAAAAATTCACCAAAAACCCACCACAATAGCAGTGAGGCAGTCCTGGCCTGGCATCATAGTTTCTGGAATGACTTATTGGGAGCAGATGATCTTCCAAACTCGGCCATTGAAATAAGAGAGGCTGAGGATGCTAAAGGCCTTTACTGGGACTTGACAAGTGGTCAATGCCATTGACACCTGTGATGTGGCGATGTTGGCGTTGGCCTGGGGTGGGCACAGTAAGAAGTTTTACAACACCAGGTTAAACCCAATAGGTTTATTTGGTAGCACAAGCTTTCAGAGCATTGCTCCTTTGTCAGGTGAGTCTCACCTGATGAAGGAGCAGTGCACCGAACGCTCGTGCTACCAAAGAGATCTGTTGGACTTTAACCTGGTGTTGTGAGACTGATTGACGCTTGGTGAAGCCAGACCATTATTGACTACAGACGAGATTTATCAGCCACCGGCACCCCAAGACTGGAAATTCCCTCCCAAGGTCAACAGATCTGTAAATGGTCCTGGCAAATTTTCTGACCCACCCATCCCGATTCCTGCAGCGGACGGGAAAGGAAATCGCCAGCCCATGGGGGTCACTCTTGATCTGAGCCAATGTTGGAGATAAGTTTTGTTTTTAAAAGAGGTTGCCTTTGTAAATTAAGTGCGCTCTTCCAACATCTTTCCCACGAAGGCTGGAATTTTATCGCCCTGTGCTGTGCAGTGGGTTGAGGGGGGTGGGGGGGGGCGGTGGGATATTGTGGCGAACCTCTCAAAAGTCCATTGATTTTGGCAGGACCAGAAAATTCCAGCGACAGGAGGTGCTGGTAGAATTCCACCAATAAAATGTGTGGTGTGACCACTGAGTAGCTCCCTCTTCCCTCCCTTGGCAGCCCATTGAAGGAGCTGTTAAGATGGCGCACACAAGTCCCGACGTGGGGCTGGAACCCAGAGCTTTCTGACTTTGAGGTAGGATTGCTACAAAATAAAAATGTGCACCCATATTTGCAAGTATCGACATTTTCATGTTCTCTGTGACTTATTTTCAAAAGCAGCCTGGGGCAGATTTTATTTTTTTCCCTCATCCTTTATCCAGGGGAAGGAAATCCTGTCAGTATCTGATGAGGGGAGGACACTGATGAAGTCTGTTTAAAATGTGCTGACACCTTTTTTTTTAATATATGGAGCTGACACATTTGTGACAGAGGAAAAGCAGCCTGCACTGTAATAATATATTCACATCTACTTTTAGTGTGATGGAAAAAGCTTTATAACACTGAGCTCACATTTCTATTGGGATCTAGTTATATTTCCCCTGTACAGTCGATTTATACCTACAAACTGACCAGATTCATCCCATATTGCACTAAACAGCAATAATGTAAAATCACAAAAGGAGTTAGATTGAATGTAATCAACATGTATGATAAAAACAAGATCAATCTTGAAAGTTCAAATGTATGTATATGCACTGTTGTATACTGTCACAATTTTGCTGGACCTTTCTTTACACCATTGACTTTTTTTTCTTCAGAAAAATTGACTTAGCATGAGCAGTGACATATTCAAATATGTCTCACGTTCCAATGAGACAGGGAGGTTCTGGTAGGTCGCGGGAACCGTGGTGCATGAAGGTTGTGATGAACCTAGTCAGGAAGAAAGGCGTACAAAAGGTTCAGAGAGCTAGGAGATGTTAAGGATCTAGAGGAGTATACGGTTTGTAGAAAGGAGCTTAAACAGGAAATTAGGAGAGCCAGAAGGGGTCATGAGAAGGCCTTGGCAGGTAAGATTAAGGAGAACCCCAAGGCATTCTACAAATATGTGATGAGTAAAAGGATGAGAAGTGAAGGGATAGGACCTATAAAAGGTGAAGGGGGAAAGGTCTGTGTCAAACCACAAGAAATGGCAGAGGTGCTTAATGAGTACTTTGCCTCAGTATTCACGGTGGAAAACGATCTCGGAGGTTGTACTGCAGGTTTGCGGCGGACTGAGAAGATTGAGTATGCGGACGTTAAGAAAGAGGATGTGTTGGAACTTTTAAATTCTATCAAGATAGATAAGTTGCCGGGACCAGATGGGATGTACCCCAGGTTACTGTGGGAGGTGAGGGAAGAGATTGCAGAGCCTCTGGCAATGATCTTTGCGTCGTCGATGGAGACGGAAGAGGTTCCGGAGGATTGCGGACGTGGTTCCTATTTTCAAGAAAGAGAACAGGGATAGCCCAAGAAATTACCGACCGGTGACTCTGACCTCAGTGGTTGGTAAATTAATGGAGAGGATACTGAGGGACAGGATTTATGAACATTTAGAGAAGTTTAGTGTGAACAGAAATAGTCAGCATGGCTTTGTCAAGGCAGGTCGTGCCTTATGAGCCTAGTTGAGTTCTTTGAAAATGAGACTGAACACATTGACGAAGGAAGAGCAGTAGATGTGATTTATATGGACTTCAGCAAGGTGCTTGATAAGGTCCCCCATGCAATACTTCTTGAAAAGGCGAGAGGGCATGGGATCCAAGGGGCTGTTGTCTTGTGGTTCCAGAACTGGCTTGCCAGAAGAAAACAGAGAGTGGTTGTGGATGGGTCTTTTTCTGCATGGAGATCAGTCACCAGTGGAGTGCCCCAGGGATTTGCTCTAGGACCCTTGCTGTGTGTCATTTCCATAAATGGCCTGGATGAGGAAGTGGACGGATGGGTTAGTAAGTTTGCCAATGACACGAAGGTTGGTGGTGTTGTGGATAATCTGGAGGGATGTCAGAAGTTGCAGAGACATAGATAGGATGCAAGACTGGGCGGAGAAGTGGCAGATTGACTTCAACGTGGATAAATGTGTAGTGGTCCATTTTGGCAGGTCCAATGGGATGATGGAGTACAATATCAAGGGTAGGACTCTTAGCGGTGTTGAGGAGCAGAAGGACCTTGGAACCCAGGTCCATAGGACTCTTAAATCAGCCTCGCAGGTGGAGGATGTGGTCAAGAAGGCCTATGGTGTGCTAGCCTTCATTAATCGAGGGATTGAATTTAGGAGTCGGGAGATAATGCTGCAACTTTATAAGACCCTTGTCAGACCCCACTTGGAGTACAGTGCGCAGTTCTGGTCACCTCACTACAAGAAGGACGTGGAAGCTATTGAGAGGGTGCAGAGGAGAATTACAAGGATGTTGCCTGGATTGGGAGGCATGCCTTATGAAGATAGGTTGAGGGAGCTAGGTCTCTTCTCCCTGGAGAGACAAAGGTTGAGAGGTGACCTGATAGAGGTTTACAAAATGTTGAGAGGAATAGATAGGGTGGATTCTCGGAGGCTATTTCCCAGGACTGAAATGGTCACTACGGGAGGACACAAGTTTAAGGTGCTGGGGAGCAGGTACAGAGGAGATGTCAGGGGTAGGTTTTTCACTCAGAGGGTGGTGAGTGAGTGGAATTGACTGCCGTCGGTGGTGGTAGAGGCAAACTCGCTGGGGTCTTTTAAGAGATTTCTGGATGAGTACATAGGATTTAATGGGATTGAGAGTTATAGATAGGCCTGGTAGGTATGGATATGGTCGGCGCAACTTGTGGGCCGAAGGGCCTGTTTGTGCTGTAGTGTTCTACGTAGCTATTATCATCATGCTTGTATTAAGGATTCAATGCAAAACTGTGGAGATGCCAGTGTTGGACTGGGGTGGACAAGATGAGAGGTCACATGACACCAGATTATCGTCCAACAGATTTATTTGAAATCACAAGCCTTCGTCAGGCTCCGAGTATTGTCCGGTTGAATATTAACCGTTCATTGACAAGACATAACTGCGTACATATAAAAACATAAAAGATAGGAGCAGGAGGAGGCCATTTGGCCTTCAAGCCTACTCTGCCATTCATCAGAAACATGGTTGATCGACCAACTCAATAACTTAATCCTGTTTTCTCCCCATAACCTTTGATCCCACTCACCCCAACTGCTATATCTAGCTACTATTTCCTGTGGTAATGAATTCCACAGGCTCACCACCCTTTAGGGGAAGAAATGTCTCCTCATCTCCGTCCTAAACGGTCTCCCCTGAATCCTCAGACTGTGACCCATGATTCTGGACTCCCCACCATCGGGAACATCCTCCTTGCATCTACTCTGTCTAGTCCTGTTAGAATTTTCTAAGTCTCTATATATACAGGGTATAGCCAAAGCTATGAGCTAATTCCATGCCCACCTCTACACAGATCTCTGTCAAGACCACAGCTGACCATTGTCTCAGATCATGTGTCTCTTTATATCACACTGTGGGTTGTACTGTGTCCCAATCCCACACTTACCCTGGCAACGCCAGATAACGTTACACTACAACCAGATGCAGTTGGAAAACTGTAGTTGTTTACTTCAAGCAGTAAGAACGTGGTACTAATGATGCCAAGTTAACAGGTTTGATCCTGTTGTCTGCGTGCCTGTTTCAAAATAAATCTAAGCCTATCTAACAGTTAGGAAGATTAAGGCTTTCTAGCAGGGATCTGAAAGAATTCATTCATTTCATTCTGATGGTGTAAAACATGTTACTTCATCTTATTTTAGCAGACAAGAGAAAAGAATTTCATCTGATAGATTACTATTTATGTTCCCCTAATAAAGCTGTCACATCCTGTCGATCATCCTTCGTATTTAAGCATTTTGTAACATCTTTAAGGTAACAGGCTAATATGAGCAAACCCTCAGTACCAAAGACTGAACAACAATTGAAGATTCAGATAACAAGCAGTACTACAGACGCAGGTCGATATTATTTATTAGTTTATTAGTCACAAGTAAGGTTACATTAACACTGCATTGCAGTTCCTGTGAAATTCCCCCAGTAGCCACACTCCGGCACCTGTTTGGGTCAATGCACCTAATCACTACGTCTTCCAGACTGTGGGAGGAAACCAGAACACCCAGAGGAAACCCATGCAGACATGGGGAGAACTTGCAACTCTGAACAGATAGTGACCTAAGCCAGGAATCAAACCCAGGTCCCTGGCGCTGTGGGACAACAATGCTAATCACTGTGCCAGCGACACAATATTACACACAATCTCCCAACCACCCAATTATTGGATTTGTTTCTCAGTTTCCACTTCGGTACCGAAGCATGTCTGAATGCTGCGGGATCACCCAAAAACATTTCCATTCTCTTTTCTTAACTGGTCTTTTAACTTTTAAAATATGACCTCTGACACTCATAGAAAACAGCCTCATCATCTGTCGAAACTGTTCAGATATCCAATGACTAGGTACGAGCAAATTGAAATGATGGGAGGTGAAAAGCTAATTTACAGGAATGGACTATCGACTGTTTTTCGTTGGGCATCAATGACCAGGCCTCAAATCACCTGAAACGCTTTGATTTTTGCGAACCTTTTTTTTGACAAAGTCCTGATGCTCTTTGCAGCAGGCAGCACACTGAGATTGTAGGAGTAAACTCAGAAAGACTATCACTGCTTCCTTCAGGCTGTAACATCTACCAAGCCACAAGACTTAAAATATGAAAGCCTTCTTGAAAGCCTGTTTCCGATGGATTTTGAGTTGGCCTGGAAAGGGAAACTAGTCTTCGGGATACAAGGATTATCAAGGCGCTGGACTTGCTGCACATCTCTTTTTCCAATAAACTCCATCAGATCCTATCTTCAGCCATTTGGACTTTCTGCATTTCAGCTCCCAAGTAGAAAAGCCTCTTTCACTTGACTCTTACAAACACGTGAATCGTTAACTACTCTGTTTGGTTTTAATATTTGTAGAAGTGAAATTCCTTTCTTTTATTGTATCTTTCATATGTGTATGTGGGTTGTATGAAGGAGCAGTAAACCTTTCTGTATAAAGTCCGCTCCCGACTTTACAAAGCCTGACCACACACAAACAAGGGTTTGTGGACACACTGGGCCACACTGATTACCCATAGGAGGGTAAAAGAATGAGAGGGTACTGGTCTGTCTCCCCCCTCCCCTCATCTCAGCCATAACAATGTCAACAAATTCTGCGTGTTGATCAGGATTAGGGAAGTGAGGCAGATAGAGTTAAGGAAGAGAGTTAAGGGAAACCTAATTGACAGTGGGTTCAGAGAGAGACGAAGAGAGAATAACAAAGACGCAGAAAAGGAAGAAGAAACTGAGACCTAATAAAGTGTGAATGTTGAGATGGGGTGAACTCTTCCCCTTAGTCCAGGGTGTTGGCTGGGGGGTAGAAAATCAGCATGTAGGGTTTGAGCTGTGAACTACACACTAATTCAATTCTTATTTTTGTCATATTTTCCACTGAAATCTATACCACCAAGCTGTGCTGACTTTTGACTCCTAAACGTATGAAAGAATGTTTGTCAATGCAAAAAGTGGTTTCATTAATTGTGCTTGGTCACGGTAGATTTTGCAACATGAGAATGACTTAAAGCAGTACATCCAATCTGAGCCAGAAACAACCAGTGATAGCTTACCCTAAAATACCATAAAGTCTGATGGAACTTGATGCTGTCCTCAAAGCGATCACAATAATGGCTGCACTGATCTAAAACAAGGATTGCCTTATTTTTACTATTGTCTTGGCGCTAATACAAATTATAGCTGGCACTGCAGGATTATCTTTCATGTTTCTTAATTTCCCCAACAATGATTTAATGTCTGGCAAATTGGTCTTTGATTCTGCAAGGTCCTAATGTGTGTGCATCGTTTTTCTTCATTGTTGACTTGTACGGTGCCCAAGAGACAGAGTGACGGCCCAATAAACTTTCATGTTATCAGTTATTTGATCTTATTATGCTGGGAACATTTATGGAAGGGATAGTGGTGAGGCCGAAAGAATTGCTAAGACAGTAATGAATGATTAAGTAGGTGCTCAGTGGTGACTTCAGAAAGAAGCAGTTTCACAGGAATTGAAAGTGGCCAACATCTAACCATTTATCGTGAATAAAATATGCAACGGCCCTTTAGGGACAGTTTTTGGACTTCCAATCACCTCCTGTGTCATGTTTACCATTTACTTTAATGATCAAAAACCATCAGGGTTTCCAGAGTCCAATTCCTACACTGTTAAGAGCAAAATGTTTCCCTTTAATGCTAACTTCACAGTTCTCTTTGAAGAATGAGCATATTACAGATGGTGAAGAAGAAGATAATGATGAGCATAAATTGCTTCTATTTCCATTGTAGAAAATAACAAATAGAATCAGGGAGTTGACAAAAAACCAACTCTTACACCACCTGCACGAAGAAGACTACAGTGTGATTGTGATGTTCCACTCAGGTCAAATAAGAATGCATCAAATGGTCAATTACGAATCAGACTTAACTCATGTATTCAAGATTTAAAGACATTTTTCAGAAGGTAAGAGGAGACGAAGGCCTAGTGGTATTATCACTAGACTATTAATCCAGAAACTCAGCTAATGTTCTGAGGGCTTGGGTTTGAATCCCAGATTCCTGAATTTGAATTCAGTAAGAAATATCTGAAATCAAGAATCTACTGATGACCATGAAACCATTGTCGATTGTCAGAAAAAGGTTTCTGATTCACTAATGTCCTTTAGGGAAGGTACGCTGCCATCCTTACCTGGTCAGGTGTACATGTGACTCGAGAGCCACATCAATGTGGTTGACTCTCAACTGCCCTCTAAACAAGGGCAACTAGGAATCGGCAGTAAACGCTGGCCAGACAGTAACACCCATGTCCCACAAATGAATAAAACAAAATATATCACAGATAAATTTTGTTGATGATACTATATTGACAGAATTGTTGATACACTTCATCAATGATCTACATTTTGTACAATCCTTGTAATTTCCAGACTGACAATAATCAAAGCTCAACACAATTGAGTAAACATGATCTGGGATTCAACAAAGTCAACAAATCAGGTGAAGAGACAGACAACCTGAAAACTCAAAGCAAAATACTGCAAATGTTGGAAAGCTGGGATAAAAAGAATCAAAGACGCTGGAAGCATTAAACACAGCAAGTCAGGCAGCTTCTGTAGAGAATTACAAGCCTGACATTTCAGCTGGATGGTCAGTTGTCAGAGCAAGAAAATTAAATTGATTGCTTAACCATAAATCAACTATTCGGTTAACTGATTATTAACTGGTTAATTGGAAAGGAGTTGACTCAGAATACCCAAAGACTAACACAGTATTTTTTAAGACAAAATATGCAGAGTCAACAGGGTTAATATGCTCAGTTTCAGCACAATTTCAAACAGATCAACAGAATAATGTGAAATTAAATAAAGGTAAAATTGAAATCCACCAAACCTACAGAGAGAAGTGTGAGAGACAACACTGGGATAAATAAAATTACCTATGAAAACAAAGAAGAAGAATTGTTGGGTAGGCAAACTTGAGGCCCAATGAACATTGCTGCAAACATTCAACATTATAAGAAAATCCTTCAGTGATCTGTAATTAAAATAGGCTAATGCAAGAGGGTGAGCTAACTTTAATATCAGGATTTTTGACATCCTAGATAGGGTAAAAGGCCACAAAATAAACAAATTACTAAGGATTGTCATGAAATCCATTAAACTTTGTGTTCCTGGGTTAAATTATTCTGTGGAGATTTTAATATTTAAGGTACAGCTTGACACATTGGTTCCTGCCAAGTAACAAGGGCAGGAACCTCTGAGGGTTTTGATAGGTCACCAAATCAGTTCAATGGCGTGCAAACAAGTCTTCTTGAGGCAGTCAGTTTGAAGTGGTCTGCCAGCCAGATGTGCCACAGACACAGGAACAGGAACAGCCCCGTTAAGGAAGGTTAAAAGAGGGGAGCAAAGGCACTGAATTAAAGAAAGAGCTGCAGTTAGCAGGCTCTCTGAATTGCTGGCCACTGTGGAAAAAGCACCACTTTGGAGTTGTGGTGTTCTGGTTGGAATGGCCATAGATCAGAAAGTGTGCTTGTAAGCTAGTGTTTGAGAATACTTGGGAAACCAGCAAGAAGAAATCTCAGAATTGAGATTAAAAACCCGTGAGGTGGGCCACTGTTAAAACTGTTAGAGTGGGAATGACATTTAGAGAGGATTCTAAGGCAAAATCTTCAAAATGTGGAGATTGGAAACCCTCGTTAGAAATGCAAAGTTTCAGTGAGATTATTTGACCCATAGTAGGACCAATGCCTGCGGGATTTGTTGAGAAATCAATGGAATCAGATTTCATTGCTACTTGTTTCTGCTAACAGAATTTTAGGGCATAGGACACATGTGTAAATTGTTTTCTCTCTCTGAATTTGCATTGTAAAGTTTGTTTGGTGGTTTGTTCAAAACCCATGGATTCTTGTGGCTTTATTCGAAAAGCAGGTGTCTTAGAAGC
This sequence comes from Carcharhinus amblyrhynchos, assembly GCF_965287045.1. Classification (NCBI taxonomy): domain Eukaryota; kingdom Metazoa; phylum Chordata; class Chondrichthyes; order Carcharhiniformes; family Carcharhinidae; genus Carcharhinus; species Carcharhinus amblyrhynchos. The sequence continues at coordinate 26,172,298 of NC_137344.1, forward strand.
AAAGGAATATAGAAGAAGCAGGAGGCGGCCATTTGGCCCCTTGAGCCTGCTCTGCCATTCACTGTGATCGTGGCTGATCATCCAACTCAATAACCTGATCCTGCTTTCTCCCCACAACCTTTGGTCCCATTCGCCCCAAGTGCTACATCCAGCTGCCTCTTGAATCTCAACCTTTACCTACTTTAAACAAAATGTTTTTGGTCTTTCACAAGATCTCCAGGTCTGGCCAAGGATTGTAACAGGGTGAGTGGTATTGATCCCAGGTCAACAGAAGCAACATATCTAAAGTACTGAAAATTAGCACAAGGAAATTAATGAATGTGGGATACGTGCAAGTACATCATAAAAAAGTTGAAATGTATCTATTTTCAGAGTGATGCACAGGTGATGGCCTAGTGTTATTATCGCTAGACAGTTAATCCAGACACTCAGCTAATGCTCTGGGGACTTGAGTTTGAATCCTGCCATGGCAGATGGTGGAATTTGAATTCAATAAAATATATCTGGAATTAAGAATCTACTGATGACCATGAAACCATTGTCGTTTGTCGGAAAAAACCCATCTGATTCACTAATGTCATTTAGGGCAAGAAATCTGCTGTCCTTACCTGGTCTGGCCTACATGTGACTCCAGAGCCACAACTGCCCTCCAAGAGCAACTAGAGATGGGCAATAAATGTTGGCCAGCCAGCAACGTTAATGTCCCATAAATGAATTAAAAAAAAAGGAACCCAATGCATAGCCAGGAACCTGCAACTAGGGTTAATTCACATCATCAAGGAAATGTTACAGCACAAGCAATAAACTCAAGGATTACCTTTATAATAGCTTAAAACTGCTGTTAACTAGGTTAAGGAGGTGCAACTTCACTCTTGGCAGATGTTTAACATCTTCCTCTGTCTTTTGAACAGTTGGCTTTTTTTTCTAAATTTTGCAATTAAACTTCGTCTCAACAATGCACCTGGGTTTTTAAAAATAAGAATGTAATCTGCATCACGCTCTGCCTCGAGTCTGTGCCCAGTCTAATACGTGCAATCGTTTAATATTTAATCTATTCAGGTTCAGGGTACTTGATGGGTATTTAAATTTATACAATTAAATTAAGAAATCCTCAGAAACTTGAATTATGGATTTCAAGTTAAATTTCCTTTTGCAATGTTCCTCCTTATCACAAAGGCTAATTTACATGAAGTCCACTTTGTAAGATTGCCTGGTAAGCACTTTACTTGACTTATTATCATAATATTCCATAAAATATTGTCAGTTCATATTAAACCTGATTTTTTTTGTAGAATTCTGACATAGGTTTGGTGCATAACATAATTCGAGATTCCCAGTCCTGTTTGATGATTCCTTCATTTGCATGAGTACATTGATCTGCCTCCAATAGAGATTTAATATCTGTTTAAAAGTGTTAGTATAAACACGATCTGCAAATTCTCATTTATTAAATCAGCACAGTCGTTCCTGGAAGATTAGCCGTCACTGTATAAAATTTGGTTAAAATATGGCTGAATGTTCAACAGGGATTAGGATGTTTATTCCTTCTGGTCTCATCTCTATCATGTTTGATGGACTTTACCCACAAAACTGTTACAGCTCAGCTTTCTGCAAACTATTGTAGTGAATGTTTGACAACAAAGGTGGCCACAAGAGAACAAAACTCCTAGTATACACAGCAGTTGTTGTTATCACACTTAGGCCTGTATATCATTGTCACACAAGAGCATGAGAGTCATAGATGTGGAGAACATACCCCTGTCTATCCATGGGGATGAAGTGGGAATGGTCAAGACCTTCAAGTTTTTCGGTTTCCAGGTCCCCAACAACCTGTTCTGGTCCCTCCGTGATGACGCTTTAATTAAGAGAGCCCACCAATGCCTTTACTTTCTCAAAAGGCTAAGGAGATTTGGCATGTCCTCTGTGACTCTCACCAGAGAAAGTATTCTTTCTGGGTGTATCACAGCTTGGTATGGCTCCTGCTGTGACCAAGACCACAAGAAACTACAAAGGGTATTATCAATGGACTTTTAACCCAGAAACTCAGCTAATGTGCTGGGGACTCAGGTTCGAATCGTGCCAAGGCAGATGGTGGAATTTGAATTTAAAGAAAAATTTGGAATTAGGGATCTACTAATGATGATGAAAGCATTGTCACTAAAATACCTATCTGCTTCACAAAGATGGCCACAAGATAATGTCCATTAGGGAAGGAAATATGTCGTCCTTGCCTGATCTGGCCTACATGCGACTCCAAAGCCACAGCAATGTGCGTTACTCTCAACTGCCCTCCACGAGCAACTAGAGATAGGCAATAAATGTTGGCCAGCCAAGGACACCTGTGTCCTATGAATGAATTAAAAAAAAACGTAGCCCAGTCTACATTTCGTGTAGCCAGCATAATCATGGACACCAGGCATCCCAGATACACTCTCTTCCACCTTCTTCCATTGGGAGAAAGATACAAAAGTCTGAGATCATGTACAACTGACTCAAGAACACTTTCTTCCCTGCTGCCAAGAAACCTTTGAATAGATCTACCATATATTAAGCTGATTTTTCTCAACATCCTATGTATGACTGTAACACTATATTATTTACGCACCCTGTCTTTTCCTTCTCTCCTCTGTGTTGTATGATTAGTATATTTTGTCTGTATAGTGCACAAAAAACAATACTTTTCATTGCATCCCAATGCACATGACAATAATAAGTCAATTCAAATCAGCAATGCCTCTGCCACACCAGATGCAGGAGGAACAAACACTGGTCTGCTCCTTGAAGGCAGCTCCATAAGGCATTCAGGCAAAATGCTGCTAAATCACCTTCAATGGGCTGGACAGTGTCCAAATGGCAGAACAGCATCTCGCCTGCCAGATCTTGTTTTCTCAGCTCCCAAATGTTCAGTGTTCCAGAAGAGGACAAGAACAATTGCTTGAAAGGCACCCTCCTTGAAGCGCAGCTATATTGATGTGAATATCTAGGGGGCGCTTGCTATCGATCGCTCAAAATGGCGACAACTTGTCTATCAAGCTGCGTCATGCTTTGAATCACAACATTTTAATGAAGAGACAGAGCAGCTGCAGAGAAAGACAGAAAGAAAAAGAAATTAATCCTGTACTCAGATGCCATTGCCTTTTGGGATATGCTGTTATACATGCTGAAAGATCGGTGGATCAATAATTGGCCTTTTTGGTCACTGTGGCAGGGACTGACAACCTCAACAGATGTCATCTTCAAATGGAGGGACAGCCAATGAGGTCAGCAGATTTATCACTGCAGGGCTTTCCATCAGTATATCTGCTTACATGTCTGACTTGGGCAGCACGGTGTCACAGTAATTAGCACTGCTGCCCCACAGTGTCAGGGACCTGGGTCCAATTCCAGCCTCAGGTCTGTGTGGTCTCCCCGTGCATGCATGGGTTTCTTCCGGGTGTTCTGGTTTCTTCCCACAGTTCAGAAATGTGTGGGTTATGTTGATTGGCCATGCTAAATTGACCCTAGTGTCAGGTGGACCAGCAGGGTAAATAAATGGGGTTCGGGGATAAGGTTTGGGTAGGATTGGGGTCAGTGAAGACTTGATGGGCCAAATGGCCGTCTTCTGATCTGTGGGAATTCTGTGATTGGGTTGAGAGAAAAGAGATGTTTTAAAATTTAAATTGTGAAAGTTTATTAAATCTCCAAGAAGAATTCCTAACCTAAAAGTATGAACCTCCAAACTTTCTCGGCCAAAGCGGTAGATAGGGAGTCATTAATAATGATGATGTTGTTAAAATAATATTACAATTACTAATGATTGAATTAGCTTTCTCTAATGTGTTTAAAGCCAATTAATGTCAAAATGTCCCACAGTCAGAAGGATCTTAAGGGCAGGCTGTTGCTTTCATGGAGTGGGCAAATTGTCCAGCAACCTGAGCTGATTCACAATTCCTGGGTATCGCTCCCTTACTTCTAGTTGCTGCTGAGTTGCACATTAATAGCATTGCACACCATTACTTTCTCAGCAAAATCTGTGCCATTATAGGGTATAATTCCCAAATTTAGTGGACCATCATACGTGTCTCCATATTGTGGGAGGAAACCAGATGCTCCAGTTTCCTCCCACAGTCCAAAGTTGTGCGGGTTAGGTTGATTGGCTTTGCTAAATTGACCCCAGTGTCAGAGGGACTAGCAGGGTAACTATATGGGGCTGTGGGAATAGGGCCTGGGTGGGATTGTGGTCAGTGCAGACTCGATGGCCGAATGGCCTCCTTCTGCACTGTAAGGATTCTATGGAAATGCAATAGCATTTAGCACTGTAAATGTTACTAACCTGATAGCAGCCAATGGGGACACAGATTAAGGAGTGGAATTTCATTCCGAACAAATGAAAAGTGGGTTTTGTCTGATACACGTCTGGCGGGTTGAAATTTCAAACTGACTTTGTGTACAGAGGCAAGTGTTGTTAATGAGATGCTTCCTCACAATTAAAACGTGACTCATGTAAGCAATCCCGCCAAGAATTGGTGTGGTACAATCAAGTGAGGAAGGGGTGTGGAGGGATATGGCCCAAGTGTAGGTCAGTGGGACTAGGCAAAAGATGGTTCGGCACAGACAAGAAGGGCCAAAAGGCCTATTTCTGAGCTGTAATTTTCTATGGATTGATTAGCTCCCCACTTTTCTTTCTCCTTGTTTAACTGCAACAGAGTTTTTTTTTAAAAAAATGACATATTTGCCAATTCAATGAGTGGTTAGCTATGTACTCGCTGTGATCATAAAAGACACAATTAGGCAGGTTTCTTAGGTTTATCAAAAAAAGGATAGCTTTTATTGTTCTTAACCTGATCTAAGCAAAATAGAGAAATATGCCCCTCCAGTGTCATAGCTGCTTGTCCTGTTCTGCAAAGAAAATAAGTCCTTCAAACACATACATGATCTGCCCTCTTCAACTGCCCAGGGATCCAAATGAGGTCATGGCCAGTGTATTCCAATTGTTCATGTCTGAGTATCCCTCTCTGAGGCAGGGTCCCATTGTCCATCTCACGGTCTGTCCCCATCCAACTGTATTTCTGGATGTTGTGCTCTGAGGAGGATATGTGAATCATTCACATTCCTCTGAGTCTCTGTCTCAGGTGGATTTTTGCTGACAGGTAGATTTCACCTCAATGGTGTAGGAACGAGGAAGGTAGACTGTTGCAAAATTGTGTATCCATCTTTAGCTGTGAGTTCGAGTCATTGGCGAGCATCTTTAGTCTCTTTTTTAAAAGATAAATTACGGGGTTCCTGCTAGTTGATGCAAAAATCATTTTTTTAAAATATAAAGCAGATTTTCATGACAGGTGTCAGCGAGGTGGAACTTTACATTGGTAAACCCACATTATATAGGCATTGCCTCCCAGAAGCGGTGGCAGGGAGGTGGAACCTCCAGTGGTGGCTACAGCAAGATTTATTGCAAACTATGACATTTCATCATTTTAGTTAAGCATAGGGAGTTTGAGAGCTTGTCATAAATCTGAGAGATTGATTTCAAGGGAAAAGTTATAGAAATGTACAAAATGACAAACCAACTCTTCATTCACTGAATAATTTCAAAACCCAGAATGAGGTTCTTGCACTTTGTTTTACTTTGGTCTCAAAATGTCTCCGTGGTCTGAATCTGAGGTGGTTTTCATTGGCATCATATTTTCCAAAAGGCGTAACATTCATCAAAAATTCTCCCCCCAACTTGACTGACAGCAACAATCGGAAAACTCCAGAAAAGGAGGTGTTCATGATATCCAAGATCAAAAACTACATCCAGTTGGGTCAGTATTCACTGACTAACAAGTTAAATGTTACAAAGTTTATTATACTGATAAAACATAATGGAAACTAACCTCCTTCTATAGCCAAGGTAATAGAAACACATTGTACAGTACCAACTTGAACTCTCAAGGCCCAAATAAAAGACTTGCACATTGGAAATATAACAGATACTTTTGCTCATACTGTAGCCGTGGAGATGCCAGTCGGTGGACAAGATGAGAGGTCACAGGCTACCAGGTTATAGTCCAACAGGTTTATTTCTTCACCTGACAAAAGAGAAGCGCTCCAAAAGCTTGTGATTTTAATAAACCTGTTAGACTATACCTGGTAGCGTGTGACCTCTCAACATTCCAAAGATGACAGCAACATTTGTTTATATGGCACCTTTAATACTCCAAGGCATTTCACTGGAGTTTTATAAAATAATATCTGCTTCAATCTATGACCTCTACCATCTCGAAGGACAAGAGCAGCAGATGCATGAGAACACCCGTGATCTGCAGGTTCACCTCCAACCCACACACCATCCTGACTTGGAAATGTATCACTGTGCCTTCACTGTCGCTCGATCATAATCCCGGAACTCCCTCCCTAACAGCACTAGGAGTATACCTATATCACTTGATCTATGGACATTCAAACAAGGACAATTAGGGATGGGAAATAAATGGTGACCTAGTAGCGAGTGACGCGGACACCACAGGAACAAATAAATTAAAAACTTAACGCTAAAGGTTTGGTCACAAAGGTAGATTTTATGGAATGCCTTAGAGAAGGAATATGAGTGAGAGAGGCAGAGAGGCTTAAAGTTTTAAACTTTATTTGTTATGTCACAAGGAGGCTTACATTAACACTGCAGGAAGGGAATTCTAGAATCTAAGGTCTGGACAGCTGAAGGCACAGGCACCAATGGTGCAACATTTAAATCAGGGATGTTTAAAAGGCCAGAGTTAGAGGATTGCAGTATCTCTGAGGGGTGAGAGACTGGAAGAAATGACAAAGTTAGGGAGGGGAAAGAACGCTTTGGAAACAAAGAGAAGAATTTGAAACTAGATGGGTTGCTGATCCAGGAGCCAATGTGGATCAGTGAGCACAGGGAAGAATGGGGTGTGATACGAATGAGAAGTCTGGCAGAGGAGCTTTTGATGAGCTTAAATTTACAGAGGATAGAAGATGGGAGATCATTGAAAGAGCTGAGGTTGAAAGTGAAGGTGTGGATGAAGGTTTCAGAGCAGAAGGGCAGAGACAGAGGTGGAAATAAATAGTTTCAGTGATGCTATGGAAACATGGTTAGAAACACACCCTGGGACTAAATACAACAACACCCAGACTGTAAACAGTCTGGTTCAGCCTGAAATATTGCCAAAGAACATAAGAACATAAGAAATAGGAGCAGGCTAGGCCATCTAGCCCTTCGAGCCTGCCCCGCCATTCAATAAGATCATGGCTGATCTGAAGTGGATCAGTTCCATTTTCCCACTTTCTCCCCATAACCCTTAATTCCCTTGTCTGTCAAAAACCTACCTACCCGTGACTTAAATATATTTAGCAAGGTAGCCTCCACCACTTCAACGGGCAGAGAATTCCAGAGATTCACCACTCTTTGAGTGAAGAAGTTCCTCCTCAACTCCGTTCTAAACTGCCCCCCCCTTATCTTGAGGCTGTGCCCTGTAGTCCTTTCTGGGCGGGAAGAATCTCTCTACCTCTACCCTATCCATCCCTTTCATTATCTTATACATCTCTATAAGATCCCCCCTCATCCTTCTAAACTCCGAGTACAGGCCCAGTCTATTTAATCTCTCTTCATAGTCTAACCCCCTCATCTCCGGTATCAGCCTAGTGAACCTCCTCTGCACTCCCTCCAAGGCCAAAATATCTATGCGCAAGTGCGGCAACCAAAACTGCACACAGTACTCCAGCTGCGGCCTCACCAGTGCCCTGTACAGTTGCAGCAAGACCTCCCTGCTTTTATATTAAAGACAAGGATGGGGTCAGTAGTTAGGAAGTGGGGTTTCTGATGGGGATGGAAGACAATGTCCACAGACTTCTCAACACTTTGATGGAGGAAATTATTGTTCTTCTGGGCCAGGGACCCAGGTTCAATCCCAGTTTCAGATCATTGTCTGTGTGGAGTTTGCACTTTCTCCCTGCTTGGGTTTCCTCCGGGTGCTCCAGTTTCCTCCCACAGTCTGAGATGTGCAGGTCAGGTTGATTGGCCATGCTAAATTGACCTTCGTGTCAGTGAGATTAGCAGGGTAAATGAGGGCTATGCAAATAGGGCCTGGGTGGGATTGTGGTCAGTGCAAACACACGATGGGCCAAATGGCCTCCTTCTGCACTGTAAGGATTCTATGATCCAGTAGTCGATGTTGGGCAAGCAGTGTGACAATTTAGGTTCTTGGAAGGTGGAGAGACGTTGTCATGGTGAGATATTGCTGGTTGGTGTCAGTGTACACATTTGTGTTTTTGGATGATGTTGCCAAGAGGGAACAAAAAGATGAGAGACAGGAGCTGGTGGGGAAAGTGTGGGAGCTTGCAAGAATGGATCCTTAGAGAGGAGGGGGAGGAAGAAATGCCATTGCAGATGATTCTTTGGCTATATTACATAAAATAGAACCATGTGAAAAATTTCACTCAATTGAACAAGTGTGAAGAGGGATTGGAGGAGAAGATTGTTGTCAACCATGTTAAAGATCCAAGCAACAAGAGGGAAGAGGAGGGATAGCAAACCAGGATCACAGTCACATTGGATGTCCATGGGTGGGAGACATTTTGGTGCTATGCCAAAGGGGGAAAAGAGCCTGATTTGGAGGGGTTTAACCATGGAGTTTTGGGCAGGGTTGGCACTGATTTGCGAGATGATGCCACATTCATTGACTTCGACGAGAAAAGAGAGCAATGGGGCTGTAGTTTGCAAGGAGAGACTATTAAGAAGGTTGGAACTCGAGCCTAAATTTGTCAAAGTCAGAGTTACTCCAGGTAAAACTAATACAATATTGAGATTAAGCTAATAGTAAATAAATGATTAAATGTTGGAAACTTATCTTCCACAAATATTCTTTTCACAGCAGCTTGGGAACAAAATGTTTGGATTTTACTTTTAACAAATCAGTACACTACCTGTAGGTGGCATTGTTGGACTGTCATACGGGGTTGTTATCTGCAGTGCCACCAGCAGGAATTGTGTAGCACTGCAGTTCTCATTGACATTCTGATCGATTTATTCCTAAAATAGATTAAATTTTTAAAAATAAACAAGCAATGTCTGCAATGATTTGGGGGGGGGGGGGGGGTGGTTATTGTACCACTTTGCAAACCTTGTTAACATTTAAAATTGATGGAACGAAGTGGGGAGCGGGTTTTCTGTGAATACTTCTCTTGGCTTAAAAAGAACAGGTTGTTAGGGTATATAAGTGATTTAAATTTTCTTCCCCTCCCTATGGATTGGCATCAAATCTGTGCCATCACACTGCATTGGACTGCATTTTGCCAGTTTTGATGCCCGTAAATCATAGCCCATCACTGGTGCATGTTTAAGTATTCTTTGGAATCATGTACCAATAGGTCCCAGGCCTCAGTGTTGATAGCAAGGAGGGGCACCTTGCACTGAGAGCTTTGCCCTCCCCAACCCACACAACCGACGAGCACTCCTCCTGACAACAGTTCCATGCATCTTCTGCACATGACATACTCACAGATATGAGTGCTGGATTTCCTCAAACTTAACCAATATTTCCACCTTTTTGTTAATTATTGTCACAAATAGGCTTACATTAACACTGCAATGAAGTTACTGTGAAAATCCCCCAGTCGCCACGCTCAGGTGCCTGTTTGTGTACACTGAGGGAGAATTTAGCATGGACAATGCACCTAACCAGCACATCTTTCGGACTGTGGCAGGAAACTGGAGCATCCGGAGGAAACCCACGCAGACGCGGGAAGAATGTAGAGACTCTGCACAATTATCCAAGTCAGGAATCAAACCTGGGTCCCTGGAGCTGTGAGGCAGCAGTGCTGTGCTGCCACTTCACGGAAGCCATCTGCTTGAAGATTGGACTGGTGTTCCATGAATTTTTGTCTTTGAAAGTCTGGCTCCTGAGATTCCGGCCCATCAGCTGAGAGTAGTAGCACGACTGACTCTGCAGAGGCCTGAATGTCTCATTTACTTACCCTCCAGTTCCACCAGTTTACTGGCTCTTGTGTAAGTCAATTTGTGAAGAACCTTCTGCCTCTAGTTACATCCTTCCCAAGGCTATGCTTGGGCTGCTGCTTGAAAAAGTTAGGGGCCATCAATATGGCAGTGCTGGTTAGCATTACTGGCCATGTTCTGTCCATAAATGGAGGGGGCTTCCTGGGGGAACTTTTGAGAGGTAGAAAATTACATGTGCTTTATGAGAAGTAACGTAGCAATGATAGGAGACTTGATTATTAAGGTTAACACTTGGAGACTGCAGCATCTCACTGCATGGTAGACTATCTCTTCCATTATCAGAGTATTCCAGCCAGCTCGCCCCCATATTTCATCATCTCAAACTGCTGAGAATTCGCAGAACCTCCCACTTGCGCACACAAAGCGGTTGGATTGTAGCTGTTCCTTACCCGGTGAGGCTTCCTTGCTGCAGATTTTCAGTAAACATTCTGCACAACCCACCCCAAACACACAAAGAAAATAAAGATTGAGAAGGTCACCTCTCAACCTTTATTTTCAGCCAGGTGTTTGCGGACACTCCAAGCTTCCAGATGCTGGCACAGAGTTAATCTCTTCTTTCAGCCAAGAATACTAACCTCGTTCCCTGGTACAGAGTTGAATGGGGTGAGGGAAGATTGTAGACTGTCGAGGGTGGGAGGTGGGGGGGGGGGGGAGTGAGAGTGTAGGAGCAGCATCGGAATATTCATCCATCTCTTCATTTGCACTGTGTGGGCACAGGCTGTTTTGGGGTTAATCATGCATCCAGCATCCTTTAAGGATAGATACATCTGGTGCTGCTTACCTTCATTAGCCTAGGTGGTCAGCAAACTATTTCAAGCACGGCATTCCCATGGTAGAAGTACTCGTGTTGGAAAGAATGAAGAGGAGATTCATAAGAATGATTCCAGGTTTAGTGAACTACAGCTATGAGTATAGGTTGGTGAGGGTGGAGAAAAAAAATGGCTGAGAAGAGACTTGATAGAGATATTTGAGATCTTGAGGGGCATGGACAGACTAAGTAGTGAGAAACTGTTCCAGTTCAAGGGGTCATCAAGAACTCGAGGGCACAAATTTAAAATGATAGGCAAAAGGAGTAAAAATGCTGTGAGGGGAAAAATGTTCACCGGGGGTGGGTGTGTACCTTTAAGGCTTGATTACCTGTAAAGACTCACATTCCAACTATTATTTTGTACATTGAGTTTGTGTCTTTCTGTGCCCTGTGTGTGAACAGAATTCCCACTCACCTGATGAAGAGTGTGTGTGTGTGTGTGTGTGTGTGTGTGTGTGGTGGTTGGAGTTTGGAACAAACTTTCTGGGAAGGTGGTGGAGGTAGGTTCAACTAAGGTATTCAAAAGGGAATTGGATTTCTATCTGTAAAGAAAGAATGTGCAAGGTTACGGGGATAAGTCAGGGGAATGGTACTGGATAGAATGCTCTTTCAAAGAGCCAGTGCAGACTCAATGGGCCTAATGACCTCCTTTTGCACTGTAAGGATTCTGTGATCTCGAGAAATTCTGTGACTTGTGCCGGACAGCCATTCCAGTCCGTTTGCTTCCAATGTAACCTATTGGAGTTTCTGAACGTTTCGGGGTTGGCTTCTGGAAGTGTCATGTGGACCTGCAAGTCTATCTAGCATCATCTCACCATGTTACGGCACAGCAAAAAACCTGCACTAAGTTTCCAGCAGGTAAAGGAAACTTCTGCCTAAATATTCCATTCAGCAATTGGAACACCTGAGATCACCTGCATCTATTGTCATACTCCAAGGCCAAACCTATGGAATGATCAGCTTCTAGTGGTTCAAACAAATCTATGGAATGATCACAAGCACCAGGCAAGTGTGTTCTCTTGCTGGGGAACACTTCAGCAGTCACGGGCATTTGGGCTCTGATCTTCAGGTAAGCGTTCTCCAAGGCAGCCTTCACGACACACAATAGCACACAGTCGCTGAGCAGAGACTGATAGCCAAGCTCTGCACACATGAGGATGGCCTCAACTGGGATCTTGGGTTCATGTCACACTATCTGTAACCCCCACGACTTGCCTGGGCTTGCAAAATCTCACTAGCTGTCCTAGCTGGAGACAATACACCGCTTTAACCTGTGCTTAAGCCTCTCTCCACTCACACTGTCTGTACCTTTAAGACTTGATTACCTGTAAAGAGTCATTCCAACTATTATTTTGTAAATTGAGTTTGTGTCTTTATATGCCCTGTGTGTGAACAGAACTCCCACTCACCTGATGGAGGAGCAGCGCTCCTAAAGCTAGTGGCTTTTGCTACCAAATAAACCGGTTGGACTTTAACCTGGTGTTATGAGACTTCTTACTGTATAAACCTATGGAAACCAGAGCTTGGTAAAGTATTCAGTATTTGAAATAGGCATAATGCTTGGGAAGGGGAAGAGGGATGAGTATCGACAGATTAAGAATGATTCAAGCTCAACACATGCCAAAGAGAAATGCTGACATAGTGGTATTTTCAGTGAATTAATCATCTAGAGATTCAGATTAATGTTCTGGTGGCCCAAGTTCAAATCCCACCACTGCAGATGGTGAAATTTGAATTCAATAAAAATCTGGAATTGAAAGTCTAACAAAACCATTGTCCTTTAGGGAAACTGTCCTTACCTGACCCCAGATCCACAGCAATGCGACTGGCTCTTAACTGCCTTTTTAAGGGAAATTAGGGATTGGTAATAAATGCAGGCCCAACCACTGATGCCTACATCCCATTAAAAAGTAGATGTTTTCTCACCCCTCCTCTACTGTTCTGAGAGCTATGTTGCTGAAGTCGTGGGAACCCTCAGAATCTTCATGCGAGTCCTGACTGTGATTTTCATTCTCTTAATTCATGAGGGATGGACAAGCCCCACAGTGCGAAGTTGGGTCGAGTAATTATAGATTGGGAGGAAGTTAGAGTTTGGTTATTGCAAAACTGTAAAATGCTAGAGGGGGATCAGCATTGCATGGTCCTGTTAAAAGGTAGTACTTTTTCTGTGCTTAGAGATTTAAAATGCAAGTCCACAGAGAGCCCAAACTGAAACACTTGTATTGAAAGGCAAGCAGCAGTTTTTACCAAGACAACAAGCTTTTGAATTTACCCAATCAATTTGAATCAGGCACTTAGATACCAAGAACCTATTAAATTTGAATCTGATGATTTCCACAACCTAAGACCAATTCTATTGTGGGAAATATTGATATGTCTTGAGTATAAAAGAAGGGGGCAGGGAACAAACTGAATGGAGCAACTACCATCTGCCAGAGTTAATAGCCCACAGATCACTGGCTCTCATAGCTTCATCTATGCCTTAAGAGAAAGCATAATCTAGATAGCAAAGGTACCAAAGAAGAAAGAAGTTCCAGACAGAAGAATCAACAGAGAAGGTCCAGAATATTCCAGAAGATACAAAACCTGGTTATAATTTAGATGATGACTAAATTCTACTTTGTTAATGAGGGATATTTGTTTTTATTTGAGAATAGTTAATCATTTATTTAATTTGTTGACTGTTAGATAAATAAATTGTGACATGTTGATTTTAGAGTGAGTGTCAGGGAGTTATTTTGTATTTAACCACTAGGAGCTGCTGAAGAGCAGGTCACACCACTTCACGCACAGATTATGAGATGAGGTACTGCTCTTTGGGTGTTTTGGTGTTAGTTCTCAGAAGGGAGAATCCAACTCTGCTTCATAACACAACTATATCCTCACGTTCGCTCTTCTAGCAGGAGACAGTGAAAAAGTTTAAAAGTTTATTTATTCGTCACAAGTAGGCTTACATTAACACTGCAATGAAGTTGCTGTGAAAGTCCCCTAGTCGCCACACTCTGGTGCCTGTTCAGGTACACTGAGGGAGGATTTAGCATGCCAATGAACATAACCAGCATGTCCTTTGGACTGACAGTAATCCAAGCTGAGAATCAAACCTGGGTCCTTGGTACTGTGAGGCAGCACTGCTAACCACTGTGCTGCCTGGATAGCAGTCAGGATGAGAATTCCAGCTAATTTTTTATTTCCTTAATTCAAAGATCCTGAGGCCAATTGTAGCTTCCCTCAGCCGAGTTAGTCAGCGAGCCTGTGAACTTGTATTATTTCTCCAGCTAAGCCAGATGTCACTGGACACCTGGGAAGCTTTATTTATCTAATGAATGCAAGCTTTCCCCTGTGAACAAGCAAGTAGCAAACAATCACATCTTCCTGACAGAAAGGTGGACTGCAAAGAAAGCCACATATAGTCCTCTTTCCTATAATTTTCTCAGTTCCTGTCCAAAGAGCAGCAAACCTAGCTGGAATATGACTCAGAAGCACAAAAAAAATCTTGCCTGATCCTTTTGACATCTAACATCTCTTCCTGCCGCCCCTCCCCCCTCACCCCCAAGCCAACCCCCAGTACGTCTTCAAAATGGGTTAACTGATCAAGGATCAGCAAGGGGGAACCTTGTTGATTTTCTTTCCTTCTCCAGACTGTTGGATCCAATTGATTTTCTCCAGATAGAGAAAACATCATGACTTAAACATTTTAAGAGGGTATTAATACTCTTTGCATTCCAAAATACAATCTTGAAGCACTTATCAAATCCTATTCCTATCCAAACAAACAATGTCAAATTGCTGTTCCGATCCCATTTATACTGAGGATGGATGAGGGGGATTCTTAGTCAACTTCTCTTCCTGCTCAAATCCCTCGGAATACTTGAATTCCAATAAGGAATGCATATGGAAAGGTTTGTCGTCCCACTCATGTCTTCTTTTTATAAACTAAAACTGCAAAGAAATCACAATCCAATTATAGCATATGGCATGGTTTTTATCCACTCTCTATCACACAGAAGGCAGACAACAAATTACTTTCCTAAACTGCTAAATGCTTTTACCATCTTAAACCTCATTAGTCACATATTTTAATACCTAACTTCGTAGCAAACTTGAAATGGAAAATAACTACTTAGAAACTGTTTATGAGGATGGGTGGAACCAAAGTATTTAGACTAAGAAGTGCTTCAGCAGTTGAAGTTAATGCTCTATTTGGGAGCAAAACTAAGTAGGACAGTCTGTTCTGCTTTGTAAGATAAAGTCCACCGTTACAAAACCTGCAGTGCAATTGATGGCAACTACATAATCTTAAAGCTCTCTCAATCACCCAGGGGACCCAATGCACCATCTGGTGTGGCAAATAAAACCAGCAAGCCTTTGGTTCAATCTCTGACATGTGCAGAGCCCAGACTGCAGAACAGCAATAAAGGTGTCCCAAATATCCTGAGAACTCTGGTTGGAGGGGAATGTCAGTCAAAGACATCTTTTGGAAAGCGCAGAAGTGGGGTGGCTAAGGACAGAATTGAGCTTGTCTGCAATTTGATCAATTTGTGTCCAGAAATACTTTGGAGCGAATTTTACCATCCCGTCCGCCACGGTATTCAGAATGGGCAAGGGGCGCCACGGCAAGGTCCGTTGACCTCGGGTGGGATTTTCCAGTTTTGGGGCAAGCGAGGCCAGAAAATCCTGCCTTAGTCTTGAGTGGGCTATAGGAGGTTGCCTGGCATGAATGGAATCAACTAGCTCAAGGCAGCAACATTATTTGCATTTAAATAGCATCTTTTGATGGTACAAGGAGCTTCCCAGGAACATTATCAAATGAACAATATAAAAGCCACATAGAAATAATGGCTAGAATTCTCATACTGCTGCCAATGGGAATGGGAAATTTGGTGCTCTGCCAGATCTCTGTTCACTGCAGCGGGACTGGAGATTCCCAGACCTGGGCAACGTCAGAGAATTAGAACAAGTGACCAAAAAATTAGTCACAAAAGCTATCTTGAATGAGCTTCTTAAAAATGGAGAGGGAAAAGAGGGAGAGATAAAGAGGTTTTGGGAAGAAGTTTCAGAGTTTCAAGCCAAAGGCAAATTGAAAATCAGAGTGTGCAGGACACCAGAATTGTAGCAGTGCCAACATCTCAGAGAGTTATAGGCTGGAACTCTACCACCTCGCCCGCCTTGGAATTGGCGCAGGTGAGGATCCGTCAAAAAAAATCTCCATTGACCTCGGGTGGAAATGTCCAGTCCTGCCAAGCAAGGCTGTAAGATCCTGCCCATACAGTTTGAGAACACAGACATAGGAAAGAAGTGAGGCCAAAGAACTTCAGGTGGCAAAAAAAAATCCCTGAAAGAACATTAACAATGCCCCTTCCAGAAAATACTGTAAATCTTTAAAAAGAAACAGGATTTGGCGAAATATAAACTCTGCCAACAAGGGACATTAAGCTGAGGTTTCAAAGCACTTTATCCTTGGTTCTTCCTAACACCCAGGATAGTGACAAAGTAGCCTCCTATCTGATAGGCAGTACTTTAACACTGACAGTAAAACTGATTTACTTATAATGTGTTACTGTGGCATGACAATATGCTTATTGGATAAACTAGGCTCAGCACCTTGGGGCTGCCAAACATTAGAAAAGTTCAGAGATGGCAGTAGGTGGCAGCACGTGAGCATATCCCCACTCGAATACGGGCGGTTCAAGTAAATTATTTTTAGCAAGCTTAAAGCACAGAAATTACACCAGAGAATTGGGGCTGGTGAGCATTATTCCAATAACCAAAAAAGGAGCAAGAGATTTGGAAATGTTCATAAATTATTTGGAACAAATAGCTGGTCACTTAGCTCCCTGAAAGAACTACTATTCCTTTTCTTTCTTCATTCCAATTCTCTTTCTGTACCTAGACGTGCACTAAGTCAGACTTTTGTCTCATTCCATAGCTAGTAATTCCCACTAGTCCCAGCAGCTTCTAGCTTGAGGAGCACCACTCCACATCAAGCATGGCTGACCAGGCATCTCTCTCGCTCTTACTGCCAGTCATTGGTGTATTTGGCAGGATTTGCAGGTTGACCCACTCAACCCTGTTTGACTGTCATGAACGCACCTTCCTTGGTTATGAAGTACTGGGGTGGGACTCAAACCCTGAGCTTCTAGTTCAGAGGCAGGGACGCTACCCAGTGTGCCACAAGACCTCTGCATCTTTCCCCATTGCCTTAAAATCTTGTCTTCACATGACAGCCAACATCTGCAGTTATGAAAGTCATGCCTCGCTAGAATTCATTGGAGGAGTCGGCTAGGTGATTATGCAACATGTATAATGTACTGGAGTTTATGGAAGGCACTTGATAAAGTTCCACTTTTCAGGCTGGCTAGGTTTCCAGAATTAAAGGCAAATAAAGCAGGTGTACTGAAAACCCATTTGGTAATACAAAGCAGGAGGTCACGCGAAACCGAACGAGGAAAAGTAACCAAAAGGCATTTACAATTAGCTGTTTTGAATACGTTGCTGTTAACATACTGTAATAAGTCTTTGGAGGCAGAAGTCCCATCACCAAAATTTATTTCTTTACAGCTCTTACAGCGGTACAGAGTGCTAATAGTTAGCAGTCTACCTTTGGGGGTGTCAGAGGAACTGACACACTCGGTTAAATACAAAGCAAAGATTTCCTGACTGGCCCATCAATTGGGCGCTTAATCAGGGATATCTTTTCGTGTTGAACCAAATAAACAAGATCAAACTAATTTAAGGACAACTCAAAGAGGGGCAGCTCCCTAAAAGGAGGGGAACTGTCCAAAACAAAAGACATAGCGGAAAGGAAACTTAAAACATCAAATTAAAATGTGATTATCGAGGTCAATAATACACCCCAGTCCCTGCGGTGCCCAGCAGGCATGGAAGGCTTCAGTGCTGCCCTTGAACATCGCATGCTCCTTTTCCAGGGACACCTGCTGTGAATATAGCTGTGGTTGAGGGACAGATAGTCAGGTTAGATGACTCCCTTGATCGCCCACTGCCTGAACATGTAAATGGGATCCTTAATTAGGGAGTTCATACTCCAATAGGCCAATCTCAATGGCCTGATTGAAGTCATTACACATACAAACGACTTTGAAGAAATTATTTGTAATTTAGTGTTCAGTTACGCCAGCAAGCTGTATGGTTATCGAATACATGTAAAGGAGGTAAGCAGCATTCTAATTAATCTGGGCTAAGGATTGATAAGGCACAAGGCATCATGAATGACAAGCTATTAAGGTAGGTAAATGAATAATTTTGCATTTGGAACAAAATCAGCAAATTAAGGCATCTTTTGCAGAAAAGTAGGAAAACAAATTGGTTGTAATACTTGATTTGCTGCTGGTGGGCCTAAAATTCCTGGATTATGGAAGACTGGAGGAGCTTCCAGCCTGTGGAGAAGACTGGAATTTGCTCCACAACGCCATCTATATTACAATGTGGAGGGGTTTGGAAAGAGGCATCACTTTTTTTACTCTTCCTGATCGCATTGTCAGGGAGCATTTCAAGAAGGAGTCCATAGGTTACCCTGGAAATTATGCCCTTTACACGTGACAGGCATCTGCAGAGCTCCTGTGAACTGAAAGCTGTTGAGGGTGGGGAGAAAGGCCCAAATCTACAGCAGGTCAATGGAAGCAATCCCTGAGAGAACTGTTTGTCAGAAGAGGAAACATCTCCATAACTTTGAGAAGCTGACAACCAAAATACCAACTTTTGGTTGGCTAATTCCTAGCCTTCCTTATACGTTGGATGCAACATGAGGGGTGGCACAGTGGTGAGCACTGCTGGCTCATAGTGCCAAGGACCCGTGTTTGATTCCCCACTTGGGTCACTGACTGTGAGGTGTTTGCACATTCTCTCCATATTTGCGTGGGTTTCCTCCAGATGCTCCAGTTTCCTCCCACAGTCTAACAATGTGCAGGTAAGGTTGATTGGCCAAGCTAAGTTGCCCCTTAATGTTAGGGTGATTAACTAGGTAAATGCATGGGGTTATGGGGATAGCGCCTGGGGAGGATTGTGGTTGGTGCAGCCTGGATGGCTTCCTTCTGCACTGTAGGGATTCTATGATTTTATGAGGATGCAGTTTCTGCCAACAGATCAGCTGAGAATTTTTCATGTGCCCTCACTGACGCTGACAACTCATTACATTAGTTCAGTTGGTCCGGATTGCAGGATGTGGGGCAGATTCTTCAGCCTCTATGGTTCAGCTCCATCCCATTTGCTCCAGATTCATTACTGACCTTCACAAAATTCTCATCCTTCTTTTCAAATTACTCCATGACTTTGTCCCTCTCTAACTCTGCAAACCTTCCTTCTCAGCCCTACAAACCTGAGACAGAACCACAATGTGGAGACGCAATATCACCATGGGACAAAAGCAACTAGAGGACATATTAGGTTGTGACCGGTTTCTGGGCAAAGGTCGGTTTAGCTAAAGGTTTGGTTTGGCGGCATTAAAAAGAGAATGAGGAGATTTGGGTATATTGCGATTCCACACACTACTCACTTACGTCCAAATTTTCACGACCTGTTAATTTCACGCAGTTGGTTTGCATCCAGATTACTGATGTTGGAGCATCAGACTGCCGTGCCCAAATTTGAGAAATTTACTTCTAAGCTGAAGCAATGGAAAGGACTCATAGCAATGTAACGCAAGGTATTCTGGGACTTGGGCTCTGGGACATGAGGAGAGATCCTCAGAAGGTGAAACAAAGTTTATTTGTTAGTGTCACAAGTAGGCTGACATTAACACTGCACTAAGTTAATCTGAAAATCCCCTAGTTTCCCCTGTGGTGGCACGGTGGCACAGTGGTTAGCACTGCTGCCTCACAGCAAGAGTGGCCTGAGTTCAATTCCTGGCTTCGGCCACTGTCTGTGTGGAAACTGCACATTCTCCCCATGTCTGTGTAGGTTTTCTCCAGGTATTCCGGATTCCTCCCACAGTCCAAAAGGCGTGCTGGTTAGGTGCACTGGCCATGCTAAATTCTCCCTCAGTGCACAGGTGGCGGCGAAGTGCAGCGATTAGGGGATTTTCATAGTAACTTCATTGCTGTGTTAATGCAAGCCTGCTTGAGACACTAATAAATAAATAAACTTGAGCTTAGTTTCCGCTGGAAGGAAAAAAATGGAGACAGGACCTAATTCTTTGAATCATTGAGAATAAATGAAAATGGACAGGCTGTATAGTTTAGATTATGTCCATAGAACTTAACAGTACAAGCCTCACTAGCCTAATTGGAATCAACTAGTTTCCTCCCACATGATTGTGAATGATAAAGTACCTGAACTTCCATTACATAATGCTCCTAATGCAAGCTGGAAAGAAACAAGGTTGCGATTGAAATTAGAGTTTATAATGACAATGGTGACACAGTGATGCTCAGGAGTCTCCAGATCCAAGTAGACACCATTTTCATATTGTAGGACATATGGGCTCTTATTCCATACCTTGTGGGTGTGAGGAACCCTGGTACTGCTCCTTAATATTTTCTGAAATGATGAATCTCTACTTGAGCATTATGAGGATCAGGTCAGGAAGCTTTATGTCAGGGTTAAACTGTAGTCTTATTTAGATTTATTGAATAGTTTCAGGATTATTTTTGGCCCTTCCTTAGGAAGCCAACTTGTTAGTATAGAGTCTTTAGTAGGTTGTACACAATCAACAAATGAATAGAGTTGATTCAGTGAGTTCAATGTGTTCTTCCCATTTGCCCTCTTTAGAAATACTAATGATTCTCCTGTGACTTTGCTCATGACAAATTGGGATGTTTAGCCTGACCTCACTGCTTTAACGAGGTAAATGCAGGTAAATGGAATTGTTTATACAGGGCTGGCAGTCACAGGGAAATTACGCATATGAGTTTTAAACTCTGTTGTCACTGACTGTTGCAAATCATATTATGGTGAGAAAGTCAGAGTACGACGCATCAGTCTAGAAACTGGATGACACCTGAATCAGATCATGATGCCAGTGCAGTGCACATCAAAATGAGGCTGGTGGCAGGACCACAGGAAATGGACCCAGTGCTCTCATTCAGAAAGTGAGCATGGGCATCAATCACACTGCAAGACTCAGTCTGTAGATCATGGCAATTGGTGGAAATGTGTAAGGGGCGGTAGCGCAGTGGTCAGCAATATCCAAAGACGTTAATGTGGAGCCAGGTAAAAATCACTGCTCTTTCTGATTCCTCAATCAGCTAAGTAAAAAACTCGTAAGTTATCTTTTGGACAGTAACCTCAAGTGGTTCCGTTTGTCGTGATATGATGTATATGTACCTTTAGGGACGCACATCTTAAACTGCTATCAATCACTACCACCTTGTCACATGATGTGATGTATTTGGCCCATACAGATCAGACATGTACACTAAGCCTCCTAGTTACTTCTATATAGCCTTATCTTCAAATAAACTTGCTTTATTGTTTATCAATCCTTGTCGTGCAATTGGTGCACATACATTGAATTGAAGAATATATCACCTACAAGTACCTATGTTTTAACCTCTGTGCATACTGACTGCAGTATGGAGAGCCACAGCAACAAGTAGGTGACCTGAATGATTTACAGATTCCTCAGCCAATGTGGTGTGTGGCGCAGTTACAATGCAGGCTACGCTGGCATGTGATCGTATACACAGTAAGAAGTCTGACAACACCAGGTGATTGTATCCCATGGAACTGAATTTCACCCAAGAAAAATGCACAATGTAAACAAATTCTGAGGCCAGAATTTTACATGCAAAGTTCAGTCAAGTGCCTGACCCGGAAGCACATAAAATCATGCGAGAGGATGGTGGACATGCATCTTGACATCACTGCACTCTCGAACTTTGGTCAGTGGGCACATTTTCGAGTTGGAAGCGTGTCCACTGACAATCAAGAAGCCAATGTAAATGAACTAAACAGCAATGGACTGGGGTTCTACATTGCCTGTCTGACTTTATGGCTGACGGGCAGACCGACTGCCCAGGTGGCCTTTATACTTAAGCTACAACTTTGATCCAAGGCAGGATGAAACTCAGGGCTGAAATAAAATTAACAGACATGTCTGGGGCCTGAGGTCTGCGCTGCCTAGATGGGACTTTTTACTGCCTAGATGCTCACAGCACAGTTTTTCCACTGATTTTATTGTTCACTGGTCCACAGCTTCTTCTGTCATCTCTGCAGTGGAGGAGCACATTGGAATCCCCAGCCCACGCATTCCCTTTTCTTGGTGCCCACCTTCCCCAACAGCGTTGAGCCTTTCACAGGGCGCATTTCACGCCAGGTGGCAGTTCATTGGCCACCCTGTGTTTGCAGCGTGATCTTGGGCAGGAGCGGGTTTTAGAGCAGGTAAAATACAGGCCTCGGTTCATGATGTGTTAACACCAGCAGCGTGATGGACGCACACGACACTGATTCACATATAATGGAATCTCCTGTAGAGTTGCTCACAGCAAGTCAGGGAATATGATGCTTTGTGAGGGAGAGGAGAGAATGATACCATGCGATGCATAATGTATTTTTCTACAGCTAATGATTCTATTTTCCTTTACCGCAGTAAGAAGACGATCGAGATGGGAGAAATTGCTGTGGATGAAGTAGTTGTACAAATGCTTAACGAATATATGGAATTCATCTCTTTGCCATTTTAACTGTGGTATTAACTTATTTATAATTAATGGGTTAAAGCTTCCATTTAGAAAGAGAGAGGAATTCAGAATGGGCACATTAAGCATTTGTATGATTACATTGGTGACAGTAATTTCTACCCTGGAATATTTATAAGTTGTAGAATAATCACTTAAAGGTTGAATTCATGTGTCTCTGTCTTTTCAACCATATTATTTTTCTTGAGCAATCCAAAATAGCATATTTCAAAAATCATTCTCCATCTATCAGCACAGAATCCACAATGTCTTATCTCAAATCACTTGCACAGTATGAAAGATTGAATCAATTAAAATGCTTAGTTAGTGTTGTCTCTTATCATCATGCTGTACCTCTCACTTATCAGGGAGACAGTAATTAAACTCATCTAATAACTTCCTCACCAATAAACCGCTATCAACTGCCAGGCACTTCCATTTAGCACAAAGATAAAAGACAGACTCGTAGAGAACACCAGCAAAAACCATTAACAGCAGCCAGCAGCCACATCTCAATTTCTGACAGCACAGATTTCCATTGTAAAGTGCTCACAAGCAAAGAATTGTGAGTTGCACTGTTGCTGTGTTGATACTATCAGCTCACTGCCGCATGCTTTGAGGAGCACTTCAGTTGCATCCATTTTCCAAGACCCTAGTCCTGAGGTAAGCCTGTGTAACCAGTTCCCAGCCCTGGTGCAGAGAACCCACACTGCTTCCAAATGGGCTGCCATTACTGACGGGTGATTGATATGAGAAGTTATTTCAAAGTCACTGGCCATTTTGCTGGCAGCAGCGACAACTCCCCAAAAGAGTTGGGGAGGGTATGTACGTGCAAGAGGCCAGCAGCTATAGAGGAACAAAGAAATTTCTACGCAAATCACTCAAAGCCAGTGCACAGTACTAAAGGATAATCAAACAGACTAAGAGTCTATTGGCCTTTATCCCAATAGGGTCAGAAGACAAAACTAAGCAAACAGCAACGTAATTGATCAACAACAAGGTTTTGTACAAATGCAAAATACTGCACAAGGCAACAAGATGTAGGGGCAGAAATAGGCCATTCAACCCTTCGAGTCTGTTCCACCATTCAATAAGATCACGACTGATCTGATATAATCCTCAACTCCACTTTCCCACGTCATCCCCATTATCCTTGATTCCCTCACTGATTAAAATCTGTCTGTCTCATCCTTGAGCATACTTACTGACCTGGCCTCAACAACCCTCTGCGATAAAAACTGCAGTTGCTGGAATTCTGAAATTAAACCAGAAAATACTAGAAATATCCAGAAAATCAGGCAGCATGAGTGGGAAGAGAAACAGAATTAATGTTTCAACTTGATGGTGGCAAGCACTGCTGCCTTACAGCACCAGGGACCCAGGTTCAATTCCAGCCTCGGGTCACTGTCGGTGTGTAGTTTGCATGTTCTCCCCGTGTCTGTGTGGGTTTCTTCCGGGGGCTCCAGTTTCCTCCCACAGTCCAAAGGCGTGCAGGTTAGGTTGACCGGCTGTGCTAAATTCACCCTAGTGTCAGGGGATTCACAGGGTAAACGTGTGGGGTTATGGGAATAGGGCCTGGATGAGATTATGGTTGGTCTAAGCTCAATGGACCAAATGACCTCCTTCTGTACTGTAGGGATTCTATTGCCTTTCATCAGAGCTAAGGGAAGATAGAAATGTAATTGGTTTTCAGGGAAGTGAAAGGGAGGAGGGCTGAGGAATAACATGAGGGAAGGTCCATGATTCAGTGGAGGGCAGGAGGGCCTGGAGTGTCCACGAGGCTGCAATCACCATCGGATTCCACTCTGCTCGGACGCTTCCCCATCTGAACAATGCTCTGTATTCATGACCAAATCTCCCAACCTTCTTTAGAAATAAAGAGTGTACAGTCCCACATGTAAGTGCATCACAATACTGTAGACTTGGGGATGACAAGTCACACATCATTTTTACAGCACCCACTGCCATGTGGCAAGTTTGTATGTCCAATGTGTACATTAATGAATGGATAAATGTTAGTGAAAGGATGAGGGGGTGAATGAGTGAATGAGCAGGTTTGTAGGGTGAGTGGGGTGATAGGGTGAGTGGGTTGGATGGAGGGCAGGTAAGGTAAAAGGTGGGTTAGCTAGATAGGTGGGTTAAGCTGTAGTCTGGTTTGGTTGGAATGCCTGGACAGATTGGGGGCTAGTAATGTTGGATCAGTGGGTGGTTAGATGATAGATGGTTATTGTTGTTGGGAGGGGCATTTGGACCAGATCAGGGTGGGATAGTGGGTTAGTCAGGTCAGTTTCGGGGGGGTGGGAGCGGGGCGAAGAGAAGCTAATCTTGGTGTCAGGGGAGTCGTCAATATGAGTGATTGTGAAATCAGTTCTGTAGTCACCCTAGGATATTTCCAACTAACATTTCCTGGCTCGCTGTCCAGCTAAGTCACACAGAACTCTCCAACTCTAACTCAAAAACAGAAATTTTAGCTGAGGGTCGCAGGGTCCATCAATGTTCAAACTTCCCAGCAATTCCCCTAGGATCAGTGTGTCAGGAGTTCCACAGGATCCCAATGAGACATAAGTGAGGTCTCTGACAATCCAGAGACTGGGAGATCTGACCCCTTACTTAAAGACAGTTAAAGGGAATTGATGTCTCTGATACAAAGGAACTCTTTCCTTGGGTGCTAAATCTTAAAATAAAAGATAGGTAATTCACCAGTGCCTTTAAGAAAGGATTTATTTACACAATAGATATTGAAAATCTAAAACTCACTCTCACAAATAAAACCATGCATGCTGGTAAATTGAAAACTGAGATTGATGGTTTTCTGGTGGGTAAGAGCTTCAAGGCTATTGGAACAAAGTTGAGTAAATGGTGTTGGGGTATAGATTGAATGATGGAAAAAGATTGAGGAACTGAATAGTCTACTCTTATTTCTATATTCCAAACCGACATTGCTGTCTTTTGACGTAGGCAGGCAGGAGCACTTGCACTACAATAACTTCCATCTAATGCAGCCTTTACAATCTCTCATATTGAAGGCCGTTTTACTACTGGAGCTACTGGCTACATATCACCACTTTTCCTGGTGTCCATCTGTTCTACTGTCAATGTAAATGCACCAGTCGGGAGAGAGAGGGAAAGGAAACCATGATTCATGTAGCAATCATCAGAATCAGGAAAAATCACATGGTGTAATAAGGACACTGATCAAAAATTGCCACAAAACAAATAATTGCAGGACAACCCATTTCAAGTCCACCAATCACAAAGTATTTCACAGTTAGTGAATTATTTTGAAATGTCTTAAGTATTGTTCTGAAAAGCAGCCAGCATAATCAAGGGCCCCACCTACCCCAGACATTCTCGCTTCCATCTTCTGCCACCGGGATTAAGATACAAAAGTCTGAAAGCCATGTACCAACTGATTAAAGAACAGCTCCTTCCCGGTTGCTGTCAGACTTTTGAATGGATCTACCTTATATTAAGCTGATCTTTCTCCATGCTCTAGCTATGACTGTAACACTACATTCTGCACTCTCTCCTTTCCTTCTCCCCTATATACACTATGAACCGTATGCTTTGTCTGTATAGCACGCAAGAAACAATACTTTTCACTGTACCCCAATACATGTGACAATAATAAATCAAATCATATATAAAAAAAAAAGCAAGTTCAGTAAAAAGCAATGAGATAGGTACCCATTAGTTTGCTTTTTGGTGGCATTGGTTCAGCAGAAAATATTGGGTGACTTTACTGGAGGGTGGTGTGTGTCACAGGTGGGATTCGATCCATCCCTCTCCTTGGCTAAGTTCTCATTTTGAATTAGACTATTTGCAACTTGACTCTTCATAGAACACAGTACATTACAGCACAGTACAGGCCCTTCGGCCCTCAATGTTGTGCTGAGCTACGTCCAATCCCAAGATCAAGCTATCCCACTCTGGAGTGCTCCATGTGCCTATCCAATAACCGCTTGAAAGTTCCTAAAGTGTCTGACTCCACTATCACAGCAAGCAGTCTATTCCACACCCCAACCACTCTCCGAGTAAAGAATCAACATCGGACATCCCTCCTGTATCTCCCACCATGAACCTTATAGTTATGCCCCCTAGTATCAGCTACATCCACCCGAGGAAATAGAGTGGAAGTGCAGAGACTATCAATCCCCCTCATCATCTTATAAATCTCTATTAAGTCATCTCTCATCCTCCTCCGCTCCAAAAAGGAAAGCCCCAGCTCCCTCAACCTTCCCTCATTAGACCTCCCCACCAAACCAGGCAGCATCCTGGCAAATCTCCTCTGCACTCTGTCCAATGCTTCCACATCCTTCTTATAGTGAGGTGACCAGAACTGAACACAATATTCCAAATGTGGTCTCACCAACGTCTGGTATAGTTGCAGCATAACCCCATGACTCAAACTCAAACCCCCTGTTCCATTTGACCCTAAACTATAAGTTTCCTTCACTGGACTCTATCATTACTCTGAGCAGGCCACAGTGCAAGCCTTCACATTAGCGTCCAATTTCTCTTTCCACCACTTGCTCAATTTGCAACAATTTTTGTTTTAAGTTAAACCAACAAGCGGTCTGAATGAAGGGAAAATTACTACTTCCCTCATCTTTTACCTGGTGGTCAACGGCATTTTTAGAAATGTAGAAAGAGTAACAATTAGTGTCCAGCTGTCAAATCCCCAATATGGTGGAAGTTATGTCTCACATCTCCAGTGAGAAAACGTAATCCATTTATAGAAAGTTCACAGGAGGTTGCATGAAAGGAAGAAAGGGAGGGAAAAAATAGAAAAGGATGGAGATGGAGATAGACAGAGAGAGACAGAGCGAGCATATTGGAGGAATGCTGGATTTCCTACATTTGCTCTTTAACCTTGTTTAAAATTTGAATGTTAAGTGCATTTTCAGGTATGCTTTTCCAGTCTTGTCCTAAAAGCACATACAGCTTGGCACACTGCAACTTTAGAGTCTGTTTCTAAATTGTGATGTAAATTAGTGTACATACAGCAAGCACCAACTTTTAGCTGGAAACATTTAGGCACAATTTCCATGACGTGCGACCGTTTCACTTTATGCGGCAGAAATATAGATATGTGTACGAAGAGTAGGAAAGCTTCCTTGATGACTTGCCTGCTGCTTTAGTCAAGGTGCACCAGACTTACAGCAACATTTTATACCAAATATCAGACTGTGATCTTTCTCTCAGGGCCTCAAGATATCCAAGGCTAATTCCAAAATCATAAAAATTCACCTTGGACTGGAAATCCTACTTTCTGAACTTTCCTTCTTTGTTAAACTTACTGTCCATTACCTTGTTGTCAGTTCTTCAATGTTAATTTTGTACAAAACACCTCCCTCTGTCTCCCTCACTAAACAACCTTTTTGATTTATTTGAAAGTTTGCACTGTGCTGTGATTGAAGCCATGTCGCTTTCTTTTTGCTCTGTGAAAACGAACTGAACATTCTTAGCCTAGTTCTCGGAGGATATCCAGGTGAAGAAGGAAGGCAACTTGAAGAATGCAGCTCCAACTAAACTCAGATACATGGATTGCCATGTATGCAAAGTTCCCAGACCTGGAAGGGCAGAAATTACAAGGCGCTGCTCCTGGTATCAAGCCTTATTAGAGATAAGGCCGGGGATTCTCCAACGTCACTGGCGGCCGGGATCTCTGATTCTGCTGGCAGCGATGGTGAAAATTCCAGCAAGAACAAGATGCAGAGTTGGAGCTACAATGTGTAGCTCTGTCTGCTACTTTCACTCCTATCTGGTGAGGCTCATAGAGCCTCACAATTACTGTAAGCTACAGTAACTCTTAGCATCCAGAATCAAAATGTTGGCTCTATTCTCTCTCCAAAGATGCTGTCAACACTGCTGAGTTTCTCCAGCATTTTCTGTTTTTTGTTTCAGATTCCAGCATCCACAGTATTTTGCCTTTAACACTTAGGATAATTGCTTGAATTCTACATTGTTCAGGGATAATATCACACTTTTTTTAACCTAATAGTTAATAATCAGGATTCAGATCCCATTATAATAATTGAGGCTACCATTTGCCAGATATTGGGAAGTCATCAAACATGTGCCAAAGCATATTTGAAGTTGGCTTTAGTACCTCCCACTCTTTCACACAAATATTCTCAACTTTTCTGCTAAATATGAATCTGTTCTGTATCATGTAACTGTAAAACGTTCATTAGACTTCACTTTTAATGCAGTATCGACATGTTGTCAGTCTATAATTTTACCAGTCCATGTCTGATATTTTAAAACAAACAATGATTATAATTCAATTTGTAGCAACAGATTTTACATAATTTGTAATTTCACATCAGACATTTCTTAAATTAATTGGCAAAGTTAAATGTGTCTTTCTGAGGTCGAATTGGCTGTAAAATGACAAGGCTGGCATTGGGAAATTGGAATTAAGTCGATTCTCTCAGGCAGTAATGAATGTCTGCATCAGGTCGATCTATAGTATTTCAGGCTGTTCCTGATGATAGATTATCTGCCCTGATTTACTGATGGGACTGGGAGGGTCAAATTGGTCACCGACGTCTGAGGTTTTTTTCCGCCACAGCGCCAGGCAAACTTGCAACTCAGAGTCCTAATTAGTAATGCGGTCCCAGTTGGGACATTTAACAGCGGGGCTTGTGCTTTCCAGCTGTGTGGTTTCAGTTGATTCAATCCAGCAGTAATCCTGGGCACAGTAGAGAGCACAAAAGCCTTGCCAGTTGCTACCCTTGCCTATAAGCTCTCTGAACTTGGATAACCTGGAAGATTCCGTGTTAGGTAAAGCAAACCCATAGTGTGAGATCTTCTCAAAAATGCACAGTGTTGGTTTAGATGGGAAAACCAGTGTGAAGCTTATTGGCTTTCACAGCTGCCTTTTCTCACCATATTGAGCAACACTCGGTGCATTTAAAAAGAAGCGAGATTCACACTGTCAATTATTAGGGCGGGGACTAAAGACTCCCATAAGACCAGGACTCCTGAGATCAGGGGATCTCAAATTAAATAAAAGGCCTCTCCACCCCAAAGGATTTAGAAGCACCCCCACCACCCCATCCCCCCCAATATTTGGCCCACATCACAACACAAATGTTGGTTTCCCGCCGCATCACAATGCTTGCACAATGCCCCCCACCACAGCATCAGCCCCCCCCCCGCCAACATCGCCATCCTCCCACCACAATGCCAACATTGCCACCCCCACCATAGCACACTAACTTCACCCCTCCATCACAGCATTACCCACTCCTGCCACCATCACGCCAACATCAGCACCCCCCCACCACCACAATGCGAATGTCACCCATCCTGCACAACAATGCCAATAGCAGCCCCCCCCCGATTCAAATGGCAGCGTCATCCCCTGCCCCCTCACAATGCCAGCATTGGTGCACCCCACCACAATGCCATAATCACACCCCATCTCCATAATCCCAACATTGCCCCCGCCCTCACGACAACACAAACATTAATTCCCCAACCCCAATGTCACCCCCCCACCACAACATCCATCAAAACGTCAACTTCAGTCCTCCCACACCACAATGCTAACGTATCCCCCGCAGGCATAGGCAACATCCCTTCTCCTTCCTCCCCCTCCCCACCGCCCAAGGAGAACACCCACAATGGTGTCCACAGAGGCCCTGCCCCTGGCACTGCCAACCTGACAACACTGCCTTCACCAGCCTGGAGCTCTACCTATCTCTGCGCCCTGTGATGTGGTCATTGCGACTTGTGGCCACTCAGTCTGCCACTGAAGTCGGGCTGTTGGACTGCCCCCGCTGCATGTACAGAGCTGTGGGTCAACTGGAAAATCAGAGTTGGCCTCTGACAAGGGGCTTTAATAGGTCCTGAACCTGCTTGTGGGTGGATAGCTCTGCTGCTGCTCCTCACTAGTCCCCCCCTCCCCGGGTAAATGGCTGAAGGCTTGGATGAGGTGGGCAGCATGCAGACTGGCAGCACAAAATTCCACTCTTCTCAACCCCAGCTAGGAGTAAAAGTCCAACCCTAAACGTCTGGCCCACCAGGAAGAATTCTCCCGCTCTCACCATCTCTGTTTGCTCAATTGGTTTCCTCCATCTACAAACAGCAATTTCTTTCTCTGTGTCGGATAACCAACCCTGGAAATCGGAAGTTAAACGTTATCATTATTTGTTCCGAAAGTAGTAACTCATCTACCACAGCCGCAGAAAGAACTGGATCGAGCAGCAGACTAATGTTGGATGCAAAAGTCAGCAGGGCTCTAATTCCTCTAATAGGCAAATGTTCATCCAAAGAGTGTCATCTCACAAGCTCCTAAAATCATCCATGCTATTCTTCTCCAAAACCTCATCAAGGTACTAACACATTTTTGGCAGTAACTTACTCAGAACGGCACACTGTATTCCATGGGGAACCAAGCTTAAAGTGACTTTATTGACTTGTGACGCATACAAACTTACAAATCAGGATCAGGAGTGGCCATTCAGCCCCTCGACTCTGATCTGCCATTCAACAAGATGATGGCTGATGTGGCCTCGACTCCACATTTCTGCAAACTGCCCACAGCTTTTGACTCCCTTGTCAAACACGGAAACTAGTAGCAGGAGTAGGCCATTCAGCCCTTTGAGTCTCTTCCACCTTTCATTATGATCATGGCTGATTCTTCCTAGTCAAGAATCTATCCACCTGTCATATAAAATGGCTCTACCTCCACTGCTCTTTGCAGAAGAGTTCCAAAGACTCTCAGCACTCAAAAAAAATCTCCTAATATCTGGCTTAAATGGAAGTTCCCTTATTTTTAAACTGTGTCCTCTAGTTCTAACCTCTTCCACAAAGGGAAACATCCTTTCAGTATTCATCCTGACAACTCTCCTCAATATGTTTCAATAAAATCATCTCTCATTCTTCTAAACTCCAATGGATACAGGCCCAACCTTTCCTCATAGGATGACTTCTATATCCCCGATATCAGTTGAGTGAACCTTCTAATGCATTTATACCTTTTCTTAAAAATGGAGACTAAAACTGTACGCAGGACTCCAGATGTAGTCTCATCAATGCCCGATGCAACTGCAGTAAAACATCCTTACTTTTATGTTCCGTTTCCATTGCAATAAATTACAACTTTCCATCTGCCTTTCTAATCACTTACTGGAACTACAAACTAACTTTGTGATTCACCAAGATGAAGGATGTGGGCATATCATCCTTCCTTATCAGGAATTGCTTCATACAAGTCTTCAAGAGATGTTTTGGCCATTCTCCATGTCAAGAATACTTGATGGCAGATTGTTGTAGGTCAGAGATCCTCCACTCGACATCTGATTTCCTTTCCTCCACCACCCGTCCCCCTCTCCCCACCAAAAAAACAAAAAACTTTGAAGCTGGATCTTATTCATGGGCCCTTCTGTTACATGTAAAATTCCCAAGACATCCATTCCAATCTAAGCTACACAAAGGCAGGATCCTGTCAGAGAAATGTTAATGATTTCTTCCCAAATCTGTTTACTTTTCCATCACTTCTATTTTTCATGTACTATATTTGGTTTCAATTCATATAACCTTACATCTGCTTATATTAAAATCCATCTGCTATTCCTTGAGCTTTTACAGCTTTACCCCAGAATTTTTGCATTTTTTTTCCTCTACTAAATAGACAGTTCTCTCTGAAGTACTGCATTATTTTTGTTGTTTTTTGACTTAGATGATATATTTACAATGCTGGAAATGCTTGCTACTGAATTATGTTAATTATCTGAGGTAAATTAATGTGTGATAATGAGAATTATTTTGACTACTGATGCATGAATTTAAATGTGCACAAGAGCATTATATATTGCCATAAGGGTCTTAATACACATTTAAGTGTCAGCTTTTGGCTCAGTTGGTAGAACTCTTGATCCTGGAGTAAGAACATGTCTTCAATATCCATTAATCATTTGGCACACAGATTGCTGCATTCCCCATTTATGAGTGAATGTAAAAGATCCCAAGGATCTATTGGAAGAGAAGCAAAAAGATTTCCTTCTGCTTTGCCAATGTTTCTCCCTCAGCTAACCCCAATTCAAAAATAGATCTGTTTACTCATTCATTTGTCATCTGCATGCATAATGCAGAAATTGCATTTTGGAAGGAACCCATTGGTGTGAAAGCATTTTGGGATGTCCCAAGGTATAATAAGGCCATATATCAATCCAAGTTCTTTCCTTCTTCAAATGAGATGATTTTTACTCTTCAGCCAATGTTTTTGAGAGCTTATTTTCCTGGGAGCTATGCATTATTTTTAGTTGGAAATGTTGGCTTCACACTAGTTTCTTGGAGAATATTGCAAAGTAGTGGAGGGATAATCTGTACAAGAGGCTGCAATGTGAATGCACCCACTATGGCCGTATTCATATTTTCACCAGCTGAGAAGGTGTTTGCTTGGCACGCACTTAATCAATGTCATCATTATCATATTATACAATATTGGATTCTTTCCTTACTATTTTGTTGTTTCTAAGATTGGTTTAAGTGAATGATACTGTTCCTATACAACAAGCACTGTTACGACGTGGACGGTTACTTAAACAACGCTGACTCACTTGTGCCCCTCCCCCCCACCATGCTTTCCATCACATTAACTGGTGTTCTAGTTCTTTCCGAAGCAGGATGTATTGTTTTAACTCCTTCAAAACCCATCCATTTGCAGAGAATTGAAATTGGGTCCAGAATTATTTATTTATTCATTTTTATGGGATGTGTGCATTGCTGGCTGAGTGAGTATTTATTGCCCATCCCTAACTGCCCTCCATTTGAGACGGCATTTGAGAATCATACTGCTATGGGTTTGAAGTCACATTTGGGAGAACAGTCACAGAGATTCCAAACAAAGTTGCTGGACTTTTTTTTATTCATTCGTGGCACATGGGCTTCGCTGGCTGGCCAGCATTTATTATCCATCCCTGGTTGCCCTTAAGGACAGTTAAGAGTCAACCACATTGTCGTGGGTTTGGAGGCTCATGTAGGCCAGACCAGGTAAGGACAGCAGATTTCCTTCCCAAAAGGACATTAGGGAACCAGGTGGGCTTTTGCGAAAATTGCCAATGGTTTATTAGTCATCATTAGACTTTTAATTCCAGATTTTTATCAAATTCAAATTTCACCATCCGCCATGGTGGGATTTGATACCAGGTCCCCAGAGCATTACACTGGGTATCTGGACTGTTAGTCCAGTGGTAATTCCACAGTGCAACTTCTTCCCCAGTGTTACTCTGTAGGAACAAGTGCCCAAGCCTCAGCATATTATTCCTCCAGCTTTACTAGCCTGAGTGAGAGAGGATTGCTGAAAGGGGCCATGTTAACCAGATTTACATTGCTTTGCACCCCCACCTTGATCGCAGCAAAGCCAGCACTTTGGATTTCCCCAGAGTGGGTGGTAGGAATTGAATACCTGGTGCCATGGTGCTAACATAACCATAGATTGACAAGAAAATTGACATAAGCCCAACAAAAAAATTGGTAATGCTACAGCAAGAGCAAGATCTTTTTTAATAGGCAGTTTTATTCATACCCTTACAAATAAACATGGTCCCTGTGGTCGTGTATTCTTGATTCAACCATTTTAAAATCATTAACATTTCATAATACATACTCCTGTACAATAAGTGTTTCTGATAAACAGCAATACTGTATTCCAGTTAGGTCTTCAATGACATATTACTGTGAATATTAAGAAAAGGCGTGGTTTTATAAATAAATGGCTTTTCCTCAGAAGAGCTTGAATAGGGTCTCACATTTGTACTCCATTCTTTTAATTTCTGGAAGAGGATGAGCCTATTAATTTGTCTGGTTTTCCTAATGAAATTCAGAATGCTGGGTAAGACTCTAATGAGTGGAATTAGTGCCTTGTAACAGATGCAAGAAACGGGCACTAATGAAAACCATCTGCCACTTTCACTTATAAAAAGTACCGCACTGGGCCTTAATCGGATTAGCTGGCGTTGGTTCAGATCATTGCAACAGATAGTAAAGAGAACTCAGAACTGTCCATCTGCAAGCAGGAACAAGGTATAAAGTTGTTATCTGGCCTGGAATGCTGTGGTTTTCTTGCCATCTGTGACAATGCACAACACTTAAGGAAATAAGATCAGTGTGCAAGAAGGGGCTGCCGCTTTATTTGGTCCTCTGCCTGATAACATTTCATTGGTGCCCCTCAAGTCAGCGAAGGTAAAACAAAATGCTCAGAGGCACTATTGACTGAATGAGCATAAAGTCTGGAAATTATTTATCATGTAAATTCCACGAATCCCTTGGGTGATAAACAGTCCAGAAATGTCATTTAGATGCAGAACAGTTTGCATTATCAGCTGTTGTAGGATCCTGGGCAGCGTCATATTGTTCCAAATCAACAGCCAACATATCTGACATTTTCAAGAGTTCACTGCAGTGTTCTGCCTCCTGGCTTCTGTGTTAGTCAAGCAAATTGAGTAGCTAAAAGCCTGC
Source organism: Carcharhinus amblyrhynchos (assembly GCF_965287045.1). Classification (NCBI taxonomy): domain Eukaryota; kingdom Metazoa; phylum Chordata; class Chondrichthyes; order Carcharhiniformes; family Carcharhinidae; genus Carcharhinus; species Carcharhinus amblyrhynchos. The sequence continues at coordinate 26,207,204 of NC_137344.1, forward strand.
AGTAATCACATCAACCTTTCTCAGACCCCTCTTCCCTACATGGGTAGAATGTGGAAATAGACAGTGAAACAGATAAATGTAAGCACGGGAAGCAAAAAGAATGTTAATGAAATAACAAAGAATGGTTTAAGTGCCAGCAAGCTGGTCAGCATCTGAAAAAGGAGAAAACCCAGATTTTGCAGTAACTGTTGATGATGGAATGTTAATTGTATTATCATCAATTGTGTTATTACAGTTAAGAACACAGAGGTGAAGGGCATTCATTCAGATACCTTCAGTACACATAAAGAGAGCATTCTACGACACTGGGGTTGATTAGGGAGAAGGCGCACACATATAATGTATCCTGTAAGCAAAACTATTGTTAAGCAAAAGATTGGTGTCTGGTTCCTTCCTTTGCTAATCGGTTTCAGATTGAATGATCAGGAATAATGGTGAAGCTGATACCAAACATAACTGTTACAAAATACATCTGACAGCGAGGTCTGGTAATCAGACAATTGCAGTTAACGCAGAAATTCAAAGTCAGTGTCTAAAATACCCAGCTCCTCCACAGAATGCATTATAGCAGTCCACTTATTGACACATTCAGCACTGGAATCGCTGCAATGGCATGAAGTTGATGCAATGGCCCCACAAAAAACACCTGAAAAAGTTAGGGCCGGTGCAATAAGGGAATTTTTAATCATGTGATAGTAATAATTACAGCAGAATTATTAATTACTCCTGAACAACCTCTCTGACCTGAAAATGTAATTTTACAAGTGTGAAGTCTTAATCCTTGAGAAGTTAGTAAGTGTTTGAGATTTTTTTAAAGATTCTGTCTCTTTTACTTCTCTCTTTCTCTCTGCTGTTCCCACTTTGTACTGCTTGGTTTGGGCACTGCGTAGCTCAGTGAGGACTCTTTAATTTGACTGGATGAAGAGCCTCACTGTTTAATAGCTTGTTCACACATCCCACAAATGCCCTGCAGAGAGCACCATGCAAAATCAGAAGCCCGACAACAGTACATTGATACTCAAAAGCCTGTAAAAATCTTGTGGGTAAGTTGACCACAAAATCCAGGTTTACGTTTTGCATCTTTTTAATTTTTTCAGTTGTGAATCACTGTTTATACAGAGCGTACAAAGATGGAGAAAAATGGAGGTGAGTGAGAAAAGCGACATCGAAAGGAGTGACAAATCCAAGAGTCAAAGGCAATAAAGAGGATACCACACTTTGCATCCACAAGTTATGGAGAGAAAAGTTAAATTTATTTTCATTAAAAATGATTTTTAAGGCTGGATGGTGAGAGATGGGCCCCTGTTTATTTAAAATGATGATAGGAATTAATAGCACGGCTTGGAGATTTTTAATGAGATAAAACGAGAGAAGACAACCATAGGACATGATTAATCAATGTTTACATTTCTCTGGGGTTTCTGCTGAAGTTATGGCAAGAGCTTGAGAGAATCTCCATGGAAATTCTACTCCACAGAGTCCAAACACCAGTGAGGCTTGAAGTGTTAGCAAACGGCCATCTATCCTGCCAATTTTTCATTAATATCAGACTATATTGCTGCAGCGCTTTAGCACTTCAAAATTAAAATTTAACATGTTGACTCTGCAGCAGATGAGGTGGATATAAAACCAAGTCCTCAAACTATTCGCACACTGAATGCCAAATTCCAAACTAGTGCTGCTTCAGGCAAATTTGTCCTGCTCAGAATTACTAAATGTGAGAGGGCAGAGTCTGCACAAGGATTCTCCTCATTGTCAGCCACAACTGTGGCACAATCTTCATTCAAAGACATACTGTAAAATGAACATATGAACGGTGCCCACCAGTCTTTGGCTAAAGTTACGGCAGATGTTTTGGAGAACAGTCACAGAGATTCCAAACAAAGTTGCTGGTTTCTTTTATTCATTTGTGGGACATTGATGTCGCTGGCTGGCTAGCATTTATTACCCATCGCTAGTTGCCCTTGGAGAGTAGTTGAGAGTCAACCACATTGCTACATGTCTGGAGGCACAAGCAGGCCAAACCAGGGAAGGATGGCAGATTTCCTTCCCTAAAGGACGTCAGTGAACCAGATGGGTTTTTCTGATAATCGGCAATGGTTTCACGGTCATCAGTAGATTCTTCATTCCAGATTTTTTTTATTGAATTCAAATTCCACCAGCTACCACGCAGGATTCGAATTCAGGTCCCCAGAACACTAGCCGAGTTTCTGGATTGTTAGTCTAACGATAATACCACTTGACCATCACCTTCCCATTGTTGATTGACAGGCAGAAAGGCAGTGATTGATGTACGCTAGGATTTGTTTTCACTTCCTGTCACCTTAGACCATTATGGACTGCTCAGCAATAAGAAAAAATATACAAAGTGCTTGGAATATTCAGCAGCTCTGGCAATGTTTGTGGACACAGTAAAAAGTCTGACAACACCATGTTTTAGTCCAACCTATTAGAGAGGGAGGGAGAGAGGGAGGGAGAGAGAGAGAGAGAGAGAGGGGAAAAGTGAATGTTTCTGGTTGCCGATTGATGTAGCGGATCTAATTAGGGTCACAAAAAAAACATAACCATAGGTTTAGTAACACTAACACGAACACTTAAAAGTGAATGATCTTGGACTATGGGGATGCAAGCCAGGTTGTTGCTACAGAAGACAGCTTGATATGAATAACAAATATTTCACATTTAAAACATATATTTTGAATTTATAAAATAGATGCGATTTGCTTTTAGTGACATTTTGTGAAGCTTCGGTCAATGACAAAATACAGGAGGCTCTGGTGGGAGACGTGTTAAGAAACAATAGTTCCACTGAAGTGCAGCTATTTATCAGCTGTGGTCAGGAACAAGATGGCTGCCAAAGACAACTTTATGAATAGAATCGTACAGCTCCGATTTTATAACGCAGGCGGTGAGTACACATTGGGGATTTCTCAGGGTTGGACAAGAGTCACATGGGTTCAATTCTTATTTCACGTCCATCATCTCATGTTGTGAGGCAACAGGAGGAGGGTATTGTCCTTAAGTAATAACAAATGAAATCACATTATGCATTGTTATTGGCTGAAGTTAATGACAGGATGAGTAAAGACTGATTTGTATGAATGTTTATTGGATTATGTTTACTGGGAAGGTGGGCAATATAATTTGTAAATGTATAACTGCCTTCATGAGGGCATTGTTCTTCAGAGTGACATTGGGCTAATCACATTCTATACCTTAGGTGCTGGGCTTCCTTATATCATTCTCCCATTCGATCATTTGGTTTAATAAAATCACGTCTTAAAGGTCAGTACACTGTGTTTCATGAACCTTTGTATAGCTTAAGTTTGACCAATACATAGCCTTGAGAGGAAACCCCTGTCTACACCGATCTTTCATCAGAGCTGGAAAAGTTGGGCGATATAATGGTAAAAAGAGGAAGGGACAAGAGCAAAGGGGAAAAGTTTGTGCTGAAGTGGAAGGCGGAAGAGAATAAATGACAAAAGGGATGGCAGTGCAGAGCAAAAGGAGATGTAAAGGGGCAAAAGGTGGGCTTGAGAGAAGGTCCAAATTGGATGGAGTCATTGCTAACTGCTATCATCCAGGAGGTTATGATCTGACATTTTTGAACTCAATGTTGAGTTCAGAAAGCTGCAATGTATCTTTGTCCTCTTCGTTATCTGCACTCACTCCCTAACGCTCCATTTTAAACCACAATCATGTTCTTCTTGTCCTCACTTTTTAACCAAAATTCAATAGATCATCATCCAACACAAAATACATCTCTCCCTCCATCTGCTTTCAAAATTAGGAAGGTACGCTCCTTCCCTGCCACCCCATTTTTGGCACGATAGACCATTCTTCAACCATACCCAATAACATTCTCCCCTTCCTATTGCACCTTTCTAAACAGAGACTATTTTACAACAGGTGCTATTTTACAATTTTGATTCTAAGTGCTGGACAGGCTTGAAACCGTAGTGTTTCAGATCCGACTTTTAGACCCATTCTCAGACGCCCTCATATGCACACTGCCTGAAAAAATATCAGCAATTCTGAATCACACCGCAGAAGCCCGTGGGCGGGGCTTAACATACCCAAAACTCTGCAGCTCTGATCAGTGCCTCCAATTGCACATGCACAGAGAAAAAAAATGAAAAAGCTGCCACATTCCTCCAGGGCCAGATATACCTCCCCCTGCCCCCACAGACTTTGCCCCACCCCCACAACATTACTGACCCCCTTATCTCCCCACACCCCTACAACCCAGATCGATCGTGGGCTCCTCTTCCCTCCCTCCCCACCGATTTCAGGCAGAGTGGCAGTGGACCCCCCCTTCTCCCCACCCACCAATTTCAAGCAGAGAGCCGTCGGACATTCCTATCTCCTCACTAACTGAAGTGCCCGAATTGGAATTCTATGGACCATATCTGTTTCGCACTGATTCTGGATGGGCAAACACAATTATAGAGAGGGAAGTGCCGATAAGATTGGGCATGCAGCCCATTAAGTGAATTTAAATGCATTTAAATGGCTGTCGCACCAGTTTCAGGCGTGGTCCCAGTTGCAGCCATTTTTGGTAAAGGGGGTAGAATAGGTGTAGGGTGATGCGGCGGCGCGGGCTTGTTGGGCCGAAGGGCCTGTTTCCCGTGCTGGGTTGTTCTTTGTTCTTTGTACTAGTGCAGGTGTGGATTGTGCTACTTGCCTCATGCCCGACTTTAGCAAGTTTTTGCGCCCTAAAACAGGTGCAACGAGATCGAACATAGAACATTACAGCACAGTACAGGCCATTCTGCCCTCGATGTTGCACTGACCTGTGAAACCAATCGAAAGCCCATCTAACCTACACTGTTCCAATATCATCCACCATCAATATTTACCATCAGATGGTAAAATCGGGCCCTGGAGGTGCATTTTTCCCTTCTCACTATTCCAGGATACCAATCACTCCTTTCAGGCAAAACAATGATTTACATCTTTCAATTTAGTATACTTATGTATTACTTATGACGTAGTCCTTTCCACAATGGGAGGGCTAAATACAGGTTGGGAAATTCCTTTGCAAAACACCTGTTAGTCCACAAGCATGGCTCATCTTCCAATGGTCTGTCATTTTAATTCTTCATCCCACTCTGATCTCTCTATCCTCAGCCTCTGAAACTGTTCAAAATAAGTTCAAGAAATAGCATCTCATATTTTAGTGATGCATCTTATAGCCTTTTGGACTCAAAATTGAGTTCAACAATTTCAGAACACATCCTCTACCAATCTTTTGTTTCTTTACTTGCCCACTTATCCTTTGTCCTTGCTATTTGTATTTTAATTTTCAGTACTTCCACTCTAACAGTGCACTTTCCCTTTTGTTCTTTCCTTCCAACCTTCCCCCATTTCCCTTCCTTGGCACTTGCTTAAAAACTGTTAGATTTCTAACTTTTTCCACTTCTAACGAAAGGTTAACATTTGGAAACATTCGGCTACAACATTCATGGAGTGGCAGAATTGAATTGCCACACTGCTTCTAGTTACTTATCTGAAAATCAAACCAACCATTTCTCCCTGTCTTCTGACTCAGGCCAAGCAAGAGGTGAAAGGGCAGCACACTCCTGAGACCCTCAGTTGAGGGCCGGAGGGTCAGAGACCAGCAAGCCACACCTTTATTTTTAATGGCACTAACTGCCATAAAGCAGGTCATTTTAAATGTCCAGCCACTCTCAGAAGCCAGGGGAAAAGGTATATTTGGAAGATAAATGATGGACAGGATTGGGAAAGTGAGGTTGGTTGGGTGCGCGGGAATTGGTTAGTCTGTAGTGTGGTCAACTGGTCAGTTTAGGGGTATAGGTTGGTCAGGAGTAAGAGTCACATGGAGGGGTCAGTGAGGGAGGGGAATCAGATGGTCAATTGGGAGACGGGAAGAAAATCAGGTGGTGATTGGGGTGGGGAGAGGTGGATTATTGGCCAGGTCATTCAAAGGAATCAAGTGGGTGAGGGTCGATGGGGGGGGTCATAGAGTCATGATGAGAGTAGGTTGGGGGGGTCAATCAGGGGGTTGTGTTTGTCAGTCGAGGGATGGTGGTGGGGTTGATGGGGTGGGGGGGGACGTTGGTGGTGCAGGGGGTTCCTCACTACTACACATGCCCAGAATTTAGAAGTGGTTTTCATTCTTATTACCATTCCTGGGTAACCATAATTGTAAGACAGTTGGAACTATCTGAAGTTTGTGATTTAAATGACAGTAATGAATGGTTCTGATTACAGCACAATTGCCCAACGGAAGTTTGAGCTTCCCAGGCAATTGCCAGGCAACCTTTCCTGGGAACTCTGGAGGGGAGGACCCCAAAACACACCTTTCGGCTAATCATAGAACCCTACAGTGCAGAAAGAGGCCCTTCGGCCCACTGAGTCTGCACCGACCATAATCCCACTCAGGCCCTACCCCCATATCCCTACACATTCACCCGTTAATCCCTCTAATTTAATCCCAGGACAGCAAGGGGCAATTTTAGCATGGCCAATCAACCTAATCTGCACATCTTTGGACTATGGGGGGAACCGGAGCACCCGGAGGAAACCCACGCAGACACGAGGAGAATGTGCAAGCTCCACACAGACAGTGACCCGAGCCGGGAATCAAACCCAGGTCCCTGGAGCTGTGAAGCAGCAGTGCAAATCACTGTGCTACCATGCCACCCACGGTATCCCCAAGTCATGATATCCCAAAGCCCGGAGATTATGGCCTAAATCTGTTTCTGCCTCCATAGGTGCTGTCTGACTTGCCAAGTATCACCAGCGCTTTCCACTTTTATTTCAGATTCCCAGATCTGAAATATTTAGCTTTTGTACACTTCCTTCTGTCGAAAATATCAAAGCACGAAATCAGATAAAGCCTTTGAATGAAGATAGCATAGTCTTGCACAAGATATTGCCGGAACACCACAGAGTTTATTTCCAGTACAGGCTATTTATTAAACATCTTGAAATCCACTTTAATTTTGAATAATTAGAAAAGCATTTAAACCATAATTTTTAAAATTACAATTGATTTTACAATAATGACCACATTAGTTCTCCTCAAATTGACCTCACAGTGTGAGATGCATTGTCAAAGCAATATACTAGGAAATATTCTTTGGCAGGGATGGGGTGTGGTGGTGGTGGCTTCAGTTCAAAACTATCTGCACATTTTGGTGAATTTCAACAGCGACAAATGAAACCGGTGATCAGCTACCTGTGGCGGATCCAACAAAACACAAGTCTGATAGCAGGGGATGGCACACTGTTATAGTCGTTCACACTGCTGCCTCACAGCGCCAGGGATGCAGGTTCGATTCCTGGCATGGTTCACTGTCTGTGCAGAGTCTGCACGTTCTCCCCGTGTCTGAGTGGGTTTCCTCTGGGTGTTCCCGTTTCCTCCCACAGTTCAGAAGACATGTTAGCCATGCTAAATTCTCCCTCAGTGTACCCAAACAGGTGCTGGAGTGTGGCGACTAATGGATTTTAACAGTAACTTCATTGCAGTGTAAACGTAAGCCTAATACACTTTAATCTACACATCATTGTACATCAAGTGGCAATTTACCATGGCCAATCTACCTGACCTGGACACCTTTGAACTGTTTTAAAGTTTATTTATTGGTGTCACAAGTAGGCTTACATTAACACGGCTATAAAGTTAAAGTGAAAACTCAACTGGTCAACACAGTCTGGTGCCTGCTCGGGTACACTGAGGGAGTATTTAGCATGGCTGATGCACCAAACAGGCATGACTTTCAGACTGTGGGAGGAAACTGGAGAACCTGGAGGAAACCCATGCAGACATGGGGAGAATGTTTAGAGTCCGCACAGACAGTGACCCAAGCCTGGAATCAAACCTGGGTCCTTGGCACTGTGAGGCAGCAGTGCTAACCACCATGCCACCCACCTGCGCAACTTTGTATGCTAAGGGGCAACTTAGCATGGCCAATCCATCTGATCTGCACACCTTTGAACTATGGGAGGAAACCAGGGAACTGTGGAAGGAAATGGCTTGTTTGCAGTCAGAACCTTTCTGCATCCTCGTTAAGCTATCAGCCTCTCAGATAATCACGTCTTTGCTTCTCAAGAATCGCAATATGTCACAAATAATGTTTCCCTCACCACATTACACTGTGGCTGCAGATACATTTTGTGGCTTACATTCTGAACAGCCGTTCATCATCTTAATACTCCAAATGAATTACCTAACCAACTTCACAGCACAGATTCCAGAATTATGATCTCCATCTAATAAACAAAGCAAAAGAAGCTAACGGTACAAGTACTTTATGTAAAAAAAACCTTTTGTTCCACAAAAGCAATTTCCTGAGATAATTGCACAATTAATGAAGGCATTTAATGGAAAATCTTGAAATGTTTCACTGTTAACTTGAGCTATGGGCGTAGTTTTCCTGTTTATGTGGAAAGAAATTGCAAATGCAAGTACAAAAATCAAATTTACAATTCAAATTCTACTGCATCTAGCACAGGGAGGAAATCATCCCACAATCTCTACTGATACATGCTATAAAACCAGTATGTTTTATAGGCACATGCCTGCACGGAGAGTGAGTGAGATATGCAAGTGAACGAACGGTCAAGTAACTGAACACAGAAATAAACAGGTAACAAAATTAAAAGATTTACACCAAAAATGTTACTTTGGAAACATGACAACTGACAATGAACTATAGGAAGGACAAGTTTACTTTTTTGCATTCCCCATTTGATTGCAATCATTGTTTAAAGCGCTCTATAGAAAAGTCTACACAGGGTCTGTATCACAATGTCAACATCTCATTTGTCCACAGCTTCCATTTTCCATCCTTAATTCTCAACGCGCATAGTATTACAAAGAACAACCCAGCACGGGAAACAGGCCCTTCGGCCCAACGAGCCCGCGCCGCCACATCACCCTACACCTATTCTACCCTGCATGTCTACGAATGGGACCCTACTCAGTCAGATTCAGGGAAGAAATAGTGTCAATTTGGTAGAAACCGATTAGCCTAAGAGCACATCTTTGGGGTGTGGGAGGAAACCGGAGCGCCCGGAGGAAACCCACGCAACCACAGGGAGAATGCGCAAACTCCCACAGACACAGGCCCAAATCCATGTATCTGCACAGCTAGCAGTGCTAGTCACTGAGCTGTTGCGGCGCCCGTCTATCGGTCCAGGATCAAGGATTGAGGAAGTCATAAGTTTATCTGTGATGTGTTGTTGTTTAGAATCATTGAATCCCTACAATGCAGAAGGAACCATTTGGCTCATCGAACCTGCAACGACAACAATCCCACTCAGGCCCTATCCTCATAACCCCATACATTTACCTTGCTAATCCCCCCGACACTAAGGGGCAGTTTAGTAAGGCCAATCAACATAACCCGCACATCTTTGGAGTATGGGAGGAAACCCAGGCAGATAAGGGGAGAACATACAAAATCCATACAGTCAACCAAGGCCAGAATTGATCCTGGGTCCCTGGCGCTGTGAGGCTGCAGTGCTAACCACTGTGCTGCCCTTGACTTCCAGAGTATTTCCTTTACCACTGTTTATTATTCAGCAGATGTTAATTATTGAATGTGAAACTCAGATTTCCATTCAGATAGAATATTTCACTCCTGGTCTGATGTGAAGATAATCAGTTTGTTACTTGTAGTATACGACTAGATCTGAACAGTTTGTGACATTAGGCTCTCCGCTGGATAGATGAAAATAAAGTTAGTTTAATAATGGCTACTGGCCATGAATCCTCGGGTGGAATATTCCATGAAAACTGGCGTGCAGCTCTCCAGCTGCATAGCCGAGGTGTCTCTCCAGAAAGCGTGCCTTGATCTGCATTAAAAAAAAGTCAACTCTCACAAGTACTGGGGCAATCCCCTCACACACAAAAAGGGGAGCCCCCTCCCATGGAATTCCCCAGAGGGTCCATCCTGGCACTGCCCCCTGGCATCACAAGTGGTGTTGCCAGGGTGGCACTGGAACACTGCCTGGACATGTTCATCTCCCTCTGGGGGTGATACTTACTTGTGTAATTCCCCTCGTCTGATTCAATGCTTTAAAAAGTCATTGTAAACCTCACCAATGTGAAATTAGGCCATTGTCCAAAAGAACTAACTGGACAAGTGCACTGCAATGGGAACCATCTGACAAAGTGGTTTAAATTATTAATTTTGGGCAATTCTGTCAATATTACATTTGCAGTTACTTGGAAATAGTTAGAAGGATAAAAAGAACTTCCAACTTCAGAGTAACTATTTTAAACATCCAGATTGAGTCCCTACATAGTACAGGCCCTACACTCCCAACCCTCTCGCATGCCCCTCCCACCGTAACACTTCCTGAATGACACTTCATTAACCCACATGATATTCCTCCCAAACCCAAAGGACACCACCCACCCAAAAGACTCCCTTAACCCAACGTCCAGCACCCCACCCACCCTCCGATGCCACAATATTCCTGACCTCCCTTCCCTACCATGTCTGGATTTTCTCCCCCACTCTCGCCATTGATGTCTGAATTCCCACCCCTATATCCTATTCACTACCTTGGAAAGTTACCTTTAATGGCATCTCTAACCTCACCTGCTTTACAGCAACAGTACTGTAAAAAGAAAGGGGGTGTGTCCTCCTTCATTCCATTCCTTTTGCATTTGGCCACTGGAGCCATGGACATGTTTTGCTTCTGACCATTATCTGGCCTGAGTCAGGAAGCTTGGATGAGACAGATGTTTTACGATTGAAGCGCAGGTAAGTTGCTACAGAATAGCACTCTGCCACTGATTCCCCTCCAAGGAAGTTACGGGTCTGTTTATTTATATTGGAAGAACACTTACAATTAAGTTCTTGTCAATTTTAGTTATTAACATCCCCTTCTTCTCAAATCTGTTAACTTCATGATTGTATTTCTTGTTATTCTCAATATGCCTGTGTCCCCCCCAGTTACTATATAGTCCAATTCTATCCTTTTCCCAGGTACATTTAGCTTTGGACCATCTCTTCTAAACAATTCTTCGTGTCCATCTAATCCACTCAAATTGAAACCTGAAACACCTAATCACATGAATAAATCTGGAAAACTACGGCCTTCCCCTGCCCAGAAACGTCCGCCATTGAAAGGAACAGCAACAATACATCACCTCAAGGATCTGCTCCCAGTCACACACCATCCTGACTTGGATTTAAAGTTCTTTTCCTTTGTCTTCACTGGTTCACAAGCCTGGAGCTCCTACCTAACACCACTGTGTAAGCACCATCATCAGAAGGGCATTTTCGTTTATTCAATCATGGGACATGGGTGTTGCTGGCCAGCCAGCATTTATTGTCTATCCCTAGTTGCCCTTGAACTGAGTGGCTTGCTAGGCCACTTCCGATGGCAGTTGAGAGTCAACAACATTGCTACAACAATTTAAGGAGGATTTAAGGGTTCTATCACCTTTTTAGAGGACAAGGGATGGACAGTAAAGAAACTCTGGCCAGGATCCCCTATACCATAAAAGAAAAAAATAACCATCAGATCAGTTGTCAGGTTCTGTGATCAATAACAAAAGTCATTTCTCCGATCTAACTCCATTGGAATACATCCAAATATCTAAAATTGTTTGTATCATGGAAATACTGACAGTGAACTGACATAAAGACAGATTTGCATTCACTTTCCATTCCTTCTCATTACACTTCTTATTCTTAATGGCAGTTTAGAAACCTACACCTCCCAGGAAATCTGCACACATTATTTTTTTAGCATTTGTTTACCATTAAACAATTTTTCACCTTTGTCTTTATATTCATTTGTGGCAGTGAATAAAATTAAAGCATACAGACAAATGGCAAATCACACAATTTAATGGCACTTATTTTTAAGCTTGCATCGCTTTAAATCATTAACAGATAAATTTACTAAATTTACAATGCTAATTGCATAATGATAAAGAAAACTGGGACTCTAACAACTGCAATGATAGAACAATGGTATGACAGATCAATTTAACATATTAGAATCAAGGAACACACATATAAAGCATCTGTATAGATATCATAGTCTCTCTGTGTACTTTCTATAATGTCCCTACTGGCAGGAGGATGCCATGATAAGGTAACACATGCCTTACAGAGCTCCCATTATAAACATCAGCAAAAGAATTTAGCATGTGAGTACAAAATTATATCTGCATACCCTTAACCAGTTATTACCTGCTCTCTAACCTCAACTCACCTGAATACATACTTCGACTTGACTATGCCTGTGCAATGCCACGGAAGATCAAACAATTCAGAGGCACATCTATAATATAACACCATACATTGCTGCACACATCCTGACTACAAATAGGTCTTAGTTTCTATTACCAACTGCTGCCAAATTAAATCCCCAAGTCTACATTCACAATGAACACAGTCTGCACACTGTAATGATAAACTCCCATCAGTGACAGCGCTGTAGCAGGTTGGCTTTCTGTCTCTGGAGTCCTGCAGTCTGCACTGGATTCAGACAAGTCCTGTTTGATAGATTGGTCAAAGTTCAAAATTCTCAGAGAGTTGTTAGTAAAGTGCCCTATCTTTTATTAATACGTTATAATGTACGTTCCCCCAGCTTGCATTCTAATTGCATACACAATACTATGGCCTTGGCCTTGCGGAGTCAATGAGCTGTTTTGCAGAAGCACCATTAATTGGAAGAGACAGTAAATTAAAATTCTGTTGACCTGTCCTGAAAGGCATCAAGATCTCACCTCTCTGACTTCTTCACATTTGTGGCTAAGGTTAAGCACACTTTCAAAAATCTGCTCTGTTGCACGTGAAGAGAAAATATAAAGGGAGAAAGCAGACAGAGGAAAGAGGCGAGAGGGGAAAAGGTGCGGGGCCATATTTAAAAAGCTGCTGCTTATTTCAATTATTGGAAGGTTAATACTGCAGTAACCACACGAGTCATGTCATTGGAGAAGCCTTATTACTGTAATTTCAGAGTTTGGTTCAGCATCACAGTGCACGAACAGAAAACTTTAAAATAAAGGTCAGCCCAGGGAGACCTGGACTTCCCTGAAAACACCAGCAGTCTGCATATTAAAAATGACACTTTCTCTACCTGCTCATAAATACGACTATTCAAATCAGAATCTACTCCATTCAGTACCAGAAACTGTTGCCTAACGTTCCTGCCTTAAAATGTAGGTAAGAATAATCATCCATATCACAGATGTAGTCTGTCTTTCTGCTCCACCTCTTTTCTCAAGAATTACGTTTAATTACACCCACTCGCCTGCCAGCCAAGCCAAGATAATTATTCCGAAACAATAAAGAGTTTCCACCTGTTGTCAAGGAAATGTTTCTTGCTCACTATTAATGTAACAATCAAGCTGTTGTTATGATGCGTAATTAATGAATTCTATGTAGGTGTGTGTGTGCTTGCGTGTCTGTTGTGGGGAGAAATGCAAGTCAGTGTTTTTCACCTTTCTGTATACCATCTCATTCGCAGAAATGCCAACGGGCAAGTGGACCTTTAAAGCCTCAAAAATAGCCCTCCAAATACAATGGTTGACTTACACACCGCGTACAGGTGGTCATCATTTTTGTTGTTCACTAGACTGGGTGTGTTATATGTCAACGTGTCTTAAACTCCTATACATCTTTACAACACACCTCATGCCATCTGCTTGATCCCTTACACTTAGTTGTACACCACCAATAAATACAACATTCATTTGTGGGATGAAAAACTGGGGGGCAGATTACTATTGCAGATATAGAATGTCATGGCTAAAAATGGGGGGTGGACGGCTGCCTTATACACCAGCTTGACATATATGCCACGATATATGGTACGGTACTGAAACAGTATTTTCTAAAATAAGGGAATGCGTAAAGGGGAAGAGAGGACAGAAAAATGAGTGACATCCTTTCTGAGAGATTTAAGGCTGCAAAGCAAAATTAGTTTGGATAATCTCAGACAATTCCTTGGTAGACGCATAAAACTGCCAAAACTTCAGCCTAAAAATAGTCTCATTCAAGAGAAGGTTGGTAAAGGAGACAGAAATTAACAGTTCAGCAGACTCTGCAGTTGAAGAGAAATATGCTAATGGCTTGCTCATTACTGTAATACAGCAGGTTTGTTGAAGAAATATATCCCCTGATCAACTCGGCAAAAAATATATATATAGGTCGAACATCGCTTATTCAAAACTCATGGCACTGATGCATTTCGGATTTCAGATACCACCAATAAACTTACATTACATAAGCCTAAACCTAGGCTAGCCATAGTCTAAAGTAAATAAAATGACTAGGAAAGTAAGATGAATCATTGAATATTAAATACACTCAGAAGGTTGTGATTCTTTAGACTGCTCTGCCCCAGTGAGATGTGGATATTCAGCTGTTTAGTAGATTCAGGAATGAGATTGATAAATTGCTGAACTCCAAGGAAATCAAGGGATATGAGGAGTGATGGAAAAATGCAATTAATGTTGAAGATCAAAATTAGTATAGTATGCATTGGATAATCCAATTCATAGTACAGGCCAAAATTGTGTCCAAGGACAGCAGAAAGAAACTATCTAAATGCCTGATAAATCATTACAGTGTACCTGCCCCTTCATGAATGACACCTTTAAAAATAATTGAGGGGATTCAATGTTTCTTTTTTTGCTGGATTTTTGTTCCTCCATTTACTTCCATTTTTACTGAAATCAGGCCAGCCAAGGCAGGGAGAGGTTTGGCAGCCGCAACAGGGACTGCTGAGTGGAGGCAGGTGGACTATTTAACAGACTCGCTTGAGTGCTGTGGATCTTCATCCCAGTTAAAATAAAAGAACACAGGCTTTCCAGCCCTCACCCCAATACTCTCACAACACTCCCCATGTCCCATTCACCCACCCAATATGTCCCCTCATAACCTCTATGGCAATGTCTGTTCATTCAGCCACATCCTCTGGCCCTCAATACTGCATGACGAGCTTTGGCACTTCCCATTGGCCCACTATATGATATAGAACCAGTGAACAACCTACTGATTTTAGGATGAGCAAAAAAAAAGTTTTTTTTTAAGGATTCATTTGTAACTTGCTATTATGTTGAATAACGGTAATTTCATTACACTTAATAAAACAGTCAATAATTTAGACCCTTTAAAATATTAATAACAATTCCACAAATCCAGTTAACTTTGTGTAAACAAGCACTGTGAAACTGACAGCAGAGATCATAAAGCCTGAGCTGTCAATCAAACAATGTTTTCTCTGGGACAGAGGTGCCTTAGTCCTCTAATAGATGTCCAGGCTTTCAGCTGAGCCTCATTTTGTACTGTGACGTTAGT
The DNA here is from genome assembly GCF_965287045.1 of Carcharhinus amblyrhynchos. Taxonomy (NCBI): domain Eukaryota; kingdom Metazoa; phylum Chordata; class Chondrichthyes; order Carcharhiniformes; family Carcharhinidae; genus Carcharhinus; species Carcharhinus amblyrhynchos. Next base: position 26,222,506 of record NC_137344.1, read on the forward strand.
TTATCTTTAAGACTTGTTTTTAAAATCATGTTCTCTGTAGTTTTGTGTAGTTTTTGTTTCATTGCTATTGGGTTGTCTGCTAGAAGTCCTTTTATTGTTCTTTCAGTGGTTTAAATGGGGTTTGTTTATTATTACTCTGGGACTTTTTATGACCTTGCATTGTTAGTAGGAAGGTCATGTGTTTTGAACAGTCTTTTCTCCTTCCTAGCGAATTTAAGATTTCACTTTCTGTTTGGCTGGCAGCAGTTTTAGTTTATAAGGAACATCAAGCTGAAAAGAAATATTTTTCTCTCTCCCTCGTTTTGGAAATTCTGCTGGTTAGCTGAAAGCAAGGCTTCTTGTCATCCTGGAGTAGACAATAAACCTTGCCCAGAGTCTCTCCTTGGTGTACTGGGAAGCTGTTCTGACTTCATGCTTGTCTGTGTGTGCCTCAGGAGAAGTGCAGTATTCATCTTAAGGACTTAGTCCCAGTATCACATGAGCATCAGTTTTTGCTGGGGTAAAACCTGTGGGAAGGGAAAAATTGTGTGCAGAAATTGGCGTGGAGCTGATGATGCTACAAATCTTGGTCCTGAAGGTACGTGAAAGCTGTGTCACCCAGCAGGGAGCCCACAAAAAGCCTCTGCTGATGTCTCACAGCTGTTGCATTGCTACAGCAGCACGGCAGGCCAGGAGAATCGCCCCCACGATGTTTCGTCCCAAGTATGATTCGATTGACCCACTGGCGTACATCCTTTTTCACAGTCAGCGCAAAAACAGGTATGCTCACGTGGGTGCTACCTTTTCATAGAATCACTACAACACAGGAGGCCACTCGGCCCAAGTCTGTATCAACTGCAATCCCACACAGACCCTATTCCCATCACCCCACACATTTACATTGCTAATCCCCCTGATACCTTGGTCAATTTAGCATGGCCAATCAATCTACCTCGCACATCTTTGGACTGTGGGAGAAAACCGATACACCTGGGAAAAACACACACAGATATCAGGAGAATGTGCAACCTCCAAACAGGCAGTAACCGAGGCCAGAATTGTACGTTGGTCCCTGGCGCTGAGAAGTAGCAGTGCCAACCACTTTGCCACTGTGCTGTTTTTAACTCCACTGGGCAGATACAGAAAGACACTTGTCTTCTAAGTCCCGTACAGCAGCCTCCAAAGAAGGAGACTTTTTTCCTGGCAGATCCCAGTCTCCAAAGCCAGCGAAAAAAGGGAGGAACTTCTCTGCAGCAACCCCAAGCAGCAACTGAGCTGATTTTTCCACGTAAGTCTAGTCTCACTGAGACGCATGATTTTTCCTGTATATCAACCTAAGCAGGCCCTACTCTAAAAAAACCCTGGAAAAAACACCAAAATAATAGAATTGCATTAGCCCAGATTAAAAATTTAGCAATTAAAATCAATTATGCTGCTGCAGTAAGAACATGTAGGCTGCTGGTTATAGACAAAGTGGCAGTTAATAGAACTGAATGCTAAAACAAATCCTGCACTTGAAATATGACAGAAATACATTTCTTAAAGACACTGGATTTTCACATCACATTTCATTAAAGTACTTCAATGGCTTTAATGCACTTTGAAACACTGAGGTCCTGAGATGTTATAAAGTGAACATTTTCTTTCTGCTATTACACTTATTTGTGCTTCTGACTGGGGCTGCACAGACCACCTGGCTGATATTTTGTGATTCGTTCACAGGTTCTATTTTGACAATCAACAATGGTCATCATTGATAATCGTGATGTCCAAAGAAGGCAATGAAAGAACCAACTGGTTGGATGCTGAGCTTTACACCTTCTGTCTGTTTCATCGGCATAAAGAAGGGGAACAGCCCCCAAAATCAATCGCAAATAATTATCCTTGTGTGGAACCAGCAAGACTCCAATCTGCAAAGGTAGTGTGGATTGTTGCTCAACAGGTTGCTTATTTACGTGACCTCCTCAGGATCTGCCTGGCACTGGACATTGCATCAGTTTGAGTAATGAGCAACTTACGAGTGGTATGGCCAGGAAGGCAGTCCCTCAAAATGGCTCATGCCTGCACGAACGAATAGGTGATCCACCTGTTTCAGGCCTTGAATTCAAATCTACCCCTCTTGAAATCATATTTTGACTGAAATAGCAGCCTGTAATATGCATTTTCACCATTAACATACTCAGAGCCTTTCATTTCAATGCTTTCTGGTGTCTGTGCAGATGTGTTATTACATCAAAATAATTAAAGTTTTCGTTTCATTATTAATAAAAACACTCATTCCATGAACATTACTGCTTTGAATTAAAAAAAGCACCAATCTATCTCTTTGAAAATAAATCCACAGGGTGAAAGTATTGTGTATTGAGTGAAAAAAAGCAATTTTCAAAATTAATATGGTTAACTTAATAATTTTTTTGTTTGAAATGAGTTCATTAGACGTGGCATGAAATAGCTGATCATTTCCTCCACTCCTCCCTGACCCCGAGACAGCAATTACACGTGGATCAAAGAATATTGAACAATTGGAGCACATTGGTCATGTAAGTTCTCCAGGATGCTTTATGCGCCTTAAGTACTTTAAAAGAGGCAATAACTGTGTTTAAAAAAAAGGATTTAAAATGAATAATATCTATTATAATGGCCCGACAATGATGCGTATAGAATAGCAGGAATACCCGAGAGATAATCCTGGGAATCCTCCTCTTGAGGTTCCCAGCTTCACAGATGCCAATCTTCATCCAATTTGATTCACTCCAAATGATATCAGGAAATGGCTGAAAGCACAAGATATTATGAAGGCCACGGGCCAACATCCGGATAACAAGACTCGAATCTGGGCTCCAGAACGCACCGTGTCTCTAGAAAATAAAAGCTATGCCCACCCAGCTACAACGCTGATGTCTTAAAAGTGGCATTCGTGCCACACAAATACCGGGTAATGACCATCTCCAACAAGAAAAGATTCAACCATCTCCCCTTGCCCTTCAATGGCAACCCCCTCTATCAACTTCTCGGAGGCCTTAGCATTAACCAGAGACTAAACTGGAGCCGCCCGACAAATCAAGGTAAAATGCTGCAGATGTTGAAAATCTGGCACATAAGCAGAATATGCTGGGAAAACGCAACAGATCTGGCAGCATTTGTGTATAGAGAAAGAGTTAATGTTTCGAGTCTCTATGTCTCCAGTATTTTCTGTTTTTATTTCAGCTATATACCATGGCTCCAAGTACAAGTCAGTGTCTGGAAATTCTGTGGAGAGTAACTCACCCCCTGATTCCCCAAATCCTGTCCACCGTTTAGAAGGCACATCAAGCATACAATGGAATTCTTTCCACTTGCCGGGATGTGTGCAGCTCAGACAACACTCAAGAAGTTCAACATCATCCAAAGCAAAGCTAGACTGACAGCACATCCACTAACATGAACATTCACTCCCTCCACCACTGTCACATTGTGGCAGTGGTGTGTACTACATATACAAGGTGCAATAGCACTATCTAAAAATCTGGGACCTCCACTACCCAAAAGGACAATGGCAACAGATGCATGGGAACATCAGCACCTGTAGATTTTCCTCCAAACCAGGCCTGATTTTAGTATTTTGGCTCCCAAGTCAGTACCTCAGTATGGAGAATTCTCAGCTCCATGGACCAGACAAGGCGAAAGTGCCCAGAATTTTGATTCTGGGGCAGCCCTGTTAATGGGAATCGAGCCCACGATCCCAGAAGAAACTCAGAGGCAAAAAGAGGTGTTGCTGAGTGGGTCCTGTATGAAAGGCTTGCCTCAGTGACCTGGGATTTTGCTACAGCTGTTAAAAAATGATGAAGCACAAAACAGCCCTCCAGTCCTCACCCTTCACACCCCCCTCACTCGCTACATGCCCCATCTGTGTGATCTCATGAGCCCAGATACCCACATGGTTCCTCATACCCTCAATGCCAACCAATGCACCCCTATGGTCCCTTGTGGCAACATATGATCCTCTACTTACTCCACACCCTCCTTTCAACCTATGGCTCTCTACCAATACTCCATGGCATGCTCTTGCCCCATGTCACTTAAATTTCAATACCCATACCTGCCAACAATTACCATTTTCCGTTACACCCTCCATACCACCTCACCCACTATCCACCACCAAGGGCAGACTTCAGAAGCCTTGCTAAGATTAAATGAAATGAAGTTGTGTCTATTGATGGCCTCACTGTTGAAAAAAAGAACACTCTCATACATTTAAACTCATTCACTACATTTACATTCCTTGAAGTATTTTATCTCTTATAAAAAACATTTCACTCAAATGCTTAATCCTACAAAAAAAACTTTGTAACCACTTGGAGCTGTCAATAAAACTGTGAATTGACTGACATCCTGGCACAGAAGTAATCTGGTTTGCTACTCACCCACCTACCTCACCCCCCCCACTCTCCTGGGCACTCCATCCTTCACCGCTGTGACCCCCTCCTACAATTTACCTACCTGGTTGCACTGGTTCAATCTCAAGTGAATGTCAGGGCAGCCTGCTGGCACTATGGCCAGCACTGCTGCCTCACAGCGCCAGGGACCCGAGTTCAATTCTGGTCTCAGATGACTGTTTGTGTGGAGTTTGCACATTCTCCCCATGTCTGTGTGGGTTTCCACCGGGTGCTCAATTTCCTCCTACACTCCAAAGATGTGTAGGCTTGTCGATTGGTCAAGCTAAGTTGACCCTTAGGATAGAATTTTCCCATTGCACCCTTTACGATTCCCAGACCACGCAAAGGTGCACTGACCTCGGGCGGGACTTTCCAACCTAACGGCGAACGTGGCCAGAAAATCCCACCCTTATTGTCAGGGAGACTGCAGGACAAATAAATGGGACTACAGATATAGGGCCTGAGTGGGATTATTGTCAGTGCAAGCCCGATGGGCCAAATGGCCTCCTTCTGCACTGTAGGGATTCTATGCTTCTATGACTTTGAAGGGACGTCCTAACAAATACATAGATAGGATGGAAATAGAGGGATATAGTCTCTGGAAGAAGAGGTTTTAGTTCAGTCGGGCAGCATGGTCGGTGCAGGCCTAGAGGGCCAAAGGGCCTGTACCTGTGCTGTAATTTTCTTAGTTCTATGACTCTCCCAAGACTTTTAATGCAGCAAATGTCATTTCTGATTTGTTCACATTTGAAGATTTAAACTGCATGAGTCCCCTTTCCCAGGTTATTGTCTACTTGGGGTTGATTCTAATCTCTCAACTATAGGGTCTAGTGTGTGCCACGAGTGAGCTTAGAACAGAATAAAATTGTTCAAGCATGTGTGTAGCTTCCAGCCCTGTGTGAGTGTTTACAAATGATAAAGGTTACAGGAAAGTGGTGGGAGGAACAACTTTATATTGCCATCACAGGACAGTCTGCATGATTCAATGTGCAAGCATCCTAATTGAGCTGTTTTTTTACGCTTGATGCACCTAGCAGCCAGTATCATACATCGTGAAAATTTGTCCACAAGTGAGGCGATATTACCACGGAGCAGTGGGGTATTACCAGATAACATAATTACATGAAAAAAAGAGGGCAGAGCTCATTAATATAGAGGACGCTATGTAAGGATTTAATGGAAGAATTGGAAGTTTGGTAAAGGTTTGAGAGTGTAAATAGTTAAAGATTATTTCCACTCTTTGGTGAATGGTGGATAGAACATTTGGGATTAGCAACAATGGAGAAAACTGGAAGAACTTTAGTCCCTCAGGCATTATTAGGACATAGAATGCATTAGCACAGCAGTTATTATGGCTGAAAAATTCACACCTTTCAAGAGCGTACCGGAAAAGCATTTCAAGAGGGGAGGGTATGAGCAAATTGGAGGAAAAGGAGATAAGAGGAGATAAATTAAGCACACAACTCCTGTTGACAGAGGCAGACAGAGTCTCCTTGCCTGCTGAATTTATGATTTTATAACTACTAGTTTCCAATCTGTAACATTCCTTCTGTGTGAGGAGAATCCAGCTACTGTGCTGAACTGCTGTGTGATCTCTCATCAAAAGATCATCTTTTGTTATCTCAATTTAACTATTTAAATTGTTCTATGTCGAATATTATGCTGCTGATTGTACTTTGTATTCCAGTCACTGTGTCCTCTTAGTGTGACAAATCAAATTCTGCCACAAACCACGCGCAAGTTAATTTATTAATCACAAGTAAGGCTTACATTAACAATGCAGTGACGTTGCTGTGAAATTCCCCTAGTCGCCACACTTGCCTGTTCAGGTCAATGCACCTAACCAGGACATCTTTCAGACGGTGGGGGAAAACTGGAGCACCTGGAGGAAACCCACGCAGACAAGGGGTGAGTGTACAAACTCCACACAGACAGTGAGCCAAGTTGGGAATCAAACCCAGGCCCCTGCTGCTGTGAGGAAGCAGTGCTAACCACTGTGCCCATACCAAGGGTGAGGTAATATGAGCAGACAAAGGGACAGAGGGACAGGGAGGAAAGACTGCTAGTTTACCAAAATTTTACAGATTATCTCCAAACGAGCCAAGTGAAGAATTTAGCATGATCATTAAAGTACTGTTAATGCAAAAGATATCATTATGACAAAAAAAAAGGCACAGCGGTCAGCAACTGCTGCCTCAGTGCCAGGGACCCAGGTCCGATTTCCGGTTTGGGTCACCGCCTGTCTGCATGTTCTCCCCGTGTCCCCACAGCCTAAAAGACATGCTGGTTAGGTGCACTGGCCATGCTAAATTCTCTCTCAGTGTACCCAAACAGGTGTGGCGACGAAGGGATTTTCACAGTAACTGCATTGTAGTATTAATGTAAACCTACTTGTAACATAAATAAACAAAGCTAATTTTCCAAATACAAAACTTTTGAACCAGGTACATTCCTGACAGACAGGCAATATCAACTAAATCCTAATGTCTCCAACAGATACAAGTGTCTCTAAGGACATTGTTTGAATCTTTGCTCATTGCTTCACAATTTCATTCAAGGGCATCAGCTAGGTAGCTCTGATGCACTCCATAATAAATCACAATAATTATATATATATTAGGAGGTCGAAGTTTATGAATGAAATTATATTCATACACAGGAACAATAGTGGATCTGTACATGGATCCGAATGTTCAATTTATTCCTCAGTCCATGAGAACCTTTCCATTAAATTATCATTTATTTCTTTCATTTGCACAAGTAAATTTGGATGTAAACATGAGCTCTTATCACGGTATTATTAAATAAGGTCAAATCTTCATGTTAAAATTCAGAGTCACTTACACAGTAAGGCCGCAAATGTGGAACTTGCATGTCAATGCAAAACAACCTCAGGTGCACATTGGTGCAAAATTTGTCAATACGATGCTAGAATCATCTGATGTGTGAAAGCCTGAAAATCTAATGGAGTGAGGAACTCCGAGGAACCTCTTTACTATCAGCCTGTATTCCTCGTGTCTGTTGTATAATTTCAGGCCCACCTGAGGGCAGTGTCCAGATAGCACACTACACCCTGTGGAAAGAGTCAAAGCTCATGCACTTTGAAGAAAATGACAATGTGGATGTTCCACCAATATTGTCCAAATATAAACAGCTATTAACAGAAAGGCCAGAGTTCCTTGAATTTGGTACTCAATCAAATCACTGTAAATGTATTCTTGGAAAGTGTTTTTGATTGCCATCATAACATAAGAACATAAGAACATAAGAAATAGGAGCAGGAGTAGGCCAACTAGCCCTTTGAGCCTGCCCCGCCATTCAATAAGATCATGGCTGATCTGTCTTGGCTCAGTTCCACATTCCCGCCCTCTCCCCATAACCCTTAATTCCCCTCTCTTATCAAAAACCCATCAACCCGCGTCTTAAAAATATTTAGCGAGGTAGCCTCCACCACTTCAACGGGCAGAGAATTCCAGAGATTCACCACCCTTTCAGTGAAGGAGTTCCTCCTCAACTCCGTTCTAAACCGCCCCCCCTTTATCTTGAGGCTGTGCCCCCTAGTCCTACTGTCCTTTCTGAGCGGGAAGAGTCTCTCCACCTCTATCCTATCCATCCCATTCATCATCTTATACGTCTCAATGAGATCTCCCCTCATTCTTCTAAACTCTAACGAGTACAAGCCTAGTTTATTCAGCCTCTCCTCATAGCTCAATCCCCTCAACTCCGGTATCAGCCTAGTAAACCTCCTCTGCACTCCCTCCAGGGCCAAAATATCCTTGCGCAGGTGCGGCGCCCAAAACTGCACACAGTACTCCAGCTGCGGCCTCACCAATGCCCTATACAGCCGCAGCAAGACCTCCCTACTTCTATATTCAATCCCCCTCGCGATGAAGGCCAGCATCCCATTCACCTTCAAAAAAGGTTTGTGCACAGTGTACAGTAGTTAACACTGCTGCCTCACACTGCCAGGGATCTGGATTCAATTCTGGCCTCGGGTCACTGCCTGTGTGGAGTTTGCACATTCTCCGTGCGTCTGCATGGGTGTTCTCTAGGTACCCCCATAGTCCAAAGATGTGCAGGTTAGGTTGGCCATGCTAAATTGTCCCTTAGTATCAAGGGGGCTAACAGCATGAATACATGGGGTTACAGGGATAGGACCTGGATGGGATTGTTGTTGGTGCAGCTTCAACGGGCCAAATGACCTCCTTCAGCACTGTCAAGATTCTTTGATTCTATGATTCTAAACTATAAAAAAAAGTAAAGACGTCATTACAATTCCAATTTCTGTGCTTGAACCATGTTCAACAATATTTTCACCAGAGTTTGATAATTTTCTCAAAGGTTATAACTCTTGAAGCTTCCTGGAATCATCTGGCTTCCAGCATTCATCTGCGTTTCCAGAGATTGACTATGATTGTTTGCAAGTCCAGTATTCACACAATCTGCCAGATATTTTTTATGGTTCATAATCTCTGTTCTTTTCTGAACTGGGTTGTCCGAATGTCATCGGTGACAACTTTATATTGGATGTAAATGTGACCAACGAGAACAAGATGTAAGGGTCAGCTGACCCAGTAAACCATGGAACCAATTACATCGTGATGTAATAGTCAGCTGACCAGCTGATTCACTATAAATAAGGAACTATGTAGAAAGCTTGGAGTGGCCCAGGGTGAGGCCCCAAGTTTGGAGTAATGATGCTTCTTTATTGAACCCTTTGATTTATAAGTTTTATTGTATTTTCATTAGTTACGTTTTAAAAAGTTCCTTCTGAAGAACCATGGGTAACCATTTAAAATTATTGAAGGGAAAACCTCCCTCCTACAGGACATTAGAAAGTGACAGAAATCAGAGTTTTTGAATAAATTATCAAAATATGGTAAGACAGAGACACTAAGACTTTGCTTTGAGGTAATTTTGATGAAAGTGACAATTGAGCTGATAATCCACAACTGCATTCCTTTGGCAGAATTGTGGAGAAAGGTCCAAAAATCTTGAATCCAAACCCTACCTCGGGCCAGAGCTGGCTCAGCACATAATCCTTGTCAAATTAAATCCTTAAAAAAAAATTTGCCTTCCTGGCAAGAAAATCAGTACCTGTTACCCAACTGTCTAATCTATCCAGCCACGCAACATTCCTTGAGATGCAAAGAGGGAATTTATCTCATGACATTCCTCCCACAAGAGACAATAATTAAAAAAAAAGCCCAGTTTTCACCTTTAATCTCATTAGGAATGTTGCTTTTGACCAATAGTACAAATAAGACAAAAGATGATATGGTCCCACATTGTGGATTTTGAACCAACGTGAGGCAGATTTATTTGAGAATTATTGCCAGATTGAAGTCCAACGTGGAAGAGAGATAAAACCCGCGAATGCCTACAGTGATGTCATAGCACATCGTGTGACTAATCACACAGAGATGCATTGCTTTACAATACAGAACAGGAACTATATGGTCTTTGCTCAGCAAGTCCTTCTCACAACATGATGAGGTTGGGAATTCACTGAGTGAATTTGCCACAGACACACTTGCTGCCATTCTCAGCACAGATCACTCACACCGACCGCAGAAACTGGTCATTTTTTTGTAAGGATTTACCCATGATGTGTATTTATTCGACTTATAGTTAATGATACTGATGAGCACCAAGGCAAAATTGAACAACGGTATGCTTGTGATTGAAAGCAATTGTGAAAATGCTCAATTAAAATGTTCCTTTCTGCTGTGAGCCCATTGTTATATGGCTGTAAGGAAGAGCATAGCAACCGCAGTAATCACCAGTTACCATGGTATTTCTCCTATTATTATAAAAATCTATGAAGAGCATATGGAAGTAGAAGTTACGGTACCTATAAAAGTATCTTTTCAAATTATCACAAAAGAATCAAAGTACTTAAAGATGTCAAAAAACACAGCTGATATTGCATAAAATTCTAGCTGGCTGGGAGATGGTAATCCAATAAATGAAATTAAGAAATAGCAGCATCAAAACAAAGAGAGAAGGCCATCATATCCGACATGTAACACTTTCCACCTCTGATGAACAGTCACCGACCTGAAACAATGGGCTACATTTCCACTTGGAACCAGGAACCCCCTCAGCCAGATCTCGGCCCCGGGTGGTGTCAGCATTCTTGGTATGACACAATTTTTTGAAGGGAAAGCCCTGATTGGCCCAGAAGTGAGCATGGTGCACAATTAGTGGTAGCGAGTGTGAAAGCTTGCCACAATCATCCCCTCCCCCCATCTCCCCAAACAGTGGCAGGTTGCTTTCCTACTGTTCAATATTGAGAACATTATTATAATATGTTTGCATTGCAATATCACACACTTACGCTGGAATCATACACCCCTACCCTGTCAAAAAATCCAGCCAAGGCGGCATGATATCTTAATGGCACAAATCACAATGGGCTTCAAAAGGTCTGCGCCTGGCAAGCACACATCTGAGGGGAGCTCAGAGGTGAGCACAATACTCAGAGCAGTTCTATGTATTCAGGGAGCTGATTCACAGGGCACTGTCATCTGACTCGGGCGTAACCAGGTTTGACTCGGGGGAGCCTGGACAACATTGGGAGAATACTGGGTGGTTGACTGCAGGATATTGGAGGAAAGACTCCAGAGAACCAGGAACGTAGACATAAGAGACTGGAGGGATGGCTCCAGGGTGTCGGACGGAAGGCTACAAGGTATCAGAGGCAAGGCTCCAGGATATCAGAGGCAAGGCTTGGGGGATACCAAGGGTTAGTCTGTCAAGTGTGAAAAGCACCGTTCCTGAGGATGCCCTTTTCTGCTGGGCAATGGGCTTCATTCACTGAGCGAAGGGAAGTCTGGGTCAGTGCAGTGTAGCAGGGTGGGGATGGAAGTTAACATGGACTAATGACAGTTCCATCGACATCTGGGAGGAGGGGCCTTCTGGAGGTAGGGAAAGACTAATAGAAAGATATGTCAGTGATCAGTATTGCATTGAGACAATGAATGCATAGGATATTTTTAAAAAAGGTTCAAGATGGAGGAGAAAGGTCACAGTCTCAAGTTGTTTAATTCAAACGTTGAGTCCTGAGGGCTGCAAGGTGAGTTCTGCCATCCCTCCACCCATCTGGGATCTCTCCCTCTTGTTGTTTGCCAGCTCGTCCTACTTGAAAGCAGATGGAGAGGGTGCAAAAGCAGGATGTGTGCCAGGGCCAACGCTAAGGATGCCTGGCATGTGCGGATGGTGAGTGGGACCAGTGAGGCGACGAGGATACAACCTGTAAGGGAGATGAAGATGCATGTGGGAGAGCAAGTGTCCCTGGAGCTGGCAGAGAGTGAGGTCCATGTGGATCTGTGATGGGTCTGTGAGTGTGTGAGTTGAAGGTGAAGAGAGGAGTGACTTATCCTGACCACTGCTCCCACAGCCTCCCACGCTGGGTTTGTCACCTTGCTGCTAGGTTTCTGTCCTGTGAGTAGATGATATCACAACATGCCTCTTTAGCATCGTTGACTCTCTCCAGGGAGGCTTCAGAGAATTTCGGGGCAGATTTCCCGGCAGCCAGGACTTGCCAGTGACCTGTGAAGTGTGACTGCTCTACACTGGGGCAACCTTTAAATGTGGCACCCCATGAGTGTAGCGCTAAGAGGATGGCAGGGTGGGTGATTCAGAAGTTGCCAGCCAGCAGTAAGGCATGGGACCCATGGATGAAAATCTTTAGAACTAAATACCACACTATATGGTGCAAAAAACTTCCATTGCTATTGGCTGCTCAAAGATGCTTTTCCAACCCACCATCAGCCTTTGCCGATTTTCAGGGAAATCCTACCCTATGGCCAGAATGTTATGGCAGTTCACGCTGGCGGGATTTTCCTATCCCACTGCAGTGAACGGTGATTTGGCTGGGTACCAAATTCTTTGACTTTGCTGCAGTGGGGGGCATGGCGTGAATGGTCAGTAAGATCATGCCCATTATCACTACATGCTATGAGCCCATCCTCTTACAGACCTGCTAAGTTTGTACAGCATTTTCTGTTTTTATTTCGGATTTCTGGCATTTGCTAGCACTTGGGTCTTAGAGCAATGTATTAATCATTCAATTCCCGTGACCAGGGATATGAAACTAATGGTGGGGAGATTAAATACAACAGGGGAAAAAAAAACTATTCGGTCTGTGGTCTTTGTTGGCTATATCTAGAATATTGCATCCACTTTTAATATTTTCACAGGATATTTCATTTTCTAAATCGGCCAAAGAGTTTTGCTTACTTTTCACTGATTGGGCGGTGGAGCTAGGGAGATGTGAGATGAGTAGGGGAAGGGATTGTTGGCAGAAAGGGATGGATGGAGAGAATAATGTTCGCAAGTCACACCATGACTGCATCAAAGAGGCTCAGTCAAACAGCTGATCTGTTTTTCATTTTCAAACATCTCTGGTTTCGTGTTTAATGTTCCTTGTGGATGGCGCAGTTGCACAGTGGTTAGCACAGCAATTTCACAGCACCAGGATCCTGGGTTCAATTCAGCCGTGGAGTTTGCATGTTCTCCCCACACCTGCAAGCCCTGTGCTGATTATGATGTCCTAACTAAACTAAAAAAAAAACCTTCAACCCTTACTTGGTCTGTATCCCTCTATTCCCTCCCTATTCAATTCCCATCCAATGCCTCTTAAGTGTTGCTAATATGCCCGCTTCCACCACCTACTCTGGCCACTCCTTGACCTCCTCTGTAATCTGCTGTGCTGACATCTCCCAGAATTCCTCTCAGTGATGTCACTCTGCCACCTTCAAAGGTGCTCTGGTTTCCTCCCACACTCCAAAGGTGTGCAGGTTAGGTGGACTGGCCATGGTAAATTATGCCTTAGTGCACCAAGATGTGTAGGATAGTGGGATTAGTGGCATAAATACATGGGGCTACGGGGACTGGTTAAGATGCTATGTCAGAGAGTCAGTGCAGGTTCAGTGGGCCAAATGGCCTCTTTCTGTGCTGTAAGGATTCTGTGATTCCCTGTTTAAGGTGGCACGAAGGGTTTAGTTGCTATGTCATCATGATTACAGAGTTTCAATGTTTTCTATGCGTGTTCTGCAAAGGACATTTCCTGGAGGTCATCTTAAATAACAGAAAATGTGACACTCGGTGTAATATAACCTACTAAATCTAACTTTAGACTTCTGACCCGAGGAGCAAAGAACCTTTGGCTGGTGAAAAATAGGGCCAGTCCTGAAGTTTTATCTGATGCGAGAGCAGGAGATGATATGTAGCAGTGCTCATCTCCAATATCACGACAACACTTTTATGTGTGTGTTCAGCACATAACTTCCCCAGAATCCATCAAGTTAGATTGCGCTCCTATAGTGTATCGAGAATACGGGATGAAAAACGGTCCTATCTTCCAATGAACTGCATAGGTATCACTTTCTGGGAATTGCTGTCATTTCTGCAGTTTACAAAGACAGATTTCAGAAATATCTCTGTGCAGTCCTGCAAGTGTTGCCATGGTGATAGAAATAAATACCTGATTATCTGCTGGATTTCCAAGCACTGCACAGACACCTTCAACATGGAGACACATATGCTGGTCCACTAAATTAGGGAATTATACCCTATAATGGCACAGATTTTGCTGAGAAAGTAATGGTGTGCAATGCTATTAATGTGCAAATCAGCAGCAACTCGGAGTGAGGGAGCGATACCCAGGAATTGTGAATCAGCTCAGGTCACTGGACAATTTGCCCCACTCCATGAAAGCAGCAGCCTGCCCTTAACATCCGCCTGACTGTGGGACATTTTGACATTAATTGGCTTTAAACACATCATAGAAAACTAATTCAATCATTAATAATAGTAATACTATTTTAACAACATCATCATTGCTAACGACTCCCTGACTACCTCTTTGGCCCAGAAAGTGTGGTGATTCATATTTTCGGGTGAAGAATTCTTCTTAGAGATTTAGTGAACTTTCACAATTTAAATTTTAAAACTTCCATTTTGCCTTTCCATCTCTTTTTTCTCTCTTAACCCAATTATTGAATCTTAACAGTGCAGAAGATGGCCATTTGGCCCATCAAGTCTGCACCGACTATAATTGTACTCAGACCCTGTTCCCATAACCCCATATGTTTACCCTGCTATGCTCCTGACATTAAAGGGCAATTTAGCATGGCCAATCAAACTAACCCACACATCTTTGGATTGTGGGAGAAAACCGGGGCAGCCAGAGGAAATTTATGCAGACATGGGGGGAATATGCAAACTTTGCACAAACAGTGACCCAAGGTCAGAATTAAACCTGGGTCTCTGGTGCTGTGAGGCAACAGTGCCAACCACCATGCCATTCAATCTTTCTTGTCTTCTCTGCTCTTTCTGTGCATGACTGAAAATCAAACATACCCACTCTCATTCACCCTCCTTCCTCAGTTTATTACTCAATCTTTTAATCTTATCAGCTGATGGCCATTTGTTTCACAGTTCACTAAGCTTCCAAATGCCTGTTATCCATTTCTTTTTAAAGTTGAATGGTTAAGAACAAGTTTAACTGGTGGTGAGAAAGTGGTGTAGTGGTAATGTCACAAAACTAGCAATCCAGATACCAAGGCTAATTCTTTGAGAATGTGACTTCAAATCCAACCATGGCAGATGGACTTGAACCCATCACTTAAAACAAAAATCTGAAATTGAAAGCCTCAGTAGTGGTCATTATGAGTCTGACATTGATTGTCGTAGAAGCCCCATCTGGTTCACTAATGCCCTATTAGGAAAGGAATCTGCATTTTTTTTATTCATTTGTAGGACGTGGGCATTATTGCCATCCGAAGGGCAGTTGAAAGTCAACCACATTGCTGTGGCTCTGGAGTCACATGTAGCTCAGACCAGGTAAGGATGGCAGATTTCTATCCCTAATGGACATTAGTGAACCAGATGAGTTTTTCCAGCAGTTAGCATTGGTTTCATGGTCATCAGTAGATTCTAAATTCCAGCATTTTACTGAATTCAAATTCCACTATCTGCCGTCACAGGATTCGAACTAGGATTCCCAGAACATTAGGTGAGTTTCTGGATTAATAATCTAGCAATAATACCACTAGGCCATCACTTTCCCATCAAATAATTTTTTTTAACAACCACCAGGGCATGGTTAAGAAGTTGTTCAGAGAGCTATTGTTTTTGTTAATAACCTTCATACCCTGAACCACGCAGGCAGAAAGTTTTGCCTTTGACCTGTGGCCTCAGCTAAGATAGTCGAGCAGCAGTTGGAAAGGAATTATCCAATGTCCCTCCATGGATGAACAACCTACTGTTTAGTACTGCTGTCTCACAGCGCCATGGAGCCGGGTTCAATTCCAGGCTCAAATCATTGTCTGTATGGAGTTTGGAAGCTCTCCCTGTGTCTGCGTGAGTTTCCGCCAGGTGCTCTGATTTTCTCCCACAGCCCAAAGGTGTGTAGGTTAGGTACATTGGCCATGCTAAATTTCCCCTTAGTGCCAGGGGGACTAGCAGGGCAAATATGTGGATTTATAGAGATAGGGCCTAGGTGGGATTGTTGTCAGTGCAGACTCAATGGGCCGAATGGCCTACACTGTAGGGATTCTATGATTCTTCTGTGATTCTATGACATTATGAAAGCTGTCGAAACCTAAACTCACAGAATAAATGATCACTTGGGCCATGCATAAGAATGTGCTGTACGAGCCTGTAGCAACGTACCCGAGTGTGAATCAGAGAAGGGCAAAAAAAAAGCAGAACAAATTGGTGTTATTTACATACATATGATTTTGTACATATTGAATATCCAAGATGTAATCTGTTACTGTGGAACCCAATTCAATTGCTGCTCTTTGCGCCCTCGCTAATAAATTTGAGTCTGTTTGCAGGCATCATGATCAAAAGTTAATGTTGGCAATAAGATCTCACTGTAGTGAGCTCCGATGATATCATTCAGCTTGATGCTTCTGGTAATGTACCTGAATGCAAAGGGCAATGAAAAGGCGGCACTTTCAGAATAATTCAGATACAAGATATATTTTGCAGATGTATACTTGTAAATGAGGTAATAAAAGGTCCTGCCTTCAGGTATTCCTCAAAAAATACAAAGAAAATAAAAGTCATACCAAAACCGAATCCAAAAACACATCAAAAATATCAAAACAAATGCAAATGAACGATGCCTGGAAGAAACAGGAAAGGCAAAAAGGCCAAGAAATCACCAGGAAAGAGTTAAAGATCGCTTTTAAATATTTTGTTGTATCTCCATGGCAACAGGACTCCAATTAGCTCAACTCACAGAGAAAAATATTTAAACAGTATTATTGCATAAAATTTTGGAACACAACCAATTCCTTCCATAGTCAGCTTCTAATTGTGTAATTTTATGGAGGGGCATTTTGTCTGTTCTACATCACTTAAGGGAAACGACAGTACAATAGAATGGAAGGTATATTGAACACAATTTTAAGCCCAGAATAAATGAAATATTACAGATTATTATTTTCTATTGAACAACGAATTCCTGAGCAATGTAAATACATGTGAGAAGGAGAGCAAGCTGGCTGGAAAGGTGTAGTCCAAACTGTTTCAAGAACAAGGACATTTTGTGAAATTTTGGGCAGCTCGGTGGCACAGGGGTTAGTTAGCACTGCTGCCTCATAGCACCAGGGACCCGGATTCAATTCCAGCCTCAGGTCACTGTCTGTGTGACACTTGCTCATTCTCCCCATGTCTGCATGGGTTTCCTCCAGGTGCTTTGGTTTCCTCCCACAGTCCAAAGATGTGTGGGTTGATTGGCTATGTTAAATTGCCCCTTCATATCAGGGGGACCAGCAGGTTAAGTACTTGAGGTTACAGGAACAGGACCTGGGTGGAATTATTGTCAGTACAGACTCAATGGGCCAAATGGTCTCCTTTTGTACTGGAGGTATTCTATCATTGTTTTAAAGGCTAATGACTTTTTTTTCCCCTGAGTGAGCGCAAGAGGAAAAATTTTCCCAGTGCACTTACTGCTGATTGTTACCCAGAGTGCTCATGAACATGAAGAGATGTCAAGATGAGATTCAATTCAACCACCGAAATGCTCCATGCCCATGGTTGAATAGCCTGACAATTTTTATGACCAAGATTCATCACTGCATACTGAAAATTTTGTGAAGGTATCATACATCAAATCAGCAGGGAGCAGAGGATCAGGGTCCAAAGAAGCTATCACAGAAATTTGACAGAACCTATAGTTATCTGGGTCAAGGGGACCAAATTTATGGTTGCAGTCCTACATAAGAACATAAGAAATAGGAGCAGGAGTAGGCCAACTAGCCCTTCAAGCCTGCCCCGCCATTCAATAAGATCATGGCTGATCTGTCTTGGCTCAGTTCCACATTCCCGCCCTCTCCCCATAACCCTTAATCCCCTCTCTTGTCAAAAACCCATCAACCCGCGTCTTAAAAATATTTAGCAAGGCAGCCTCCACCACTTCAACGGGCACAGAATTCCAGAGATTCACCACCATTTGAGTGAAGAAGTTCCTCCTCAACTCCGTTCTAAACCGCCCCCCCCCCTTTATCTTGAGGCTGGGCCCCCTAGTCCTACTATCCTTTCTGAGCGGGAAGAGTCTCTCCACCTCTATCCTATCCATCCCATTCATCATGTTATACGTCTCAATGAGATCTCCCCTCATTCTTCTAAACTCTAACGAGTACAAGCCTAATTTATTCAGCCTCTCCTCATAGCTCAACCCCCTCAACTCCGGCATCAGCCTAGTAAGCCTCCTACTGACTTTTGTCCCAGTTGTTGTACATCTCCTAGTTAGAGTCATAGAGCTTTACAGCACAGAAAGAGACTTTTCAGCCATTGCGTCTGCATGTGCCACCAACCATCCATTCTAATCCCATTTTTCCAGCTCTTGGCCTGAAGCCTTCATGCTCTTGGGTTTCAACTGTTCATTTAAAGGCTTCTTAAATGTTGCGAGGATTCCTGCCTCTACCATCCTTGTAGGCACTGAATTCAAGATTTTCCTCAGATCCTCTCCCATTGATCTTAAATCTATGCCTCCTGATTACTGACCCCTCTACTAACAGGAAGTTACTTCCTGTTTATCTAACCTTCGTCCCTCAACTGGGTCCCTCCTCAGTCTTCTCTGCTCCAAGGTAAACAATCCCAGGCTACACAGTTGCTGTAGAGGCTCACATAGAAGTCAGCGCACACACTGCATGCCACCTCCAAACCCCATTTCTGCTGAAACCTGGTGCATGTCAACTTTTATTGGTGAACCTGACATGGAAAGAAACAAGATGTGGAGATGCCAGCATTGGACTGCAGTGGGCACAGTAAGAAATTTCATAACACCTGGTTAAAGTCCTACAGGTTTATTTGGAATCACGAGCTCTCAGAGCATGGCTCGATCACCCACCTGATGAAGGAGCAGCGCTCCAAAAGCTCGTGATTCCAAATAAACCTGTTGGACTTTAACCTGGGGCTGTGAGACTTCTTTCTGTAAAGAAAAGGAAAGGAAAAAAAATGAACAACAGGCATTTGAAATGAGAGAAAGTAAGTTGCGAACAGAGAAAGAGAAGAAAGAATTTGATGTTTGAAAGTGGATAAAGGCAAAATGATCTATGGACATAGGATGGGGCTGAGACATAGCAACTCTGGAAAGAGAAAACAATGAGGATCTGGGAATACTCGGGTGTGGGAGCACTGAAGACAGATGTCAGGAACTATGAGTACTTGGCAAAGATATGGTCAGAGGCCTTTAAGCGTGCAGGAAAGGGAATAGAAATGAGACTTCGAAGGCAGTCTTTGCTCTCAATACAACACCAAAGTAATTCAAAGCATAAACATCAAGGCCACAGACACAAAACATTTGCCTCTATTGTCTATCCAAAAATACTGTATAATTTTAGTTGCACAAAAGTGGAAGTGACAGAAAGACAGAAAGGTTCACACATTCTTATTGAAAAAAAAATCACCTGAAAGAAAGAAGATAATAATTAATTAAGAGAACATGTGAAAAAAAGCCTGTCATCCACGACTGCTCTACTGATGAAAGCAAAGCTTTATCCCACTATATGGATGAAAGCTTCAATCTCTGGTGTCAGCATGAATTTGTTTTCATTACATAATAAATGCATTCAAATTCTGTGGAAGCTTTCAGGTTATGGCTGAGAAGGTGTCCCATGATAGAAGGAACTGGAGTCGGACTGGATGAAGGCCTCTTCATGTTTGGGGGTTGCAGAGATTTTGGAGAATGTGAAAAGGGCCAATCACTTGATAAAAGATTTAGGCATTTCACATTTGAAGCGGTGAATTTTGATTGTTAACTGTGAAGGATTAACATCAGGAGCACCCGATGCTGATGTAAATATGACAATGTTGCATGATTAAGTAACTGAGATCTGGAGGGAAGGAAGGATATAACATCATGTAGAGTTACTGAGATATACATAAATAGAGTCATAGAGGTTTACAGTATGGAAACAGATCCTTGGATCCAACTTGTCCGTGCTGCCCAATTTTTACCACTAAGCTAGTCCCAATTGCCCGTGTTTGGCCCATATCCCACTATACCCATCCTACCCACGTAACTGTCAATGCTTTTTAAAAGACAAAATTATACCCACCTCCACTACTACCTATGCCAGCTCGCTCCAGACACTCAGCATCCTCTCTGTGAAACAACTGCACCTCTGGACCCTTTTGTATCTCTCCCCTCTCGCCTTAAGCCTGTGCCCTCTAGTTATAGGCTCCCTACCTTTGGGAAAAGTTGTTGACTATCTATCTTATCTACGTCCCTCATTATTTCATAGATCGCCACAAGATCACCCCAAAGCCTCCAAAGCTCCGGGGAAAAAAGTACCAGTCTATCCAATCTCTCCTTATAACTCAAACCATCAAGTCCTGGTATCATTGTAATAAGGCTTTTCTGTACTCTTTCCAGTTTAATAATATCCTTTCTACAATAGGGTGACCAGAACTGTTCCAAATGTGGCCATACCAATGTCTTGTACAATTTCAACAAGACATCCAACTCCTGTATTCAATGTTCTGACCTATGAAGTAAAGCATGCCGAATGTCTTCTTCACCACTCTATCCACCTGTGACTCCACTTTCAAGAATCTATGAACCTGTGCCCGTAGATCTCTTTGTTCTGTAACTCTTCACCACGCCCTACCATTAAGTGAGTAAGTCCTGTCCTGGTTCGATCTACCAAAATGCATCACTCACATTTACCTAAATTAAACTCCATCTGCCATTCATCAGTCCACTGGTCCAACTGAACAAGATCCTGTTGCAATCCTAGATAATCTTCTTCACTGGCCACTCTGCCACCAATCTTAGTGTCATCTGCAAACTTACCTACCGTGCCTCCTAAACTCTCATCCAAATCAGTAATATGTATGACAAATAATAGTGGACCCAGCGCCGACCCCTAAGGCACACTGCTGATCACAGGTCTCCAGTTTGAAAAACAACCCTCTACAGCCACTCTGTCTTCTGTCATCAAGCCAATTTTGTATCCAATTGGCTACCTCACCCTGGATCCCATGAGATTTAACCTTATGCAACAACCTACCATGCGGTACCTTGTTAAAGGCCTTGCTAAAGTCCATGTAGACAACATCAACTGCACTGCCCTCATCTACCTTCTTGGTTACCCCTTCAAAAAACACAGTCAAATTTGTGAGACATGATTTTGCACTCGCAAAGCCATGCTGATTGTTCCTAATCAGTCCTTGCCTCTCTAAATGCGTGTAGATCCTCTCTGAGAATAGCCTTCTAACAATTTACCCAGTACAGACCTGTAGTGGCTCACTGGTCTGTAGTTTCCAGCCCTTCTTAAACAAAGGCACAACATTTGCCACCTCCCAATCTTCAGACAACTCACCTGTGGCTGTCATTGCTTCAAATATCTCTTAGGGAACCTACAATTTCCTCCCTAGCCTCCCATAACATTCTGGGCTACACTTAAAAAATTAGAGTCTATTTATTCATCAGAAGTAAGGCTTGCATTAACAATGCAATGCAGTAACTGTGAAATTCCCCTAGTCGCACATTTCAGCTCCTGTGGGGGTCAATGCACCTAACCAGCATGTCTTTCAGACTGTGGGAGGAAACTCACGCAGGCACGGGGAGAATGTGCAAACTCCACATAGACAGTGACCCAAGCCGGGAGAGTACATATAAGAACATAACAACATAAGAAATAGGAGCAGGAGTAGGCCATCCAGCCCTTCAAGCCTGCCCCGCCATTCAATAAGATCATGGCTGATCTGTCATGGCTCAGTTCCACATTCTCGCCCTCTCCCCACGGAGATGCTGGAAGTCTTAAAGTGCTTACCCTGAGCCCTGGTTAACACACTTTTGAAAGCCTCCAACTTACCAGACGTCCTTTTGTTTGCCAGCAGACTTCCCTAATCAGCTCTTGAAAGATCCTGCCTAAGACCATCAAAATTGGCCTTCCCCCAATTTAGAATTTTAACTTTTGGACCATGCCTATTATTCTCCATAGCTATCTTAAAACTAATGGAATTATAGTCACTGGTCCCAAAGTGATCCCTCACTGACACTCCTGTCACCGGTCCTTCCTTATTTCACAAGAAGAGGTCAAGTTTTGCCCCCTCTCTACTTGGGCCATCCACATACTGAATGAGAAATTCCTCCTGAATAAACAACAAATTTCTCTCCAACCAGCCCCTAATATTATGGAAGTCCCAGTCAAGGTTGGGGAAGTTAATAGCCCCTACTATTACCACCCTATTATTCTTGAAGCGATCTGTAATTTCTTTAAATATTTGCTCCTCAATTTCCCACTGACTATTTTGAAGGCCTATAGCACAATCCTATCAAAGTGACCACTTCCTTCTTATTTTTCAGTTCTACCTGTATAGACTATGGGAAACTCTCTCTCCTTAGAATCATACAGTGCAAAAGGAGACCATTCAGCCCATCTGCATCAAGCACAATCCCACCCAGGCCATATCCCATAATCCCATGCATTTACCCTAGCAAGTCCCCCGACACTAAGGGACAATTTAGCATGGCCAATCCACCTAGCCCGCACATCTGTGGGATGAAAACAGAGCACCCAGAGGAAACCCACACAGACATGGGGAGAATGTGCAAACTCCACACAGTGACCAAGCTGGGAATCGAACCTGGATCTCTAGTACTGTGAAGCAGCAGTACTAACCACTGTGCCGCTGTGTTGTCCTTATCTCTTCCTCCTGTTCTATCTTTCCTATAGCATCTGTACCCTGGAATGTCGAGCTGCCAGTCCTGTTCCTCCCTCGGCCATGTTTCAGTAATAGCTAGAATATCCCAGTCCCATGTACCCATCCACGTCATGAGTTTCTACCTTGTCCATCAGGCCTCTTACATTGAAATATGTGCAGTTTAATCTAGGCATCCCTTGCTGTCTTCCCTGATCTGTCCAGTACTAGAATTACTGACACTGTCTTTACTATTTAATGTCCTCAACCTTCTGTTCTGGCTCCCTACTCTTTTGGATCCCACCTCTCTGCCAAACTAGTTTAAACACTCCCGAGTAGCTCTCGCAAATCTGCCTGCAGGTATAGTAGTTCCTCTCCAGTTCAGGTGTAACACATCCACCTTAAACATGTGACCCCTGCCCCAGAAGAGATTCCAATGATCAACAAATCTCAATCCTCGCCCCCTGCACCAGCTCTCAAGCCATGCATTCATCTGCCTAATCTACCTATTCCTACTTTCACTGGCACGTGGCACTGGCAGTAGTCCAAATATTACTTCCCTCAAGGTCCTATACTTTAGTCTTCCGCCTAACTTACTTTATTCACACTTCAGGATCTCATCCCTTTTCCTACCTATGTTGCTGATACCAATATGTACAACAACCTCTGGCTGTTTACCCTCCCCCTTAAAAATGAAGTCTGAGGTCATGTACCAACCAACTGAAGAACAGCTTCTTCCATGCTACTGTTAAACTTTTGAATGGACTTACCTTGCATTAAGTTGATCTTTCTTTACACTCTAACCATGACTGTAATGCTACATTCTGCACTCTCTCATTTCCTTCTCTATGAACTGTATGTTTTGTCTGTGTAGTGCATAACAAACAATACTTTTCACAATACTTTTATGTTAATACATGTGACAATAATACATCAAATCAAATCAAACATCTAATATCTACTTGTAAATGGTTCTGCGCAGGAACTACCTGGCTGAGGGTGAGGGCTGTTCTCTAAGCTCTACAGGCAGTAGGTTTGACGTTAAATGAGAAACGTAATTTGCAAAGCCTATGAATAAATTCCGAGGGCACTATTACGACGATGGAGAAAAATCCATGGAATTATACACAAATATTGGACTGTAAAAAGACCAGTGTTTTAAATTTTTAAATTTTGGCAGCAACATAGGTCTGTGCGGAGTCCTCTGGATTACGTGATGGGATTAAGGTTTAAAATTGAAACTGACCACAGTCCCTGTGATTACATTGTTTTTATTTTGAGGAAGATTGCAAAGATGGCACCTAAAATTCATAATTTCAGACTAATGAGATTTGATTCGGTGACTGAGTATGTTTAAGAAAAGTAACAGGCGACAGCAGATGCACTATCAATATCAGTGACAGGAACCAAACTGGAAGATTTAAACTTCAAGTTGAAGTGAAAGTGTATACTTCACACATTATCATACACTTATTGAGAAGAAACTACACAAGATTAGGTAAACATAACAGCAGGATGTCAAATGCATCCAAATAAAAGAACATTGCCAGAGAGGATGGCCAGTTTATACTTCTAACAACCCAGTGCAATGCTACTACTTTTAACAAGGAAAACATCTCACATTCATTGATGAATTCTGAGTTTTGAATGACAGACTAGTCATCCCTAAAATGCTGCAACCTGAAATGCTCGAATAAATTCATCCAGGTCACTTGAGGTTAGCAAAATGGTGAGCAGTCAGTCTGGTGGCTAGGAATTAGTCATTCTATTGAAGAGTGAATATGTACAGAGCAAGCCACTGGCATCCTCCAGTTTTCCTTCGAGGCCATAGCAATACCTAGGAATGGATTTATTTGAATTTAAATGCAAAGTATTCATTATTGACACTGATTACTAACCCAGATGGATTGAAGTGAGTCAATTGCATGGCATCACAGCGGAGGCAGTCATTCAATCTCTGAAGAGAATCTTCGTGACAGATGGCATCCTGACCATTGTAATGTCAGACAATGGTCCACAGTTTGCCAACAAATTATTCTGTAACTTTGTTTTCATGGACAATATAAGCTTGCTTAGATATCTTTCGGTGAATGGAGAAGCAGAAAGAGGAGTCTGAACAATCAAATAATTAATGAGGAGATGCTTAGCCTTTCTTAGTTACTTGAACCTCATGTCTGCAGAACAGGTTTTCACTGGCAGAGTTGTTAGTGCGAAGATGACTAAAAGCAATTTCCAACTATGCAACAGAAAGTACAACCTGATAGTACCTGAGGTGATTATTGGGGAGTTAAAAAGTGTGAGGAGCAACTGAGAATAGAACAGCCTTGTAGCTTCAACTTCAGGCACAGAGCATGAGATTTCAAAAAAAACCTACAGTCCGGAGACAAAGAGTATGGATACAAGAAGGAAAGGAACAGAATGAGCTCCACAACCGAGGACCAGGAAATAGAAGGAGAAACCAAAGTGCCTTTATATCATTTGAAAAGAAGCCAACGGAAACTTGGACTTACTATTTAGATCCGGCTGAAGAATAGGAACATGAAACGAAACCAAGCTCAACAACACCCAGGAGAAAGGTTCTCCTCGGTGTTGAATGAAGTACAGCTTATTCTCAACCTCAGAGGAAGACCAGCAATCAGGAAGATTGGTCAAGGCACACAGAGACTAACCCTGTGAAGTTTGACACTTTGTGGGGAGATATAGGAGAATGCATATATTTGGGAGAGAAAGAATTAGAGTGACATAGAGTAAAGGCTTAACATCAGAAGAACCTGATGCTTGAAGTACCTAAGATGCAATGTCACAAAATGAAGTAACAGATGCAGAGGGAAGGAGCAATATCACCTTGTGTCGGGTTACTGACATATACATAGAGTTGTGAAATAAATAACCGTGCTTTTTTACAAATTACAGTCTAAAGTAGCTTTCTGGGAGAAATAATTAAATCTTAAAGAACCCTATCCAGACCCCAAAGTCCAGACAAAACACTACCTTCATTAACGTTTTTCTCAAATAGCCTTCCCTGTGTTCCAATGACAATTCACTAACTCTCCAGCCATCTTGGCCCTATAAATGCCTGATGATGCAAAAGCCATTACAAAAGGTCACATATGATTGTTAATAACTACCTTGCAAGGCATTTTTTAATTTTGTTGAAACACAAATCCCAATAATCTGTCTGTGTAATTATCTAATTTCATATTTTGTAAGCAAATCTCCACTTGTGATGACAAGTAAATAACATGAAGACACAATTTTTCTAACTTTTATGTCTACAGTTTGTTTTTTGTGCAGATAGCAATAATTTTTCTTGTGTGTCATTTCTCTGTCCTTGTGTTTTTATTTTTGTCCAAGCACGTCAATATTTCTCAACATCTCTTCCTGTCTGAATCCAGATGCACAGGAATAGTGGCAAAAACACAAAAAGAATTATGAAAGTATGACAGGCTTGCTTTTCTTTTATATGCTGTTGATTCTCTTTTGCTAGTGATGTGGATACTTAAATTCAATAGTTCACATAATAACTTGCTTGGTTCTAGCACATGGCTACACACATCTGCCAAATTTCCATTAGATAATGTACTTCAATTGCAGAAAAGTGGAATTCACCATGCTCAGATGCAATTAACCTTTATCAGCTTTCAGCCACACAAGATAGTAGAAGATGTTGTCAGTTAAATATACCACATCACTGGCAATGTAGTTATGGGAGTTAGTAACTATTTCTACCTCAACCTCCCAAATGGACAAGTGCAGAGGCAGGCTGTGTTAAGGGAAACTGAACAGTCTTACCACCCTGTTAGGAACTGTTGTTGTTTAAAGAGAAATCTGATCGCAAAACAATCAAACAATAGAAGAGTCAAGATTTCACCTTTTGAAACAAAAGCAAACATTACTTCATGGTCGAAGAATTAAACAAATCTAGCATTATTAAATAAATAGCACAATTTATAATTTGCTCCCTAACAGCATTGTGGGTCAATCCACTACACGTGGACTTCAGTGTTTCAAGAAGGCAGCTCACCATGATGTTCGTAAGGACAATTAGGGATGGGCAATAAATGCTGGCCAGCCAACAATGCCCATGTTCATTTGTGAAATATGGTTGGTGGTGTTCTCATGTATCTGTTGTCCTTGTCCTTCTAGACAAAGTGGTCATGGGTTTGGAAAATGCTGACTAAGGACCTTTGATAAATTGCTACAATGCATCTTGTAGATAGTACACACTGCAGCTACTGAGCATTGGTGATGGAGTGAATGGATGTTTGTGGATATAGTGCCAATAAAGCGAACTGCTTTGTCCTGGATGGTGTCAAGCTTCTTGAATGTTGCTGGAGCTACACAACAGGCAAATGGGGAGTATTCCATCACACTCCTGACTTGCGCTTTGTAGGGGACAGGTTTTGGGGAGTCAGGAGGTGAGTTACTTGCTGCAGTATTAACAACAAACAAAGAACAAAGAACAACCCAGCACAGGAAACAGGCCCTTCGGCCCAACGAGCCCGTGCCGCCGCATCACCCTACACCTATTCTACCCTACGTGTCTACAAATGGAACCCCTAACTTAGCCAGATTCAGGGGAGAATAGTGTCAATTTGGTAAAACCAATTAGCCTAAGAGCACATCTTTGGGGTGTGGGAGGAAACCGGAGCGCCCGGAGGAAACCCACGCAACCACAGGGAGAATGCACAAACTCCCACAGACACAGGCCCAAATCCATGTATCTGCACAGCTAGCAGTGCTAGTCACCGAGCTGTTGCGGCGCCCGTCTACTGGTCCAGGATCAAGCACACACACCGACACGAAGTACTAGGCCACTCCTGGAACCTCCAAGAGCCGCCCACGCACGACCCACCGTGTGCATGCCCCTCGTTTGACAACGAGGTGGACCTCCACCTGCGGAATAAAAAGACAAAAACGTTAACGTACAAGTCTGCATTTCCGGTGTCTCCCGAGGTTCTGACCTTATTTAATAGCCCCTACCATAACCCTCCATCCTCGTTTCACTCATGTGTCTATCTAACTGAACCTTAAACGAGTCCAACGTTCCTGCCTCCACCACCCTACTCGGTAGCACGTTCCATACCCCCACAACTCTCTGCGTAAAGAACCTTCCTCTCACATCCAAATTATACCTCTCCCCCCTCACCCTTAAATCATGACCTCTCGTATTTGTACCCAGTCTAGGGAGCAGTCTCTCACTATTGACTCTATCTATTCCCTTCAGTATCTTATATACCTCTATCATGTCCCCCCTCAATCTCCGTCTTTCCAAGGAGAAAAGTCCCAGTTTCTCCAACCTTTCCTCGTAACCCAGCCCCTCCATGCCAGGCAACATCCTGGTAAACCTCCTCTGCACCCTTTCCAGAGACTCCACGTCCTTCCGGTAGTAAGGCGACCAGAACTGGACGCAGTACTCCAAATGCGGTCTAACCAACGTTCTGTACAACTGAAGCATTAGACGGCAGCTTTTATACTCTATACCCCTTCCTATAAAGGCTAGCATTCCATAAGCCTTCCTAACAACCTTCTCCACTTGTGTCGCAACCTTCGTGGATTTGTGAACCTGCACTCCCAGGTCCCTCTGTATTTCTATACTCCTAATCGGTCTACCTTTTATCACATAGCTCCTCTCTGTATTATTCCTTCCAAAATGCATCACCTCGCATTTGTCAGGATTAAATTCCATCTGCCACCTATCTGCCCAATGCACCAACCTATCTATATCCTGTTGCATCACCTGACATTCCACTTCAGTACCCGCCAACCCTGCCATCTTGGTGTCATCCGCAAACTTGCTGATCACACCACCTACGCTCTCTTCCGAGTCATTTATGTATACTATAAAGAGGAGAGGTCCCAGTACTGAGCCCTGCGGCACACCACTGGTCACTGGCCTCCAGCCCGAAAAGGTCCCCTCCACAACTACCCTCTGTCTCCTATTACCCAGCCAGTTCTCAATCCACCTAGCTACCTGACCTCGTATCCCATGCGCCTTTACCTTTTCTACCAGCCTACCATGAGGGACTTTGTCAAACGCCTTACTGAAATCCATATAGATGACATCAACGGCTCTCCCACCGTCAACCGTTTTTGTCACCTCCTCAAAGAATTCCACAAGATTTGTAAGGCAAGACCTCCCTCTAACAAAGCCATGTTGCGTATCCCTAATCAGATCGCAACGCTCCAAATGCTCATACATCCTACCCCTAAGTATTTTTTCCATTAATTTCCCTACCACCGATGTCAAACTCACCGGTCTATAATTTCCAGGGTTATCCCTACTACCTTTTTTGAACAGCGGTACCACATTTGCTACCCTCCAGTCTTCTGGGACCTCACCTGTGTCCAAAGAAGAGACAAAGATTTGCGCCAGAGGCCCAGCAATTTCATCTTTCACCTCCCTAAGCAGCCTGGGATAAATACCATCAGGCCCCGGAGCTTTATCCGTCCTTACGCTACCTAAAAGCCCTAGCACTTCCTCCCTCGTAATAGATATTTCCTGCAACTGATCCTCAGCTCCCTCCAAGAGACCGCACGATTCCGAACCCCTCTCCTTCGTGAATACCGACGCAAAGTATTCATACAGGAGCTCCCCCATTCCCTCCGACTCAATACATAACTCCCCACTTTTGTCCCTAAGAGGACCAATTTTCCCTCTAACTACTCTCTTGCTCCTAATATAGGAATAAAATGCCTTTGGATTTTCCTTAATCCTACCAGCCAAAGCCATTTCATGCCCTCTCTTCGCCCTTCTAATTCCCCTTTTTTAGCTCCCTCCTACTCTCTCTATATTCCTCCAGCGCACTCTCCGTACCCAGTCGTTTCGACCTAACATACGCCTCCCTCTTCTTCCTGACCAAGTCTTCAATACCCCCTGTAATCCACGGCTCTCTAATCCTACCTTTCCCATCCTTCCGCTTAACCGGAACATACCTCCCCTGCAACCATTTCATTTTGCCCTTAAAAGCCTCCCACTTGCCAACCGTGGACTTGCCAGCTAACAGTCCCTCCCAATCAGTGTCCTGCAGCTCCCTCCTAATCCTGCTATAGCTCGCCTTTCCCCAGTTCAGCACACTCCCGTTCGGCCGGCACTCGTCCCTTTCCATTTTTATCCTAAAGTAGACGGACTTGTGGTCACTGTTAGCCACATGTTCGCCTACCTCTACCTCAACCACCTGCCCCGGCTCGTTTCCCAACACTAAATCCAGTATAGCCCCTCCCCTAGTCGGGCTAGTTACATACTGCTCTAGAGACCCTTCCAAAACACATTTCACAAACTCCTCTCCCTCTGTACCCCCAGCTCTAGGCCCCCTCCAATTCACTCCAGGAAGATTAAAGTCACCCACTACAACCACTCTGTTCTTCCTGCACCTGTCCAAAATGCCCCTGCAAATGCCTTCCTCCACTGACCTCGGGCTGTTGGGTGGCCTACAGTACACCCCTAGCAACGTAATCTCTCCCTTTTTATTCCTCAACTCCACCCACAGTGACTCAATCCCTGTCTCTTCCATAATGTCCTCCCTCTGCACTACTGTGATGTTTTCCTTTACTAACAGTGCCACCCCTCCACCTCTCTTCAACCCTCCTCTGTCACACCTAAAACACTTGTACCCAGGAACATTCAGCTGCCAGTCCTGCCCTTCCCGTAACCACGTCTCCGTTACAGCCACCACATCTAACTTCCTCACAAACATCAAGGCCCTATTCCTTGCCTCTGACCTGCTTTTGTTAATGTGGTGAGTCCAGTTGAGTTTCTGGTCAATGGTAGCCCCAAGAATGTTGACAGTGTGGGATTCAGTGTTAGTAACACCACTGAACGTCAAGGGACACTGGTTAGTGTGTCACTTATTGGTGATGGTCATTGCTTGGTATTTGTGTGGTGCGAACGTTATTTTCCATGTGTCAGCCCAAGCCTGGATTTTATCCAGATCTTGTTGTGGATCTTCAGGCTATGAATTCTGTTCCACTTTTAATTCCCCCTAGCACTCTAAGAATTAGCTCATGCAGTAAAAGAATGAGCCACAGAGATCTAGGAGTCAATTTAATTTGTCCTCACTGTTCCAGTCATTCTCCAAGTATAATATTTCATAAAGATCTTTTCATTAGTTTTTGGTTAAACTGGCCTCCAAATTCTTCTCAACCCAAACTGAAGCTTTGCTGAATTTTTGCTTAGGAATTTAAATATCTAGAGCACCACCACCTGTTCCTAATAGCCTTCAGCCCCACCTCAGCTTCTGCACAGTTGCTGGCATCACAGTCAATTCCCAGCTCCTGGCAGATACTTTCTATCTGCCTGTTCCAAGTTGATAACTTCCAAACTCATGGTAAACACCTTCTCCCACAAAGGTGTGCGAGGACCACTGCAAGATTCCTCCTGCAGTTTCAAACTAGGCAAATCCCCCAGCTTCTATTTCCCTCATGAATTCCAAATTGAGCTTAAGCCTCACCTGCATTTTATGCAGTGAATGATGAACTTAGTAATTTCTCTGCATAAGATGCAGACCTGACTAACATTTCTTTCCTCTTGCTTTCCTAACTCTGTGACGTGCAGTCTACAGTAAACCAAAAATGCAGCTACCTGCTGTGAGAAACATCCAGCTTAATTAAACAAAGGAACCGTCTACCCCACAGCCCATCTCTACGACAATGTGGGATGCTTTGAGATGATCTCAGACAAAAAAAACAATTATTTGAAGGTCAAATCAATTCTTTGATTTTCAACACAATTCTTTCATTCTATTACCCATATGGATAATTTCTATCTTAAATGAAGTTTTATGACTCTCATTCCCAGAATTTTTAGCTTTCAACTTATTCTATGGTACACAACAGATACCCTGGATCCACCAAGTGGTCCAGAAATGGGTCATCCACCATTTAGTGTTTACATTTCTAACTCTGGCTGTGAGAAAAAATATCAGTTAGCTGCATTGGACTCCAAGCTTGCTAAATTGCACTTATATCAGTGTTGCTTTCAGTCAGATGCACCATTTATCTAAAGTCAAAACTTTAATTTCTCAAACTATGTTATATTCCAAAACATTTTTGCAACAGTGGTAAGTGTGGGGGAGATAATAAAAGAAAAAACTGAAAACATGAATAAATTTAATTAATATTTCCTTTGTTTTGAGTGCAAATCATTTGTTGCTATTACAATTATATGTCAATAAAAACCTTAAATTTGGAAACTTGTCTGCACCTGGGGCATGTGAAGGAAAATTATACTCCTCCACATTGCATCAGTAGTAAATTTTTAACATTTTACTGCAATGTAATTTAGGATTTTATGCAAATGCATTCCCTTCTAACAATTTAGTAATGGTCCAGTAAGCAACTCTTGTCCCCTGCAATCCAAATTTTACGCTTCTTGCACTCTATTAATTTTGGTGACACTTTTGAGTCTGGATCAGATTGCTACAGGTTGGGCTCCCAAACCAGGACTCAAATGCATTTTCTAAGCTAACAATGTCAGATGTGCCGTTCTTTGGATGCAGTACTAAATCTGACTGTTCACATAAGAAGAGTAGAGTATTAGGTCAAGATTTTTCCGGCCACCCCAAGACAGGAAAATACCACCATCCCCCCTGCCCCCCGCATCCCCCTTCCCCCCACCCCCTGAGAGTCAACGGACATTTGCATGGTCCTGTCCTGCTCCCATGGTGGGTGCGAAGGGAAAATTCCACCCTGAGAATTTTACAGCATAAAAGGAGGCCCTTCAATCTATCGGCCCTGATTTTACCGGCACAACTGCCCCAAAATCAGGGTGGGTGAGGCTCGCAGAATGGCATTCCCCATTGGCCTCGGGTGTGATCTTACAAGCCTCGGGTTGCCGTACCGGTAAAATCAGAGCCATCATGTCTGCACCGGCCATCAAGCCCTGGATATTAAAGGTAGAAAAGCATGATTCAAGGAATTCCCCAGTATCCTGGCCAATGCTTTTTTTCCCTTGAAGTTTAGAAAAACGATAGTCGATCTTACTGAAATATAGAAGGTTTTGAGGGGGCTTGACAGGGCAGGTGATGAGGTAGTGTTTCCCTTCACGGGGGAATCAAGAACCAGGAGACATAGTTTCAGAAAAACGGGTTGTCCATTTAAAGTAAGGTGAGGATGGATTTCTTTTCTCAGGGAGTCTTGAAACACTGAAATTCCCTGCCCCACAGACCATATTCAAAGTTAATAGTCGAGTGATTTTGGGACTACAAAGGCATGGATTATGGGAACAGGAAGCAACATGGAGCTGAAGCCAAGATCAGATAAACCATGATCTTATTGAATGGTGGGGTGGGCTCAAGGCGGAACGGCCTACTTCAGCTCCTGTTTCTCATATTCTTAAATACTTTTGACTGTTTTGTCTCTTCCAGGATATCACGTTTTTGGAGAATGGGGGCAAGGGAACATATCTAGTCACGATGCTTCAGTATTTATTTATTCATTTGAAGGACATGGGTGTTGCTGGCTGGCCAGCATTTATTGCCCATCCCTAGTTGCCTTTGAATTGAAATGCTTGCTGGGCCATTTCAGAGGACATTTGAGAGTTGCCACATTGCTGTGCTCTGGAGTCACATGTAGGCCAGACCTAGTAACTGTAACTTTGCAGCGTGGGACAGGTTTGTTGGACCAACTGATCATTTAAGCCTGCCTCTCAATTTCATGTTTGAAAGTACCAAAAAATAAGTTGACAATTAGCTATTAACATCTTTGCTGTTTTTTCAATGTTGTTGAAACAGTTTGACTGCTGTGTTTTCCTACATAATGAGTCACTGCACTTCAGTAAAGTAATTTGCTGTCTGAAGTGTGTTGAGGTGTTTTAATAACATGGCAAATGCACAATATAAAATTAAAAAATTACCTAAGAACTTAACCTAGGCTCAAGAAGCTGCTATTGGATTTAATATTGTGCTACATACCAAATTAAAAATATTATCACAGTGAGGTATATTAACATAGCAATTAAAGATCCAATTTTTCAACAAAAATAGTGGTGCAGTGGTCAGTGCTCACCCTGGATAAGTTTTTAAGTTTATTTATTAGTGTCACAAGTAGGCTTAGATTAACAGTGCGATGGAGTTGCTGTGAAAATCCCCTGGTCGCCATATTCCAGCACCTGTTCAGGTACACTGAAGGAGAACTTAGCATGGCCAATGCATCTAACCAGCACATCTTTCGGACTGTGGGAGAAAACTGGAGCACCTGGAGGAAACCCACGGAGACATATGAAGAACTTGCAGACTCCAAACAGACAGTGACCCAAGCCAGAAATCAAACCTAGATCCCTGGCAGTGAGGCAGCAATGCTAACCACTGTGCCACCCAATAAGGAGTAACTCAGACAGCAACTTATGGAAACTACATGTGTAAACTAAACCATGGAAGTTAGAAGAAGTGTGCTGTCTAGGTTGCCCTGTTCTTCCAGAAGCTATGACAAAGTGTAGCAAAGATACACAGTATTCAAGAAATGGACAAATAGGAAGTTGAGAGTTCATATGACAGTTATCCATTAAACAAACCAGTAACAGTTGGGGCTTGTCCATTTCAATACAACTAAAATTTCAGTGCTGTGATAAGGCTTAATTACTGCTAAATGGACGCACTGAAAATTAACGTTCAAAACTAAAGTCTCTTTACTTCAGATTTTAGTAATTATTGAAGATTTTAAATTATGTTTTTAGAAATGGTTTTTCTGCTCTTTTCCCTCTCTTTCTCTCTCAATCCCACCTATTGCTCCCTCTCTATTTCACTTTCTGCATATTATTCAACTTAGACACTTCCCAGCCTACACTCTGCAGCCTGGTTTGTGGCCTGGAGGTGGGGGAGGGGGTGTTCTTTCAGGTGAATGAATACTGTGCAGTTGATGGAGCAAAGGGTGTCCTTTTGAGGCTGAGAAATCCAGAACAGAAAGTTTGCTAAATATTTGGTAGCTTTAATAGCAGGGCTTGTTTACTTTTTTCCCCTGTTAGATTCTGCAAATAGCCAATCATATTAGGATGTGCTACTGTAGCAGTTGAATTCAAAGGAGGAATGGTTCCAATGGTGATTGTGCGCAGTGGTGGCGGCGGGGGGGGGGGGGGGGGGGGGGGAGCAGGAGAGAGGGAGAGAGTGGGGGTGGGGTGGTGGTGGTGGTGGTGGATCTGGACTAGTGACAGATTGTTTGCTGCAAGGGACTGGACCTGAAAAGGTACTTTCCTTCTATCTTCCTTGCATTGGAGCGTTCCCCAAGTCTGAGAAACTCAGCCGACTGAGGTTCAAATAGAATCAGTGTAAAAATGACAAGTTGTAGTCTAATTTAAAGACTTAAATGATTAACCCCCAACCCATGTGCAGATTGCAGCCCAGCCCTCTTCCT
The DNA here is from genome assembly GCF_965287045.1 of Carcharhinus amblyrhynchos. Classification (NCBI taxonomy): domain Eukaryota; kingdom Metazoa; phylum Chordata; class Chondrichthyes; order Carcharhiniformes; family Carcharhinidae; genus Carcharhinus; species Carcharhinus amblyrhynchos. The sequence continues at coordinate 26,257,419 of NC_137344.1, forward strand.
GCCAGTAAAGTTCCTGCTGTTAAGTTCACAAGAGATTGGGCTCCTGTATCAGAATTTTTACATTTTTGCCTTGGACTCAACCCCACCTAACCCATTTTTCAGAGTTAAGATTCAGTCCTGCCTGTCTGATAGGATCCTTCTGTCTGATTGGCTAACGAATACACATTTGCATGCCTTGTTCACATAGGCCTCAGAGTCCCTGGAATGAAACCTGTGCTGAAATGTCTTTCTAATCGCAGCAAGTCCCACTGCAAAACCACACAGCCAGTCTTTGGGCCAGTGCAAGTGTAATGAACACTGGCATGACATATGGCAACCATGAGGAAACAAATAAACTGTTCAATGCTTAAAGTACATATGACCTCTACATTCATTCAGGACGTATTAAGAATTAACACCTTGAGAGGAACATTTCAAATTACCTACAACGGTTTCCAATACACGTCCAAAGTTCCAGTAATGACCACCACACTGAACCTGTTGCACCTTCTCACATTACTTGAACACTCAGATATGACACATGGGCTGGAAATTCTGCCTTCCAGTCTGAACAAGCAATATATTTTAGAAGAAGTCAGCATTCACAATAGACAAGCTGTATCCAAACATGATGATCAGTTGCATGGCTATCATACAAAGATATTTATAATGAGAGAAAATAGATTGTCCACAGAGAAACATTGCTGCTCATTAAATCAAGGAACAAAGCATTTTGGTCAATTAAGTAAATAAAAGCACCAATTAAAACATTTTAAATACTGCTGCCCCACTCATCAAGACTAGAAATTCAGTAGATGTTTCTATAAGAAATGTAGCCATCCAAGCAACAATTAGCATTAAAGCATTCAATAATGGGTGCAGTAGTTCTATCTCCCATTTCCTTTATCATCACCTTATTGTATCAGTGGGCTGTAACTTTTGAGTGCCCAGAATTGGATTGGGGTACCTCAAAGGAGTGCTGTGCTGAGGAAGCCCTCTCAGAACTTTACAGGTAAGGGTTTGCATGGCAATTACTCAGATTTGCAAACTTCCTCTGGGCAATCGCCCTGTCCTGAGAACTATCCAAAAATGTGATTTAAATCACAAATTTGGATTGTTTCAACAGGTTTAAACCAATAGTTACTCAGGGAAAGTTAGAACAGTTAAAACCTCTTTTAGCGTCTGGGTAATTGTTGTTAAATCCCAGAACGATCACCTCCCCCCACCAATTTCACCCTCATGGGACCTCTCCCAACACCCCAACTAACGACTCTCCCATGGTAATCACCCCAACCCCCCCTTCCCAAACTCCCCATGGGATTCCTCCCACAACCCTAACCCTCCCCAAAAACCTGACTGTCATCCCACCCTTGCCCAAGACCTCCTTCCCACAGGCCCAACCCAACCCGATCTCGCCACCACCTCAACCTGATCCCCATTCCCCGATATGACCCCTATACCATTGGCAAGACTGACCCTAGACCTCCATCCCACCCCAGACCTCCAATATCTCTCCCTCCCCCCACCACACTCCCCAAATCCTATCCACTTATTTCAGACACTTACTTCCTCCATGTGCCTGTCAAGGATCTTCATATTCGAATGGAACCTTTAGCTAGCTGCATTACAGCAGCTGGTGTTGTAGGAGAGGGGCAAGTGTCCTCAATCACTGTCAGAAAGGACTATAACTCTAGGCCTCAAGGACATGCAATGCCAGGCCTCAAGGGCCTGCTGCACTGTCTGGATCCCGCTGATCCAGAGTCAGAAGGTGGGACTAGACAGGCTCAGAAGAAAATTGACATGAGTCACTAGACACGTAGTAGCAATCCAACTCTGATAGCCACTCCGAGGAAGTTACATCTGAATATATATCTCATACTAAATCTATCAGAGTTCATATTAGTAACCACAATACCAGTAGCATGAAAGAAAAACTCAAGTAATTTCTGTTTGCTCTCTTCACAGGCAATGATGTCTGAGTCAGGAGGGCCATTCCCCAAGATATGTGCCCACCCTTGTATTGAGATCCCCCAACGGGTGTGACGCTAGTGAATTTAAGATTTGTTTAAAAATCATGTTCTCTGCAGTTGTAAGCAGTCATTGTTGCCAAACCATCTGCTAGAAGTCCTTTTATTGCTGCTTCAGTGGCTTAAATGGCGTTTTGGTTATTTTTAATCTGGGCCTACTGCATTGACTTAGAATTTATGACTGGTTGGCAGATCATTTGTTTGGGACAGTTTCTCTTTCATAGTGAATTCAAGTTTTCACTTTTAGTTTGGCTGCTGACTGCTGTTTTGGATAGAAGGTGTTTGGATGTCAGATTGAAAAGCACTTTTTTTTTCTCTCCTTGGGATTGTAAATTCTGCTGGCTAGCAGGAGTGAATTCACCTGGCCTTCCTGGAGTGAAAATTCTGTTGTTAGTAGTTTTGCTAGCTAATACCTAGAGTCTCTCTCTCTCTCTCTCCCTAGCGTTTTATGAAGGTGTTCTGACTTCAAGTTTGTGTGTGTGTATATCAAGAGAACTGCAGCATCCAACTGAAGGACTAAGTTCCAGCATCATGTAGGTATTTACATTTTTTTGAACTAAACCGATGGCAAGTGTTTTGTTTATGGGAATTGTTTGGTTCGAAAGGTATTTAGCTGTTAAGGTTTACACAATATCATGGCTGTTTGTTTTAATTTTTGCAATTGGTAAAAGTTATCACTAAGTCTCTTTCCACGCATTAACTGTATTCTTAAATAAACTTTGTTTGACAAAAGCTCTCTAGTGGGTCTGTTGAATTATACCTGAAGTGAAACATCTCATACTTACCCTCGTCAAACTCAAATTGTAAAACCTATGATCTAGGCGGACTTCATAAAACACTTTGGAGTTTCTGAATAACATTGGTAAAGGTGCTCTGACTTAAAGATGATTTTAATTGCAGCGCAAAGTTCCTCATAGAGCTGATCTTTCGCTTCTGTATTAGTGCATAGCATTGGAGCATAGATACTGATGAAGTTAACCAGCTCTGTTTGAGGAAAAACACACTCTGAAACATTTGTGAGCAGTTCTAATATAGAAACTTATGAATTAGGAGCAGGAGTAGGTTACTAGATCCCTTGAACCTGCTCCACCATTCAATAATTTAACATCAACTTCACACTCCTGTCTACCCCTAATAACCTTTAACCCCTTTGCTTATTACGAATCAATCTACTTCTGCCTTAAAGATATTCAAAGACTTGACTTCAACCACCTTTCGAGGAAAAGAATTTCAAAATCTCACAACCCTTGGGAAATTATTTTTCTTCATCTCTGTCTTAAATGGGCGACTCATTTCAATCAAGTTGCCTCTTACTGTTCTAAACTCTAGTAGATTTGATACCGATGCGCAGGTTAGGTTGATTGGCCATGCTAAACTGACTGTAGTGGCAGGGTAAATATGTGGGGTTTTGGGAACAGGGCCTGGATGGGATGTGGTTGGTGCAGGCTTAATGGGCTGAGAGGCCTCCTTTTGCACTGTTGGGATTCTATGCATCTCATCATGTTTAGGTATTGTTGAAATGTTAAATGTTAAGCTAATTAATTTATTATAGTTAAACTGTGTTGTTAAATAAAGTTTGTTTTCATAAAAGCTCTCTAACATGTCAGTAGAATTGCACCTAGAATGAAACATTCTATTCTCATACTAATACTAAAATTGAAAAAAGTCTGGCTTCATAATATATCTTGGGGTTTCTGATCTGATACCCTAACAAGTTCCTCCTCCTCTTTCATTTCTTGATTAACAACTATTTCTGGGCTTGTATATACTTCTATACTTGTATCGTCCTTAGTGAAGACTGTTGCAAAATATACCTGTTCAATTCAACTGCCGTCTGCTTATTTTACATTATTAACTCCTCAGACTCATTTTCTATAGAACCAGTGCTCAGTTTGTTAACTTTTTTTAAAACATCAGCAGAAAATCTTACTATCTGTCTTTACACTTAAGCTGCATTTGTCTCATACTCTAATATTTCTCTCCTTATTCATCTTTTCATCATTCTTTGCTTTTTTATATTCCATACATGTCCAATCTTCTGACCAGCGAGGGCATGAATCATATTAGCATATTTAAATCCTCACTGAAACATGCTCTGTCAGTTTTAAGCTGGATTCTCTTTGCTGCTGGGATTCTCTGACTCTGAGGCAGTTAAAACCCAGCATGAACCACTTTTGGTTTCCAAAAATTGAAACCTGTCCTCATGGCCAGGCCAGGAGGCTGGGAGGCCAATGAAGCCCCAGATGCTATGGGCCATTACAACAGTGAAAGACCAATTCTATAAGGAGGTTTGCACTGTTATTAAAAGAGTCCCTAAGTCAGAGCATCCTTATATGCCGGCAAATTTCAGTGCAATGCAGGTTTGCGCTGCCAGTGTACCACTGGCCAGGCCCAGGGGCAGGGCCCGAAGGAAGTCCATGAAACAGGTGGGACCTTAGGCAATCTTGCTCATTTAGGGGATGGCCAATACCCGTGAGGAGGATGTCAGGAAAATAGTTTCACCCTGTGTGTGGGGAATGACCCTGACATTTATTGATTTGGGGGAGCGAGGCTGGAAGTTGCCTATGTCTGTGGGTAGTCGTGACATCCATGGTCTGTGAGTGGGGAAACAACTTCATCACAACTTTGAGATTCCGAAGCCCTTGAAGAGCTGGTTATGCTGATGTCTTTAGATCCCTATTCCAAAAATCATTCTAAGTGTTGGAGAATTTGGTGAGGATCTTCCCAGGCTCCAAAAAATGTCTAAGCGTGGGTGAATTATGAACTGAACCATTCCTAACCACCCAGCAGGAATCCTACTAGTTTTCCTGCTGGACACAACTCCACCCTATATTTCTGGTACTACCTTTAACATTTTTTTTAGATAACCACAGACAGTGGGACTGCCCAGAAATTGTTCTTTTTGTTGGAATGTATCTATCCTGTATATTCTGAAATATTCCCGAAATATCTGCCACGGGATCTCTATCATCTATCCCTTAATCTAAATTGCCAACGCACTTTTGATACCCCAATTCTGGCTCTAGAATTGAGAGGAACAAATTCCTGACAGCGAGACCCACACCTTGCTCACACAAGAATGGACAGGGATGACTTGAATTTTGCTGCTATCATAAGTTTGCTAACTAACATTTTCTTTCGGAACTGACCATGCCACAAGATGTCCTGGAGATATCCAAGATCAGGGCATTGGCATCAGATGGATCTGATCAAAATACTACAACCTTCACCACGCGTGAGGTAAGGAGACAGGTCCTAAATCCATCCCACTTAGAACAAGGATCGTACTGCATGCTATTGGCACCAATCAGACCTACACCAGCCATTCTAACAACCAAGCAACTATCCTCGCTCAAGGAATCAGCGTTGCCGTGGCAACATATACTTTTACATGCATATCGTAGCCAGAGTGATGGTGGAGGATCTAATTTCCTCCCATCACATGGCTGATCAGGAATCTCTCCTACTTTTCCCATATACCACTGACGTACGTTGGAAGGATTTACAAGCTAATGATCAAACTGTTTGGCCATGTTATGACTGCACCTTCCTTGACTATAAAATCTTGGAGTGGGACTGGAGCCTGGTGTCTTAGAGACAAGAATGCTACCAACTGTGCCACTAGACCACTCTATACCCAGATAAAAGGTTTCTAACTCAACTGAAACTCACCATGGCATTTCCACACACAGTGAGAAATGAAACAGAACATACTTTGAGACACCATCTACAATAATGGATTCTCAACATATGGGAAGCAAGAGGGAACATAAGAACATAACAAATAGGAGCAGGAGTAGGCCATCTAGCCCTTCGAGCCTGCCCCGCCATTCAATAAGATCATGGCTGATCTGTCGCTGCTCAGTTCCACTTTCCCGCTTTCTCGCTTTCTCCCCATAACCCTTAATCCCCTCTCTTATCAAAAACCCATCAACCCGCGTCTTAAAAATATTTAGCGAGGCAGCCTCCACCACCTCAACGGGCAGAGAATTCCAGAGATTCACCACCCTTTGAGTGAAGAAGTTCCTCCTCAACTCCGTTCTAAACCGTCCCCCTTTTATCTTGAGGCTGTGCCCCCTAGTCCTACTGTCTTTTTTGAGCGGGAAGAGTCTCTCCACCTCTATCCTATCCATCCCATTCATCATCTTAAACGTCTCAATGAGATCTCCCCTCATTCTTCTAAACTCTAACGAGTACAAGCCCAGTTTATTCAGCCTCTCCTCATAGCTCAACCCCCTCAACTCCGGTATCAGCCTTGTAAACCTCCTCTGCACTCCCTCCAAGGCCAAAATATCTTTGCACAGGTGCGACGCCCAAAACTGCACACAGTACTCCAGCTGCGGCCTCACCAATGCCCTATACAGCTGCAGCAAGACCTCCCTACTTTTATATTCAATCCCCCTCGCTATGAAGGCCAGCATCCCATTCGCCTTCCTGACCACCTGCTGCACCTGCAAGCTGGGTTTTTGCGACTCATGCACAAGGACCCCGAGGTCCCTCTGCACCGTCGCCTGCTGCAGTTTTTTGCCACGTAAGTAATAGTCCTTCCTACCATTCTTCCTACCAAAGTGGACCACCTCACACTTGCCAACATTAAATTCCATTTGCCATTTCCTGGCCCATTCGCCCAGCCTATCTAGATCCTTCTGCAGACTCTCCACACCCTCCGCACAATTTGCTGTTCCCCCAATCTTGGTGTCATCAGCAAATTTCGACACCCTACACTCGGTTCCCTCCTCCAGATCATCTATATAAATGGTAAAAAGCTGAGGCCCCAGCACCGACCCCTGGGGCACTCCACTAGTCACCATCTGCCAATCCGAATAGCACCCGTTGACTCCCACTCTCTGCCTCCTATTTGACAACCAATCCTCTATCCACGCTAACACCCTACACCCAACTCCATGTCCCTCGACCTTCTGCAATAACCTCTTGTGAGGTACTTTGTCAAACGCCTTCTGAAAATCTAGAAAGACCACATCCACCGGCTCTCCTCTATCCACCGCCCTAGACACATCCTCATAGAACTCCAGTAAATTTGTCAGACACGACTTCCCTTTAATGAAACCATGCTGCGTCTGCTCTATCAAGCAATTCGCTTCAAGATGCCTTGCAATTTCCTCCTTAATGACAGATTCTAACATTTTACCTACCACAGACGTTAAACTAACCGGCCTATAATTCCCCGCCTTTTGCCTGGCACCCTTCTTAAACAACGGCGTAACATTAGCCGTTTTCCAATCATCCGGCACTTCCCCGGAAAATAACCACCAAGGCATCCACTATCACCTCCGCCATTTCTTTCAGAACCCTCGGATGCATTCCATCCGGTCCTGGGGACTTGTCCACAAGCAGCCCCTCCAGTCTGTCCAGCACTGCCTCTCTAGTAACAGTAATGTCATTAAGACCCTCCAGTCCTACCACCTTCCCATCGCTAACACCCGGCAAATTATTCACGTCCTCATCCGTGAAGACAGAAACAAAAAAGTTATTCAATACCTTAGCCATATCCTCATCCCCTACCACTAGGTCCCCTTTCTCATCCTCTAAAGGACCAACATTCACCCTAGCCAGCCTCTTCCTTTTTATATATTTATAAAAACTCTTGCTATCCTTTTTTATATTAAGCGCTAGCCCAGCTTCATAGTTTCTCCTACCCTTCTTTATCAACTTCTTTGTCAATCTTTGTTGACATTTAAACCTCTCCCAATCCTCTTCTCGCCCACTACTCTTACCTACTCTAAATGCTGGCTAATGCTGGAACCAATGCTGGCTACTGACTCGCTCCAGATATTGAGACTGATGGCCTAGTGGTATTATCATTAGACTAATAATACAGAAACTCAGCTAATGTTCTGGGGACTGGGGTTCTAATCCCGCCACAGCAGATGGTGGAATTTGAATTCAAAAGTAAATACCTGCAATAAGAATCTACTGAGACCATGAAACCAGGGTCGCTTGTTAGAAAAGCCCATCTGGTTCACTAATGTCCTTTAGGGGAGGAAATGTACCATCCTTACCTGCTATGGCCTACATGTAACTCCAGAGCCACAGCAATGTGACCAACTCAACTGCCCTTAAGTAATTAGGGATGGGCAATAAATGCTAGCCAGCCAGTGGCACCTAAGTCCCATGAATGAATAAAAAAGATGCTGATACTATTCCATCCGAGCTCATCATCACAGGAAACCAGACATTCCAAGGCTGCATAAAAGTCTTGGACTCTACTGGAAGAGAGGGTAAGTGCCCTAGTATATGTGATGCAAAGACCTCATACAAGAACAAGGGTGACTGTGATGATTGCTACAACTATTGATGTATTTCTCTGTACCTAAGAAAAGCATTTGCCTGTGTTGCCCTTGTCAAACTGCAGATGTTGGCTAAATACATTTACCCCAAACCTCATTGTGGTATCTAAACTGGAAAATCACAATCGGCATAATCTTCTGGGTCTGGCAGCTGTTAGAGAAATGTAACGAACAACGGAGCCATCCATATATGGTCTTCTTGGATCTCAGTAAAGCATTGACCCATGTGAGCAGAGGTGGCCAATTTGCTGAGAAAATTAACAGCCTGCCGAAGTCACTTAATGTCACATCCTTCCATGGCAACATGAGGGATGAGGACTGCTCTGATGGAGCAACATCAGATCCCTGTGGGAGCTGCACTGGATCAAACAGGGTTGGATTCTGGAATCAATACTCTGGATGTTCTCTTTGCGGCAGCGGTGAGCCGTAGAGAGTAAAAACAGAAAATTCTGGAAATACTCAGCAGGACAGCCATCATCCATACAGAGAGAAAAAGATTAACATTTCAGTTCAATGGCATTTAATCAGAACTGGGAAAGGTTAGAAATGTAATACGTTTTAAATAATGGGTGGTCAAAGACGAAAGGAAGATTTGTGAAAGGGTGAAAGACAGAAGAGGTCACATGACAAAAGAGTTAGTCTTCCAGGGACAAAGAATGGAATGGAGCAATTCACCACTAGTTCTCATCCAGATTTCTATTGGCTCCTCAAGACTGTTATTCAATCTCTTTTGTCTTTCACCCTATCACAGATCTGTTTCTCTCCAGGGACAACCTGTTGTGTATTTCCAGCATTTCCTGTTTTTATTTCAGAATTTCATCATCTGCAGTATTTTGCTTTTTCATCTACAAAGGCCCAGCACTGACAAGAAGCTATTCAGCCTTGCTTGTCTGAGGTCCAAGACAATGATGACCAAGTCCTCACAGAGATTTGCTCTGCACTGAATGCTGCACTACCGAGTAAAACCTCCAGCAGAAAATGGACAGACTCTCTCAAGCCTGTAAAGACATTGGTTTGACAATCAGCATTAGGAAGACTAATGTCAGGTCCAAAATGTTGCCATACCGCCATCCATCAGCATTGATAATGTGACACAGGAGGTTGTTACTAGCTTCAATTAGCAACCAATCTGTCGCTTGAAGCTGAAATTAACATACACATTACAGAAGCTACACAATGTCCAAGGTGAATAAGAGTGTGTGGAACAACAGCAACCTGACTGAGAACACCAAACTGTGGGTCTATTGTGTGTCCTCAAAGGATTTCTCTAAAGTGGTGACAAGATATGGTAGGCAGGAGAAATGGCTGAACAGTTTCCACCTTCACTATCTCAGACATATCCTTGACATCTCTGGGCAAATTCAGCCAAGATGACAAATTCAGAGGTCTTGGAGTGTGCTAATTCTATCAGCATCCATTCATTGCTAAAGTAATAATCCTGTGCTGGCTCAGCCGCATTCTGATGACATATATAAGTACAAAGGCCTTCAGTACAGTGTATTTGCCATTGGATAACAACCTCCTGAATATCTGTATCTCCAATGCAAGGACACCTGCAAGCAAAATATGATACTGACACTGAGAAATGGGAGACTATTGCTGATGGCCATGACCTCTGGAGGATGACTGTTGGAAAAGGCACTGGAAAAGGCAGACAGTAAAAAAAAAACTCAGTTGGCTGAGAAAAGGGTCCAGAGAGCACAGAGGCCAGTCTATAGTGCACCTTCTCAGCTCACTGTAATTCTCTGCAGTAAAGACAGCAGAGTCTGCCATGACCAAATTGGGTTCCTGAGTGACACCAACATGGAGTTGACTGCCATGACACAAAATACCATCTTATGAGGTGGCATAAGCCACATGGGTTGTATAAGATGGAAAGCTGAACTAAGGCCTGGTTGGTGAGGGGAGGGGTGGGGAGGTCAGTCAGAGGGTAGGATATTTCAAAAGGACCTCAAGTAAGGTTGTCATCACTGCACCCTCCCCCACCACCACAATTTGGTCCACTAGTTAAAAACTCAATGATAATCCCAAAGACGTAGCAACTATTTACATATTGCTGCCCTTTCATAAACCTTGACCATACTTGTTGAACCTGCTCAATTAGACTCCCCATCTGGACTCATTTAACATTAATTTTTAGGTGTCTAATTACAATTTCTTGTGTCATATTACAATCAACAGACCATTAGTTGAAACTGAAGGTCTCAAAATAATGAATGTATTCTGTACATTTTGGGATCAATGTTACATTGTTACTTAGTTAGCAGGGAGACAACATGGCAATAACCTCAATGTCATGAGGTGAGTATACAGTTCTAAAGAGTATAAAATATTATTCCAGTTTCATCAACAGTAAAACAATTAAAAGTATCCAAGGACATCGTCAGACCACAATTAATCTGTAAGGTGTGGTCTTATTTTCTAGGTAATCTTATGTGAATGTGTACCACACATTTCTATAACAATCTTCTAAACAGATGAGCTCATATATATACAGAGCCAAGCAGATCACAAAATTGGCAAACACTGAACATTACTGTGTTGCGTGTTGGCCTTGAAAGCTGTGGGTTCATACACCACTCTAAGAATTGTAATTTAACATGTTACTGAGGGAGGAACACATACTCTACCATCATGGTGCATGTGGACATTAATATGTCCAAAGGAAGACACTGTAAACCCACCGGCACAAATTAGATTTTTTTTATAATTATTCATTCATGGGACATGGGTGTCACTGGCTAGTCCAGCAATTATTGCCCATCCATAATTGCCCTTGTGAAGGTAGTGGTAAGCTACTGCAGACCACATGGTGTAGGTACTGTTAGGGAGGGCACATCAGGATTTTGACGCAGCAACAGTGAAGGAACCATATACTTATATGTCGAAGCCAGGATGGTGTGTGGCTTTTTCATGGGGATGATTGCATTCTCCGTCGGCAGAAATGGCGGCACATATTCAAAATTCAGGAATGATTTGTGCCAGCGAGATTCCGAGTTCTGATCTTCCAGGCCCCTCGCTGGCAGAGTGGCCTGAAACACACTGCGGGACCGCAGGAACATCATTTTAATCAATTAGCAGACCATTAACAAGCATTCTCTATGGGACTTCCCCATCACCGCATATTCAGAGGGCGCCAGCGTGAGGTCATGCTAGCACCACTTACAATAGGTTCACGTAGACATGAACCTGTCATCGGGTGTCTTCCTGGAGGCAGAAAGGTGAATAAAGCCCCAAGGAGAGAGGGGCATGGCCAGGCAGGGATGGCTCTGGCTGTGGGGATGAGCTGTGCCATGCCATTGGCTCTGACTGTTGGGGGAGGCAAAAAAGGGGAAGGACAGCCAATGATTGAAGGGAAGATGGGAAAAAAGGCAAATGATGGCAGGGGGAAGGAGCGGCTGATGATTGGGAGGAAGGAACCAATGATTGGGGGGGGGGCGGTGTTGGAGAGAAGTGCTGACTCCAATCAGGGGTTGAGACTTCTATGGTGGGCTGAAAGGTTTTTCCAGTTATGATCAGGATGCCCTTTAGAGATGGTGCCTCAGTCTCAGCGAAGCTGAGTTTGACCAGCATTTCAGCATACTGAGGCCTTGCATGACAGTGTGAAACATACCCTCTTGATTTTATTTTTAGGTAGAGTGTTGTAAGATCTGGAGAGAAAACCACGGTGTTTCTCTTTTTTTTTGCTGGAAACAACACTGTGCCATTTTTTGGTAAAATTTGGAAGGTGTTGTCGAAGGAGCTTTGGTGAATTGCATCATGTAGATGGTGCAGACTGTTGATACAGTGCATCAATGGCAGAGGCAGTGATTCTTTGAGGTGCAAAGAGGGTGCTTATCAACAGAGCTGCTTTGTCCTGGACAGTGTTGAGTTTATTGAATATTGTCAGAGCTGCACTCATCCAGTGGAGTGGAGCGTACTCCATCATATTCCTGACTTTTGTCTTGTAGATATTGGACAGGCTTTGAGTTCGGAGGTGCATTGCGCACTGCAGAACTCCCAGTTTCTGACCTTTTCTTGCAGCCATAGTTTTTATACAGCTGCTCCAGTTCAGTTTCTGGTCAACAGAAACCTCCAGAATGTTGACAGTGGGGATTGAGCAATGGGCAAGCCATTGAATGTCAAAAGAGGATGGTTAAATTCTCTCTTGCTGAAAACGATCATTGCCTGGTACTTGTGCAGCACAATGTTTTTGGTGGCCTCATCAGTAATGCCCACATCCCATGAAAGAATAAATATAAACAAACTTCTGGCTGAAAATGTTTGCAAATGCAACAATCTTCAGCCTTGTCTTTTGCACTGATGTACTTATCTGCCCAAACCTGGTTATTGTCATAAGAGTATGAAGCACTTCTATATTTGATTCACAAATAATACTGAACATTGTGCAATCATCAGCAAACATCCCGACTTCTGACATTATAATGGAGGGAAGGTTATTGATAAAGAAGTGGAAAATGGCTGGGCTTAAGGTTATGCCCTGAAGAGCTCTTGAGATGGAACTGGGATGTTTGATCTCTAACAATCAAAACAATCTTCTTTCATGCTAGTTATGACTCCAACCAGTGGAGAGCTTCCCCCTGATGGCCATTAACTCCAGTTTTGCCAGGGCTCCTTGACACCACACTTGATGAAATGCTGCTTGAACGTCAAGGACAGTCAGTCACTCTCACCTGACCTCTTAATCTCAGCTCTTTTATCAATATTTGGACCAAGGCAGTAGTGAGGTCAAGAGTTGAATGGCAGAACCCATTGTCAGTGAGCAGGTGATTGTTGAACAAGTATTACTTGATCACACTTCCATCACTTTGCTGATGATCAGGAGCAGACTGATGCAGTGCCAATTGGCCAGGCTAGATTTGTTCTGCTTTTCTGTGAACAGGATATCTCTGGGCAATTTTCCACATTGCCAAGTCAGTGTCAGTGTTGTAGCTGTCTGGATATGAGTTCTGGCTAGTTCTGGATGACAAGTCTTCAGTACTTTTGCTGGAATGTTGTCAGGACCCATAGTCTTTTCAGTGTCCATGTCTTCAGTCGTTTCTTGATATCATGTGGAGTGAATCGAATTGACTGAAGACATTCTTGAAAGTTGGAGATTTCAGGAGGCGGCCTGGGTTGTCACTTGGCACTGTGATAATGGCACAATGATAATTTCACTGGACTTCTAATCCAGAGATTAGGTAACGTTAGAGGGGTCAGTTTTTGTCCAACGTGTGCCGGAAGGTTTCATGACACAGTATGTAGATAGGCCAACAAGAGGTGAGGCTACATTGGATTTGGTACTGGGTAATGAACCAGACCAGGTGTTAGACTTGAAGGTAGGCAAGCACTTTGGTGATAGTGACCACAATTTGGTTACGTTTACCTTAGTGATGGAAAGGGATAGGCATATACCAAAGGGCAGAAGTTATAGCTGGGGGAAAGGTAATTATGAGGCTATTAGGCGAGATTTAGGATACATAAGGTGGAGTAGGAAATTGCAGGGGCTGGGAACATCTGAAATGTGGAGCTTATTCAAGGAGCAGCTACTGCGAGTCCTTGATAGATATGTACCTGTCAGGCAGGCAGGAAGTGGTTGAGCGAGGGAACCATGGTGTACTAAGGAAGTTGAATCTCTGGTGAAGAGGAAGAAGGAGGCTTATGTAAAGATGAGATGTGAAGGCTCAGTCAGGGCACTGGAGAGTTATAAATTAGCCAGGAAGGAGCTAAAGAGAGAGTTGAGAAGAGCTAGAAGAGGACATGAGAAGACTTTGGCGGATAGGATCAATGAAAATCCTAAAGCTTTCTACAGGTATGTCAAGAATAAAAGATCAGTTAGGGCAAGATTAGGGCCAGTCAGAGACAGCAGTGGCAAGTTGTGTGTGGAGCCTGAAGAGATAGGAGAGGCACTGAATGAGTATTTTTCGTCAGTATTCACGCAGGAAAAAGTCAGTGTAGTCGAGGAGAAAACTGCGATACCAGGTAGTAGACTAGACAGGATTGAGGTACATAAGGGGGTGGTGTTGGCAATTCTTAAGAGTGTGAAAATAGATAAGTCCCCTGGGCCAGATGGGATTTACCCTAGGATTCTCTGGGAGCCTAGGGAGGAGATTGCAGAGCCTTTGGCTTTAATCTTCATGTCGTCATTGGCTACAGGTATAGTGCCGGAAGACTGGAGGATAGCAAATGTTGTCCCCTTGTTCAAGAAGGGGAGTAGAGACCATCCTGGGAATTATAGACCGGTGAGCCTTACTTCTGTTGTGGGCAAAGTTTTGGAAAGAATTATAAGGGATAGGATTTATAATCATCCAGAGGGAAATAAATTGATTAGGGATAGTCAACACGGTTTTGTGAAGGGTAGGTCGTGCCTCACAAACCTTATCGAGTTTTTTGAAAAGGTGACCAAGGAGGTGGATAAGGGTAAGGCAGCTGACGTGGTGTATATGGATTTTAGCAAAGTGATAAGGTTCCCCATGGTAGGCTACTGCAGAAAATGAAGATGCATGGGATTGAGGGTGATTTAGCAGTTTGGATCAGGAATTGGCTGGCTGATAGAAGACAGAGGGTGGTGGTTGATGGGAAATATTCAACCTGGAGTTCAGTTACAAGTGGTGTACCTCAAGGATCTGTTTTGGGGCCACTGCTGTTTGTCATTTTTATAAATGACCTAGATGAGGGTGTAGAAGGGTGGATTAGTAAATTTGCTGACGACACCAAAGTCGGAGAAGTTGTAGACAGTGAGGATGGATGTTACAGTTTGCAGAGGGACACAGATAAGCTGCAGAGCTGGGCCGAGAGGTGGCAAATGGAGTTTAATACGGAAAAGTGTGAGGTGATTCACTTTGGTAAGAGTAACAGGAGTACAGAATATAGGGCTAATGGAAGGACTCTTAGTAGTGCTGACGAGCAGAGAGATCTCGGGGTACATGTGCATAGCTCCCTGAAAGTTGGCACCCAGGTTGATAAGGTTGTTAAGAAGGTGTACGGTGTGTTATCTTTTTTTGATAGGGAGTTTGAATTTCGGAGCTGTGAGGTCATGTTACAACTGTACAAAACTCTGGTGCGGCCGCACTTGGAGTATTGAACATAAGAACATAAGAAATAGGAGCAGGAGTAGGCCATCTGGCCCTTCGAGCCTGCCCCGCCATTCAATAAGATCATGGCTGATCTGTCGTGGCTCAGTTCCACATTCCCGCCCTCTCCCCATAACCCTTAATCCCCTCGCTTATCAAAACCCATCAACCCGCGTCTTAAAAATATTTAGCGAGGTAGCCTCCACCACTTCAACGGGCAGAGAATTCCAGAGATTCACCACCCTTTGAGTGAAGAAGTTCTTCCTCAACTCCGTTCTAAACTGCCCCCCCTTTATCTTGAGGCTGTGCCCCCTAGTCCTACTGTCCTTTCTGAGCGGGAAGAGTCTCTCCACCTCTATCCTATCCATCCCATTCATCACCTTATACGTCTCAATGAGATCTCCCCTCATTCTTCTAAACTCCAACGAGTACAAGCCTTGTTTATTCAGCCTCTCCTCATAGCTCAACCCCCTCAACTCCGGCATCAGCCTAGTAAACCTCCTCTGCACTCCCTCCAAGGCCAAAATATCCTTGCGTAAGTACGGCGCCCAAAACTGCACACAGTACTCCAGCTGCGGCCTCATGCATACAGTTGTGGTTGCCGCATTATAAGAAAGACGTGGAGGCATTGGAAAGGGTGCAGAGGAGGTTTACCAGGATGTTGCCTGGTATGGTGGGAAGGTCTTATGAGGAAAGGCTGAGGGACTTGAGGTTATTTTCATTGGAGAGAAGAAGGTTACGAGGTGACCTGATTGAGGCATACAAGATGATCAAAGGATTGGATAGGGTGGACAGTGAGAGCCTTTTACCTCGGATGGTGATGGGGACATAGCTTTAAATTAAGGGGTGGTAATTATAGGACGGATGTCAGAGGTAGGTTCTTTACTCAGAGGGTAGTAAGGTCGTGGAATGCCCTGCCTGCAGCAGTTGTGGACTCGCCAACTTTAAAGGCGTTCAAATGGTCAGTGGGTAGACATATGGATAACATTGGAATAACTTAGGTTAGAGGGTCATTACATTGGTTCCACTAGTCGGCACAACATCGAGGGCCGAAGGGCCTGTAATGTTCTGTGTTCTATGTAACATGGGTTCAAATTCAACCACAACAGCTAGCTGAATTTAACTCAATTGATAAAATTTGGAATTGAAAACTGGTTTCAGTAACGTTAGCCACGAAAGTACAATTGATAATCGTAAAACCCCATGTGGTTCACTCATGTCTCATAAGGAAGGAAATCTGCCAATCTCACTTGGTCTGCCCTCCATGTGACTTTAGTCCCACAGTAATGTGATTTACTCTTAATTGCCCTCTGAAATAGCCTAGCAAGCCATTCATTTCAAGGACAATTAGGGATGAGAAACAATTGTTGGCCTTGTCAGTAATGCCCACATCCCATGAAAGAATAAACATAAACAAGCTTCTGGCTTCAGCCTCGTCTTTTGCACTGATGTACCTACTGGTCTCCTACATCATTGAGGATTTAGAATACAAGCAGTCCTCTGTTGTAGTTTCTACAAGGTTGACACCACATTTTTGGGTATGCTGGTTCTGCTTCTGGCAGGCCCTTCTACACTTTCATTGAATTAGGATTGATCCCCTGGCTTGATGGTAATGGCACAGTGGGTATAGTGATAATGGTATAGTGGTGGAAATGCCAGTCTCAGATTGTAGTTGGTACAATACTGCTGCCGCTCATAGCACACAGTGCTTCCTGATGCCTGGATTTAAGTTGCCAGATGTGTTCAAAATCTATCCCATTTAGTACATGGTATACAATGCAGGATATCCTCAATGTGAAGACGAGACTTTGTCTCTACAAGAATGTGCAATGGTCACTCCTACAAATACTGTCATTGACAGATGAATCTATGACAGGCAGACTGGTGAAAATGAGGCCAAGGTCATTTTCCCTCTTGTTGGCTACCTCACCATCTGCTTTGACAAAGCCTAGCAGCTGTGTCCTTGAGAACTCAGCAAGATTGGCCAGTAGTTGAGTTACATTGAAGGCCTCCATGCAGAGTAACCTCTGAGCCGTTGCCACCCTTCCAGTTGTTCATATTGAGGAAAACTGATTCATCAGCTAAGAGGGTAGTTGGTGGCAATCACCTGGAGATTCCTTGCCCATGGTTCAACTGATGCCATGAGACTGCATCGGGTCCCATCCTGACAATACCACAGGATGGTAGTATATAGGAAGTTGGCCAGTATTTTCCAGCAACCCTCCACAATGGTTGCCAGTGGGACCTTTTGGTCCCACCAAAACCTATGGGCTTTGGAGGGTTCATCCAATCCTCCACCCTCCCAACCCTAGCACCCCCCCATTTCCCACTACTGGCAGGGAATGCACGCCTGTAACAGATGATTCCATGGATATGATTATGTCTGGCTGTTGCTTAACTGAACCGTGGGACAGCTTTCCTGGTTTTGGCACAAGTCTCCTGATGTTAGTAAGGAGGACTTTGCATGTTGGCAGGATTGGGTTTGCCATTGTCATTTTCAGTGTAATTTTGTAGCCTTTATAGAGGTTTGGTACAACAGAGTGGTGCTTTGCTCTACCATTATAGAGAGTCTCCAAGAGGCAACCACATCACTGTGGGTCTGGAGTCAGACAGGGTAATGATATCCTTCCTTAAAGCAAATTAGTGAACCAGGTGGGTTTTTATGCCAATTGACAATGCTTTTATGGTCACCATTGCTGAGACAAGTTTTTAATTCCAAATTTATTAATTGAATTTAAATTTCACCAGCTGCTGTGGTGGGACTTGAACCTGTATTGCCAGAGCATTAGCCTGGTGTCTCTGGATTTCCATTATGCTACTGCCTCCCAAAAGCGCAAAATGTTGAAAAAAATTTGAAAGCCTGACTAATCTTAAATGTTGGATGCTTTTGCTGAAGTCTTGGTATTTAATGTTGTACATTGTACATCAGGAACTAAGAAATTTGAGTCTGAATTAGTGCACCAGGCATATTTGCAAGCTGTGACATAACGACCTGGCAGTGATCACAGGAAATTATTTTCATAGGCTTTATATCAGCAGAGACAAAATCATTTACTGTGTGATCACCTGCAACGAACAGGCACTGTAAAGCTGGCAGGTATGGCCTCAAACCTGGCTTCAGCTCCTCTCATGCATGATCTGCCCAGGGATTTGGGGGTGGGGCGGGGGATGTGGTTTGGCAGCAGGGGGTGTTGTTGACAGTAATATCAACAGTCGCTGTCATTAACTATTTCAAACTGACTGCATCTTCAGAATGTCGGACATGCGTGGAAATCGTGGAGTTGCGCTCCAGGCACCTGAATAGCCTCCTCCTGCACTGTAAGGATTCTGTGATGCAGATGCCAATGTGAAAGGGAAAGATTCAAAGTTCTGACTGTCCGTGAAACCATTGTCAGCTTGTGCTCACTTCGTGGGCTCTCAATGCTGAAAGCCAAATTAACTCTTCAATTGAGTGTGTGTTGTGTGTCCGTGTGTGTATGTGTGTGTGCACATGTATGTGTGCATGTACTTGCATGGGTGCATAGCTGTACATCCTCCAGTGCAACCCCGGGAGAAAAGAGATCAGTGAAGAATTGTCCTTAGCCATATCCAGCAAAATATGATGTACGTATGAAGGCCCTGGAAGATAATCGTGGAAAAGTAATAATCGCCCCTCAGACGGTTGAGCTAACTAGGAAATAAAATCAGCACATCAAGGATATTTGTAATTCCATCATCACCTGTTAAAGAGGGTGGTGGACATGCCATTCATCCCTGTGACATCTTCAGTGTGTTCGACTCTCTGTGATGGCTCCCTCCGTGTCCTCTATCTTTAACTCTTCTGCCTCAAGGGAACCCTAATACAAGTGAGTGAAGGTCAGCTGATGGCTGCAATGCATTCAATAAAGGCGGCAGATGAATCAGGCTGCATGTAGAGCAAGTGGCAGCGCTGGATGGATAAATGGGGAAATGCCTAGAAAGATGTGGGGAGCGATTAGGTGAAGCGAGGTTCAGTTGCTGCCATCAGGTTACCTCCTTGTACACATTCAAAGTTGCAACTGGAGCCACGCACAATTCTGAGCTATCCACAGTGAATGGTATCCAATAATCAAAACTGTTTTTAGCCAGAGCTGACGAACCTGCATCCTCACTGGAAAACCTTCCACTGCCACTCACAAGGTACAAGATAGTTGGCTTGGAAGTATATGTTTAATTTCCATATACCCTATTCAATAACCATGATATAAAACTGAATTTAAATGGAGAAAATGCAAATATTGTGGTATTATGTTATACCACAAAGGATCTCTACTGCCTTCCCACCCAAGCCAAAATCGTGAGGACCAGTAACTTTGATAATTGAGGGCAAGGAAGAGACATATGTATATAAAAAACAACTTGATGTATATTTAAAGTCACTGATAGTTCGTACAAACTGTCCATTGATGTTTCTGCTTATCCACATTGCAATAAATGATCTCTTGTACTTTTTTCAACTACTCATCCTTGTTCTCGAAAGCTGCTTATCCTTACTCCCTATCCACCAATTAGGCATTAGATTTTAGGCTTCAACATATTCCAGCAGCACACTGATTTGAGCAGTTGCAAAGAGGAACTTGAGTCTTAGACTATCAAATAACACCGATTTATATTCTCCTCACGCTACTGAAATATACTCTTTGGTTCCTATTTAAATGCTACTGGAGATCACGGGCATCTGTCTAACATTGAGCCCCAGATGAAGCAGAATTAAATGAAGACCATCATCACAGACAGTCTGGGCAACCAGAATTGCCGAACAAATTAGGTGCTCATCCTTGTCTGTTCTGTACTAGTATACCAGCAGTTCCTTTTTCTCTTTTTTGAAAAGATATAAGCAGATTTAAACCTAAAGCTGCTTATATCTTCTGGGGAAAGAAAAAATAAAGGGCTCTGCTTAAGAAGAAAAATAAGCAAACATGTATTCCATGAGTGATGTTGAAATAGTCAAAGATAAAGCCAAAAGAGAATTAGGAGTCTCAGCAGACTCCACACATCTAACTAGTGCAGAACAGCAATCAACAAAGCCAATATATTGTTCAACCATACAGACACAAAAATAGAATACAAATCGAAGGAAGTGGGTTCAAATTTTACAAAGATATGGTCAGATGCCACCTTTTGAGTGTTGTGTACATCTGAGTACTCACTTGAAGGTGTGTTTGAAGTTCTGGCGACTGCGTGGAGAAAAACCACAAAGTTGTTCCCATTGTACCAACAGTTTGAGTGATGCATAATGAACTCTTTAAACTGAAAGAATTGGCTTGGGAGATGACCGATCATGACCATACAAGCTAGATAAAGAAATGGAAAATGCAAAGTTGGAACTTACTTTTCAATTACATTTTGGGGATTGAACCAGAGAATGAAAATCTCAGAACTTTAAGAAAGTAATAGTTTTGGGTGAGGGGTTGTGATGGTACTGGATGTTTCTGGATAAAGGAAAGATGATGAACTCAGTATTCATGCAAAACCCAATAGATTGATCTTAAAATTAAACAGCAGGTTGATAATAATTCAGTATTTTATCAGAAACATTGCTTCTCAAGCTATGAATATTTTATATATAGACCTGTAACATCAAGAGATTTTACTCTGGAAGCTTAAAACTAAAATGACCTCTCAAACACAGACTCAAATGGAGAGCACATTATTGCATTGTATGCTGTTATCACAGTCCATCAGGTATTAAGAGCGAATATCTGGTTAATATGTTAGCCTGTGAGATAAAGTATTGCATTTACTGAGAAGATCCTATTTCCTTACTGTCCCCTGAAACCGAGAAATAAATTTTATGATTCTATTACACATGTTTTCAGACTATCTTTTAACTAGATGTTCAAAATGATTAAGTGTCAAGTTTTCACAAATGATAAGACTTCCAGTATAAACATTTGAAGCTGAAATTTAGCCAAATAGAATAGCTGTATACAATTTCAGCACCACTTCAAAATTACTCTCTGCCAATATTGTAATAAAAATCCGCCAATTAACTCCATTTCTTCTTGTGAACGTTGCAGCCTGGTGCAATCAGACACTGAAACTCACCCAACATCCAAAAAGAAAAGAAATAATTCCTACCTTTAAAGTAATTACTTTCCAAACTAAAGGAAGTGCTTAATAACATTCTTTTAACATGCCAATCCCTGAATAAATTGTGTGTACAGACTTTTATTTGAAATGGTGCGCCATGATTAATACTCTGGGGGATAGAACCATGGTTCACACAACTTACAAAAAGCACCCCCTTCTTTCCCCAGAGTAGCTCTTTCCAATCCTCCTTTCCAGAACTTTCCTGTTGCCCGTTGAATGAAAACCACACTATGAAATGGGTGCATTCCCTATTAAGAAGAAGTAGGAAGAAGTGTTGGCATTACAGCAAAAGGAATGTACATTTTTTACATGGGATACATGTTGAGAACACAGTCTTCAGATGTACATGGTTGAATGGTTTTATTCAATCTTGATCTCCTTAAGTTCTTCGGAGACTATTACGAGGCTGTAACACATTGAAGGGTTTGATTTACAGTATTAACCTCAAGAGTAAAGGTTGAGTGGTTTGTAAATATCACCTAAACCCCTCAACATATTATCCCTTGACCCAGGTGACAATGAATATTTTATTAAATGTGATAAAAAGATACATCTTACTGCGAGGCTTTTTTGTTGAAACCAAAATGGTAAGAAACTTAGATGAAGGGCTGGAAAGACAAAGAACAGTAACTGACTGGGAAGGAAGGAAAAAACAAGAACTGAAAGTAACTTCAGCACAATATTGTGAAAGTGTGAGGCCCTCATTATATTTTAGGGTTACAGCTTTAATTGTACATGATTCATAATAGAATATCAGACATACTTTCCAGTTTTATTCTGTACCATTTTAGTTATTGCTAAAATACTACAGTTTATCAGGAGTTGCAAGTACAACATGCAGGTTTATCAATATAGCTGTGTACAACATGCAACTGAGATAAGGCAACTAGACCTGAGCAATTTAAACATTTAACCTAAAAACAATCACGAGATTGATTTCTTCATCAAACTTGACTAGAATGGTATTTCAAAAATAACGATAAATTTGCATGAAAAGAAGAGCCATCTCTCGTTAGACCTTTTTTTCCTAATAACTTCTTTCATAATTCTAAATAAGTAAGTGACGAAACCCAGAAATTCCTATCCATTGCACTTATGAATTTACTATCATCGTTCGCACCCCCCCCCCCCATCTTAGTTCTCACTCAGAGAAATCCATTTATTCCAATCCTATTCCATCAGAACTTATCTCTACCTTCTTATCTGTAATCGATTTGAATTCATCTCCACCTCTATTTCTGGCTTAAGCCCTCTCCATCTGAACCTATTCAATATCAAATCCATTGGATGAGAAATAATACAGGGGAAATAAATTCATCTGGATTCAGAGAGAAAGAGTTAAGCCCACGGTGCAACAGATATGAATAGAATTTCAATAAGCGAAAGGAGATTCATATTGAGTAAATGAAAATCCGAGGTATAGCAAAGGTTAACCTCATGAACTTGGTCAAGTATTGTCCTGCCTTTGATGTGTTCATTCCATTATCAGTCAACTCCCTATAAGAACAATCTACTTTATTCTCCGTCAGAATGACAATGTCAAACAGCAGCAGCAAATACTGTAAATAAAATCTCGTTTCCATAGAAACGGGTAAAAATAGATTAAGTAGCTCATCTCTGACAAAGATGTATATTAGCGAATTAACACTATCCCTCTCCAAAATATTTACTCTATTATTCTTTTATGACCGCAAGTCATGAATAAGATTTGCTTTTGAACAAAATAATAAATCACAATGCTGCTGTTTTGCAATAAAGGCCGTCAGTGATTTCCCTGAATGCAAATTAACCAGAACATGCTGTTTCAAACACAACAACATTGTTTGTGCCTCAGGATAGAACATAGATTTTCTTTAAAAAGAACTATACTGTTTAATAGCCACATTGTTAACCATCACTGGCAAGTTCCCAATAACATTCCAACACACTGCTCGGAAAACTCCACATTCACACTGCGAGGGACAGATTTCCCATGTAAATATTTAGTATTAGCATACTCACAGCAGGATTGTCTTTGTCCACACTCTAGTTCCACTCTGTCTTACAGTCCTACAAATCAGAAGCACATCAGTGAGAAGGCTGCCTACGCATAAACATCCTCCTAAGGAAAAAAAAACCTTTGCTTATAGCAGTGTGAAAAAGAACACTTCTGTATGCTAAAATGTAATTACAGTCCATTACAGAGGCTACAATTACACATGTATCTAATTTACTACAATTATAATAACGTTTGCAAGACAAATACATTTTCTAACCCCAGTTAAATGATAATAATGATTAGCGTGTGGTGTCAAGAGAATGCATCCCAGACCCCCTTCCCAATGAAAACATATCCCCTAAATCTCACAATCGCTAAATTAAAAGGTAACGTCCCAGTAGAACTAAAATGATTGGCGACATTTTCATTTTGCTCTCTGTGTTTTGTGTCTATTCCAGGCATATGTTGTCATTAATGGGCTGCTGTCAGTTCATCTGTGCCGAACACCACTGTCATACAAATCCACTTTTGCAATGATTGTCAGGTAAGCTCTGAAATCTTTGGGCTGTGCACAGTCACATTTTCTTTGAATTTCACCAAATTTTTAAACCTTGCCATTTTATTTTTAAAATATTTGTAAAGAAAAATGGGAATCCATTATAAAACAAAATTTATTTGCAATTTGTCTCATTTAAACAAAGAAAGTAGCTGAAATGCTTCTTGTGATGAAAGTCAATATACTGAAGTGCAGTATGATGAGAAATTATTTTGATTAGCGAGGCAGAATAAGTCAAAGATAGGAAAAGCTGTTTATGTTATACATCCATATTAGGGTACATCTATATTAAAGAAACAAAACAATTTTGAGTCCAAATAAGGTAAACCTGGATTAAAGATGCAGAACAAGCCTTGACGGTTACATTACTTTGCCAATCTTACACCTTTTTGATCTCTTCACGGTAATGAAAAAATTGGAGTATAACTTTGGATTCAAGACCAGTTTTGAATCTGAAGTGCAATAGCATTAAGAAGGACATCCCACAAGGATTTTGGCTCCCCATCATAAAGAGTTTAATAATGACAATGCAATTCTCGTGCCTTGTTTCAAAGTGCTGAGCATTTGTTGGATCAACTCACTCTAGAAACTAAAATACCCCTCAGCTAAATATTTTGACAATGGCCAGAACAGTTGGAGTTGCTTCTGGAGAGCTTGCTGTAGGTTCTGTGGGCTGTAAGTTGATTCGAGATTTGTAACTATATAATATTAGTACATTCTCAGGTCAAGAAAAAGAGCGAGTCTGGATCAAAGAATTGGACTGAGTCCGAGTTATAAAGTGGAGATTAGAGAAGCAGAGTCAAATTGAGCAGTTGAGTAGAAAAATTGAGTGAATAAAGGAGTGAGTCCGATTTACAAAACTGGAGAATCTCAGCCTGATTCAAGTGCGTGGTCAAATGGAGTGATCCTAGATTAGAAAGCAGAGTTAGTCCGGATTAGTGAATAAAAGTGGCAGAAGCTTCAATTGCTTCAATTGGAATTGTTCAAGATGGGGTATCTTTGACCTGCTGTCTTTTATTTTTGCCAGCATTACTATTATTAAAGAAACAAAGGAATGGTATATCATAATGGCAGCAGCACCGAGTTTGCCACTTTCATTCTGACAGATAATAAATGCTCAACTAAACAATATAAGACGTAATCTGTAATGTGAAGATTTCCTCGGCAGTTGATGCCATGAATGCAACTTGATTTTGTACTTCATTGGAACTCAACAGTTGTTATTCTGGGACTGAGCTTGAAGAGACCTGTGATCCAATTGACTCTGTCTGACAATAGCCATTTCTCACATTTGCTTCTTCTCTTGGTCCTTTCCAAATATTTCAACAAACATTCCCCGAGCTGTAGAATTTGGGACAACTGAGGGGTGGGAAAGGGGGAGTGGGGGTTACTCCTCTTCTATATTTTAATTTTGCACACGGTATCTTTTACAATTATGCAACACTTTTGAATTCAGCATTTTCTGCCCATTTAGTACTTTTGCCTTTCCGAAGTTTATTTTTGCTTTTTACTTTTTCATCTAGCCCTTTTCACTTGCTGTGCCAAACAAGTTTGAGGCAATTTGCCCTACAATATTCCTTCCTACCTTTGTTGCATGTCCTCCATTCATTATCTTTACCGATTGCAGACTTAAGATTCAGACCTTTGTCAAGAGTGGGAAAATGCAGATGCCTGCATGCGTTCCACAAAGTGTGGCACAGTACACTGGAGAAATAAAGTGTTGTACCATGGCACCGAAAATGAAACCACTTCAAAATGTAAAGAATTCACTCCACTGAAACATTGCCCAGCATTATTTCATTTCAATGTGTAACAATGTAAGATTTATGAAGTGAGGGACTGGCTCATGGGGCCATGCTGACTGCTATTAAGTTAAACGTTAGTTAAGGAGGATTCTTTCTGAGCACCTCCACCAGCAAGTGGGTAGTTCAGTGGACAGACCAGCAGAGAGCAGTGTCTTTCCTTTTGAAAATAATTCCAGCCAAATCTTTTCATGAGCACTAAAAATGACAGCGATGTGGCAATCAAATTCTAGATAGTGTATGCACTCTGCAAGGGTGTCAGTTTAACATCTGTCAGCAAAGACCTACAGAGGATCACCATAAAACATTGTTAAGCACTAGCGCCGTTTAGAAAATAAGGGACCACGCACCATTTCCACTAAAATTGCTTCTCTACAATTACCCTCTTCTGAGCACATCTCTGATATGAACCAGCTGCGTGATCACTGGATAAAAAATGTAATAAATAAAAGCAACAAATCTGCAGAATAACAATGCACTGAAGTTTAACATTTGTTATCCCAGCGAATTGAGCGTGATCATTATCTACACAAACCTGAAATTCTATTGAACACCTTTTCGTTCATTTAGTGTATCAACTCTCAATTATTGTGTGGACATTTTAACTGAACAATGCTGTTCATTCTCCAATCTTGTCACTAAGCAGACTCCCCAAGTCAAGCCAGGCCTGCTTGCTTGCTGAAGGCCTGTGGAGGGGACATTAAGGGTCAGGGAACATTTGAGGCTGGGAGGTAGGGGGTGAAAAAAAGTCAGTGATGCTGGAGTAAGACTAGCATCATTAAAAGTAGCCACATTTCTGCAGCTCTACACAGCAGAACGCGAAACCAGACACAGCAGCAATGCCAAAGAGTCACCTTCTGGACTTCTACAAAGAGTGGGAAAAGAGTTAGGAAGGGGAGAGGAAGGATTGAGGAGGAGGAGGGAGACAAAAGGTGAGAAGAATAAAAAAAAAATGAAAGTAGGGCAGGAGAGAGTGAGGAAGAGAGAAGATTGTTTTGGGCATGGAAGGGTGGAAGATTTATCTTAATTCAAGAGTGAGTCCTTTATTTGGATGGACTGTCTCACTGGAAATTAGTTCTGCAGGACCATAAAAACAAAGAAGGTGCAGTGCAGGTTATGGAAAAGCAAGGAGAAATTCTGATAGGGTGCGGGGAATGTTTCCAAAGCAAGAATAATCTGGTAACTGCTAAGCAGCACACTGGCAATAGAACTATTTGGGAGGTCAAGGATCTGCAATTTAAATACATGGGAGTGATACTATCTGGCTTCCTTCTTTTCTTTCTCAAAATAATGAAAGCAATTCTCACAAATAAACCCAGTCACCTATGAATTAGAATCAATGCCTCTGCCCTCTCATTGGATCAATAACAGTCCTATCTGCTGAACTTGGGACTTGCATTTCTCTTTAAAATGATGAATGTAGCCATGCTAGTTTAATAAAACAACTGAAACATTGTTTATAAATAAATTAAAATCCATTCTCTTCATTTTGGAATCACATATGTTTATTTTGCTACCAATACATTACTCAATTTTGAAAACACTTGAGCATCTGCAGCAATATTTCATTTCCAGGTGGTTCAATTTGGTATCCAGGTATTTCAGGTGCCTACACTATTGACTGGACACACAACGCGCTCTCTCATCATCCATCTGGCCTGTTAGTATTGTATTGGTGTTGACCCATTTAAAAGAACAGTTACTTCTTTCATTAAGATAGCACCCAGTGGAATCACAGGGCACAGACAGTCCCCTGAATTGGTAATATTGAACACAGGATGTGAAACACAGAACGTAGATGCCATTAAAAAGTGGGAATTTGGCAAATAATCTGACTATAGAACATATGAACGAGCACGTTAAATCTAAAACTGACGATATTTCCCATTTGTACAAGCTTCTCAGCTCAAAATCACTTGTTCTGCCAAGCGGATATATTGTAAGTATGGTGACAAAAATGGGGTAGCAAGGTGGATTAGACATGGAGACATGGGTTCAATTCAAGATCAAACTAATGGGAGGAAAGTCTGTTTTGTTTGCTGATTGTAAATGCTCCAATCCAATTCCAAGTATGAATGCATGATAGTGCAATACTATCCTAATTTGGCAGGAAATGTTTATCTTGATAGAAAAGACTACAATATATGTTGGATTATTAGTGGGCGCTGAGGCAAGTTGGATCCAAGTATCATGGGCATTATTCTGCATTGGTACTATAGCCAACTAGAAATATTTAGTACTAATACAAGTACCTGAAGTAAGAGTTCCATTCCCTAGCACTGACACCTTCAAGTTGATGATAAGTAAAGGGGTTACACAGCAAGGTGATTTAATGGGCGAGGTTTCATGGGCTCGCTTGTCCCAAAACCGTAAAATCCCACCCGAGATCAACAGATTTTCGTTACCCGTTCCAATTCCCGTCGTGGGCCAGGTGGGAAAATTCTGGGCAATGTCTTTCACACTCACCAATGCATTCGGAAATCCATAGTTGGCACAGGAGAGGATTAGAAGTATCATAGAAACCCTACAGTGCAAAAAGAAGCCCTTTCGGCCCATTGAGTCTGCACCGACCACAATCCCACCCAGGCTCTACCCCCATATCCCTACATATTTTACCCACTAATCCCTCTAATCTACACATCTCAGGACACTAAGGGGCAATTTTAGCATGGCCAATCAACCTAACTCGCACATTTCTGGACTGTGGGAAGAAACCAGAGCACCCAGAGGAAACCCACACAGACACGAGGAGAATGTGCAAACTCCACACAGACAGTGACCCAAGCTGGGAATCAAACCCAGGGCCCTGGAACTGTGAAGCAGCAATGCTAACCACTGTGCTACCGTGCTGCCCCATTCTTAACTAGATGTAACTATGGAGTCCTGTGGAAGGGGAAATGGAAAACCAGTTGATCAGACAATACAGACCCCCGACTGCAAACACTTCTGGAGAGTGGTTGATGGAAAGGGGGCATGGCAATCAGCAATGCATAATAATATGTGGATGCGCAATTATCCACCCACTTTTATTATCCTCCGAGGAGAATCTCCTTTATTATGACAGATGATCGCGGTTTAACCACACTGCATATTGCATGATGAATGTGGTCATAATAATTGCCGTGGCACTGCAGCACATTCCTCAAACCTCATGCACCACTTCCCAATCAGTGCAGGAAAAATAAGGGATGTATGTTTAGCAATACAAGGTAAAAAGCGAGACAAGACGGACCTGTTCAAGTTCCAGGAATGAAACAGTGAGCGAGAGGGACAGTGTATTTTCCTCAGTCCCCAGCTTACACTTTGGAAGGTAATGGACTCAGAAAGGACAATATACCAACTCATGAATCTAACTTATTTGTGGCATAAACAAAATAGAGACAGGAAACAGTGGAAAAGTTTGAAGTCTTTCTCGCCAGAGACACGATATTCCACACTTTTTCATTATCTCTTATCTGTCATCGTGCTGTCATACTTCATTCACTTAGCTATTTTTCTCTAAAATAATGCTGCAGTAAAGAACATTGCAGTATTGCTGCTTGCCTCAGTTAATAAGCTGAGTGCCATGTGATGACAGTGTTCCATGCTGCTGGGGTACTGATTTCCCAGCTGCTAAGAGTACTTCTGTGGGGTCAGATACCATCAGATTGATCTACCAGAGATGGATTTCTGACTCAATGGCCTCTGTACTCCTAAGAAACAAACAATCAGAAAAAGTTTGCTCAGAGAATTATTTTGTTCTATTAAATTGAGAGCAATTTGAAGCAGTTGTATTAACACTTTGGTATGTCACTTCAGCACAAATAAAAGACACCTTTGCGCATGAAGCAACTTTGTATCATTTTCTGACTGGTTGAAGTACTTCTGATAAGACTTTGGCGTGCCTGTTTTTGTCAATGGGGATCAATTTCAATTAATATCGCAATATTAACAAACCAGTCAAACACATGCCCACATTTGGTGTATTTTTAGTTTGTCACCTGTACACTTATGTTTATAGAAGTGATTTCCAATCCATTTAAGTCACACTTTGAATGGAGGGCTTAAAAAGACTTCACCCTTTGGAAAATTTGTCTTGGTGTAATAAACAGCCATTCATCATTTTGTTGTCACAGTACAGCATGGTAAGGGCAATTTGTGTAAGCCATGGTCCACTCAAAAGGTGCAATAAAAGTTTATTAATAATAAATGTTGTGATTCGATCTAGAATGTCTATTTTGTAACGATCAATTTTAGTAAACTTTGAAATAAAATGTTGGCTGGAATTTTCTGGCTGTTCACAACGGCGGGGTCCTCTGGTGCGCAGCAGTGACCAAAGATTAGGGTGAGTGCCAAATTCTCCATTCTCAGACTTATTGATACATTGCACTAGGATTAGTAAACTTGTGTTTCTATTGTAAAAGATTTTAGGACTGTCACTTGTATCCTCAGGATTAAAATCCATGACTGATGTTCACAGCTGGAACTTTTCGACCCTGCCATGATGGGACATGATGTGGGAATGCAGTATTCCAACAAGAAGTCCATTGAGGCAAAGCGGGACTGAAAAATCCCACCCACATTTTCAAAGAAATTTCAAATCAGTGGTAATGTTTATTATTATATCGTTCTTGCCAGGTACTGATTTTACATCACTTCATTAAAAATTGCAATCCTGCGGGCCCTGGAAGATTGCTCCAGGTTGCAAAACGGACCATAAGACATAGGAGCAGAATTAGGCCACTCAGCCCTTCGACTCCACTCCGCCATTCAATCATGGCTGATTTTTTTTCTCATTCCCCATTCTCTTGCCTTTTCCCCATAACCCCTGATCCCCTTATTAATCAGAACCTATCTATCTATCTATCAGGCTCGAAGGGCTGGATGGCCTACTCCTGCTCCTATTTCTTATGTTCTTATGTTCTTAAAGACACTCAATGACCTGGCCTCCACAGTCTTCTGTGGCAAAGAGTTCCACAGATTCACCACTCTCTGGCTGAAGAAATTCCTCCTCATTTCTGTTTTAAAGGATCATTCCTTTAGTTTGAGGTTGTACCCTTTGGTTCTAGTTTTTTTCCTACAAGTGGAAACATCCTCTCCACATACCATCTATCCAGACCTGGCAGTATCATGTAAATTTCAGTAAGATCCTCCCTCATCCTTCTAAACTCCAATGTGAGGACCCAGAGTCTTCAATCATTCCTCATAAAACAACAGCTCAGAGACATTTAGAAATAGCAAGGTGTTTGCAGGGGTGATGAAGATGAGAATTTGTTATGGTGCGTTGAGAGAGTGGCACTAGAGGCAGAGAGTTCCAGGATGTTTTAGGATGTGGAAGCTTTAAGAAAAGAGTTTTGTGAGTGAGATCCTTGAGGCTAGCATCATGGAAGGGAGTTTTGAAGTCTTAGAAATGGGGAATGATATGTAGGGCTCTGGAAGAATCAAGAAGAGACTGGCGATGAGTTGAAAGCTTCTGGGACATTTGATATGGTTACGTGTAGAAGATCAGGGATGATAAAGAGGGTCATACAAAGGAAATGACATGATGAGAGAGCAGTTGTATCATATAGAGTTACTGGAAAGGGGAAGAGGGGAGGACAGGAAGAGATCACACATTAAATTGTCTCAAGCCAGGACAATTATTAGGATTTTGCAAGCCTAGATCAAATGGTGGGGGTTACACGTAGTGTGACATGAACCCAAGATCCCAGTTAAAGTGGTCCTCACGTCTGTGCAACTTGGCTATCGGTCTCTGCTCGGCGATTCTGCACTGTCATACATCTTGGCTTGAGACAATTCACATCTTTTTAACGTGATCACCCCTCTCTCCACTCACACGGTCTGTATCTGTGAAGACTTGATTATCTGTAAAGACTTGCATTCCAATCATTATCTTGCAATTGAGTCTGTGTCCATATACGTCCTGTTTGCGAACCAAACTCTCCACTCAACTGATTAAGGAGCAGAGTTCCGAAAGATCGTGCTACCGAATAAACCTGTTGGACTTCAACCTGGTGGTGAGGCTTTTTAAAATGACCACTTTTTAAAATGACCACCTCAGTTCAATGCCGACATCTTCACATCATGCCTGATAGACTTAGTTTTATTCATCCGGCAGTAAAGATACTCCACTCTTAAGCAATAAATGAATGCATTTCACAAGTAAATCAAAGTAAAAGCTTCAATAAAGAAACATCATTACACCAACATTTGGGCCACACCCTGGGCCACAAATGCTCCCATCTGCTTTCTATTTATACTGGGTATGCTGACCACTACATCATTTTGCCATTGTCTACCAGGTCAGCTGACCCTCACAGCATGTTATCGTTGGTTACATTATAACAAGTTTAGCCTTTCAAGGCGGTTGCTATTGTGGTTGCTAAGTGAATATTTATGGATGCTGTGTACATGAACTTCCAGAAGGCGCTGATAAATTTCAACTTATTCACAAGAATAAAGGTTCATGGACGAGGAACTAATCTAATGGCATGAGTTGGTAATGCATTAGAAAGCAGAACGCAGGGAAAAGGGAATGATAAAGCAAATGTACATTGATTGGTACAACGTGATCTATAATGTTCCCAGGGAGCTGCACTGGGTCCTGATCTCTTTCACAGTAAACCAGAACTTGGATGAAGAAATGGAGTTAGATATCAAAGTTTTGCAGGTGACAGTAAATTAGGAGGCACAACAAACTCTGTGGGTGGGTGCAGGAAATTACTGAAAGAGAAAGTGAGTGGGCAAAGCTGTTGCAGACGGGGAGTAGAGTCACTGATCTGGAACTTTCATGCGCTCGATGTGTTTTTTTTCCAGTGTTGCAATGTATTCCAGTAACTTTCTCAAAAGTGATGTTTGACTGACAAGCCCATAGTTTCTTTAGTTCTCTCTCTCCCTTCTTAAAAATATTGAACAATTGTAACAATGTTCCTATGTATCAAGATGTACCAATCTTGAATGCAGGAAGGTTTGGGAAATTATGACTAACAGATCTGCAACTTCCTCACCCATGTCTTTTCATGCCTGGAATGGAAACACATCAGGTCCTGGAAACGTGATTATCTTAAGATCATTTATTTGCTCCAATACCTTCTTTTTACCTATATTAAATCTGTACATTCTGCTCTTGACTTACTTATAGGTGCATATGTGCTGCTGTTTTTTTCTTTCTCCACTGTAATATGAGAGAAACTATGAATTTAACAAATCTGCCATTTCGTTATTGTATTTAATTGTTACTCCCAAGAATGTAGGGAAGTGCAAGGCCATCCATTTTGAATTCAAGAACAAAAATTGGAATGCTTCTTTTATGGTAAGAGACTAGGATCTGTGGAAGAGGCAAAGGGATTTTGGTGTCTATGTACACACATCACAAAAAGATAGTGTAAGAAGTAATCAATAAGACTAATGGAATGTTGTTTCTGATCAGAATGGGGCTGCAAAGAGGAGAAAGTCGTACTTCAGTTGTCCAAAGCCTTGTATTCTGTTTAAGCACCTTAGGAAGGATACATTGGTCTTGATGGGGATAAATTGTGGTTAATTTCAATGATGCCAAGTTTAAAAAGGCTTTTCTCAAATAGTTATTCTTCCACTGGATGATGGCAACACTAACTAGGCCAGCACTTATTGTCCATCACTAACTGCCCTTGAGAAGGTGGTGGTGATGTGCCTTATTGAGCCGCTGCAGACTATATGGTGTAGATACATCCACAGTATTGTCAGGAAAGGTGTTTCAGAATTTTGATTCAGAAACAGTGAAGGAATGTCAATATAATTCCAAACCGGAATGGTAGGTGACTTGGAAAAGAATTTGTAGGGTTGGTGTTCTCATGCATCAACTATCCTTCTTCCAGATAGTAGAGTGAGTTTGGAAGGTGCTGTTGAAGGAAGGTTGGTGAGTTGCAGATGCTGCTATCGCTGGGTGGAGTGAATGAATATTTAGCCTGGTGGATGGGGCACCAGGTTAGCTAGCTTTGTCTTGGATAGTGTTAAGCTTCTTGAGTTTTGATGGAGCTACATTCACCCAGGCAAATGAACAGTACTCTGTCACACTCCTGACTTGTGCCCTGTAGATAACGGACAGGGTTTGAGGAGTCAGGTGATATATGACTCACACAGAATTCCCAGCCAATGACTTGATTTTGTAGTCACAACATTTATAATGTTCGTCCATAGAACTACGGAATCCCCAAAATACAGAAGGAGGCCATTCAGCCCATCGATTCTGCATCAACTCTCTGAAAGAGCATCTTTGCCAGGCCAAAGTCCCTCCCACTCCTCAACCTTATACACATAACCTCACCTTTACCATTGCTAATCCGCTTAACCTTTGCATCTTTGCCAGTTCAGTTTCTGGTCAACGGTAACCCCCATTATTCTGGATTGAGGGGAATACAACAATGGTAATGCCATTTAATGTCGAAGGGAGATGGTTATATTCTTTCTTGTTGGAAATGGTCATTGCCTGTCACTTCTCTGGCATAAATGTTATTTACCACTCATTATCCCCAGCCAAAATAACATCAATGTCTTGCTGCATCTAGACATGGACTGCTTCCGTATTTGAAGCACAGATGGTGCTGAACATTGAGCAATCATCAGTGATCACCCCTCTTCTAACCTTATGATGGAAGGAAAGGCATTAATACAGCAGCTAAAAATGGTCGGGCTCAGGGCATTTCTCTGGGGAACTCCTGCTATGATGTTCTGGAACCGAGATAATTTTCCTTTAACAACCACAACCATCTTCCGTTGTGCCAGGTATGACTCCAATTATCCTCCTAATTAGGAGATTTCCTTACCCATGTTTGACCTGATGGCATAAGACTTTATAGAGTCCGGAGTCAATGTTGAGGACTCACCAGAGCAACTCCTTCTGAGTGTAACCCACTGTGCCAACACTTCGTCAGTTTATCCTATTGGTGGGACAAGGTGTATCCAAACTGGCAAATGTTCGTGACACTTTGGTGAAGTTTGATCCATCCAGCCTACAAAGGTTCTGATTAATTATTCTGCTTATCAGTTTTGATTTATTTTTCATTTCATAACTGCCTCATAGTATCCTGGCATTATTTGGCTGGAAAATTAATCAAACTTCACATATTAAAATTCATCAAATAATATTTAAAAAAGACTAGAAGGGAAAAAAATGTTTAATTATACTGTTACTAAAAGTTACTACCAGTGTCAAAAATAAATATCTTCACCTGTGTTCTTCAATGTACTCTCAAGGACAAAAGTCAGATATGACACTATGGGCCTGGCTATGTGCAATGGGGTAAGTTAGAACATTCTTTGCTGGCATTTAGCCATTTTCTATTAAAGTTGTTCAATCCGCAACTGGATTAGCCAAATTTAGGAGATTTAACTCCACCAAATGGTTTTGAAACTGCCTGAGAAACATTGACGGATTATTATGGTGAGGCTTTGTGATTTGCTGATTTTTCTTTTGTTCCTTTCAACTAACAAACTCACCTTCTTAGGAGTTGTATCATTGGAAACAAAGCAAATTTGCACTAGGTAGTCTCTCGGTTTAAGATCAACACTCGTTTTCATAAGCGAACCTCAGCCCCAGTAGCCACGAGAAGCTCTCAGTGAGGGAACAGTGATACTTTTCCAAGTCAGGATGGTGAGTTGCTTGAAGGGTTATCTTCATGTCCATCCTCTATGCCCTGTGGAGGGGCACACGATTGAGGAAAAAGTAGTTGGTGTTCCTGCTGCTATTGCTGCATTTGGCAGTAGAACAGCTTCTGTTCTTATCCTTCATCGGGGATGGAAGATGGTTCGGTGTAAGCTGCTCCCAGGCTATGCAGTGATGCCTGGTAACAGGGATATGCAACTCAAGGTGCACAAAGTGATAAAGGGCCTTCCAAGGCAGCAACTTGTCAAGCAGTGGTAGTACTAAGGCAATAAGTACTTTGAACAGAAATCTCTCAATAATGACCATGGCTGGAGCTCTTCTGTGAAATTGATCAAAGCTCATCCCATCTTGTCAGTTTCACTGAAGCTGCTCCAAGCGCTGTACACTCACCCCGTTGACCCTGGCATGGAATCCGTGTGTTGTTGGGAAGGAGGGATTCACGATTTACAAAGCTCTCAATTGCCTTTTTAATCACAGTAACTGCTGCCCCACAATGATTCCCATTGGCTTGCAATCCTCCCGGAGAAAAGCAGAAAGAGGGCAGGATCACATTGGAATCCTGACCTGATGTCATTTTCCAGGCTTTTCCTACCCTACATGCCTGCATGAAGCTGGGAAAATTCTACCCTATGATCATTAATAGACATTTTCCTGCCATGATAGAAGGAAAACTGTAAAGCAGACTTGTCAAAATCAGAGGCTGGAATTCTCCAACAATTTGGTTGTGGTTGGGATTTTCCAGTCCTACTGCAGTGAATGGAGATTTGGCTGCAGGCCGAATTCTCCATTCTCGCTGACGTCAATGGTGGAATGGAGAAGATCAGAGAATTCTGGCCATGGAGTCATACAGTACAGAAGAGGTCCTTCAGCACTGTACTGTATGACAGCATAGTGCCAAGTCTGCACTGACAAAACAACATTACATCTATAATAATCCCACTTTCCAGCATTTGGCCCATAGCCTTGACTGTTATGATGTGGACGGCACAGTAGTTAGTGGCTTGCACTGCTGCTTCACAGAGCCAGGGACCCGGGTTCGATTCTCAGTTTGGGTCACTGTCTGTGTGGGGTTTGCACATTCTCCCTGTGTCTCTGAGTTTCTTTCGGGTGCTCTGGTTTCCTCCCATATTCTGAAAGACATGCTGATTAGGTGCATTGACCTGAACAGGTGCCGGACTGTGGCGACTAGGGGGATTTCACAGTGGCTTCATTGCAGTGTTAATGTAAGCCTTACTTCTGACTAATAAATAAACAAACTATAACATTTCAAGTGCTCTTCCAAATGCTTGATAAAGGTCGTAATGTTTCCAACTCTACCACCCTCCCAGGCAATGCATTCCAGACACGCACCACACAGTAGGTCAAAAATCTTTCTTTGGATCCCCTTGAAACCTCCTGCTCCTCACCTTAAAGTTATTCCCCCTCATTATTGACCCTTCAACTAAGCAGAACAGCTACTTCATATCCATCCTATTAGACTCCTCATAATATTATACTCCTCAGTCAAACCCTATCAAACCCAATCTGCCCTAAAGAAAACAACCTGAGCCTAACCAGCCTCTCTTCATGGGTTAAATGCTCCATCTCAGTCAACATCCTGGTGAATCTCCTCTGCATCCTCTCCAGTGCAATCACATCTCTCTGTTAGTGAAGCGGCCAGAACTGCATAATAGTACTCCAGCTGTGGCCTAATCTGAAGTTCGATACAGCTCTAACATAACCTCCCTACCCTTATAATCTATACCATGATTGATAAAGGTGTGTCTCTTTTTCCTTCTTAACTACCCTATTAACCTGTCTTGCCACCCTCAACGGTCTGTGGACAAGCTCCACAAGATCCTTCAGTTCCTTTGAGCTTCCTAGTGTCCTGAAATTCATTAAATACTCCCTTGCCTTGTTACTCTTTTCAAAGAGCATCACTTCACACTTTTCAGGGTTTAATACCATCTGCCACTGATGTGCCCATCTGACCAATCCATCTATATCTTCCTGCAATTTGACCTTCTTCCTTTCTATTAACCCTACCAATCTTTGGGTCATCCACAAATTTACTTATTATCCCGCCCCACATTCTCATCTTTGTCATTGATATACATCACAAACAATGACGGGACCTAGCACAAGTCCCTGTGGTATGCCAATGGACATTGGCCTCCAGTCTCACAAACAGCCTCTACCACAACTCTCTGTCTCCCACCACTAAGCCAGTTTTGGATCCATCTTGCTAAGTTACCCTGAATCCTATGTGCTTTTACCTTTTTTTAAGCAATTTCCCATGTGGGAGCTTGTCAAAGGCTTTGCTGAAACCCATATAAACTACATCAACTGCACTACCCTTGCGACACCCTATAACCTCCTCAAAAAGTTCGACCAAATTTATTAGGAATGACTTCCCTCTGGCAAAGCCATGCTGACTATCTCTGATCAAACCTTGCCCTTCCAAATGGAGATTAATTCTCTCCTTTAGAGTTTTTTCTAATAGTTTCCCTACCACTGATATTAGGCTCACTGGTCTGTAGTTGCCTGGTTTATCTCTACCAACCTTTCTTGAAAAGTTCATTAGCTGTCCCTGGTGAAAGGAGACATTCTCATAACTTCCTTCCTCTTGGAACTTCCAAGGTAAGTGCTTACCCAGCAATTGTCCGGAAGTGCTAACTTCATCTGGAGAATTGCAATGCACCGGGAACCAGCCAATACATGATTTAAGTTGCTAATATCAGATGGTTCTACCAGTTTTACCCTTATAGTTACTCTGAAAGAATTAAAAGGACAAAACTGCACTTTTAACTCCAAGATAACTATTTTAAACACCCTGACTGAATCCCACATGGTACAACTCCCCACACCCATGACCCATCAGGGACAGTTCACATTCCCCTCACCCAAGCATCTCACCTTCACGGTATTCCACATATCCAACCCCACATCTACACAGGGTTCCCTACCCATTCCTCCGATCTGACAACCCCCAACACCACACTGGTCCTACCATCCCCTGCTGACCCAGCCTCCCTACTGCCCAACCTGACTCCACTGACATAAACAAGACCTCCTGACCTGACCCCCAACCCAACATGGCTCCACACACATGCCCACAGCCTCTTCAATGTCCGACTGATGGCCCCCCCCCCACCACCATGCTCCTGATGCCCACATCTACCCTGATGTTCAGATTCCACCCGCTTCTCCCCCCCCCCCCGCCCACCAATCTTCAAATTCCCCCCAGCATGACTGGATCCTCTCGTCAATATGTTCAGATACCCCACCTCCCAATGTCCATACCCCCATCCCCACATCTCATTCCCTTACTTTCTCCCTTTCAATGGACATTTTAAACTCACCCACTTTAGAGGAGCTACTGCTTTACAAAAGGGATGTGTTCTCCTTTTATGCTTTGCTGCTGGAGCCAGGTTGACACGCTGGCCTCCGTTGCACCAGCCTGAGTCAGGAAGGTTGGGCGATTCAGGCAGTTTACAATTTAAGCACAGGTAAGTGGGTTCTGAGTGGAAATTTGCCACTGATTGCCATTATGAGGAAACAGGGGCTATCATTACAAACCTCTCTGGCCACCATCTTCAAATCTGTGTCAGTTATTGGTCTGCAAAACTACTAATCAAAGGTATTTCCTGAAGCTAACATCATCTTACTTGTTGTGCTGTAAGCCATGTACAGTTGTGCTCTCTGCTGGGCACAAACGCTAAAACCCCATTAGATCAGATCTGGGATCAGACCTTGATGAATTGCATAGCCTCAAATCTAATGTAACTTCCAAAAGTAAACAAAGAAGCTGATATGATGATCTCTCTGGTGCTGTCACCCCAGCAACCACCTTAATCAAAATTCTAAGTTAGTTACGTATCTTTGGGAATTGGCCATTCTTAATTGGAATCGAACCAGTAGAGAAATATTAGAATACAAATTAAAATAAATTCCTTCCAGCTAAAAGTTTTAAAATGCTTCCATTTCAAAATTGCACGTGTATGCACTTTTGACTCCAATGAGTGAATTTCACCAATTTTATCCAAATGTGTTTGCATTAATATTTGCAAA
This sequence comes from Carcharhinus amblyrhynchos, assembly GCF_965287045.1. Classification (NCBI taxonomy): domain Eukaryota; kingdom Metazoa; phylum Chordata; class Chondrichthyes; order Carcharhiniformes; family Carcharhinidae; genus Carcharhinus; species Carcharhinus amblyrhynchos. The sequence goes on from NC_137344.1 coordinate 26,296,901, forward strand.
CATTATGTGACAATGGTCACAAGATAGAGAGATGCTTATGCTAAATAGCAAAAACTGCAGAGGTCTGTTTTTTAAGTTTATTTGTCAGTGTTACAAGTTGGCTGACATTAACACTGCAATGAAGTTACTGTGAAAATCCCCTAGTTGCCACACTCCGGCACCTGTCTGGGTAGACTAAGGGAGAATTTAGCATGGTCAGTGCTCCTAAACAGAGTGTCTTTTAGACTGTGGGAGGAAACCGAAGAACCCGGAGGAAATTCACACAGACATGGGGAAGAACATGCACACTCCACACAGACAGTGACCCGGGAATCGAACCTGGGTCCCTGGCGCTGTGAGGCAGCAGTGTAAACCGCTGTGCCACCTTGTCCCCTCTATCTGCTGTAGCCAGGTCACAGAACCCTTGAAAGAATACTGACATCCTATACCACCCAGAGATCAAAATGATGCTTTAATAACCAGGGACCTAGATTGTGGGTTAATAGCCCTTCAACAAGGAACCAGATCAAATAACTGTTAACATCTGTAAGAATTACCAGTTAACATAAAAACAATAGTTTCCGTGGATACCCAGTTGCGTTGGAGGTGGAAACGTATAATTCATTGAATAATGTTGTAACACTCAAAGTTTGAATTTATAAAAAACACCAGGGAGCTGGAAAGTGATGTGCCTGTGCTACCCGAGAGAAAGACGATAGCTTGGATCGTTGATGAATAAAATCTCCATCATCCAAACTGCCTTCAATTCACAACGGCAGTGCTCCATTATGATTCAATCAGCTTATACTTTAGGACTGTTATTTCTTCCAAGTTTTATTCCTGCCAGTAACTATCACTGCCATTAACAACAGAATACTTAAGACGCAGACAATTACAAATAATGGAGGGCAGATCTCATGATATAACTAACCTGAGGAGGAAAGTTGTCTATACTAAATTAACAAAATGATTTCCTTCGTGCCCTTAGAAAGGGCTCAATATTTTGTACAAGATCTGCAGCAGGCCAGATTGACGTCTATACATTCATTACAATAGACAGAACTCTCCCATCAATGTGTGGCACGGTAGCACAGTGGTTAGCAATGCTGCCTTACAACGCCAGGGATCCGGGTTCAATTCCCAGCCTTGGGTCACTCTCTGTTTGGAGTTTGCATGTTCTCCCCGTGTCTATCTGGGTTTCCGCCAGGTGCTCTGATTTCCTCCTGCAGTCCAAAAGACGTGCTAGTTAGGTGTATTGGCCGTGCTAAATTCTCCACAAGGCAACCGAACAGGTGATTAGGGCATTTTCACAATAAAGTGTCAATCTACTTGTGACTGATAATAAACTTTAATCTGGAACTGAGTCCAATGGTAGGGGCAGAGAGCATTTCCCACTGCAAAATCCAATGGGAAACCGCACCACATCCTCCGTCCTTGGCAGAATTAATTGTGCATTGGGGGTATGCTGCCATCTTCCATAGGAGTGTGTGCTTGATGGTGCACAGCCTGCCATCATACCTGGTGCCATATTGTAAAGGTGCCCAACGTCACTGACCTACCATTGAAGAAAGAAGATGAACCTCCTCAAGAAAAAGATGGGCCTCTAGGAACATTGGTTGGAAAATGGACTTCCTCAAACACAACGAAGCAGGAAAACCCATCTTACGGATGCTGCCCCCACCCATTGCTGTAGTGTTCCAGGGACCAAGGATCACTAGCAGCCTCCATCCCAAACTCTGAAGGTATTCCCAGGCCTTCAACAGATAAAGTCCCAGCTTTTGCATGCCACATTGATCCAGACATATTCTGGATTGGCTGTTACCCTGCTGCTGCAATGAAGAATTGGGCATGGTGGGAGGTTGGGAATGGGATGGGAGGAGATTCTCTGGCTCTGTACTTACTTAAGAGCTGTTCACCTCTATTAGCTCCCAGTTGTGATGAAAGGCTATCGTGCTGAAATGGTGGGCGGGATTTTCCAGCCCCATCATGGTGGGATGGGGGCAGGTCTGGAAAATGTGACAAGCCATTCAAAAGTCCATTGACTTTGGCATGACCAGAAAATCCCACTAGTGGAAGACGTTGTAAAATTCCACCCATTAACTCCATCAGTCCACGTTTGACCTATTGAGTGTTTCCAGCAGTTCCTTTTATTGAAAAGAAACTTCAGCTGCCTCAGGCCCAGATTACCAGCCCCTTTCAGTTTACACGGATCCTGGTTAAGATATCCCTGCCATAGCTTCTTGTAATATGTACCAAAATATACACAACTGTAGCTTTTGAAGGTTTTTATTTCCAAAATGGCAGCAGCTCGATGTGTGAGACAATTTATGTGTTTCTTTCCAACATTAACAAAATATCCCTGCAAAAGCACCTATTGCAATTTAAGCAAAACCTTTTCTGTGAAACATTTTAAATGTTATTTTTATTCCAATTTCCCTCTAAACGTGAATAATGGTAGAATCTTGCCCAGGATTGCTGTCAGTTTGCATAAGATAATCGTTATTTTGAGAAGAAATAAACAGTAGCTGTTATGACCACTTAGCGTATGTTACAAAATATACAGATTCCACTTTGAAAATCATACAGTATTTCATTTGTCGCCCGAATAACATGTTGCAAATAGACTCTTGAATGTAATGACCTGGCTTGCTTCTTTTCGGGAAAATTACATCAGATAAAGTTAAACATTTCACGCTGTACCATGTACAAAAGTAAAGGGATGGTTTCTTTGTGCTGTAAGATCTGGGAAAATAAGGATGTGTTTCCCTTATCAACAGTAACTAAATAGATTTGCGGAGTTTGTACTTTTCATTCAGAGAAATGGAATTTGAGCCAAGTGATTTGCCACCCAAAGTATGACAGGCAGGAAGTGCATGGGGAAATGCTACTTAAAAATATTGAATATGGAAAATCCATTTAGTCACCTCTGGATCATCTGTGATGTCGCTCACTTGAGTCCCAGGGCATGCACTTGTATAAATATGCATGATTGCATTTACAAAACAAATGTATTATTGAGGTGTAAATATGTAAATCTTACAAAAGAAGCAAAAAAGACAGCGGCAAAGACAGAAGTTTAAAATGGTGGATGTCGCCAAGTGAACTAGCAGGCGAGGCATGATGGGGGGAGGTGGGAAGGGGAGGACACACTGAAAACAAGAGAAGACTTAATACAAATAATGAGCAAGAACATGAGAAGTCATTTCGAGGGCCTCATTACACTTCATTGATGAGCTGGGAGCCCTGAACAGGCGCTCACCAGCCATTTCCCATCCTTGCTCCTTCTGGCTCCACAGATATCGTTTAATAAAATCAGAAGCTTACCCCGATTACACAGCAACTTGCACGGCTCATTCACTCACTCATGGCTCAAAAACGTACGTCATAACAAGTCATAGCTTGTTGATTCCCACAGCCATTAAAAACATATATAGTGTACATTAAATGTACAATATATACGTACATTATATACATACATTATAAGTGTGGGTTTCCTGTGGGTGCTCCGGTTTCCTCCCACAGTCCAAAAGACGCACTGGTTAGATGCACTGGCCATGCTAAATTCTCCCTCAGTGGACCGGAACAGGTTCCAGAGTGTGGCATCTAGGGGGTCTTCACAGTAACTTCATTGATGTAAGCCTACTTGTAACACTAACAAATAAACTATATATTGTAAAGGGAGATTATGAGTCTTTGTAAAGTTTGAACAGTCCAAGGAATAATCAGCTGAGGCCACTCAATTTGATAATGGCTTTATCATTTATTGGCCTTACCCCTTGATGCAGTGAAGGTGCTGTATCAAGAGGTGTCTGCATTTACATAAATCAACATTTTGTCAGGAAAAGGTGGGTGCTCAGTTGTTAGTTCTGAGTCAGAAAGGTCTGTGATCAAGACCTACACCAGGACTCGAGCTTAAAAACCAAAGTTAACACTCCAGTGCAACTTTGAGGGAATGCTGCAACGCCAGAGTCTACTGCGTGAAATTTTAAACCTCAGCTCGAATTTTACTGGCCCACTAGCTATGAGAATAGAGCAGTCAAGGGATGATCCATTGACCTTGCGGGGGATTTTATGATTTTGGGACGAGTGAGGCAGTAAAATCCTGCCCCATGTCTCTTCCCCCAGGGGAATGCATTATTTTGAACAGGAATAGGGGATTTATCACTGGTGCCCTGGCCAATATTTACCTTTCAATAAACATCCCACGAAAAAAAAAGATTATCTGAGCATTGTCACGTTGCTGTTTATGGGAGCTTGCTGTGCAGAAATTAGCTGCCACTACAATGCAACCTTGACTGAACTTCATCGGCTGTAAAGTCAGACATCCAGTGGCTGAGAAAGGCACTAAATAATTGCAAATCTTTTTGAAAATGTGAAAGCCTCAGGGCAGCATTCATGACACGTTACAAAAAAAATGTCAAAGTGATTTATTAAATGATATGGGAATAGAATTAGATAATAATAATAAAACAATGCCATTGACTCCACTGTGTAAATAAAGAAGCCTATTGTAAAAATATATTCATATTGTAATCAGTATCTGCTATTATTCGTATGATTGATCTCTTCTATACAGGGTCCATAGAGATTGATTTTATTGGCACACAATCCTGAGAAAACAATACACTAACGACAAATACAAGTTGTAGACAGCTGTAGCTCTATTATAAATCTCTAACCCAAAAAGACCCGATTACTTGGTTGGTCTCGATCCAGATTCTTTCAATTCTTTGAGAACAAAAGGGGGTATAGCTCAGTGGTAGAGCATTTGACTACAGATCGAGAGGTACTCAGTTCAAATCTGAGTTAATCTTTCCATGCTAAATTGAATTTTTAAGCACGGCTAGCTGAGTCAGTAGAGCATATGACTCTTAATCTTAGGGCTGTGGGTTCGCGCCCCATGTTGGGCAAGCATGTCCTTTGGGCGGCACAGGGGTTAGCACTGGTGCCTCACAGCTTCAGGGACCCGAGTTCAATTCCCGGCTTGGGTCACTGTCTATGCGGAGTTTGCACGTTCCCCCCATGTTGGTTTCCTCCCACAGTCCAGAGATGTGTCAGTTAGGTTGATTGGCTATGCTAACTTACCCCTTAGTGTCCCGGAATGTGTAGGTTAGAGGGATTAGCGTGGTAAACGCGTGGGGTTGTAGAGGTAGAGTGTGGAGTAGGATTATTGTCAGTGCAGATTTGATGGGCCAAAATGGCCTCCTTCTGCACTGTAAGGTTTCTGTGATTCTATGACAAATAACATTTGAGAGCAACATTTAAGGTGATCATGCTTGTTCAAATAATGCCTCAAATTCAGAAATATTTTGTGATTCTCCACAAATTGGCTAATTCTACTTTACCTCCAAAGTTTACCCTTCTATGATTCAGCTGGTTACTGAAGTCAACAAGGAGGAACTGCTTCTATTGACAGAAATAGATGGTAGCCAGAGGAAGACAACTGCAAACGAACTCATGGGGAGCAGAGGAGATCTTTGAAAACAGCACCAAGTTCTGATGATCTGGGATTCACTACGCAGATGGCTGATGGGAGCAGATTCAACAGTAACTTCCGAAAGGGAATTGGAAATTTGCTTGAAGAGAAAGAAAGAAGCAGGAGTGTGAGAGAGATTGGATCGCTCCTTCAATGAGCTACCAGAGTGACAACAGGCTGATTGGCCTCTTTATTCATTCAAAGTTCATTTCAAACTTCACGACTGTGGGGAATGAAATTGTCAATATAATCCCTGACTGTGAGCATTCAACAGAGGGGGTGCCATATCTGTCAACATCGTGAATTCTTTCTCCCAGGGCGGTGATAAAAGCTCTTGTGCTACAATCTCCTGAGGTAGATGAAAATTGGTCCTGGGGGCAACATTGGAAGGGGAATGAGAGCAGTGTTTTTTTTTAGCTGATTATTACATTCAGCAATTTGCATTTCTAGCAATAGCTCAAATCTGTCTCTCTACACACAGAAACTGGAGAAGGTGCGTGACACTTCTTAAAGTTCATAAAATTAAAGTGTGCAAATCCTATTGCAGTAAAACATTAATGTCCTAAGTAGACAACAAGCAAACCCTCTGGAAGGAACAATCCACAATGTTGACAGATACGGCACCCTCGCTGTTGAACGCTCGCAGTCAGGGATTATATTGAGCATTTCATTCTCCATGGTTGTGAAGCTTGAAGTGAACTTTGGATGACTAAGTATGCCATTCAGCCCGTTGTTCCTCTGTTAGCTCATTGAGGGAACTATCCAATTACTCTCACAGTCCTGCTTCTTTCTCATTGTCCACAATTTTTTTTTCTTTTCAAGCAAATTTCTAATTCTCATTAGAAAGTTACTGTTGAATCTGCTCCCATCAGCCATCTGGGCAGTAAATCCTAAATCATCAGAACTTGGTGCTGTTTTCAAAAATCTCCTCTGCTCCCCCTGAGTTCTTTTGCAGTTGTCTTCCTCTGGCTACCAATCCTTCTGGCAATAGAAACAGTTCTTCCTTGTTGACTTCAGTAACCAACTGAATCACTGAAGGGTGACCTGACAAATTGGAAGTCTAGTAGCTGCTCTTCTACAAGTCAAATGACTGAGTGAAATTCTTGTTCTTTGCACTGTGATAGTGTGGTTTGAAACCCTGAGACAATTGTATCAAAAGCATGCAGGGTGGAATGTCTGCTCCATTCATCCAATGTGTTCAGCAGGGAGCTGTGTTAATTTTTAATAACCGGACATAATTGAAATGCAAACAGCATAATCCTTCTTCCGATAGGCAGTACCCTAAGTGGGAGTGCAAAACACTAGCAGGACACCACTCACTGAAGCAAGCCTGTGGCAACACACGTCCAGGATGGACAAAGGAGCAGGCTGCTAAATGTCAAGCCCAGATTCTTTTATACAGTGATAGATGAGCTCATTGAACCAAGTCAGCATCAGAAAGATCTCCTCTTCTCTACTGACTGTGTGCTCAGGCAAATTTCTGAGCAGCAGGTGAGAATGATAGATGGAAATTAGACAAGCATTTAGCAGAGCCCAGCTGGGCATTACAGATTTTCTTTTTAGTGGCCTCACCAGGGGTGCAAAAATAAAAGTCCTCTTCACATTTCTCCCACTCTCTGCTTAGCTCTAAGTGGCCCTATTTCAGTTCTAACATTAGCAACCATTCTCTGCTTCCCATGTGTTTCCACAGAATGGGACACTTCATTGCAGCTCCTCTTCCTTCCATTCACACCCTCCATGCTTGCTGTTGCCCTCAGAACTATTCCCCCTTGGTCAGACTTTTTACCTCACCCTGTTGCCATGTAAACTATAGTAAGTTGCTTCGCATATCCTGTAAACTCATGAACATGACAGTGGCTAAGCTCCTTCAACTCTTCTTGCTCAACTGCACAAAGTAGTAAGAATTGCAGACATTTTGGGCAGTCGTTCTACCCTTACTCGCCCCAAGACTGGAAAATCCCACCCGAGGTCAACGGACTTTTGCATGGTCCCGCATGGCGGGAGGGGAAAATTCCGCCCTCTGGGTTCATTTTTCTAAAAAAGAAGTTATTCTTTGTGCATCAGTAAGTGAACGTTGAATTAGATTAGTTGTCAGGGAGCTTCCCAATGTTTCCACTGGCCAGAGAGTCCTACCCAAACTCAGATGAATTTGCACGGGAAGACATCAGGCGCACAACTCTGCCTCACGGTGCTCTCAGGCGATATCTCTGTTGACAGGTGCGCATGTGAGTTGGCAGTGTGCGCGCCAATTGAACATGCAATTGAGTCTAATTTTACATGGTCCGCGCTTGGCACACAGGCAAATCGACCAACTGGCATTCACTTTTTTTCCACCAGATCCGATCCAAGGCAGAATCAAATGTGCAAGATGAAATTAAAGAAAAGGAAATGTTTGAGGGTTGAGATGTTTATGTGCGATGCTGCCAGTTACTTGATTCTGTACAATACATAGCATTTTTTTGGTGCAAACGTTACGGGAAAAATACTGCAGCTCCCTGAGGATGGTCCAGGCGGCTTGGTGGAAACACCTGCCTGCACCTCCATAACTCTGAGCGCCTGCCCTTTTCCACCCTCTGCGACAGCGCTCAGCCTTCTCAGAGAGCATGTTTCATGCTAGTAGCAACTGATTGGGCTGTGGGGCCAAGCACGGCTATAAACACATTTCTCACCTACCTCCTGGCCTACCAAGTGCACTGACCAGACAAACAAAAAATTCAGACCAAGATCGGGAGCAGGCCTTTGACAACTTGACCAGATTCCTGTGCATGGCCTTGAAAACGTCAAACATTTTAGCACAAATGGGACGGGAGTGAGGTGAAAATTGGCCCCTTCTGGCTCAGGCCTCATTTCCCCAGCAAAAATAAGACTTTTTTTTTATTAATCAACCATGACATACTGTTTTGAACTTCATTTTTATTTGTTCACTGGATGAGGGTGTCACCGGCAAGGCCAACATTTATTGTCCATTTCTTACTGCCCTTGAGTGAAAACATTGCCCTTTCTGAAAAAAGGAGGCCTGGATAAGACGTTCTTTCGGAGTGTGGGTGCAGACCCGATGAGTTGAATGACCTCGTCCTTCACTAGGATGACAAAATTCCTGTAAACATTTCAGGGAATAATGAAGATATGGGCTCATAACATCCTGCATCCCCAGTCCTGCATTTGGGGAGTACCCTAAAGATGCACTGGGAAGCCCTCGCAGATGTTCTCAAGTGAAATTGTCTCGCATTAACTTCCCCTGGAAAGTTGTGCCGGGCTGGGAAACATCCAACAAAGTGACTTAAATCACTAACTTTGGAGGATACTGCCAGTATTATTATATTGGTGGTTAGACTGAAAGAGTTATATAAAAAAAAAAGTACTTCTAACTTCAGTGCAACTATTTTAAACACTCAAACTGAGTGGTTCATCTGATCCAGGAATTATTATAATATTTATAGTTAAGACCCAGTTACAAAAAATTACCAAAGATGTACATCCGCACAGAAGTTATCTATATCCACAACTAAGTACTGATTAGGTTTACATCATGCATAACATTTGGATATGGTTATCCAATTGCAACTTGTGCACGTCCACCAATTTAAATAATCATGCACATATTTCTTTCAACACAATTATGCAGTTATCCTTCTAACCAGTTGTATACTAACTCCCCTATCTTACTGTCTCTTGTTAGAACAGACACTAACAAGCTGCAGCTGTATATAATTCAATAAAAGTCTAGCGCATATACTGTGTGATTGAGTCCAGGAGTTTTATGGTCCTTGACACTTATCTGGGTCTGCTTTAATCAAGATGTTTGGTTTCCTCATGGTTTTCCTGTGTGGTTGAGATACAGCTTGCAGCTTATATGATTTTTCAACTTGTGTGATTATTAACCCTGTCAACCAGGCTGCTGCTAGGTTTCATATGCTGGTTACATGGCCAATCTTATCTGAATGTAGTCTAACTCTGGTACTTGCTTCAAACTGGTTTATTAACACCATATATAAGATGACTTAGAGTCTCTCAAGAGTACAGACTGCTCCATCCTTTCTCTTGGCACATGATTGCTGATGTCACTGTTACATCACGGTCTACATCAATTATTACCATAACTATTCTATTAACCCAGCACACTACAATAGTATCCCCATGCATCTGCTGCCCTTGTCCTTCTAAGTTGAAGGGATGAATGCGTGGTAAATTTGACAGAGGGTGTATAATATGGGAAAATGTGAACTTGTCACATGGGCAGGAAGTGCAGTATATTATTCAAATGGTGAGAGATTGCAGAACTCAGTGTATGCAAGTACAGCAAGTGATGAGAAAGGCAAATAGAATGTTAGCGTTTGCTATAAGGGGAATAAAATATAAAAGTAGGGAGGTTTTACTGAATCTGTACAGACCTTGGTGAAAGCAATCTGGAGTATCGTGTACACGTTTGATCTCCTTATTTCAAAAAGGATACAAGTGCATTAGCAGCAGTTCAGGGAAGGTTCACTTGACTCATTCCTAGGCTGAAGGGTTTATCTTGTGAAAAAGGATTGAGTGGGTTGGGCCTATACTCACTGGAGATTAAAAGGACAAAAGGTGACCTTACTGAAACATGTGAGATCTTGAGGGAGTTTGATAGGGTGAATACCGGAAGGCTGTCTCCACATTTTTGATTTGATTTTATTATTGTCACATGAATTAAGATAGTGAAAAGTACTGTTTCTTGTGCACTATACAAACAAAACATACCGTTCACAGAGAAGGAAACGAGAGAGTGCAGAATCTAGTGTTACAGTCATAGCTAGGGTGCAGAGAAAGATCAACGTAATGCATGGTAAGTCCATTCAAAAGTCTGAGAGCAGCAGGGAAGAAGCTGTTCTTGAATCGGTTGGTACACAACCTCAGACTTTTGTACCTTTTTCTTGACAGAAGAAGATGGAAGAGAGAATGTCCGAGGTGCATGGGGTCCTTAATTGTACTGGTTGCTTTTCCGAGGCAGCAGGAAGTGTAGAGAGTCTATACTGGGAGGCTGGTTTGCGTGATGAATTGGGCTACATTCACGACCTTTTGTAGTTCTTTGCGGTCTTAGGCAGAGCAAGAGCCATACTAAGCTGTGATACAACCAGAAAGAATGCTTTCTATGGTGTATCTGTAAAAATAAAAGAATCGTAGCTGACATGCCAAATTTCCTTAGTTTTCTCAGAAAGTAGAGGCTTTGGTGGGGAGAATCAAACTGGGGGACAAGAGGTCAAGAATTAGAGGTCTGTCTTTTAAGTTCAAGATGAGAAGATTTTTTTCTCTAGGAGAATTGCTAGTCTGTGGAATTCTTTTCAGTAAGAAGTCTCACAACACCAGGTTAAAGTCCAACAGGTTTATTTGGTAGCGAATGCCACTAGCCTTCGGAGCGCTGCTCCTTCATCAAGTAAACCGACAAAGGAGCAGCACTCCGAAGGCTAGTGGCATTTGCTACCAAATAAACCTGTTGGATTTTAACCTGGTGTTGTGAAACTTCTTACTGTGTTTACCCCAGTCCAATGCTGGCATCTCCACATCATGAATTCTTTTCAGCGCAGAGCACAACTGAACTAATTCCCATCTACTCAACATCTCTGCAACCAAGACAGTAGATAGCCCAGCAGCCATAAAGTTTTGTTAAGAGCAGTATATACAAAAATTACAATCTCTGGTTCGAAGAGTGCATGGGGGATTTCCAGAAAATTCTATCACACCACTGGGATATAAACTACATGTTCATAAAGATATGAAATTATTTTAGATCAGTAGACGATTAGAATTGGTTGGTTCTAACTGACATGGCAGCAGATACTAAACCAGTGCAATGTTCCTTGTAGTAATTGACCACAGATAATTTTCCAGGATTAGGAAAGTATCCCAGCGAGATGTAGCCTGTAATCACCAAGACCATGTCATCAGGATTGTTGGCAAATTGACACTCAGATTCAAGCACAGCTTCTTCCTGCTTTCATCAGACTTTTGAATGGTCCTACCATATATCAAACTGATCTTTCTCCTCACCCTACCTGTCACTGTAACACCATGTTTTGCATCCTGTCCTTTTCCTTTTGCCCTATGTACTTCATGAACAGTATGTTTTGCCTGTATAGCATGCAAAGAACAACACTTTTCACTATACCTCAGCACATGTGACAATAAATCGAATCAAATGAACCAAATAAAATGTTCCAAAGATATTAGTATATTTTTCAAGACTGGGTGGACGTAGATACGGGCATATAAAGAAGGGGAGAAATGAAACTGTTTACAACTACAATGGTGTTAGAAGCCTGCAAAATATACATTTAAAAATGCCCCAAATTTTCCATTTTTGTACACCGTAGAAGTGCAAAATCTGACTGAGGTCTTGATCAACAACTAGGGACTGTGTGGAGAACAGGCAACTGTGCTAGCATGGCAGTGTGGGAGTTGATGAGTTGTCACATTTTGCAACTCTTTCCTTGGCTGACACGGAGACAGGGTGAGTCTCAGTATATAATTTCATGCAGAAAGTTCATAGGTCATCTGGGTGTTACAAATTTTAATGTGTCGTTTCATGTAGAATAACTGAGTGCCCGGAATTAGATTTTTTGACTTTGCAAGCTTCGGCAGATTTCTGCTGTTAATTTTACAGAAAACCTGCACAATTGCCATCAACTTGTTAAGCAGCGTTTTCAACTTCTGTTCAAATTAAATTTGCTGGTATTAAATTTAGCTGCAGCTAATGTAGGCATCCAATCACATTCAAGTTGAAATGATGCAAATGGAATCACCCCCTTGACCTTTACAAAGCTAGTCTCGGCACGGTTTCTGCCAGTGATAATAATGGAAAACAACTTGCAAAATTACACTTCAGAGAGGCAGGAGATTTGCTCGCGGAACACAAATTAAAATGTGCACACTCATTTTGAAAAAATTAAACAGATGTTGAAAAGTATGCGCTCATCATGCAGCTGGACAATAATAGCCATTGTGGGAACATCAATATTTAAATATAAAATAGACCTGGACGATATTAATGCTGTGAAAAAGATATCTTTTTTTTAAATGCTTTCAATAGGAGAAAAAAATTAACCTCACTAATAGTTTGCATAATTATATTAAGTTAAATGTGATTTCATTCTGACGTTTTTACAATCTAATTTTTTAACCTCTATACTGGATACTGCAAAGGTTCTGGGTTCCAACAATATTCCAGCAATAGTACTGAAGACTTGTGCTCCAGAACTTAGCCAAGCTGTCCTAGTCCAGCTACAAAGCTGGCATTTACTGACAATGTGGAAAATTGCCCAGTTATATCCCGTCCAAAAGAAACAGGACAAATCCAAGCTGGCCAATTACCGTCCCATCAGTCTACTCTCTATCATCAGTAAAGTGATGGAAGAGGTCATCAACAGCACTGTCAAGCAGCACCTACTCAGCAGTAATCTGCTCAGTGACGCTCAGTTTGGGTTTTGCCAGGGTCACTGAGCTCCTGAACTCATTAGAGCCTTGGTTCAAAGATGGGCGATTCTAGAGTTGAGGCTAGAGTGACTGCCCTTGACATCAAGATGACATTTGACCAAGTGTTACTTCAAGGAGCCCTCACAGAATCAGGGAAAATTTTTCCACGAACACCAAGGAAGATGGTTGTGGTGGCAAAGGTCAATCATTAGCTCCAGGACATCACTGCAGACACTCCTCAGGGTAGTGTCCTAAGCCTAACCATCTTCAACTGCTTCATCAATGACCTTCCCTCCATCACAAGGTCAGAAGTGGGGTATTTTGCTGATGATTGCACAACGTTCAGGACCATTTGTGACTCTTAAGATACTGAAGCAGTCTATGTCCAAATACAGCAAGACCTGGACAATATCCAAGCTTGGACTGACAAGCAACAAGAGCCAAGTAACATCTGCACCACACAAGAGCCAGGTAATATCCATCTCCAATAAGAAGGAGACTAAACATGCCCTCCTGCAAACATTTTAGCCGAGAGATTCAAGCACATCCAAAAATGAGCACACACAGTGGGTTTGTTTTCACACCAGAATCAATGGGCCCTGGGCACTTGTAATTATTGGCCTTTGCACCTCATTATATCATTTTTCTATCCAGCTGCAACACCCAATAGTTACTTCCAGACAGTTTGTCAGCAAGAGGTTTTGGTTACTGCCATGTTGGATCTTCTGATACTTTTGCATTAACGAAATAATCCTTCCGGCTAGCCTCTGCACCCTTTACTTTCCAGGACATCTGTGGTTTTTATGACACCCATATTCACTCTTCCATCACTCTCACTGTTGTGTTCAATGATTCAATGTTCAAATATGTGCGTCTATTGAATGCTGTCTATACTGTGTGCTGCTTGTCATGCTGTGGTTTGAGAAACAGTAATCTAGAAGTTTGGAACAGCATACATTCTAAAAAGTATTTGTAATAAAGTTGTGTTCACACACAGAAACTAGAGAGAGCCATTTCTGCACGGCTACAAGACACAAAACACAACACCCAGCATTGGCTAGTTTTCTCCAATTGTCTTCCCCAACCAACCTCAGCAAATTCACCCGTCTGTTCAAGCAATTCCTACTGAGTAAAGTCCATTATCCAAAATCATAAATAAAATTCAGGAAAATTTGCAAGACATTGCAAACATGGCCATTTTGTCCGCAGGCATGATGCTGAACTTTGTTGCCCTGCCCTAACCTTATTTTTCTATTACTTCTTACACTCGCAAAACATAAGCTTCACAAATCATAGTTCATCTTTCTCGAGTCCCATGTAACATGCTCTGGCTACAAAGCTGTCTTAAGAAAATTCTAGTCTTGGTTATAGATTCAAGGTGAGGGGCAGGAAATTTAGGGAGGATATAAGGAAAAACATTTTTACCCAGAGAGTGATTAAGGTCTGCAATGCGCTGCCTGGGAGGGTGGTGGAGGCGGGTTGCCTCACATTCTCTAAAAAGTAACTGGATGACCACTTGGCACGTCATAACATTCAGGACTATGGGCCAAATGCTGGCAGATGGCATTAGGGGGAGTTTGAATATCTCTAATGTTTCAGTGCGGACTCAGTGGGTGGAAGGGACTTTTCTGCTCTGTATGATTCTATCTCTCCAATTTTCCTGCAAGATTGTAGGTTCCGTGTAATACTGTATTCCCTCCTATTCTGAAATGTTTTTACTCAGTTTTTTCACAACCTCAAATGGCCTTCATATAATCATCTTCTCTCTTCCCCTCTTTAACAACTTTAAAAAGAATTTTTTGAAGATTATTAAATAGGCCAGCTTCACCTAATGTTCACCACTGCATTCTGTTTTTGTCATTTCAATAAAGGGCACATTTGTCATTACCAGTTTGGATATGGGTTCTCATCCAAAGCATCAATCTATCTTTTGATTTTCAGCTGCTGAGGGACTCGCTGTGCATATCCTGCAGTTGTCATTTTTAGTTATAGATGACAGACACCCACACCAATCTCACTGTTGAAAGTACAGATAGCAACAGCCACAGAAACCATAGCAATTGAAGTCATCTAAAAAGCACAATCTCTACCAAATAAAACCTGCCATCCAAACAGTTCGAATGAAGGTATGGAACAGAAACTATGAAGTCATTAAGCTTTGCCCACATTCCTTAAGGTCCCTTAGAAGTGCAACAGAGCACTCTTACAATGACAGTGGAAAGTAACCACCAACAATATATGCAACTGTGACAGCTAAGTTAGGCCAAATGATCACGTGGGTTGGTCAGTTCACTTAGCACTCTGTTGACAGAAAATATGCATACCAGACACCTCTAGCCTCTGATGCCTGTCAGTTCTTGCCTGAGTTGTCAGATGTCTTAGCTGAAGGGAATGTGAGAAAGTTTCAAATGCCAGTGCAGCTGAAGTGCTCTAAACCACTCAGACACACTGGCTCTTAATTCCCATAACTCTATGTCAATATGCACTAGGCTATAGAAGGCAACAGGGAAGAGACATTAATTGATAAACATGCAAGGACAAGTTAACTATAAAAATGTCCACGTTTTTGTCTGAATGAATTTCTCAGGATTTTCTCAAAATTAAGATTGCCCCAGTAATTCAAATGATTTTCATTTTCGAGCGGCCACAGATTATGGAGTGTGTATGATACAGAAACATTCTTGCTTGTTTTGAGTGCTTCTTTCCGCCCCCCCCACCCCCACAGAAGTGGGGTCCTAATCAGCCGACAATGATGTGGGCACTCGCACCAATTTTGATTTCTAAAGATATTAAAGAGACCATGGGCAAGATTTATCCTGCTATTTATACCGTTGAGTAGAGAATGCCTCAACTTGCTTTTCTCTTAATGCTTGCCGATAGGTGAATACGTTTATTCATCCATGATCGGATTTTGGGCCAATGGCAAATTTACAAATGTGGTGAAAGCCTTTTTAGGTTTGACATTTTTAATGCATCAAAGACTGGCTTGCATTTGTCTATCCTCAGGCACTGTACTATGAAGTAACTGGAAAACTAGCACTATAATTTGTCAAAAGGTGTCCCCAAGTTCCAAAACAAAACCCACTGGTTTGGCTGTATTGGCTAAGAATTTGAGGTTTAAAATACAAAACAGAAATGAATTACAAGGAGTAAGAGACTATAAAAAAAACTGACAGAATTAGCAGAGACAAATTATATTTACATAACACCTTTAACATTCCAGGACATCCTGCTGTATCCTCTGATGGTCCTCATCACTAGCCACAAATCCACCAATCTTTGTGTCGTCCGCAAACTTACTAATCAATCCAGTTTCCATTTTCCTTCAAATCATTTATATATATTACAAACAGCAAAGGTCCCAGCACTGATTCCTGAGGAACACTACTTGTCACAGGCCTCCATTCAGAAACCCAAATGAGAACGCAAAGAACAACAAATGGAATTACTGAATCCCGAGGCATGAAGAATCAGGGCAGAGAATTTCTTCTGGGTTTACAATTCATATCTATCGCTATTAGAAAGGCTAAGGAATTACTGAAATTCAGTCATGCTGTTCTTGGCATAGTTAACCAGACCAAACCAAAGTATATAATTTCGAACCCAAGGCATGGATAAAAACTACTCAAAATGAGAAAGGAGATACACCACAATGGCTGTTAGAAACTGAAGGCATCAGTCACTAACTCTCTTGTGAACAAGAGTTGACTTTATGTTTTAAGAATTTATACAAACTGAACTTTAAATCCTAATTGTCAAATGAGATTGAGTGTGACAGATTAAGCTTTATAATACTGGCAGACTATTTAATGATGAAATGCAGCAACAAGGGAGAGAATATTATCCATAATACAAGTAGTAAGTTAGTTATTAAGGTACTTACATGATTGTGTTGCTGTAGAAAAATGTTCGCTATGTTTCTTTTTTTGGGGGAGGAGAAGGTATTAAGAATAGAAGTTATATAAGACGGTTATGTTTTGAAATGCCTCTTTTGGGTAAAATGACCAAATCAAAAGTACATGTAACCTGTTACAGACAATAAGCCTATGTGGCCTGGCTACCATGTGGATAAGGGGCTCAGGTCAAGTGCTATTGAAATCTATGTGCCAGGTTTGACACCTGAAGATAAAGGGCAGTACATTGGCTCTTCCATGAATAAACATACAGAATCTCAGGCAGTCTGACTGAAGATCCTTCGACAGTGAGACAGATGGAAGAAAGAGCATGTATTGGAGAGAACAAGGAGCAGCAGCTTCTGCAGCCAGTAAAGGGAAAAAAGACTATTTCTCTATTAGCTACCAAACAGAATGCAAGATGTTCTCTCAAAGAGATGGAGTCTATGGAGACCTAAGGACACTGAAAGACACTGAATGGGGTCCAGAGAAGTAATATTGTGCCATGCTGCTGGAGGTTGGCTCAGAATTTCTTAGAAGGCTGAAAGAACGGACCTTTTACAGCGACTGGAATTTATGGCTCAGGGAAATGGGTGAAGAAGCCCTATTGGAAGCTGAGAGTAACTCAGAATGCACACATAAGTACTGTAGTTTGTGAAGAGCGTGCTGTAATGTGCTAATGCGGCATAATGTTTGAGTGTATTAAAATGCTAATGAAAAATGTCTTTTCTGTAATTTAGTGTCCTAATTGCCTATTAAGTAATGTTTAGTGTCCTAGTTGCCTACTAAGTAATGGTTTTGGTTTAAAATAAAGACAAATACTGCGGATGTTGGAATCTGAAACAAAAACAGAAAATGGTGGAAAATTTCAACAGGTCTGACAGCATCTGTGGAGAGAGAACAGAGTTAATGTTACAAGTCTGGATCAAAACTGACTCATGCAATCGCGAAACTTTAGCTCTATTCTCTCTCCACAAATGATGTCAGACCTGCTGAGATTTTTCCACCATTTTCTGTTGTTGATTTTAGTTTGTTTATAATATTCAAAGTCTTAAAATGTGATCCTTTAGGAATTGAAAGCTCTTTTTCGAAGTTATTGTCTCTATGGGGATTGTAACAACTAATATTCTGAGAACTCAGGTTGGACTTAAGCAACAAATTCACAAGTCCCTCAATTATGTGGAATCTGAAATGTAGCTTGCATTAACTGGATTTCCTCCCCCGACCCAAGTTAATTTATCGTAACAAAATGGACGTAAAAATGACTAATTAAGCAGCATAACATCCCATGTATAATCTGCATGGATGTTTGACCCATTGTAAATTCATCAGGGCCTTTCCTTCAACACACATAACACTTCCTGCAACAAACGCTATTTTAATTTCAGTGTTGAAATAGGATCATATGCTTGCCTCATGACCAATTTGCAAAATCACAAAGATTAGTTGTAGCTTTGGAAGCACAAAGCCTAACTAGTATTTGTAATTCTACAATGGTCAAACCAGCCAACCTTAAAAGGGAGTGAGGATGCTGACTCAGAAATGTTAAGTAAATGTTTCCTCAATTACCTTAATTTGGAATGAGGAGAAGAGATTGTCTTGCATCTGGACTATTACTGTCAGTTACTCGCCGTTCATGCTCATTCCTTCCAGTTCACTCCCCTCAGAGTCACCTCAGTGCTATGATCAGTATCTCAGTTGGTCGATGTTCCTCTCAAGGCTGACCAGTGAACTTCTTCAGGCCACCTGACAGCTCACCCATATTAGGATAATGAGGCCAGAGGTGAAATATCAGTTGATCACTATGACAGATTCACAGCAAAATTTGGACACTGATAAACTTAGACTCCGATGAACTTTAAGATTTTTTGCCTAAAACCTCATTTGGGATTGGAAGCTAGAAACCTTTTGCCTCGACAGGTGAAAGTAGCAAAGAATGGAACACCGCAAATTCTAGTTGTAGTTTCAGATTTTGCAAAGCCAAGGGTGCACTGGCTTATTACATGTTCAAATCAAACTGAAGGCTAATAGTGTTTGGGAAGGTAATTGGAGACAAACATAATAAAAATAGGGAATCATGCTTATATCCATTAATGTTGGTACTGCGCTGTTCCTTGGTAAAAGCCTAACATTAAAAAGGACATTTTGAAATATCTTCTGTTCTTAATTAGAAGTTTCTTGGTTAATCTTCTGAATCAGAACCTTTACTAAATAGCTTGGAATTTTTATTTTCAGGATGCATGTCAACACTTTGTGAAGAATTTGAGTCTTTATTTTGTTATATTAATACCTATTAAATGATAGCTAAGCTAGTGGCACAGTGGTTAACCATACTGCCTCACAGTGCCAGGAACCTGGATTCAATTCCACACATACGCCCAGCAACTGAGTGGTTTACTCCAGTGCCCAGTTTCCTCCTACAGTCCAAAAATGTGCAGGTTAGGTGGATTGCCCATGCTAAATCACCCCTCCATGTCCAAAGATGTGTAGGTCAGATGTATTAGCCATGGTAAATACATGGGGTTATGAGGATTAGATGGCGGATGAGCCTGAGAAGATGCTGTTTTAGACAGCCGGTGCAGACTCAATGGGCCAAATGGCCTCCTTCTGCACTGTAGTGATTATATGCTTCTACGAAAAACTGAACCATATTTTCACAATGCGAGAAGATGGTAATCCAAATTAATGGTCTAATGGTTCTCTCCATTGAACCAATAATTGCTTGATCAATGCAATCACTCCTCCTGATCTCCTTATCTGGCTAAGCAGCTGATAGAGATCATTCCTGTGTCATAGACTTTAATCGTTTCATGAATTCAATTATTGAACTGTTGCAACGGGACACAAGGATAGATTGAGGTTAGTGAAGACCTGGCTTTTATCACTAATTATATGAGTGTAGGTGCTTATATTGCTGTAAGGAAACCCGACATGAAAACATGAAATGCTTATTGCTTATTTCATTACGGACGCAAAGATTTTTACTGCTTCGGAAGCATTTTTTAAAAAAAAAAATCAACCTCTTAACTTCTAAACTAATTATAAATCTATAAGCAAGTGTTCCTGATCTGTAAATAGATTGCAATAAGTAGAATGATCAAATTGAACTAAATCAGATCAATTTGGACACAGAGATAGAATTTATGAATTTCTAAATTCAATATATTCTATTTAAAACAACGAATGGGAGACATTTTCCATCCATTCAGGATTCATTCTATAAGTCATTCAATCACTGGCGGCACATTGGTTAGCACTGCTACCTCACAGCACCAGGGACTTGGATTCAATTCTGGCCTCAGGTAACGGTCTGTTTGGAGTATGCACATTCTCCCCATGCCTATGTGGGTTTTCTCCAGGTGCTTCAGTTTCCTTCCACAGTCCAAAGATGTGCAGATTAGGTTGATTTGCCATGCTGAAATGCTCCTTGGTGTCAGAGTGATTAGGGTAAATATGTGGAGTTATGGGGATACAGACTGGGTGGGAATGTTGTCAGTGCAGGCTCAATGGGCCAAATGGCCTCCTTCTGCACTGTAGGGATCCCAAGATTCTATGAATTCAAATGATAAATTATTCTCAAATTACTCCTTCCTTAACACCCTGTTTTAATTTTGGAATAGAACTCCCCAGTATCAATAGTTATCTGCTTGTTTTCTGCCAAATGTGAAATTGGAAGCTTCAAGGAAGAATGGGCTATGGCTGAATTGACAACTGGAATCATCAGACGTACTCTAGTAAGCAGGGTAGAATTACTGCAGTGTCTCAAAATCTGCCTCTTCAGACAACTAATTGGACACATGTTATTCACGCTGGAATGACAGGTTTGTCAGGCAGAATTTAAGCTGACTCTGAGTGAAAACATACAAAAAGGGCAAGGAAAGATGATCAATGTTTACCTCTGATGCAACTTTCATGATTCAACTGCCAACCACTGGTGAGTTCAAAGCAAATGAAAAGAACAATACACTTATGAACAATTTCAGGAGAAAAAGATAAGTAATAAGCTGGAAGAGATTATCTACAGTGCAGGATTAAATGACTATAACTGACCTACATCTATCATTCTGATTTCAATGCCCTTGCAAACGTTTCAAGTACTTTCTTAAATTATTGTAGCATACGTTTACTTAACACTGATTTCAGAGCGCAAGAGGTGCTCCCAGCCATCAAAGTGCACCCTTTGCTTGTGCATTTTTGATCCTTGCTAAATCATATAACTGGTCCAATTATCAATGTCTATATACATAACTAAAATCTCAGCCTAACTGCCATGCAGTTTTCATGTTTGCACTGTGATGGTACTGTGACTTTAAGAAATGTATTTTGATCACGGTTCTCTGCAGAATGCTTCAGCAAGTCCCTGGGATTTTGTTGGCACCATTTTGTCTGTAGCCAGTGTCCTTTATTGTTACTAAAGTAGTATAATTGGTATGATGATGATTTTAATCTGAACTAATATAGTGTCCTATGGTTTTATTGTATTGCTGAGTGGAGCTTGATTGGGAGTGATTGACAGATCATGTCATGTGACTGAGGACAGCTATTTTTCATGCAGTTTTTAAATTTTGTTTTCAGGAGCAGCTTGAAGCTGAGAGAAACAGCAGTGTTTTTTTCCCTCTGGAATTGGAGTCCTTGCTGTTCCCGAGGTACTATGTTGGAAACTGCCAGAGACTAGTTTTCCCCCTCTAAGGTTTTTGCTGTTTTGAGGATATATCATCCTCTGAAAACTACTGTCAGGTTTGCTGTCCATAGGTGTTACAAAGCTGAAAAATCGAGCATCACGTGAGCATACTTGTTTTTGTGTTTGACCTGAAGAAGGGAGTATGTCTGTGGAATGGTGCTTTAACTTTGAACAACAGAGGTAGCTAGCTGTTAGAAATTATACTGTGTCATGTTTAAATTTTGTAATTGGTAAAATATATGCTTTTTATTTTTGTTATACTCTATCTGCATTCTTAAATAAACTTTCTTTGATAAAAGCTTCCTAGGGGGTCACTTGAAACATATCTGGAATGAAACACCTTAAGCTCACCCAAGCCAAAATAAATGTAAACTTAGGGTCTCGGTTAACTTCACAGAATACCTTGGCTTTCTGGCTCAAGTCTTAACAGCACTTTCTCCAGAATCTTCATGTCCATGACCCAAGGCAGGGATATCAACCAAAACAGGATATGATTGTTTAAGTACAGGTTAAATAGGAGCAGCACAGTAGCACTGCTGTCTCATATCACCAGGAACCCTGGTACGATTCCTGGCTTGGGTCACAGTCTATGTGGAGTTTGCATATTCTCCCCACGTCTGTGTGGGTTTCCTCCGGGTGCGCCAGTTTCCTCCCCCACAGCGTGAAAGATATGTTGGTTAGGTGCATTGATCCGAACAGGTGCCAGAGTGTGGCGACTCAGGGAATTTCAAGCAACTTCACTGTAGCCTTACTTGTGACTAATAAATAAACTTTAATAGATAAATTTTTACAAGTTGCATAACCTGATTTTGTACTTTACTCGCCTGCCAACACTTCCAAGGACTCTCTTTGCACACAGATATGCCACCCGATATTGTTTGTACTACTTTATCAATTGGTCAAGGACTAGTCACAAGCCCCTATTCTTGATAATTTTCATGAAAATGGATTTGACACCTTCAATTGCTTGACTCCATGTACATGACACTGCATTTCTCCACATTAAGAAACATTTGTAACGTACCCAGCCCTTCAATTAATTTGTCTGAATCATGTTAAAATTCACTAAACCCCTTCATTACTTTCCTAAGTTTTAAAACCTCCACTGTCGCCAAGACAGACTGAAAAAAAACAAAATTGGTTCTACTTGAAAATTTACCACACAGTGCATTCCTTTCTTCTTCCAAAAACTTAACCAGTGGACACATTACTCTTGTTTCAACTGTCATCACTGAAATTTCAAGAATGTACAAAATTTGTGGAATTACTGGTAGAAATGTAAAATATGCTTGTGTAACATTATGGTTTATTTGTGAAATGCTGTTATCTAAAGCACCCAACTTACTAAACAAAAAGAGGTGAAGATATGAAATGGACCACTTGCAGCAGATCATTCCAGAGCTCTGATAACCACATTTTCAGTGTCATCACCTAATTAAGGTTAATTTTCAATCTTGCAAAGTATGAAGGAGAAACTGCCATGACATTTTTTTCAAAACTACCACAGTGAGAAACACACAAAGAAACAGGACACAGAAGTAATAAATACAAAAGTCTTTATTACAAACGCCAAGAACTTTCATAAGCAAAGAAAATATTGAAAGTTGCATTAAAAATAACTAATAGGTTGAGATGTTTTCCGAAAGGTTCAGACTTGTTCATAGTTGTTCTGAACCAAGAGCACTGATGTGGAGAAATCACCTAAGCAGACAAGTTTAGGCTTTTCTTAACTAACTTTACCCTTCACTGTACATTCTTCAGTTTAGACCTGGAGTGAAAATCAGAAGCACCTGATGCTCATGTAACGATGAAATAATGACAGAGATCTGAAGAGGGGTGAAAGCTAAACTTGTGCAGAGTTCCTAACATGTACCTGCAGCTGTAGTAATAATGGTTTTAACAAGGCCAGTTATGGAATGGCAATAAATGTTGGCTTAGCCAACAATGCTCGCATCCCTTGAATTAAAAAGATACAGTCTTGAGTCACTTAAGTAGAAAAAGCCTGAAGAATTCTATCAAAGCCCCAAGCATGACAAAACAAAGAACTGCATCCCAATTAGGTTTTGGGACTTTTGAACAAGAGGTTAAACTTGTACAAACACAACTGATTAACCGAGACTACATATACTTTGAAGTATTCTCTGCAGTTCATCCTGAAATATATAACAATGCCTAACATCCATAGCCACTGAAAGCTGGTCAAAGAAAATACCACAACAATTTTAGCAATTTCCGAAGTGTGTTGAGTTTTGTGCAATATTTCAGTCGTACCAGTCATCTTCAAAGATGGAGTGGCACGATGGCACAGTGGTTAGCACTGTTGCCTCTGAGCACCAGGGACCTGGGTTTGATTCCTAGCTTGGGTCACCGTCTATGCGAAGTTTGCACATTCTCCCCATGTTTGCTTGGGTTTTCTCCCTCACTCCAAAGATGTGCTAGTTAGGTGCATAAGCCATGCTCAGTTCTCCCTCAGTGTGCCCAAACAGGCGCCGGAGTGTGACGACTTGGGGATTTTCACAACAACTTCATTGCAATGTTAATGTAAGCCTATTTGTGACTAATAAATAAACACTTTTCTTGCCGAGTAGCTATTTTCAATTCTGTCAATTGTTTTTTGATCCCATGTAAATCTACTGTGGAATGTGTAGGTTTGTGACTGCTGTAGCGCTCTCCTTATTTACTAGGTTAGAACAAAGAAAAGTTAGTTAAACAAGTCACATAGCTAAGTTTTGGAATCTAAGCTTCTCACTTTAAATAACAGAATTCTGACTGGATCTTATGCGCATGTTGATGTAACATTTTGTTGTTACCATAGCTGTTCCAGCGAACGATTCTGAACAGAACAGATATCTGAAATGTGGGCGAAAATCTACCACAAGTACACTTTTAACCAGTTCCCTGCAGGATTTTCGACGAAGGCTCAAAATTAACTTACCGTCTTACTGAGCCCGTAGGATACTATTTTTATTTATTCATTTGTGTCCCAAGAAGGCTTTAATTAACACTGCAATGAAGTTACTATGAAAACCTCCTCATTGCCACACTTCAGCACCTGTTCAAGTGCACTGAGGGAGATTTCAGCTTGGCCAATGCACCAAATATATAGGAACTGAGAAACTGGAAGCAGAAGGCCATTCGGCCCTTTGAGCCTGCACTGCCTTTCATTTTGATCATGGCTGATCATCAAATTCAATATCCCGATCCCGCCTTCCCCCCGCCAATTTCTTGATCCCTTCAGTTTTTGTTACCTGAATTTCAGTTGACTAAGCCATACTACATTTAGCTCTTTGGCGAGCAAGTGTGTGATACAATGGTGTATCAATCCTGCAAGAAGGTAAGGAAATCTCAAAAAAAGAGAGGATTTTTCACTAGCCGTTGACTGATGACAGATTCCACTATGAGGAAAGTATCTTTTTTTTCTCCTCGGAGTTGGATGTAGATTTCACACACAGAGGGGGAATGATGATGGGGATTAGTGTCACAGCTGTGGCATATCATTGGCTCCAATGACACATCTGTGGTGACTTTAGTAGACAGCTGCTTAGGAGATTTCGTATTTTCATTTAATTAAATTAGCAACCTGTTAGCTTTCAGGGAGAGGAAAAAAACAGTTCGCTTGCAGGTAGCCAAGCCAGGATTTGCCATACAGAACACAAAACCTAGCTCCTTGAGATACAAACCAAAAAAGGAATAGATGGAAAGGTGATTCTGAAGCAGTACAGAAGTGTCTCACAAAGAAAGTAGAATGGCTTACTCAGGTCATTTGTTTGTAACTGAGGTAAGCACATCACTGGCATTGCAGCAGTTCAATGACCTGTTGCTTTATGATATTGAGCCGACTATTTACTGGGGCAGGTTTTCAGATTGCCCTTTGGGGAAGTGGGAAGAGCCACAGACAGGAGACTCAGAAATAAGGGTTTGTCCAAAAGCCCTGCAGTTTTAACGACAGGTCTTTACATTTTGTTTTTCTTCCTGGTTTCCTGCCAGACAGATTGATTGATCAGCTGGCAACGCTGTCAGGTGGAAACACCTGGAGCAAAAGGCTAAAGTCATAGAACAGTTATTTCTTCAATGTGGGACACAAGGAGTCAGGAAGGAGATTGTGGTGGGAAATGAGGAAACAGGGCAGGGAAGACCATGGATTTGGTGAGGTGAATTGCAAGATCGATTTGCAAGGAGTGGATTTACTGGATAGCTGGTTGGGCCTGGGGGCTTCTACTGAACCACAGATATGGATATAAAAGTGTTTCACTTTGGGACCAATTCCTCTTGTCTTCTTTTACCTGCCAGGTTTCCCCAAAGTCTGCGAAACACAGCCAACATGAGTTAGAAATAGAAATCATGCTCGAGATGGAGACACACCGCCTCCTTAAAAAGGTTTTATTGATCAAAACTCTCTCCCGAGGATGGATTGGACGCCCACCCTTTGTTCTGCCTCTGTGAATATTGGGAGTGGGTGGGACAGGATTGAATTTGAAATTTTAGCACCTTAACATCCCACTCAACCTACCTGAGGTAAAATTAACCCCTATTTTCTTTTCCCTTACTTACTAATACAAACAAAGATGAAAAAATATTTTTTGTGCTGCAGCCGACAATGTATCTGTGCTGCAGTCATGAAGATGGTGGGATGCGCCAGAATTTTTAAGAGCAGACTGATTTTGGTCCATGGTACTCACAAAAATATTGGTCATTTTTCCAGTGTATTTGCTGGCTTTAGAGTGGCGTTGAAATAAAGGAACAAGTTATCATCAGCTGTCAGTTTGAAGCTTTATTTCAGAAATGTGCTTTTCAGTTAAAACAATTTGGATTCTGGTACCTTGAAGGAAAACCTTGGAGTCCTCCAGGGCTCAAAGATAATGACTAAATCAAATGAGGATTCTCAAACTTCTTCTCATTGCCTTTCCTCTCATGCATTTTTCAGGAAATTCGGAGCTGACTGGTTCACAAGGCTCTTTGATTTACTCACAATCAGCAGGGTAGGTTCAACAGGTCTCATAAATCACACTAATAAAAAACTTTAAAAGGACAGAGCAGAGCACTGCCCTGGACTGACTATAAACCCATTCAGTGACAGCACCATTGATGAGCTACTCATTTCAACAGTAGAAATCCTCACAAAAAGCATGGATTTGGAGCACTTCCAATTAGTCCAGAGTGGTGGAATGGTAACTATATCGCTTCAAAAAGTTCCTTGAAAAGCAAAATGACTGCCCACGCTTGTCAATAAGAAGTCTCACAAGATCAGATTAAAGTCCAACAAATTTATTTGGAATCCAGAGCTTTCAGAGTGTTCCAAAAGCTTGTGATTCGAAATAAACCTGTTGGACTTCAACCTGGTGTTGAGACCTCTTACTGTGCCCACCCCAATCCATCGCCAGCATCTCCACTTCCAGGTGACTCTCACCAAGATGAGAAAGGAGAACATTGGAAAGTACCAGGCAGACTGCTCAGAATTTGTCCTGTTGAAGCAAATACCACACACAAAAATAAATCAGAGGAATCGTGCATTGAACCAAATACAACAAAAGGAAAAGTGAGCATTGACTGGGAGATATTAATTCCTCCAGACTCCTACCCCACTACCATTTTACACCCAATGACAATATCAGGAAATCTGAGGTCAGGCAATATATAGAATTGATCAATTATTACACACAGCTTGTCAACAGAATGTCTCAGTGCTAACCTGCAAAGCCGTACAGTTCACATGGTGTAAATGAGCATTGCCACAAACTCAAATTGGGTCTATGTTGCAAAGAAGGAAATTTAGATTTTGTCATGACTTTCATCAATGCTGAACAATTTGTGAATTAGTAATTTATCCTAAATCATTAGTGCCATCTTACTTGTGCACATTCTAGGGAGATATGACCACTATCTGAACTAGCTACATACCACAAGCAGATATCCCCATGAGAATCCCCCTATAGGAGAAAGAGAAGGATACCTGTGGCTAGGTGTTCTTTGTGGACCCATTGGGTAAATGTGCATGTATCCTGTTTTAGTAGAAGATTCATATCAGTAGAAATCCAGTTAAAAAGGAAGACTGTAAAATAAGATTAGAGCTAAAAGTGCAACTTGTGAAAAGCCAGTCTTAATACGTGATGCACCAAATTGACAATGAGTGTATCAAAATTACTAGATCAGGAGTTACTAGCCACATATATACCAGGCTGAATTTTAATGTGGAGGATTGGTCCTCTCCTGATTCTGCAAATCGTTTCAATTATCTACATCAGAAAGATAATGGAATACCCTCCACTTGGGTTCTCCTGCTACTATACTCAAGTTTGAGCACTACGCATGATAAAGCAGCCTGCTTGTTCAGTAGGCCATCCATTGGAATCAAACTTCGCTTCCTTCAGTACCAGCTTACCATGGTTACATTGGACACATTGCAAAAGCTCACACAAGAGCTCCTTCAACAGCAACTCGAATGCTTACAATGGAGAGAGACTGATAAGAGAAAGACAGGGAATGATGTCAAGAAATAAAGAGAGAGTTGTAGACCAAAAGAGAGACAAGAGACTACGTAGAAAGAGAAATCGAGTGGCATTGTGATCCTTGTGCTGCGCTTGTCCATATTATACAATCACTGTCCATGCTCAGTCTGAAGACAAAACACATGTTTTCTCGAGTTGTTAGATCATCCCTACAGTGAAGTGATGGCTCTGCGCGTTGCTTGCGTCTTCTCAAAAATGCTTCCAATCTTTGGATTTCCAGGGCTGGGGAGGTTATAATTGCCAATAACCTCTTTAAAAAAAATCAGCAGATATGTCAGAAATTGTTCATTTATAATTGAGCTTCGCCGTACGAGATGAGGCAAGATCTCGCTAGCACAACCACCTTTAGATTGGCTGAACGAAAATAATTCCCAGCTAGGGTGAAAATAGATAACTACCCATAAGTTTGTTAAAGCAGCTGTGCTGTATTTTCTCTCATTTAGCTATTCTTGAAACCAAGTCTGTAAAAACATGCACCTTTAAACAGTTTCACAATGTGCCTCCTGACTCTGGCCCTTGAAAATTAACCAACTTTATAGCAACCATTAGTGTCTGAGATTGTGAATGAACAGCTGTGTCCTGCTCACTAATGAGCGACAAATCAATTTCTTAGCACCAGAAACAAGAGATGGGGCTGCAACTCACTGCCGACAATGCCAACGGCAGCCCAAAAGGAGGAGGCGCGTCAGCAAATCATTATTTACAACTAATTGTCAACAAAATCAGGGAAAGAGAGAAAGGGAGCAACTGCTGAGACACATTAAAGGTAACTTGCATTTTTAATTTTCAAAATTAGAAATTCAATACTCTGGATGCTTAAAATCTGAAATCAAGCAATGGAAAATGCTGCAAATACTCAGTAGTATAGGCAACATTTGTGTAGAGAGGAACCGGATTAATGCTTCGGTTTAATGACCAGTTGTTTTGTTCTGACAGTCGATATTTACAGTGCAGAGTCCTAACTGACAGTGAACCAACAAGTAAAACCTGGTAGTCATCCTTCACTTCTTAATCACTTTACAGACAATGAATTAAAGATTAAGCACATACAACTGAGTGAAGGCAGAAGCATCAAACTATTACAAAAATACTAACATAAAAATATAAGTTTTTAAAATCATAATGTAGGAACTTAACATACCCCAACATGTAAAATTAGCTTTTCAGGGCGAGAGGGATTGTTCATGGCTAATTATGAACTTA
The DNA here is from genome assembly GCF_965287045.1 of Carcharhinus amblyrhynchos. Taxonomy (NCBI): domain Eukaryota; kingdom Metazoa; phylum Chordata; class Chondrichthyes; order Carcharhiniformes; family Carcharhinidae; genus Carcharhinus; species Carcharhinus amblyrhynchos. Next base: position 26,326,076 of record NC_137344.1, read on the forward strand.
ATATGCAATTAAAAATCTCATTCTACATGGTATAACTTTTTCAACAGTTTTTACAGGAAGATTAATTACATAAATGGAAACTTTGCACGAGTTCAAATGATTGATTTCCATCTCTGGGGAGTTCAGAAGCATAGGGTATCATCAGTGGCAACATCTGGATTTCCACACTTTGCTGTATTTGTGCAGGAACCAAGGGCTGAATCTTCAGGATCTTCTAAAGGTGGGAATGGAGCACCCTGAAGGCATCAGCAGTTGGGGCATATCAACTGCAGGATAACTTCTTCCTATCAGCCATCTTGGAGGAGGCAAGTTCAGGGGTCAGAAAGGCCACTCCCACTTGGGAGGCAATTAACCTCGTTCAGAGTTTAGGAGGCTGACTGGGATTTTCCAGTCGGCCTTCAGTTTCCTGGCAAAGCAGGAAGCTGAGTGCCTGGGTGAGGGTATAGATAAAAACTACACTATGGAGAGGCTCCCACTGTGGTAACCTGGCTACGTTTTATATTTGTTTTAAGTATCAGTGCCTGTGAGGGCACCTTCTTGTTGTGGTGTTAAATTGTTTCTGATTTAGTGAGATGGGTGTCTTAATGGATGAAAGATGAATCTCTCATTTTGTACAAGAATCTATTGTGGATATTGCGTGTAAATATTCTCCTCATTTATATATAAAGCCAGGTTGTTTTCCATTTCTAATATATTCTGGAATGACCTAGTGGTCCTCTCATGCTGCAGGTCCCTGATTAGTCTACTAGCTTTGACAACCTGTTTGGTGCCATGAATGGGCAGGCAATCAATCTCCAATAATGGGCTCACTCACTCAACTTTAATCAGATTCCCCCAGAGATGGGTTTCTGATCTGAAAAAAACTCCTATTTTTGCTTCAACACGGCACAGATTTTTCCCACCTGGAGGGGGCAGGAACAGGAAATGTTTCCCATTGTGGAGGCAGATGGGAAATCATGTCACATCTTCTGGCCCCGATCTTATTAATTATGCATCCAGAGATTTAGTGTTGTATTCCATGCTGGGCAAGCATGATGGCACGCATTTCGCAGTCGTGTTTGGGTGCCATATTGAAAAGGTGCTCAATGTCACTGACACACTTTGAAGAAGGAAGATGGATTTCCAGGGGCACTCTGAGGCTGGAAGGTGGATCCCCTCCCGCCCAATGATACTGAAGGTAAAAGATCCACCTGTAATGTTGTTGTGTCCCGGGACAGCCTCCATCTCAAACCCCACAGGCATCTTAAGCATTCTCCAGTTAGCTATTCCAGACACGTTGTGGAGTGATCTGTTTTCCAGTTGGCATTGTGGAGAATGAGTGTGGGGGTAAGATTCAGTCAGGCCTTCATCTGCATCCCATGAGCGGCATTCAAACGAGTTTCATGTCAGCCTCCAGCGGGTTTCCCAATCCATCATGGGTTGGGATTGATGTAAAACTGATTTTTGGGCTTCTCACTGAATTCGCCCTCCCCGCCCACCATGAAATCCATTGGAGGGGCCTTGGGAGAAGACTGCTGTGGTGAAAATTCAGCCCTGAAAGGCAATGTCAGTTGTAATGATGCAAACACTGTCAGCTTTGGTGTCATTATAACTTCAAAATCTGGGGCTTTTTTTAAGGCTTTTTCTTAATGGTTGACAAAGTTATTGTAACAGATTAAATATAAATAAAAAAACAAATTCAGGAGTAAATAAGAACCTATTGGGATTGCAGGATGCTAATATCGAGACTTTACAATCTTTGAATTTTTACTAAACTGAATTCTAAAACTGTTTTCGTGGAGTACTGCACATTTCAATTTATTGGGGTATAATGGTAGGACTCTCACTGAGGAGTCAGAAGTTTGAGGTTTCAAGTTTCACACCAAAGGTACATAATCCAGGTTAACTGTAATATTTTCAATCAGGGCATTGACTTTGGCCTATTGGAATACGAACTCACTAATTAAGGAGTCAAAGATCTTTTCCATGTGTTTAGCTGGGAGTGTCAGTTCCTCTGGCACTCCCGAAGGTAGACTGCTGACTGATAGCACTTTGTACTGCTGTTGAAATTCTAAATAAAGGGATCTTGTTGAAGGGACTTCTGCCTCCAATGACTTATTACGCTAACACTTCATGATTCCATGGACCCCTCTGAGTTGGATATCATCTGTAAACCTGACTGCTTTTTGTAGTATTTTGGAATCTAGGTCATTTATGTAAATTTGAAATAGCATTCCAAAACTGAGCCTTGACTGATCACACTCTGTATTCCCCCACTTTATTGGGGGATTGGTCCGCAACTATGCTTAGCAATCCATAGCGATGGGTTTGACAAATGAGAAGATGCCAACCAGCTTGGAGGGGGCTGAGTTGTGACCTGGTGACCCCGCAACCCTGGTACAATATTAGGCAGAACAGATAGTGTAATGTTTACCAGGCAAAGAGGCTTCAGGGAGGCATAATGTAATGCCACCCTTGAACTTGGTTTTAGCTATGGCCCAGATATTAACTCGAGCTTCAGAATAACATTGCGAATAACAAAAGGCTCATTTGTGAGTGATTTGATATTCTGGAGAAAAAGGTAAAGGGAACCACTGAGTGTTCTTCCCACACCAATAACAACTAATAATTATATTACACAATTAACACAGCAAAACACTAGAAAACACTTCATCAGGAATGAGTATCATACAAAATTTGACACTGACTCACATGAGGAGAAAATAAAACAGGTGATTAAAAACAATAGGCTTTAAGGAGGGTTTAAAGGGAAGAGAGATTGAGAGGCAGAGCCGTTTACAGAGGAATTCCAGAGCCTAGGGCTTTGGTGATTGTGCCTTCAGGGATGCACAAGAAGCCAGAATTGGAACAGCACTGAGATTGTGAAGGAATGCAAGGCCAGAGGAGATTACAGATATGGGGAGAAGCTAAGCCATGGAGGAATTTGAAAATAAGGATAAGAATTTTGAGATTGAGGTTTTGCCAAATTGAAAGCCAAAGTAAGGTCAATAAAAAAGAGGAGTAAGGTGAGAATTAGATTTGGTGTGAGATTGGATCATACGCCATCACGGCTTAGAAATATATTGCCCGTTCCTTCACTGTCGCTGGATCAAAATTCCTAACAGCATTGTGGGTGTACCCTACACTACATGGAGTGCAGTGGTTCAAAACAGCAGCTCACCACCACTTTCTGGACGACGATTGGGGATGGGCAATAAATGGTGGCCAAGTCAACAAAACCCACATCCAATGAAGGACTAATTGGGGCAGTTATATCATAGAATCCCTAAAGTACAGAAAGAGGCCATTCAGACCACTGAATCTGTACCAATCACATTTCTACCTTGGCCCTATTCCCATAACCCCACGCATGTATCCTGCCAATCCTCCGACACTAGGTTCAATGTAGCACAGCCAAGCAACCTAACCCACACGTTTTTGGACTGTGGGAGGAAACCAGAGCATCTGGAGGAAATCCACACAGACACGGAAGAAAGTGCAAAGTCCACCAAGGCCAGAATTGAATTTAGGTTCTTAGTGCTGTGAGGCAGCAGTGTTAACTACTATGCCACTATGCTACCCGGTATTGCTGTTAAGGAGTCAGTGATAGGACAATGAGTGTCCTGGAGAATCCAAAGAGGTACTGGGGTAAGCTTTCCATCTTTTGCAAGAGCAGTTCAAGTCAAAAACCTTGGTAAGAAAGGTTGTCTCTGTGTTTGTGATGGCGTCAGATAGTGATTAAGGATGAGAGAACAGGGATGAAGGATGGCAATGGAAGGAAATGAAAAAGGAAGGTCAAATGGGAACCAAGAAATAAAAAGGTATCAGACACAGAGTTAGCTTATAGACAATTGTGTGTTACATAGATGGCCATGATGTGGGAATGCCGGCGTTGGACTGGCGTAAACACAGTAAAAAGTCTGACAACACCAGGTTTCAGTCCAACCGATTTATTTGATAATACTCACAAGCTTTCGAGGGGACTGCCTCTTCGTCAGGTGAATGGAGAGTTCTGGCCTCAGACAGAGCATGTAAAGCACAGACAGTTTAGAGATTACTGATTAAAATGTGAATCCTTACACCTAACCTGCTATTCAAGACCTGAAGTGGCTGACAATGTGAGTGGAAGGAGCACTGATCACAGGTTACAGAGATGTGTATTGTCTCCAGACAGTACAGTAAGTGAGGTTTTGCAAACCCAGGCAAGTCACGGGAGTTACAGATAGTGCGACATGAACCCAAGATCCCTGTTGAGACCGTCCTCATGCGTGCGGAACTTGGCTATCAGTCTCTGCTCAGCGACTCTGCGCTGTCGTGTGTCGTGAAGGCCGCCTTGGAGAACGCTTACCCGAAGGTCAGAGGCTGAATGCCCGTGACCACTGAAGTGTTCGCCAACAGGAAGGGAACAGTCTTGCCTGGTGATTGTCGAGCGATGTTCATTCATCCGTTGTCGTAGCGTCTGCATGGTCTCCCCAATGTACCATGCTTCGGGACATCCTTTCTTGCAACGTATCAGGTAGACAATGTTGGCCGAGTTGCAAGAGTATTTACCATGTACCTGGTGGATGGTATTCTCACGTGTGATGATGGTATCCATGTCGATGATCCGGCATGTCTTGCAGAGGTTGCTGTGGCAGGGTTGTGTGGTATTGTGGTCACTGTTCTCCTGAAGACTGGGTGGTTTGCTGCGAACAATGGTCTGTTTGAGGTTGTGTGGTTATCTGAAGGCAAGAAGTGGGGGTGTGGGGATAGCCCTGGCGAGATGTTCGTCTTCGTCAATGATATGTTGAAGACTCCGGAGAAGATGTCGTAGCTTCTCCGCTCCGGGGAAGTACTGGACGACAAAGGGTACTGTGTCCCGTGTTTGCCTTCTGAGGAGATCGGTGCAGTTTTTCGCTGTGGCGCATCGGAACTGTCGATCTATGAGTCGAGCACCATATCCTGTTCTTATGAGGGCATCTTTCAGGGTCTGGAGGTGTCTGTCACGATCCTCCTCATCTGAGCAAATCCTGTGTATACAGAGGGCTTGTCCATAGGGAATGGCTTCTTTAACATGTTTAGGGTGGAAACTGGAGAAGTGGAGCATTGTGAGATTGTCTGTGGGCTTGCGGTACAGTGAGGTGCTAAGGTGACCATCCTTAATGGAGATGCGTGTGTCCAAGAATGCATTCTCATAAGGGCATAAGTGTTCAGGGCATTCAGCCTCTGACCTTCGGGTAAGCATTCTCCAAGGCGGCCTTCACGACACACGACAGCACAGAGTCGCTGAACAGAGACTGATAGCCAAGTTCCGCACACATGAGGACGGTCTCAACAGGGATCTTGGGTTCATGTCGCACTATCTGTAACCCCCGTGACTTGCCTGGGTTTGCAAAACCTCACTTACTGTACTGTCTGGAGACAATACACATCTCTGTAACCTGTGATCAGTGCTCCTTCCACTCACTTTGTCAGCCACTTCAGGTCTTGAACAGCAGGTTAGGTGTAAGGATTCGCATTTTAATCAGTAATCTCTAAACTGTCTGTGCTTTATATGCTCTGTCTGAGGCCAGAACTCTCCATTCACCTGACAAAGAGGCAGTCCCCTCGAAAGCTTGTGAGTATTATCAAATAAATCGGTTGGACTAAAACCTGGTTTTGTCAGACTTTTTACTGTGTTTACATAGATGGGGCAGAGAGTCAACAAAACATGTGAAGATAAGGAGAACAAGATATGCAACAATATAAAGTTACAATGCCTGAGCATTAGGTTAGTAAAGAATGGGAAAGACAACTGCAGTACATCATGTGGCTGGCCAAATCTATGTTCTAATTCACACAATGTATTCAATTAACTGATTAGTTAGCATGATGATACCCAAATTGGAAATCCTAGGTTTATTATGCTGGTAATTGTTAGTTAACAATGAGCTACCATGGGCAGTCAATTATGGATCATGCAATACATTTTCAGTAATGTATTTGATTCTAAAATTGTTACTGATTAACCCTCAGACTATAAACAGCCCAAATCAATGATCATTTACTGAGCTGGCAAGAGTTTAAGTTTTAGCTTGTGGCGTGTGACGATGAGTCAGCCATGGCTTAGTTGGGAGAATTCTGAACTCTGATTCACAAGGTTCCAGCTTCAATTTCCACTCCAGGGCTTGAGCACAAAATCTAAAGCTCTCTCTCATACAGCACTGTCATTTTTTAGATACATCATTAAAATCCCCTACTATCAACATCCTGGAGGTTACCATTGTCTGGACTAGCTACATAAATAATATGGCTATAACAGCAGGTCAGAGGCTAGGAATACAGCGGTGAGTAACTCACCTCCTAACTCTTCAAAGTCTGTCTACCATCTAAAAGACGCAAGTCAGGGGGTCTGATGGAATATTCTCCACTTGCCTGGATGAGTGCAACTCCAGTAACATCCAAGAAGCTTTGCACCATCCAGGACAAAGTAGCCCAAACATTCACTTCCTTCACCACCAATGCACAGAGGCAGCCATGTGTGCCATCCACAGGATGCACTGCAGGAGCTCACCAAGGCTCCTTAGACAGCACCTTGCATTGCCACAATTGTTACCAATTAGCAGGAGAAAGGCAGCAGACACATGGGAACACAGGCACCTGGAGTTTCTGTCCAAGCTACTCACCATCCTGGACTTGGAAATATATCACTGTTCCTTCACTGTCAAAATTCTGGAGCTCGCTCCCTACCACCATTATGGATGCACCTGTACATCAGGGATTGCAGCATTTCAAGAAGGCAGCTATCCACCACCATGGCAAAGGCAGTGAGGAATGGGTAATAAATGCTGGCCTAGCCAGTGACGTCCACATCCCATAAATGAATAACAAAATACCAATCTGCATCATAAAAGTAGATCGGCTGATCCTTGCTGTTTGTGGGAGTTGCTGAGTGCTACATTTTCTACATCACATCACTGCCTACACTTCAAAAGTACTTCAAAGGCTGTGAAATGCCTCAAGATGTCTGGTGGTCTTGAGATGTCACAATACAAAAAATTATTCAGATCAAGAATTGCATTATTACTGCGATAAATACTAAACAATCTTAAACCGAAATTCACCTTCCATCTCCCAAATCGACCTCTCCAAGATCACCTTTTTGATGAGACTGACCACTAGCTCCTATTTCCATTAAGATTGCTGACCACAACTTTGCTTCCTGTTTTTCACGTTAGCCAAGATTAACTGCTTTCTGTCCTTTAAAACTGATGTCATTTCTGCCTCCATAACATCACCTGACTGCCCTTGTCTCAGTCCACCTACTCCAATCCATGGTACTGCTTGATTGATATTTCCAACTCACTCCTGACCAGCCTTCACCATTCTATCCTCCATTATGTGAGATTATTCAGAACACTGCTGCCAGTGTCCTTATTTTTGACAAGTCCTATTCACTCATCTCCCCTGTTCATGGAGCTTCCAGCAAGCAAAGCCTTGAATTTAAAATCCTCATCCTGGTTTTCAAATTCTGAATGGCCCTGCCCACTCTACCATTGTAATCCCAACTCTATAGCCTCCCAGAACTCTGCGTTCCACCAGTTCTGCTCTCTTGAGCATTTGCTGTTAGCTGCCTGTGCCTTAAGCTCAGAGTTTCTTCCCTGCACCTCTCTACTGCTCCATCACAACGGAGTGGGCAGCACAGTGGTTAGCATGCTGCCTCACAGCACCAGGGACCCGAGTTCAATTCCGGCCTTCGGTGATAGTCTGTGTGGAGTTTGCACATTCTCCGGGTATCTACACAGTTCCTGGGGTGCTCCAGTTTCCTCCCACAGTCCAAAGATGTGCGAGTTAGGTTGATAGGCCATTCTAAATTCACCCTCGTTTCAGGGAATCACCAGGGTAAATAAGTGGTGAGGTTATGGGAATAGGGATTGTGGTCAGCACAGACTCGATGGGCCAAATGGCCTCCTTCTGTACTGTAGGAATTCTATTAAGAGGCTCCATATCATCTAGCCTAATAACTCCTTACATGGCGCAATGTCAATGTTTTATTGTAAATACTCCTGTAAATCATCCTGGAACATTTTATTGCATGCAAAGCACTACATGATGCAAGTTATTGCTGTAAACCAAAACTGTAAGTGGATAATACACAATTAAGCAAATCATTTTGTTCAATACTTTAATTCTACTCAACTTTTCTCCTATTGTGTTTTACATTGTATTAATATTTTAAAAATGGATTGGTTAGGTTAGACAGAAACAATCATACGTGTTGCTGGTTTGTTATTTTCCAGGACAGAGGAACTTCCAGAATGAAATTAGGCTTTTAATCGGTCACCCACTGGGTTTAAAGGATCATTTCATTCCAATCTTAAAAGCTGAATACTGTAAATGTTAGTCTGAGATAATGAACGCTTGGCAATGATTTTGTGCCTGTATTCGCCACTGGCACAAATGGCGACATGGGCGAGAGTCTCGCTGGTGAGATCTCACGACAAAATTGTCCCTGCTGTCCGCCAGCAACATAATGTGGTTCACACCCAGGAAGGTCAAGAACCTCATTTAAATATATTACCATGTGATTAGCGGGCTTCCTGCAGTATCATTCCCCTCCCCCCCCAAACATTTGTATTGCCCCCCCCGCCCCCATCCCTCACTGATGTGACAACACATTGCCAAGATTTACAACAGATCTGGAGCAATCTATGGCTCCCAGAGGGGGAACATGCCCAGGCAGTACCCTGGCAGGGAGGTTCAGGGTAGGTGGTGGATAGGGTGCCTATGAAGCAGCTACTTTTGTCCTTCAATGGCTGACTGCAAAATCCAAGTTATTAAAACCGCACCATACATATTTTTGTACAGAATGACTGATAGCTGGGAGTTAGCTCAAGTCATTAATTGAGACTTAGGCTCATGCTGACTTTCATAAACCACTCTGAGTAGTGTTTCATCGTTATCTGAATGACTCCATTGATTTGCTGGCTTGTAACTCATGAGATGCCATATATTATCCTGTATCTAATCCATATATTAATGTGATCGCTGCTATTTATCAATGCCAATTAAAGTCTGATACAAATATAAATTATGCAAGTGTTGATATCTGACATTATGACGACTTTATGTACATGAGGACAGAAACTAATCAGGCTTCACTCAATTTCAAACCAGACAAACACTATACTATCAACCCTTAGCACTGAGAGTGGCAGGTTTCCATATAATGGCACAGGCGGGCTTAGAATTAGAAGGCTTCCCATACCTAGGGCAAAGCATAGGACAGACAAAGTAGATACTTATATCTAATTTCTGCAGCTTGTTTTTCTGAGAACAGCTTACATCTGACAATAGGTCACAAGCCTGAAATGTTTGAGAGGCACTACGGCGCATCAAACATGGCCAACCAGGAATCACCCCTGCGCTTACTGCCTGCCATTGCTGTATTGGTAGGGTTTACTGGTTGGAAATCCACCGATTTAGCCATGATATGGATATGTACATTTGAATGTACCTGCATCTTCCGTAGCTATAAAGTCCTAAATGGAATGCTACCTCTGCATCACTAGATCCACAGAGGGGGAGGTGGCATTGAATTGATGAAACATGCCCAATTTCTCTCATAATTGTGGTGGGAAGTCAACAGAAACACTGGAGAAACCGTGTATATACACCATTTCGCTATGGCTTCCATTTCTCCATTCATATTATGATGGATATTCATGACAGTTGCACAGGCAGCCATTTCCCAAATCCTTTCTCTTCATGGAACACTAACAGCTACATAGAGCAGTTCAATTGCTCAATCCTTGTTGAGATACGTAGACCAGGATTTTCATCTTCGAGGCAGGTGATAGCAGTCAAGAAAATGTCCGGCTCAGTCTCAGGGGAAACTGCCCACAAAAGCATAATCTTCATTGCCACAGAGGTGGCGGTGGGAGTGGGGGGTAGTTTTGTTGGCTGAAGTCAGGCCAACCAACCTGGGATAAAGTTTAGAGGCAGCCACAGGAACGCCCACCTCAATGCTGCGCTACTTCATCCTCATTCAAAATACAAGAGCCCGCCAACCCATATCCATCAGACTACGTCACCCTCAATGCCACTACATTACCAACTGCCCGCAGCCACCTTCCCCCCACTCATGCTTTCTGTGCCCCCCCAACACCTGGAATGTGTACCCCTTCACCCACACCCTCTGGTCCTTTAAACTTCCCATGCCAATCAATGCCTTTCCATTCCCAGCGGCCCCCATGCCAAGCTATAGTACTTCCATAGAATCATAGCAATGCAGAAGGTGGCCATTTGGCCTATCGAGTCTGCATGGGCCTTTATTGCGAGGAGGATAGAAGCACGGAGGTCTTGCTGCAACTGTACAAGGCACTGGTGAGGCCGCAACTGGAGTACTGTTTGCGGTTTTGGTCCCCTTATTTGCGAAACGATACATTGGCCTTGGAGGGAGTACAGAGAAGGTTCACCAGGCTGATACCGGAGATGAGGGGGTTAGCTTATGAGGACAGATTAAATAGACTGGGTCTGTACTCATGGGAGTTTAGAAGGCTGAGGGGAGATCTTATAGAGACTTACAAGATAATGAAGGGGCTAGATAGGGTAGAGGTAGGGAGATTCTTTCCACTTAGAAAAGGAAACCAGAACCAGAGGGCACAGCCTCAAAATAATGGTGGGGGGGGGGGGGGGGGGGGGGGGGGGGGGGAGAAAGAGAGGAGGGGGCGCAGTTTAGAACAGAGTTGAGGAGGAACTTCTTCTCAGAGGGTGGTGAATCTCTGGAATTCTCTGCCCATTGAAGTGATGGAGGCTACCTCATTGAATATGTTCCAGTCACGGGTGGATAGGTTTCTGATAGATAAGGGAATTAAGGGTTATGGGGAGTAGGCGGGCAAGTGGAACTGATCCACTTCAGATCAGCCACGATCTTATTGAATGACGGGGCAGGCTCGAAGGGCTAGATGGCCTACTCCTATTTCTTATGTTATGTTCTTATATTCCCACCTAAGCCCTATCCCACAACCCTACTGCCTTATGCATTTACCCCAGTTAGTCCCCCTGACTCTAAGGGGCAATTTAGAATGGCCAATCCGCCTGTGAGCAGAAACCAGAGCATTGGGAGGAAACCCACACAGACATGGGGAGAACGTGCAAACTCTACACAGACAGTGACCCAAACTGGGAATCGAACCCAGGTCCCTGGCACTGTTAAGGCAGCAGTGCTAACCACTGAACCATGTCGCCCACTGAACCACCATACACTGTATAAAACCAGTAAAAGGTAGATACTCTAGGATATGTTAAACAAAGCTTTTAAAAAGTAATTCATTCATAACTTTCTACTTTGTTAAAAAAAGAAACAATTTTACTTAGAAGGCAACAAAACTGTCAATCACCGTGACCTTTTAACCTATCAATAACAAAAACCACAACATCTTGAAGCCACTTAGCAATACATAAATAAACATTGTGAACTTGACAGCAGGGATCAGAGAGCCTGAGCTGCCAATCAAGCAAAACTTTCTTCTGGGGTGCTGCTGTTAAGTGCGCTCATTGTCTGGGCTCTCAGCCAAGTTTAATTACTCACTTAAGGGTCTCATTGGTCTAAAAGGGAAGGGCCCCACTTAAGATGCCACCAACAGTGGAAAATCTATGGATACGCCACCTCTGCCATCCCACCCGATTTTAGCACCCCTCCCTCTCCCTTCCCCCTCCCCCCACAACCCACCTCCCTCTCTCTCAAAATACTCCCTGGAGCTCCACAAAATCCCAGTGAGAGACTAGTTGCCAAATAAAAACCCCAGAAGAATGGATTCAGGACTGCACACTGGAAAAACGAAGAACAAAAGATGAAGAATCGTGAACATGGTCTTTGAACAATGGAATAAATCTCACCGCAGTGAGCAAAGGAAAAAAAAATCTGAAAAAAAAACAAATGCAATCATGGAGACAGAAACATAATCAGAACAGAAAAATGTGCAAAAACGATGTGACAAATTATATAACACTGAACATTTCCAGGAATAAAAATGAATTAGCTACAATATCATTTCTAATAAAACAAAGTGAAAAGGAACTGCTGCAAATTGTGTAAATACTGCACCAACAAATTTGAGTCTTATTGCTTCCTTTACACAAACACACAAATGAGAGCACCACTATTGTTTGGATTCAAACACTCGGAAGAAAATTGATTTTTTAAAATCTGCTAATTCCTCTGCACTAAGTACAAAGCATATTGCTGCAAGTGTTGTACTACTCGTTATTAGAGACCTGATTATATTCAGGATGTAAATCAGGATGCAAATCAGTGTTACAATAGATGTCACAACACTCACTACAGAATGATGGGACCTATTTTATTGTTTCATTTTTGCAATCAAGTTTGCAATCCACACTGCTGTGGTCCTGTTTACTAGTTGTCGTTTGTGTGCTGCATTCTAATCAGGGTGGCTTCAAGTTATTAAGACTGGTATCTGGCGCAATATTTATCAGAACAACAGTGGCTGCTAGTCCAAATCAGGTTTTTATCTCCCAAAGACTGACACTCATGTTTAAAGATCAGAGGAATAAATGGAATTCAATCACCAGACCTCTTTTGCAGAGATAGTTTTATTCGCAGAGACAACAAAATCTATATGTCTTGGTTGGAGGGGGAGAAGGAGGGAAACAAAAATCAGATACTGTTACATCTGTGGGAAGAAAGTGACCCAAAGTAACCCTGCACTACAGTTGGGGCTTATTGTTCTGTTTATATTAATTCCTGATTTAGATTTAGGAAGCAAGGTTACAGTGCTTCTGCATCTTGCCCTACTCAGTCTCGTTGGAGCAACTGGGTGGATTTTATTCCTTATTTTCATTTTGTGCATGCACAGACACAAGACCACACATCAATACCAATATCTGAACATCAGCTACAATGATATTAGGATGGTTAATTCAAGAGTAATTTACATAGCAGTACACTATTTATCCCCCCACCCTCCCAAGCCTGTTCAGTATTCAATGAGATCATGACTGATCCATGATCTATATCTATATATTCACCTTCTCCCCGTATCTCTTAATATCTTTCATTAACAAAGCATTTCAAGCCTGAGATTGGGAGACAACAATTGATGTTGCCATTTGTGGAAGATAGTTCCAAATTTCCACCACCAATCTGCGCGTATAATTGTTTTCTGAATTCTGCTCCTGAAATATTTGGCTCTCAAAAATCTTTGGCCCCCTGAATGTTGTCTCCCCAAACAGCAAGAAACCGCTTATCTCAATCTGATGTATTGTAGCTTTACTCTGGACTATTATCAATTCAGAGAACAGATAAACCAGACCTCTGATAACTGGATGATGTCAAACATCTGGTCCACTGACCCCTAAATGCCACTTTGGGGTGACACAGCGGTTAGCACTGCTGCCTCACGGCACCAGGGATCTGCATTTGATTCGTGGCTTGGGTGACTGCACATTGTCCCTGTGTCAGCGTGGGTTTCCCACAGCCACTCCAGTTTCCCCCCACAGACCGAAAGACATGCTGGTTGGATACATTGGACATGCTAAAATTCTCCCTCAGTGTAGCTGAACAGGAGATTTTTACAGTAACTTCATAGTAGTGTTAACATAAGCCTACCTGTGACATTAAGTACATTTTAAAATTAAAAATGAAGTGCTGGAATATTCATTCCACATTTGCGCAGTTGCATTTACTTACTTCTCCCCATAGATACTGCGGGAGCTGCTAAACGTTTCCACATTTTCTGATCTAAATCAATGGTAAATCGTTTCTTTACACAAAATAATCTGCACGGCTAAATATAAAGAAACAAATGGCAAACAAAGTACACCATTTGCCCTTTTAAAAAAAGGTAATGAAGTTATTTCAGGGCTGTTTACAAATCAGAGCAATTTTTCATGAATGGCTTTACATTCCCACTGACAGAGGTCAAAAGTGCACCTCCCAGGATGCATTGGCCATCTGAGATCTATCTTCTCACTGCAGCAAAGTACAAGATGGACAGTCTCCTGGTTGAAGAATTGGAAACTTTATGAATCCTGCAAGGTAATATCAGCTTGCAGCAAACTTGTCACAAAACTCCCTCTAGAGATTTGTAAGTGTACCAAATCCTGCAAGGTAATATTGGATTCCAGCAAATTTACACAACCTAAACGTGCTGATAGCTTACAGTATGTTTTCTGAAAAGTTACACAGTTCATTTTTTTTCTTCAAGGGCAGAATTGTCCATCAACAAAATTGAAGCATAATGTGAAAAATAATACGGTGCATTCATTCTAAGCTTCCAGCAGGTAGCTGAAGCAAGGTGCCTTCATAAAATCAAACAGCACAGATTTGAATAATGCTAGAATCAGTGATCCAACAAATACATTTTCATCTCACTTTATTAGGATGGGGAAAGACTCGTATTAATTTTACACAGTCAACTTCCTACATATTTTCTCATCTTTCAACCTAGTGAAAGAGGCCTTCCCTCCTCCACAATCACACCAGTACAATATTTGTCACAAGTTCATATCACATGTAATTCAGAGTTAAGTAAAAATTAATGTAACACTTCACTATTAAATCATGCGACTTGATCTGTCGTACCAGTTTTCAAGTAAGCATGAAGCTAGAGTGGATGTTCATCATCGAGGTGGGGAGCTCAGGTCGGAACCTCCCCCTCCCCGTCTTGGCAGACCCATCATCATGGAAAATATCTCTGCATCTCTGCCCACAACAGGAGGGGAGGGGGTGTATGAGGACTGGGGTCGTGGTCAAGCCACGCCCACCACTTCCAGGGGCAGTTCAGAGGCAGATGCAGGGCAAGTGCCAAGCATGGCTGGTCGGAAGGCCCACCTCAGTTCCCTGAAACTGCTCCTTTTCTATAAAGGCTGTTAAAGGCAATCCCTCATGCCCCCACATATATCCATGTCACCTCCATTCTATTCCATACTTCAATGCCATTTCATATCACCATGTCACCTTGTTGCTCCCTCATATCCACATGTCACTTCATATCCCTATAACACTCTATAGTCACTCACCCCTTATCCACCATGGGCAGACCTCAGGAGCAAAATAGAGATGAAAAAATAAGCTCGTCATAAATCTATGCGATCTCTCACTCATACGCACAATGCAGAAAAAAAACTTTAATTAATGAAACCTATTCAAGATTTTATATCCCTTCAGGCAGTCAGTCTGTTATAAAAATAAACTAACTTCTATTCACTAGCCATGTCAACGACAGTTAATCCTTCAGTAGTCTCTTAAAACTATTAAAATGTGAATTCTGTCCCCCACTGATAAAGATAGTTTCAAATCATTTGAAATTCAGCAAATCATTCACAATGGACTCAGCTATAATAGTAGTTCTTAGGAAATGTTAACAATGAAGTCAATCAAGATTGCAGGAACAGATCTCTAATTGTTATTTTGAGCTATATCAGATGGTCTATCAATCAATGCACTTCAGCTGTGTATTTTCTTTAAATTCTGTCCACTGTAGCCTGTTTCTTGTTTCATTTTTAAAGTACTCTGAACTTAAACAACCTCAGATAATGATGCTTAAACATACCTATCTGCCCTGCACAAACATTTACACCTCCTCCATAAAGATATAGACCAGAATCTTACACACTCCATCCCTAGTGTTGCGGAAGGTGGGCTGGTTGGGTGGGGGTGGGGGTTTAGAATTGCATAAATTGGATTCTCCCCAGGATACAATTTCATAGTGGGATAGACATGGGATTGGATGGGAATCCACCCATTAAAGCCCTTAAGTGGTTATTTAAGGGCAGATGCTGCCCAGTCTCAGTTTTTAGGATGGTGGACGCTGGTTGGAGAAGAGAACCTTCGAATCTGGGTGCCCTCCAACCCAGAACCTGGGAGCTTTGCTTCTCCTTCCTTCCCCACCGGCCAGACAGCAAATTCACCTCCGTCGCAATCCCCAAAAATAGCCCCTACCCTCCTACTCCAAGAACACCAATATTTACTCTGACACACAGTCCGGGACATCAGTTCAATCATGGTGCTGCAGTACCTCTTCTGAACAGCACAGCTCTCTGTCTGGAGGGGTTGGAGAGCTGTTGGCCAATGTGAAATCCCACCTACTGTCTATCAATGTCAATTGGCAGCGGGCCTGTCGGGCCCGTGGGGATGGATTACATGTTACGTGTTGATTCTCATGATGACTGACACCGAGCACTCGCCATCCTGAAAATTCAGGCCACAATTCCTAAACTCCAGGTTAAGGAATTTGGAACAGCAAGAAATGGAGCCTGTCTCAGTTGTGCACTAATTTTAACTACCTGTAATGAGTTGAGGTTTTCTGCCTGTGTGATTCACACTCCATTCCCTTTCCCCTGCCAGCAAAAATGCTATCAGAAATGGGAGTGGAACTAAAACTAAAACTGAAATGAGGAGGAACTACTTCTCACAGACGGTGGTGAATTTGTGGAACATGCCGTGCGATAGCACAGTGGAGTCTGAATCATTAACTGATTCCAAAAGGAGATAGATAAATTTCTGATTTTAAAAATGAGTTAAAGGGATATGGGGAACAGCTCGAGAGGTGGATTTGAGACCAGGAAGAGATCAGCCATCATCTGACTGAATGGCAGAGGGCCTGAAGAGCTGAATTGTCTACATCTGCCTATGATTCCTATATTCCTATCTTCAATATCCAGGTCCTGCCTGCGATTTTTAAAGGCCTCCAGAGTTGCCCAATTCCACAAAAATCTGGACCATAGTCTCAGTCAGGAAGTCTAATTTGAGTCTATTAACAAACACCGGCATGCGTATATTTAAAATGCTAAGTCTTCCTCAAGATATAACATTTGCAAGATACTTGCTTGAAAATGAATATTAAGGGAAATCTTGCTATAGAGGGAGTCAAGCGTAGGTTTACTTTGCTGATTCCTGGGAAGACAGGTAAGTCATACGAGGAGAGACTAAGTTGGTTAGGATTATATTCACTGGAGTTTAGAAGAGTGAGAGGGGATCTCATAGAAACTTTTCCAATTCTAACGAGATTAGACAGGGTAAATTCAAAAAGAATCTTCCTGATGTTGGGGGAGCCCAGAACTAGAGTCATAGCTTGAGGATAAGGGGTCAACCTTTTAGTACTGAGGTAAAGGGAAATTTCTTCACCCAGAGTGTGCTGAATGTGTGGAATTCACCACCACAGAACGCAGGTGAGGTCAAAACATTGTATGATTTCAAGCAAAAATTAGATCTAGCTCTTGGGGCAAAAGGGATCAAGGGATATGGGGGAAGACAGGATCAGGATATTGAATTTAATCATCAGCCATGATCAAAATGAATGGTGGAGGAGACTCAAAAGGGCCGAATGGCCTACTTCTGCTTTTATGTGTGTTTCTATGTATAAAAACAGCAGCATAGTTACTTAAATAATCTATTAGCTGTGAATAAGATTTCACTAAGCTTTTGCTGAAACTAAAACGGTAAACAAGGTCATAATCATCCTGAATACAAACACTTGAAGTCTTAAGTGATGACCAGAAAGCTCTATTTGGATGCCAGCAAATCATTTTAACACCGTGATGCTTACTATCTTCAGTTTCACCCCCAATACATTCCCAAATTCTGTGCTGTGTGTGTTAATAGATACTTTTCAACACGAGGTACAGGTCTGCCACTAATGACTAAATCAGAACAATTTGTTTTCATAATGAAAAACCTACCCTTTAATCTTCCGCATCAGTGTGTCTATTTGCAGTGTATATAGAACGCTTTGTAGCATTATCAGTCGAACTCAAAGTACTCTGAGTCCAAATGCTGTGAAGGTGATCACTGCTAAAATGTTTATTTCAACTGCAAATGAACTCTACCCCATAAAGAGAATTAGTTAAGCAATAGTATACTCGTCATTTCCAATCCCAATCTCAAAATGGATGCTAGTAGTAAAAAAAAAACTCACCTTACATTCACAAACTGAGGAGGAAAGATGGCAGCAAAGTGGCCAATGTCACTGGATTAGTAATTCAGAAGCCTTGGCTAATGCCCTTGGGGCACAGATTTGAATCATACCATGGCAATTTAAATTCAATTCATTTAAAAAAAAACTAGAATACAAAGCTATGCCAAAATCTTGTTGCCATTTATGCCGGCAGGATCTTGCTGTCCTCCCAACCGCACACCCTCACCTGGGTTTCCCATTGGCAAGAGGCGTGTTTAACATGAAACCCTGCTGACAATGGCAGGACCATAATATCCCGTCACCAGCGAGCAGCACACTGCCTCCCGCTGCCGTGAAACACACTGCAGAGAGGGAGAAAAATCCCACCCCTTGGTCTCAGCAACAGTGACCATGAAACCAACATCAATTGTTGTAAAAAGAAAACCATCTGGGTTACTAATGCCCTTGAGGGGAGGGAATCTGCCATCCTTACCCAGTCTGGCCTATATCTTAAGTGCCCTCTGAAGCAAGCTACTCAGTTCAAAGACAATTAGGGATGGGTGATAAATGCTGGTCTTGCCAGCGACACTCAGGTCACATGAAAATTAAAGGAAGTTTCCTCTAAACAAGCAGAAGCCCCACTGCTCAGGAGTTACACAAGTCTAATCACAAAGATGGAAAAACTGATGTTTCAATATTTGGATGAAGGTGCTTTCTAATTTATTATATTTTATATGAAAAATATCAGCCAGTTACCACTGAAATACTTTCTAATTGCACAATGTTCAGCTCATAAAAATAATTTTTACATTTCACTTCAATGAGGTAATATCTTGTGGCCTCTTGCAATGCGAAAATGGAGAACGGAGAAGGCAACTGATTCACCTCAAAAAGTTTAAGAAGCCAACAGAATCTAATCTCTCTCAGGTACAGAATTCCTGAGGAATGAAAATACAGGATGAGATGTGACAGAGGGGACCAAAATAAAAATGGCCTTCTTTTCAGCATGATGAGACAAAGATACCAACCAATAATTCCCCAGAAAATGCTTCATCTCAGGGGAGCTATCATGGGAGGCAAATTGGTGAGATATTTCTCAACAGGGAAGGAGGGAAAGCAGTAGGGAAACAAATGCAGCCTGACAGAACATATCATTACTAGCTGATAGACAATAGAGAGAACAGTACAAATGTATTACTGAGAAAAGCTTTGTGCAATGGTATCTAAAGGAGATACCAAATGAAAGTTAAAATGAATTGGAAACCAAAAAAAAGTTCCAGGGAGGGCATTTGAAGTTTTTGTTGGCAACCGAGACCAAAAACCCTTCATGTTTTATGAATATTTAATATGATCTTGTTGTACATCAAAACAATCATATTCATCATCAACTTTTCAATATTACCCATTCACTTCCAAATTCCAAAGAGTGAACCAGAGGGCATAGTGACCGTTCAGGATGTAGGGAACGCTCGGGGAGCTGCGGCTCGGAGCAGACAGAGGCTACAGGAAAGGAATTGTGTGCAATTTAATGGGGTTGACACTGGGAGAAATTTTAGAAGGGAAGTGCGGAGGAGCATTTCAGTGGTTGAGGAATCTGATGTGAGAGGGTATGGGAAGGGGGGTGGGGGGGGGCAGGGTGTGTTACAGGCAGCAGAACAGCCAGCAAGTTGCAAAAGGGAAAATGGCTGCAGCTGCCTAGCCGCCATGTTCCCAGTACACTCACTTTACGTGGAAACAAGATAGTACTGTGAAAATTAACAGCCGTGAATTTATCACAGATTAGATATGCTGACTTTAATGATAACAATGCACCCGAAATAATTTGGCAAGTAGTTTGACAGCAATATACTCAGGCAGGGAGAAAGTTGCATTTTTTTCTCTTGTGAGTCAAGCCCTATACCTGTGTGACACATATTCAAATTAATTGGAATAAACTTTCCTCTGACACTTTTTTTTGATCTGTATTCCCTATTTATGTTGCTTTTGTCCTCTTTTGTTTTAGTCTGTAGCTCCAAGTCTTTGTTCCTCACTTAGTAATTCTCTCCAGCTTTTCTCCTTGAGAAGGACGCCAAGGATTTTTAAAAAATTCTCCATTACTTTTTTATCTTTTTCAGCTTTTGAGGTTTTTGCTCAGCTTTCCCCCCTTTGTTGTATTCTGCTTCTTTGTAAGGTCCTACCGTGTGTAAAGATATCTTTTGTCAAACGTATTGCTTTGCGTGGGTGCCACTAGAGATTGAACTGGTTTTTGCACCTTTACGAAGATTCATTCAAGTCTGAAAGCTGAAGTCCTACTTGTCTCAAAGAGCCTTTCAGCTTGAAATAAGCTTTGTGCAAATACTTACATCTCTAACAGTGCACTTGATTACTTACAAATAGAGTGAAATCTGAAAAGAACAACATTCTCGTATGGCAAAAAAAGAGCCTGACAGGATTATCAGGTGGTTGGGGTCTTAGAAGCAACAATAAACTGTAGAACTATGTACAATTTGAATGTCAGCATACCCTCCTGTGATGCAGTATTGAATATACACCAGTACTATTTCAATGGAAAGGAAAGCATGCGATTTTATTCTTGCAAATGATTGGAAAACTTTTGAGTAACACGTTGTTTACATCTGGAGAATTAGTTTATAATTTTTTTCTGCCAGTTCTTCCAGTTTCAACTTTTATGTAATGCTTTTAAAGGGCGGGAGTTTTCTTTGAAAAGTGGGGAGAGGGCGGGGTTGCTGGATTGAGGTCAGGAAAGCCAGATGAATGGATTTCCCTCAGGCCTTGCCAAATTAGACAGCAGAGCCCGAGTAACATTTTCTGTTTCCCGGCTTCAGCAAGTCAGATCGGCTGGCAGGCATGTTGGCCTTCACTACCAAGCCTCAGCTGGGGAATGGAGAGAAAGGGAAGGAGGATTGGGTGGGGATGGACTCATAGAATCACTTACCAACTGCATCTGGCTTTCCATTGGTTGCTAGGTTTCCTGAGATCTATGAAACACAACTGGTCTGTATTACATTTGAAATCCTGGATCAATATGGAGGCAAAATATATAATAGTTTTCCAACCATCTTCTGGTAGCTGGTTCACTGCCTGCCTCCCATCAAAACTGGAAATGGGAGGGGCGGGGGGTGTTGGAGAATGGAACAAAAAATTACAGCACACGAACAGGCCCGTCAGCCCTCCAAGTCTGTATCAATCATTATACCCAGCTGAACTAAAACCCCCTACTCTTCCAGGGACCATATCCCTCTATTCCCATCCTATTCATGTATTTATCAAGACGCCCCTTAAAAGCCACCAACATATCTGCTTCCATTATTAACCCCCTCCCCCCACCCCAGACAGCAATTTCCAGGCACTCACCACCTTCTGTATAAAAATCGTGCCTCGGAAATCTCCTTTAATAAACCTTGCCCCTCGCACCTTAAACCTATGCCCCCTAGTAACTGACTCTTCTACCCTGGGAAAAAGCTTCCAACTGTCCACTCAGTCCATGCCCTCTTTCTTGTAGGCTTCTATCAGGTCATCCCTCAACCTCTGTCATTCCAGTGAGAACGAATCAGGTTTCTCCAACCTCTCCTTGTTGCTAATGCCCTGTGTACCAGGCAACATCGTGGTACATCATTTGTACTCTCATGTACCCTCTCCAAGACCTCCACATCCTTCTGGTAGTGTGGTAATCAGAATTGAACACTATATTCCAAGTGCAGGGAGGTTGGAACTTCCTACCCAACTAAAAACTGACTAGTCTTTGAAGTTAAAATTCTCCCCAAAAAGTGCAGGAACTTCTGCAAATATTTTTATAATTATGAGAATCTGGGCAATTCCTGAAGCAGCAAAGAACTTACATTTATATGGAGCCTTTCACAACCTCTTCACAGATTATTCCATACCTTTGGAGTCAAATAACTGTTATAATGTCAGAAAGGCAGCCCACAGAGTGCAATATAGTACGAAGCAAATCAGTGGTTTCTTTTGAAGTGGATCTTGTTTCAGGGATAGTTACTGGCCAGAACACAAGAAGGATTTATACCATGGGATCTTTTACCTCCACGAGAGAGCAGACGGAGCCTTGGTTTAGTGCAACATGCAAAAGAAAGCACATCTGACAGTGCAGCACTTTGTTAGCGAGACACCAGAGTATCAGCTCAGATGCTATCTTTGAACTGTGATTACAACCCACAACCTTCAGAGGCTGCACAAAAGTGCAACCATTGTGTGGCTGACAGCAGCCATGTAATTAATGGGTTGCACATCAGGCTGTTGTGGGTGAGAATGTTCCCCTCCGTTTGACAGATTCAAAAATAATAGTTCCGGAAAGGTAATTCTGGATTAGATAAAGAACTGTCGATGATAAAGTGTGGACTACTCACAGAACAAATAAAGACCAGAAACTTAGGCTGTGACAAAGTCGACCATGTTTTAGGAAACAAAACACATTCAAAAATTGGGCGTAGATATTATTTTGAGCTTTGGCATCGATTTTCAAGAGATCATTTCCATTGAGCAGGAGACAAGTGGAGCTCACATACTGTAGAAGTGGCTAGAGGCACAAACCGCATTCACAGTGAAGCCTCATTTACATTCAGTCAAGAACATTGCTCACAGCTTTGGAGCAGCTCACCGACTTAAAGACCTAGCAGCTTCAACATGGGACTTAGCAAGTAAGGTGATGAGACATTAAACTCAACCCCCGCCCCCCCGCCTCCCCTCTGCCATTCCCCACCAATAGACAAGAGCGAGACCTCAACAAGAACAGATTTGCATGTTGCACATCAGGCATTCCTGACCCTCAAAGGCCAGAAGAAAATTGCTTTGAGTCAGTAATGGGGGGGGTTACTGGATTTTCACCTAAGCCTGGATATTCATCCACACAGTGTACCTCTGCACCCAGACAAAAATTTGATCCCAAAAGTCTACATCAACAAAGCGTGGCCCATTTTGCAGGGCAGCGATGAACCAGGTGCACAAAGGATCCCATACAAGTAGAGACAGGTTAGATGAACAGAGCAATTCTTTGGAAGCTCATAAGTCATATTGTTGTTTTCAGTTTCAGCTTCTCAACACTGAATATGGTTCATCCCTGGCTATCCCAAGAGCACAGTGCTCTGTGAGACTGACCAATTGAACATTTAAAGGAAATAAAATGCTACCATTGGCTTTCTGCCATGGTCAAGAGGAAAGGCTTTATAGTGAATTAAGCCCAGTGTTTCTTATATACCTATGAGTATTTTTGTTCATTTCTTCCCTCTTTACACAATGCATGGGAAGGAACCATTTCATGAAATAGTCAAGTAGCAGCTAGATCACATTTTTAAAGATTTTGCAAGTCTATTACACAGTAGATGGCTACTACACAGTGATAGCTTGCCATCATCTCCAATGTCCCTTCCATTTCCTCAGGGAAGTCTCTCATCCCAACACCTTGCCTTGATTTGCCATCTAGTCCACTAGCCACAATGGTATAAGAATTAGTATTTCATTTTGCAAAGCAACATCATGGTCAGATTTACAGTACCAATAATGTCGTGTGGTTCTGCTATTACGTCATGAATTACTGTTCTCACTTTTAGTTTGAAAACAAGTAAACCTAAGTTTAGGTTTAAAACAGAGGTAAATTGTACCCACTGCTGATTGATCAATGTGGCCTACCAGCATCAGATCAGCTGATTAATGATGAATAAAACGAATGGACATCCTAGCACTATGGAAGAATTGACAACATTGATTTGCAATTGAATTGTTCTAAGTTAAAAGCCGAACGCTCTGCAGTAATAATGGATAGATAGTGACAGGGGAAGAGAGGGGGATGGTACACACATCAATCTTACATGGGCGGACAGCACTTACATTGCAGAACTCGAAAGCAGTGCTCAGAATTTTGATCATATCACAGTCTAGTAACCATTTGTATTTAGTGATAACAGATTAGTGGGCCAGTTGCGCTGTGTACAACGTCTTGACTTCACTCCTATTGATGTGTCAGAATGATGGAGAACAGAGAGGGATCTTGTAATGGCCTCATCAGTTCACTCACCGTTTACAACAATTTCATTCTCACCTCAATCTGTTCCTAGTTCAACAATCAGCATTGTCTACTCCCCAGAAACAGAAAATTAAAAGCCCAGATTAAGTCTAATAAAAATGTGTTTTTCACATAGTTACAGCAGCCCCTCATTAACCCTTTTGTTATCAAATTTCCAGAGGCTGGTTCGAGCCTAAACAGCATCTGTGACTGCACTGAACTGTACTGTGAATGATATTTGTAATCTGGCTGGAGACACTTCACTTGCCACCGATGCACCATGCAGATGTTGTTCCAAATTCCCAATAGGCGTTAAAAACATGCATATTTAAACTTTTAATTTCAAAGTTTACAGGGGTTCAAAATTAAATGGTTTAATAATGTCAGAAGAATAGTTTGGCAATTCTAACTTGTGCCATGAATATTTGCGCAGCTATCTTGAAGACAATTGACGCAGGATTTTATTCAACATAAAAATAATCAGTGCACGAACACAGTTTGACAATGAGGAACATCGTCCAGCATGCAGGAGTACACTCTGCTGTAACGGGGCAAGCATCTTTTCTTAACTAGAACGGCACTTTTTTCCCAAGTGACTTAAGAGCAAATGGGGAGGAGGACTCTTAAAACAGTTTTCCAGGTGCTATCTCACTATCATCAGGTGCTTATCGTTTGTTACTTCTGAGAGTGATTGCTTGAGTGAGGAAGGGTGCGCGAGAGCAAGATAAATGAAAGTTGCACACAGAGGCACAAGTAGGTGAAGGATTAGATTCCTTGTGCTTTACTTTGTTTATGTTGGTAATTCCAAAATAAAATTTACAGAGAGATTCATCTATGAAGTGTGAACAGCAGTTATTTATTCTCCAAGAGAAAAATGAAGAACATTTGCTTCATTGTGTTGGACAGATGACATAAAATTTTATTTCCAAATTCTTCAACAGAAGATGTGCTCTTCCAACTTACTTTCACACCCCAAAAGCCACTGCCATGCAAGCATAACCTCCGACTCATCATGCTTGCTATCACAGGGAAAACCACAAGCAGATATAAGAATGCTGTGCATGACATGATACAACAAGCATCACACGCTTAGGGTCCAATTCTTACACGCAGATAATCAGTTTGGCCAAATTTTGTCTTATCAGAACAGAAATGAATCACATTTTTAAAGGGAGGGGAAGAATGAAATCCAAAAAAAGAAATGAGCAACAGAAACAGAAAATGCTGCAAAATCTTAGCAGGTCTGATAGCATCTGTGGACAGAGAACAGAGCCAACGTTTCAAGTCAGGATGACCCTTTGACAGAGCCCCTGCTCTATTCTCCAGCATTTTCTGCTTTTGTTTCAGATTCTAATATCCGCAGGATTTTGCTTTTGTAAAAGAAACGAGCAGTTAACAACTTGAGAAAAGGGTAACTGAATCAAATTGTTCAGAAAAGATTATATTCTCTGCATTTGTAATGTCTGTAGCTCTGTTTATCATCAAGTAATCGTGCCCAGACCCATGCAGTTTCATGCCTCCATTTTAAAATGTTTTATATTCAGCAAGAAAGCTCATTCCTGAGGCATTGCTTGGAGTGGACCTTTGTACATCCTACCACGTCCAATATCAAACTGCTTGGAATGCAGGGCAGAATTTTTCATTCCGGAGACTAAGTATGGTGGCAGGTGGGATTAGCATCACCAGGTGCCCCTTCACCTCAGGGAGTAAAGGCTGGGACCCTCGGGCACCAATGGGGAGGTCTACCATCATCTGGACACTCTGCAATTCCTTCTGCCTGTGACCCCACCACCTCCAGCTGCACAGGCTGAGGAGGGTGCACATGCCTCAAAGCAGGAGACCCAAATGAGGCCAGGGTCATCCAGACCTCAGCCCTCCAGAGGACACCCACCAAAGTAATGAAAAACAGCCGCACAGTAGTGAACACCTCTGCCACAGATGTTGGGGATCCACCAAGATCTAATGATAGGGTTAGAAAGATTAAGAAACTTTTGGGTCAATGGTGTTCACTCACTATATCATGGACTTTCATAGATACATCTGCTGTCGTAACAATAGTCTCGTCATTGGAAAACGTTGTGCAAATGTGTTTCATACTGATGCAAAATTGTGACATAATTGTCCCCACCCGCTCACCAATGACACAATGGGAATCCCAATGTTCACCATTGGGAACATCATTATAATATACTTACGCATTGTCAGACTTCTACACCTGAATCCACTGACCCCTCGCCCACTAAAAAAAAAATCAACTCATATTGATGTAAAGGCAGACAAGCAAGAATTACAACTGGCCTCCCACGGTGTACACCAGACAGGCAGATGCCCCAGGGAAGCTCAGGTAAGCGTATCACTCAGAGGAGGGATACAATTCATACCCAGGCAACCCTACATGGCATGGGGTGGGGGTGAACTTTTGTGCACTGGCTCAGCCTCTAAAAATGGTGGCCCAATTACTAAAATAAACTGGCAGGATGGGCTCAGTCCAAGCCCGCCCTGCCTGCGTGATGTCATGGGACCCACCCTTGAAGTTTTTTTCTTTGTTCTCAGCAATGCAGCATAGAAAGCCATCAGTGCCAATGCTGCTTTTCCCACCTGCTGTCACACTCTGCCGAATAAGGGAAAATTCCACCCTGGCTTTTCACATTGAGAACTCACACCCTCATTAAATATTTGGTAAAGAGCTGAACCTCCTGCCCACCCCTCTCTATCCCCATTGCATGCAGAAGTGTGTAAATCTGCTGTTGATTTACCTGCAGTGGATAAAAAGAAAGATATTTTCCGGGTGTTGAGTAAAAAGCACTTTCACTTGTGTTGCTAGAGAATTTCACCACTCTTCTCATCTAGCACCCCTCCTTTTTGTAAATAGCTTGATCTCTGGTGCACTATGAACAATGCAATAGGAGAGTATGTGTAAAACTGCACGTTGTATCGATCAGACAAGTGATATTGGAAGACTGTAATCAATATATTGTGTAATGACTAGAATAAAAATATCAAAAAGGCATTTATTGAATTATTGAAAAATTGACACTGAAGTTCCTATAGATTCAGACAAACAGACTATATATATATATGCAAATAATGTTGTATATAGTACCTTTACTGCAGATAAGAAAAACTAAGGCATTTCACAGAAGCATAAGTAAGGAACATTGAGGCAAACAAGATAATGGACAAACACTGTATTAAAAAAAAGGCAAAAAATAAGAAAGGCAACTGATTTAGGAACAAATTAGGAAAACATTTTCTCTCAGTAGAAAAAAAAAACTTTTTGTACCACCTAGGAAAATGATTACTTAACTCCTTCAGCTTTTTCTGCCAAGAGTTCCCAAGATGCTTCATAAAGGGAAGCATTTAGGGAGGAATCTCGAGAGATGCTGCCTAGATAGTTGAAGGTACGGAGCGAATAATGGGTGAAGTGAGTAGGATGAACAAGAGGCCAGAATCAATGAAACAGAGTTATGTTTCAAGGGTCGTAATGGACTGGACAGACTGCAGAAGGTTACAGACAGAGGGAGGAAAAAGACTATAATGAATTTAAACACGAGTATGAGAATTTTTCATTGGGGTACAGAGATCCCTGGATATAAGTGAGAAAATTAGTGAATGGGATGTAGTGAGCGATACAAAACTGGCAGCAGAATTTGGGAAGAATATACAAGTGTGAAATCAGTGTGGTAGTGTGAGCTCAGGAGTATTTAGAACTATAGAATCCCTGCAGTGCAATTCAGAGAGTCAGTGCATTGAGTCTGCACTGACTCTCCGAAAGTGCATCTTATCCTCAAGGCTAAAAGCACTATTGACATTATCTTTGCAGGAAATATGCACTTTAAACCACAAAACAAAATACTCCCCTGTTTCTTTTAGTATACCCAAAAACAATTCATAGATCGACTTTACACTGCTTGTTAAGTAGACATTAGTTCTCCTGGAACCAGTCTAAGGTGATTCTGAGCTCTCAAGGATTTACTTCTGTTCTTTACCTTGTTCAATCCTGGAAATTTTTAATCTCAGAACTATCTTCCACACTAAAGTTTTTCCCCTAGAAATTTCTACTCTAATCTAAGCTAGGAAAGTCTTCTAGCCATATTTCAGCACTGCATGAAGTTGTTCTTTTCAATCAAAGTATGAGCAATGCGAATCATATGGGCCTTGTATCCAGGTAGATATGATGATTAGCTATCCTTGTAATCCCTAAGTAGACAGCTTAAAGCACAACTTTTTTTTCCAACCTGGCATTCTCACCATTTTTGGGGGATTTTGAACATTCACAGTCAATTGACTTTTAGCACACCGGCTACCGCTCTGGTCTCCTAGTGTAAACACCTTGCACCTCCTTCTCAGTAAAACAATCTGAGCCCCCTTTAATCGCAAATAATCAAAGCACCCAGGCTTTCTCTCAGAAATACTTCAGAACTGGTTACATGACCCCTTCATTCTATCTTAAACAAAATGCACAATCCTAAATGACAATAATCTTTAAAAAACCTCAGAGCATGAGTTTAACAAAACTAAAATTTAATTAAATTCCATAATCACGTGAGAAAAAAGTTTAACTTATTTGACCATACACCTGATGTAAATTGATGGAAATACAGCCAAAACTTAATGTTTACCCATAACTTTCCGAAGGATTTGCAAACCAACAGATGACCTTCCCCACAGTTCCACTGTCTGCTTTTAAAAATCACTGTTCGCAGATTGTAGTAAAATCAATATTAGAAAAGAAGCGTCTCTCAACTTCTTTTAATATGAACTGAACTCAGGTAGGCTTTATGTGCATGTCAAAGTGGTTCTTCTTTAACATTATTCAGCATCTTTCAATTAATCTGTATTATCTAGGAGAAAAGTTTTTGATTGGATTAAGGGATTTAAAATAATGTAGCCTTGTAGTATATATTTCCAATGAAATTGAACAACCGCTGTCATATTTGCTACACCAGAAGTCTCAGTGGAACTGAGGTATTAAATATAGACCTGCCTGGTGCAAATAGATACAGCTTTTAGCATGACAGGGACAGGTTATTCTTCTGCACAAGGTGCATCCCACATTTTGTTAATATTGTACAGAATCATTTTCAATATTTGTAACACTCAAGGTTGAGAGGCACCAGTTAATCCGATTACTTCATTTGGTGGTTGGATAATCCCCTCTCTCATGGGCTCACACCAGTCTACGAGGACATAAGCAGCCCCACTAGCTCAGATTTTCATTGTTAGTGTACAAGGAAAGGCATGTAGCTGAAAGCAGCTGTAAGCTGCATGGTTGGCTGCCTGACACAAGCCTTAATATGTTGCAATAGATCCAGCAAAAGGGCCCTCAGTTCTTTACAGCCTTTAACACAGTGATAAAGGGACTTGCCAACTGTAACAGACCATTTGACAGGACTTGGGCAGGGAATTGGGATTCAGACACGGGCAGCTTGCATATAGGGTGCCAGGAACTTACAAGATGGGGAAAGAATTGGCTTCAGTACTTTGGAATCTGAAACAAAGATGAGAGTTATTCAAAGTGTGTGCTGTTGTGTGGACAGGAGGGGAATGGAGAAACATAAGATCTTAAAATAATACAAGGTGCTTTGTGTTTTTGTGTCTGTGAACATCAACAGGATGTTTAGAACATTCATGTTTTCATCTGTGCATATAGGAGTTTAACTGTTGATCAAAATGGTGGAGGTTCAATATCGCAGTATGTTACAGAACAGAAGGTAATGTTCAATTTTATAGAAGGTTGTTTTTATGAGAAATGACTCGTAATTATAACTGCTGGAGAGAATCATCATCTTCCGGGTTTCACCTACATGTACAATCTAAGCTGTTAAGTTATTTCTGATAACCCCCACGATGTCTATGGTGAATCACTGATCAATTTCTCTATAGGGCTTGTTGAGTATGAGTTATCCTGGTAACAGGCAGTGGCTTGCCCAGCTGCGACTCATTACTACCTGACCCTTTTATAAGGCAGACCCAGGACTGGGCCTGCTGAACTATGGACCCAAGCAGGGACTAGTGTGTGTACACCACATAGTGGTTTTACTTTGCATTCTGTAATAAAATATGTACCTTTCCAGTTGAGCTTCATGAGTCATTACACCATTCAACTTCTATTTATCTGAGCTGGAAGTTTAGTTCTCCCTATTCCTCCATTTCCATTTCTTTTTTCTTTCATTAGTTGAACCCCCACTTCTCTCTTCTTAAGTTGCTAATTAAGATGTGGAGATGCCAGCGTTGGACTAGGGTGGGCACAGGAAGAAGTCTCACATCACCAGGTTAAAGTCCAATAGGTTTATTTGGAATCACAAGCTTTTGGTGAACTGCTCCTTCATCAAGTGAGAGGAGAGTTAGGTTCATAAATACGGCATATATAGACAAAGACACAATTGCAACATAATTACAGATTGGAATGTGAAGATTGGTTGGAATGCAAACTTTTACAGGCAATCAAGTCTTCACAGGTACAAACAGTGCAAATGGAGAGGGGGATAATAACAGTTTAAAGAAATGTGAATTGTTTCAATCCACGACAGTCCATAGGATATTGAAAATCCAGTATGGTAGGGGTTACATGTAGAGTGACATGAGTCCAAGAATCCAATTGAGGCCTCGTTGTGCGTGCGGAACTTGGCTATCAGTTTTCGCTCGGCTGATTAAAACATACCTTTGTGACTGAGCTTTTGGCACCTGTCCATATATCTCCCTACACGTCAAATTAGATCTGGTAGCACTCCTGCAAGTCGTCCCAGGACATTTTACAACAGTAAAGGCACCAGGTAAATGACAGCAAATCTGTTGTATCCACAACCTTGAACATTAAGAAGCAGTATGAAATGTGGGAGAATGAACTTCCCTTAAACCAGCTATCAGAATCCTAAACAGATGTGGTTTTTATTCATTGCTTATGTAGGGAGCAAACCTACAATGGCAGCAGACCATGCTCTCTCTCAGTAAAGAAAAACTTCAGCCCCCAACTTCATATTCCATGTTTACCAATTTTTCTTTTTGTTTATGAACAGTCAGCAGCCAGTTACTCAATTCGAGCTGAGTGCATCAGTGATTCCGGCTGGTCTTTGTTGTGTGAAGGACAAGATCACATCATGACCAATGTCATACATGAGAACAAGCTGGCCGACTGTGGCGTAGCATTCACTAAACCAAACAGCTCTTGCTGCTCCAAGAATTCTAACCAGAGCAGCAACCCCTCAGGCACAAACTGCTTACTAATCCCAAAATGTAACTATCTCTGTGTTCAATCGACATCAAACCGGGATTTTAATGTAAGCGCTGCAGATTATTAGGTAGTTAATGAATTTGGAAATGGGTGCCTGTTGAGGGCAATGCAACAGGGCTCAAAAATATCTTCCCTAAAACACCGGAGCTGGTTACTTTCCGAGCTTTGGTGATGCAGGAAGATAAGTCAGCTCTCTGGTTTACAAGTGATGTGAACGTGTTTTATCTGTTGATGTATTATACTGAATTAGCAGGTGTATATTACAAACCAGCGATGATTCAACCAGTTTATAAGACACCTGAATCCCAGCACCTCTCAACCTTGAGAGAGCCATCCTGAACAGTTACTTTAAACAATACTTCAATCGTTTGTTCGGAAAGTTGCGTATAGGTTTGATAGTTGCAGTCATTTCTGCCCTTGTAGTTTTCTATTAGTTCTGCAATGTGATTGCAGCAATGGTTGAGTACGTACATCTTTTTCTGTTGTGTGTTGTTTGTCACACATTTTAACTGTTCTGCAGCCGTAGCAGGATTAAGGAAAATTTTAAGTGGTATAATGTGCAATATTATTTTGTTTGAAGTTTTATAAAATGGGGCAGAAGTGTGGCCATTTCCCAGGATAATATTGTATTAAAATGATAATGGGGTCAATGGCAAGAGAGGGGACAGGGGCAGCACCATCTAAGTGAGTGAGACAGACACTGCTGCATGCCCTCGCCCCCACAGATATGAATGTGCTGGCCAGCTTTGGAGCCACCACAATAAAGGCCATGGCACTAACTGGGCTGATACCGCAGTACGTTCCAACCTATTCGACCCTTTCAAATCCCACTTCCCCTGCATCACACAATCGTTTATGATTTACTACTGCTGGTGGTGTAAATGTGCAACACTAACCGTCAACCCACCCAGCACCCCCTCCTCCCACAACCTTTTTTAAAAATTCATTTTACGGCATGTCGGCTTCGCTGGCTGGGTCAGCATTTATTGGCCGTCCCCAACAGCCCTCCATTTCGGAGGGCATTTGAGAATCAACAACATTGCTACAAGTCTGGAGTCACGTTTTGGACCAAACCAGGTAAGGACGGCAGTTTTCCTTTGCTAAAGGACATTAGTGAAATAGATGGGTTTGTACAATAAGTGACAATGGGTTCATGGTCATCTTTAGACTTTTAATTCCAGATTTGCAACCAGCATACTTAAGGACCCCACACTCCCTGGACATACTCTCTTTCACCTTCTTCCGTCGGGAATAAGGTACTAAACATAAGAACATAAGAACATAAGAAATAGGAGCAGGAGTAGGCCATCTGGCCCTTCGAGCCTGCCCCGCCATTCAATAAGATCATGGCTGATCTGTCGTGGCTCAGTTCCACTTTCCCGCCCTCTCCCCATAACCCTTAATCCCCTCTCTTATCAAAAACCCATCAACCCGCTTCTTAAAAATATTTAGCGAGGCAGCCTCCACCACTTCAACGGGCAGAGAATTCCAGAGATTCACCACCCTTTGAGTGAAGAAGTTCCTCCTCAACTCCGTTCTGAACCGCCCCCCCTTTATCTTGAGGCTGTGCCCCCTAGTCCTACTGTCTTTTTTGAGCGGGAAGAGTCTTTCCACCTCTATCCTATCCATCCCATTCATCATCTTATACGTCTCAATGAGATCTCCCCTCATTCTTCTAAACTCTAACGAGTACAAGCCTAGTTTATTCAGCCTCTCCTCATAGCTCAACCCCCTCAACTCCGGTATCAGCCTAGTAAACCTCCTCTGCACTCCCTCCAGGGCCAAAATATCCTTGCGCAGGTGCGGCGCCCAAAACTGCACAGTTTGAGGTCACGTATTAACTGACTCAAAAACAGCTTCTTCTCTGCTGCCATCAGACTTTTGAATGGACCTACCTTGCATTAAGTTGATCTTTGTCTACCCTAACTGTAACACTACATTCTCCACTCACTCTCTTTTCCTTCTCTATGTATGGTATGCTTTGTCTGCAGAGCATGCAAGAAACAATGCTTTCCACTGTACACTAATACATGTGACAGTAATAAATCAAATCAAATGGAGAAATCTTGCAAACTGACAATGCAGCAACAGCTAATGGCTAATGTCTCAACTTCCACTGCAGCACAAATAGAGGCCACTCGATCTCTGAATGAAAGTTCTGACTGTGGTCATGAAATTTCAGCTCGTCACCATGTGGCCGAGACTACTGACAGCAGGTTTGCAGACACCAATGCTGAAAAGTGCTGTTTTAGGTCTCACTACAGCCCAACAATCAGCTCCAGCAGTTTAGATAATCATAGAAATCTTACAGTGCAGAAGGAGGCCATTCGGCCCATCGAGTCTGCACCGACCACAATCCCACCCAGGCCCTACATATTTTACCTATGCATCTCACGACTCTAAGGGGCAAGTTTTAGCACGGCCAATCAACCTAACCCACACATCTTCGGCCAGTGGGAGGAAACCGGAGCACCTGGAGGAAACCCACGCAGACACGACGAGAACGTGCAAACTTTACACAGACAGTGATCCAAGCCGGGAATCGAACCCAGGTCCCTGGAGCTGTGAAGCAGGAGTGCTAACCACTGTGCTACCGTGCCACCCAGTTTACTAGGATTGCCAAGTAATTGCCCCTGGGGAATGGCACTGCTTCTGTGAATCACAAACCTGCTGCCCTCTCAGGATGACAGCATTTGCCCACCTATGAGGGCTGCTGCTCATCTAACCCTTGAAGTCAGAGCTATATGCAACATCATCCCTGTTATGCAACTACCCTACAAACCACTCAGCATTTCTACAAACTCGAACAGAGCCAATATAAGCTAAACAGCAGCTAACCCAAGAGTGGTTGATGATCCCTTTAAATAGCACCTAGTGGGTGGTTCT
This sequence comes from Carcharhinus amblyrhynchos, assembly GCF_965287045.1. Classification (NCBI taxonomy): domain Eukaryota; kingdom Metazoa; phylum Chordata; class Chondrichthyes; order Carcharhiniformes; family Carcharhinidae; genus Carcharhinus; species Carcharhinus amblyrhynchos. Next base: position 26,360,070 of record NC_137344.1, read on the forward strand.
ATCCTACCTGCTGAAAGCTGGTTCTACGCATTTAAGAGAAAGTGTCATCTAAACCGTTGGGGTCATAAACAGAAATGTTGTCAGTTAGAGCTACAGGCTGATTGATGTCGCTACCTACCAACTCTGAATTTATCTGTAGGATACATTCCTAATGCTTGCACTAACACTCTCAACATGGTGGCACATTATGGATCATACCGGAAATGTGCATTTTGGTACAAAATGGCATCCTTGGAGCCTAAACAAGAGGCACCAACTTTGCTGCCAAAAAATAAATTTTATTGAGAGTTAAAATAAAGACTAAATGGATACAGGGCAGAATGGTGCATTTCCATCTGTGTGCCCCCCCCCCCCCCAACCCCCAAGTTGGACGAAGGGAATTTCTTTTGAGTTGCAAATCTTCTGCGTGAAATGAGACTCATTCTAACTCCCGGTGGACATAGACCCACAAGAGGTGTAATCCTAAACTGACATACTTGACTGGAAAAATCAAAAGAATGGCTGGAGGTGAGAAGTGAAGATATTCACGCCGGTGCAGTTGTGCGTGCTTTCTGAAGTCTGGGGTTGTGCACAGCAGAGGCAACCTTCTCTCAGCACTTTGGCTCTTTTTCGCCAGACATGCTAGCTCTCAATGCTAACAATGATGTTTTCAACCAAGTATTAAACCATTCTGTTCCTGAACACAGGTGCCTTCACCTTAAGGCGAGTACAGAAAAAAAGGCCGTGTGAAGTGATGGGGCCAAATCTCTCACTGCAGCCAGCCAATTACGATGCTTCCTACCTCCTTCAGCTTGGAAATTGTTTAGTCCATAAATCAAGCAGCTAGTTCTGGAGATTTACAAGTCACGCTGCACTTTTTCATTCTTTGAAATTGCTGGTCTGTTTGAGTATTCACAGCAGCATGTCTGGTTAACTCACCACTATTTTCCCACAACAAGCTTGGACCCAATAAATGGCACAAAAACTAACGTGATCATGAAAGAATTGAGAGAACATCCACACCCAACATTGCGCAGTAATTATTTTTTGTGGTACTTTTCCTAGTAACTTTTTTTTAAGTTTTCTGATGCGAGGTTTATTAAAGTCTTTGGCCAATATTCAAGTTTGGCACATTACCCATATAACAGGATGTGCTCCTGATTCTGGCTGATCTGCTGTCTTCAGGGTTATTAATGTAATTTTGGCAGTTTCCTTGGCCTGGGAACTCTGCCTGGAGTTCGAGGCTGAACTTTGCTGTGTTAGGTTCCAGAGGCTAGTCACGCCACTGCATACAGCTGCTGAGCAGCCTGTAAAATACAACGTTTAAAACAAAAATCAAAAGCAATCCACTTCCTTTTTCTTTCCCCCACTGGATTTTCACACTTCAACTAGTCTCCTCCACTGCCATAGCAACACTGGATTCCAGGGATGAGCAGGCACCCCTTGTGTCCATTGTTGCTATGACGCAAGTGACAGAAATGTCATACTCGATCATTCGCATGCACTTACGTTATGCCTGGGTTTAAATAAGCTTATTATACACCATCCATCCCTCCTGGGTGAAATCAGCTGAACATTAAAAATGCCCGGGAACCCATCATCCAAACCCAGAACAAAGAAAATTACAACACAGGAACAGACCCTTCAGCCCTCCAAGCCTACACCGACCATGCTGCCCAACTGAACTAAACCCCATCCCCCCACCCCACCCTCCCCAATCCTTCTGGGGGCCCTATCCATGTATTTGTCCAGAAGCCCCTTAAAACTCACCATCATATCTAGCCACACCAAATTACACCCACGATAAAATCATTGGTTGGGAAGGACAGAGAATCCTGACCCCTACACCCCCCCCCCCATCCATTGCCATTTTTCCATTAAGCACTGTATTATAATTTAGAGATATTTTACATTTCTGCAAAAGTAGGCAGCAGTGTAAGCAAACTGGGTGGTGAGGCCGAGATATTTGTGAAGGGAAAGCTAGAATCCACTTGGCAGAGCTACCCTTTGAGAAGTGTCTTCACATTTTGAAGTTAGATCATTATGGGTTCCTTGCAGCATTACTGCTGCAGATCCATCGAGACGCCGGTATATATTATTTTCAGTACTTTAGGATTCGTTTCCTTTAGCTAGATTTCAAATAACAGCTTTTGATGACTGAAAAGTTACTTCAGGTGATTTCAGCAAAGAAGTGACACACATAACCGTGAAAAGTCATTCTCCAATGTTGTCACTCGTCAGTTTTTCCCAGATACATTGTTTCAGGCAACAAAAAAATAATGAGGAATCATGAAGCTATTAGCATTTGACAGAAGAGAGAAGGGTTAAGTCCAACTCCTCAGTCCAGTTAAGCGCCGTAGAAAAAGCAGCTGTTGGATTGAAATCCTGCAAGTTTTAGCGTGTCAGTATCGCTGAGATTCAGACCTCTGTGTGCTTGCTGAGGTCAGCTCATTTCCATTACTCTGCAACCTGCTCATTAATTAATTACTCATTAAACTAATCATAGTTGGTGTACTTCACATCAGGAGTCAGGGAGCATCCTGTAATTACGGCGAGGACAGCAGAGCACACTGCAGTGATGGTGAGAGTGAGAGAGCGTGGTATCATCATTACAAGCATCCGGTATAATAGTGAACATGGGAGCTGGACTGTGAAAGCATGTGCTATAATGATCGGGGGGATCAAGGAAGGTCACTTCAAGTATCTGGTAATAACCGTGAGCATACGAGATACAAATTCTGTTTGTTTCTTTCAGTTTTGAACTTAAAATTATCTCTAAATCCTTGTTGAGAAATTACACATTAACTCAAGAGGACTGACATAAAGGACTTGATTTTCAAAGAGGGAAGTTGCACAATGGTAGCTGCAGTGCTATCTTGATTAGTCTGACATCTTTGGATATGTACCAATTTGCAAAGGTTACAAATCACGTACTTTATTAATAACCAAGGAAGTGCAATGATGTTAATTTTATGCTCTAATCTTCTCCAGGCAGTGAGGATATTACCATGACAATACAAGCCCAAAGGCAAACTGCCATGTTTTTGGATACAGGCTAGGATTTCCCTAGTCCTCCCCACAGGGGGTTTAAGAGTGGGTGGGGGGAGGTAAACAGTTCGGCAAGAACTGAAAATTCAGTAGCATGAAATGATGGCAGGGATGTGCATTCCCACCCGTCATGGCAGGTCATCATTCTTCCCAGAGGCTGGAGTGAAGCTGTCTTGTATCCCACTAATGGGATGCAGATAAAGGCCTGGCCAGAATTGTCTCCCTCATCCAATCATCCACACTGCCAGCGGGAAATTATGCCAATCCTGAAATGTCCAGTCAAATTTGGCCTTGGCAAGTCGAGAGTCACTGGAAGGAGACCTGGAGCAGTTTGGACAAAGATTGTAAAAGGTGGAGGCCTCAACCAACCATGATTCTTGCAGCGCCACAAGCAGCCATGGGTGGGTGAAGCTTCAACCATATGGATCACAGCACTGCAGGAGCTTCCAGGAGGTGGAACTATAGGTGGACATCTGCAAGAGGTACCATTTGGTGGTAATGGGCTGTGTGAATGGGGGTGGGGGGGAACGATTAGAAGAAGAGGCAAGCAATGAAAAGTTGGGATGTGTGTGAAGGCCTTGGGGAATTCAGAGAAGTTGGGCTGGTATGGGAAAGGGTGAAGTGGGGAGGAAATGCTATGGGGATTGAGGACAGGGTGAGGTGATATGGAATGGGGGGGGGGGGTGGGAAGGGTCATGGTGGAGTATGGGCAAGGGCAGGTGTGCAAATGTGAACAGGCATCAGAGGAATAGAAGGGAAAAGAGTTCAGAGGGACATGTCTGTGCTGTCAACTGGTGAGTCCTGAGAGAGATACTGAGTGAAGCGTTGAGAGAATGGATGGTGAGGGTTAAAATGGGGCAGTGGAAGCCTGTACAGTATGAAGATGAGGATTCTGCAATGACCAATGGAGGAACATTGAGGGTTGTTGGATGGGACACGGAGATAAACCAGATTCTCTAAGTTGACAGGCTGAGATGGGGGCATATTGATTGTCACAGGACTGGGCTCCTCAGGAAGGGTAGGGGACGTGGAAATTCACCGATAGGGTTGGAGGGTGATGGGGGAGGTTTGGAGGGTGACAGTGGTCAAAGATAACACCAGGAGGATTGTAGGTATGGATGGGGGAATGGGAGGGTATAGCGAACTGAAGAGGGTGTTGATGACAATGGGAGACTGGAAAGTGTTGGACTATCTGAAAAGTCACATGTACTATGACCATTTACAACCATCTGGAGCCTTGAGATGGAGAGCTTGAAATGGTGCCTGGGATTGTGTCAACGTGGGTGGGCGAAGCAGTCAGCTCAACTGGATACCGCAGGAGAGCCCCAGCATATAGCACTGACAATGCTGGAGTATTGGGATAGATGAACGTGTGAACGGAAAAGGTTCAGTGTGTGTGGGACTTCTTGCATCCGGTTCATAAGAGCCCTGGCAAACACCTTTGCCTCACTGCATGATTCCAGGAGACAAAAATCCATCCTGGGGTGTCCCACTCAAAATGGTAGGGGTGGGGGGTTTCACACACAGGCTTAAGGCCTACAAATCATAAATAAACCAAATCTAACGAGTGCAAGTGTTGTCTATTTACAAGAAACATAAAGCATTAACAACCATAGTATACCCGTGAAACCACGAGCGGGATTTTCCGGCTGTGCTGACCCCGAACCCGGAAAATCCTGCCCGAGGTCAATGGACCATTTCATGGTCTGCCCCTCTCCCCGTCACAGGCAAGGTGGTAAATTTGCCCCCATGTGTGAAATCATATCTTTTTAATCATGTGTTTCCTACCAGGTGGGGGTGGGGCGACCAGTTTGCACTGTTGTCTTTGATAACCGTGGTGACCATCCTTTGGAAAGCTGTGGGCCCCTGCTTAGTTTGGCTGCCCTCTGTGGGGCAGCTGTTCCCTCTGTGGTCACAGAGGATGAAGCCAAAGGGTCATAGGCAAAGGGGATTCCAAAGGGCCGGTCACCCTCAGAGTGGCCTGACTGGAGGTCTCGGGGTGTCCAACATCTGCTTCTCCTCATGGTGGGTGCCTAAAGGCACCTGCTTGACGCCTCGAGGAAAAGGAGCACCAGGAGGGAGGTTGAGGTTCCCCATTAACCTCTCGCATAGCCATAGCAAGATCTCACCCATGGCTACAGTGATGGAATACAGGTGTGCACACATCCCCAACATGAATTTGGTGTTCTGATGGAAGATGTTCATCAGAGAGCAGGCAAATGGACTCCCTCGCCTCCTGTGCCACTCCTTTCAAAGCCCCCACCACCCCTGCCTGATGTTCCCCTGCCTCTCGCACCATCTTGGGCAGGGCCAATACCAGAGACTTGTCACCCAACTTGGGCATCGCAGATGCCTCTTCCCCAGTGGTTCTCCAATTGCAGGTGAGCTTTGCTGACCCTGCCTTCTCCTGCTGTCAACACGTGTCCACATGGCCCCTTCTGGCCTTTGAGCTCACTCTCCAATTGTGCCTTAAAAACTTTTCCTACACAGAGAGAAGATGGGGTTGAAAGTAATTGGGTTTCAGGTGTCTCTCAAATAGCCCCTGGATTGGGTGCCTTGTGGTTGATGGATGGCAGCTTATCCACAAGGGTTCTCAGGCAGCACATTCCAGAGCAGTGAGCCCATGCAAATAGAAGGATAACATTCACAGAGGCATGTCATTGGCAGTGCTTGCTGGAGTCCTCAATGTCAAACCCCCCTTTCCACAATCCCCGAACAGCATGTGTGTGTGTGGGGGAGGGTCAGAGACACTCACTAGCCTCTCCACCTGGAGATTAATGGACTGCAGTGGGGAGATGAGGCATCACCTTACACCTTATCATATTGAGTAGCTCGTTTATACATGGACTGAATGGATAGTGTCCTTGACACGGAGGCCCATGTAACCTGAAACAGTGAGGTGAGTGTGAGCAGTTGAGTGTTCATTTATGCTGGCGGAGGTCATTCATCCATTTCCAGCACTGAGGGCAGCCCTTTAGCAGAGGCCCTGGGCACTGACCACCCGGGTGACTTCCTCCAAGACAAGGTTGGTCACACAGCTTAGTTTGCTCCTTCCATTCTTGGGGTAAAACGCCTTCAGTGCACCGAACAGAACATCAAGGGAAGTGTTGTTGAACCTGGGGGCTGGGGCTCCCCAGGATCGCTGGACCATCCCCTTCTTCCACAGTGGGTTTGCAACAAAGGGTTTGATGTCTGAGCACCTTTTAAATACGACTCCAGGATATGATGGCGGGGAGCATGTCAATCTATCCCTGCTGCATGATATGTCCTGACTGCATAATTAATTAGACAGGCATCATACAAATTTGGCACAAACTCCCACTGGCTTCCATGGCAGCAAAAACTCTCAATTCTCACCCCCCGACTTTTACCCAGAATCGAAAATCCCAGCCCGTGATTTCAGGCTTTTAGTTTAAATAGACTTTTCTTCAAATGTAACATTATCCCAAAAAAGTGACAAAGAAGTATGCCAAAGCATAATTCCTCCTCACCTCAAAATTTAAATGAAGGCCATGGACAGAGTTATTCCTGAATAACTTTGCCTCTACGTGTTTGTACAGCTGGCTGGTGAGATAGTCAGTCATAGTGCTAGACAGGCCCAGCGAGGAGACTTACATTATGGAATAACATGCCCTTTAAAAACTGAAGGAAATACCTTTGCACATTATTAAAATGGGACAGTTGGAGGGATTAACATCATTATACTTCCGTGGATGAAGTACACGGTTTGTACCCTTTCCAAGTTGGTACATATCTAAAAATGTCAGACTAATCAATGATAATATTGCCATGGCTATCATTTGCTTGGGATACTTTATAAAACTGTAATGAGCAAAGTAATTTACAAATCATGCTCCTACTATTACAGCATTTTGCAGATTCAGTTCTCCAGTCAGACTGAGACGTAGGAAATCAGGAAAAGAATGGGTGCCAGTTTAAGCTGTTATTATCTTAGTATGTTTGGTCATTTTTCTTTCCACATGGGGTGCTTAATGGTATCAGAAACTGTGAAGAAAGGAAGGGTCTTTCAATCCAAGAAGCCAGTGTGCTTTTTACGCTGAACTCGACAAAAAGAAGAAAGCTCGGACATTGTTCTCGCAAATGTTGTTAAAGCAACTGGCATCATGGCAGCATTAGGCAGCCTCACATATGGGGCACAGTTGAGAAGGAAGCATTAGAAAAGCAGACCAGTTTGTCAATGTCATGCTGGAACAGGCAAGAAGGGGATAGCCCACACACCATTATCTCCATGTTCTACAGGAGAAGAGTGTGCACAACCGTTGTGAAATGTCTTGGCCAGGTGCTGGTAGGGTGGTCCATCATGGAGGGCATTGCGAGGGGGCTATCACAGCAGATCATGTGGGCAGTGGAGAGTCAGGGGCTCAGTCAGATGGAAGAGCAGGGAGGGAACTCCTGCCTCATCGGCTGCTGGCATCGAAGGGGTTGGTTGTGCCAAGGCATCTGTTGTGTAGGCTGGGTTCACCACCTTCAGGCTCTGAGGAGGAGGTGGGAGGAGCAGAGTGTCACTGGCTGCTTTGAATGGGCAAAACTCTGCAGAGTCTGCATTGTTCATCCCTACCTTCCATCAGTGCAGACACATTCACTTTAGATGGGCTTCAAATCAAGATTAGGACAGAAAGCGCTGGATGAGCAGCGCCTCACACGTGAGCAGGTGGAGGAGGGTGAGGCAGTCAGCTATATGCAATCCCCTTTGGAAGATAGATGACAGAAACTGTCAAGTTTCACTGCGCGACGGTGCTGGGCTTAGGGTGTCATAAATGAGGACCACCTTTCTGGATCAGGGACAGATAAGTTCCCTATTGGTGGAGATCCCCGAAGCATTGCAGTGTTAATGACGGAGTCAGTACAGCACATGGACTTTGTGATGTATCAGATTTTTATCTCATGAACCTCTGCATTGAGAGAGTGGCTGACCTCTTGGAGATCCATACGCAGGAACAACATGCTGACATGCAAAGGGTTGTGAGCATCTGGAACTCTTCCTCAAAAGTGGAAGCAGAATCTTTGACTATTTTTAAGGCAGAATTAGATAGACTCTTGATTAGCAAAGGTAAAATGTTGTTGAAGGTAGGCAGGAGTGCAGGGATGAAGTTACAATCAGATCTGCCACGATCTTATTGAATGGTGGAGCAAGACCAAGGGGTCCTAATTTGTCTGTTCATGTGCAGAGTGATACTCTTAGTGTCACTGACTGTGTAGAGATGATTGAAGAGGAGGTCTCAACCAGCATGCAAGGGCACCATGAAATGGCTGAGATAGTTGAAGAGGATAATGAGGGGGCAATGGCGTCATTACTTGCCCCATCCCCTCTGCCCCCCAACTCAGGAGCCATCCAGAAGAGCCTGTGACAAACACTGTCCCTGCAGCAAGTGAAGCAGCCGTTGGAGAAGCCCCAGAAACATCTCCAGGCGACAGAGGCCATAGGCATCTCAGCCAGATGCAGATACAATGGAGCAGGCTGCCTCCATCTCACCCTCAGCCACAGGGGCAGCACCCTGAGAAAAGGGTGAGAGCGTAAGGTGCCATATTGTTTGTCATGGGTACTGTTTCCGCAACTTATTTGTTCATTTACTTCTGCTGTAATAATAAATTGGTAGCAATTATCATTTGGCTATGTGTTTTCAGACCTCTATATTAATAATGCTGAGTGTCTATAGAGGAATGATATGATGGCAGGGGGGTGGTTGGCTGCTGGCAGCAGGGCTGGGGTTTGCAGTGACTCTATAGTTTGTGATGTGAGGCAATGGGATTATTCAGATGTTTGTTTGCTGGATAATTTCTCTCCCTTGTGGAAGGCAAGTTCCAACATCATCTGTCACGGTAGGAATGGCACTCAAGAGAAACATTGCTGAATCAGCATGGCCTTGCTGCAATGCCAGCATGGCAAACACCATGGATCCAGGTCCGCAGCTAATCCCGGGCTGATCTAGTTGCATAGAAATTCCACACTGCAGAGACCTTGATGGTTTTAGGCAGGGGACTGCCACTGGGGCACAGGCTTCAGGTCATTATGGATTTGAACACAAATATCCAAGACTAACTGCCTAGATAAACGCAGTCTCCGAAGGCGCTTGCATCCTTTCCATGCTTGGATGGTACACCGCTGTCTTGGGTACCTTACAGCTTCTCTCGTTGCACAGTGGTTAGCACTGCCAGGACCCAGATTCAGTTTTTGGTTTGAGACACTGTATGGAGTTTGCACATTCTCTGTGTCTCCGGGTCCTCCGGTTTCTTCCCACAATTCAAAGATGTGCAGGCTAGGTGAATTCGCCATGCTAAATTCTCCCTCAGTGTACCTAAACGGGCGGCAGAGTGTGGCAACTAGAGACTGGGGATTTTCACAGCAGCTTCGTTGCAGTGTGAATGTAGGCCTACTCGTGATTAATAAATAAACTTTACTTTTACTTTGACTTCCTCCTGACGAGGAGAGTCACTCTTCTAAATAGCCTCCTCACTTCTCTGCCCAATATTAATCTGCTCCCATTCCAAATCCCTCATCCAGTGCTTATTCATTCAAAGTTTCTTGGGCCAACATCTGCTGTGCCACTAGCTCCAGCAATGGAAATTCTATACCTGTGGGGTGAGCAGCTCAGCATTATTCACCTTTTCTTATGTTGACCAATGCATCCGTTAGCCCTGATGGTTCCTCACTGTGTTCCAACAGCTGAACCTGACATATCCCTGTTCTCCTGCCTCAGATCTGTTGTAGCGGCATGGCTAACAGCAAGATTTCTTCAAAGCATGATGGGAAATAGCCTCCCTCACAAACCTATAAAATGCTGACATTTGGGGTTTAGTCTACATCAGGAAGAAAACAAGAAGGAAAACCAGACTGGTCAAAAAGGTCTCAGAGGTAGGTATTGTTTGACTTTTGTGGTTACAAGAGCTACTATTGATGGGAACAATGGAACAGATTTGTCCAAAGGTTGTGAAAACAGGACACATGATCTCAACATTGGGGAGTTCTTGGGAGACAAGTAGAATCAGTATAAAGGTGAAAGACTTAAGATATCTGCAATGACAATCTGGGATAAACCACTGCAAAGGAAGACCCTGAGTTCAGAACTCTCAGGCAAGTGACCAAACCTGGCCAGTTCATCATGCACAGGTGGTATTTTAAATCCAAGTTGCAAATCTTGCAACCTGTCATAGATAAATGCTAAAAGTAGAGCAGTGAGCTAAACAAATTATCTTTAAGGAGGAAGGTATATTGGGTATGTGTGTTTTGTATGTTCAAGTATTAAGTAATAAACTGTAAGTTGAACCAGTTTATTGTCTGGGGCCTTTGTCCAACACAATGAAGTAAACAGTTGACGCCCTCAAGAGACAAGAGTTAACACTGTTAATGTGTCCTACGAAGAGTTCACAACAATTTTATTGGGGGTGAGCAGATTTCAGGGCTCCCACACCCTGTCCTTTTGAAAACAGTGTTGCATTTGGATGCAGCGAGACCCAGTGACCCCTTCTGGGAAGGCATTTTTCAATGCACATTCACACCTATGCTCGCCTCCACTGACAACTGAATACTCAGGTCACATCTGAAAGACCACTTAAAACTTTATAACAACCCAGTGAGCAGCAATGAGTTTTAAAACTAGTCTGCAGCTACGACCTTTTGTCCTCCGTTTAACTTGAAACATTCCGGACGTCTTTTCCGTTCTTGTTGGCATCGCACATGCCTCTCTAAGATGGCCTCTAAACTGGTATCATTCAAACCTAAAGAGTCCCAAGCTTTCAATTCTGCTCACAGCCTACACCTTCTGCATTTGGGATCAGCCTCTCAGGTTTGCTCTGCACCATCTCAACAACTTGGATGTTTCCCTTGCATCTCGACGTTAACGGAACTCAGTATTCAAGTTTCAGCTTAAACAAGGTACCTTGGATTTAAATTCACCGATTTGGTAATATAGATCATGTTTTATCAGCTTTGTTAGTTGCTGCTGGCTCACGGTTGAACATTTTCAGTATTAAGCTTACCAACACATATTCATGCCTTTCAGTCTCTCTTGCATCGGTCCAACACCATTCATTTAGCAAACACAGAACATAGATAGAACATTACAGCGCAGTACAGGCCCTTCGGCCCTCGATGTCGCGCCGACCAGTGGAACCAATCTAATGACCCTCTAACCTAAACTATTCTAATGTTATCCACATGCCTATCCACTGACTATTTGAACGCCCTTAAAGTTGGCGAGTCCACAACTGCTGCAGGCAGGGCATTCCACACCCTTACTACCCTCTGAGTAAAGAACCTACCTTTGACATCTGTCCTACAATTACCACCCCTCAATTTAAAGCTATGTCCCCTTGTGTTAGCCATCACCATCCGAGGTCACCATCTCACCCATTTTTAATTTCAGTTGTAAAGCATTGCAGTTGTTTTGTCTCTATGAGTGGCACAGCGATTAGTACTGCTGCCTCACAGTGCCAGGGACCCGGGTTCAGTTCCAGCTTTGGGTGACTGTCCGTGTGGAGTTTGCACATTCTCTCCGTGTCTGAGTGGGTTTCTTCCAGGTGCTCTGGTTTCCTCCTACAGTCTGAAAGACGTGCTGGTTAAGTTGACTAGCGATACTAAATTGTCGCTTCGTGTCAGGAGGATTGGCAGGGTAAGTACATGAGGTTAAGGGATAGGGGCTGGTGGGATTGTTGTCGGTGCAGGCACAATAGGCCAAATGGCCTCTTTCTGCACTGTAGGAATTCTACGATTGTCATCTGCCATGGTCTCGCCCACTTGCTGACTGCTGATTTATCTGAACTTCTCCAGCTGCCCATATAGGACAGTGAAGCATCAGGCTGAAGTTTCAGTTCCCACCATTTGAATCCAGCAGTGAAATGTGGACACCAAATGGGCACCCCGATACACCTCATCATATCAGGCCACAGAAATATTGGTCACCTGAGACATGGAGAAGAGGCCCATGGTCAGCTCTTGGATTAATAGCCAATATCTCAAGTGAAAAAGTGGCCACAAAGTTCCTTTATCTGGACACTTGTCTGGCTATAATAACCATCATAAGACCATCTTTGGCATGTGCTGCAACTCCAAGCATTGCTAGTATACAAAAACATTATTTTAATTACTAGAATGGGAATGGGAGATGATATCATTGGTAAATAATGAAGAAAGTTCACTGTTAAGCTACGGTTCAGATGGTCAAATACTCACCTAAGTCAGAAGGCGATGGATTCAAGACCAGCTCCAAAAAAACTCAGCGGGAATAAAGGGAAAAGGAAGACAGCTCAAGTGTGACTCGTGCTCTCAGGTACAGATGCAAACTGGTCATTCAGAATGAAGACAAGACTGCAAGTCAGGGCTTCCAGACTTGGCTGGATCTCTATTTCACATTACTTCTTTTAAAATTTCGGCTACAAGTTACCAAAGAAGAATTAAATAAAAAACTTATATAAAGAAAATTAGGAAACAGAGAGGCCAGCAAATTCTTCACTTTGCCATTTTCCACAGAAAATATGGCAGAGACACGCCAGAGCAGGACTTCTGAGCCACGCCAGGTGAGGTTTAATACAAAATTGACCACCAAGACAAAACCTATTGTCTCATGAGAAGAAAGGCTGCCAAAGGCATCTGCACCTTGTGGACAATGACTCACTTGTGCTGTCTTCTTTTTCCCCTTATGTTCCTGCTCTTTCGAGCTCGACATTTCTCCTTGTGCACAAGTGCATCTCTCTCTTTCCCCAGGGTAAGATATTCATTATTTAAGTAAATGACTGAGGGAGCTAGATTGCTACTCTGCATGCACTTGAATAATTGAATCAACAATATGTAGTTGTCACCCTGCTGTGTTGTATTGATCCCTTTATGTACGGCAAACCTCTCTCATTGCTATCTTCGCCTTACACATTCGACAAGCCAAAGCAAGATGTTAAAAATAAGATGTTGGTGGGCGATTTTATTTTTCAGGAAATATTATTTGAAGATAGATATGTACTTGGAGTGTGACTTTGTTATAGTATTGCAATATACATTCTACATTAAAAAAGTAATTTTTAACCCTCAAGAACTGCAATCATCATATCACCACTGTAAACCACAGACCGTTGTCTGGAGCTACCTATAAGGATCATTCATTAATTCACATGGAAATTAAAGAGCTGGGGGAGGAATTTCAAGCATTGATGGAAAAATGACAGAAGTTCTTGTAATCAGATAATGGAGATGCTGATGTTCAGGTTAGGGTAGTGAACATGCAAGTGCAAAGCATTTTTGCACCAAAATGAACCTGTATTCAAACAATTTTAGAGCTATAATCGGCATTGTGGAGATCGCATCATCAACGGTGGAAAAATATGAATTACTTTACATATAAATGAACAACTCACATTTTTTGAAAACTTAAGCAAAATGTTATGTTAATGCAGTTTGTCTCCCTGTCAGGGCAGTTCAACTCAAAAAAATCTGAAGTACAGCTATTAAGAATTTCTCTCTTCTTCACAGCTGTTCTCAATGACAGAATGTTGGAACAGCGTGATCTCGCAGTTCCACAAATCATTTTTTTTTTAAAAAACTTCTATTGTTCCTTCATAAAAATTCTATGCAAAAAATGCCTGCCAGGCATCATTTTAAGTCTCCTAAAATTTAAATTGAATTTTTTCCGGGAAATAGCTACTTCAACAGTCATATTTGGTCCCCCCACCACACCAAAAAGAATTAACCGCACCAAATAAAAGAACATGCCACCTCCCCGTGTGTTAAATATGGCTAAAGTTGGTTCCAGCAAACTGCAGCTTAAATTGTTCAGGGGATCAATGAAATCACAAATTGTTTTCTCCAAGATTGATGGAGAAAAAACTGCATAAGTGTACAAACTTGTAGCAAATAAACCTCTAAGTGCACATATAACAAAGCAAAATTGATTGGTATTGTGTGTTAGCTTTATATTATGACCAGAATTTGGTCTCAAAGTGTTGCTCATTTAAACCGTATTTCTAAATGAGCAACTATAGATATCTTATGATCAGAAAGAGGCAGACCTGCTCCAAGAATCTGAAGAGATTTTCCATTCACTCCAATTTATATGACATTCTAGACTCCCAAGTACTCAGGGTTTGCAACGTTCCTTTGCACCTATTTGTATTGCTAAATACCAACACCACAAGAAGAATCTTGAATGCTAACTAATTCTGTTGGAGGTACACTCTCTGCTTCCCATCTCGTCCGAATTAAGGGTGGGATTTCCCAGGCCCCGCCAGCAGCAGGTCTGACGGGAAATTTTGAAGAGTGGCCATGCATTGCTCTGAAAATTTTCCCATCCCGCCCACAGCAATGCCTGCCGCTAGTGAAATGGTGAGATTTTCCAGTCACACTCGCCCCCAAGACCAGAAATTCTCGCCCAAGGTCAACTGACCTTTGTACGGCCCTGTCTCGCACGCTACAATTCCTGTGGCAGGCAGGGTGGGAAAATTCCACCCAAAGTGTTCTTTTGACTTGCATTGGAACATTTATCTGAAACCTGATCAAAAATAAAATAGTGGGTGCCAAAACTTTGTCAAAATTTTCTGGACTAATTGCTGGATTTGTTTTTAGGTAAATGGATCAAAGGATCTGAAGAGAAGGCAAGGTAACTGGAGTTAAGGAATGGTTATTATCTAACTGAGTAGCTGATAAGGATCAAGGGACTGACTGGACCACTCTATCCATGTGCCTAAATGAGTTTAATCCAATACAAACTCCTGAGCGGCAATGTTATCCAAATCACGGTGTACAAAAAAATTTTGCTTTTTTCACATCAAAACAGCAAAATTAACAACTAACCAGTGTAAATGGCCAAGTTTGTTGTTTGAACAGTTGTGGAGTGTGCAAATAGTTTCAGTAATGACAGAGGGAGACCTTTGAAAAGAATGTTTCCCTCTACAGGATACTGGGATCTTGAGTGAATACAGTAGTATATTGGTTAATAGAAAAGTTATGGTAATAAGTTAATGATATAGATCAAGATGTAACAATGACATCAGTAGTCTTGTGCTGGAGACTACGTACAGCAGATTGAATAGTTTTCACTCGAGAGAGATGTGCTTACCTAGTAGCTTATCACATGCACAGAATATATAGTATAAATAAACAAGTTTGAGGTCACTACATGAGTCAGTCCACAGTTACTCTCAGGATAAGAGCGGCCACACAATGGGAAGCACGGAGGATGCAAAGAAAATTTTGGACCAAGGTTGTTCCACTCCCTAACTATCTACGTAAGGCTCAGTGTAACAATAATCACTGGAAGTTTGAAAGATATAGTCAATATTTGAACAAAGAATATTGGGAAAAACTGTTCACAATGAAAATTAAGTATGTGATAGCAGCTGTTAAGTAGGGGCAAAAACCAAAACTTTCAGGTTGGTGAATTAATTTGCTGGTGCCAATTAGGAAGTACTTTTTCTTGGTACTGTTTTTTAAAAAATATTTTTGTTAGCAGTTTTCCATTTTACATTGCAAAATGCAATTTTAAAATGCCATTTTAAAATGCAACAAATCCCCAAAATCTAGTTCAGTACAGGCGGCTATTATTCCACATAAACGTAGAGAAAAGACCAGCAAATATTCTTACAAATCATTGCAATCATTGGAGTCCATGTTTCCACTTGCACAGATTAAGAAAGGATACAAAGAGAATTGTGGCATTTCAGGACAATGGGATAGCTGGATACATTCATGAGTACATGGTCCCACGGTGCACACCCTCCTCCACAGGATAACAAAAACAGAACTACACAATATATAAGGTCCCTTGTGGGATAATATACAACCAACCAGGGCCTAACATCCCATGACCTCCAAGCAATGAAAGGTGAACCCAGAAAAAGGGAATCCTCAGGATACCACCATCAGTGTGTCAGCATTCGTTTCCATGTGTCGGAACCGGTAAACCAAGGATTGATAAACCTCAGCTAGGCTCACAATGCTACAAACCTCCCTCCTCTCCATGATATTTGTCTACCGTAAAAAAAAAATTCAGATTGCGCAATGCAATGGGATAACAGGCAACAAATGTCTTTGTGTTCATATATTACACATCCTTATCAGGATAAAAGACAAATCGGGATTATAATCTTGGATTATACAAAGGAACTAAATTCAGGATTAAGTGATGAACCAGAGGATAAATTAATCATTCGCAGAGCTGGAAAAGGCCAAAGGACCATTGAGCAAAATCCAGGGTCCGTCCAGAGTTTCACTGAAGCCTTTGCACTTTGCTGTATCAATGTTCTGAGGCTCCAGCAAAGAGAACCAGAGACCCCAGCAGATTACAAGGAACTAATATGCCTGGCCAACTCCAACCCTTCTCAAATGAACACTGAGGACTAGATAGCACAAGACCAGGGGTGGAGTCTTCAACCGATCCCCAAGTCTTGAAGACCAGATATAATGAACTTCATCGAACTTGAGGTGCCCAGCCCTCAAATTGAGATTGTGAAAGCATGGCAGCCAAATCTCAAATTCCACCGGGAATTCATCCTCAGCTCCCCGAGTCAGCCATGATGTACGACACACCATGCTGCAGCATTTCCAAGAACTGAAGATGAGTCTTCATTGAGGAAGCTGCCCTCTTGATTGACAGGATTTTCTTCTCTGGTCCATCCGTTGTCTTTAGGATAACTCACAGTTCGTCAATGAGTACCAATAATCTGTGCTCAGAGAGCCAAGCTCATCATCCACACCTTCAGTCATTATGGCGCCATCGTCACAACACCAACAGCATCATCGAGATGTAGACCCGCTCACCAGTGAAACCACCACTGCGAACTGGGCCCCACTTCAGCCGGCTCCAAACGCCTTGATCAAACAAGGAGTTTCTTGACTTAACTCAACTCGCCCTCACCAAAGTTTCGCCAGGATCTTCCAGCATCATAGCACAGATTATACACATCATGATCAGATAATTATGTGTTATGCATCAAGATAAAGAATGGATTAACAATTAGTGCCAGGTGAAAGCACAGCCCATGCTGCACTTACATCAATGGCCTCCCTTGACACCATTTCTGTTACAAGCAGGTGAAGGTCACAGGACTTCCAAATGACTAAAAGCTCACCAGCGGGCCAAAGAATCACCTAATACTGCGAAAGCCTCAGCTAGAGTTGCATTGAACAGCCTGACTCGTGCACAGCCAACATGCAGGTCTTTGGAAGTCACAAGATTTGTGCAAAAAAAAGAAAATTTTGGCCACATGCTGAAACAGCAATGCAACATCAGACACATTACATACATTCTCACTAAATAAACCAGTCCCTTTGAAATGCATGTTGCAGTCTTTCCTTCATTCACTTTGGAGAGAAGACGTGTTTTAGGTATTTTTCCAAATCAGAAACAGAAATTGCAGATTTCAGCTCAATTTAAATGGGTAAAGCAGGATGCAATCCCTCCATTGTAAATACATCCAGATCATGTAGAGTTGATTAGAATTTTCAATTCCTGTGGTTTATCTGCTGCTGAAGGCTGTTGCATACTATCCATCTTGGGCCTTTCATTCAAATCTACATTAAATCTTGGTCAATGGGAATAGGAACAGTGTATCTGCAACAAACTTGCCCTCTGGGTCATACCGTTGGCCTCACCACACACCCTCTCTCATGACTGATTTTAGCAGCAGCTTGTTTGAAAGTTTGAAGTTTTTAATACCACAAGTCAGCTTACTGCAGTGAAGTTATTATGAAAATCCACAGGTCACCACACTCTGGCACTTGTTCGGGTACACTGAGGGAGAATTTAGTATGCCCAATGCACTTAACCAGCATATCTTTCAGACTCAGAGGAAAATTGGAGCACCCGGAGGAAACCCACGCAGACACGGGGAGAACATGCAAACTCTACACAGACAATAACCCAATCTGGGAATCGAACGCAGATATCTAGCAGTGTGAGGCAGCGATACCAACCACTGTGCTGCCCTGTTGTCGCAGTTCCTCAGTTTAGTTCAAATGAGGCCCTTGATTTCTGCATGCCAATGGTGTTTGTTTTTCGCTGAAATCTGGGCCATGGCTGAGGTGTTATAGACATGACCACAACAGAATAGAACCAAGACAGATTTTGGAATCCCTACTAGGAATGGGAACAGAGGCAAGATTGTGAGAGTGGGGCTGGGGTGAGGGGTGGTGAGCATGCAACAGAATCATCCACCTGCATACAGTGGGTAGTCAATTCAGCTTCAGAGTCACTTAAGGCCAATTCAAGGCAGCTGACTGGGATTTTCCTCCAGATTCCCAAGGGCAAATGTGGACATTTTAGGTGCCTGGAAGGGACCTAACTCGCAGTCACAGACCAGGAACCAGCACTCGAGAAGAGAGGGGTCCTTCCTGCCCACTGGGTGCTGCAGCAGCTACAGGCCACAATACGGAAGGGGGATTCCCCACTGACACTGGTGGCCTAGCTGCCAAGGCCGTTTTAACCTTTGAAAACGTTAGGGGGAAGTGCCTCTATTTTGAAATGACCTCTCCCTCGCTAACCTGCCATAGCCTCCTGTTACTGCTCTCAGGCAGGAAGGCCTTGGAATGGCTCTTCCAGCTTGGGAAGCCTGCCCACCTTGGACTGCGAGTGACTCTGAGACCATTAGTTGGCTGTTTTGGGGAAAGAATTTCCGAAGGGTAAAACAGTAAAATAAGAACACTGCTCCAAACTGTTTTCTGTTTCTTTTCCTTTTAGACCAGCTCCCCATCCTCCTCCTCCATTCAAAAAAATTAGAATCTGTATACAAATCATGGCCCACTAAAGCCATGCAACCTTTTATGGTCACTGTTAAACAACGGCGATCGACTGTCCTGAAGCTCTTTGTGACCTTAAGCAGAAAGCACACATCATTGACGGTGACCCTGCTGGGGCTCAGCTTCATTATAGACTGGTCATCTGTTATTTGTACAGTCCCTGCCCACAGTGAAAGAGCTGTTGGGGGGTGGGGGCACTCTCTTAATCACTGGCTGGAGTTTCAGAAGAGTCAGACAAGTTTAAGGATGCCATTTTCCAGACCAGTCTGGGAGATGGGAGATGGGACCTGTACATACTGTTCTGATTGCCTTTCAGCAAGGGCTCGGACTAAGGAGAGCATTATTAGAGTTTTGGAGAGAAGATGATCTGGGGTGGGGTTGGAGGGTGGGAGTCAAGGGCAGGATCTATTTGGTTAGAGTTCAGAAACAATAGCAATGCTGTTACACCATTGAATACATTCCAGCGGCCGCCAGCTAGTGGAAAATACACAAAGGAGAAAAGTTTGAGGTACAAGGGTGAGAGTTGTGTTCGTTGGGAACTTTGATTATCCAAATAAATGCTAGAATGGCAACACTCTAGAGACTGGGAATAGAGGGATACAAACGGATGGTCTAGTTAGGAACAAATGATTGGTGCAAGCTTGAAGGGCCAAAGGACCTGTTCCTGTGCTGCATTGTTTTTTGTTCTCTTTGTTCTTTGAGAGCACAGTGGGAGGAGAGCATCTGAGGCACTTTCAGGAGAGTCTTTTTGATCAGCATTTCAATGAGGGAAATAGTATTACTGGATCTGCTCCTGAGGAATGAGACGGGCCAAGTGGATAGCTGATATTAGGGTAATATTTAGGGAACGGTGATAATAGGATTATAAGATTTAGATTAGCCATGGATCAATATAGAACAAAAAGTACATCGTTTGGAGGAGGGCCAATTTCAGTGGGATGAAAACAGATCTGTCACAGGTAAAGATTGGAAAAAGCAAAACAGAAATGAAACAATGGACTGTATTTAAAAAGTCGGGCTGTATATGATGGTGGTACATTCCCATAAAGGGAAACAATCAAAATCTGATCTCCCTGGATGATGCAAGTGATAGAAAGTAAAATAAATCAGAAGGTGGGGTGGCAGGGGGCAGCTATGATCAATGTTATTGAAAATACAAGTGAGAATCAGACTGAAATGTAAAAAATTCAGAGCAGCAATGAAAAAGGCAAGGAGTGAAGAGACCGGTAGATAACATCACGTACTTCAAAAGTCCTCTGTGGGTATAGAAATAGTTAAAAAAGGTAATTTGAAATGGGGTTGACGCATGGAGGTTGAGAGCATGGCTAATGCGTCAAGTACTTTGCATCTTTCTTTGCCGTGGAAGGTGTTGCCAAAGTCCTAGTTGAGGAGGTGGTAATTCAGATAATGGATGGATAAAATTGGTAAAGAGGAAATATCAGAAAGACTGGCTGTATAAGTCACCAAAGGCCAAATGTAACACATCCAAGGATATGGGGAGGGAAAGGGCAGAAAGTCAAGTGATACTGGCCATGATCCTCAAATCATCCTTAGATTCAGAAGTGGTGCCATAGGTGTGAGGAACTGCAAATCCTCCATCCTATTCAAAAAGGGAAATTAGGATAAACCCCTGAAAAGTACAGTTCGGTCAGTCAAACATCAGTGGTGGGAAAGCTTTTAGAAATGATAATCAAGACAAAACCAGCAATCCATTAGAAACACATGGATGAAGAAAACCTATACAGATTTATTAAAGGTAATTTGTGTCCAACTGACCTGATTGAGGCTTTGATGCAAATAGAGAGGGTTGAAGATAATGTGGTTGATATCTATATGGGCTTCCAAAAAGCACTTGATCAAATGCCACACTACAGGCTTGCAATAAAATGAGCAGTGGCACCAGGGAGATAAAGTTGGCCGATTAACAGGAAACAGAGAGCACGGCTAAGGAGTGTTTTGCACAGGATTAAGGTAGACACCAATTTCCCAAAGGTCAGTACGGGCACCACTTCTTTCCTTTTCAGTCCTTAATGACTTAGACTTGGACGCACACTGCATATGGCACAAAATGAGGAAGTACTGTGAACTGTGAGGATAGTAGTAAACTTCAAAAGAACAGGGGCAGGTTGGTGGAATGGGCAAATATTTGACAGATCAAATTAATGCAAAGAAATGTGAAGTGATAACTTTTAGTCAGGAGGAGAGAGGCAATTAGAAAGAAAGGATACAATTCTAAAGTGGATGGAGGGACAAGAAGACCCAAGGTATCTGAGCACTTGAAGCTGGCAGGGAAAGTTGAGAAAGTGAGATCCTGGGCTTTATAAATTGAGGCATAGAGTACAAATGCAAAGATGTTGTGTGCTGAATCATTTTATATACTAGTCTCGTCTCAGCTTGAATATTGTGTCTAATTCTGGAGACTAAATCTTAAGAATATTGTGAACATTTTAGAAAGGGCACAGAAAGGATTTAGGAAAATGATTCCAAAGATGAGGGACTTCAGGCAAGAGGATAGATTGGAGAAATTGGGGTTGTTCTCCTTAGAGTATTGAGAGAAGATTTCATGGCGATGTTTACGTTTCATGGCCTAGAGAGAATAGATAGAGAGAAACTGTTCCCTTTGGCAGAGGGATCAAGAACCAGAGCACACAGATTGAATGGCAAAAGACCTTAAGGCTACATAAGACAACATTGTTTTATGCAGCATGTGGTTAGGATCTGGAATGCACTGCCGTGTGTGTGGTAGAAGATAGCAATGTGCAGAGAAAGGGTGGAGGAGTAGAGTTGGAGCACACTAGATGTAGAAAATAGCTTCTGTCTGTGCTGTAGACATTCTATAATTTTTATAATGGCATAATAGGTGGCTACTTGGCCCATCAAATCCATGTCAGCTTCCTATAGAACAATTCATTCAGTCCTACTTCTCTACATTGTCCCCGCATAGCCCTGCAGATGCATTTCGTTTATGCATCTATTCAATTTCCTTTCAAATTCGATTGTTTTGTCTTCCATTGCCCTCGTGGGCAGCGCGCTCCAGGGCATTACCGCTTTGGTGGCGGGAACTACTTTTTATGCATTGAAGCATGAATCGGTATTGATAAAAATCAGACAAAACCTCAACAAATTCCTTGCAGGCTGTGCCTGCACATTTACATCTCCCCTCACCTATAAACCTAGCCCACAGAGATAACAATGGCCTTTCATGATGAAATGGCCCAAGGTATAAATAAACAGTCACTGGTTTCTTTCAGGATCTGAATGTGGAAGTGCTGATTCAAACTTTTGTGTTGAGCTAATTGTAAAGGCATTGGGATTTGACAAGATAGCATTTGCTGGCCAAGCTCACAGCACAGTTAGCAACTGGTCCACGGAGAGACCAGCAGCTAGATGCTGCAGAGGGGGCTAGAAGAGAGCAGTCTTTCCACTCTGCTCACAAAACCCGCTGTAAGCACTTCTAAAACGCAAGTGCCTTTTGAAAGCATTTTGTTTGTGATCTGATTAACATGGTAGTCATGAACAAATGTCCTTTAGCTCTACACAGCCACAGGTATATCAATTTATTTTAATAAAGCCAACACACAGACGACCATTCTGAGTGTGGCGTGGCATTCATATGACTGAATATAGACAGAAGTGTCTGAAGACTCCTGACACCACTATATTTTATTTAAATAAATCAATTTGTTTACTGGTTGATGTGGTTTGTAAAACACAAGATGAATTCCTCTGTCGCTGTGATGGCAGAGGAGCTCACAGCAGATTGGTAAATGGCTTAATCGCCAATTCAAGAAATAGGGGATGGATATCTTACAATGATGAGGCACACAGTCAAGTTCAAATGAGCTCACAAAATTCAGCCCAATTAGAGTAAACCGGCATGCAAAACAAAAAAGTGGGCAAATTGATAACCTGTGGAACGATGGAATTGCTGGCAGTTCAATGCAACATTTGCTAAAATTAGAAAACTAAAATCATTGTAATGGAGGTTTATATACAGATCACAACACCTTTTTCTGTCATGCTTTTTGTTCAATGGCTCGATGCCTCAATGTAAGTCAGTTGCAGATAAGAAGTGGAGATGGGGAGTGCAGGAATGAATTGAAAGTGAGGACGGTAAACAGCAGTCAATGAGAATAAAACATTTTTAAAACTGTCATACTGTGCACTATTTGACCTCAAGTAACACTTACCTGAATGTAACTTAACAGAAAACTAAAACTTATACATTTCATAATTACATTTAACTGGGAAAGTTGTCTTTTGTGGCCTTGATTATCTTTATTAATAGAGTTAGAGGGCGGCATTTTCCTGGTGGGACACAGACCATGCAAAGGTCTGTTGATTTAAGTGGGATTTTATGGTCTTGAGATGAACATAACCAGAAAATCCCGCCCGTAGAGTCATAGAGCAATACCGCATGGAAACAGGCTCTTTGGCCCAACTGGTCCATACTGACAAGGCACCCTCCTAGCTAGTCCCAATTGCCCGTGTTTGGCCCATATCCCTCTAATCTATTCCCATTCATATACTTATCCAAATGCTTTTCAAATGTTGCTATTGTACCTGCCTCAACCACTTTGGCAGCTCATTCCATGTATGTGCCACCTGTGTGGAGAAGTTGCCCCTCAGATCCCCTTTAAATCTTTCCCCTCTCACCTTAAATTGATGCTCTCCAGTTTTCAATTCCCCTTCCCTGGGGGAAGGGCTATGTACATTTATCCTATCTTAGGATTGATTTTATATGCCTCAATAAAGGTCACCCCTCACTCGCCTACGTTCCAAGGAATAAAGTCATAATCTAGCCAAGCTCTCACTGTAACTGGTTTAAAAGATCCAACCACTCCAAAAAACTTGGATTTAACTTGATAATTTTACCCAGGGTTATGCCTCATGGCTGACGAGTGTTCTGGTAGATCAAGTCTGTGCAGTGTAAACAAATTCCCAAAATGTAGCAGTACAAGATAATTATCAACACAGACAGAAAAACAGGATTTTGCATTCTCTAAAACACAATGTCCCAAATTTTCCTGCCTCCGGATCTTCAGGAATGGGACGTATGTGGGGAAATGCACATTAAGATCTCGTGGAAATTCTCATGCATGGATGTACATGGGTATTATCCAGGAAATTTAGACTTCCAATTGGCCAGATCCCGCTGCCCAGTCGCCTCTGTGCATATCTGACATGGAGCTCAGGGCAGACACTTTGGGCAAGATACAGAGGGCTTACCCGCACACTGATTCTGCAAATGACGTGGAGATGCCAGTGCTGGACTGGGGTGGACAAGTTGAGATGTCACATGACAGCAGGTTAGAGTCCAACAGGTTTATCTGAAATCACAAATTTTTGAAGCACTGCTCCTCCTTAGTGAAGGAGCAGCACTCCTCAAGTCTGTGGTTTCAAACAAACTTGTTGGAAAAGAATGTGGTGTCAAGTGACCTCTCATTTTGACCCTGCAAATGTAAGACAGTTTAAACCTGATCTGCCAGCTGGATAACTCCACAACTGAACCCCGCCCTCCCCGCCACTCTCCCCCCATAACCTTCCAACTACTCAACTGCGCCCCGCAACTACCCAGTCACCCATTTCCTCATTCACTCATGACACCCAGACTTATTCATTAAAAAAAATTGGGGGGTGGAGTTCTCCCATTTTGAGACTATGTTCTGTGGCAAAGGCCAGTAGGTAAACACATCAAATCCTCTTGCCCTGACCTCATTAATTATGCACTCGAGTATTTTATGCCATATCTAGTAGTGGGGCAGGCCTGGATGTTGTGTAGTCCACCATCATATCCCCATGCCATATTGAAGAGATGTCCAACATCATTAACTCTCTACTGAAGAAAGGTGGACCCCCTAAAAATGAAGATAGATCTCCAGGATCACTGAGGCCAGATGATGGACATCCGGAGAGTGGAAATGGATCTTCAGCAACATTGAGGCTGGAAGACAGACTCCATCCAGGACACCTGTTCCAGAAGGTCCACCTTCTGTGGTGTTCCAGGGCCCATGATTCTGGGTGGCTTCCATCCTGTATTCCACAGACAGCCCCACACATTTTTCAGGTGAGTCCCAACATCTGCATGCCATGTTATTCCAAATGGGTTCCATACCATCGTGTTTTCCACCTGGCACCAAGGAGAATCTGACAGAGTCATGTCAGGATTTTATTTACATCCCGTTAACGGGACACAAATGAGGTTCACACTGATCTCAGGTGGGTTTTTCAATCCGCCATGGAAGACACCAGCAGACAATCCTGCTGTAAATTCAATGTCACCATGAAGCCGATTTCTGGGGCTGCAGCCATTAATCATGCCAGCGAGAACTTGAGAGGATTTCACCTTTGGATCTTTAAAACCTTACCTGAATATGAAAGGTAGTCCTGCAAAGAGATTATGGAGTGGAAAATATAATTGTGCTGACTAATCCTGAAATTGTTGAGATGCCAATGCCAGTAGTAGGTTGCATTATCGTCAACCATTATTCATTCCTAACAGTTCCTGGAACTGTTGGGACAAGGGAAATGGCACAAATTCCATTCTCTGCAAGCTGCCAATGATTTGCACCAAAATGCCATCAGTCTTGCCAAAGGTTATAAATTTATTTTTGTCATGAGGCCCCAAACTGAAGTTAATGGTGACCATGCAGTTGCTGGATTTACAACATTACTGTGAACACATCCCACAATAGACATTCAAGGTTGGTAATTAATGTCTGAGAGGACCCTAATCACAGCGTGATTGATGGTCCTCACATGATACATGATGAAAGAGACCAGTGAAGCTTTGGAGCTTGATTATCTGCTTTGACAGTCCTTTTTGCACTTGCCTTGCCAACCATATTCCAATGAAGGTAGACCATGACCTTTCTACATCTGGCAGTCTCATGCTCCAGAAAAGCACTGTAATGGCATATCCACCATACCACACTGACTACTCTTCACCAGGATTTCTTTGGCTGGAAAGGACATCCTGAGTTTGAGAAAAGCACTATACAAATGAGAATCTTTTTTCACCTACTGGGTGTCTCATTGTTCTTGATCATAATAAATGAGGCTGTATATTTCGTAAGTTAAGCATACTTGCATATTTTGTAAACCTACCAGCCATTGATTCATTAAATTTCTTAAAGGCCAACATAAATTTCCAAACACAATTGGCTTTGTATGCCTTTCCCTTCTGGTGTTTTTTTTCCTCAATTTGCCTTTGTCTATTTTTCATCTCTCTCATGTGCTCTGAATCCATCGTCTTTTACGTTTCCTGATTATATTTAATTTACTTCTCATTCTTTTTGTCTATACTTTTCTTCCATTGATGAGAGAGTTAAGTACAATGTTCACTGGACACTTCACCAGCTTCCAGACGCTGTGAATATACTGTGATGTTAATCATGAGCATAGAAGTCCGATCAAATGTTACTCAGTGCCAAACCCACTGTTACAGCAACGTTGAAGTTAATGTGCTGCTGAAGACGATCCATCAAGAGAATGGTAGATGCAGGAGCAGTTTTTAACTAAACATTGAAACAGGAGGTAAATAGCTTCATTTTATATTTCAAGCCAGTGTCAAGTTGAGAAACAGAGAGTTAAAGTTAATGTCCCTCCAGTGGCAAGTTTGGATTCATGGGGCATTTAATTGGATAAGAGGGTGCAGGATAGGGACCCATAGCTGCCCAATTTAGTCCAGAGTGCAAAGGCTTACTTTATCAACAGCTGTCCTGCCCCATCCCTAATCGAGGTCTTTAAATGGTGAATTAAAGTTCATCCCAACACCACTGGTAATCAACCAACAAAGTTGCCATATAAAAGTAAACACTGTCAGGCTTCTATGAAGGTGGGGGCGTGGGGTCACTAACATTCAAAGGCACTCAGTGCCTGACTGAGGGTCCCAGCATCAGGAAGGAGGCTAAAAGCTATCCCTGGCCTTCCTTCAGATCCTCTCCTCTTCGTGACTCCCATCCTGCCATCACCATTTATGGCCTAAGTCTCTCAGTGACCCTGGCATATGCCTGAATGTCAGCAATCACTGCTGTTAGTGACAAAGTAGAGCTGCCAGCCTCTGAATCACTACAATTCTTGCCATGGTCCTAAGTCCTGAGGAAGGCCAAACACCAGCCATTTAAGTGTCTGACGGGCACTTAGTTCCATTCAGCCTTCCTCAAAGAAAGGGAAGAGACCTCATGCTGGTTCTCCAGCTAGCAGGCAAGACCTCCATCACCAATATTAAATTCAACTCAAAGAAAGGGATACTGTTCCATTGTAATATTCACAGTCCCAAAGCTAACCCGTGTTTACATTGGGCATATAGGGAAATAAAAACATTATTTCTGCCACGACAGAGTCACATTCTAGAAATAGGTAAAAATTCTGCCCCTGAAATCAGGGAGTTGGGCCCAGCTGGCCATTTGACTCACCAATTGCCTCCAATGAAGTGGGATTTTGGAACAATAAGATTGTGGAATCTGAATTGTACAGAATGGAACAGGTAACAGGAGGTCTGAACTCGGTGGGTGTGTTTGAATAATTAGGGTACCTCTTTGCAGAAATAAGGTACTCCTTTGGACATGATCCCGGGACATCTTTGGGAGAGGTAAGACACTTTGGAAGAAGTGAGGCAGCCTTTGGGATTGTTAAAGGTGAACATGATTATGCACCTTTTGCGCACAAAATCATTGTATTTGTTAAGCTGTTGAAGACCTGTTCGGGAAGTGAAAAAGCTGTTAAGGAATGGTCCAATGATACCAAGTGTGTTGGCATGAAGGGGGCATGAGCAAATGGAGTGGGTAGAGAGCATTAAGTTTTGTATAAGGACCATAGAAGTGGGTAGAGAAGCACTAAGTTAGCTTGGGGAATGCATGCAAGGGTGGTTGTGGGTGGGGGCATGCATGGAGCATGAAATATATGGAGGACATGCGTAGGGGGGGCAAGGTTGGAAGATTGTTAATTATTTCAACACAGGCCAGTTCTGCACCTAACAACCAGTGCATTAAATTCCCGAGTTGTTCACACCACACCCGCCCCCCCGCCCCCCAAACCCACAGACTGAACATCAGACCAGTGGCCAGACATTTTTAAATGTTGGGTTTACAGAGCCGAGGAATCTCTCGAGTGGGCGAATCAGAGCCTGGGTCAAAAATCTGGATTTATGCAGTAAATGTTAAAAACTATGACAAGTAACATAGAACAGTACAGGCCTGTCAGCCCTCGATGTTGTGCCAAGCTATGTCAAACCCATGATCAAGCTATCCCACTCCCTATCATTCTGGTGTGCTCCATGTGCCTATCCAATAACCGCTTGAAAGTTCCTAAAATGTCCGACTCCCCTATCACAGCAGGCAGTCCATTCCAGACTCCAATCACTCTGCGTAAAGAACCTACCTGGGACATCCCTCCTATATTTCCCACCATGAACCTTAGTTCTGCCCCTAGCAACAGCAACATCCACCCAAGGAAACAGTTACTGCACATCCACTCTATCAATCCCCCTCATCTTGTAAACCTCTATTAAGTCGCCTCTCATCCTCCTCCGCTCTCTAAAGAGAAAAGCCCCAGCTCCCTCAGCCTTTCCTCATAAGACCTACCCTCCAAACCAGGCAGCATCTTGGTAAATCTCCTCTGCACTCTCTCCAATGCTTCCACATCCTTCTTATAGTGAGGTGACCAGGACTACACACAATATTCCAAATGTGGTCTCACCAAGATCCTATACAGTTGCAGCATAACCCCACGGCTCTTAAACTCAAACCCCTGTTAATAAATGCTGACAGACTTGTGGCAATCTTTAGAGATCTGTGGATATGAACCTTAAGATCTCTCTGTTCCTTCACATTCCTCAGAACCATGCCATTGACCCTGTAATCCGCACTCAAGTTTGTCCAACCAAAATGAATCACCTCACACTTATCAGGGTTAAGTTCCATCTGCCACTTTTCTGCCCATCTCTGCATCCTATTAATGTCTCAAAGAGCCCTCCCCCTCATCTATTACTCCACCAAATTGGTGTCATCAGCAAATTTACTAACCCCCCCCTTCAGCCCCCTCTTCCAAGTCATTGCTAAACATCACAAATAGCAGAAGACCCAGCACTGATCCCTGTGGTACACCACTGGTAACTGGCTTCCAGTCTGAAAATTTTCCCTCCACCACTACCCACTGTCTTCTACGAGACAGCCAATCGAGCAAATTTCCTTCTATCCCACACCTCCTTACTTTCTTCATGAGCCTACCATGGGGAACCTTATCAAATGCCTTACTAAAATCCATGTATATGACATCAACTGTTCTACCTTCGTCTACACACTTAGTTACATCTTCAAAGAATTCAATCAAATTTGTGAGGCAGGACTTACCCCTCACAAAACCGTGACTATCCCAGATTAAACTACATCTTTCCAAATGGTCATAAACCCTATCTCTTTTTCCATTAACTTACCGACCACTGAAGTAAAACTAACTGGCCTATTACCAGGGTCGTTATTTGTATATTAATGTTTCATTGTTCTCACAATACAATCCAAAAAGAATGCACCTGAAATTCTTACCTCATATAAAGAAAGATTTGAGGTAATTTGTGGAAGGGTTTGTAATTGACAATGAGGCTGGCCATTTGAAGGGGAGTTTGGTAAACCCTTTCCTCCCTCCCACTTTCCAAGTGATACAAAGATCAGTGACAGAAAATGATAACATTTATGCAAGTAGTCAAGTGTTTAATTTGCCATTCTATTGACGCAGAGAATGAATGAAAACTGTATGTTTATTTAATTTAGCAAGCTAAAATGATTTATATCCAAAGAAAACAATAATTTTCCAAGGATGAATCATAAAACAATTAATCCAAATATTTGTAGATGTCTCTTGTATACATACATCCCGGTGCTGCCAGATTTCTCATCTATTTTTGCTCCTATTGGAAAAGGGTTTCACAATTCCGTAAGTGAGCCATAACCTAGCCTCTGGTCCTAGCTTCTCCGTAGGTATTTTTTCCCATTTCAATCCAAATCCTCAGTCCTGTCAAATTCAAATCCAGCCTTCTGTTTCCCTTCCCCTTTCACTATTTGCTGTGAAGCAACATGTACCTAATTCACTCCAATATACGCACCAGTATGGTACGCGGGGTATTGCCAGCTTCAGAAGAAGCAAAGAATAAATATTAAACCAAGGGACTTGACTGTTGAATACTCAAGGGAATAGTTTACAGTTTCCACAAGACAAGTCAGTGAATTCAATCCCAAAAGGATGAGTAAACAGCAATAAAAATAAATGCTGGGATTCTCTGACCTTCCCATGGCCTTTTTCCTCAGACGGGAGTAGCACACCATTAGCCAGATATTTTGGCCCCATGTTGTCAGTGGGATTTCCCAATGAATCCACCCCACACCACCAGGGAACACAGGGTAAGGTGCATGATCCAGATGATCCCACCAGCTGGAAATTAGCACCCAAAGTTTGACTTAATTATCAGTGCATATCAGTGCCCATAATCCAAGGCTCTAATTGTGATAGAGGACATTTCCCTGACTAAGGAAGCAAGCCAGTGAGATGAGATATGTTGTGCGCGCACACACACAGATCAGGTTGAGCCACACACATAAAAAAGGAGCTGAACATGCAAGATAAGATATGGTTGTCCTAAAGAGTTAAAATTATTATACACAAAGCATCATGGATAATGTTCATTTCCCTGCTACAACACTTACTGAAAGAACAGTTTGGGAGCCTGAGCAATATGCATATAGTTCATTGGCCCTGGAACGCTTAAAATCCACAGAATCCATACAACGCAGAAGGAGGCCATTTGGCCCATCATGTCTGCACTGATTGTCTGACAGCATTTCACCCAGACCCACCACACCCAAACACCCCGGCCACATTCCCATAACCACTCTCATTTATCCCACTAATTCCTCCTAACTTGCAGAGTTTAGGACACTAAGGGGCAATTTAGCATGGCTAATCAACCTAACTTGCACACTTTTGGACAGAGAGAAAACCATAACACCCGGAGGAAACCCACGCAGATGATACAGGAAGAACACGCAAACTCCACACAATCACCCAAGGCTGGAGCTGAACCCGGGTCCCCAGCACTGAGGCAGCAATGTTAACCACTGTGCCACCATGCCTCCCCACTTTTTGGAGCTGCAATTCTACGGTAGTCACATTTGACTGTCAGTTAACACAGGAATGCGATACAGTACCTGCTCACGTGACAGGAGTGTCTGTTACCCAAGAGACATAAAATGACTTGGTTGCCTGGATGGGGCCACTTAAATTCCCTGCTTGAAATGAGCCGGAGCGATAAATCAGCTTGATACGATTTAACGTTCATTTGGATTGTCAAAGACTGAACTACATTTCACTTTGAACCATGACAGAGTTCCAACACTTGTGGAATCTGTACTGACAGAGAATTCTGCTGTCTGCGGACAAGGAAAAATGTTCCATAATGGAACCCCCTTTCCTAGAAGGAGTTTTTAAAATCGCCCACATTGTGGTCTTGGGGATATGAAGAGCAGAGCTGTGAAATGCTAATACTACTCACAGGTGAATAAGCACAGCTTGAAGCTTCTCTAATTCTATTCTTCACAAAAGTGAGATTTGCAGATCAACAAAGTTGAGAGAATAGCACAGGAATACTAATTTGATGGCCCGAGCTTCCATTTAAATACTTAATAGCTGTATTCAACAAAAATTACATGTCCACGCCTCCATCTGAATGCTTAATGTCAGTACTCAGTAATATGTCGTCAGCCACATATAGCTTCTATAACACTACAGTTTGTGAATAAAAGGCTTCATAAATGGCTTTTACAGAAAATGATCTAAATTTGCAATTTTATAGCTTTGTAAAAAGCAGAGCGAGTAGAATAGCTAACAAGTCAGAACATGGTGATAATTCACTCGCAGTTGTGGAGTGAGCTATTTAATGAGGAATTCTCGGCACAAACATTGGCGAGTGGCAGATATTGTGGACCGAGAGCAGCCCTTGCCCTCAGCCCGACCCCGCCTTTACCCTGTCGTTCCCGGTTTTGCCGCGTGCTTGTAATCTAATGTAAAATGCCTGAGGGTGGTCGGGGAAGAGTTAAGTCTCTGTAATCGAGATTAATGAAGAGGTCTTCTCTATACTTCCCAATAGAGGCTGTTAAAGTCCATCCCATAGTGCTTCAGTCATTAATTATCGTGAATGGATGGCTTTACTACTGAGAGTAAATAAAAAGGTGACAAAAACGTCAAAAATTGAGGGCTGCTTTATTAGACAGGAAAGCATATCAGCTACAAATGAATCAGGCTAAAACAAATCACAAGATTAAAACTGTGTGGAAAATATAGACAATCCAGTTGGGGGCGGGGGGGGAAAAAATTAAACCTTTCTTTTACATTGGTGTTCTAGAGCCAAATAAATGAGGGCCCTTTCACTTTAGTTGCTCCTACTTGCATTTTTGAAAAATATGTCCCCTTTACTCAACTCAAAGCCACTGCAATAACAAAAGATTCACCAGGGCATCTTTGGTGATTTGTTGGTCTACACCAGCTCC
The DNA here is from genome assembly GCF_965287045.1 of Carcharhinus amblyrhynchos. Classification (NCBI taxonomy): domain Eukaryota; kingdom Metazoa; phylum Chordata; class Chondrichthyes; order Carcharhiniformes; family Carcharhinidae; genus Carcharhinus; species Carcharhinus amblyrhynchos. The sequence continues at coordinate 26,392,371 of NC_137344.1, forward strand.
TTTCCTCCAGGGATCCCCATAGAAACCACAGTTTCTATCCATCTTTACTAATTCTAGGTGAACCATTATTTGCAAATAAAGAAAGGGCTGTAAATTTTGAGAAAAACAGCCAATTAATCATGTTTAGCTCCTTCTGGCTCTTTCTGCACTTCTAAAAATTGATTAATATAAACCACAAATGTGTTCATTTTAATGTTGTTGCTGCATTCCACAGCTATGTGGTCAGAATAAAGAAATACTTTACTAAAGGCTAGACATGTCACACTCCAGCCAGAGGCCCAGAATTCAATGGTCAGGCGCAATTGTTGGCTGTAGGGCAGGACTCGAATGCCAAGGGTGAAGGAGAAAAACAAACAACAAAATAATCCATTTGTGTTGATTAAGCTTCTTAGAAAACCGAAAGCTACGTCATTGGTAATGGGTTGAAGGATCATGGAGAACAGGCAAGAGTCGAGGCCGAAACAAGATCAGCCATGATTGTATTGAATGGCCGAACAGACTCAGTTGCTGAATTGCCTACTCCTTCTCCTGGCTCTTATGTTCTTATATCATGAGTTGCAAAAACCAGTGCCTCGACCCAAGGTAGTGATGGGAAAGAGACCAAATCACCAATAACAACGGCAACAACTTAATATAATAAAGTTAGCACCTCTGCCTCACGGTGCCAGGGACCTGGCTTCAATTCCAGCCTTGGGTGACTGGAGATTGCAAGTTCTCCCTGTGCTGCATGTGTTTCCTCTAGGTGATCCTGTTTCTTCTCACAATCCAAAAAGATGTGTCAGTTAGGTGGATTAACCATGCTAAATTGCTCCTTAGTGCCCAAAGATGTGTTGGTTAGGTAGAATAGTCACTGTAAATGTGTAGGGTTACAGGTAAAGGAGGAGGGGGGGGGGTGGGGGGGGAAGAGTCTGGGCAAGGTGCTCTTTCGGAGAGTTGGTGCAGACTTGATTGGCCAGATGGTCTCTTTCTGAATTGTCGGTATTCTATGGTTCTAACTTAAATAAAAATATAAAACTAACCGGGAGTAAAAACAAACTTAAAACGTAAAAAGGTCCTCACGGTGCCATCACACCCAAATCAACTTCAGTATGTACTTTGGCTTTAAGCTGCTTATACATTGAGTGTTTATACTTGTGACAATACTAAAGACTTTGTGTGGAGTATTCACCATGCAGCATCCATTACATTCCCTTGAGCTGACATTGTAGACTTGATTTTGTCCACTATCCTGATTAGAAACAGGATAATGGCAAAAAAGAACTGCTGGTTTCTTGCCCAAGCTAATTTGCTCTCGTTTCACTCCTCCATGAGGAACGTTGCTTTCCACCATCTTCCTGATCACGCCAATGGCAAGAGAGTAATAGCACTCAACCTTCCATTCCATCTTCCTCCCCTATAATCTTGCTGCTCTTTGCACTCCCCAGAATCAGGACAATGGGGTTGGAGGCACTAAGAGCGCTATCACTACATTTGGAGTGTGGGAGAAGTGGGTCTGGTTTTGGATTCTGCACCATCCAATTTGGTGCTGACAGCAGCCTCTGTGACTCTGCCAGTTACCCTCTGCCCTGAGGTTCAAGGAAGATTGTATTCAAATAACAAAGGGAGTTGCAACAATGTCAGAGGAACAATAGCAATCTGGCCCCCTCACTACAACTTCAACCTCGATCTGTTGATGAAGTCAGTAGTGAAGATAAGCTTTAAAAAAAATACAGGGACGGGGTGTGAGGGAGACAAAAATCATACATATTACGAGAAACAACATTATAAAAAAGGTTTTGAAGCTCATTATGCAATTACATTTAAACGTTATTTCTATAAGTAGGATTTTGATCATTCTATTTAGCTTTAGGTTTCAGCCGATGCTTGGAGAAGCACAGAACTAAAACTGATTCTTTGTGTTCTCTCCAAAGCAGATGGAAAACTGGCACCGTGGCAACACTGGCTGCACAAGGCTGCTGTTGGGAGTCTCAAACCAGTCCTCATTTAAATGTCACTGGCAACCAGAGGGCACTAATTGGGTGCTTGAGGCTCACTGGTCATGGGCAAATGGTAAACTGGTGAGCTCCCATGCAAGCACAGATGGGCAGATTGTGCAATGTTACACGCTTCAGGCAAAGCGCATGTAAAATTGCTACCGGGGTCCACAAGTAGCACATTTGCGCAGTTAAGCAGACTCTCTTCAGATACAGGAGCTCACCTTTGTGCAAGTCAGCTTTACAAAGTCATTAGAGCTACCCTTGTTCATCAAATAGGGAGACAGAGGGAAAACCGCCCCTCCATTTGTCTTATTGTCCACCAACCCACAATGAATGGGAATGCAACCAATATTTACTCCCCCAGAGAGAAAGTTAGTGAGCTCATTATTTGAGTACAATCTTCAACATATTCATGGTGCTTCCAGAACATTTTACCAGTCATTCTGATGGATGGTCAACCAAATGCTGCCCAGATTACAAATTGTCTTCCAAGTATAAAAATTACAGCAAATTGAAAGGAGCCTTTTGCCTCATAGCACCAATTTAGGAACAATCTCCTCAACATTCTTTATTTGTGCACACCAATTCACCGTCCCTTCCTCTGCTTTTGGGCACCCATTCACCATTCCTTCCCTTTCTAGTGGGCACCAATTCCCTACCCCTTCTCCTGTCAATCTGCATCTCCATTCCATGGCCCTTCTTTCGCCATTCATTTATGGGGACTCAATGACCTAGTGGTATCATCACTAGACTACTCATCCAGAAACTCAGCTAATGTTCTTGGAACCCAGGTTCGAATTCCACCACAACAGATGGTGGAATTTGAATTCAATTAAAAAATTTCTAGAATTAAGAACCCACTGATGACCATGAAACCAGTGTCGATTGTCAAAAAAAAACCTCACCTCGTTCACTAATCTCCTTTAGAGGATGAAATCTGCCATCCTTACCCGGTCTGGCGTACATGTGACTCTAAAACCACAACTACCCTCTGGCAACTCGGGTTGGCCAGCGAGTGACACCCATGAATGAATGGAAAAAAAAACACGCAGACTGTATCATTTCTTTCCTTGTGGAATGTTGGAAGAATATCAGATAATGCATGAGATTAAAATCAACAGATTTCAGGTTTGCTTTGTGTGTGACAAGGGGTTGGCTGGTGAAACAGATGTTTTCACAAAGAACAAAGGGTGAGCTTGACTGAAGTGGTTCCTATTCTGAAGATATCCAGTTCAGCAAGACATTAAATCCAAATGCTGTGTGGTACAGCCAAAATATTTTAAACATCAAAGCAAAACCTGTACTCTTTTCCAATACAATACACATTATAGTGATGCTTTTGCTTTTTGGAGAATTCTACCACTTGAAAAATGATGGACAGCCACGGTGTAATGTTTATAAGACCTTCTACTGTAACCAAATTACAAGTAGCCTGCCCTTGTGGAACTACAGTACAGGTAGAGGCAAGTCGAACCAAAGTTGGGTACAGTTCATCATTTAAAGCCATACACATTTATTCCTCATGCCTGCACTTTCCAAGTACATTTCATATTTTTCCTTCTCAAATGGTTACTTGATTCTTTTTAATACTTCTCTAAAGTAGGCATCACTTCTCAGCCCTCCATGTTTAAATACTCGAAGTGAAAATATTTCTTACATTTTCCTTCTTTATTCTTCCAGCAATGGTTATATTGTTTAATTTCTTGGATTTTTAAAAAAAATTGCTGAGGAGATATCTTAAACGTACATGCGAAAATTAGGAAAGCAATGATGCTGTTGCCAACATTATTACCTACTGGTACTGCAACTGCCAAGAGCAAACATTTTAAAACCTGCCATCTGGTCTATCCTCTCTTTAAGGCAACGGTTGCTGGAGTTAGTGATGGTTAAAACAAGATGGAACCCAGCACCCTAAAATGCCATTTGCTGCATACAGTTATAATCTAACTGGGGAAAGTCAAGTCTGATGAACAGAAATATATGCTCCCCATGGTCAAATCTGAACCAATGAGGTGATGCAACACCACCTGTTGTGCCAAACGTTATTTTTCCAGTCACTGTCCGTTAGTGGTTCCGGTCCTTCACCATCACTTGATGGAACACTGGGAATCCCTGCCTTTTTTGGACACCCAGTGGTGCTTTATGGCCATTTTCTCAGCAAAGGACCTTAACTGAAATTTGACTGGGTGTGTTGAAATAAGCCAAGCTCAAACACTGTCACCGGCTGTTATGACTCCACTATAAACATCAGCTCCTTTTGCAGAGAAGCCTCCATGATGACAACAGCAGAGGCAATTAATGACAATGAAAATTGAAGATGGTCAGCTGGGGTTAAAATGCATTGGAACAGTTGGCTGTACCAGTTTCTGTCTAGCTATTGTCTTACAGTTACCTCAAGATGGTTCCAAAGTTGCCTTATCCATTGGCTGCTGGATTTCACTGGCATGAAAATATTATTTCGCCCCTGCGTTTTCTTTTTTCACTGCGAGACCAAATGATCAGGAGTATAGGTGAGAATATGTTTTGGTCTGCTGAGTCCCAGTTTATCTTCTGCTGCTTTAGCACTTTGAAGTCACTTCTTCTGATTTCTTACCTTTGTCAACTGTGGCATTGCCAATGGTGCCTTTCATTACCCTGCTGTCTGCAGTCCGCCTTTACAGCCAACCTACGCACCCCAGATATTGAGATGACGTTCCTTCAGTATCTTAATTATACATACTTATCTATACAGGTATAATGCAAATATAATGACTTTGGTGCCAAATTGCTGACCCATGCTAATTCATCCAGACTAATTCAAATGCCAGAACAGGTTGTTCAGCTGATTGGGTGCCTGACTGCAATACATTCCCTCTGTCTCACCTCTCTGACGCATACACAGTAACAATGGACCTCTTCCAACATATTTTGTGAACACATTGATAAAGATGCCGATCTTGGACTTTAATCACCTATCTAATTTACAAAGACTCAGGCAACAGAAAAAGCAGATTCTAGTCTTGGGTTCAGAGTAAGGTTTGAGATTCTAGAAAAACAAACGGAATTCTAAGATTTCTCTCGTTATGTACCTGACCTATCACCCAATACAGAAGATATTATATATTCATTCAGAGATTCAGCGGAATCTACCACCCATGCTCTAGCCACCAATTACAAAAGGTTAGTCAAGTGAACAAACCATGTCCCATCTTTTTACAATTTAAGAATATCTAGGATCCAAGCAATGAATACATTTTTGTCCTTTTCATCAGTTAATTGAATTAAATGTCGTGGCAACAAGATTAATAATGGCCCAATGGGGTTCGACATCTGAAATCTGTTAAATCATCTATTTGAAACGAACCTTCGGAGTAATAAAAACCAGCAGCAATGTAAGAAATAAAATAGGACAGATTCTTGTTCAATATAAAGATAAACCAAAGACAGAACCTTTTAGGCCGCAATGCAACATGGTCGAGACCTATTTCCAGCAAGAGGATTGCTTGGTGCAAGCCCTTGGCCCCTTACTGTTTTCTTTAAACTTTTCGTATGATTTGAGCAATTTATATTTGTGCAGCTATAAGTGACAGATGCTTTTATTATCAGTTAGGCATGTCTGCCTCAGATGACTACAGACACAGTCTATTGTTGAAACAGGTTACACCCTAACTGATTATTCAGACTCAAATTTCTACACCCATCACAAATAATGCACAAAACGTGCAACAAAACTATAACCATAACACAACTGAGAATAAAATCTGTGTTACAAATTAATGCGAATAAACTATTGGTTGACTTGCACTGAAACAGAAAATATAGATCAAATAAAGATTTTTCATCTCTGGTTCAGCTGCCATAGGTTAATGCTGTCTACCAATCTCACTCTCTTTTATAACTTGATATCAGGTTTTAAGAAGGCAAGTAACATGAGTGAAACATAAAATTAGATGACACACAGTGACACACCCAGAGAATTAAGTGCAAGGCACCTCCCATTCTTCGAATTTATTTCTTCCAGAGCAAGATGCTGCATTTATTTTCACTTTTTAAACCACAAATGAAATGTCGGCAGCACGGTGGTTAGCACTGCTGCTTCACAGCCCCAGGGACCCGGTTTCAATTCTAGCCTCAGTGCGGAGTTTGCATGTTCCCCCCGTGCCTATGTGGGTTTCCTCTGGGTGCTCCGGTTTCCTCCCACAATCTAAAAATGTGCAGGTTAGGTTGATTGGCCATGTTAAATTGCCTCTTCGTGTCAGGGGACCTAGCAGGGTAAATACATGGGGTTAGGGGGATAGGATCTGGGTGGGATTGTGGTCTGTGCAAATTTGATGGGCCAAATGGCCATCTTCTGATCTATGGGAATTCTATGAAAGCTACAGATTAAAGTTTTAATCTTACAGCAAGATACAAGGGCTGCTTCAGCTGCTCCACTGTAACAGTCAAAGCACTCCTGTGATAGTTCATTCTAGGTTTGGCAATACTGCAGGGAGAGTGGGCCTAGGATGGATGCTCTTTCAGAGGGTTGGTGCAGATCCGATTGGCTGAATGGCTTCCTTCTGCACTGTCGGGATTCTATGGTTCTATGGTATGGTTGGTTCTTAGCCAATTGGGCTGAAAAAGAATCCAAGCTGAATTTTTTTTTTGCTAGCTTTCTTGACAAAAACTCTGGAATTCCAATAAGAAAATGAGGAATAATGACATAGTCCGCTCAAGAAAGATTCAGGATTGGTTCAACCTGATCAAAGCAAACATCTTGAGCTGGGCTTGATCTTTGCCCTCACACTTTACTCAGTGAACAGGCCATGGACTCCCTCTGCTGGAGGAATCATTGAACAGATTAGGGAAGCTGGGTGTGGAGGCTCTGGACATTTCACAGTAACGTTATTCATCAGATGACAAAAACACAGTGTTCCCATTAAGAATGGCAGAGAAAATCTTGACAGGTATTCCAACTGACTCTTAGCACAGTTGCCGTGCTTAAGCGTCACTAAATGATTCTCAGATATCAATGTCCAGTTCCAAAATGGACCACATAACGTGGACAAGTAGAGTATGGGGCAATTGCAATGAATGCTCACAGTACTTGGAAACAATGGCTCTCATTCTCTAGTCATATCAGAATGACTGAAGCATTTTTATCATAAACTGTCATGCACCTGGAGGACATTGGAGTACAACTCAGAACACGTTACATTACATTGCCTAGATCAGTAGCAAGGCCAATCTGGAGTATGATGTGTTACTCTGGTTATCCTCCCTCCAAGTGAATAAGAATGCATTGAAAAGAGTTCATTGGGTGGATTCAGATCTTACTAAATCACAAAAGAGATTGTAAGTGGAAGAGTGACTAACATGAGGGAAAGCCAGACATAATTCAGATCTTTTCAATAATGAAATTTATTGATATGGTTGGAATAAACACGCTAAATAATTGGCTCATTGAGGTCAGGACCACGACAGACAAGAACAGGGGACACACAAAATCCGTTCCCAGAAATGGTAATTAATTTTGGGTCCACTGAAATCTTTCAGAAAGAGGGGTATTGATGATTGCAGATATTTGCAAAGAGGGGGGGTTTGAGGCAAGCTCAGAGGCAAAAGGGTGTGGTCTGGCTGCTAAGTGTATCCCAATGGCATGAGGCCACAGTCCTAGGGAACAAACCTTACCAAGTGAGGGCAGGGTTTGGGAAATGGGTAAAGAGGCCTGTGATCTGTTTGGTGAGCAGATTACAGGCTCCTTTAAAAGGGGCTTATGGACTTGTGGGGAGGGGGCGGGGGAAGCAATCCTGCTCATCCTGGCCCAAGCAATTATCTTGTAGATTCCTGACCTCTGGGAATCCCAGTGCAGTGGCTATTTATTTCAAATTGCACTGTGTGGTGGACTTGATTTAAACAGTTCAACAACTGCTCCAACTTTCCAAGGTGGAAAGCTGGGAGATTCTGATATCTTGTACCATAAGAGCAAACCATTTTGCTTTCAACTCCGACCCTCTGCCACCCATTGTAGAGGGGTTACTGAGGCCGTTACCACTGGTCGATCGTTAGCCCCATCAGTGAAGAACCTGGGGGATGATTTTCTGACTGTCCAATGGATGAAGGATTGAGAATAAGATTTCCTGTAACCCTCACATCTGTGGGGAAATTCCCTCCTTTAGTCTGCTTTAGATAAGGGAGATCAATAGGTGGGTGGAATGAAGAATATGTTGTACATGGAGAGGTGGGTCAAATGGCCTTTCCTCACTTTTCTAAAGTCTGTAACCTGCAGGATCCACTTATGGAATATATTTTTTGGCAAATACAGTCCATTGACTTAGAACGGAAATGTAAACAGTAAACTGTATTGACCTGGAATTCTGCAGGAAAAACATGTAAATTTGGCTCTCTCGAAGAGAATGGGAAAGATCCAAAAACAAATGCCCATTTAGCAGATGATCCGATGAAAGAGACAAAGTGTGCAGTCAGGGTGTGAACAGCCAATTAGAACGATTGATCCGGACACGGACATGTCTGAAAGATATGCTAATTGCCTTTGCGACTCGAGTTCCCTATGTGTCCCCTTTTCTCTAATTCTCCCAGTTGGCGCTGTAATTAACTCTGCAATCCTTAACCGGAGGACAGTTTGGAGGGGGTGCACTGATGAAGTTATCAAACTCCCTCAGGAAAAATCAAAGCTGTGACTGATGTAATATTGTTATATTTTGAAAATTGGCTTTGGCTCTTTGCCTTAATATTTGATACCGAGTAGCACAAATCAACTGAATGCTCAAGAGAGTTTCAGGATGCAGCAGACATATAAATATTTGTGACAAAAAGTGCGTGCACCACGCCCCCCTCCCCAACCCCACACTATTATCTTGGGACTTGTGCATGAAAAAGCATTATTTATTTAAGTTACCTTGCTTAACTGAGTGGGTCCTGATAAAACAGATTCATAGTGTGTGATTTGTCGAGATGCTGTATTCACTGATGCACAGCACAGCATGTGGCCTTGGCTACACTGAATGATAACGGTCGTGCTTTCACAAAGCAACTTTTTGCTTGAATTCTACATTGTTCAACATTTTGTTCAAACTTAGTCAGCAGCGTGTCAGAGCTTGCCCAAAACAGGGGACATGGTGGAGAGAGAGCAGACATGAAATTAGCTCGCCGATGCTATCATAGCAGCAGCGGTGAGCATCATTAATCAGTCAGTTCAATTATCCAGTTGCCGAACTTGGCCTTTAGCTACTGAGATTGACAACGGTGTCATAACTAAATTAGACCTCTACAGCAGCAAAGAATGACGGCAATTTTACAACGGAACAATGATTCGGCGACTAAATTAGACCTCTTATTGCAGAAGTGGAGCACTCTTGCACCAAAAACTGATATCTGCGGGAGAAACTGAACAATACTGTGCCCGAATCTGTTTAATCCCGAGCACAGGGATTGACAACAATTTTACACAGGAAGCGAATCTCCAGCAGCAGCGACTGACAATTTCATACTTCAACAGAATTTGGCACCAGCAGGGACCGAGAATGATTTGGTAATTTAATTAGGCCTCGTGCAGCAGGGACGAGCAATGATTTCGTCCCAGAACTGGACTCCTAACATCAGGGGTGGACTAACAAACACGCCGGCACGAACCTGAGCGGCAACTTTATTGCTGGGCTATAGCTAATTTATTGGTACAAAAAATTCAGACGGCTTATCACAGGACAACATTCCCCTGCATGTTATGCAGAAAGAATCCATAAAGAGCTGGTGTCTGCGGACTAATGTAGATAAAGTGGGTACTTTGTGTAAATTAAACTAGTGAACAGATGCTATTTGATTAAATACAATTCAATGAATGTGTAAAAGCATCAATTCTGTACCAGGCAGCATTTTTCCCATTATTCAGCCAAACATTATGAGTCCCGTTTGTACCCGTGTCGCACAGGCATAAAGCCAATCCCCTCTCTCATCACCTTTACCTTCACAGACGGTTTCCAGTGTCCATGTGCTGCCAGGATGCACAGAATTATGAGAACTTAGTTCCAGATTACAGTATCGATTGCGTTCAGTGAAATCTCAATTAGAGTCTGATAACAGCAGCCGGAATCACAGAGTTCACTGCAGAACATCAGCAGGAAGATTGATTGGCATCCAGAGACACTCAGCCAGGTGGATAGAAGGTAAGAGTTATGATCGGGTCATGAAGGATACGGACAATACAACTTAACCAAAACATTAATTAAAATGGATGCTTTGAGCACCGAATACGCTTTTCAGTTTTCACTTCACATAAATATCAAAACAAATCTGGAAAGATTGCACTATTGTAACCTAGCAACAGGAATCTACCAAAGCAGAATTGCATGCATTTCTGAGCAAATGCAGAATAGGAGTAACGTTACAAAATTTAAGTGAACTATTTTAAGTGTACCCAGTTCCTGCACAGTAATATAAATAAAATCTAGCCGTCATCCTGAATGAACACATTTGGCAGAAAGTCCCCATCAGAATGTTTGATTGAGGAGACTGAAATTAAGATAAACATTATCGGTGACAATTTTTACCGGAAAACAAAGCCTGAGATCAATGGAGAAAGGCCGTGTCTTCATTATGAGCTTTTGGACCTTCATCTTCACCCAAAGAGTTGTGAATCTGTGGAATTCCCTGCCCGGTGCTGCAGTTGAGGCTACCTCATTGAATGTTGTGTTTAAGGCAAGGATTATGGTGAGCGGGCGGGTAAGTGGAGCTGAGTCCACGGAAAGATCAGCCATGATCTTATTGAATGGCAGAGCAAGCTCGAGGGGCCAGATTGCCTACTCCTGCTTCTAGTTCTTATGTTCTTATCTTGATCTTGTTCCAACAAAATTTAAAATGTCCTGAAATAGAGTGGAAAAAAAACACTCAGTTCAGTTCTGGTGTTGACTGATTCAACGTGGAACAGGTTCAGTGGCTGAACCTTCAGTACAAACTCAATTCAGTGGAAGCTGGCTCCTGGGAATCATACAATCATAGATGGTCTAGGCCCTTGGGACTTAGGTTGACTCTGAGTTATATCACTGCTTTAGCATGACTGCAAATTTAAATAAGCTTTGAATTACTGTTACTTACGTGGAATATTACTGAATGCCTCCATATAATCCACATCCATTCATAGTTCTAGTTACTTCCTTAGAAAAATTAAAGTAGATTCATTAGACGTGACTTACGCTTTACAAATCCAACTTGCCTCTCACAAGTGCTTCATCACCCCGCCCTTACTTATAGGTTCCAGTAACTTTGAGAACCGATGTTTGTTTAATGGGCGTATAGTTTCCCTGAGTGGGATTTACCCAAACTTGACCCAAACTTGAATCCAATACCTGCCCCTAGGGGTGGGAAATGAGGATATTGTCCTCTGTGAAGCCATGTTGGAAAACACACTGAAATGCACAATGCTGGGCTCATTAATTATGCAGCCTGGGGTCTCCCAACTGCACACACTGCTATCATACCCACAGGAGGTATGGTGGCACAATGGCTAGCACTGCTGCCTACCGTGCCAGGGACCCGGATTCCATTTCTGGCTTGGGTCACTGTGTGGAGTTTACATATTCTCCCCATGTCTGCGTGGGTTTCCTCTGGGGACTCTGGTTTCCTCCCACAGTAGTCAAGCTAAAATTCTCCCTCAGTGTACCCGAACAGGTGCCAGAGTGTGGCGATGAGGGGATTTTCACAGTAACTTCACTGCAGTGTTAATGTAAGCCTACTTGGGACACTAATAAATATACCTTAAAAATACCTAATTTAAAAGGCACCCAGACAGATATCCTATGCTTAACTATGGACCAGGACATGGAACGCAGAACCCAAGTAGCAGCACCCAGATGCAACAATGCTGCGCCTAATGTACTGTTGATTATAGAGAGGAGGGATATCCTCGCTCTGAGGGACAGAAAGAGGATACCTGCCCAACTCATCATCTCTGCATAGGAGGCAGTTGCCAAAGTGATGTGTGCCGATTGCATTCACCAGAAGGCAGCTCTGCAGTGCAGAAAAAGGATGAATGAGCTTATCCAAGCAGCCAGTGTAAGTGAACCCTTCACTCCACACACACCTCTCACCAAATGGGAGCACAGACATGGGCCTCAGTGGCAAGGCCATCATCTGTGCTGCCCAATCATAAGAGTTTCTGAACTCAAATGTGGCAATGCCTCATTGTGTGGACTGCTGTCCACACAGTCTGCAGGTAGTGAGGCAACTGTGGGTCTTTGACCATGCAACACAAAGCCCATATTGTATTTGGGGGGTTTGGCATTGAGGCAGCAACTCATTGCTGATGCTATATCTCTGTCAATCTTATCCTTCCACGTGCACGAGCTCACCACTCTGCAGGGTGCTGTCAAAGAATCCTTGTGGACTAACTGCAGTGCATCCTTCACATAGCACACAGTAACCAGTGGGTCACTGCTAAAGACTGACATCCTGCATATGCCATCTTCATCCCAATTGTTCTCACACCACCATCACTCCTTGCACAGGGTAAGTTAATGTACAACAGGCACAAGAGAGAAAGAGTAGTATAGGATATGGCTCCCTCTGACACCTCACCATTTGAAGAGTGGGTTGTCAAGTTGGTTCAGAAAGTTCATGTGCAGACAGTGAGGCCGGAGTCTTGACTCCATCCAGTAAGGAACTATGCTTGTTGCCTTGACACAGAAACCTAAGGTCATGCTCGGTGCCATGCGGAGACAGGATATGGATATGCCAGCATTGGACTGGGGTAAAACACAGTAAGAAGTCTGACAACACCAGGTTTAAATCCAACCGATTTATTTGATAGTAAACTCACTAGCTTTCGGGTTTGTCCCTTCGTCAGGAAACCCAAAAGCTAGTGAGTTTACTATCAAATAAATCGGTTGGACTTAAACCTGGTGCTGTCAGACTTTTTACTGCAGAGACAGCCCATACATTCACTCCTCTTTTGATTACAATTGGCAACAAGGGGAGGGTGAGGCCTGAATCCAATAACTGCTCCAGACCCTAGAGGAGCAAGGAGGATGAGGATGCTAAAGATATTGCCCACCACCACAGTCACCTAATTTCTCCACTAGCCCACACAGCTCAATGGCTACTGGATCTAATTCAAGGTCTCACAGTCTAGTGGTCACCTCACTGACACGTGTCCACAGCAGGAAGAAGCAGGGACAACCAAAGTCACCAACACTTAGAGGACTGCTGGAGAACAGACTTCAGCTAATTCAGAGTCACATGATGAGCCTGTAGAGGAATGTTAGGTGGAAGTGTCACAGGCCCTCAGATTGAGACAGAGGGCTCTGTCTACCTACTGGCTGATCAAGTGGTACTGACACGTGTGCACAGAAGTCTAAGGTTCAGATAAAGCCCAGTTTTTGGAGATGTGCACAGACTTGCACTCTGTCACTGTAGCCATGAGCGAGCATTTGCTATGCAAGATGGGGATGGGGTACCTCAACCTCCCTCAGGCTCCTCTGTCTGTCAAGGTGCAGAGTGGACCCAAAGTGAGGAGAAGCATCAGGTGGACACCTCTGGTCCTCCACCCAGGACTCTGGACAATGCCTGGCGATTCCAATCCCCTTCTGAGTGGAGCCAGCCGGCCTCTGAAATCACCCCAGCAGCAGAAGACTCAAAGTAAGCCAGGTCCAGAGGATGCCTGGCAAAGTCAACAAAGGCAACAGGACATTACTGTGAACAGGCTACCTCCAGTTCTGCTGCAGATGTTGGGGAGGCACCTAAACACTGTGACAGGGAATGTAAAATATCTAGCCCCCTAGCATTACCTAAGGAGCAAAGTGGCAATGCCCATGGGGCACCCTGGCACTACCCACCAGGCAGGCAGTACCAAGTGAGCAGTGCCAGTGCAGGGGCAAATCCTCTGGGGTGCAGGAGTGGATTTTAGAAGAGGTCGGTCTGCCGGGAGAAGGGCTTGCCCAGACATGTCCAGTGGCAGAAGGGAGTGTGATTGGGGCTGGGGAAATCGCATGGCTAGTGTGTGGGGTCACAGGGCTGGCCAGCGATCGGGAGGCCAGCAATGCGGGGCTATTGCGCGTGTGCTGATCTCCACTATGACAGATTAGTGTACGCACAGTAGCCCGCTCAGTGCTATGCTACCGGCCGCTCCAGCAGGAATAGGCCCCGCCTATTGATTTAGAATAATATTCATGTTTGTGCACTCCGCAGTGCAGTGTGGGGGAGATTCAATTTGAAAGTCCTGCTAAAAAAAACAGCAGGATTTAACATGAATTCAACACTTCACATTTTTCTTGGGAGAATCCCACCCAATATCTTCATCCATTTTCATCAATTCCTTGATCGTTCAAATTCCTCTTTTCTGCTTCTCCATTCAAATGTGTATCTAGGTGAACTAGTCACATGCATGAAACCATGTTTCTGCACAAAGCTGATTAGCAACTGAGGTCAGCTGTATAATGTCCGAGATGTCATGTGTCACAGAGCGTTCTCAGTGATGTAATGACTGCCTCTGTCATGGTGTTGAGGAGCGTGCTCACTTCAAATCATTGGAAGAAGTCAAATGATGATGATGATAAAAAACTTTGCCTTTAAACTTAAATAAATCCATTCCCAGGTACTGCCATGACCTTGAAGGAAAAGTGGGGGATGTCAGTGGTTTGCTGTGCTGTTGGCTATTCACTAAACACATCAGACAATTCATAATTGACTCTTCACTGATGCCTGACCACCAGAGTAACTCAGTACTTTGCTACTCCTAAATTACCAGGATGTACTTTTTGGTGATTGCCATATTGAAGTGTTTTAGGGACGACAAATCAGTCATTAAAACCTAAGATATCATTCATGATCAAGAGGTGTTTTCTCTGTTCAAACAAAGTATTGACAAAGTATTGGGTTGTTAGGAGTGGAATTCTGCCATCCATTGTAGAAATCATCTTCTATTTTGATGTACTTGTCATCCTGCTGTTGTGCTTGTTTCATGTCTAATAATCACTTCCCCATGGCTGATAAGTGTTTAGGAACGATCAAAGTACATACTTCTTGCTTCCTCAAGAAAATAAAAAAAATTAAATCTCCCAGTTTGACTCTTTCCACTGCTATTCTTGATAAAGCATCAACTGTCACCTGGTACATCCCTTGAACATTCTAAGTAACTGAATTGTATCTCATGAATCTCAGTCTAACGTTGAATTTGAGGTGGCATTTTGCAATTTTTCTTTAAGTTAATAAGCACATCCAAAAGACTGTGGCTAGTTTCAATCTTCAGTTCCATCATGTAATCAGAGAACTTTTCACAGATCTACGCTTTTTTTCCCCCCTCAATGGTTACTTATCTTTTTTCTGTGTCAATGAGAGATCCTAAGGCAAAATAAAACTGATAGACAAAGATCAGTTTAACTTGAAACAGAACTGCACTCAAAACCTGTCGCCTAGCAATTTTGAATCATAGTGTGCTAGAACTTCTACTGAAATTAGAAGATTTTTTAATTGTAACTAAAAGCATTTTGTTGGTCCACATTCCAGCACCACTACTGATCTTGTCTCAACAGTTGTTGCAATGGCTCATTGATTTCCATCACATTTGATAGGAACTTGCCTCCTTGGTTGACTATTCCAAGGAATCTTTGCATTTCAGTGATGGTTCCAGGCTGTGAGAACTCTGATCATATTGCTTTCCTGCAGGTCATAGCAATTCCAGAAGCTTGCAAAGCGTGTCCTAAGAATTTGATCATAGGCTCTGCAAATTCAAAATTTGTCATTCAATGCTTTTTTAGGACTTTTGAGGGCTGCTCTCACTCAATGGTCATGTTCTTCCCTCAATAAAGCACATTATGAGAATGTCATCCAAATGGCAGATTACTCCTTCTATGCTTTCCAATGGCTGAAATGCTGTTCTTTGGAATATCTCAGAAGCAATTCCAAATGTTACCCCGTTAACATAATAACGGCCAAAATGGGGTGATAAAAGTAGTTAACATGCTGGATTTTTTGTCTAGAAACAACTATCGATAGCCACAGTCAGCCTCTAATTTTGTGAAGAGCATGCTTTTTGTTCATTTGACAGGACTTTCATCCACTGGTGACATCGGGTGAATCTCACACTCTATTGCACTTGTTTGAATCAAGTCTGAGCAGATTCCAATTGAAGTATTAGGCTTTGGTGCTGTGAACGTTCCAGAACACCCTTTTGCTGGAATGGTTACTGAACAGATGACCCCTTGTTGTAAAACGAGTTCAGTTTCACTCTTGACTCTGTCCAAGAATGGATGTTGGATCTTTCTTGTCTTGAGGAGACATATAGGCATCACATCGACCCTTAAGGTTATGTGATCTTCTGTTTCCAGCTTTCTTAAATACGAAAAATAGGGATGGGAATTCACTTCTAACTAAAGCACTAGATTTCTCATTAGCAATTCCATCAACCTGGTAAATAAACCTCAGCTGCAAACATACTTTTCTGCTCAATGATAATCCTTGTTCTTTATCGCATGCGAGGGTTCATCATTTATTTGTCTTTAAATCTTAAATCTTGCCAGGTGTTTGTCTATTACTTCTAACGTTTCCCCTCATGGACCTTGTAGCTGGATGGTGGAAGGTCGTAATGTGATATTTTAAGCCACTTTCCTTCATCACATAACACAGACATCTGCAGCAATATTTCGCTTGAATTCTGAAGGGATAACCATCAACTTTGCTCCAATAATTATTTTCAGTTTTGTTAACTTCTGATAGGAAGAAGGTTTTTTTGTATTTTCTCTGGCTGGTCCACTTCTTCGATTTGACTTGGTTTTGTGGTTGTGTTGTTATCTCTTTCTTCCTGTGAGGTATAGGATTTTTGTGATCTATAGTCACTGCTGTCTGAACTTTGGGGCTACGTGTGTGCTTGCATTTGCAGCATTCACAATGCTCCATTCCCAGGTAACTGTGGTTATTTTTCTTGCCCTTTTTCCAAGGGTTGGTAGGTCTTTTAGATCTGTAGTGTTCTCCTGAAGTTCGATTGGGTCTTTACTCTCTGTCTGCTGCTATCATGTTTTGCCTGGAGTTCGGAGTCTAGACGGAATTTATTTAGGGTTTACCTGTTACCCCAAGAATGATATCATACTGTTATTCATTAAATTGATTATTTACAACTCTATGTTCTGCTTCCCACCAGATCACAGTTACTTTATCACGTGACATTGCTCCATAGTAGCAAGAATAATTATGTCGGTATCAGGTGCTCCTGATGGTGGCACAGTGGTTAACACTGCTGCTTCACAGCTCTATGGACGCAGGTTCAATTCCCTGCTTTGATCACTGTCAGTGTGGAGTCTGCACGTTCTGCCCATGTCCTCCCACAATCCAAAAGACATGCTGATTGGGTGCATTGGCCATGCTAAATTCTCCCTCAGTGTACCTGAACAGGCACCAGGGTATGGCAACTGGAGGATTTTCACTGTAACTTCATTGCAGTGTTAATGTGAGCCTACTTATGATGTTCATAAATAAACTTTACCCCTTTACAGAAGTGTCAGCATATCTCAGTGATTGCATGATCATTTGACTCAAGATTGAAAAATTCAAATTCACTACAGACTTGAACAAAAAAAGTGTCATGCTTCACTGTATTGCTGAGGGGATTCTGCACTGTCTTCCAGAGATGAGACATTAAACTAACGACATGCTTGGGGCATGCAAAATTCCACATGCGGAATTAGAACAGGGAATTCCAGGACAACGCTGCTCCCTGCACCAACAATGAGAAAGCAATCTGGTAATTTATCTGGTGTCTGTGCAGCTTTGTTACATTTTCCTAAACCACCGTAACTACTTCAAAAATATAATCTATTGATTTATGACACTTTGGGGCTGCCTCTGTAGATAAAATGCTATAAAATCCAAGCTCTTTATTTCTGCTTTCATTGTACATAAAGTATGCACAAATTCAAGTTGGCATGCCATCCCACGAACACCAACATAATATGTCATTTATTTCCAGCATTTTTAGATATTATTTGAGAGGAAAGAAGAATCACAACTCTCTTTTTATTTTACATACTTATGACTGTCTCGCACCATGATACTATCGCTGTCAATTTAGAAATCAGAATGGTTTGATGTATAGATGTCTTTATGGTCTGCATCTGTCTGGAAAATTGGCTGATGGAAAGAGCACATCCGCGAGATATCACTGCTCAAATCAGATGTTAACTCTTCCCCTCCTTTCAAGAGGCAGAAAGACATGCAGCAATCATTTATTGGTCTCACCAAGACCAATTTGTCTCGTAAGGGTAGTTTAAAATCAGAAATATTAGTTGTCACAGAGCAGAATTTGGACTTGCTGATTAGGAATGTCACACACAACTTCTAGGGCCACATGTGGTTATTTAACTTACAAAACAAATCCAATATTTCAGCCTTATGTTATGCAACTACAAGTTCAGATTATGTTTCCACAAGATAAAGAAATTCAATTTCAAACTGAACAGTTATAACAGACAGATTGAATTGGATATGGATGAAATGTGTTTCTATGGTTAAGGCTTCAAATTATCCCCGTGTCCTTGAACAGATGGGAGAGGAGGTGGCAGGTACCAGCCTCCTGGTACTGAAAACATCTGTTATCGTTAGATGATGCTAATTGCCAATCGATAGGGAATCTATGTCGCTCTACATTGGGGGTCTGCAGCAAACCGAACCAATTGAATTAGGCTGGATTCAAACACGTCAGAATGTAAATAGGATTTTGGTTCTAAAAGCTTGGTTCTTGGCTAGAGTTCAACAGGAATGGTAAAAAAAAGGGCAAACGCATGAAGAAAGAGCGATGCTAAATTCTGCAATTGATCAACCTGCCCAGGTAACTTCCTGTCAGGCATCTCAATGATAGCCTAACTGAATCTGAAAGCAAGCACATGCGCAGCAAAGCTCTGCACGACTCAGATGGGCAAGTATGATCCAAAATCATGTGAAAAAATAGAACTAGTGTTAAGAGGCATACCATGACAGCATTCAGCAGTCACTTATGTCACTCTGTTCTTGTCTGGTCTTTGTTTTTGATGCCATAGGTTAATCAGATTTAAATCCATGCAAAGCAGCATCCAAAATGCTGGCTCCCTGAGCAACATCAGAATTCAGTAATCTGCATAAATTACAAGCACCATTCTACCAGCTACATTTGGGATGGGGCTTTCTTTATATCATGCCTGCAATCCATTTAATTTGCCATCCATACCTTTGAGAATGTGTGCCAAGGAATAGTCGAATTAAAAAGTAAACATCTGAGCGTGATGCTTTTTTGTGAGTATTCAACAACAACTTTTACTTGAATAGCAACTTTAAAATAAATAAAAACAGCCATTTCACAGCGGTATTTTTAAATAAAATAAGACAATGTGACACTTAAGTAAATGCTTAAGGCAGATGCCCAGAAGATTAATTGGTCAAATAGGGAGGTTTTAAGGAGCATCATTAAGGAGAGGAGTGAGGTGGAGAATTGGAGAGTTTGGGGGGGTCAGAACATGCGATCCAAGCAGCTGAGGGAATGACCACCAATGGTGGAGTGATTAAAATCAGGGATGTCCATTTAGATCAATCACACGGAGACAGTGGGCCAGATTCGGGATGTTATCGGAATTTCTTTAGGAGACCAGGGTGATTACTTTTTTTTGTTTAAGCTCTCCAATCAGCACGGGCTGATTCAACAGCATGAATCTTATGACCTTTAGCATGTTGGGGTCTCCAGCCTCAGTCTTGTCAACATGAAATTGGAGAGTTTCCAACATGAATCTCTGAGTGCGAATGCACCCACTGCTGGTTAGGAAATGACTTGCCATTTAAAAAGGGCATTGTGCTGAAGCTGTGGAGCTGACGTAAAGCAATAATGGACTGGAGGAATATCCATTTGCTGCCAGGTTGGACACAGGATGCTTCAGCTTTCAGAAAGGATCATTGAAACACTATTCACGTGGGCTGGGGAGTCTAAAACTAAACTGAGGGCACAGTCTCAGGTTGAGGGGCCAATCGTTCAGGACTGAGATGAGGAGAAATGACTTTATTCAAAGGACTGTGAATCAACCAGAGGGTTGTGGATGTTCCATCACTGAATACATTTAGGGTTGGGATAGAGTTTTTTTTAAAAACTTTCTTGGGGAATTGAAGGGAGATGAGGAAGAGCAGAAAAACGGAGGTGAAGCCCAAGATCAGTCACGATTACACGGAATGGCAGGGTAGGTGATATGAGCCATAGAGTCAACTCCTGCACCAATTTCTTGCATTGTTGTATTAGGGGAAGGTGGCCCTCTTCGGAGGGACAGATGAATCCTGAGGTAAGCAAGTCAGTCCAAACAGGAAGTAGCAGCTCCTGATTCAATCCAACTAATGATCTGGCTACAGAGTTACAAGGAGTTCAATTAATAATCTCAGCAAATCAGTCTCGATCACAGAACCCTAAACGTTCTTAAAGGATATTCTGACACCACTTCACAGCTCATATACTCACCACTGTAATGCAGGAAATCACAGTAGCCAATTTGTTTGAGCAACTGCAAATGGGATAAATAACCACATAATCTGTTTTAAAGGACAGTGGAATTACATCATGAAATCTTCTGCATTAACCTTAGAGGGAAGGTCAAACCTCAGATTAACATTTCATCCAAAAAAAATGGCACCTCCAACATGCAGCTCTGCACTGAAGTGTCAGCCTATATTAGCCTCTAGCTGGCTTGAATCCATGATCCTCTAAGGGATCAGAATGCTATCACTGTGCAAAAAGTTAACTCTGGACAGCATGCCGAAATGTATATCTCTGGGCCTTTTTCCCTCTGCTTACATAAGGCCGCACAGAAGAGGAGAAAAGCTGTCCTACTAATGTACTACTGCCCACAATGAAATCAGGAAAAAGCAATGTTTATAAAAGGCCAAAATTGCTTTTAGAACATTGACCTTTATAAATCAAAGTATTGAGTACAAGAATTGGAACGTTATGGCGAGGCTGTACAAGACATTAGTGAGGCCGAATTTACAGTATTGTGTGCAGTTTTGGTCACCTAATTACAGGACGGATATTAATAAGATTGAAAGAGTGCAGAGAAATTTTACAAGGATGTTGCTGAGACTTGAGAAACTGAGTTAGAGAAAGGTTGAATAGGTTAGGCCTTTATTCCCTGGAGCAAAGAATAATGAGGGGAGATTTGATAGAGGTGTATAAAATTATGATGGGTATAGATAGCGTGAATACAAGCAAGCTTTTTCCACTGAGGCTAGGAGAGGAAAAAAAACACTAAAGGACATGGGTTAAGGGTGAAGGGAGAAAAGTTTAAAGGGAACATTATGGAGGGGTGGGGGGGGCGGCGGCGGTCTTCAGACAGTGGTGGGAGTGTGGAATGAGTGGCCAGATGAAGTGGCAAACGCGGGCTCACTTAACATTTAAGAAAAAAATGGACAGGTACATGGACGAGAGGGGTGTGGAGGGATATGGTCCAGGTGCAGGTTAGTGGGACAAGGCAGAAAAATGGTTTGGCATTGCCAAGAAGGGCCAAAAGGCCTGTTTCTGTGCTGTAGTGTTCTATGGTAACAAAGGAACTCAGTAAAAACAAAGCAAAGAAAAAAATGCAAGTAATGTGGGAAAAGATAAAAAAGGAAGTAATAAAGAAAGATCTGATGAAATGATTAAAGGGAACAAATTCTACTGGGAATTTATTAAGCACTAACCAAGTTTGTGGAGGATATAGATTAAATAGAGGAAAAACAGGGCTAGTTAGTGGGTGACTAATTATCCAACGATATTGGGCTGCAGGTAATATAGTAAAGAAAAGGATGTGTTCAAGATCAGTATGCTTTCAGATTACAGAGCAAGAGGATGTGCTGAACCCAGTTCTTGGAGATTAAGTGGGGCAAATATGTGAGTTACATAGAATCATGGGGGGGGGGGGGGTGGAATTTTCCTGTCCCGCCCGCCATGGGAATTGTAGAGAGTAGGGGAGTGGACCATGCAAAGGTCTATTGTTCTCAGGTGGGATTCTCCCATTTTGAGGTGAGCTTGGCCAGAAAATCCCACCTATAGAATGCCTACAATGCCGAACGAAACTTTTTGGCCCATTGAGTCTGCACTGAACCAGAAATGGCATCTGTAACATAATTAGGATGAAGGAGTGAGAACAGTAAAAAAGGTAAGAATAAAACAAGCGTGAAGTGAGATTAAAAAAAGTAGCCCAGATAAATTGGGATACAAAACAGATTTTTATTCTTTCATGAGCTACGATAAGGCCTGTATTTGTTGCCCATTGCAAATTCTCCCTCGAGAAGGTGGTGGTAACTGCCTTCTTGAACCGCCGCAGCCCAACTACTCTATAGCTGTTTGTACAGGTAGATGGACTGAGGGAAATTAAGAGTCAGCCACATTTGTCATAGGTCTAGAGTCACATGCAAGTCAGACCAAATTTCCTTCCCCCAATGACATTATTGTTGTAACAACACATCCCGTTCAATCAATAACAATTTCAAAGCATCATTACTGATTGCACAATTCCACTTATTAATTAAATTTAGGCTCCATAGTGGGATTTGAACCTACAGGGTGTTAGCCTGGGGCCTTTTGATTACTGGGTCATATTACCATTACATCCCAACCACCCAAGCCTGGGAAAATAATAATTAAATCTGTTAACAGACAATAGAGGGATCATTATTTCATACATGCATGCTTTGCAGATTGGTTGATGTTGCTTTGATGAGCCTGATATATGTAATAGTTCAAGCCTGAAGTGACCTTGACAGCCGTTGGGTCTGCTGTCTGTCTTGGTGCTTAGCTACAGGTCACTTTGCAGCAGAACTGTCACAATCACTTTGCTGACTCTTAGTCGATGCACGCACACTTCTTTCAGACAAATCCAGCTAAATCTGCTTTCGCCTGAGCATGCAGTTTGAAGGCAATATTGGGTAGGTGCAATTTCATATCCTGGCATCCCTCCTTTTCTTCCTTCACATAAGCAGGAAGTGAGGTTTCTAATTGGTATGTTGATTGTTCCAATCAAAAACAATGGGTAATCTGATATCTGCCATGTAAACCCTAGTCTGCCAGTAAATTGGTACAATAAATTAATTTTAAAAGCTGCACAATAACCTTTCTCAAAAAGTTTAGCCTGCAAACTGAACTCCCTGTCTAACTACATATGCAATACCAAGCCTGGTAAAGCCAGATCATTAACTTCAATGGATGAGGTTAAGGAAGGCTGTTTTTAAACAGAAGAAACAGGCAAAAGATTTTAAGGGTGGGACTTTCTAGCCTGCCTGCCCGGGAACTGCAGGTTCCCACCCCAGATTATCGGGCCTGTCAACAAATGTTGATGTATATTTTCCTGTCCTGCCCACAACTGTTCCCCCACCAGATAAGACCAGAAAGTCTACACCAACATTGTAAATGAAAGCACTAGGTGGAATCCTCTCATTTTGAGACTAGGTCCTGAGGTGGGGGCAGGGATGATGTGGAGATGCCAGTGTTGGACTGGGGTAAACACAGGAAGAAGTTTCACAACACCAGGTTAAAGTTCAACAAGTTTTATTTGGTAGCAAACACCACTAGCTTTCGGGGCTCTGCCCCTTCATCAGGTGAGTGGGGAGATCTGATCACAAACAGGGCATATAAAGGCACACACTCAGTTTACAGAACACTGATCAGACTTCTTACTGTGGGGGCAGGGAAATGGAGTGTTTCCGACTGTGGAGGCTGGTGGGAAAATATGCCGAACCTTTCAGCTCCAACCTCACTAATTATGCACCCGGGTGTTTTTGCACCATATTGACAGGCAGGGCAGGCCTGGATGGCACGTAGTCCACTACTGTGTCCAGGTGCCATCTTGAAAAGTTATCCAACATCATTGGCCCACCATCGAAGAAAGGAGGTGGACTGCCCGAAAATGAAGATGGATCTCTGGGAGCAAACCTTCAGACTGGAAGATGGATCCTCGCCAGGACACCAAATCTGGAACATCCAACTGCAGAGGCACCCCCAATCCACTGCTGTGGTGTTGCAGGGTCCAGGACTGCAGGCAGCCTCCATCCTGAATTCCAGAGGATCTGAACAATGAGTGATTCACCGCCCAAAGACTGCAGCAAACATGGGATAGCAATGCATCTGCAGCACAACATCTAGATGGATCAGAGGCTTCAGACAGGGCAAGTTTTGGCCAAGCCCTTTGCTCTGCCAACTTGGAGCTGGACTCTTCCACACTGCTTGGCAGTGACAGGAGGCAGTCAAGCAGACCTGCCAATGCACACAGCATCTGTGACTGCATACCCATCTGTGCGGTCCCATATGTCGCCTATCAAAGTCCTCATCTGAATCCTTTACAGCCATAACCTTACCCTACAGTAAGCTGGCAATTAAACCATCCTTTACCCCTGACCTGGATGCAGCCTAGTGATAACTCACATCCTGCTGACAGCAACTCAATACTGACCTCCAAGGTATGTGCAGTGGAGGTATCTGAGCTGGTGGCTGTGATTCTAAGATTACAGGGGTGGGGGCGTGGTGGTGCTCTTCAACAGTCCCTTCCTGTTGCTCATTTTCCTCCGATTGGGAATTCTCTGGCAATAGAAAATCTGAAGGAAAATGTTGTGATGAGGGAAGAGCATGGGCATGTTGTGGTAATGGAGTGAGAAGCAAGAGGGCGGTGGTCACAGTGCCTGCCGCTTGCTCATCATATCAGACAGCAAGACACATTGCATTGATTTACATCGCAACAATATCTTTATGCAACTTTCCTTCAAGTAGAGCCTGCTTTTCAAAGAGCAGGCCGGTACACATTATGAACAGCTGATAATGACACTTGTTCCCCTGTTTCGTGCAGAGGCTGCAGTGGGGATGTGTAAACAGCAGCTCAGAATTTAGCTACATATCATGCAGTTGAGGTGGGTAAATAAAAATTGCGTTTTGCTCACCGCAATCTGGGTGAACAGGGCACAATTTGTGGCTCCTCCAATCAGAAGTCAGGGCCACCCAATTTTTAGTCCACAGAGATTAAATCAGGAAGTAGAAATGTGGAAATTTAAATCATGTCTGAAGAGAAAAAAAAATTGGAAATAGAAATTGAGATATGCAAGACAAAGTGAAAAAGTAAAACAAAAAGATTTAAAACATCTGCTACATGAATTTGAGGGAATGTTAGTCCACACTTCTTAAGTAATATTGTGGGGCCAGAGGGGTCACTTGTCAATGATCAAAGCACAGTGCAGACAGAGGTTATTAGGCCCATTGATCCTGCACTGACAACAGTCCCACCTGGATCCTATCCCTTTAACCCCTCGTATTTACCCTGCTAATGCCCTAAGCGTCAAATTAACATGGCCAAATCAACCAAACCCGCACATTTTGCAGTGAGGGAGAAAACCAGAGGAAACACATGCAGTCATAAGGAGAACGTGTAAACTCCAGTCACCTGAGGTCAGAACTGAACCCAGGCTCCTGGCGCTGTGAGGCAGTGGTGCTAACCACTATGCCACCCATGCAGTCAAAAATTTATCTACCCCTAAGTGTACCAACCTGATTTTCAAGTGTACAAGTGTCCCAGGTTCATGCAATTGTAGTGATTTCAGAGCTATGTTGGATCAAGAGCTCCAGCAGTGTAACCTCTTAGGATATTTAAATTGCAACCTCTGGATTTCAACATTTAACTGCAGACACCTGAGGTTGATATCACTTTTACCCTGTAATAATGTTTAACGCCAAATATTACGACAAAACCTGGGCCACTGCCTCTGGAAATTGATGTTTTTACATTTCACGCCGTCCCTGATTTTACTCATTTAATGAGCATGGCGAAACCAACTGTTGGGCTAGCATTCATTTTCTATTCCAGAACCATTGGAATTTTTTTTTAAATGTTTGACGCATAGCTAAAGAGATGTTATGCTTCATAAAATGGCTGATGTGGTAAATTTAGAAATTTTCTGAGATTTCAGGTGGAGACATCACAGCAATAAAAGAGACACAAATCCCTTACGAAAATGCATCTCTTGAATTTCATCTATGATCTGCTGAGCTGTGACCTCGCATTCTTATTCTGAGGCTGAGATTTCATGGTTGACCACACAGTTCACAACCCCAAGGGAGGTCACCCTTTTCGCCATCCCCACCCTCCCAGTCCCTTTATAACTTAGTTTGGTTCTTTTCTCACTATGTAGCAAATGGCTAACAGTGACAGTTATTGTCTACGTAGCTATCCAGTTCTGTGTGGAACAATAAATGGAGTTTCATACTATATAGAACCAATACCTTGTTAATGTAGCCACCAGATCTATTTGAGCATTTTTAACTGAAATGTATACCATCTGAAGAGGAACCCAGTGATTATTATAAAGGTTCAACAGAATCAGCCAGCCAATTTAGTTAAAATAGGAAAATTATGCTCTATTCATTATCATTTTCTTGTTGGAAAAGTAGTTTTCAAAACATGAATATCACTAGAGTTCTTGCACAATTATTATTCCTGCACTTTTAATAAGGATAGTCTAATTTTACCATGATAACTAAATGGACTGCAAAAACTTGGCCTGTCTGCTGGCTGCAGATTAGTTGCTGCTAAATGGAGACTTCAGTTGTCAAGTAGGATGGTGGTGTAAAACCTCACTGGTGATAGATCAAAGAGTATTTGAAATCCCATAGATAATAGTGTGGCAGTGTCGCAGTGTGAGTTTAATTGCTCCAGGTTCTAATCCTGGGGCTGCCTGAGGCTGAAATCTGTGATGAGTTTCAGCAGACTCTGATTGGATTATGGTGTGGAACAGTTTACGAGAGCAGATTGTACTACACCAAGGATACAAGACAGAAATTGTTATCCCACCCTCCCCCTCCCCACTTTGTGTCAGACACTCTACCCTCCTCCTTCCTGCAGAAGATACGTACATTAGTGAGAATGATTTGGAGGTAAGTATAAGCGATAGGTGGAAATGGAGCTAAAATAGCAGAGAAAAAAAACATAACATTAAGTCTGCTGCTCACATCTCATATTTCCTCCGAAATGGATTCCCACATGGACAAATGCTGAAAGTACATAGCAGACCAAGTAATGAAAGTGAAGGGAGAAAGGGTTACAAAGTTAAAATTCATGGTTATGTAAATGTTTAATATCTTTAGGAAACCATCTCAAGGCTAGCACATATCTAAGACAGTGGGGTCATTGTGCAAGTCCATGCTGTGCAGCATGTACCTGAATTTTCAATTTACATTCATGACAAGCAAGGCTCTCTCTCAGTGGCATCAACTCAATGTGGCCCCCTAATGTCTCATACTTGAATGCATTCCAGCGGAGTACAGTATTAGTAGAAACAATGTTTATTGATTCCGCAATAGGCTCACCCGAGTTAGAGAAATCCGAATACATTTTGATTAGTTTGTGGGGGCTGGGGTACATTCATGACCATGAAAGGCTGTATCTCTCTAGGTCATGTCTCCAAAGGATTTCTTCAAGTTACGTTCATTATAGAAACCAGCCTCCCATCCAATGACTCTGCCTACACTTCCAACGGCTTCAGCAAAGCAGCCAGCATAATTAAAGACCCACACGCATCCCAGACAGACATTCTCTCTTCCACCTTCTTCTGTTGGGAAAAAGATACAAAAGTCTGAGGTCACGTACCAACCAACTCAAGAACAACTTCTTCCCTGCTGCTGTCAGACTTTTGAATAAGTTTATCTTGCATTAAGTTGATCTTTCCTATATCCTAGCTATGACTGTAACACGACATTCTGCACTTTCTCCTTTCCTTCTCTATGAACGGTATTCTTTGTCTGTATAGAGCACAAGAAACAATACTTTTCACTGTATGTTAATACATGTGACAATAATAAATTAAAATCAAATTCCTTCTTTGGTATTTTTGCTTTTCTTTGTATTCCAGTAGAGATCACTGGTGGGAGTTTAATAGAGCATCGGGTGCACATTTTCCCCATCCTCAAATTGAGAGAGTATGTGTTAAATCTTGGCAATACAAGTTAAGTCGGGGTGGGGGCAAGCATGAGGAAAAGATCAAACAAAATGTGTTAAAGAAATATCTGCCCTTAAGCAATCTGGAGGGGTTTGGGAAGACAATTTGTGATTATAATAGGGAAAGGATCATACATAGTGGTGTCATAGGTTTCTAACCATCCAATGCAATGTCTAACTTCTGGAGTCCTATTAATGGCTGTTCACTCACTACAAGTATACTTATTAGCCTTGCCATTTACAACACAGCTCTGGAAGATTTTATCTTTGAACTCTGTTTTTCAAGCTCCAGCTATGCATTAGGAAATCTGCACCCCATGCACACAATTTCCCAAACATTAACACAATGTATGGAAAGGCACAAGGCCAACGAAGCAAATAATCCAGTCACCATTGGACTCCAAGGATAATGGATTTAATTAGGTTCAACAACATTTTCACTAGTACAGGAACTGATTCTTTGAATGCCATGCTTTCAGAAAATGGGGAACGAAAGGAGCAGGAATGCAATAAATGAAATAATGCAAAACAACTGCATTCATAATACTGATGCACAGATATATATGTGACATTCCAAAGAATATTGCTGTTTCTTCAAACTGCAAGTCTGATCTGAAACGGGTTGAACAGAGAACTTTATCAATAAGCCTGAGATCTTGAAACTGATTATTGCACGTTGATGAACTGAATAAAAAATGAAAATTTTACGATAAAATTCTATAAAAGTGGTAAGACCAAAGCCATTGGTGGCGCAGGAAACAAAAAAAAACAAAGGAAGGGAAGACAAGGCCAAAATTCTCAACAGATTTAGGTGATCCCAAGGTGGGGCCCAGAGGAGAAAGGAGAGACAGAATTCCCGAGAAACCTGTACATCTTTGATCCCAGATGATCCAACAGCAGAATGGGTGGTGCAGAGATGCATCCGAGAGAAGGATAGTTCCACGTCATTTGAGGTGTGGAGAAAGTACGTTTAGAAAGAAAACATTAATCAGTGTAGAAAGATTAATTAGGTTGCGAGATTAGTTTCCATTAATCTGTGGTAAGCATCATGCCTGGCAGGTGACAAACAGAAGAACTAATTTCTCCGGTTTGTTACAAACTATTTTGTTTTCATCACATCAGGGCATTAGAATTGCGAAGGTCACTGTTAACAGCCTTAATTGTATTTGAAATAGAAAAGACAAAAGTTTCTCACTCCATTCCTTCCACATAGCAGAATTCAAGGCATCAGGGATTCTAACCCACCTATTCAATCTCCTGAAAGAAAGTTTTAGTTAAATAGTGCCATCCTTATTAGGTTCGCATAGAATTTCCTTCCTGATTCCCTGAAAATGATATTTGGTACGCTAAAAGTTTCCATTTTGTAAGTTAATCCTCTCAACCATGAGTGGCATAGTGATTAGCCCTGCTGCCTACAGCGCCAGGGACCCACATTCGATTCTGACCTTGGGTGACTGTTTGTGTGGGGTTTGCAGGTTCTCCCCATCTCTGCATGCGTTTCCTGCAGGAGCTCCGGTTTCCTCCCACAGTCCAAAGATGTGCAGGTTTGGTGGACTGGCCACATTAATTTGTCCCTTAGGGTCCAAAGGTGTATAAGTTAGATTGATTAGCCACGACACATTAGTCTGAGGTTACAGGGATAGGGATTGGATAACTTACAGCGGCAGAGAGTCAGTATAGACTTGATGAGCCAAATGGCCTTTTCTGTACTGTAGGCATTCTGTGATTCTACAACCATGCCTATGGGTCTTTTCACCACTTCTGGGTTGTTTTGCGCATCCTAACCCTGTGCAAAAAAACTTGCAAAAATACCCAGTGTTTGAAACATCTGGCAGAATTTAGCCGTTTTTGGAACCTTGTCACTAAAATCCAAAGTGCCCAATTTTTTTTTCAGGAATTCTGTAGATCAGAGTACTGTTTTATAAACTTTGAGGCCTACTTATACAGCTTGTTTTAAAATGACAGAAAAATCATTATCCATTAGTCAAAGAGAACTGAAAAGGATTTGATGGTTTTAATAATTTACACATCCGCCTGTCCCAAAGGTACCCCCCAGTCCTGTTCATATGCATCCAGACTGCACTTTATATAGAAGAAGATGGATGTCAGTTTAACAGGCTTGAAAGCCAGTCCTACTGATGAGCAAGAGATGAATTTTGTGGTCTAAATTGCACAGAGAATGATATATAGATGGTGACATGGGTTTCATCTGACTGTCATTCACTGAAACTATGCCCCATGTCTTCTAAATCCACTATGAAAAACTGTTTTTGATGTTAATGAACAATCCCAGGTTGCTTAGCAATAGTACTGTGCAAGATCTACAATGATGAACTCGTTCCTAAAAACGAAAAGGCATAGTACACCATCCAGGACAACAGTTTCAGAAAAGTATGATGTGTTCTTAGGAAATAGGAGAGAAAATAAGATTAAGGACAAAAGGTCTTTGGTGCAGAACACCAAACAGTAAATGAGAAAATGAGGAAAATCAGGACAGTGGTCAGATGATTCTCATCTTTAGTGTGAAAATGAGAGAAAAAGACAGACTTTGAGAGGTATAGAGTGCCAGAATTGTGAGCTCCTGAGGAAATAAAGTTCGAGTAAGAAATTGTAATGACTAATTGTAGCACTGTGGAGGAGGAAAGAAACATGCAAAATGGGGGATTTTGTCAGAGTCAATTAGGATAAAGTACTCACGACAGTGGGCTTGGTCACTGAACTTCAAGCAGCCCTTTATAATTTTTTTTTTCCCAAAAAAAAATTTGTATAATTTGGCCTTCACTTCACACCCAGCTATCTCAAGATAACCAGCTTCTCAGAATGCTGTGGGCTCCTTTACCAAGATGTGCCACCAGCATGTAAAGCACCCCTGCTACCTTGGGGGCAATGGCAGCAGAACCAATGGATAAAATGATCACATTTCTCCCAAGGTTGTGAACAACAGAGACAAATACAGGAAACGCCAGCTCACACCTCGAGGAAAGAGAGCAATTGACCCAAGGCCGACTCCAGAATTTGCCCACACTCTCCTTGCAGTGCGACAGATCAATTGCAAACTA
This sequence comes from Carcharhinus amblyrhynchos, assembly GCF_965287045.1. Lineage (NCBI taxonomy): Eukaryota > Metazoa > Chordata > Chondrichthyes > Carcharhiniformes > Carcharhinidae > Carcharhinus > Carcharhinus amblyrhynchos. The sequence continues at coordinate 26,423,319 of NC_137344.1, forward strand.
TCAAGTCCCATATCTCTGACCAATTCAATGAAGCAAGATCTTCATGATCTCATTTAAGGATATGGATAGAGGAGACTTTTGCCTTGGGGGGAATAGAAATAGTACCCAGAGTGTCTAAACCAAAAAGAAGTTGAATTATGTAGAATGGAATGATTCATAAAATGAGCAGACAGTATTAGGGGAGTTGAGAAATAAATCCATGAATAATTTGAGCTAACAGCAGCATTTTAGATTTGAGGGCTGATGGGAAAGGTGAAATTTTCTGACTGTCAGAACAATTAAAAAGAAAAGATGGGCAAGGGGATAAAGAAACCAAAAGAGTTGGAAGACAACAGGGGTAAGTGAAGTGAGGGCAATGAAGTGGTGGCATGAATGAAGACCAGAGGTCTTATTGCAACACAATGAACAAGGCTGCAACAGACCCTTCAGATATAAAACTTAATCGCACTCATACAGTGAAATGGAATGGAGACATCATGGTGGTGGTGATAGGCCTGGGATTGGTAGGTTGTGGTGCAGGGTGGGAAGTGCTTGACAATAAATCAATGCATGTTGAAATGGAGAAGACAGACAAAATGGTCAAATTTCTCTGCTTCCCACCCAGAGACTTACAAGGGAAGATTCACAGGAGTTACAAGATAATTTTGGCAAAGGTCTGGAAGGCGGCAGCTGCTGGAGGGGCAGGAAGAAATAATCTTCAGCCAAGTTGTGTCTGACAGTTGGCAGTGGATTTTTCAGAAACTCTAAGCAGAGACAAATTGGCTTGTTGCTTTAGACTGACCAAAACAGCAGGTACAATAGGCAAGACATTCTTAATACAAGAGATTGCAGTGCGGTAGGCAAAGTCAAATCAATGTACAGAGGAGGAGAAGTAAAATGCTACTATTACACAAATATGTTAATGAGTTGTTTCACTGGCTGAAATAGAAGGCACAAAGTGTCAAAGCAAACAGCTGGACCGGGGGGGGGGGGGAAAAAAAATAGCCCAACTGGTTGAGATTGTGCCAAATGAGCTGAGACTAGCTTTTAGTGACTGTTACAGGACAATATACAAGTACATTTGAGATACTGATCTGAAGTGCACAGCAGTGTGAAAAAGAGCTAGGAGTGAAGGCAGGAAAAGATTCAGGAGATTAATTTTACAAGGAAGAATGACCGGGAATCACAGGTGGATTTTTCCAAGATCATTTAAAGAGTTCTGGTTGAAAGGTGATGATTTTTGATTTTAAACATTTTGGTCTACCATTAAAAAGGTATTGTTGTGCTTTCGGTATACATTACAGAAAGGGAAATAATGTGATTCTGACTTAGTTTTATTCTGAGAAAACAGACACGTAGGCTGGAATTCTCCAGTCGTTCAAGTCAGCGGGATTTTCCGGTCCCACTGCAGTGAACGGAGATTTGGCTAACCACCAAATTCTCCATCCTCACTTCCAGCGGTGGTGGGAAAGAGAATGGCCGGAGAATTCCTGGTGCACACAAGTTCTCCAACTGTGTAGTATAGTTACCAATTTCTCAAATCTTTCATAAGTGAACCTACGTTTTTTTTGTGTTAACCAATCCCTTATGCATAATTTGAGCCTTGATGTTTATTGTGTTTATCTATGTTCTGTTTGACTAAGTTAGCATAAACATGACAGTAAACACAAGTCATCAAAATGGGGCTTTATTAGCAGATGGATTAGATTTGCTTAAAATGTTCTGCAGCATTGAAGGAGCCTAGAGCTGCAGACAGGCAAGTAACATAAGCAGGTTGGAAACGGTAAAACGTATGCACAGGTTAAGTCACGGACAGCAAATAATGTGACATTTTAAGAGTGTGAAATCATCTGGTGACAGGAGTTTTAGTTTTTGTTCACATGCTTTATTCTCCAAGACTGAGGATTACTCAGTTGAAGAAAGTCATCAAGACTGTTCATCAGGACGGAGACAACATACAGATAATGTGGAAATCAAAACGTATGTGCATACATAGCCAAAAGCGAGGATAATACTTCCAAATTGTTTTGGGGACTATGTGGTGCTCTCTGTTAAAGCACTCTTGCTCTGAAACAGGTGTTTGAATCCACCTTAATAACTGGAAAGTGAGACTCTTTTCTCTCCACCAGCTTAGACAATATGAATCCATTCATAGTGAGCATGAGCAACTGCATAAAATTATCCCCAGTCCAATACCAACTAGACAATAATCAGAGGTGGCTTAGGGCACATTGGGAGGAATTGTAAGGATGGTGAGCACCAACCTCTTGCCATCCTCAGCGTTAGTGCACAAGGAGCTATCACCAACTCTCAGAAGCCCACAGCGCTTTAACACTCACTTGATAGTTGATTGGCAGTGGGCAGGAATTCCATCTGCCCTTGAAAGAAAGTCATACCCATGAGAGCCGTTGGTCAACAACTCTCCCCAAAGTGGCCAGGCACAGCACCACTGTGGCCAGAAGCAGTGCTGCAGTGCTTTTCCTTGGGACTAAGTCCCTGGACATTGGAAAGATTAGACCTAGGGGTCCTGGGGACAGAAGGATAGGGGACTCCCTGGCAGGGCCTGGAGAGGAAGGCATTTGAGGTGTTGAGGGGAATGCCAGGGGAGGGAAAGACCCCGAACTCCAAAGTCCTGGAGAAGAGGGCACCTCAACACTGACAGGACCCTCAGATTGAACCCCAAACCTTGAACCCTCCCCACCCCCACTTTTCCATCAGAGACCGAGAAAAGTTTATTTCTTTGCTTCCCACCCCATCCACACCCACTCATACCAGCCTAAAAACTGACGCAAGGCAGGAAACTGTCCTTAAAATGGTCACCTTAAGGCCTGAAAAAAAAAATCCATGAAAGGTGGGATTCTTGCCAACGCCATACCCACCCAAGCCTGGAACTGTGTCTGTGTTTGAGTGGGTGAGTTCCTGGGTGGAATCCCACCCATTAAATTTTATTCCCTCCACCTCAGAACCCAGCTTGGGAGACTGTAAAATTCTTCCCATAGATATTTAACTTCTTCAGAGTGGCAATCAGCACTGGTTTGCTAGTCTGTACCCAATTACATGCACTTAGATTCCTAAGTGTCTATCAGGCCTGACCTTCCTGACTCAGGCAGCACAGTGCATTCCTGAGCTCCAGTGTCGAGGTTCAAAAGAAGCAGGGCAAAAGGAGAACACGCCCCCATAAAGCAGGTGAGTTTCAAGATAGCATTGAAAATAACCTGCCAGGGAGGAGGTAGTTATCTCAGATAAGTGGAAGGGATGTGAGAGTGTGGGTTCATACATGGTGTAGTCAGACTAGAATCATAGAAAGCCTACAGTGCAGAAAGAGGCCATTCGACCCATTGAGTCTGCACTGACCACAATCCCACCAAGGCCCTACTCCCATATCCCTACATATTTACCCACTAATCCCTCAACCTAATGTGCACATCTTTGGATTGTGGGAGGAAACCGGAGCTCCTGGAGGAAACCCACACAGACACGAGAACATGCAAACTCCACACAGATAGTGACCCGAGCCAGGAATCGAACCCAGGTCCCTGGAGCTGTAAAAGGAGCAGTGCTAACCACTGTGCTACGGTGCCGCCCATTAGAGGACAGCCCAGACGTCAGAAGAGTCAAGGGAGTTGGACGTCCGGGGGGAGTGGAATTCAAGTGGGACTTTGGGGTGTGAGAGTGTGGTGCTCAGTGGTGATAGGGGATAGGAGTACCCTGGGCGGGTTCTGCGGTGTATGGGGATTGCTGGGCTAGGTCTGGTTGTATCCAATGTTAAGCTGAAGTTAGAAGTGCTTTTATTCCTTCTATCTCTTCCAGTGTATCTATAGTGGAACAATGGCAGCACCACCTGAAGTTAGCAATTTAAAATTGGTTTTGTCAGATGGTTCTCAGCGCAATGCAATTGTCCAGAACAAGTTAATGCTTCTGGACAGTTCCTTTACCTGGAAGCTTCCGAGCACAATTCCTCAATGCATCCTCGTGAACATAAGAACATAAGAAATAGGAGCAGGAGTAGGCCATCTAGCCCTTCGAGCCTGCCCCGCCACTCAATAAGATCATGGCTGATCTGTCATGGCTCAGTTCCACATTCCCGCCCTCTCCCCATAACCCTTAATCCCCTCTCTTATCAAAAACCCATCAACCCGCGTCTTAAAAATATTTAGCGAGGCAGCCTCCACCACCTCAACGGGCAGAGAATTCCAGAGATTCACCACCCTTTGAGTGAAGAAGTTCCTCCTCAACTCCACTCTAAACCGCGCCCCCTTTATCTTGAGGCTGTGCCCCCTAGTCCTACTGTCTTTTTTGAGCAGGAAGAGTCTCTCCACCTCTATCCTATCCATCCCATTCATCATCTTATACGTCTCAATGAGATCTCCCCTCATTCTTCTAAACTCTAACGAGTACAAGCCTAGTTTATTCAGCCTCTCCTCATAGCTCAACCCCCTCAACTCTGGTATCAGCCTAGTAAACCTCCTCTGCACTCCCTCCAAGGCCAAAATATCTTTGCACAGGTGCGGTGCCCAAAACTGCACACAGTACTCCAGCTGCGGCCTCACCAATGCCCTATACAGCTGCAGCAAGACCTCCCTACTTTTATATTCAATCCCCCTCGCTATGAAGGCCAGCATCCCATTCGCCTTCCTGACCACCTGCTGCACCTGCAGGCTGGGTTTTTGCGACTCATGCACAAGGACCCCGAGGTCCCTCTGCACCGTCGCCTGCTGCAGTTTTTTGCCATGTAAGTAATAATCCTTCCTACCATTATTCCTACCAAAGTGGACCACCTCACACTTGCCAACATTAAATTCCATTTGCCATTTCCTGGCCCATTCGCCCAGCCTATCTAGATCCTTCTGCAGACTCTCCACACCCTCCGCACAACCCCCTCCCCACCCCAAATCAGACGCTGGGGAGAAATGAAGTTACGGACAATTATGCTCGTGTGGGATCCTAAGTTGAAGCGATGGAGCAGGATGAAAACAATGGACCTAATCAAAGTAATGGACTAGAGTGGTTGTCAACAGTTGGAAAAGAAGAAAGCTATGCATGCGATGTGATGCTACTTTAACATATCCTCTATGCACTAGACCAAGTAGACTTTTGGCATTCACCTGTTAATTGTCATACGCAAAGACCGGTCACTTTGGGGGAAGTATCAGAATACCAATATCCACATTCCAGCAAAGCATTTTAGACATGATGAGGCCAAAGAAGTAAAAAGACAAAGCTAAAGCTTTTCTCCCAAAGTTAGTCAATTCTTCAATACTCAAAATTATCCTTCAAATAAGGCCCCTAAGGTAATTTGGCTTTTTTGTGGCGGTACTCATTAAATAACCCTACCTTGGCTCAGTTATTAGTGCACTCACCTCTCCTTATGTTTTGTTCAAGCATGACTTCAAGCCTGGGTACAGAATGTAGGCTGTCACAGTACAGTATTGAGAGAGTGCTGCTTTGTTGAAAGTGCCAACTTTGGGCTGAGGCACTGAAGCAGGGCCACATCAGCCTGTGCAAGTAGACATAAATTAACTGTGCACTCCTCGCCAACAATACTCCCTTGGCCAATATGTGAACATCATTTCAAAGATTAAGCCACTTCTCTTATAGAGAGTGACTGCAAAACAAAACCTCATCACCCACTGCTATGAACCACTCACTTCTGCTACTCTCAGATTGTATATAGGACGAAGTCCATCATTACAGACTATTCTTGACTGCCATTCCATTTGCTTCCAAACTCCTTACACACAACTCAAATACCCTTGGAAGAAAATCGAACGCTGCACTTGAAGACTCAAGGGGCTAAGTACAGGGAAATAAACCAAATCCAAGTTAGAAATAAATATGTTCCTCTACTCCAGGGAAATAAATCAGAAATTGTTGGTCAAATAAGACAGTGATGCTATCATTGTTATTTTTTCCCTCAACCAAAATTTAACCTAACTTTCATGATTCCCAAGTGTGCAGTAATGGAATATGCTCAAATTATTTTACAAGATTTTCAGTTTTCAGAAGTTTCCAGGGAGCTTCCCCCTCAGATGAAAACCACCACTGGAGGCCCTAAATATAAGACAGTCACTGTGCCAGTTAGATACGTTGGCCATGCTAAATTCTCCCTCAGTGTATCCGAACTGGTGTCGGAATGTGATGACTAAGGGATTTTCACAGCAAGTTCACTGCAGTGCTAATGTAAGTCTACTTGTGACACTAATAAATAAACTTTAAAACTTCAGGCAGCACAGTGGTTAGCACTGTTGCATCAGGGTGCCAGGGATCCAGGTTCAATTCCAGCTCGGGTCTTATTTGACCAACAATTTCTGATTTATTTCCCTGGAGTAGAGGAACATATTTATTTCTAACTTGGATTTGGTTTATGTCCCTGTACTTCACCCCTTGAGTCTTCAAGTGCAGCGTTCGATTTTCTTCCAAGGGTATTTGAGTAGTCTGTAAGGAGTTTGGAAGCAAATGGAATGGCAGTCAAGGATAGTCTGTAATGATGGACTTCGTCCTATATACAATCTGAGAGTAGCAGAAAAGTGTGTGGAGTTTGCATGTTCTCCCCCTGTCGGTGTGGGTTTCCTCCAGGTACTCTGGTTTCCTCCTGTAGTCCATAGATGTGCGGGTTAAGTTGATTGGCCACACTAAGTTGTCCCTAGTGTCAGGGAGATTAGTAGGATTCGTGTGCGAGGTTACGGGAATAAAGCCTGGGTAGGATTGTGGTCGGTGCAGATTCGATGATCCAAATGCCCTCCTCTGTACTGCAGAGAGTCTATGATGCATTCAACAGGGAATTCAGCAGAAAAGTTCTGATGAAGAGGGTGGTTTGAACATGGAACTTGCTACTATAGGGAGTAGGTGAGATGGATTGCGTAGATGGACTCACGGGAAAGTCAGATGAGCACAAAGGAGAAAGGAATGTGCTAATGAAGAATGGGGAAAGGAGACATTTGGAGCACAAGCATTGATAAGAACTTGGCCTGTTTCTAGGAATACTTTGTAATCAGGAGGATGTAAATGGCAACTAGGAGAAAAATCAATCCATTTGAATTACTTTTCAAGACACCTGAGATTATCTAACAAGATGTTTTATGTGGCCACTATTTAAACCCACCTCGTGCAAGTATTTTAAGTGGAACCACAAAATAAAATCATGAAACAGGAAAATATTGCAAAATATTACTCATGGAAAGAAAACTAATGGTATATTTATGTAGAGAGCCAGATTTATTGCAAAGCTTTTAAATTGCCCAGTGAACTAACCTACTTAGGGACAGCAAAATCTATCCCATTAAAAAGAAAATCTCGACAGTAACTCATAGGTATCTCTACAGTAAAGCATTGATACTGATACATTACAATTATATTATCCCATACAAGAATATTAGCTTGTGGGAATAAAATGTGTGTTTTTGTCTGCCCCAGCACATTCAATAGAGGTAATGGATTCCTTTAGTATAACTAACCCAAAACGTGGTTGTATAAGTTGGCTGGGAATCTGGCCGAAAGATGGCAGAGGGAATTTAACCTGGGCAAATGAGGTGATGTGATTTGGAAGGTCTAAGGCAGACGGAAAGTGTGCAGTGAATGGTAGAGCCCTTAGAAATATTAGCATATAGATCCACAGTTCCCTGAAGATGGCAACTCAGGTGGACAAGGTTATCAAAGCGGCTTATGGCATGCTGGCCTTTATCGGTCGGGACTTGAGTATAGGAATTGGAAAATCATGTTGCAGCTGTATAACACTTGGTTAGGCTGCTTTTGGACTATTGTGTACAATTCTGGTCACCATACTACTGGAAGGATGTTGATGCATTGAAAAGGGTATAGAAGAGATTTTCCAGGATGTTGTTTGGTTTGGAGGATATGGACTATAAAGAAAGGTTGAACAAACTTGGATTGTTTTCACTGGAGTATCAGAGGATGAGGGGGGACCTGATAGAGGTTTACAAGAATATGACAGCCTTGGATAGAGTGGATAGTCAGAGTCTTTTTCTCAAGGTTGAAAGGTCAATTACTCAGGGACATATGTTGAAAGTGCGCGGGGCAAGTATATAAAAAAAAGAGATGCAAGGGGCAAGCTGTTCCCACAGAGAGTGGTGGTTGATGGTTGCCTCTCGGGTTTCAGATTCCTGAACCAGAAATCGTTCAGCAGCTACTCTATCAAGTCCATCCACAATCCTTCTTGGTTAAATATGATCACCTCTCATTCTTCTAAACTCCAGAGAACATTTACTCAGTCTCTCACCGTTGGCTAAACTCCTCAACCCAAGATAACCTTCTTATCCCAGACGCCAATATAATGAACTTTTGCTGTACCATCTCCAATGCCATCTGCAGTCTGCGCTGTGTGAGTATGTCATAAACTCTTCCACACATTCTTAGCAACATGGTCCACGTCATCTACTTAATCCCATGCACCGACATGCATTTTTGAAGTTAAAATTGATGCCGACAATGAATGGAGATGTAGATTTTCTCAACAGTAAAGGAAAGTTGACTTATACGTCAAGGAGGGGCTGAAACATGATTGTGTGTGCTTGGTCAATGGTATATATCTGGTACTCCTTATTCATTATCCACACTATGTTAAAGGAGTTAGAGATTAATTTGATATCTGACAATGGCGAGCAAAGGCTCAGCAGAATTCTGCACTGCCTCTCAAACCTCTGCATACAGATCTTGAAAATGGATGCTGGATGAATAGTGCACACATTCCAGGAGGCACAGAGGCTCATATTTTTGGACGAGAGCGCCTGATGACTCGGGGTGCAAAGCCATCTCAATGCCACTACCTCATTAGTATGGCTCAACGTAGCACTGCGCAAAGTTGGTGGGAGCACCACAAACACCCATCTCTCTTCACAAACCTCAAGAAGGAAGAGCAAAATGAATAATTTGGCCAGTGTCCTTCAATTCTCAGAATGTCATTTAGACAGGAAAATAAAAACTGGTTTTCAACTCTTCTGTTTAAACCAATTAATCCAAATCAAACAAACTGAGGAACAAATTAAAAGGGCAGTCCCATAAAGGGATATTGCCTTAAAATAGAAACAAAATCACAAATTAAACTTCAAACATCAAACTAAAATGTGATTAAAAGGAGTTGACAAAGGCAACCCAGTCCCTGCAGTCCTATGAACATGGAAAGCCTCAAAATGGTGCCAGTGGACATTGCATGCTCCCTCTCTAGTCACAAGTGTAGCTGTGATAGAGGGGCAGACAGTTAGGCCAGGTGACTCCCTTGGTTACTTACTGCCTGGACCTGTTGATAGCAAGTTTGGGCCAGGCTCAGGAGCAGGTTCATTAGGAGGCTCTCCTCACCAGGTGCCTGTAGATCAGGAGTGTGGGGCTGAAGTGAACCATAAAAAACTTTAACAGAAGGGCTGCAGTCTAAAGCATTCAAAAACAAGCTTCCAAGGTGACTGGGACATCAACTTCCAGGTTCTGCTGGATATAACTGATCATGGATGTGGAGATACCAGTGTTGGACTGGGGTAAACACAATAAGAAGTCTCACAACATCAGGTTAAAGTCCAACAGGTTTATTTGGTAGTAAAGGCCATTAGCTTTTGAGCGCTGCTCCTTCGTCAGGTGAGCAGCGATTTCTGATCACAAACTTCTGATCAGAACTCCCCACTCACCTGACAAAGCTAATGGCCTTTATTACCAAATAAACCTGTTGGACTTTAACCTGGTGTTGTGAGACTTCTTACTATAACTGATCTTGCCAGTCAGTTTACACTCAGATCCAGCTCCTTGCACAATTTTATAGTTTGAGTCTACCTTCAAGATGCTGTCTCCCAACTGATAAGAGCGCATGAGACTTTTCCAGCCGAAAGCACCCAAGCCAATAAGATATTGGAGCAGAATCAGGCCATTCAGCCCATCAACCTTACCAACAAGATTCTGGCAAAAAGCTTTAACGGAATAGAGAACTAGAGCCTCCAAGCACCCAAATTAGCTGAAGAATCCTCTTAAGATACTGAGAACTTTGGAGTCCCATTTGTAGCACCACACATTTACAGGACAGCTGTCGTTAACTTACTTCCTATCTCTCCGAAATTTGCCATATTTGCTTCAGAAATTAGTAGAAAATATTCCTCCTCACTGTGCTCTTCACGTTCTCCAATTCCCCATTTGAAATGCTGGGTTATGGACCCAGAATCAGTTCTTCCGTTGCTCAGAGGCAAGAGAGAGTCCAGACATGTCCAAGAATAATCATCTATATGGGGTATCACAGCTTCCTGAACTAATCTCCCCCCCATCCCCTGATTGCCCACCAGCACAGAGGCACATTTCCCAATAGATAACAATCAGATAAAAGCAAAATACACAGAAGCTGGAAATCTGAAATAAAGATAGAAAATGCTGGATAAAGTCAGGTGTGGCAGCATTTGTGGTAAGAGAACAGAGTTAATGTTTCATGTCTGTAACTCTGTTTCTCTCTCCACAGATGCTACAGACCTGCTGGATTTATTTGATATTTCCAGCAACCACAATCCCTTCACACTTTTGGTTATTAATATTCTATACTGTTTACTAGATTTAAAAATTTTTTTTTTTAAAGTTTATTTATTAGAATTACAAGTAGGTTTACTTGTGAAGAAGTTAGTAAAAATCCTCTGGTCGCCACACTCCAGCACCTGTTTGGGTACACAGAGGGGGAATTTAGTACAGCCAATGTACCTAACCAGCACGTCTTTCGGACTGTGGGAGAAGACCGAAGTATTTGGGAGGAAAACCATGCAGACACGGGGAGCATGTGCGGACTCTACTCAGTGACCCAAGCTGGGAATCGGAACACCCTGGCGCTGTGTGCCAAGTGCCACCATGCCATCCAGTGTTTGAAAACACTGGAGTTATATTTGTAATCTGGTGCTTAATTATTTCCTGTGAAGTATTTATATTGTCTTCATCTTTTTTATACTCTGGCTTTTAGCCTCTCTTTTCCTTATCTTCAGTCTTTATGTTCCCAGTTGAACCCTCCCTCCACCCTAATCCCGCCCACCTCCCACTCCTCCGATATAACACCCCAAATGTTGAGAGTAAGAACCATCATCATATGCTTCACATTCCACTCCTTAAATGCTCCCATTTACAGGCAAAGGCTGCACAAATGTGACTAAATGTCATTATTAATTTGAATACTGCAGGAACATATGCATCTGTAAAGTGAGGTTCAAACCAACTTATCTCAATTAGCACCAAAACAAAATGCCTGTATTGCTGGTGCTGAAAAACAGAAAAGAAAAGGGTCATCAACCTGAAACATTAACTCCGTTTCTTTCCTGAGACGCTGCCAGACCTGCCGAGTGTTTCCAGCATTTTCTGTTTTTAGCTCAATTAACATCGCTCGGTACTTCTCCTCAAGTTCGACACTTAACCTATCGTAAACACATCTTCCAGCTTGTGGCTAACTCCTTTCGTGGCCTTGATTTTAATGTTGCTTTTGACAAACTATAAAATTTATGTCCCTGCAACTTCTCTTCACAAAGGCTTGTTTTGTTATAATGGGAAATGCATTTTTTTTTAAGCATTAGGCAGACAGTGTTACAGCTCAGACACAATGCCCACACTTCACTGACAGATTAATGGTCTCATTTTTATCTTTACAAATACTAATCTATTAATTGATCATCTAAAATGGGTCGGTTTGATCTCATTATTCACTGTGAAAATTGAGCAAATATAAAATGTCATATTTCTGATTAAGTAGCTTTTAAAAACAAGCCAGTAAATAAGAAAACGTTTGAAGTAAATAGCCCCTGTACCAAACAATCCCATGCTCTAAATGAATAAGTGTGCGTTCAGTCGAATGCTACACTGGGATGTTGACTTCAAAATTAGCTGGGTAATTTGTATCAACTACACAAAGATCAGTTTTGACTTTTAATAATAGAAGAATCTGCAAAGAAAGTTTTCACCTGATATCCTTCCTTAATGAAGCAAATTATCCAAATTCCCAACACACGGTGGGATCTGATGAGTTTGCATCAGGAAATTCTCGCCACCTACGTCTATAGCAGTCGCTGTGTGGTCCCCACAGGTAAGTCACTAATTTATCCAGGCCATTTGCATTATGCTAAATAAATATTAGAACCTTTCAACTCAAACTGGTCGAACAGATGTGTATTCGTGCGTTCTTTTATTAAAAAGTGCAGTGTTACTTTGACTTTCTGATGCCCAACGCATTGCAGTCTGTAGGTGGGGGCAAAGAAATGCGACAAATTAGCAGAGGTTTGGCGCCCTTTGCTTTTATATGGACATCAGTTCAAAATACAATTAGTCAAATCAACATGAAACTGAAACAAATTAAAACTTTTTTTTTGTAATTCAGCCAAACGCCAGTTTCCAGTCACCAACACCCTTTATTGTGCACCAACAGAAAAGGCTGCTCCCACGGTTTAGTCAGATAGTCATCACTTCAGGACCTATAACTCCTGTCCAGGTAAAGTTACAGACTTAAAAACCCTCACTGGCTGCTTTCTGTTGGGCCAGCCTCCGCTCACTCAATGACGCACCTCAAACTCCACAAGTAGATCTACTGATGACCTCCATTGCCTTCATGGTCAACATAACATCTCCCCCCCCCCCCCCCCCCCCCCCCCACCCACCCCACCCCGAGGTCAATCCCCTGCTGCAAGGATATCCTTTTTGGTGCTGAGGGCTTGGTTAGAGGTCCAGTGAAGGTGGGGCTGGGTCAGGCAGAGTAAACTGAACAGGGGACCTTCTTTTTCAGAGGGCGGGTCGCAGAGTTACCAAATCAAGTTCCGCTTCAGCCTGGAGGCCCACTTCTTCAGCCTCCATCTCAGAGTCTGTTTCTTCACTATCCGGAGGAGCCAACACGGAGTCAGCTTCAAGCTGAGGGCTGGCACTGGCAGGGGCGGCCCGGCAAGGGCTCCCTGGCCATGAAGGAAGTCTAAGTATTCTTTAGGGTTTTACCCTGAACTTTGACCTTGTAAGATACTGGTCCTATTTTCTCCATACTGATCCCAGAGACCCTCTGGAACCATCCCCGTAGTTCCTTACATGAGCCAGATCATTCTTTGCAAAAGTTCCTTCTGTCCTCACAGAATTGAAGTTTTTTTTTGGTTTTGCTGTTGGGACTCCACCCTCGCTGTCAAGTTTAAGAATAGCAGGCTCAATCTGGTACAAAGCCACCCTCCAGTGGAGCAACACCTGTTACTGTGTGCAGCATGTAATCAAACAGAAATTGTGACAGGTTAGTCTGCATGGATTCTGCCAGTTGTTTCTTCACGCCATTTTTGATGCTTTGAACCACCCATTCTGCCAGCCCATTTAACAATGGGTGATCAGTGCTGTTTGGATGTGTCAAATACCATTGGCAAGCACAAAGTTCTAGAAAGCATCACTAGTGAAGGCTGTGCCATTATTGGAAACCAGAGGCTCAATAAAGGGGTATGGTTGGTAACTATTAAAAAAAGAGTCATAGGATCATAGCATCCTTACAATGCAGGAGGCCATTCAACCCAATGAGTCTGCAATGACCAAAATCCCACCTAAGCCCTATCCCCATAACCCCATGCATTCAGTCTAGCTAGTCCCCCTGACACTAAGGGGCAATTCAGCATGGCCAATCCACCTAACCCGCTAATCTTTGGACTGTGGGAGCAAACCGGAGCACCCGGAAGAAACCCAAACAGACAGGGAGAAGGTGCAGGCTCCACATAGACATTAACCCAAGCCAGGGATCAAACCTGGATCCCTGGCACCGTGAGGCAGCAGTGCTAAACTGTGCCACCCATATCAACCGTAAACATATTGATGAAACTACTTTACACCGAATACAACCACCAACCTTTCCTTCTTAATTTGAGAATATTGTCATTCTGTATCCAAAAGGATGCTGGAGGCATAGTGATGGGCTTCTCCATCCCGTCTTTCCAGCAATATGACACCACAGCACCAATCCCATACGGGAAGCATCAGAGGTTAAAATAAGTTCTCAGGATTGAAATGGTCAAGTTGAATGACAGTAACTGACATTTAACCTTAGAAAAAAATCTCTTCCTGCTAAGCTTCAAGACCATCTGTGGTATTTTCACAGTAGGGTATTCAAGGGAGTTAGCACGGAAGTCAAGTTTGGGATAAATGTTCCATTATATTTGACTAACGTCAGGAAGAATTAACTTTATGGTGTTCCTTGGGGCCCATGCCTCCCTGATGGCTTTATTTCATCTCTATTGGATATAACCTCCTGCCATCTACTCAGTAGACTAAATAGGTTACTTCAGCTGCTTGGAAAATGCATTTCTCTTTCTTCAAGCAAACTCCTGCCCTGGAAAAATCATTACAGGACCTCTTCTAGGTTTGATGTGGAATTGCCAGCATTGGATTGGGGTAGGCACAGTAAGTAGTCTCACAACACCAGGTTAGTGTCCAACAGGTTTATTTGGTAGCACGAGCTTTTGGAGCGTTGCTCCTTCACCTGAAGCACTCATCTTATGAGGGAGTGACACTCCGAAAGCTCGTGCTACCAAATAAACCTGTTGGATGTTAACCTGGTGTTGTGAGACTCCTTACTGTTCTTCTAGGTTGGCCAGATGTTCTTTTTCTTAAATCCCCCATGACATCATCTAAGTGTACTGCTACTTTGAGTAGCCCTTGAAGGATGTTCTCCATAACTCTTTGGAAGATGACACACACCAACAAGACCCTGAAATGCAAACAGGTATACCCAGTGACTCCCTTTTGTATGATTATTGCCACATATTTCTGGAAGGCCTCATCCAATTCAAACTGGAGATAGGTGTGGCTCATGTCCAACTTGGAGAATATCTTTTTACTAATTAGCTTGGGTGTACCGATCTCCTGTCTGGGGCACAGGGTACCAATCGAGTTTGGAGATTGTTATTTTATAGTCCTGGCAAATATGAACTGATTTGTTGGGCTTAAGAACAGGGATTAGGGGCACAACCCATTCTGCAAATTGCACAGGCCTTATTATACTCAAGCTTTCAAGGTGCTCTAGTTCAGTTTCCACCATAGCCAGTCCATGCTGGAGAAGTAGTACCTAGTTGTGGCATCAGGGTCAATGTAGATCTTGGCCTTTGGCTCCTTCTATTTTCCTCAGGCCCTCCTGAAAAGATCCAGAGTATATAACATAAGAAATAGGAGGAGTAGGCCAACTAGCCCTTCGAGCCTGCCCTGCCATTCAATAAGATCATGGCTGATCTGTCTTGGCTCAGTTCCAAGACAGATCAGTCATGATCTTATTGAATGGCGGGGCAGGCTCGAAGGGCTAGTTGGCCTACTCCTGCTCCTATTTCTTATGTTCTTATATACTCTGGATCTTTTCAGGAGGGCCTGAGGAAAATAGAAGGAGCCAAAGGCCAAGATCTACATTGACCCTGATGCGACAACTCGGTACTACTTCTCCAGCATGGACTGGCTATGGTGGAAACTGAACTAGAGCACCTTGAAAGCTTGAGTATAATAAGGCCTGTGCAATTTGCAGAATGGGTTGTGCCCCTAATCCCTGTTCTTAAGCCCAACAAATCAGTTCATATTTGCCAGGACTATAAAATAACAATCTCCAAACTTGATTGGTACCCTATAACTTCATAAAGTCCCCACACACCTAGCCTGAAAATTTCTGATCAGTTGTGCCGAATCTGCTGGAGCCAATTTCTCCCCATAAGGCTTGGTCCACGTCCCTGTACGATGAGTGGGAGACAATCTGATTGCTGTCTATTAAATCACTGGGGCCATCGTGCTGTCCTTTATTTGTAAACGTTGCCCCATGTATGTGGTTAGCCTGGTGTTTGTACCTTCCAACCTCAGGAATTGAAAGACACTTGTAGATCTGCTCTCCGATAACCAAAACTGCGGCTCCCGTGTTCCCCTCCATCTTCAAGGGATTGCCATTTATTAGTAATTGCACTTTTATTGGGGCAACTTTCGTGACCCTGTCTCTGGGAAAGGGGATATCTACACGGTATGCTCAGATACCAGCCTCAGCTTTCTTCCCAGGCAGCCCACATTTTGCTGTTCCTGGAGCTTCACCATGGCTGTGCCCTTTGACCATGATTGCTATCACCTGGCAACTACAGCTTCCTGGAGTACATTCTTTAATACTCAGAGTCGGACTGCCTTTCCTTGACTGGTGGTGAAGTTAAAGTTCCTATATCAAATGAATATCTGGTTGACAGAAGCACTCTCCACTGAGGACCAGTTGAACGAGGTCCATGCCCCTAGTTGGAAGGCTGATGTCCCTTGTAGCTTCTCAATGCATTTTTCCCCCCATTCTCACGGTGATTAGTGGGAGTTCCCATCACCTTCCTTTTTTTTTTGTGATTCAGTCAGAGTTAGGCAAGTTTGTTGATATTCTTCCCACCCACAGATAAATTGCTGATATATTACCAGTTGCAGGGCATTGGCCAGTTCCCGGCATCATGACAGGAGGCCACTCAGGAAAAGCTAGCAGCCATCCTATAGCCCATGGAGGGTGTCCACCCCACTCCCTTAGCAAGAGCTGCCTCCACTGAGACATCACTCCCTCCCACCCTTGTGCATTATGCATTGTAATCCAATCTGCCTCTGTGTACAATGTCACATGAGATGCAGTGACAGAGGCATTTACGTGATTTTCCATCACTTCCATCTTGGAGTGCAAGCCAGCAACATCTATCTGATAAAGCTTCATGAATTGGTTAAGTAACCCACTGTGCAGCAACCTTTTCATTCTTTTATCTTTGTGAAGGTTCATCCAGTGAGAAGCAGCCATTACAGGTTTTAAGCCTGTAACATTATCTGGACTAGTATTATAGTCTTCACAATGGGACCTATCTTGATTTCATTTATTATCATCACATGTATTAACATACAGTGAAAAGTATTGTTTCTTGCACACTGTACAGATAAAGCATACCATTCATAGAGAAGGAAACAAGAGAGGGAGTGCAGAATGTAGTGTTAGAGTCATAGCGAGATCAACTTAGTGCAAGGTAGATCCATTCAAAAGTCTGATGGCAGCAGGGAAGAAGCTGTTTGAGTTAGTTGGTACATGCCCTCATGTATCTTTTTCCCGAAGGAAGGTGGTGGAAAAGAGAATGTCCAGGGTACATGGGATCCTTAATTATGCTGGCTGCTTTGCCAAGGCAGAGGGAAGTGTAGACAGAGTCAACGAATGGGAGGCTGGTTTGCATGATGGATTGGGCTACATTCACAACCTTTTGTAGTTTCATGCGGCCTTGGGCAGAACAGGAGCCTTACCAAGCTGTGATACAACCTGAAAGAAAGAATGTTTTCTATGGTGCATCTGTAAAAGTTGGAGAGAGTCGTAGCAGACATGGCAAATTTCCTTAGTCTCCTGAGAAAGTAGAGGCATTGGTGAGTTTTCTTAACTATAGTGTCGGCACTATAGTTAAGAAGGGGGGACCAGGACAGGTTGTTGGTGATTTGGACCCCTTCCGACTGGAATGGCCTGTCCCTTTGGTGCACAATAAAAGGGTGTTGGTGACGGGAAATTGGTGTGTGGCTGGATTACAACAATTATGATGCGGAGACGCCGTCGTTGGACTAGTGTAAACACAGTAAGAAGTCTCACGACACTAGGTTAAAGTCCAACAGGTTTATTCGGTAGTAAATGCCACTAGCTTTCGGGGTTTGCCGATAGCTAGCGGCATTTCTTAATGTGTTTACAGCAATTAAGCAGCAAAACGTCACTGCATAACTGGACACAACTGAGAGAGGATGATGCCAAACGCTCCATTAATCTCTGCTCCAGAATGCGTTGCTTAATTGTACATTTACATCTGTGCGGATGAGAAACAGTGCTGGACAAGTACACCAGCTGTAAAAGACTGACACAGGCTTGGAAAAAAGATGTAAACTACTGCCACTGGTACTCTCTGCAACTGTTCAGATGAAGCTGTAGATTTAATATTCCCGGCATAGATCCATCAGAGATCTCTTCTGGAGGGTAAAGTGCAGGGCCATTGAAAGAAGGGTCACTCTGGGCATAGAGTGATGACTGATGTCACTGGGTGGTTACAGATGAGCTATAGTGGATATGCAAGAATGGTAGAAGACAGATGAATGTGATGTACCATGACAGCAGATCCCATGGTAGGAGTAGCTACAAACAGCAGTGTATAGATCTGACTTGAGCACCATAAATTCTCACAGTATTGTTCAATTATAATATTACATAAGACCAATATCCTACGCATCTCTCTTTACTGCTGGAGAGAGGGAGCTCTGGAGCAGAGCAGATTCTCATTAAATCTATTGATTTGGAGCCAAAGGGCCTTTCTACCTCGCCCACGACAAACATTACTTTCACCGAGCAAATAGTTTTGCCGAATACCAAAAACTTCAGCTAAGAACTATTAAGGGTGAAGTTTACTAAAGGTGCTCCTCACAGTTAGCAAGTTTTACAGTCCTCTTAGTGTCCTGCTTATCCAGGTTGAATTACAAGTGGTTATCACACAATAAATCTGAAAATTGATATGCAAAATGGAATTTTATCCTGGAGGCAGGGTCCCTGCAATCCACTGCTTGGCCGGCTCGCTCCGCTATCAGCCCATGAGAAACAAATTTATCAGGGAGAAGATGGGCTATGATCGATCGGCACGGTGAGCCGGTAAGAGAGCGGGAGGCCAGAAATCGGATTCACGCCTGGTTTGGTGCCGTATGCAATGTTCCCAGCCCTGTTCTGCCAGTGGGATCGGCACCACACCCAAAAACGATGCAAAGCCGATTAGCAAAATAATGTCACGCCTAGCATGGCATTAACACATCCCGCACAGCATCTTCCAGCTTCACAATGCCAACCACCTCACTAGAGTGATTTCACACCAGTGAGAATCACTGGTGGAGACGAGACATGATGGTCACACCACGGGAGCTGGGTCCAGTGAAACCTCCAGGTGGTCAGGGACATAGCCTGCAGTGCCCACCTAGTAGTGCGGGCGGAGGTGTGGCATGAGTGGGAGTGGTGCCTGAGTGGGGGTGAGGGTGGGTTTATGCACAATGACCAGGGGAAGGGGAAGTTATGCAAGGGAGGGGAAGGGCTAGACCAGAGATGGTGCTATGCAAGGGGAGGGGCTTTGGGGCTCTGTCTGGGAACTCACTGGGAGAGTCCTGACACCTTAATAGTGGCACTGTGTTGGTGCAGGGGTGGGGGGGGTCCAATGTCACTGGGTGGGAGGAACAAAGCTCACACTTAACTAAACGAGATCAGGACACCCTGCAAATAGTGCCCAGGCACTCAGAAGTGGGATTCCCTGGCGAGATTAGGTTCCACCTCTCCAACTGGTGAAATCTCATTGCTGAATGTGGTAAGATTGCAGTCAAAACATACCTGTTTCCCCACTCTCTTTCCCAACCCAACCCAAAACCCGCCCCCAAGGCTCCAAGAAAATCAAACGACCAGCAACTCTTCTGTTACAGCTAGCAGGAGTGACGACAGTTGGGACTGCAATAATCGCCAAGGAAAGTGTGCTGCAATGGAACCTGGAACAAAGACCAGTCCAGGTTGGCAGGCTGTAATGATGGTAGGCTGGAGGCAAAGAGATTAAATACTAGTATAGTGCAGAAAATGCCTTGGGGTGGGGCCTCTAATTGACAGAGGGTCTGAAAAGGACGTATCCTGCCACCAGATTTCACCATTAGGTTGACACTTGCTTCCACTGCTACAGGTGCATTTCTCAGTGGCTACAAGAGAAAGCTGTCAAGTAGCCATCAATTGCCCACATTATGACCTCAACTGGCCCACAACTACCCACGCCTGTCATCTCCGCTGCTGCTAGTAAAACTTCAAGGTCAGGCAGGCCTGGGTAGGTGGCGGATACTGCACAGCTGCCATAGTGCCCAAGTGTAGGTACATCCCGCCAACCCCACTGCACCCCTGCTAGGAGTGGGGTGGGATGCAAAATACCACCCTTAGCGTAACGTAGAGGGGAAACAACTCTGACAATTCTTCTTGACTCGATTTGTTTGCCAAAGTATCGGTGATATGAATTAGATGAATTTTACAAGCCCCACTCAAAAGCCAGCAATCACAGGGCCTCAAAGTAAGGTTTGCAGATTTACTACTCCATTGATACTAAGGCTGCATCTTGAAAGAGGCCTCTCTCTTGTGCAAGTACACCACTCATTCATGTAGACTGGGGTCCCAGTGATGTATTTCAAACCCAGATTGCAATTTTAAAACATGTGGAGAAAGTGTAAGCCATAATTTTTCAAGTGCTCTCGTGTGCCAATGTTGAGCAGCGTAAAAAAGAGGCACTTAAAGATTGAAAACCTTTTCCACAAGCAACAAACTTCAGTGTGTGTGTTCTGGCTCCTCAAAATTATTGTGGGCTCCAACTGGTTAGGGTTCACCACCCCCCCCTCCCCACCCCAAACCTAGGCTAAGCCTCTCCCTCCCCAGGCCTACCTACAGCTGTTGGTGTCCCAGCCAGCCAACACACCTGAAGCCCAAAACTGCCAAATGTCACATGTAGATCAATGATTTCACAATTAATAATCTTCAGGAAAAGAAAGCATGCAGAGATCAAACTGAATCGGCTGTTCTTTCACGGCATCCCGTGAAAGGCAAATTTGCCCAGGGCTAATGTTCCCATCCCCTAACTCAAGGCCAATCCTCACTTGGCCCTGTTACAGCTCTAAATCTTTTCCTTTCAAAATGTTAGCCGAAGGGAATAAGAGTGTGCCGTAGTCAAATTTGCCAGCTGGTGGATTACTTAGTGCTTTGAAAGCTATCAAGACAAAACAGAGCAAGAATTTTGCAGTAGGTAAGCCAATTAGCACAGTGGGCAGCATGGTGACGCACTGGTTAACACTGCTGCCTCAGCACCAGGAACCCAGGTTTGATTCCCAGCTTGGCTCACTGTATGGAATCTGCACCTTCTCCTCGTGTCTGCATGGGTTTCCCCCAGGTGCTCCGGTTTCCTCCCACAGTCTGAATGACGTGCTGGTTAGGTGCATCGGCTGAGCTAAATTCTCCCTCAGTGTAACCAAACAGGCACCAGAGTGTGGCGACTGGGGGATTTTCACAGTAACTTGATTGCACTATTAATGTAAGCCTGCTTGCAACACTAATAAATAAACTTAAAACTTAAAGTACTTAGTTAGATGATGTGATTGACAATTAGGACAAAATGGGGAGAACTTGCTGTTTCTTCTCTTTCTTGCTTATGCAAAGCCAAATATTGAAAGCCGCTCTGCAATGCAAGATTAAGGCAGGCCTGTGTGGCTATTGTCGATGGAGTCAGGATAAGGTGACATCGCTATGGTATGTGATGCAGTTACACTGAATTACACAATTATGGCACAGACACAGTTGGTCCAAGTGATCTAAAACAACATTTTGTGCT
Source organism: Carcharhinus amblyrhynchos (assembly GCF_965287045.1). Lineage (NCBI taxonomy): Eukaryota > Metazoa > Chordata > Chondrichthyes > Carcharhiniformes > Carcharhinidae > Carcharhinus > Carcharhinus amblyrhynchos. The sequence goes on from NC_137344.1 coordinate 26,444,633, forward strand.
CCGTGAGCCTCCTCCCATCCCATTTCATCGAATCCTTCAATTTCTTTATCCGTCACACGTTCCTTAAAATGTGTTAAGTACACTAGCTGCAAATTCTGCCTGCTGTCTGACCACAAACCTGACTCTGACTGCACACTCTTGATTTTTTTTTCCACCAACAAGGTGACCCAGTCTGAGAAGCCACAGAAAACAATCTGCTTGCAAGGCACACACACACACCTTTCAAAACATAGGCGTACATACAAATAAATCTATTCTCCAAATAAGTTTCTGCACAACTCAAGCATCAGTGCCGCATCGCTGGCTCCCATTCTTTTCAGGTAATCACTGAAGAGAAAACTAACACCAAAGCAAATTCAAGTGCATGAACTCTTATCTACATGCTCATTTCAGCAGGAAGGTTCGTATGGGGGGGTGGTGCAAGGAGGTTTGTATCGGGGGTGTGAGGAGGAGAGGTTCGTATTAGTAGGTGGGGGATGGGGACTTTTGAATAGGAGGTGCAGTTGGGGGATTTTGTGCAGGGGGTGTGGGACGGGGAGGTTCGTACAGGGTGGAGAGGTTCTTGCAGGGGGCGCGGGACGGGAAAGTTTGTGCAGGAGGATTTATATAGGGGTGTGGGGTGTGGGGGGTAGTTTGTACAGGGGTGTGAAGTGGGGAAGTTTGCATAGCGGATGTGCGACAGGCAGGTTTGTATAGGGGATTTGGGAAGGGGGAGGTTTGTAAAGGAAATATGGTGTGGGGTTTGTCTAGGGGGTGGGCGTCAGTAGCAGAAGTAATCCAGTATTTCACATTTTGCGCATTGTTCTACAGCTGAATTCGACTAAACAAAAGGGTGTTCAAAGCAAGTGAAGGGAGCTCGTCAAATCGTGTATAAGCAGTGGCCTGGACACATGTTTTCAATTGCTGGATCTGTATACAACCAGATGCAGACAACATACTATGCCTTTCAGCCTTTCCACTCTTGGGAATAAATACCTAAAACAACAGCAGATTGCTCACATGACACACAAACGATCAGCACAGTTAAAAGAATCTAAATTTAACGTTTACCTGCATTTGCAGTCTTATGTATACTGACCAGGGACTGATAGGAAGCAGGGCCACATTTTAAACTTAAATATGCACAGGTTTTTGCCTATAACCATCTGCAAAGGAACATTACACATGATTAAAAATGTTGTGAAAGTAACATAATTAAGATGGAGCAGCTTTTCATTCTTTTGACAGCATGATAAATTAAAAGACTCTGCTGTTAGCACACAAAATTTTGAAATTAGAACCAGGGTATGTGCCTTACATACACTGAGCTGTATTTTTTGAAGTATGAAGGATTACAATGTTGTCATTAAATAAGTTTAAAAGAGAGTTATTCAATTCTTTCAGGAATTGCCATAGTTTTATATTAATACAGACCTTGACTAAAAGAGATCTGTGAATGGGCACAAAAAGTTACTTGCCAACTTATCTAAAACAGAATTTTCACCAGCAGAGATGCTTTCTTTCTCTGCTGGGCAAAACAGACATTAGACACTCTCTAAACAAGCATCTACAAAAACTGTCACTTGCCCAGGTTTGAAGATAATTACAGTCAAAGCAGCCTCTGTCTTCTCCCCTTCCAAAAATGGCAAGGGTCCTTGCAATAAGATATTGGTTATGGAATGGTATGTGTTATAGAATCTCCATGGGTGCAACGTTACCTGCCATTCATGCTATGCTCCCACTGCACGAAGCCAGCCAAATCTCTGCGCACTGTGACGGGATGGGAAAATCCCGCCAGCAGGAACGGTGGTAAGATTCTGGCCACGTCTTTTGTAGGTCATCCGAATGTCTTAATTCATTATTATAGCTGCTTCCACATGGACTGCAAGGAATATATGCTAGGAGCTAACTCCATACTTAGGGCTATACATGTCTTCTGCTCAACACTACACTGACCCGGGGTCTGGGTCGTGTTCCTTCTTACACTGTGTGGACATATTGTAGCCAGTCCCACATTACAGTCTGGCACATACAGGGTTATACTACAGATCCTGTCTCAAAATTGTAAAAAATGACGACTAATTAACAGCAAGATTATCTGAGAATTGTGTGTGGATTTGGAGATCTTGAATGGTTAAAGACCCAGCATCTGCCTAAACCTGCTGTTTATACTGCTTTCACTCCTTCTTGGAATGAGTATATTTTCAGCAAAACAAAGTGTCTCTCCGTCCTAGCAAAAATGGATGATGGAGCCACAAATCAAGCCCTGAACATTCCCATTTTCCTGGGGGTGTGGTCCATTTCATGCATGAATGATTAAGGAGGCCACTGGGCAATTAAATTACCAGCTGCCTCCAGTCAAGTGTGATTTTAGGAGCCTTGGAATGTGAAGCCAGAAGCATGTAGATTAGCCCTGATAAGAACACCTTTGAATTTTGTGGATTCATTTGCATTGCTAGGGTTCTCCTTTTGGAGAGATAAGGTATCCTTTTGAATCTGGCCCCAGGACACCTTTGGGGGAAGCCAGGTGCCCTTTGGAATTGTTAAAATTAGACATGAATGTGCATACAAAAAAAATGCACAAAACCACCAACTGTCAAATTCCTTGAAGCTGTCAACAGAACTGTCAAAACCAACTTTTAAAAGTGTCAAGAAAACATGTCAAAAGTGTCAAGTGGAATTGTTAAAAGCATCTGTCAAAGGGAGCTATCAATCTGTCAAGGAATTTAAAGGTCCTGCCCTTTAAATATTTGAACAAAAATGATTGGAGTGTTTAACATTACTTACTAAATCACCCTTTATGTTGACATGACCCCAAAGGCTTCCATTACTGAACTGCTGCTGAAGATTTGATTTCTCTCCCATCCACTATTATAGTAGAGTGCCTACCATTTTAATTTTATTAACAGTTACAAGTGGTTATAGATTATTTGAAGTGGACTATTAATTCCAATGTTCCAATTGCAAGAAATCATGTACTTGACTGAATTGTTTGGTGTTAGAAGGCTGTAAGTGGAAGAAACGTAAATGTGGTAAATGTTTTCTTTTAATCATGGTGTTTGTTTTCAATATACTGAAGCCTGCAGTATACGTGTAGAACTTTATTTTATCTCATCTTGCATGGGTCCTGAGGTCTGACCATGGTAGATGCTGGGTGAGTTTGTATGGCAGGTGTAAGAGCAAATGGTGGTGAGTGAGGAGGCACAGGTTGGCAATACATTGGCATGAAGGCTTGAAAGGGCGATGAGGGACATAGGTTGGCATAGAGGGCGAGTGGCCATGAGTTAGTATGGATGGGGCAAGGGGAGTGTGTTGTTGCGGGGGGGGGGGGGCGGCGGCGGTGGTGGTGAAGTGCTGTGAGGGACGTTTCATGTTTTGGACATGTTTGCTGGAGGCCTGAGGCAAGTCTTCCATCCAGCCCAGGCAGCCTCCTCACTCATCAGTTCCTCAGTCCTGGGGTTGTCTGCTCCGACTTCTAATGTAACCAAACCCTCCAGAGCAAAATTCTGACATTCAGGCAGCCATTTTTAGCAGTTAGTTTCACAGTGCCTAACATTCTCCCGAATCTCCCAATTCAGAGGAACGTTCAGGTCCTATTCTTGCCTTTCCTTTTCACTCTGTATTGGAGGAGAGGCCTTTCTTCAAATTAGCCCAATATTTTAATTCCAGGTTAACAGCTTGAATTCCTATTGCCGTTCAGATTAAAACACAGTGTGTTCCCAGACAGAAGGAAAATAAAGCGAAAGAAACACTGTGCCCAGAGTTAATAAATCACAGAACAGCCGGTTCACAATTGACTCAATTTATTCCAATAACATGAAAAACATGTTTTCAAATTACGTAAGCAGCTAAAATCTACCAGCAGAATTATGAGTTGTGTGTAATTCTTAATATAGCCAAGACTTATGTCAAATTTGACAACAAGTTTTGGAAATGATCACAATTATAGAATCATATGATCCTACAGTGCAGAAAGGGATTATTTAGCCCATCGAGTCAGCATCGATCACAATCCCTCCCAGGCCTGATCCCCATTACCCCACCGATTTACCCTGCTAACCCCTGACAGTAAGGGATAACTTAGCACAGCTAATCAACCTAATCTGCACATCTTTGGACAATGCAAATATTAATTATGTAGCCTGTGATGAGTCCAGGACTTGAATAAAGTGTGATGTACAGCAGGTAGTAGTTATACTGTGTAACCTGTTCAAGTTTCAGCAAAGCCAACCATAAAGAAGCTGCATGTGGGGATATTCACCAGGCCCAAACTTTAGGTGGGGTGGGGCAGGAAAAGAGAGAAGGAGTGAGTTAGAGAATCTAGTTGCAGAGTCTTGAGTTCTGGATCTGGATCCCAGAAAAGGCCACTCAAGGGCTGGAGTTTCTGGGTGACTGGCAGCCCCACCAGGAAAGGTGGGCACTGCCACTATTGGTGGAGTGAGAGGATGCCTCAAATATACTCCTGTACCAACTGTACAAACTGATGGTCATGGGTGTGCCTCATGCAAGTCCAGTGGATCCATGTTGGGCAGCTTTGCAGAATGCACCACAAACCATCCCTACACTCCACCCACCACTCCACCCTATTCTCATCTTCTGTATGAGGCTGCCACCATTCCGTTTAGCACATCTACTGTCTGGAAAATCCAGATGATATGTAAAGATTGTCTCAATTGACATTGTTAAGTGGCCTACTTGGCTAGCCTGCACTTTGAACGCAGGTAACCACCACACCTAGGAATCCAACTCCCTGAAACGTAGGTCAGAGGACTGAATGCAAAATTGCTGCCTGGTTCCCTCCAAACCTACCCTCGAGCTCACAATGACAATTCCATAAGACATAGGAGCAGAATTAGGCCACTTGGCCCATCAAGTCTGCTCCGTTATTCAATCATAGCTGATATTTTTCTCATCCCTGTTACCCCTGATCCTCTTATTAAACGAAAAACCTGTTTTTGTCTTAAAGGCACTCAACAACCTGACTTCCACAATTTTCTGTAGCAAAGAGTTCCAGATTCACCACTCTCTGGCTGAAGAAATTCCTCCTCATCTCTGTTTTAAAGGACCGTCTCTTTAGCCTGAGGTTGTGCCCTCTGGTTCTAGGTTTTGTGTGTGTGCACGCATGTGTGGAAAACCAAGTACAGAATACTCACAACATTAAAAACATTCCATGCAATGTTTTGCTTTTAAAAACTCCTGGGTGGTCTAATGAGGGGTTACCTCTATAATGTCACATCACAAATGCTCATATCACAAGGGCTGGAATGAGGTCAAACTGCTGTGCTATGATCTTATGGAGTGGGCTGACTTACCATTTGACTATTATTGTGCTCAGCTATCAGATGGGGATCTGAAGGCACAGTTATCATAGAAAGAATCACAGAAACCCTACAGTACAGAAAGAGGCCATTTGGCCCATCAAGTCTACACTGACCACAATCCCACCCAGGCCCTATCCCCTTATCCCTACATATTTTACCCACTAAATCACTCTAACCTACACATCTTAGGATGCTAAAGGGGCAATTTTAGCATGGCCAATCAACCTAACCTGCACACCTTTGGACTGTAGGAGGAAACCGGAGCGCCTGGAGAAAACCCAAGCAGACATGAGGAGAATGTGCAAACTCCACACAGACAGACAATGACCCAAGCTGGGAATCAAACCCAGGTCCCTGGAGCTGTGAAGCAGCAGTGCTAACCACTGTGCCGCCAGAGTTGTGTTGTACGAAAAACTACTTCACATCAATACGAAAAGAGAATGCACCTTCAGCGATCACAGGTTCTCTAAGAAAAGTTAATTAAAAATAATAGCTCCACAACCCACCAGGCTGATATCTTCATCATCTGACGTTGGAAGTAGAACCTACGCAGACGTTAAAAAAAAGGATTCAGCAAACTAAGTATTGCTTGGTACAACTAGTGCAACACTAAACAGGCATTACTTCTGTAACGTGAAGCTACAGAAAGAGTCAATGTATCTTGTGCAGACTCTTTGCTGGATTCCAGTCTCTCATTACATGCACAGCGCTGTTTCAGATCTGAATTTAAGTATGCGTATTTGAACTATCCAGAGCTCCAATCTAAATGTATTTGATGTTCATCTCTAATCGGTGCTCTTGTAGCTTTGTGCCCTTAGGAACAACCATCTAGTTACAATTTCCACTCTCCTTTTGTTGTTCATGAATTCTTGCAATACTCTATGCAATATGCATTCTTCACCGTTCGAAGTAGCTAAAAATCCTGTAACGTTACCTGTGCAAACCTGATTCCTCGGAAATCGCTGAGGCTGCATCAGTTTGGGTTTCTGCTAATCTATTTGCCTCAAAATGCAACGGAGGACTGCCAGGCACTGGAGTTTTAATCCTGAAGTGGACAGATGTCCTTGCTGTTTCATTTAAGTTCTTGCCATTCATCAAGGGAAAGCTATTGTCCTAACAGATTAGCTACATGCCCGGGATTCATTTACATTCAAAGCATAGAGAGGCAATATTTTTGCATTAATTGTCATTGATAGTCTCATAAAAGGTTTCACCCCAGAAGTCAGTTCAAAGGTAGGCAGTAAAATCGTGTGGTAATACATGACTGAACTATTTGAAGTGCAGCTTTGCTCACACAATGTAGAAACGTATTATAGAAGTCATATAAAAATATAGATGCCAAGAACTTGAAATAAAATAGTTTTAGTTTTTCCAAACAAACCAAGCCCCATGGTACCTTGTCAATAAAAAGAGTAAAGTAAAATAAGAATTGATGTTATATATTTGGCATCAAAGCAGGGTTATTTTCTATTTGAAGTACATTGAGAGTTCTAACCACAATCAATGCACCTCAGTTGTAACATTTTCATTATTAGATTCCACTTCTAGACTTCAGCCAATTCCTTTAACAGGCCCCTTATGGCTGCACCACTCTCTTCCACACTCCTGCTTTATTGAGCAAACAAATAGTCCTACATAGAATTTACACACAGAAATAGACCATTATGTCCAGCCTGTTCATGCCAGCATTTATGCCCCACTCAAACCTCTTCCCATCGTTCCTTATTTTACCCTGTATTCTATACTATTCACTGCAAGGGCAAAACAATGGCAGAGTGGTTAGCATAGCTGCTTCACAGCACCAGGGACCCGAGTTCAATTCCGCCTTGGATGACCACGTGCAAACTCGGCATTCTCCCCGTGTCTGAGTGGGTTTCCTCCCACAATCCAAAGATGTGCAGGTTAGGTGGACTAGCCATGCTAAATTGCCCCTTAGGTATCCCAAGATGTGTAGGCTAAATGGATTAACTAGAAGAAAATGTATGGGAGTTGTAGGAATAGGGTGGGGGTAAGGTAAGGAACTCTGTCAAAAAGAATCAGTGCAGACGGGATGGACTGAATGGCCTCCTTCTGCACTACAGGGATTCTATAAACCACTCCTGTAGTAGCTCCAGCCGCTCTATGGGTAAAGAGGTTTCTTCTGAGTTCCCTATTACATTTCATGGTGACCATCAAGTGGCCTCTTGTTTTGCACTTCCCCACAAGTGGAAATGCTGCATCCTAAGGAGGAACTTTTGAGCCCTATTTTACCATTTTGATGCAAAGTGCTGAGCGGACTTGAAACTGCAAATGTTTCAGATCCGACTTTTTGACCTGTGCGCAGGCACCCCCATATGCACTCTGCCTGACAAAAAATCTGCAATTCCGAATCATGCTGCACAAGCCTGTGGGCAGGGCTCAACACACCCAAATTCCTGCAGCTCCAATCAGCACCTCCAACTACGCATGCACAGAAAAGGATAAATGCACCCACAGATATTGCCCCATCTCCACAACATGATGGACAGATTCTCCCCCCCGCCCCACTGATCTCACACAGACAGCTGTCAGACTCTTGGCACTTATCTCCTCACTAACTGAAGCACACAAATTGCACTTATGAAACATTTGGAGCATATTTTGCACCGAATTTGGATGGGCAAACATGGTCGTCAAAGGGGAAGTGTCAATAAAGTTGGTGTGCAGCCCATTAAGCCAATTTAAATGCATGGAAATGCATTTAAGTGGCCATCACGTGTGGTCCTATCGCAGCTATTTTTGGGCCTTAGTAAAAGGGTGAAACTGGTGCAGGAGTGGGCACGGATCACACAACTCACCCCACGCCCAACTTTACCAAGTTTTCACATCCAAAAACAGGCGTAACTTGATGGTAAAAACCAGGCCCCACTATCTCTTGACTGGATTTTCAGCCATTGCCGAGGCTGGGATTAAAAGGGGCAAAAAAGTTATCCGTGCTGGCCAGTGTGGTGTTCCCCAACTCAATCCTACCTCCTGGTCACCTCTGTGGAGGCAGGATCAAGGCCAGAAAGGTCAATTTGATCAGACCCATCAAGGGCCTAAGAGTAAAAGTGGTCAACTGGAACTTTCCAGGTCAGCCTCCAAGTTCTCACTGGTGGCAAGGGAGGGGGAGCAGTTTAGATGCCTGGAGACAGACATCTGACAAAGTCAGCAGTTGGAAATCCCTCTGCTGCCTATCCAAGTGCAGTCCACCTCTTAGAGAGGCATCTTCCCATAATGGCTACTGAATCTGTTTTTTAATTCAAGATTTAAAAATATTGGAGGGAGAGCACCTCCATCTTGAAGCACCCTCTCTCTTATTTATTCTTCATTATAGCCCATTGCTCCTCTCAGGTTGGAAGACCTCTGATGGGCCCTCCAGCTTGAAGGGTCCACCCTCTGCCCTTAATTGGGCAGAAAATCCATCTCCGTGCCATTTAAGGATACATTTAAGCACACGGTACAGTGCTGCAGCAGGACATAGGCAAAGAGAAAGGGAAAAGGAACGTAGTAGTGATTGGGGATAGTGGGGTGAAGGGTATTGACACTGTCCTTTGTCACAATGACAAAGTGCACAGAAGGGTGTGTTGTCTGCCTGGTGCTCGGGTCCGGGATGTCGCAGCTGGGCTGCAGAGGAACCTGGAGTGGGAGGGTGAGAATCCGGTCGTTGTGGTACATGTGGGTGCCGGCGACGTAAGCAAAATGCAGACTGAGGATCTGGGGAGGGGTTATGAAAAGCTGGGAATGGAATTAAAAAGTAGAACCGACAAGGTGGTTATCTCTGGGCTACTGCCTGAACCGTGTGCAGATGGGCGTAGGGTTGACAGGATTAAGGAAGTGAATGGGTGGCTCAGGGATTGGTGTGGGAGGAATGGGTTTGAATTTATGGGGCATTGGCACCAGTATTGGGGTAGGTGGGACCTGTTCGGGCAGGATGGGGTTGGTCTGAACCGTGCTGGGACCAGAGTGCTGGCGAATCGAGTAAAGAGGACTGCAGACAGGGCTTTAAACTAATTAGGGGGGGGGGGGGGAGGAAGGAGGGTGCGAGGGTAGGTGACCTTACGAGGTCTAAAGTTAAGGAGAGTGTACATGTAAGGGAAGAGGCCGAGGATGTCCCAATAATAGAGGGAGTAGGGGGCGTGAGTATAGTTGGTGGCGTTGCGGCAAATAGGGTCCAGGTGAAGGCTGGGATGAAAGCACTTTATCTGAATGCACGAAGCATTCGGAATAAAGTGGATGAGCTGATGGCGCAGATCGACACAAATGGACACGATCTGGTGGCCATTACAGAGACGTGGCTGCAGGGTGACAGGGACTGGGAGCTGAATGTACAGGGCTATCAAGTGTTTAGGAAGGATAGGCAGGAGGGAAAAAGGGGGCGCGTAGCTCTGCTGATTAAGGATAGCATCACGGTGGTAGCAAGGGATGATATTGGAGCCAAGGAGCAGAGGGTGGAATCGTTGTGGGTGGAGATTAGGAACAGCAAAGGGAGGAAGACGCTGGTGGGTGTCGTCTATAGGCCCCCGAATAATGATCTGGAGATGGGGCGGGCTGTTAACGCGCAAATAAGTGCGGCGTGCAGGAATGGGACGGCCGTAGTTATGGGGGATTTCAATCTGCATATTGATTGGTCGACCCATGTTGGACGTGGGGGGCTCGAGGAAGAGTTCTTGGAATGCTGCTGGGATAGTTTCCTCGAACAGTGTGTGTTGGAGCCGACGAGGGAGCGAGCTATCTTGGATCTGGTGCTATGTAATGAAGCGGGTAGAATTAGGGACCTTGTGGTGAAGGATCCTCTTGGGGAGAGTGATCATTGTATGGTGGAGTTTCTGGTGCAGATGGAGGAGGAGAAAGTGGGTTCCCAGACACACGTCCTTTGTTTGAATAGAGGGGAGTACGGTAGGATGAGAGAAGAATTGGCGAATGTGGACTGGGAGAGCGCGTTGGAGGGAGGGTCTGTTGAGGAGCAGTGGAGGATCTTTAAGGAGATCTTTCTTGGTGCTCAACGGAAATTTATTCCGATGGTCAAAAAGGATAGTAGGAGGAGAGGTAATAAGCCGTGGATAACGAAGGAGGTGAAGGAAAGTGTTAAACTAAAAGCGGAGGAATTTAGAGTAGCTAAGAGTAGTGGGCGAGAAGAGGATTGGGAGAGGTTTAAATGTCAACAAAGATTGACAAAGAAGTTGATAAGGAAGGGCAGGAGAAACTATGAAGCTGGGCTAGCGCTTAACATAAAAAAGGATAGCAAGAGTTTTTACAAATATATAAAAAGGAAGAGGCTGGCTAGGGTGAATGTTGGTCCTTTAGAGGATGAGAAAGGGGACCTAGTGGTAGGGGATGGGGATATGGCTAAGGTATTGAATAGCTTTTTTGTTTCTGTCTTCACGGAGGAGGACGTGAATAATTTGCCGGGTGTTAGCGATGGAAAGGTGGTAGGACTGGAGGGTCTTAATGACATTACTGTTACTAGAGAGGCGGTGCTCGACAGACTGGAGGGGCTGATTGTGGACAAGTCCCCAGGACCGGATGGAATGCATCCGAGGGTTCTGAAAGAAATGGCGGAGGTGATAGTGGATGCCTTGGTGGTTATTTTCCAAACGTCGCTGGATTCCGGGGAAGTGCCGGATGATTGGAAAACGGCTAATGTTACGCCATTGTTTAAGAAGGGTGCCAGGCAAAAGGCGGGGAATTATAGGCCGGTTAGTTTAACGTCTGTGGTAGGTAAAATGTTAGAATCTGTCATTAAGGAGGAAATTGCGAGGCATCTTGAAGGGAATTGCTTGATAGAGCAGACGCAGCACGGTTTCATTAAAGGGAAGTCGTGTCTGACAAATTTACTGGAGTTCTATGAGGATGTGTCTAGGGTGGTGGATAGAGGAGAGCCGGTGGATGTGGTCTTTCTAGATTTTCAGAAGGCGTTTGACAAAGTGCCTCACAAGAGGTTATCGCAGAAGGTCAAGGGACATGGAGTTGGGGGTAGGGTGTTAGCGTGGATAGAGGATTGGTTGTCAAATAGGAGGCAGAGAGTGGGGGTCAACGGGTGCTATTCGGATTGGTGGATGGTGAGTAGTGGAGTGCCCCAGGGGTCGGTGCTGGGGCCTCAGCATTTTACCATTTATATAGATGATCTGGAGGAGGGAACCGAGTGTAGAGTGTCAAAATTTGCTGATGACACCAAGATTGGGGGAACAGCAAATTGTGCGGAGGGTGTGGAGAGTCTGCAGAAGGATCTAGATAGGCTGGGCGAATGGGCCAGGAAATGGCAAATGGAATTTAATGTTGGCAAGTGTGAGGTGGTCCACTTTGGTAGGAAGAATGGTAGGAAGGACTATTACTTACGGGGCGAAAAACTGCAGCAGGCGACGGTGCAGAGGGACCTCGGGGTCCTTGTGCATGAGTCGCAAAAACCCAGCTTGCAGGTGCAACAGGTGGTCAGGAAGGCGAATGGGATGCTGGCCTTCATAGCGAGGGGGATTGAATATAAAAGTAGGGAGGTTTTGCTGCAGCTGTATAGGGCATTGGTGAGACCGCAACTGGAGTACTGTGTGCAGTTTTGGGCGCCGCACCTGCGCAAAGATATTTTGGCCTTGGAGGGAGTGCAGAGGAGGTTTACTAGGCTGATACCGGAGTTGAGGGGGTTGAGCTATGAGGAGAGGCTGAATAAACTGGGCTTGTACTCGTTAGAGTTTAGAAGAATGAGAGGAGATTTCATTGAGACGTATAAGATGATGAATGGGATGGATAGGATAGAGGTGGAAAGACTCTTCCCGCTCAAAAAAGACAGTAGGACTAGGGGGCACAGCCTCAAGATAAAAGGGGGGCGGTTTAGAATGGAGTTGAGGAGGAACTTCTTCACTCAAAGGGTGGTGAATCTCTGGAATTCTCTGCCCGTTGAAGTGGTGGAGGCTGCCTCGCTAAATATTTTTAAGACGCGGGTTGATGGGTTTTTGATAGGAGAGGGGATTAAGGGTTATGGGAAGAGGGCGGGAAAGTGGAACTGAGCCACGACAGATCAGCCATGATCTTATTGAATGGCGGGGCAGGCTCGAAGGGCTGGATGGCCTACTCCTGCTCCTATTTCTTATGTTCTTATGTTCTTAAGGAGGTGTCCCTACGAAAATCCCAAATGAATGTTTTATTTCTTGAAGCAGAAAGGGGTTCGGGACCGAAAAACAACACCGACTTCTGTTTCTCCCCCCAGGAAGGGGGGATCCAATCTTCTGTCCATCGAAACCTTTCATGATTTTAAGGGATTTAACCAACTATTCCTTCGCCTTCTCTTTTCAGGAAATAGGAGGACCAGCCTGTGCATCCTTTTCTGCAAGTGTAACTACTTTGCCATACAGGGACATCATCCTTGCAAATCTGTCCTGTTCTTAGAGTCCAAGTGAGAAAAAAAAATTCCCCTGATCTCAGTTGGTTACAAACACATATTTTAAGCGGATCCTTCAAGTAAATCACGAAGCAGTAGCACTTATGTAATATCGCAATCAAAATCTAAGTAACTTGTAAATTCACATAAAAAATAAATCAGGCCACCTCATGGAAACAGAACAAACAAATTTGCTTCAATTTCTATACATAAACCGCTGAGTTAAGACAACGAATTCTGAGACTGGGAATATGTAATAACTGTTAGCAAAGTATACCAGATTCTCCTGAATCATACTGAAATTTAGGTTGTTCATACAAAATAAAACAAAACATCCTATTCTCGAAGGATGTTTCCAAAATTCAGAATTCTAAATTGGGTCAAAATTCAGATGACTTAAATGTGGAAATCTACAGTTCTTAAATGATGTGCACCTCCAGTGGTTAACTTGACATGTTCTGGCCTTTATGTTAATCAGTGATAATGATTTCCCATCTCAGCTCCAATTTATCTTTCCTTCCTCTCCTGATGCATTGACTGATGCTACAGCACAGTTTCACAGATGCTGACAACCCTCAGCATCTTCATCAGGCAGTCATATTTGATAGCTGCACCCAGACGTCGAATGTCAGTAAGCATCACAACGGAGTAGGCTACTGTCTAATATCTGCGCATGAATTTTCTAGGAGTCACAGGGTAACAATTTTCCTTGCAAAGTTTGCTAATCCTTCACCCGAGCGGCTATTTCACTGAACAGTTCTTCCAAATGGCTCAAGGTTATCAATCAAAAACCCAAGCTGTAGAAACCAAAGATCCAGAAACTTACCCGGTAAGGATTAATCAACCATGAAGGAACCTCATTCATTCAAGTCTATGCAAAGACACTCCTGGTCTGGGTCACATTAAATGGTTCTACAAGTGGCCGCACAATATTCTTGGAAAGGCAAAACATGAAAATAAATGTCCTCCTCATGATTACCAGTCATGGATCTCAATTGTGATTGAGCCAGTGCGCAATGGACAAGAACAGTTTTAACACTAGGTTAGGCTCTGTGTGCCAATTGTCTGCTGATGCTGTGCATATGATTGATGGTTACCCGCGAGAGGAATGGGAAAAGAACCAACATCCATTTAACTTCATCCCAAAGAGGAATCAGTTTTTCTTCCCTCTGCTGATCTGTGCCATCAAGTGTCACACCATGCTATGAATTTACTCAATGCGGACACGAGACATCCCAATACTATTCCATCAATGAAAACCAGGGCCACTTTGCTGTTGCCATTTCCAGATGAATTGCAATCTCAGCAGATAGCAGAAGGCAGCATAGGTTTAAGGCGAGAGGGGAAAGATACAAGAGGGTCCAGAGGGCCAATTTTTTTTCCACACAGAGGATGATGAGTGTCTGGAACAAGCTGCCAGAGGTAGTAGTAGAGGCTGATACAATTTTGTCTTTTAAAAAGCATTTAGACGTGCACCTCCAATGGTTAACTTGACATGTTCTGGCCTTTATGTTAATCAGTGATAATGATTTCCCATCTCAGCTCCAATTTATCTTTCCTTCCTCTCCTGATGCATTGACTGATGCTACAGCACAGTTTCACAGATGCTGACAACCCTCAGCATCTTCATCAGGCAGTCATATCCAAAGAGTATAGAGAGTATAAAGGGTATAGAGAGATATGGGCCAAATGCAGGCAATTGGGACTAGCTTTGGGGTTTAAAAAAAGGGACGGTCCGGACAAGTTGGGCTGAAAGGCCTATTTCCATGCTGTAAAACTCTATGACTCTAAAGAGATCAAAATGGTCGATTATAAAAAACAATTTGCTGGATTTCCCTAGCAAGGGAGATAAATGGTCAAGTTTCCCAATTGTTTATTAGCACAGATGGGTTTTCTTTACCAAATGTCCAATAATTATTTCAACTGTGCGGGCTGATCAAAGTGAATATAAATTACATTAGCATCGCATATCATGTCTTTCCTTCAGCATCCACCATCCCTCCCATGTTCCTTACCACTGAATCCTGAATGTTCCCAATTAGTGTATGTGGAGAGCTGACAATATATCGGACCAAAGGGAAATGAGGCCATTTATGAGAAACAACTCAAAACAGTAAAATTGATTAGATTGCAATGTTTTCATCTAGTTACGGTGTGGTGATTGGTAACCAAAACAACTTCTCCACCTGAGCCAGAAATGTTATCCTTATTCGAAGTCAGGCCTGTAACATGTCTCTAAATGTGGGTTAAGGACAATCAACTGGTAGCAAGCTCCTTCCAGTCATTGCTGCTGCACTTCAGATAGAGCTTTGAGCAGCGTTTGAAGCACTTTCTTTGTCCTCCCCTGGAACATTGGCTTTGCGAGTTAAGAAAACATGATCTGTCAGGGGAGACACGTTTTAAGCCATCCTGACACCGTGCCTAGTCCTTCAAAGTTGACTCGACAAGGGGAGGGGGGGGGGGGGGTGGCTCAGTGGCACAATGGTTAACTCGGGTTCAATTCCAGCCTTGGGGGTCACTCTGTGTGGAATTTGCACATTCTCTCCGTGTCTGTGTGGGTTTCCTCCCGGTGCTCGGGTTTTCTCTCAGTCCAAAAGGATTAGGTTGATTGACACTTGGGGTCAATTTAGTATGGCCAAGGAATTAGCAAGGTAAACATGTGGGGTTATGGAATAAGGCCTGGATGGGATTGTGGTTGGTGCAGACTCAATGGGCTGAATGGCCTCCTTCTGCACTAGGGATTCTATGATTTTTGCCTGCATGCTTGTGGGAGCCAGCTTCAAGAACAACACTGGTGTATGTTTGATCGCCATCCCATTGAACCCAGAGGACACAATGGAGGCACTGCTGGCGGAATTTCTCTGGTGATGTGTTGTTGATACAGAGTACAGCTTGTCCATCAAGTTGCACTGCGCTTTGAATCACAAAATCTTATGAGGCAGATTGGCAGCAGAGAAGGGAAAAGGAAGCAAACCCTGTATTCAATCCCATTACCTCATGGGATGTTCAGGCCCTTATACCCAAAGATCTGTGGATCGGGAATTAGTCTGTTCAGTCACATGACATTTCATTGCAAAAACTCGTGACGCCAAGAAGATGTGATGCTTGGATTGGAGGGATGACATCAAGTCTATGGTTGGATATTATCACACTCCCACTGTCCTATTGATTCTCACCCATCCATTAAGTGTATCTGATAGTAATGGGTGATTGAAAATAACCTGCCCCCTCAAATGAAGGGAAATTTAATAATATCCTCCAAAAGACAAACAAATCTCTTGGACATGCCTGTAAAATGTGTCACCTGTATTTGAATGGAATGCAGTCTTCCCATTTTATTCCATAAAATTTAACAAAATAATAGGTTTGCTTTGTAAGATACAAAAAAAGTTTGATTATTTCATATAACCTAAATTGTGCACATATGAATATCTTCAAGGCAATCCTGGCCAGATTTCTCTTTTAATTCCTTTGTGTTTTAAACTGTTCTCATTTCTTGCTCTGTTGCTCTCCCTACTACAGATCAATCCATGCTATGCACCACTAGAAGAGCAACTCTGATACGCCACTTCCTGGCCAGAAGTATACACCTGTGTCACTCTGACAACACCAGGTTTAAGTCCAACCGATTTATTTGATAGTAAACTCACAGGCTTTCGAGGTTAAGCTCTTCTTCAGGTGAATGGAGAGCTCTGGCTCAGACAGAGCATATAAAGCACAGGCTTTATATTTGCTGTGCTTTATATGCTCTGTCTGAGGCCAGAACTCTCCATTCACCTGAAGAAGAGCTTAACCTTGAAAGCTTGTGAGTTTACTATCAAATAAATTGGTTGGACTTAAACCTGTTGCTGTCAGACTTTTTAACTGGTGTTTACCCCAGTCCAACACCAGCATATCCACAGCATGTAGATGGCCAAGTCACCAGCCTTTCCATTGAAATAAATCTTAACTTCCATTCCTGTCATTGAGCTTTGGACAGACATCCACCCCCCACCCCACCTGCCATTCCTGGTCAGAATCCTATATCACAAATAAAGTCAATTGTGGCTTATTAGAATATATTTCCCCATTGAACTAATAAATATCTTGAAACACCATTCCAAAACCTTTATAATATTTCAGGAGTTTTGCAAACTTTCACAGAACATTAGAAAAGTGAAAAATAAAGTGTATTTTTGGAGATAGGCCCGGATCATTCCTCCTCAGCCAAAAGGCTATTCATTTCTTGCGCTTCGTTCAGTTTCTGTATGAAACATATTACACACTGGACAAATATGGTGTTCAGCAAGACTGCAGAAGAATTGAACTCGTGTGGTCTTGTAACCCTTATGAGAGCAGTACTGGAAGACAGATCTGAGGCAGTTCCTTTTGAGATTTTGTATGTGCCCCCATATTATATTCAACATTGATTATCATTTATTGACAGCAGATTTGGGTGTTTTTCCTTCTCATAAGTCTACATATAATAGGTTAAATGGTAAGAATAATGCCCTTGCCTGTTCATGAAACGTGAAAGTTGATGTTTTCATTATTGCATCTATTGCCATCAAATGACAATGAAACTTGATTTAACACTTATTCATTCAAGCTCCCTCCAAAGTCTTTGCAATGAAAGATGTAGACAACAGTTTCAGTTTATTTATTAGTATCACAAGTAGGCTTACATTCACACTGCAATGAAGTTACTGTGAAAGCCTCAGTCACCACACTCCAGTGCCTGCTGGGTACACTGAGGAAGAAATTTAGCATGGCCAGCACATCTTTCAGACTGTAGGAGGAAACCGGAGCACCCGAAGAAAACCTACGCAGACATGGGGAGAATGTGCAGATCTCTCACAGACAGTGACCCAAGGCTGGGATCGAACCCAGGTCCCTGGTACTGCGAGGCAGCAGTGCTCACCACTGTGCCACACATCAAACCAAAAATTCAACTAACAATTTAATAACTAAAAACCTTGTATGTTCTATGGATTTGAAACTTTCACATTTATAATGTTTTCAACGCTCTGTATCAACAACATTAACACTTAGTCCCTCCTTTTGCCTTCTATCTTTGATCTAATCTCTAGCTTGCTGTTGCCTTCTTTGTCTCGGTTATGTCCTACCTCATCTGCAGTTCTGCCATTGTACAGCCCGTCTTCCCCCTACTGCAGTAACTCATCCCCTGGTTGTTAACAGGAATATCTCAGATACAGACCTTTTAATTAGGAATACATGCCCAAGGCAAATGCAGCTAGTCCAAAGTCAGGAATACAAATGACAGATCAGGTTCAGCAGTTCTCCTTTTCAGTTGCAGAAGCCAAGTAAAAACACACAGACACACAAAAAAAAGGCAGAAATAATAAGTACCTGGCAAAAATAAGATGAAGGCTGCATCTAATTATCTTAGAACTGTACAAATTCTTGTCTATAAAGCCTTATTTCCTGTGATCCTAGTTTAGTTTCAACTCTCCACAGCCCCCATTATTAATTAAGTCATATTTATCATGGAAACTCCCTATGTAAACTTGTCACATTACGATTATATCTTTTTGCTGTGGTGCTGCCGCTGCACATCAGTTGTGTCTCCTAGCCTGTGCTGCTAGCAAGTACATAGATTTACAAAGATGAAGTTGGCTGGTGCCTAACTGCCATAACTATAAATACTAACACGAAAATTAACTTTGAAGAGCAGAGTGCATTGGTTCAAAATGGGAATGGAAACATATCTGCACATGCTGGTTCAACAATCCTCTGCCACCTAATCCTGCTTTGCTTGAAGACTACAATTGGGCCTCAGCTTTGTCCAGGGTCCAATATGACCGCTGGTTGACTCCCATTCTGGTAGCAGAGTGTCCCCTATGAATCAGGGCCTTCAGCATCACTTACGGTCATCAGGGAAGTTGCAGTGCACCATAGTGTGGCTTGATCCAGCATAGAACAAAGGATCAGAAATCTAAGCTGTAGAGCATAGGGTTCTCCGAAAGGCAGAATGGATTAATCTTGTGGGCCCCAGAAGTACACTCCAGCACTTTTGATGCCCACAAAAATAATTGAAGATTTCTCTTTGTTGAACCTCTTTTTTCCAGGACTTGCAAGTTCTAACCAATTATATTATCAGGATCCATTACAAGACATCAATTTCCAAATTACAAGGATTCCAATGCCTGGAACAAGTAGGGAACTTGCATACCCAAGTTAGCCCCCCCCCACCCACTACTGATTGCATTACTGTTCTTATTAGGGCAATAAAGCTATTGACTTCATTTGGGGCACAGTGGCTAGTACTGCTGCCTCACAGCACCAGGGACTTGGGCTCAATTGCTGGCAGAGTCTGCACATTCTTCCTGTGCCTGCGTGGGCTTCCTCCAGGTGCTCCAATTTCCTCCCACAATCCGGGAGACGTGCTGGTTAGGTGCATTGGCCATGCTAAATTCTCTTTCAGTGCACCCAAACAGGCGCTGGAGCGTAGCGACTAGGGGATTTTCACAGTAACTTCATTGTAGTGTCAATGTAAGCCTACTTGTAACACTAATAAACAAACTTTAAACTTATTCATGCCAACAGAGAAGATGCTGTTCCCTAAGAGAGGAAAGGGCACAAAGCTAACCAAAGCTGCTCTTGGACCTCTTCTAGTGTTGGATGAGAAAAAATACTGCTAATCACTTGGGTGAAATGTTGTGCCAGTCCTTTCACCCAGAAAATATAGCACAGGAGAAGCTCTAGCTGAAGTAAAAGGAGAAATACTTTTTTGTGATGTGCTGGTATAAACATCCCTCCCATTTTCCCTGAAACGTTCGCAAAATTTCTTAAATCTGCAGCAATAAGTGTGGGAAAGAAAATAGTACTTGCTATTTAGAAGTGCTGCCTTCTGCAAGGAGTTGCAACTAACTTGTATTTTAGCTCTCTGTTCAACTAATTCCTCGCAGACAGCTAAAGATTTACCACTCAGAGCCTCTTGCCAATAGGGAGCTATTTCGTTGACGTATATAGGCATAGCATTAGTTACGATTTAAAGTGGCGCTTCCCTGTGACAGTACCTGCACACAAGAATTGCATATCTGCACGTGAGTCTCTGCTGAAACTATTGACAAAAATCTTCAATCGCAGCGTGCACAAAAAGCAGGAAAGAACGGTGAAGTTTATGACACTGACAATGGGACGGTTCCTTCCAGTGCTTGTTCCAGTCAGAACGTAGATTCTAAGACAAATTTTAGACCCAAAACTGCAAGCAGCAATTGTCTAATCGGTGGCATGAGTCTGACAAAAATTAATGACAGGTTGAAGGCCCTATTCTAAAGTCAGAGCCTCTGTATTCATGATGCACTATTTCGTACGGCACGTATTAAACAAAAAAAAAGCTTTAGCACACACAAAAAAAAAACAGAAACCTCGAATGCTAACTTAAGCAATTTATTCAGCATCGCCTGTGCTGGCATTTACAACATGCTTCACTGAAGGTACTAAGCCACAAACTCCTTGAAGCAGCTTAGATACCATGTTAACAAATTAACACGACTACAAGTTGAAGTGAAATCTCTTTTTGCCAGTCTACGACAAGGTATCAATCGCGTTCAAATGTACTTTTGAGCTTTTCAAGCAAAGAAGCTTTTTTTTTCCCAGGAAAACACTGATTTTTTAAAAAAAGTGATTAAGGCTGAAGCCCATCCCCTCGTAGTAATAAAATGCACCATACCGGCTTCTGTGCTGTCAATCAAGTGACCGAGTTGACCTTTACTTTGCACGTTTCCTCGGCTGACGGAAGATTCCCTGTTCCCCCTTGTAAGGAAATGTGCAGCTAATGAGTATTGCCGTTCTCACTCCCACTCCTCAGCGCCTGCCTGTCCCATTGTTACACATCACCAACCGAAGCAACCTGCTGCCAGCAGCTGCTCCCTCCAGAATCATCAACCAATCACCTGCCACTGCTACCTCCTCTGACATCACATTCAGGGTGACTGGAAAACACAGAGCTCAGTCAAAAGTGTCCACGCAAGAACCCTTGTCAATCCTGGAGGTGCTGAAGGGAGAGAGGTGGGGAAAAGGAAAATAAAATTAAAGGGAGCAAGAGAGAGAGAGGGAAAAAAAAACTGCTTTCAGCAGAATGCCTCCCTCACATACCACTATCTGGCACTGCTGCGGCACACTGAAGTTGCAGAGAAACTGGGCACACTAGGCTGCAAAAAGCAGCATCCTAAAAATAACCAGATGAAAGCCTCTTCTTCCCCTTGGTGTAAAAAAAACACAAATGACAAGCAATTAAAAAGAGGATAATTTTGTTTTTATTTCATTCCAATTGTTTGATAATTAAATTCAATTAGTGATGCGTGCATTCTTAATAAAGCTCAAATATTCAGTTATTCAGGTTTTTGTAGCTTGACTCACAGTTACTCATAAATGCAACACCAAGGCATTCACACGTTCTGCTTTGTGTCAAACATCCACATGTGCTGCCTTTCAGGTGTTCTTAGGGAAGCCATGAACCATCTTGTGTACAAATTAATTGTTTCCACCACCCCCCCCCCCCTTCAGCCAAATGTCAAAGCCTATCACATTTTATTAAGAGAAAATAAAAATCTTAGCCTGCACTGGGCAGTGCACTACCAAGTGCCCCAAACAGCATATTAACAAGGTCTGTTAATCTGATTGATTACAACAATGTCAGAATTTACACCATCAAACTGTGTGAAGATATATCAAAACCTAGAGTATTGAATTTCAGCTGTCCTACCATGGAACTGAATACGGCCAACTCGTTCCTTCAAAATTTACATCCAACCGGATTTGGGTCAAATAGCTTAACATTTACAGAGAATAGAACCTTGATTTTTTTTTTAAATACAGCAGATTTCACTAAAGTTGTGTAATTCTGTGAGACAAAGAGCTCTCAAGGGTTAACTTGTTTTCTTTTCACTAAACACACTCAAAAATAAGGCAGCCCCAATTAATTCAATCAAATATCTATCTAATTGGCCATTATGCAGAAACATCCTAACCCAATGGGGCAGAGCAACACAATTCTGTGCCCACTCATTTCCTTATATGTACAAATAACCATTTTGGACACAAGGTTTTAATATCTGTCACCTCACATTGCACAGTTTAGATCCTACCCAGTAGATTAGTGGTTCAAACCAAAAACTAATTGTTTTCATACCACTTACCTTTATATTAGTGACTCTGGCCACAATCAGCCATTTATTTACTGGACTTCTGCTACAGTGGTAGGATATGTACAATATGTGCAGACAGGCACAGCAAGGCACAATATCACAACTCATGGACATTTTTCCAAATTTTGCCCTTGCCACACATGCGAGGAGAGTGCTGATCCTTTGAAAACAGCACACTTCGATTCTCCCCCACTTTTCCTTGTCAATGACCAGGTGTGCTGCATTCTTAATTATGCAGGTTTTTAATTCTTTTCCAAACAAACCCTTAAGGGCAAATTCAGGTCATATCAGCAGTTTGGCACTCATCTTTACTGATGCCACTAATTTTCTCAGAAGATACTAAAAGAATTGCAGGTTTCCTCATTTGGAATATTTGATCATTAATATCGAAGCAGTGGCTTTTATTTTCTCCCCATCCCTAGTGTTTCACCTGTAAACACTTGTACCCCATTTAGATAACAGCTGCTGGTTTGCTTTTGCAGATAATTAGCAGCTGCACTGAATTAATTCTTTGTGCAGATAGATTTGGTCGTGAAGTTAACTCCTTCACCTTGAAGGTATGGATTGAGATGGTTTTCTTTGCAGCAATGTAATGTGATAAAAGGTTAAGTTTGGCCTGTATCAATTCACTTATACCCTTTAGCTGTCACTGCAAATCGGAACCCATCACTCCCATTTCCACCTTTCTATATTCCTCCCTCTTCTTCTTTGTCCTGTTGTCATGCTTCCTTTCTTCTCAGATACTCCCCCCTCCCAAATCCCTGCCTCAAATCTTTAGTGTTTCTGAACCTTCTGACTCTCCTTCCCCTGTCCCAGGTTGGATTGATTCTCGGATAAGACTGTAGCTTCCCTCTGCGCCTCTTTTGGCATTCTCCAAAAGTCCCATTAATAAACTCATTGATGCCTTCTCCCCATGAGCAACAACTTCGACTGCACCCATTTTACTCTTACAGATCTTCCAGCCCAGTGCATTGGCAGGACACTGACTGCACCAATCTCCTCCTTGTCCGTTGCACTGTTCCCAGTACTGATCCTTTGGACTCTGCCACCGTAATCCACCTCTCACTGCCTCTCCTTCCAGAAGATGCAGAACGTTTGTTCACTCGTGAACAAAGCCCTTGTAATCTGTACGTTTATTGTGAATGGTTGCATCAACACCACAGCCTTGACAGAAACCTAGCTGAGGGTTGAAGACACGTTCCTTATAACTGACCCCTCACTGCCTTACTATACCTTTCACCATTTTCTTGCCCAGACCATTATTGATTGTGGTGGTCTGGCTCATAAATCTGAATGTCCCCTTGATCTGCTACTCATTCCTCTGGCATTTTCTCCTGCTTTGAGTTTCATACCCTGTTTCCCTCCACCTCTTACCTCTCATTTAAAATCCTGATCCTGTACCACCCACCTAAGTAACATGCCAATTTTCTTACCGAGATGTCATCAGCATTTTCCTCTGTCATCCTGTATACGGAGTGGCTTCTCATACTCAATGATTTCAACCTCCATCTGAATTCATCATATTCTTTTCTACTGAGTTCAAAGCTCACCTATTCTTCCAAAATCTCTCCATGTAAACTTCGCAACTTATATTCACGGTCATGCCCTTGACTTTACTGTCTCACATCACCTTGCCACTCCTATAGTACCATCTCTGAACTTGTATGCCTCTCTGCGCACATCCCTCTTCCAGCTCCAAACCCGACTTTTTTCTGTCTGTATCCAAGGGAAAAGCACGCTCTCAATCCACTAATAACTGTACCTTCAAAATCCCAACTGTCTAGCCCTTGTCCCTCTTATTACTATGGTATTCTGCAGTTAGTGATCTGTTTAACCACATGCTCACCTCCACCCTCGATGCCTTAGCTCCATTAAAATATTGCTCTCTCCCTCACTTTGGTATTCTGCCTGTGATGGCCCTGTTAGTTCCTTAAGCCCAAGGATGAAAACGTGAAAAAGAATGGCAGACATCTGGTTCAGTATTTCATTACCAGACCTGATTGGGCCATATAAAGTACTATCAATGTCCTGTTTCTGCCTGCAAAAGCAGCTCGCTATTCCAAGATCACGCTATAATGCAAGGCTAATGTATAGCTTCTTTTCTCCAAGCTGTCTTTTTAAACCCCTCTACTCTGTCTCCTCCGCTCTCCTCTTCAACAAATGTAAACAACATGTTGATTTCTTTGTCATGAAGAGCAAGACCATCCAATCAGTTGCTTCTGACACTTCTGGTCTTTTCCCTAACCCACTGGGTCAAACTTCATGTAACATTCACAACTTCCTGCACCTAATTTCCCTTCCTGGCTTTCATATTAGCAAACATTGCTAACTATTTCCTCTCCTCAGATTCTGTCTTTTCTCCTTTCAATCTGCTGTCATCTAGCCTCCCAAAAAAACAATGCTTGACCTGTTGTAAATATGTTTTTAAGGGATAGCAGCATGCCATCATGAGAAGTGTGCATTGTGATCCAGTCTTGGTTTCACTTTGGCCTGTGAACAGAGCACAGCACACACAGCTCTGAAGATCATGTCCTCAAGTTCTCTATCTATCTGTATCTGTTCTTATGTCTTAATAAATGAACCCACTATGTGGTTACATAACTCCTTATGAGTGATTTGTGCTTTTATATCATTATGAAAACATGACAGGCACTTCTGTCCTTGCAAACCACTGCCCATATCTAACCAATACTCCTTGCCAAAGTCCTTGAAAACATCACCTCCCAAATCTGTGCCCATCTTTTCCAAACCTTCAGACTTGAATCCCTCCAATTTGGTTTCTGAATTGACAAAGGTAAATGATTCCTCCTCACTCTCCCAGACCTGTCTACAGCCTTTGGCATGGTTAACTGCACTATCCTCCTCTGGGGTGGCACAGTAACAGTGCCAGGGACCCAGGTTTGATTCCTGGCATGGATCACTGTCTGTGCGGAGTCTGCACGTTCTCCCCGTGTTTGCGTGGAGTTCCTCTGGGTGCTTTAGCTTCCTCCCACAGTCCAAAGATGTGCTGGTTAGGTGTACTGGCTATGCTAAATTCTCCCTCAGTGTCAGCTAACAGGCATCAAAATGCGGCCTCTGATGATTGAGCCAAGGACACTGCCCTGAGGAACTCCTGCAATGAGTCCTGGAGCTGAGATGATTGACTTCCAGCTGTCAATCATCTTCCTTTGTGCTAGATCGAATCCAACCAGCAGACAGTTTTCAAGCTAATTCCCATTGACTCCCATTTTGCTCGGAGTTCTTGATGCCCACATTGAGTCAAATACGTGCTGTGATGTCAAGTGAAGTCATTCTTACCCCAGCCCTTGCGGTCAGCTCTCTTGTCCATGTTGAATCAGGGTTATAATGTCAGAAGCTGAGTGGCTCTGGTGGAACTCAAACAGAGCTTGAATGAGCAGGTTATTGCTAAGCAAATGACACAATAGCACTGATGTTTGAACCCTTATAGTGTAGAAGGAGGCCATCCAGCCATCGGGCAACTCTCCCACCCAGGCCTTTCCCTCCACACTATCATAATTTACGCATTTACATGGCTAGTCCTCGTCACCTACACATCTTTGGATATTAGGGGGAAATTATCATGGCCAATCCATCTAACCTGCGCATCTTTGGAGTGAATCATAGAATTATAGAAACCCTACAGTACAGAAAGAGGCTGTTTGGCCCATCGAGTCTGTACCAACCACAATCCCACCCAGGCCCTACCCCCATAATCCCTCGAACCAACGCATCTCAGGACACCAAGGGACAATTTTTAGCATAGCCAATCAACCTAACCCGCACATCTTTGGAGCGTGGAAGGAAACCAGCGTGCCTGGAAAAAGCCCACGCAGACACGAGGAGAACATGCAAATTTGACACTGTCACCTAAGGCTGGAATCAAACTAGGGTCCCTGGCATTGTGAGGCAACAATACTAACCACTGCATCACCATGACCCTTTCCATCATTTTATTGATGATTGAGAAAAAGCAGATGATCAGGAATTGGCTGAGTTGGATGTGTACTTCACAAGAAGTGAATTGTTATGTCTTTAGACCCTGCCATAAATGCCCTTTCCTAATTACCCACGCCATCCCTCTACTTGGCACCAATCTGACACTGAGTTAGTTTGTTTACAACTTCGGGTCAAATTTGATTGAGATCAGTTTCTGCCCTCATAATTTATTTAATTTCTAAGACCACCTCTTTCCACCTCTATAACATTGAACAACTATACGCCGTCTCATCTCATCAATTGCTAAGACCCTCATTCATGTCCCCCTCAGGGCCCACAGGACCAGGCCAATGTTTCAGTGCACTGTTGGCATCTTGGTGCTTGGCCTGAACAGTGGCTGAGTGAGGGGTCTAAGGAGGGTGGGGGCCTTAGTGAGTGTCTGAGGGGGAAGAGGGCCTGAATGAGGGGAAGAGGGGAGCTGTGGGGTTTGGGTCGGATAAACCTCATGTCTGCATGTTTTTGGGGAGTGGGGGTAAATGTCTCTATTTGCTGAGGGGTTGGTGGTTCATTGACCCTCAAAGTTCAACATGTCAAATCCTCATTTGTGAATACCTGTGCTAAAGGTCCAGATCCTGCTGGGAATAGCTAAGTCCATTGACTGAGGCTGCAAGCCTGCTAATTGCATTTAAGTTGATGTATTTGAGTCGGAATAGACTTCCCAGCTGCCCTGGCCAGGAACCTAATCAGTATGGCCTGGGATGGTTTGGCGACCAGTGCAAAATCTGTTTTTTCGTTGTTTCCCAATTCTCCGGACTATCACAATCCGCATTCGGGACAAGCAGGCTCAAAGAATTCTCCAACACCTTTATTTTCAAACCCCTCCCTGTTCTTGCTCCTGCCTCGCTCTGTAATTTTCTCCAACCCCACAACGCCTCTTCGCTCCCTCCACCACCAAGGCAAGGCCCCCGACATATCTACACTCCTCGAATTCTATAGAATAGGTTCCATAGGTTCTATGGTTCTAGCCTGTTTTGCATTCCCCCTCATAATTCCCCATTATCAATGACTGTACCTTCAGTTGCCGAGCTCCCAAGCCCTGGAATTCCCTCCCTACACACCTCACCATCTCGCTCTACTTTGCTCTCTTCCTTCATGAAGCTTCTTAAAACCTATCGTTTTGCTCCTGTCTTTGGTCATCTGAACCTGATGTCTCAAGATGTGTCTCAATGTTATCCTTTGTTTAACGATGTTTCTATGCAGCGCCTCAGAATGTTTCACAACATCATAATCACTTTATTAATATAAGTTGTTGTTATGTGCATTGGCATCATTTTGAAATATAAAATCTCCTGGAACGTTTTATTCCATTAAAGACACTTTATAAATACATGTTGTTGTTGATGCCTCTATTGTTGCTAAGTACACAGCCCTAGTGTCAGTGAAATGAATTCATTGTCGCAGAATACATTACAGCTGCTGATGAAGCAAAATTTTCCCCACAATCTACTGAGTTTGAAGTGATGGGGCAGTTGGACAGGCAGAAGATGACATCTGGGGATTTCAGTCTCGTGACTTAAATATGCTTTGTAAGTATGAACTATTTGCAAGTTGTGATCTAAATATAACTGGCAAAACAAAAGAAAGAATCAGAAACAAACATTTTCTCAAATGCCCCCCGGGCGGCAGAGTGGTTAGCACTGCTGCTTCACAGTGCCAGGGCCAGGCTCGATTCCTGCATTGGGTCACTGTCTGTGTGGAGTCTACACATTTTCCCTGTGTCTGCGGGGGTTCCTCTGGGTGCTCCTGTTTCCTCCCACAGTCCAAAAGACGTGCTGGTTAGTTGCAATGGCTGTGCTAAGTCATCCATCAGTGTTCATGAACAGACATCGAAGTGTGGCGACTAAGGGAGTTTCACAGTAACTTTGTTCAGTGTTAATGTAAGCCTACTTGTGACAGTAATAAATAATAATAATAAATAATAGTACATGTTGTTACCTTTAATTGAATAAAAAATAAACTATTTACCTGATTTTAACATCAGGAGTATACATTTGTGATTACGATTTGAAACATCTCTTCTCTTCCATCCCCTCATAACCTCCTTGTTTTCCCAGGAACTTTCCTAGATACTTCCTTGTCCATAGCTGCCCTTCAGCAACATCAGTTGGAAGTATACAATCACATATATGCTGATGGTCCTCTAATCACCCATCTGTTTCCACACCTTCCAATGTTTATCCAGAATCATGTTCTAAATAAATCAAACTTCCTTCAGCTCAAATGTGATTGATCAAAATTATCACTTTTTGTTCCTGACTCCTCAGAGTTGCCCACTGGTTTTATTTACCCCTCAGGCCCTCTTGTCATTTAATGCAACCTATCCATCACTAAGAACATTTCATTCCATCCGCAGCATCAATAGCTTTTGGCACTCCTTTAGCCCTCCACCTCAAATTCTCTTATCCATGCCTTTGACACCTTCAGACTCGATTCTTCCATTGCCTCCTCCACCTTCCAAAATCCATAATTTCTCCAAATTTTTCTCCAGCACCAAGAACTCCAGCTCATCCCTGCTCCCCCCTCCCTTAACACATTGCCCTTAAAATCCTTAGCCACACATATAAATCCCTCCACAACCTCACCCAATCCCTCCCTGTGCTCTCTTCTGATGTGTTATGGCCCTTCCAAAAACTGTATTCACCTAATTTCAGCCTCTTCTGTTGTGTGGCTCATGGAAATCTCTTATCTCTCAGTTACCCACTCCAGAGATTTGAGCACAGTATGTAGGCTCACACTGTAGTAGTGTTGCACTGTCAATGTCACTTTCTGAGTGAAGCATTAAACTGAGGCTTTACTTGCCCTATGATGAGTTATTTGAGGAATGGTACCAGGCAACCATGAGGGATTGGAGACCTCATGGGTGTCTTTTGTTCCACATTCACAGAGTTGTGCTAAATCAGGAGATGCCCTTCAGTTGTGGCATAGGCAGGGTTGTATAGTTACCACTCCTCTGTGCTGTTACATAGGTCTGCACAAGTGATAGCAGTTGCCATCCCCAAGATCAGAAGCCCTACAGCGTTTCAAACAAAACAGTTCCACTTGAACAGTCACAGATTTGCACCGTAGGCATCCTGTACTCCATTACAACTCACCATTTTTATATCCAGTGCTACTCCACTGGCTGGAGAAGTATTAAGTGACAATGCTCATGCAGAATCAACACAGAAACATTCATGTTACACTGCAAACACAACAACAAAGGATCTTAAAATATTTTCACCAGAAACATTGGATAAATTTAAAATCAATTTCTTTTTGGATGGTGAGAAATATCACTTTCTACACATTTTATTCACATCTATCCTTTTGCCAAAATCATTGCATCTAGCAAAATGTGACTATAAATCACCCAATAGAGAAACACAACTGAAATACAATCATATGTAAAAAAAAAGATTTTTTTGAGAACTTGTTTTAGATTGTAGAAGATTGTGAAGTATGAGAAACCCTGCCAACATTTTAACAAAGTTTTGAGTAGTCATCTTCCTCTCAAGATGACCCTGGGACAGCTGCAAGAGCCATCCTTGAGCTGCAATCCCTGAGCACCTAAAATCCCTTCTCGCCTAATTAAAAACACTGCTCATTAGGCAGCTCCACTCTTTAACATGCAGGGCCAGGAATAAGTTCCTCACATCTCCACCTTTAATCAGAGACCCAAAGGCCTGTGAAGCAGCCCACTCAATCATAACTATCTAATGTCAATCTACCAGAGCCTCCTATTTTGCCTTCCAGTACTTTGCATTGTAAAGAGACAAATCCAGAATGGTGTAATTAGTGATCAGTGTTCCAATTATTTAAAACATTATATATCTTAGATGTGAATACAGAAATAATCATCTATTATGTTACCCTACTTAAGAGACTTAAAGTTAAATGTTGCCCATTGCAAAATAAATGCAACGTTTTCTGCAGTATAAACTGTATCTGATGATCAACATGCTATCACATGAGTGGAGTTCTTGGAACAGGCAATGCCTGACATTTGGAACTGAGCCTAAATGAAAATTGCCCTTTCTGGCTTCAAGAAACATTTAACTAAAAATGGCTGGAACCATGTAGTTAGCTGTGAAGTAACCAGTTAATGTTAGACACGCAAACTCTCTTATTGAATTAAAGGTGTTTCTCTATGTCTTTTTTTTTCAGGGTCACCTTGTATTAGTGAATAAAAAAGGACAGGGATGAAAATATTGTGCATTGGTTTCCTAAATATAAAACATTATGCACGTGTGTACACAAAATAGTTACTGACAAAATTGGAGGAAAGAGGTTTAAAGCAGCAGCCACAGGGTCACCCTTAACACCATAGCCCCAGGTTAAAATATTTTGCAAAATTATCGTATTATCTTGCATGTCAACATTTCCTTCCCTAAGTATACTACACCCACACACCTGAAATGTTTTTCCAAATTATTTGTCTTTGCACTTTTGCATTCAATAAAATGATTGCTCTCGGTATTAGGGAATGGACCACTTCTATTTTCAGCATCTGGTGTCACCATCAAGTACCGAGAGGTCAGGTATAGTTGCAGTAAAAAGGAGCTATATACTCTGAAGCTCTAGCTTCCGAAAATCCTCCCATTAAACTAGTCAGGTATTTCCACTTATTACAATACTCTTAATTATTGTCTTTGAGTAAGGTCCCTAATTTCAGTAGCAATTAGTATTGAATTATAGACATGTTTTTACGCTGTGGATTCATCCTCAACAGGATTCTGCATTAAATTCCTCCAGTTCATTCAACGGAATCTCCTGTAGCCATGAGTGCAACATTCCACATTCAATATCACCCAGCCAAGATTGAAATGCAGATCTCAGTCATGAAAGGGTGGTGTTCTAACACACTACACTACTCACCATATTGTTTTTCCACCATGAAAATGCTATTGCATCGAGAAATATTTAAGATAGTCTCTATTAAAACGCATGCACAAACAACCAGATCGTCAAATGGCCTTTTTCAGGTTTCATGACTCTGCCCTAACTTGGCAGTAGTAGAACTATGAACTAGTGCTACTTTGGGAGAGAATTCTACTGTATCGCCAGTGCATCAAGCATTGGTGAAACTGTGAAGAGGATAGTCAGAAAGTGCAATCATTCACTTCTTTCACTGAACCGAAGTGGGGTGGGGTGGGGTGGGGTGGGAAGGTTGGAGATAATTGCTACGGCATTGTTATAGAAAGTCATTAAATGCATCACAAGTACACTATTTATCAGTGCATAAAGACAGAAAGCTCAGTCCTATGACAGCAGCTTCTTTTAAAACGAGAGGTAATGAAATAATCTGCAAGAAGTATCCATAAATACTCTTCAGTTTAAATACCTGATTTGGCACCTTAGCAGAATTTAATTTGAATTCCTTTTTAAACATGCTCAGGAGGAAATACAATTTACAGCGGATAGGTTTTTGCACTTGAAAATGGGGTTGTGGGCGTGTGGACAGGGGTGGGGAGGGCTTGCTGTGTGGTATTGGGAAGTGGGGTGGAGGGTTTCACTTTAGCTGACCCTCTGACACACAGATTAAATATTCAGATGGGCTGTAAAAGCAGCCGAATGGCTAGAAACTGACAGATGACTGCGGAAAGATGGAGAACCAGATCCGACGCCAAAGACTGGGGCATGCACTCCATCAATATCTACCCCATGTTAAGCAGCTGAACCAGTCGACCACTGGAATCCACTGGAGAAAGGGGGCCCAGGAAATGTTGTGCATCTACTGTTTCAGAGCCCAGGTGAAACAAGAGTGCTCCTCCTGGGCCCAGAACCAAATAAGACATTGGCCTGCGGCTGTCCTATTCAAGGCCTCGACTGGGTTTATCTCACCTCTCCAACCACCGGCTGGCCAGCGCAGCAAAGGAGCCAGCCAATTTGACACCCTCCCATAACCAGTGCTTGGAGTCAACTATTTTTTTGAAAATGAAGACTTGAGTCTGAATTTGGTTTGGACTTCGAGTTGGCATGAAGCAGGATGGCCGCTCTGCCTGCTCCCCACCCGTCCTGCCTGAAAGTCAAAACCCTCAACTCTTAGAAAAGGAGGAAATGAAGTTTGGTAGGATGATATGTTTGTGCTTTGAGGCAGGTCACCATGGATGTGATTGATGCCACGATCCTCAAACGTTATTTTGCCACGAGGCATAAACGTAAGCACTCCGCAAGTGTTTTCTGCACAGGTGGAAACAAGCAGTGTGGAAGTAATCAATGAACTGATCTTTCACAACCCCAGCCAATTGCTTCAGATTAGGTTAGAAAAGTCTGGAAGTTCAGTTTCCATTTTCCTAAAGTCCTGATCTTGTTTATGCCCTTTTTGATGGCAAGTGGAGCCCAGTTTTCTCCTGGGAGGATAGAATAGTGGATTATGCCCAAGGTGTTCTCGTGCACTTCTCATTTTAACACAGCTTATGAAAATAAAAAAAAGTTAGGAAACATGAGGACATATCACAAGTGGGAGAAAAACAGCAGAAAAAAACCAAGACAACAAAATATCCTTTCAAAACGTTCTATTGTCTAAATTCCAATATATCTGCACTGACTTTACTGATATGGATGGTTACATTGCTGGCTATTCAAACAATCATAGAATCCCTACAAAGCAGGAGGAGGCCATTTGGCCCATCGAGTCTGCACCGACAACAATTTCACCCAGACTCTATCCCCGCAATCCCAAAACCCACGCAGGCACGGGAAGAACAAGCAAACTCCACACAGACAGTGACCAAGGCCGGAATTGAATCCGGGTCCCTGGCACTGTGAGGCAGCAGTGCTAAACAGCCATGCCACCGAGTCCCCCAGTCAAATAGGATGATCAAATTTGGAAAATGATAGAGTGGTCACAGCATGCAAGGAGGCCATTCAGCCTGTCATATCTGTGCCAGCTCTTTGCAAGAGCAAATCAGCGTGGCCCTGCAATTATTTTCTCTGCAGTTACTTATCCAATTACCTCTGAAGCCTCAACCTCACCCTCAGGCAGTGCATTCCCAGTGATAACCACTAGCTCTATTTAAACAAAATACCTCTTGTCAATGTTGGTTCTTTTGCCAATCAGTTCTCTCTTTCTCCATCCTTGCGCCAATGGGAGCCATTTCTCCCTATCTGCTCAGTCTGGACCCCTCATGACTTTGAACACTTCTATCAAATCTCATTTCAAACTTTTCTTTCCCAGAAGGAAAGCCCCAGCTTCTCCACTGTATCCTTGTAAGTGAAGTTCCTCCTCTCAGTGTCATGACCAGTAGGGACAGGTCTTATTTATAAACACATCAATCTTGAATCTTCTTGAAGTAACATTCTTTAAAACATCAATAGGTGGCTAATATGGCTTCCAAAGGCCAGGTGACCTTTGCAATTTCTGCATCTGGATTCTGGAAAGTTCCTATTTGGACAACCATGGATGGTTATCCTCTCCTTTGAATGGACAAACTAAAACATTTGTGGGAGTTACTTCTGCCATTGTTTGTGGTCTACTGAAATATCAAAATTTATAGGCTCCTTAGACCTACAGTCTCCAAGCTCAAAATTTACCAACACACAACTGCTGAAACCAATAGATCACAAGTTGGTGTGAATGGTCATCTTCTATCTTCAACTATGTCGTAATTGCTTTGGACTTCCAAACCATTCTGGGTGAGAAATGACAGTTGATCATGTGAATGAAACTGACTTTAGATCACAAAATCACAAAACCAGAGAGAAACTGGCCAGTCTGCATGGAACACAAGCTGAAGGATACCTGCAGCAGAAAAAAGTATTAAGTCCATGTCTTTTAAAGCTGGAGATTACTATGTCTAAAAGGTTTCCCAGTCATGTTCCTTTTCCAAGTCTACCTCTACAGAAACCTGACCTCCTGGTAAGAAAAATACAAGTAACAAACTTTGGACCTACTGGGAAAGTCCATTTCTTTGAGGGAATCCTGCAATAACTCTGACATAGCACTCAAACCTACCTTGCATCTACCTAGACTAACCGATCACGAGTGTAAACACCTTCTTTAATGGATCCACAATAATTGCTAAACATGTGAACTATAACCTATTAGTTTGTTTACAACTTACAACATTGCATTTTCTTCTCTAATTGTATTTTTTCTCAAGTGTGTGAGAGTGCTGTATGATTATTGCAGCATTTGACTTTCAGAATAAATGTGTGAATGAATAATTTATTTATTTAAACCCACAGAAACTTACTGCTGGTTATTTAAAAATTGACCACACATTAAAAGATTGTGAAACATACAACTCTTCCTTTCCAAAACACACTGAGTTTGGACAACAAGCGAAGGGAATTGTGGCTCAGTTCTCCCTCATTCCTGCCCATAACATCTGGGCCTATTCTTATAAATTGTTTAAGCATCCTCTCCAAGGCCTTCACATTTTTCCTAAAGTGTTTGGGGGTGGGGGGGGGGGGGGGGGGGGGGGGGTGGTGTGCGGTCCCAGAATTGGGCACAATTCTCCCTGTAGTGGCAGATCACTGTTTTATAAAAGTTTATAATAACCTGCTTTCTTATGCAGTATGTGCCTCTATTTACAAAGACCATTCCTTCTGCCCTTTTAACAACTTCTCAACCTGCCCTGCCACTTTCAATAATTTGTGTGCAAATGCCTCCAGGTCTGTCTGATCCTGCACCCCCCATAGATTTTGTGACAATTTATCCAGACTATTTTCTATATTAAGTCTTTCAGCTTTCACACATCGTTTCTGTTAAAGAATAATCCTGCTGCGCCACGGTATTATGGAACAGTGCAATTTAAGGACAGTCCGGGAAAAGTAACCAAGAGAAAAAGTTTCTTCGCTTTCTGGTGCTTTATATAATTGGGTAAGTTTTGCCAGTTTTCATCCTGGCCATAAAAATGATAAATGGAACACTGCAAGTTGTGTTGCAGGGGAGGGATAAATCTGCTGAATTAGTTCTGTCCATCAGAAGCAAGCTTCCTGCCAGGTAATCTGGAGGAACAGCAACAATGGTGGTGAAAAATTGTCCAGACCTTTCCCATCTTGCTGCTCCAGAGAAATGTGCAAGGGGCTATTCAAGGAGAAAGTGTGTGGGCCAGGATTCTATTTACACAAATCCATTACTACTTTCATAGCCTGCTGCATTTGGAGATCAGCTTTTACTTTAGCCCCCGGCTAAACCTCCTCTTGTTCTCGCATTCGTGTTTTAATGTTTAACTCTTCCTTTTTGCTACATATAGCTACCTGGAAATAAAAATGCACCAAGGCTTATCACTTTATATTAAAATTTTCAACAAGGACTTTGCAAGATTGATAGAGATTCTTCTCATTGCATTGGTGAATAGTTGTTTACACTGGAATGTTTTGAACTTCCTTGTGAGGAGTGCCCTTTTGCTAAAATTGCAATTTCCTTGTTACAAGCAAGAAGCATCTTTACTGTTGGCATGGTGACACAATGGTTAGCACTGCTGCCTCATAGCTCCAGGAACCAGGGTTATTCCTGGCTTGGGTCACTGTTGATGCGGAGTCTGCACATTTTTCCCATATCTGCAGTGGTTTCCTCTGGGTGATCCTGTTTCCTCCCATAGTCTGAAAGACATGCTGGTTAGGTGCACTGGCCATGCTAAATTCTCTCTCAGTGTACTGGAACAGACTCTGGAGTGTGGCGACTTGGAGATTTTCACAGTAAGTTCATTGCAGTGTTAATGTAAGCCTACTTGCAATACTAATAAATGAACTTTAAACTTTAATTCATACAAAATTATTGAAAATAGAATTAAAGACTTTAGATGTCGTAACCAGAAAATGCATGTCATCTACCATAATTTAATCAGTCCAGTCTTTAGGCATCAGAGATACTTAAGAACATAAGAAATAGGAGCAGGAGTAGGCCATCTAGCCCTTGGAGCCTGCACCACCATTCAATAAGATCATGGCTGATCTGTCGTGGCTCAGTTCCACATTCCCGCCCTCTCCCCATAACCCTTAATCCCCTCGCTTATCAAAAACCCATCAACCCGCGTCTTAAAAATATTTAGTAAGGCAGCCTCCACCACTTCAACGGGCAGAGAATTCCAGAGATTCACCACCCTTTGAGTGAAGAAGTTCCTCCTCAACTCCGTTCTAAACCACCCCCCCTTTATCTTGAGGCTGTGCCCCCTAGTCCTACTGTCCTTTCTGAGCGGGAAGAGTCTCTCCACCTCTATCCTATCCATCCCATTCATCATCTTATACGTCTCAATGAGATCTCCCCTCATTCTTCTAAACTCTAACGAGTACAAGCCTAGTTTATTCAGCCTCTCCTCATAGCTCAACCCCCTAAACTCCGGTATCAGCCTAGTAAACCTCCTCTGCACTCCCTCCAAGGCCAAAATATCCTTGCGTAAGTGCGGCGACCAAAACTGCACATAGTACTCCAGCTGCGGCCTCACCAATGCCCTATACAGCTGCAGCAAGACCTCCCTACTTTTATATTCAATCCCCCTTGCTATGAAGGCCAGCATCCCATTCGCCTTCCTGACCACCTGCTGCACCTGCAGGCTGGGTTTTCGCGACTCATGCACAAGGACCCCGAGGTCCCTCTGCACCGTCGCCTGCTGCAGTTTTTTGCCATGTAAGTAATAGTCCTTCCTACCATTATTCCTACCAAAGTGGACCACCTCACACTTGCCAACATTAAAGTCCATTTGCCATTTCCTGGCCCATTTGCCCAGCCTATCTAGATCCTTCTGCAGACTCTCCTCACCCTCCGCGCAATTTGCCGTTCCACCACTTGGTCAAATCTGATTTATTGTTGTTACTTGTGTTGAAATACGGTGGAACGTACTGTTTCTTGCTCACTGTACAAAGCATACCATTCATAGAGTTTGTGGGTTAGAAAGTACAGGATGCAGTCACAAAAGGAGGAGGCGAGCCCTAGGCCATGGAGTTTGGAGATGAATTTCGTAGGAATAATGGAGTTGAAGGCTGAGCTGTAGTCAGTAAATAGGAGTCTGACATAGGTGTCTTTGTTATCTAGGTATTCCAGGTTGAGTGCAGGACCTGGGAGATGGCATCTACTGTGGATCTCTTGCAGTGATCGGCAAACTGTAGTGGATCCAGGCAATGTGGGAGACCAGAATTGATTCGTGCCGTGACTAACCTTTTGAAGCGCTTCATAATGATGGATGTCAGAGCCCCCGGATGATAGTCATTAAGGCATGCTGCTTGGGTTTCTTTAGTAGCGGGATGATAGTCATCCCCTTGAAGCAGGTAGGAATCTCAGACTGTTGTAAAGAGAGGTTGAAGATGTTTGTAAATACCACTGCCAGCTGATCCACGCAGGATCTGAATGCTCGTCCAGGTTATCCCACCCAGGCCAGTTGCTTTCCGTGGGTTGACCTTCAAGAAAGCTGCTCTGGCATCTGCTTTGGTAACTCAGACATAGGCTAGTCCGAGGCTTCCGGAATGGAGGGCATACTCTCGCTGACTTCTTGCTCAAAACAGGTGTAGAATGATTGAGCTCAGCAGGGAGGGATGTATTAGTGCCGGCGATTTTACATGCTTTTATCTTGTGGCCTGTTATGTCCTGCAGATCTTGCCATAGTCGGCGGGGGTCTGTGTGGCTAGCCTGGGCTTCTAGCTTGGTCCGGTACTGTCTACTGGCATCTTTGATGATCTCCGTAGATTGTATTTGGCTTTCTTGTATAGGTCAGGGTTGCCTGACTTGAATGCCTCAGACCTAGACTTCAGCAAGCAGTGGGTATCCCTGTTCAACCTTTAGAACACACGGTTGGGGAACTCACAGATTTGCTTCTTTGGCACGCAGTCTTCTACACACTTACTAATGAAGTCAGTTATTGTAGTGGTGTACTCGTTCAGGCTGGTCAGAGTTTTTAAATATTGACCAGTCCACTGATTCTAAGCAGAGCTGTAGGAAATCACCTGATTCCTCAGACCAACACAGCATGACTTGCTTTGACGGATTCTCCCATTTCAGTTTTTGCTTGTAATCTGGGAGCAAGAACACTTCGGCAGATCAGACCACAAAGCTGTGCTCCGTGCCTCAGGCCAATGAACAACACCTCGGGATGTTTTGTCTCAAGGCTAATTGTCGTGTATATTTTGGCCAGTGCGGTCTTCACATGTGCATGGGGTGGAATGTAAACTGCTGTCCAGATAACAGAGGTGAATTCCCGCAGAAGATAGGAGGGATAGCATTTTAGCATCAGGTATTCTAGGTCTGGGGAGCAGAAAGTTATGATGTGGACATGCAGGCATTGGGCTGGGGTAAACACAGCAAGAAGTCTTACAACACCAGGTTAAAGTTCGACAGGTTTATTTGGTTGCAAAAGCCACTAGCTTTCGGAGCACTGCTCCTTCATCAAGTAAGTGGGTTCTGTTCACAAGCAGGGCATGTAAAGACACAAATTCAATTTACAAAATAATGGTTGGAATGCAAGTCTTTACAGGTAATCAAGTACCTGTAAATCAATGCTCTGAAAGCTAGTGGGTTTTGCTACCAAATAAACCTATTGGACTTTAACCTGGTATTGTGAGCAGGAAGTTGCCAGTGTTTCTACGTCAAGGCACTACGAGGTGTTGATTAGGAGACAGACCCCACCTCCCCTAGCATTGCCTGAGGCTACTGTGTAGTCCATTTGGTGTATTGAGAAGCTCTCTGGTTGTAGAGCATAGTCCACTGAAGCAGGAGTGAACCATGTCTCCGTGAAACAGAACACACAGCAATCCCTGAATTCTCTTTGAAAAGTGAGTTTGACTTTAAGTTTGTCTGGCTTGTTTTCTAGAGATTGGACATTTGCAAGGAGCAAGGTGGGGAGGGGTGCCTCGGGACCATGTTGTTTCACTCTCATCTGCACATTTACCACACTTACTGGAGTGACTGCTTTTTTTTCATGCCTGGGAGATGGTGAGAGTAGTGTGCGGTGTTAAAGGTACAGGTGCGTCCAATGATGCCCTTTGCTCTGGTTGTTGTGTGTGGATTTGCTGCCTTGATTGCAGTTCCTGCATCGGTAGATAGGTCCGTGCGGTCGGGCATTCCAGGTCGCTGTCAGGTTGTGGTTTGGCTACCGACGTCGGTGGATGTCCAGACAATGCTCCGGCATGCACGAATCGAAGACTGGTAAGTGGATTATGTCTCTAGGGTTACGGTTGAGCTGGTGGCCAAGTCCACATGTTGAGATCCTCAAGCTAATATCAAGCTAATTCCAGTTAACAGCAGCCAAGTTGAGAGAAAACATATTGGGGAAAAATTCATTTGCACAGCACTGCTTTGAAGCAGTGCTCCCCAGACTATGTTAAGAGAGTAGATAGCACTAGGGATCATTACCGATTTGAGCTTCAAAGATTCTACCATTGGTATCAAGGAACAATGCTGCTAAATGCGCAAATTTCTCCTCCATTTTGTTTGTTCCTATTTATTACTACAACTAGTGAATTTAGACAATCTAGGATAAATTGAATCAATTCTTTGATTGCTTTTTTAACCATGAAACCAAAATTCATCTCACTTTGCACCAGTATAAATGGAGACAGCCTCTAGAAGAATAGAAAATAAGACTTAAATTTCTATGCCATTTTTCATGATGGCCAAACATCTTAAAGCCCTTTTGCAGCCAATTCAACGCCCACAAACAGCACGGCAATAATAACCAGATAATCTGCTTTTGTGATGTTAATTGGCCAAAACGCTTGGGGTAACTCACTCCCCTGATCTTCATCAAAGTAGTGCCAGGGAAACTTTTATATTCAGCTGAGCAGATGGGGCAGCTCTGGAAGTGCAGCTTTTCTCCAGTACTGAACTGGAGTGTCAGCCTTGATCTTTGTACACAAGCACTGGAATGGAAGTTGAACCTTGCGACTCAGGGGTGAGAGTGCTATCAACCGAGCCAAAACAAGCACATCCAGGGCCAAGAGTCAATATGACCAACTTTGCTCCCTGCCAATTCTTTTCTGGCTCCTCTTGAAGTGTTATTGGAGGAATCACTTGGATTGTACAATCAAAATCTATTTGTCCATCTTCCCCCTAATATGAACCAACTCTTTATCTTGGCTGCACCCCTGAATTTAACATTGAAAATCTTTTATAAAAAAGAAATTACTCAATCTTGCTTGACTTCTAACACTGAATTAGAGATGTACATCGGTAATCAAGCTAAGATGGGCCACATTAGTAGGAGAGACTAGAACCCGAGGGCACAGCCTCAGAATAAAGAGCCAACCCTTTAGAACCGAGATGAGGAGAAATTTCTTCAGCCAGGGGCTGGTGAATCTGTGGAATTCATTGCCACAGAAAGCTGTGGAAACCAGGTCATTGAGCCATTAAGACAGAAAAGGATAGGTTCTTGATTGGTAAGGGGATCAAAGGCTATGGGGGAGACGCGGGAAAATGGGGTTGAGATACGTATCAGCCACGATTGAATGGCAGATCAGGCCCGATGGGTTGAATGGCTGAATTCTGCTCCTATATCCAATGGTTTAAAATGGTTTTCCTTATTTATAATTACAGTGGAGTGACTTTCCACTGTGCCGCCATTTTGTTTTACAGAAGCTATGATCTGCAAGAACTGCAAGTCTTTGAGTTGCTCTTCTCAAGTTGTTTGAATGAGCCCGCCATGTAGTCCGACAATTCAAATTCTGGTGCAGCTCTGGGTCG
The DNA here is from genome assembly GCF_965287045.1 of Carcharhinus amblyrhynchos. Classification (NCBI taxonomy): domain Eukaryota; kingdom Metazoa; phylum Chordata; class Chondrichthyes; order Carcharhiniformes; family Carcharhinidae; genus Carcharhinus; species Carcharhinus amblyrhynchos. The sequence continues at coordinate 26,485,043 of NC_137344.1, forward strand.
TTTATTAACATTCCACATTTGTAGCAAATTAGATTGCGCTTGAAATTAATTTTTAAAAATGAAATAAAGGCACTTTATTAATCTGTAGTGAATCTGTTCCTTCACCATTTATTAGTTAAATACCACAATTGCTCACACTTTGATAAAATGTTGCTGTGCTTCACTCCATGTTTTTTAAAGCCTTGTTTTCTAGAGGGGTAATGCCCACTACAAGTTGCCCTGAAAAAGTGATGGTGACCTTTTTTCCATAAAGCTGAGCGGTTTGCTTCAGAGGGTATTAAGAATCAATCATGCAGCATTTCCTGAAGGACATTAGAGAAGCGCTGGACGTTTTACAACAATCTTGTCAGTTTTCATGGTTATTTTTCTGATTCTGGCCCGCAAAAGACCTGATTTATTGCCTGAGTGGGATATGAACTCACCCTGCTAAGCTGCACATCCAGCACCACAGCTATCACATCACCACATCCCATGTATCAATTCTTAGTTTTAGTAATAGGCTTTGTACTGTGGAAGACTAAAATGCTTATTTTATCCTGCAAGTGAGAACCTTCTGACAGTTTCAGTGCATCTTTAAGTTGGCATGGTGCCCACTTTTATTTAATGAGCTGATGCAGAAAATAATCCAAATGGCTAAAAGAAAGCCAGATATTACAGCTAGAATGCAAGTGTCGAGAAGTTATGCTTTAACTATCAAAAGTCCTGATACGATCACACCTGGAACACTGTGAGCAGTTCTTGACATTGCATCTTAGGGATATAGTGGCCCTTGAGAGAACGCAGCTTTGATTTATCAGAACACTATCTGGGCCCCAGGGGCTGAATTTACTGTCGCCCATGGGGTTAAGTCTGGGGACAGGTGGGCTTTCTGGTTCCCAAGGCCTCAGTGGCACAATCAGATTTTCAAAGGCAGAGGAAAGGGTGAGCTGGCAACCTACATGCTTTCAACTGATTGCTTATTGAGCTCTTTGTAGAGCTTGTTAGGAGTACGGGGAGCAAACACTTAGCAACTTTCAAATGGCCAGCATGAGGAACATGAAGGAACTGGGACACATTTGAGTAAAGCTGTTGGGAACACAGCAGGAAGCCATTAGTGTTCATGACTGCAGTGTGAAAAAGTTGTATAAAAGTGGAGGTTTAAATTCAGTTGCTCATTCAGTGGCTCAGAGTTGCCATTTCTTGAGCTAAGAGGCTGAATTTTGTGACGAGGGAATGTTTGTATTCTTGTGAGGAATGTGACAAACTCTATCCATGCCAACTGGTCTCCGTGGCAACCTCTATCCATGCTGGCTGGCCTCCGCGGCCTCAATCCATGCCTTTTTTTTATTCATTCATGGGACATGGACATCACTGGCTGGCCAGCATTTATTGCCCATCCCTAGATGCCCAAAGACAGTTGTGAAGCAGCCACATTGCTGAGGGCGTGGAGTCACACGTAGGCCAAACCAAGTAAAGACAGCATATTTTACTTCCATAAAGGACATTAGTGAACCAGATGAGTTTTTCCGACAACAGCTTTATAGTCATCAGTAGATCCTTAATTTCAGATGTTTTTTTTACCAAACTCAAATTCCACCATCCGTCGGTGGTGGGATTTGAACCCAGGTCCCCAGCACATTAGTTGAGTTTCTGGATTAATAGTCTCGAGATAATACCACTAGGCCATTGACTTCCAAAGCTGGAATTAATGTTTCCTGAGCTGGAACTTGACTCACCCTCACTGTCGTATTTTTAAATGGGGAGTGTCTGCCCCAAACACAAAGATTTTATGCTGTGGAAGGTCAGGCTACAGAGAGGAAGCCCGCCCTTGCCAAGCTGCCAGTAGATAACAAACAATTGGCAAGGCTCCCAGAGTAAAAATATTGTCCAATTTTGCTTTGCCAATGCCTTTAGCTTCTTGAGATTTTGATAACCATTTCTTATTCAACTGTTTTATCTACACAGTATACTGAAAATTAAACTAAACTAAAATGGCTTGGTCACACAAGATTGCATCTTTCGAGTGTACATGGACCCACACTTTCATTTTCCCACAGAGAATTGTTGATAGAATTCCTTCCAGAATTTAGTGGCAATCTAAGGGGCCTGGTTCTTCCATTCTGAGACTGTGTCCCCACGGTGGGAATATGACTGCATATCGCGGTAGTATTGGCAGCGTCAATCAGGTGGGATTCATCCCCTCCTGAAAGATGCAGATGAGCTCATTGCAAGCAACCCGCCAACCAGCCCAGCTGTTCAGAGATTGGTCCACCATTTTCAAAGGGCACCTGAATCTGCGCACTTGGAGACAACCCCCCTTGTCCCCATTGTCAGAGAGTCATCCCCCCTCCCCACTGACAAATAAACCCCTCTCGCCTCTGATTCCCCTCACTGCCACAGGCCCCTTTCCTCTCAAACCCCACCCCCACTCAGAACCCTTCAGGCCACGTGTTTTGACAATGCCCACAGTGCACTGTTCCCTGGCACTGACACTCTGGCCTGATGCCTTAGGCCCCGAGGGGGTAGATCCTGTGGCCATTTGCCCCTCTGCTGCTGCAAGGCTGCAAAGACAGGGTCCCTCAAGGGTCCTGGGAGTTCAGTGGTATTAGGCTGGGGGCAAAGTGTTGATTGCGCCAGTCTGCCCTGGGATGGGGTTGTTGTGGCTGGACTGCCCCTTCTAGCCCAGCATGGTGATTTCCGGCAGTCCTGTGATCAATATCTGCATTCCTGTCCGCCAACTGTGAAAATTCTATTCTGAAGTGGCGAGGTAACTTTAACCTTCATCCCACCCTGGTTATCTGGCAGGATTTTAAACCACAACAGCATTCCATTCTGCAGCAGAGGTTTTCCTTTCTCCCTGTCTGAAGCTGCAAGTGATAGCAGTCTCAAATCCTCTTTCAGGGAAGAGAAGTCAATTTCGCCTGGGTGGGAGAGTTCCAGTCTGCACTACTGTGCAGTCAGCCTCAATGTATGCACACAGCTTTGCTTTCAAATCTCTGAGGCTTCCTGGCAAGTTGAATTCTCAAAACCCCCTCCATTCCACTGGAAACCTTTGAACTTGAACAAATTGAATGTGCAAATATGACATGCTGGACTTCAAAGGTCCAGAGGAACACCGCCAACTCCCCAGAAAAGAGAATCATCTCCCCATACACCACCCCTCCCTCCATCGCTATAATTCAAAATATGAAGAAGATTTCCATTGACAATTGAATGGAATTCTGGTCTAGCTACATGTGTTCATGTTCATTTCCCTTCAGGTTGGACTGGATCACAAGTTACCCCATTGATCCTTGACAGTCTAAGCCTGATTGACAGCTTGTGATTTTGTCAAAGCCATTGTGGCTTGCAGAAGAGGAAATAAAACCACACGCTGTTAATCAGGCTTAGATTCTGTCAACATTGTGGTCAGGATCAATGGGGTACTTGAGCTACATTCAACCATGAATGGAAATGAAAATAAACACAGCTGTTTGGAGGATGATAGAAATCCATTGAGCTGTCAGTTGCATCTTTAACAAGACACTGGACCCAGACATTTTTACAGACCAAATGTTTCCATTGGAATGGAGGGTCTTGAAGATTTCAGCTTGATAGAAAGCCTCAGAAACTTCAAATCAAAGCTGTGTGCATTCATGGGGGCTGAGTGCACTGTAGTGCAGGCTGGAACCATCCCCCTGCCCCCAGGTGAAATTGACATCTCCTCTCTGTCAGAGCATTTTCAAGTGGTCTACTGTCACTTGCAGCTTTTAAGAGCATAAGAACATAAGAAATAGGAGCAGGAGAAGGCCATCCAGCCCTTCGAGCCTGCCCCGCCATTCAATAAGATCATGGCTGATCTGTCGTGGCTCAGTTCCACTTTCCCGCCCTCTCCCCATAACCCTTAATCCCCTCTCCTATCAAAAACCCATCAACCCGCGTCTTAAAAATATTTAGCGAGGCAGCCTCCACCACTTCAACGGGCAGAGAATTCCAGAGATTCACCACCCTTTGAATGAAGAAGTTCCTCCTCAACTCTGTTCTAAACCGCCCCCCTTTTATCTTGAGGCTGTGCCCCCTAGTCCTATTGTCTTTTTTGAGCGGGAAGAGTCTTTCCACCTCTATCCTATCCATCCCATTCATCATCTTATACGTCTCAATGAGATCTCCTCTCATTCTTCTAAACTCTAACGAGTACAAGCCCAGTTTATTCAGCCTCTCCTCATAGCTCAACCCCCTCAACTCCGGTATCAGCCTAGTAAACCTCCTCTGCACTCCCTCCAAGGCCAAAATATCTTTGCGCAGGTGCGGCGCCCAAAACTGCACACAGTACTCCAGCTGCGGCCTCACCAATGCCCTATACAGCTGCAGCAAGACCTCCCTACTTTTATATTCAATCCCCCTCGCTATGAAGGCCAGCATCCCATTCGCCTTCCTGACCACCTGCTGCACCTGCAAGCTGGGTTTTTGCGACTCATGCACAAGGACCCCGAGGTCCCTCTGCACCGTCGCCTGCTGCAGTTTTTGACAGGGAGAAAGGAATATTTCTGCTGCAGAAAAGAGTGCTGCAATGATTTAAAACCCTGCCAGGTGACCGGCGGACTTGGGGGTTAAAGTGACTTAGCCACTTCAGAATTTTCACAACTGACCAACAGGAATGCAAAAACTGATCACTGATCACACAAAATACTGCCTGAAATCACCAAGACAGGAGCGATCTTCAGGTCTGCTAGAGCTAGAAGGGGCAGTCCGGTCATGGAGTTGTCACCCTGGCAGAGAGAGCCAAGGTCAACCCTTTGCCCGCGGCCTGAGCCCATCCTATCCCCCAGGATCCTTGAGGGACATTTCTTCTGCAGCCTAGCAGCTGCAGAGGGGCAAATGGCCACAAACTACTTTCCCGATTCCCCCTCGACTGAAAGCAATGGGAGAGGGCGTCAGTGCAAGGGTGCCGGGCGCAGTGCACTGTTTGCACACGGCCTGAAGGGAGGATGAGCTGGGGGTCTGAGCGGGGAAGGGCGATTTGTGGGTGGGGGGGATCTGAGGGAGGAGGAGGGCAGAGTGAGGTGACTGAGAGGGAAGGGGGACTGAGGGGTTCAGGCCGGATCACCACCATGCCTTCATGCTGTGTGTGTGCATGTGATGTGTGTGGTACGCGTGGTACATGCATGCGTGTGCGTGGTGATGGTGGTGGGGGGTTAGTGACCTTTGATTTGGGGGGGGGGGGGTTGTGGTGCTCCCCTAGACCTTTAAGGTCCAGCACGCCATCCACATTCATCGTTGTGGGTAGCAACTGTAAAGCCTGCCCAGTACCTTTCCCGCTGGTGGGCTAGGTGAACGGCAAGAGGCTGGTGAATTGGCTTTCAAACCTGCTAATGATATTCCTATTGGAGGCTTATATAATTATCGGGTTGCCACCCACTCTGGGCGAGAGAAAATCGGGGCTGACGGGTCAGGTCAGGTGAATTCTCACACCCAACAGAAATCCCGATTTGCAGCCAACGTCCCATTCACCGGGGCATCAGGATTCCTGCTGTCTGGCTGGCTGAGGTCAGAGAATTGAGCCTTATGTAAAACATTATGTATATATAAAAATACTTAAATACCTTTATTTGAACCAAATATTAATATTTTATTGTGAATTAGACTATTAACTACCTTAATAAACAACAAGGGAATGTTTGACAGTTTGATACACAGAAGTCTCTTACAAATGAGACAAAGGGCTATATTTATCTTCTCTTTTCACACTGTTGTAGATTTTATTTTGCAGCTCTTACTGCTTTTGTGTTTGCATTTGTTTGGCTAGATAATCCACTCTGTGCTGTTTCTAGCACTCCAGCCCAACGCCGTGTGTATTTTATTAAAGGAAGGGCACCTCAAAAGTTTATCCGGCGTGGGGATAACTCCTTTAGTAAACCTGCCCCACGCTTACCTGAGGCGACAACGAAATTTCACATGTCTGAAAAGGTTGCTGTGCCTTTTTATTCAGGTACAACAGGTCTGGCAAGAGAAAGATGTCCAATTATGCAACTGTCAAAAGGCTGTTTATCTTCTGTAACAAATGTTCGAATATGCCAGAAAACCTTCCCGGCTCTAGATGACCTGTGAGACCAAAATACCATTTTGTTCACTCTCCAATCAATGGCTTGCTCCTTGGCCGTATCGCTCTCCATTTTTAGCTGGCAGAACATGACCCTCCTGGTAACAATAAAGAACATTTCACTGCAGGACTACTTGCTTCATGAACTCACATTTATCATTTTTTTGCAGCTTATATGAAAAGCACCCATAATCGAATTCCTCCCAGTCCACTGCCAGCATCTTTAAATCAGAATGTCACTCGGTTTTTGCAAGAGCTGGAGGGATTTTTTTTCTCTGCGTTTTGAACTTAACTGCACTGAAACTGTTGCTCATCTCACCCTTTCCTCTTTTTCTGGTGGTTCTCTTCTCTCACTTCCTCAGTGTGTTGTCTCTTTCCTGCGGTTTTGTTCCACAGGTAGTAATCACCCACGGTCTCACACCCAAGTGACGGTTTCTCCACATTTGAGCCCAGGCAGTCAGTGTCTGCAGCCCATTCGAACACAAGTGCATCACACATCTGAACTTGAACTTTGTCCTTGCACGATATGTATACAAGCACACCATCTGGGGTATGTTACTGGATAGCAGCCAAAAATGACATCTACTTTCATAATGGAGGATGCAGTGGCCATTTATAGCACCTCACCACGTTTGAAGATAAGATCAACCACTTTAACTTCTGGATGAGACGTATTTAGATTTAGGGACTCTAAGATTTACCTGTTTTAAAGACACTTGACTTAAAAGCATTATGAGAGAAGTTCACCTATCAAACAAACAGTATTTTTCACCAAGGAATTCAATGTCAGGATAGTGGGTGCTGTCGACAGGGACCACACTATCTGAAACTGAAAGTCCCACTGCCATTTTACACTCGATTGAGCATTTATTGGCAAAGACAGGACTTCCGTCTACACTTGGACAGAAGATCCCTTCGACAGATTGGCCAACAGCTCTCTAGCCCCTTCGGTACAACGCTGCTGAGGCTGAAAGAGGTAGTGCAGTGATGTGCCTGCGACTACCGGCGGAACCTTCCCACTGCACCTGCCACGGGAACCATAGCAAGCGGGGGCCAACCACGCAAAGACCTTGAGTGGGATTTTCCAGTCTTGTGGCAAGGGGGCTGGGCACCAGAAAATTTCACCCTAAGTCCCTGGGGGCAGAAGGGAAGAGGAAAATTTCGCCCCAAGTCCCTGGGGGCAGGAGGGGAGGAAGTTAATCTCAGTGTGGGAGGGGAGGCTGGGGAGGTGGGAGGGGAACAGGAGGGAGGGCCAGAGTTCCCAGGTTCCCGTGAGGAGGGCTACTTCAGTTTGAATTGGCCTACCACACACCATTTCCTGTCTAAATTTAAGGGTAAAAACCTTTTCTGTTTCAAACTTCAGTTATCAGGTGCCCATCAGCCTAAAATTTAAGGCTGAGCAAGCTTCCCCATCCGAGATCCAGCCCACCCTACCATAAAATCAAAATGGGTGCGATCCTGCGTATGCAATTCCACACCTCCCTCTGCCAGCCTCAGAACCTGCCCAGAGGGAGTGGCAGGGAGGGAGGGAGAGGGGGAAATTCTGGCTAAAGTGTTCTTTTATGTCATAACTCAAAGCTGTGACATTCTTGAGTTATGAGTCTTTTACACATATGAAGAAATGTCATATTTCAGTGTCAGCAATGAGGGATTATAGTTGTACTTGCAGAAATGCTCTTTCCTGAATGATAATGTCATTCTCCGTCATGTATACTCAATGCCTGTATCTTCGTGCAACATGATTTCAATGACGGAATTATTTAAACAATCCAGGAGAGAGTGTCTGATCCCAGTAAATGTGGACTATATTATCGCGATATAGCTAGCACTGTCTGAGAGTCACTCCAACTTAAATGTAGAATTTTCACCTTGGATTGTGGAAGGAAACCCCTAAAGGTGTTGATTTTTATGGCCCCCGTTCACACAGTTCTCAGATCCCTTGTAGACAGCAGCATGCTACATCAGAATTACTTGCTCACTCCCCAAAGCCCTTCCAACACTACAAACCGTAGTGAAGGGTGCAGTGGAATACTCTCCATTTGGCAGGGTGAATGCGGCTCCAATGACCTTCAACAAGCACCATCACAGCAGTGCGTTTGATTGGCACCCCTTCCCCCTTCTTCAAATTCACTCCCTCTACCACTGGGACAACATGGCTGCAGTGTGTACAATTTGCATGATGCATTGCAACAATCCCCCAAAGCATCGAAAGCAGCAACTCCCCAACCATGTCGAAGGCAAGGCATCAAGAACATGGGAACATTGCTATTGCAATGTGCTTTGAAGGGATAGCAGCATGGACAGAAAGGAAACACGCTTCATAGGGTCTCGTTTGAATTTCAGCAGAGAACACACACACACGCAGCTCTGATGTTTTCAAGTGTTTATCCTTGTATTTCTGTTCCCATGTTATCAAGTCTCAATAAATGAACCCACAACACATTTACCCAAACCTTTATGAGTGATTGCTGCCTTCATCTCATTATAAAAACATGACTTGGCGTTCAGCAGTTGTTCCTTTTCAAGGACATAATGCCCAAAGTGGCAGCAAGGTTAGGTATAGGTGTGACATGGTGAACAATCTTACATCATGCCACATGGCTTGAGATAATCTTGGCTTTTTGATTAGATGGACAATGGGTTTGCAGCATTGGAGAGTGGTAAAGTTACAGTGTGCGACTGCACAGAAAAACTTTGAAGATACAGCCTAGGATAATAAAGAGATGGAAAGCAAATGGATCCCTTATGATGAGACTACAATGCATAGTTCCATGAACCTGCAAATTCCCCTCCATGAATCTGCAAATTGTCCCAATGGTAAAGGGAGTGAATTTGAAGAAGGGGGAAGAGGTGCCAAGGTTTGAAAATATCTTGACTTATTTTCATCATTGCTGGATCAAACTCCTGAAACTGTGATAACAAGCGTCTATGCGGCATTATAGGGAAATAAACTGTTCTTATTTTTCAAATAATCCAGAGTTCCATGTCCACAGATATATTGTAAAAAGATAAAACGTGACATTCTAGAAGTTGCAAAGTTTATTTCTATATGTGATCCCATCCTTAAGTAAATATGTCTCATCTTTCATCTGTCCTCATTCCGAGGCTTTGCCTCGCCACGAGCAACCTTTCTCCACTGATCTCTATTCTCTGCTGCCCTCACTGCCTGTCCCACAGAGAGGCCATCCCTCATTCTGATATTATCTCATCTTCCTTGTACATGTTTTCCAGCTGCTTTACCTTGTTTTACCTCTTTCTCCAAACACTCTCCTCCTATTCACATCACACATCCAAAATACGTGAACTTTCTTGTCTCAGAGGAGTTTCTTTTCACATCAGCTTTCTCGAGCACCACTCGTTTGTCTGCTTGGCTATCCAAGACACACAATATTCTTTTCCAATGCTCTTTTTTGAGCCTCGGCGCTCTTCTTGAAGGCCCATCTTTCACAGCCGTTCATTGTCACCGGTGGCACGGTGGCACAGTGGTTAACACTGCAGCCTCATAGCTCCAGTGACCCGTGTTCTATTCCCGGCTTGGGTCACTCTCTGTGTGGAGTCTGCATGCTCCCCCGTGTTTGCTTGGGTTTTTCTGGTTGCTCCTGTTTCCTCCCGCAGTTCAAAGATATGCAGGTTAGGTGCATTGGCCTTGTGAAATTGCCCCTTAGTGTCCTGAAATGCATAGGTTAGACGAATTAGTGGGGTGAATATGTGGGGTTACAGGAATAGGGCCTGGGTGGGATTGCTGTCAGTACAGACTCAAATGGGCCAAGTAACCTCCTTCTGCACTGAAGGGATTCTATGAATCTTACGAAAGGCACATTTTTGTTGCAATCGAGATGCTGTCGCTATTTCATACTCTTAAGTGAGTTCACAACACGACGATCCTTGTTATACTAACCTGAATTTCTTTGGTAGACTGCACTGTCTGTGAAGGTGACCTAAGATAGCAGAAGATAATCAACCTTTTCAATTAATCAAAATCTTATAGGTCCTTCACGTGAAGGTACCCGAGATTCCGAAAGCTTGTGCTGCCAAATAAACCTGTTGGACTTTAACCTGGTATTGTGAGACTTCTTACTATGCTTTTACCCCAGTGCAACGCCGGCACCTCCACATCATAACTTGATCAAGACAGTCCATTGACTTCCGTACCTCTTCCACTGAGTTAGCGAGCAGCATAATGTAATATTGAAGATGCAGAACTCATTGCCCACAATCAATGTCTCTCTCATAGCCATTTCTGCTAGGATGTTGAATAAATATGGTGAAAGTACATCCCCCCACTATCTTGCATCCTTTTTGACTTCGAACCATTCTGAGGGGGTGTCAGCAACTCTGACTCTAGTTTGTTGGGTGCGATAAAGCTTTCTCAGCAAGTTGATTATGAAATGTGGTAGGTATCCCAAATCTTTTGATTTGATTTATTGTTGTCACATGTATTAGTATACAGTGAAAAGTATTGCTTCTTGCGTGCTATACAAACAAAGCATACGTTCATAGAGAAGGAAAGGAGACAGTGCAGAATGTAGTGTTACAGTCATAGCTGGGGTACAGGGAAAGATCAACTTGATGCAAGGTAGGTCCAAAGGTCTGACAGCAGCAGGGAAGAAGCTGTCCTTGAGTCGTTTGGTCCATGACCTCAGACTTTTGCATCATTTTCCCGATCAAAGGTGGTGGAAGAGAGAATGTCCGGGGTGCGTGGGGTCCTTAATTATGCTGGGTGCTTTGCTGAGGCAGCGGTGAGTGTGGACAGAGCCAATGGATGGGAGGCTGGATTGTGTGAAATCCAAAATTGTCAAACTGATTTTCTCATTTGAGGTCAAAATTGAATATCTTGTCAAAAATCAATAAAGCACATATATATTGTCAGTATATTCTTGGGCTTTATACATTATAATTCTAAGGCTAATGGCTGGAATTTTCTGGCCATTCACACTCCACCACCATTGCAAGCAAGGGTGGAGAATTTGGCACTTGACCAAATCTCGGTTCACTGCAGTGGGACCAGAGAATCCCGCTGCTGTGAACGGCTGAAAAATTCCATCTATTGACTTGATCTCTGCTTCCTCTTCCCATCAAAACCCAGCTTGATCATCAGCAATCTCACTCCGTCCTTTTCCAATCCTTCCAGGGTGATCCTGAGCAAAGTTTTATGAGTGTGAGAAATCAAAGCAATTGCTGTATTTGTGCATTGTTTCAGGTCACTGTCCTTTGGAAGAGGGAGAAAGGTGGGATCAGTCTAGTTCTTGCAGCTAATCGCCAGTCTCCCACAGTGCCACACACATTCTCTATACCCTGTCCACTACCAATTCTCCTCCCATCTTAAGTCATTGTGCTGGTATTGTCCAGGACCGTTGCCTTACGACCAGCGAGCTGATGAATTGCTTGTTGTTCCTCAACTCGAAGCTGAGGAATCTCATGTCCGACCTCATTTTTAAACTCTGACTCACAATCATCCTTGCACAGGTATCCCTGATATTCGCACTATCATGCAGCCATTTCCTTTGCTTCTGTTTCATTCTCGCCAGTAGTTGACCACAAGCAGTGTAGGCAAGGTTGGTGTTATTGATTGAACTCTTTGGAAGTTTTCGCATTATTGCCTTTCGGGTGCTCCACTGCTAATTCATCACACACTGGCTGTTTCTCCTTATCCCCACACAGATTTCTTTGAATTCCTGCCTTTAAACCTTTGCAACAATCCACAACCTTTTTCCTCTTTTTCCCAGATTGAAGCCAAATGGAGAGAAAGTCTCAAGTGTCCATCCCTTCCATTTTACGGGCTGCATAACTCCCAGCATTTCCTTTGCTGCACCCAGAAGAACGGTTTTTGTACTTTGCCAATGCTCTTCTGGTGTTCTCTCCTTAGGTGCCAACTACAGAGCTTTGAAGCTTCTGGCAATTTCCACTGCGTACTGTGCTTATCTTTACACTCATCTCAATTTAGTCATACTATTTCAAACCTGTTTTGTCCTTTTTGCCTTCTCTGACTTGTAGCACCATTGCTAAATACTACGCAGATAAGTGGAATTTAAAAACCATGACAGTCCAAAGTTATGGGAGCCAGGATCCTATCGCGCCAGATTTTGTGGTCAGCAGGGAGGCCCACTGCTGCCAATCTTTTCTCTTTCTTGATGAACACAATGACAAATTTCATCATCTCCCCTCCTGCCTTCACTTGCAAACTCAACTGCTCCTAAACATGCCACAAGCAACATTTCACTTTCAATTTGCCTGAACTTGGACTGATTCTCACATTTTTGTTAAGTTCTTCACTGCTTCACACTGTCTATACTTCTTCACCTGCCACCTTCCCCCAACTCCACCCCACCCCTCAGCCCCGAGCCATGACACATGCTTGCTGCTTCTCCATCTCAGCATGCACACTATGCTGAGCCGTCTCACATGTCTTTGCAACCTTTTCACAGAACTATTCCTGTAAGGCACGTTTGTACACATTGGAAGGGAGTCTGGAAGAAGGCTGCAGCCGGATTGCGAGCTCTCGTCTTAATGGAGACGCTGAAATCAACAATGTTGGCAGAGGGTGGGTACAACACCATTTGAGATGGCAAGGCTGAGGGTCACACACACAGCAGGGTGTTTGGCCATTTTCCCTTCCTTCACTCCAATTAATGCTCCAGCTTGCTCTCTCTCTCTCACACATACACGCTAAATGTCACAACTTGGAGATGCACCGCTCCGTCATTCAGCTATCGCTTACTCTTGCTATTGCATCCTAGTACTGAACCACCCATCTGTTCTCCAGGCCCTCCTCATGACTCCGGCCTGTCAGCTATTCTGATATCAAAGAAGGAAGACTACATTCCCAAAAGTGTGCTCTCAGTCCCCAAACGCCATCATTGTAGGGTGTGGACCTCCATGATACAGATAGGAAGTTACATGGGCTCCATGCAGAGTGATTCACTCTTCACGCATGTAAGCAGAAGCAAGGACAACCCAGGAAACAACTATCTACAAAGAAACTTCAGGTCTTAGCTCTGTTGAACAGAAATGACCTACAGTCACTAAGGGCCCAGCTTTCATAAGAGAAAAGCTTTCATCCACAGTGACAACTTTTCAATATATCCCCACCAGAAAGAAAATGGTAAAGTTTTTGTGGCATTCTGGGACCCGGCAATGAATGTTGCAGATCCTGTTTGCAAGGATATGACAGTAGTATTGGCGAAGCATTCTTCAATGAGCTGCTAAGAACAGCGTACAAAGAACAGTACAGCACAGGAACAGGCCCTTCAGCCCTCCAAGCCTGCACCGATCATAATGCCTGCCTAAACTAAAACTTTATGCACTTACGGAGTCCATATCCTTCCATTCCCATCCTATCATGTATTCACCTAGATGCCCTTCAAATGTCACTATTGTCCCTGCTCCCAATCACCTCCCCAGACAGCGCGTCCCAGACATTCACTGCCTTCGATGTGAAAAAAAACACATCTCCTCTAAACTTTTCCCCATGCACATTAAACCTATGTCTCCTAGGACATGATTTTTCTACCCTAGGAAAAAGCAAATCTACTAAAGAAGTTTAGCTGCAGTCTAGTGGTATTGCTTCCTCTCCATTCAAGGAGTTATCGTCACTTGTTTAAATATTCCACCAAGTTAAAAGGGTGTCATGGTTTGCTGAAGCAGTGATGTCAGTAACCACGGTAAGCAGCCAATCACATTGAAGTATTTTCACAGACTGCAAATCAAAGCATTTTAGCCGTAATGTTTAATTTAAGCTTTCAGATTGCAAAATAATTGATCAGATTACTATGAAGATAAAATAAAGGTCACCAAGTGTCCTGTTTTAAAATATGTGAAATATTTTATTGGAATGTGGAAATTTGACATTCTACAAATATAAAATGAGCTTTTTAGGGCCAGTGAGAGTCCTTAATTATGCAGTAAATTCACCTTTAAAAACCCAGTTACATCTCAGTCAAGAGGGTCTAACATTATCACAGCTTTTTAACTCCTGCTCCCACAGTCCAAAGATGTGCCGGTTAGGTTGGTTGGCCATGCTAAATCGTCCCTCAGTGTCCTGGCATGTGTAGATTAGAGGGATTAGTAGGGTAAATATGTGGGGTTACGGGACGGGGCCTGGGTGGGATTGTTGATGGCATGAACTTGATGGGCCAAATGGCTTCCTTCTACACTGTAGGGATTCTATGATCACAACTGGAACTCTCCATGCTAAGTGGCAGACTAATCAACTAAAACTCAGGAAATGTGGAGACTATCACTTGGCTTTGGTGATTACATTCTCTAAACAGCATACCCCTGGGAGAAGCATAGAGTCATACTCAATGACATGTCTAAATTTCCATATTATTCTGTGAATATGTGGATGTGTGGAGCAATGATAGTCAGTTTTGCCATCACTATCATGTCAATTTTGGGCCAACAGTTACAGATTGCTCCTTCCCTGGCTTTCTTTCCTCATGAACATTACTCACCCACACATCCACTGCCTGATGAAAACTCACAAGCTGGTTGAAACCATCCATGCTGCACCTCACTTACCACTCCACCTGTTTAAACCACTCACAGCTGGCCTTCCAACTCAATGCCGCATATGGAGCGCCCTTTCTGAGCAAGATCTATCAGCATACATCCTTCGGATCAAGGAATGGGAAACACAGCAAGTCACAGTTTCCTTGTGACAACCACCATGTGTCGAGTGGCTGGCTTTGAACTATCATGGTGACAGTCATTAATCCTTGCTAAATAGGTTCAGGGAAGTCCAGGTAGGGGCCCTGGCAAAACAACCTCCAACACTGGGTCCTCACAGTCTCACTATTTAAGAAACAATATGAATGTGTTAGAAGCAGTTCAGAGAAGATTCACTCGACTGATACCTGGGATGAGGGAGGTGGTTCCTATGAGCAAAGGTTGGACAGTTTGGGTTTGTATCCATTGACATTTAGAATAATGAGAGGTGATCTTACTGATACGCAAGATCCTGAGGGTACTTGACAGGGTGGATGCTGAGAGGATGTTTCCCCTTGTGAGAGAGACTAGAATTAGGGGACATGGTTTAAAAATAATGGGTCTCCCATTTAAGAAGAGATTTTTTTTTTCTCTTTGAATCATTCGTCCTTGGAATTCTCTTCCCCAGAGAGCAGTGGAGGCAAGATCATTGATTATTTTTAAGGTTGAGTTCAATAGATTCTTGATGAACCAGGGAGTCACTGGACAATGAAAATAGGTGGGAATATGAAGTTGAGCCCACAATCAGATCAGCCATGGATGGTCTTGTTGAATGGCAGAACTGGCTTGAGGTGCCGAACGGCCTACTCCTTGTATGTCTTCTGAGAATTTGTATGTTGTACATTTGTGGAAAGACAGAAATTACTGAGGCATATTACTGAGGAGAGTCTTCTCTACAGACTAAGTGGCAGACTAATCACCTTAAACTCAGGAAATGTGGAGGCTATTGCTTAGCTTTGGTGGTTTGCATTCTATAAACAACACTGCACCACCACCACCCCCCCCCCCTCCCCCAGGAGAAGAATAGGGTCATACTCAACGATGTGTCTAAATTTCCATATTATTCTGTGAACGTGCAGATGTGTAGAGTAATGACACTGTCAGTTTTGCCATCGTTATCACATCAGTTTTGTGCCAGTAGTTACAGATTGCAAATGTACATCTTGCAATTAGGACTGTTCATGCTAAAACACTGGAAATGAATATTTTCTTGATGCAGTTGTAAAAGATCCAGCATTGTGTGACACGATCGGGTTTATGAACGCAAAACTTTGCAGGATGGTTTATTTAAGCTGTTCCTTCTAATTTAAGGTAAAACAGGATGCCCTGGAAAAGGGAAACACTGTAAAGTTGTATGGAACTCGATCTGGCAATTGGCCAGGTGATGGTTACCACGGGGCCTAGATCAAGACTTACTGAAACCCAAGTCCCAGATTTTGGCCCTGAATGCAAAGAGAGAGCCATCTGTTATTTGGTTTGTTCATATTTACAGGCTCTCAGGCAGTCCGAGAGGCCATAGACACAGAGACAGAAGGATCAGAGGATCCCAGAAAGAGAAAGTAAGGAGCTGCTGCAGGAGGAAAACTTCTGTTTTCCTCTGTTAGCATACAGACAGATTACAGTTGACAAGATATTCTCTGGGTGAAAAGAATGAACCCATGAAAATTTAAGGAGCCTGGAAGCTTCATCCTGGAATGGGCATGGGTACAAATCATTGGAGTAAGTCTCATTGCTGAAATTTGTTTGGGAATTCTCAAAAGACTAATGGAAAGGCCACTCAACAGTCGCTGGATGTTACAACATGCCAAAATGGGGAGAAGTGAGTCCATTGGAAATTAGGAACTGCTTTCCATTAAGATTCCAAGAATGCAGAAAGTGAGCTGTAAACTATAAATGCAGTGTGAAGTTTTCAGGTTTGTTAAAACGCTAATGTAGTTTAGAGTATTTGTTGCCTACTAAGTAATGTTTAGTCAATGTTGATTTTAGTTTGTTTGTTGGTTACAGTAAAAGTATTAAAACCTGAAATCTTGTCATGTGATGCCTCTAAGTTACTCACTGGAAATTCAAATTTTTTTTAGAAGTTCAAAGTTAGAATTTACAGAAGTATCTTTAAATTAAGTCACTTTTCAACCACAAGACCTCATGTAATAAATAACTCAGGCAGCACTACAGAAAGTCAGAGAATATTGAGCATAATGAAACAAATGTTATGAATGATAATGAAAGCAGTACTCAATGAGGTAAAATTAAAATAATGTTTTTGCACACGTACATGACACAGAATCCTGTTCAACTGAGGCATTCAAGTGGGCATTGGAAGATTATTTGAAAAGAAATGTGCAGGGGTACAGCAATAAGCCAGGGCAACAGTACTCAATCATGAAGCTCATTTGGAGAGCCATGATAACAAGGCTGAGGAGTTTAGGATTAGGATTCCAGAGTGCAGAGGCTGATTAATGTGTCTCAACAGGGCATAAAGAAAAGGGGGACGCAGCAGATGGATTGGCAGAGCATGCATGCTGGGATGTAAGGAGAGAGAGGATTGTATTGGAGGAATCGGAGTTGCCAAGTTGATAACATTGGGGCACCAGTGGAGATTAGTGCGGAATGGGTATGCCAACAATGGAATACTGGGTTGATGTTCAGTAGAAATGAAAATATGTAATATAAAGTTCAGCTTTATAGCTTTGAATGGAGCTTGAAAGAAGCAACAGGATTGTTTCTAGCAAGCTGATGTTAATGTTGAGCAGGCGGTTTTGCACAGCCAGGAATTGATGCTTAATGGGCAGTCAGTGGAAGCCATGGAGCTGCGGGTCAGAACAGAGAGGTGAACTCAGGTGAACTTCTATTTCCATGAAGATTCTTTTTCTTTGGAAGGGGAAAGTCCCACCTTTCATCATTCAGTAATTTGCTATGGTTTGTTTTGAGTCAAACCATATTTCATTGTTTGCCATTTTTTAAGAACTGTTTAACATTGACATTAAAATAACAGACATGGTAACGGCATACTCGTATAGTGAACGGCATACTCGTATAGTATTTTTGCTGTACTCTGAAATCCATGTGAAATTTGCTCGCAGCTTGCATGGCGTTCTCCCAATCATTGGCTCCAACCACGGCACAAGAGGTAAAGGAACTTCAGATGTATTGTACAAAATTGAGATTTTGTGAACCTGTGCCCAAGTTGCAGTAATGATCAAGATAATAATCTCCAGAGGAAATTCCCAGCAGGAATATTTTATTTACTTGTTTTTGTCAAGTGCAGGAAATGGAAGGACAGATGCAGAAATCATAATTGTCTTTTTACACAGGTGAATTCCCAACTTGTCGCACTGCTCTTATTTCAGCCATTTAAAAATGCCTCCAAGCTAATAACAGACTTGCGGCTTACTTTTTGGAAAACAGGAATTGCAAACTAAGACAAGTCCCAGGTGTTTGGTTTGTATTTTTCGCACTTGTCAGCCCACAAAACTAACACTTCATTGTATTATGGTGTGATGTGATTTAAGGCCTAGAAATTGTCTCAATCAGTCTGTTCAGACACTATTCTGAATACTAATGCCCCACTTTTACTACAGCATCTCTACAGTGCAGAAAGGGGGCATTTAGCTCATTGAGTCTGCACCGACTCTCCGAAAGAACATCCCATCGAGGGTCTCGCCTTCATCCTATCCCTATTACTACATGCATTTAGCATGGCCAATCCATTTAATCTACACATTTTTGGATGATAAGGGGCAATTTAGCATGGACAATCCACCTTACTCCACATTAAAGTCATCCAAGGCTGACATTGAACCTGGGTCCCGAGCACTGCGAGGCAGCAGTGCTAACCACTGTGCCACCGTGGCAGGCAGGGAACAACCATTAACTTTCTGCAATATCTCTGCATTTGATATTGTCTCCAGAAAATCCAAAGAGGCCAGCTGGTAGCAAATCAGAACAAATTTAAATGGTATCACTAAATGCAAGAACCTCTTTCAGAACCAGGAATAGGCTTGATGCAAAAAAAAGTAGATTATTATTATGCCAATTCTGACAGACAACAGGAATCAATTCAAAGCCCTTGAATTCATTATGGAGCATGACACCATTACATACAGCAATGCTGTGGTTGTGAATCAGAGTATTCAATTTGACAGCTGATTGGATAGTAATTCAGAATTGTTTGTCTGAACTGAGTAATACTGGCTACATATTGTGGATGTTTCTAATTCCCCTGAATTGCAGAATACCACAAATACCAACATTATGCCTCTGCACATAAATATGAAATATATAAGGTCATAAAAGACATGCATTTGTAGGTAACCTGGTCAGCATTAGCAAGATGCATTCAGGAGAGGTGCAGAGCAGCAGGCAAGTGTAACAACAGTATCTGGAAATGGGCATTTAGCATTTGGACTCAACCCGGAGAATCTTACCAGCACATTTAACACTGCATTAAAGCAATGAATCTTCTGAACTCTTCCCTTCGCCTGTCAGTCCAAATGGGTTTAATCTTGTTAAAACTCTGTGAAACTACATTAGCATGCTGATTGATTGCCTTTTACATGAGGGAAGTACTGTATTAATAAAAAAACATAGACTCAGGTAGAAATGAGAAGGGAGTGAATATGCACATAGAACTTTAATTTATTCTGTACAAATCATGTGCCCTGTTCACCTTTGAGAGCCATATGAAATTAATGTACGTGATTGAGACTGTACTGAACTGAACTGGGCATGAACTCCAATACCAAGAAGATAGCTAAGCTTATATATTTTCTGTTATGACTCTTATTCGCTTGTTCTCTTATCATTTAATGCGCTCCTTTGGCAATTGAAGCCCAAATCTGAAGTAGTATTACCCTGCAGGCTTCCAAAAACAAGTAGGATTAAGTAATAAAATCAATAGCTAAAATAAACTGAAGAGGGCTGTGTGCGCTATCCCAAGGCACTATACTTAATTTACTTATATATCAGGCAAAGTGAAGTTATTCTATGGGACATCAGCGGTTAGCATTTAACTACAAGAGAATTCTGAAACAGGTAAATACAAAAATATTTATATTGAAAGAAAAGAACATCAAAAATATCTCACAAATAATTTAAAGTTTTCTCACCCAAAGGGAGATAGTAATCTGCCAGTCAAATTGTAGATTGATATTTGAAATAAACTGTTCCTGATTAACTGTCTTGTATAAAAGACTCATGTTAGGACATTGTATTAGTGTTAACTATGTCCAAGCATTCAGTGTGCACTCACCAAATAAAAAGCTCTGCCCTGGGAATATAAATTCTTAAAATTTACTCTTTTGCACACTATTTGGGGTACTGGATTCACTGAAAGGGGACAGAACTTATAGTTTTTGGATGTAAAGATTGCTAGTACAAAGACAGTTAAAATGGAACATCAGAGGTCTCAAAATTGTGTAAAGCTTCGCGACAACAAATGGTGAAATACTGTTTGTACTGGCTGACGAATAAGCCACTAAGTGACAGATAGAAAAATTATTTCCTAAATGAGTAAAAGGTAAATTAAGACTTTCTTTTCCCCACACAAAGATTAGGAAACGGAAAGCATTGCAACAGACAGCCATAATAGCAGGGCTTGTAAAATACTATAAGAAAATTGGTAAGTGTCTTACAGTGAATAATGTAAAAGATAAGGAGAAATGGGTAAGAAAATATTAGAGAAGATCATTCTTTCAGTTGAGCCCAACACTGGCACCTACGTAATACTTTCTAGAATGCTGGTGGTTAATGGTAGTATGTAGATAGGCTTCTTTGGCAAGTCAACTATTTAATTTTGGTTGCCCAGAAATGGGTGGGGGTGATCTGGTCCTTGAGAATCTCACAGAAATTCTGGCCCCAATTGCATGCTGAGCTGGCTAAATTGAAACTGGGTTTTGAGCATGTATACCATGAACCTTCTAAAATTGACTCGCAAATTTTGGCAGAAATAATAGTAGGAGGGATTATTATTTAAAAGGTGAAAAGCTGCAAAGCTGCAGCATGCTACGGTGCAGAGGGACCTGGGGGTCCTTGTGCACGAGTCACAAAAACCCAGTCTGCAGGTGCAGCAGGTGATCAAGAAGGTGAATGGAATGTTGGCCTTTATAGCGAGGGTGATAGAATATAAAAGTAGGGAGGTCTTGCTGCAACTGTACAGGGTACTGGTGAGGCCACAGCTGGAGTACTGAGTGCAGTTTTGGTCACCGCATTTGCAGAAGGATATATTGGCCTTGGAGGGAGTGCAGAGGAGGTTCACTAGGCTGATGCAGAGATGAGGGGGTTGGACTATGAAGAGAGACTAAATAGACTAGGTCTGTATTCGTTGAAGTTTAGAAGGATGAGGGGGGATCTTATAGAGATGTATAAGATAACAAAGGGGATGGGATAGGGTAGAGGTAGTGAGATCCTTCCCGCTTAGAAAGGATAGCAGGACTAGAGGGAACAGCCTCAAGATAAGTGGTGGTGGGTGGGGGGGGGGGGGACGACAGTTTAGATCAGAGTTGAGGAGGAACTTCTTCACTCAAAGGGTGGTGAATCTCTGGAATTCTCTATCCATTGAAGTGGTGGAGGCTACCTCGCTAAATATATTTAAGTCACGGGTAGATAGGTTTTTGATAGACAAGGGAATTAAGAGTTATGGGGAGAAAGCGGGAAAGTGGAACTGATCCACTTCAGATCAGCCATGATCTTATTGAATGGCGGGGCAGGCTCGAAGGGCTAGATGGCCTACTCCTGCTCCTATTTCTTATGTTCTTATGTAAATCCAAGTTTACCTGAGAGCTCAGTCTAGCAATTCTACTACAATATGGCAAATGTGAGGTTCAAAGAAGCGTATATGAGATAACCATTGGTGATAGAAGCAGAGCTCGACATCAAATCAAATGATTTTGAATTTGTTTGCTACTTTTTAACTGAATAAGCATGGTTCACTGACCCTCACTTCACAACACAGCAGAATGGATGTAACGGCCGGAATTCACCAACCTCACCAGCGGCTGGGATTTGGTAGTCCTGCTGCAGCGAGCTTCAAAATCTCAGTTTCAGCTGTCAGCGGTGGTGGAGTATACGAGACCAGAGAATTCCAGCCAACAATACCTTAACGTTTGTATGGTGCGCGGGTACACCGAGCAGTGTGTGTCAGTTGTGGTTCCATTGTCAGCATTTTCATCTCTAGGTTAAAAGGTTGAGTTCCACTGCAGGGATCCAAGGACAAAAATCTAGGCTGATGCTCTACTGTAGTACCGAAGGAGTGCCGCATTGTCGGAGGCTCTGTCATTCGGTTGAGATATTAAACTGAGGCTCAGTCTATTCTTAAAGGCGGATGTGAAAGTTTCCATGATACCATTTTGAAAAGTACAGGGGATTTATCCTCAGAGTCCTGCCTAATACTTATTTATATCACTAAGAAGGCAGATTTGCTGATCATCATTGCATTGCTGAATATGTGAGTTTGCTTAGCGCAACTTGGTTGCTATGATCCCTACACCATGACAGTGAGTACACTTCAAAATACTTCCGTGGATGTAAAGCACTTTAAAGCGAAAGGCGCTATGTAAATGCAGGTCTGTTTTTGGTGGGAAAGCAAGTGAAAAAAAAAACTGTTTATCTTGAGTTTTGTTTTTCCTGTTTTGACATCATGGTTGTTGTTGCTGTGTTGGTGACAGCCCCAATTTTAACTTGAGTAAAGCACTCTCGCTCTCCCCGCCCATCCACCTCCCAGCCCCTAGGGTAATAGGATTTGCACAATGCACCAGCACTGTGGGTGATTGATTGCATTTTGAATTCTCTGATCTCCACCTGTGTGAGTCCTGCAGAGTCAGTGGAACAGTAATGAACAGGGTCAGGCAGGTTGTTATTGCAATGAATCATCATACTGAGTGCCTCACCAGCCTATCGTCCCCATCTTTGTTAATGATGTTTCTTGTGTCTAAGCAAAAAGCGCATTTAGCTAACCTTACTGCAAGTTGTGTATAAATAGTTCATCTTCTACTCAATGCATTGTATTCTTCCAGAAATCTTTGTGGAAGACCTAAAAGACAGAGCATTTGTATTGCATAAGTATGCCATTGCTATGGTCCTCCAATGTATCAAATTTCTGCTGTCTTTGAACATACTTAGGACAAAGATTGATAGATTTTTTAATTCTAAGCGAATCAAGCAATATGGGGATTAGGTGAGATATTGGAGATGGGCGAGGATCAATCATGATTAATAAATGGTTCGTGGGTGTAGTCCTGCTCCTATCTCTTACATTTTTATCATCTTTCTTGACCTATATTTTCCTGAATGACTAAGTTCTTTATTGAGCTAATCAATAATATGTGACACTTGATTTCTTTCTACCATTAGAAGCAACCTGAAGACCTAATGTGTGATTTGCTATTTGTAAGACTCAATTATATAGATTGCAGTACTTCCCCACCCCAAACTGAAAACACATGATACCACAACATCCTTCCTTTTACCCTTTGGTAGCATTTTGCGTTTGAAATTCACACTTTTTTCTACTCTAGTTTCCTACACTATTTCTAATGTAACATTTCATCAATGCAGATCCTCAGTAGTATCATTTTCTGTCGCAGGTATACTGTTTGAGACAGTTGGCTTCATGGTACAGGTCCTGCTTTATTTGGGAAATAGATGTTGTCTGTAAGAAGTGTCTAAAGTCAACAGAAATACTGATGGACTCAGGTCTGAGTGAGGTGACTCCAGCGATTAAATGGAATAGGGTTAACTTACTTGGTCCTTTGAGTGTAAGAGACATCACCAGGCATAGTGGTGGACTGATCAATAAACTATTATTTGTGTTCATTCATCAGCAACAATATTTTATGGTTGTATTAGCCACGTGTAGAGAAAGGAGACATCAAATTGTTTTTACTTATCACATGTACATTTAATCAAAGGATGATATTCAAACATTTTATACCTGTCCCTATAAAAATTAGACCTTTAAACGATCTGTCCAGGGTTCAAAAGAGTTAGATATCTATTCTGCCTAGAACAAATTTAAGTTAAAATAATAACATATCCTATGCTATGCTTTTCAGGACATACATATAGATTCTTGCATATTGTTCCCATTCTCTTCTTTTTTGGCATAATGGCAGTTTTAGAATTTTATTCCAGCATCTATTATACTCAGGAATTCTTACAGAGAATATAATTTGATGACTGAAGCTTTTTCGTTCAATCTGCCCTCGGCAAGGCACATTTAATGTTTATGTGACAGAAGATTACTTGAATGCCGTTGGGCATGTAAACAGGAAAATTTTGAAACCTTATATGAAATTATTTTGTAACATATGTGAGCTCTACAGATAGGATTAGATTATGCTCTTGGCAATAAGTGTGTGCAGTGATATTTCCACCAGTTACATGTAGTATGATTTCTTTTCTTCAGAGAAATTGCCAGCAGGAATGGCAGCAACACAAATGCTGTCAATTTTTGTGTTGGGACCATGAGCTTCTGTGAATGCGTTCATAATGAAGTAAGACTATTATGTCATAGGGTCCCAAAATGCATTCAATTTGTAACCGAGAAAATAGCTGGCAGTTTTACAGCAATAAATGCCGTGTAAATTTTCACCTTAGTTTAGACAGAGAAAGAACACATCAAATTCCTTCTATTGAATCTGTTCTCAATTCCCCTTAATGTAACTTGACTGTACCGCATTTACTATCATTGTGTTGAATATCAACATAATGGTTGAATTTCTTTCATAATGGTTGAATCTCTACATTTCATTGCAGCTGCCTACATTGTACAATTGCAGGAGTGATACTGAGGGCTGCTTACAGCACAGCACTGAATACTGTACAAACTGCTGAAAATATTACAACTGCAGAATTATTCTTCAAACTGCGCCTCACTCATGTTTAGCAACATCTCTTTAAATAGCCAGCATTTTATTTGCTAATCCCAGTTTCGACAAACTGGAGTTAATGGGAAGTCAGTGAAACCTTTCCACTGGTTGGAGTCAAACATAGCGTAAAGGGAATGTTTGTGGTTGTTAGGGGTCAATCATCTTCAGTCCCTGGGTATTGCTCTGCAGGAGTTGCTCAGATGTCCGAGGCCAAACTACCTTCAGCTGCTTTATTAATGACCTTCCTTCCACCATATGATCAGATATGGGGATGCTCATTGATGATTGTACAATGGTCTATATCATTTGCAACTCCTCAGATACTGAAGCAGCCTATACCCATGTGCAACAAGATCTGGACAATACATATGCTTGTCTTTTTAGTTGGAAATTAATATGCATGCCACACAAGTGCCGGGCAGTGACCATCTCCAATAAGAGAGAATCTAAACATTGCTCCTTGATATTCATTGGCAATTACCGTAGCTGAACCCCCCACTATCAACATTCTGAGGGTTACCGTTGATGACATATTGACCTGGACCAGCCATATATATATATATATATACACACACACATACATACATACACACACACACATATATACATACACTGTGGCTGCAAGAACAGATCAAAGGCTTAAACTCTGAGGCCATTAACTCACCTCCTGACAGTTTTACAGCAATAACTGCCATGTAAACTTTTCCCTTAGTATAGACAAAGAACATATCAATTTATTCTATTGAATCTGTTCTCAATTCCCTTTAATGTAATTTGACTGTGCCACATTTATTATCATGTTGAATATCAACATTATGGTTGAATTTCACTGCAGCTGCCTACAGTGTGGAATTCCACACTGATAATTTTGAGGCCAGTAACTCACTTTCTGACTCCCCAAAGCCTGTCCACTATCCACAAGGCACAAAGTCAGGAGTGTGACAAAATACTCCACAATTGCCTGGATGAATACACCTCCAACAACACTCAAGAAGCTCTAACAGCATCCAGGACAAAACAGCCCAATTGAGCAGAATCCCATCCACATCTTAAACATTCACTTTGTCTACCACTGACGCACAGTGGCAACAGTGTATATCATCTATAAGACAACTCACACAAAGGACTTCCAATGGCACCTTCCAAACCAGCAGCCTCTCCCATCTAGAATAACAACAAAATCAGTTGCAAGTTCCCATCGAAGCCACATTTAATTCCGACTTGGAACTAAATTGCCTTGCTACACTTCTGTGGGATCAAAATCCCGGAATTCCCTTTCCAGCGACTTTAAGGATCTACCTACACCACTGTGTGAACTGCAATGGTTCAAGGAGTCAGCTCACCACCTCTTTCTCAAGGGCAATTATGGATGGGAAACAAATACTGGCTTTGCTAATGGTGCATACATCCCATGAAAGAATTAAAAAAAAGTATTCTGTCAATGAAAAAAGAAATGCACAAAAGAAATGCACAGAAAATAAAGATTGGTTGACTCAGTGGAATCAAAGGCCACGATTTTCCCAAAAAAATGACTGCCGTAAGAGCATTTCGCACCAGTCTGCCTGGCATAGTCTGTGGCAATCATCCCATACTTCGTCATTTTTCAGAGAGTGGTGAATTGTGCGCTGGTTCTGTGAGGGGAAGAATTTAAATGTGCTAGCGAGACTGACAGCAAAGTGATCTTGATTTTGAAAGGGTGCCTCGATCTCACAGTGCACTTGAAGACCACTCCATCCCCCAATAGACATTGATGATCATCAGTCTCACGCCTTTTCTGAGCACAATCCAGTTTGTGCCATTAGAAAGGGACCAGGATGATTGCAAACCATTGGTGTCAACAGCTGCACTCACAAGACAATCCTGAATGTCACTCAAGCACAACACAACGCCATCCATGCTCTCAAGATCATCCGCAACATTGTCATCAAACCAGCCTTTTGGGGGGGGGGGGGAGGCCATCGTCATACTGAACAGAATGGATTACTGCAAAGAAGTGTACTGACAACTGAACAACCAGGAACATTACAGATAGTTACCCGCAGGCAGAAACATAGAAACATAGAACAGTACAGCACAGTACAGGCCCTTCGGCCCTCAATGTTGTGCTGAGCCATATCCAAACCCAAGCTCAAGCTATCCCACTCCCTATCACTCCATGTGCCTATCCAATAACCGCTTGAAAGTTCCTAAAGTGTCCGACTCCAATATCACAGCAGGCAGTGTATTCCACACCCCAACCACTCTCTGAGTGAAGAATCTACCTCAGGCACCGTCCTATATCTCCCACCATGAACCTTATAGTTATGCCCCCTAGTAACAGCTACATCCACCCGAGGAAATAGACCTCTATTATAAACCTCTATTAAGTTGCTTCTCATCCTCCTCTGCTCTAAAGAGAAAAGCCCCAGTTCCCTCAACCTTTCTTCATAAGGCCTAGCTTCCAAACCAGGCAGCATCCCGGTAAATCTCCTCTGCACTCTCTCCAATGCATCCACATCCTTCTTATAGTGAGGTGACCAGAACGAAACACAATATTCCAAATGTGGTCTCACCAATGTCCTGTATAGTTGCAGCATAATCCCATGGCTCTTAAACTCAAACCCTCTGTTAATAAACACTTACACACTATAAGCCTTCTTCACAGCTCTATCCACTTCAATGGCAACCTTCAGAGATCTGTAGATATGAACCCCAAGATCTCTGTTCTGCCACATTCCTCAGAACCCTGCCATTGACCCTGTAATCCATATTCAAGTTTGTCCTACCAAAATGAATCACCTCACACTTATCTGACAGATCTGACCAAAGAACATACCCATCAACTCAGATTGATCAAGATCTTTGATCTGGACCTTCAGAGCATCCTCCGTGCCCTCATCTCCCATACTCCCCACGTTGGAGATCTCTACTACTTCCTAAAGATACACAAGGCCAACACACCCAGCAGTCCCATCATATCAGGCAATGGGACCCTGTGTGAGAATCTCTCTGGCTACATTGAGGGCATGCTGAAACCTATCGGACAAAGAACCCCCAGCTTCCGTTGCAACACTACGGACTTCTTACAGAAGCTTAGCATTCATGGAGCAATTGAATCAGGAACACTCCTCGTCACAATGGATGTCATGGCACTCTTCACCAGCTGCCCCCACAACAGTGGCATTGCTGAAGCTACCTCAGTACTCATTGCCAACAACTGCCAATCTCCAGACGCGATTCTACAACTCATTAGCTTTATCCTGGACCACAATGTCTTCACATTCAACAACCAGTTCTTCATTCAGGCACATGGAACAGCCATGGGGACCAAATTCACACCTCAATATGCCAACATCTTCATGCATAGGTTCGAACAAGGCTTCTTCACCACACAGGACCTTCAACTGATGCTATACACTAGATACATCAATGATATTTTCTTCCTTTGGACACATGGCAAACAATCACTGAAGCAACTACATGATGACATCAAGTTCCATCCCACCATCAGACTCACCATGGACTACTCTCCAGAATCAGCTGCATTCTTGGACACATGCATCTCCATCAAGGACAGTCACCTCAGCACCTCATTGTACTGCAAGCCCACGGATAACCTCACGATGCTCCACTCTCCACTTCTCCAGCTTAAACACATTAATGAAACCATCTCTGATGGACAAACCTCCGTATACACAGGATCTGTTCAGATGAGGAGGATTGCAACAGATACCTCCAGACGCTGAAAGATGCCCTAATAAGAACAGGATATGGCGCTCAACTCATCGGTCGACAATTCTGACTGCCACAGCTAAAAACCGCACTGACGTCCTCAGAAGACAAACACGGGACACGATGGACAGAGTACCCTTCGTTGTCCAGCAATTCCCCGGAGCGGAGAAGCTACTACATCTTCTCCAGAGCTTTCAACATGTCTTCAATGAAGATGAACATCTCGCCAAGGCCATCCCCACAACTCCACTACTTGCCTTCAAACAACCTCAAACAGACATTATACCAGCAAACTACCCAGCCTTCAGGAGAACAGTGACCACGACATCACACAACCCTGCCACCACAACCTCTGCAGGATGTGCTGGATCATCAACATTGATGTCATCATCTCACATGAGATCATCATCCACCAGGTACACAGTACATATTCTTGTGACCCAGCCAACACTGTCTATCTGATACACTGCAGGAAAGGATGTCCCCAGCCCTGGTACACTGGGGAGACCATGCAGACGCTACAACAATGGATGAATGGACACTGCTCAACAATCACCAGGCAGGAGTATTCCCTTCCTTTCGGGGAACACTTCAGCAGTCAAGGGCATTCAGGATTTGATCTTCTCCAAGGCTGCCTTTGTGACACACAAGGCAGAATCACTGAGCAGAAACTGATCACCAGATTCCGCACACATAGGACAGCCTCAACCAGGATCTTGTGTTGATGTCACACAATCTGTAACCCCCATGACTTGCCTGGGTTTGCAAAATCTCACTAACTGTCCTGGCTGGAGACAACTCACACTTTAACCTGTACTTAACCCTCTCTCCACTCACATTGTCTGCACCTGTAAAGACTTGATTACCTGTTCAGACTCGCATTCCAACCATTATCTTATAACTGAGTTTGTGTCTATATCCCTGCTTGTGAATTGAAATCTTCACTCACCTGATGAAGGAGCAGTGCTCCGAAAGCTCGTGCTACCAAATAAACCTGTTGGACTTAAACCTGGTGTTGTGTGACTTCTTACTATACCTAACCCAGTCCAATGCCGCCAACTCCACATCATGCAAACCATTTGGCGCTGGATGCAAAACCCATTTTTAGGCCTACATGCAATTTTCTGGGATTAGCATCAAGTAAACCATCCCCAATATATCCAAACAATCATGACTTTGTTAAGTCCTATGCAGGTAGCACATCTGTTGCTTTACTTTCAGTTCCAATGAATATTTAATTCTACTTTTCTGTCAAAAAAAATTAGAACTGCAAATTTGTCATGTCAACCTTTTCCATTCAGTTTTGCCAGGTCACTTATCAGGATGTAATTCCAGGTTATGGCCACTAAATGGCTCCATGCAGTGAGTTACTGAAGTATCTTTGCCAAATTCTGTACTCATATAAAAAGTTCATTCATGAACTGACCATGGGCAGCCATGGGCAGTTTATTAGCAGCAAATATATTTCTCGAGAAGCACATTTGACTGCATTGTCCATCTTCAATCATTGTATTTGTTTACTTATGCTTGAGTGATGGATGAAAGTCAAACATTATTTAAATTAAATGTTATGTATTGGAAGCTGAGGAACGATACGAGTATGACCTTTTTTGACTCATCTGTCATGTTCTTCATATTCAACAAATTTCATGCATTTTATAGAAACTCATTCTGTATTAGATAAAAACATGTCACTTATAAAAAGTCGATTTTATTAGTTGTGACAACTAAATCCAGAGCCAGTGTTAAATCTGTGAAATGTTAAATTTTCTTTTCACAGTACACTGCCTCACAGTGATTTCAACCATTTACATATTACGCACAGGCACAATTCATTCTTCACCAATATGAATGTGAGCTGTTCTTAAAGAGGAAGGCCCATAGAAATGAATTCAATAAAGCTAGCATATTTCAACAAATGTCTCAACTTTTACCCCCAAGTTTAATTTGTCGATCAATAAAATATCAATTGCTGAAATCCTACAGTTCAATGTTACTCTCTTCATCTGTATTGCTGGATGTTTGCAGAACAGTTTTGCAATCAATTTTCTACCATGAAATAAGATTATGAGGGGTGTGGACAGGGTGAATAGGGAGCAAACTGTTCCCCTTGTTGGGGTATTTTAAGTTAAGGGGCAGGAAGCTCAGATGGCCTTTGAGAAAAAATCTTTTTCACTCAAGAGGGTGGTGGGAATCTGCAATGCACTGCCTAGGAAGGTAGTCGAGGCCAGAGAACCTTACAAGCTTTAAAAAATATTTGGATGAACATTTGAAATATCATAACATTAAAGGGAATGGGGGCAAGTGCTAGAAAATAGGATTAGTGTGCCTTTGGTGATAAATATAGTCGGCGCAAGCTCAATGGGCCATAGGGCCTTTTCTGCATTGTATGACTCTGAGTTGCCATCAATGTGTACCTTCTCTTTAATAGAGGTTTATTAACATGGGTTTATCTCAGTTGGTAACGCGTCTATCACTGCATCAGAAGGTTGGGAGTCTGAGCCCCACTTCACAATCTGAGCAGGTGTTGGAACTTGGCACCCCACTTACAGGACAAACTAGTGCTGAGTTGGCCATGGTCATGGCTGGATTATATGGATGCGAAAAATGTCAAAGACTGCTCGAGGAAGGAGTGCCTGGCTAGTTGTGAGATATTCCTGTGCGCAAAAAGGCTGCTTTCCCAATCACATTTCCAAGTAATGCACTGAATACAAAATGTTTTGCTACTATAAGAGGGCAAATAATAACTCAAATAAATGTATCTATAAATTTAATAAAATTCCATTGCCTGTTCTGATTTTTTTTGTCTCAACTTCCCACCATAAATTCTTATGCCTGCATTTGTAATGGAAACTGTCAATGTGAACTGTGAGACTGTAATGACACCATCCTGTCAGCGCGATTGCTGTAGTGCCTCAGGTTCCAATCTTCCATGACTCCGGTCTGTACAGTAAGAAGTCTCACAACGCCAGATTAAAGTCCAACAGGTTTATTTGGTAGCAAAAGCCACTAACTTTCGGGCCTCTGCCCCTTCGTCAGGTGAGCGGAGAGTTCTGATCACTAAGTCCAGTCCAACGCCGGCATCTTCACATTCAGTCTGTACTGCAGAGAAGCTCCTGCATCCCAACCAACTCCATCTCTGTGTTTCACCTTTTGTCAAATTATTTGATAAAAATTAGGAAGAATAGAAAATTAAAAAATGGGTATTTGGTTACTTCTGTCCATCTTAATCCAGTATCCTTCAACCCCACATAGCTCCCTTCAACCAAAGATGATAGCACTCTTGGTCCTCATTTCCTGTTGTGGAATGCCATAAGTCGACAAGTCATGCAAAATCAAACATAATCCTTAGGTGAGCGAGGTTACAAAACAGGTTTTGTAATTGAACTCAGGTACTCAGACATCATCTAGTCTTCATTTTTAAATCAAACTTGCTGTCAATATTTTTAATACATCTACCACAAATATAAGAGAAACTGCCTACGTAAACATAACATCCTGGAATTACAAAGAGGCAGTCATTATGCAATAAAAGCTTGATAACTACCCCCCACACATCAAGATTATACAAGTAAAAACTACCACCCACAATTCAAATCATATATAAAAAAAAGACAAATATCAGCCCATAATATACCTCTGACATGCAAGATGAATAACACCAAACAGAAATACGACAAAACTCCAGACAATAAGATACAAAATCTCCACAAAACATCACTAAAACAACTAGAACCAAAAACAGTGAGACACCAATTAATCGTCAACAGTTTCTCAGTTGAATAACGGTGTTTAGTGATGAGTTTCTATTATTGGTCTTCATGTGACTGAACAGGTCAATTCTCCACCCACAGGTCTTTGGGTACCTGTGCCTCACAAAGTAGAGGGATCCGGACTTGTTTCCTTTTCTTTCTTTTCTGCTGCTCTGCCTCACCATTCAGTTGTCTGGACTGGAAGCATGATGCAGCTTGATGGTCACTATTCTGAATTAGTAGCAAACACATCCCAATCATTAATGTCAAAGCTATCACACTTCAAGGAAAGCATCAGAGAGTTTTTGAAGCATTTTCTTTGAACTGCCTTCAAATGCTGGCCATCTGAAAGTTGAGAAAACAGGAGCTGGTTGTGGAAATGTTTTTCAGCCATAGAGTGTGTCCAGTCCAAAGTTGATTTTGCAGAAACTTACTTGAATGTTTGTGGAGCTGGCTTCAAGATGAACATTCAATGGCTTTCAGAATCTGAATGACGTAGCTGAGTCCAGGCTTAAGGAAGGCAATGCCATCCATTGATGCCGGAAAGAACAACTCCACAACTGTCAATCCACAATCAAAGCTGATATTCTTTAGGCTATTCCATCCCATATCCAGTGGTAGAGTCATGAGTGAAACAGCATTGGTTGCAGCTCTCCGATCAATCAAATTGATCAAAAAAAAACCGAGCCCACAACCCTAGTTTTATTCCAGCTCAGATCTTCAGAGCTGCTGGCCTTTTGCCGGTGTCACCACTCCAAGCACTCACCCGAAAGGTGTGGGTAGAAAAATAATTCCTCCCACCCCACCGCATCCATCCACCCACTCAACTTTGGGAGAGCAACGAGTATAACTATCATCAAGGAGGGACATAAGACACTGATAATTGTTCCATGCAAACCCCCGTGTAGAAGAAAAATTGGAGTGGGACATTAACAGCTGCAAGAGTGAGAGCAGAGTTTGGGAAATGCAGGCAACATAAATACGGGTCTGAGAATGGCTGAAAAATGACAATCTACAAGCTTGAGATCAGGAGCTGGATGATGACAAATCCACAAGCAGGAATGGAATTTTTATTGAAGAAGCACTGCTCTTCTCTCCGACAGGATTTCTGTTAGTCTCTTTTGCCATGTTCACCTTTATTGCTTTCCATTTTCACTCTTGGTGTTTGACAGGGTGACCAAAACTCACTTTCACTGTCGCATCTCTTCCTCAGCGACTATCTCTACCTCCAAATCACCCCACGCGGATTTCAGCTGAAGTTCCATCCCTCACGTTTTGAATCCACCCCAGATTAAAGGTATCTCTGGGACATAGAATGTTCCTAGGACTGTTGTTCTCATTGCATTCTGAGACCCACACTTAGTGCCACGCACTGCCAACAGTCCACAATCCACCTCTAGCAGCACCGAGTCACCCTGTCTCAAAGCTGTCCTTGTTCCCAATTCCACTTCATTCTTCATCTCATCTGGCACCTCATCTGGAGTTTTTATTTTCCTTTCAAGTATAAAGGAATGCAAGCAACTTACGGGTACCAGTGTCCATCTAGGACCCTCCACACATTCCAGTCCTTCCGGTCTCTCAACACCAACTCTGACCTTGTGATCAAACCTGTCGACAAGGGTGGTGCTGTTGTTGTCTGGGATACTGACCTCTTCCTTGCAGTGGCTGACCACCAATTCTCAGACACATCCTCCTACCTCCTCCCGGACCAAGGCTCCACCACAAAACAAAAAGCCATTGTTTCCGGGACAGTCACTGACCTCAATGCCTCTGCTGATCTTCCCTCCGCAGTTTCCAACCTCATAGTTCCCCAACAGTACCTACTTCCCAAAATCCACAAACAGAACTGCCCATGTAGACCTAAGGTAGCAGCCAGCTCCTGGCCAACTGAACTAATTTCTTCCTAACTTGATTCCATTCGCACGTCCCATCTCTAGTGCCTTCCCACATGCATTTACAATTCCTCTGATGCCCTACGTCACATTAACAATTCCTAGTTTCCTAGCCCTAACGCCTCCTTTTCACTGTGGACATCCAATCTCACTGCACCTCCAGCCACCACCCACTCCCCTCCCCCTCCTCCCCTCAGGAGGGCTTGAGTGTTCTTTGTTTTTTCTTTGAGCAGAGGCCCAAACAATCCCCATCCATCACCACTCTCCTTCAGAGGTGAACTTGTTCACTCATTTATCAATTTCTCCTTTAAGTTGTCTCACTTTCCGTAAATAAAAAGTGGCTATGATACCTACATAGGCCCAATTATGCCTATTTTTTGTACAATATATGGAACATTCCTTGTTACAGTTCTAATCAGGCCCTGTCCTGCAACATTTTCTCCACTACATCGATGACTGCATTGATGTCTCTTCATGATCTTGTTTGGACCTATAAAAGTTTATCAATTTTGCTTTCAATTTCCATCCCTCTCACCTTCAAGTGGCCCATCTCTGACACTTCCCTTCATGTCTTTGACATCCACGTCTCTATTTCCAGTGATAGCCTGATCATCAATATTCATTACAAACCCACCGACTCCCACAGCTATCTCAAACACAGCTCCTCACACTCCACCCACTCTCTGTTTCTCCACCTCTGCTACAGCTGTTCCAATGATGCTGCCTTCGACAATGGCACTTCTGACATGTTTGCCTTTTTCCTTCAACGTGGCTGACAGAGAACTCAACTATATCCAACCTGACTCCCACAGCTCTGTCCTCACCCTTCTCCTCCCTCCCAGAACCGTAACAGGGATCCTCTTGAAATTTTATAAGTTTCTATGAAATCCCCTCACATTCTTTTAAACTCCAGTGAATGTAATCCTAACCGACTTAGTCTCTCTCCTCATATGACAGACCTGCATTCTCGGAATCAGCCTGATAAACCTTCACTGTACTCCCTCTGTAAAGAGAACATCCTTCCTCAGATAAGGACACCAAAATTGCACACAATACTCGAGGTGTGTCCTCACCAACACCTTATACAGTTGCAGCAAAACATCCTAGTTTCTAAATCAAATCCTCTCGCTATGAAGACAACATATCATTTGCCTTTCTACTGCCTGCTGTACCTGCACGCTTACTTTCAGCGACTGATGAACGAGGACACCAAGGTCTCGTTAAATATCCACCTCTCTCAATTTACACCCATTCAAGTAATAATCTGTCTTCCTAGGATTGCTACCAAAGTGGATAACCTCATATTTATCCACATTGTGCTGCATTTACCATGCATATGTCCACAAACTCAGCCTGTTCAAATCACGCTGAAGCATCTCTGCATCTTTCTCATAGCTCACCCTCCCACCAACTTTGTATCATCTACAAATTTGGAGATGATACATTTAGTTCCCTCTTCCAAATTATTAACATATAATGTGAACAGTTGGGGTCCCAGCACAGATCCGTGCGGAACCCTACTCATCACTGACTGCCAATCAGAAAAAAGACCCATAAAGACCCATCTTTGCCCCTCACAACCCCAAGGACGATATGTCACTTGTTTTTCAGTTTTGCTTTCATTGATCATTGACCTTTGTTCTCACATTCTGCTATCTTACCTTGCTCTAATATCAGCACCTTCTTTAGCCCTTAATGCCCCTATTAGCACTCATTTTGTTTTGTGTCCATGACATCTTGGTCAATCTCTCCTTAGCTCTGACCTCTCCCTGGCCTTCTATTCTGCTTCACCTTCTCCAATTATATAATCCAGCACATTTCTACGTCTCTCCAGTTCTGAAAAAGAGTCATAATTTTATTTCTCTCTTCACAGATGCTATCAGAATGGAGTTTATCCTGAATTTTCTATTTTTAATTCAGATTTCCAGCATCTGCAGTATTTTTGCTTTTATTGTGGTATTCTAATTATCAAGGATGCTTGTGGGATTCACAAGAAGCTATTACCTGATAAATATGCTAGTTGCTATTAAATTTTTCACTTTCCAATCCTCAAGGCACATTCCTCTCTCATAAATGGGTTGCTTTCCTCTCCCATATGATTTCTGTCCCCCCTCTACTTGGGAAGTTCTATAGATTTTACACAATAATTTATCCCAATCTAGAAGTCTTAGAACATAGAACGTTACAGTGCAGTACAAGTCCTTCGGCCCTCGATGTTGTGCCAACCAGTGGAATGAATCTAATGTCCCTCTAACCTAAACTATTCTAATGTTATCCATATGCCTATCCACTGACCATTTGAACGCCCTTAAAGTTGGCGAGTCCACAACTGCTGCAGGCAGGGCACTCCACGTCTTTACTACCCTCTGAGTAAAGAACCTACTTCTGACACCCGTCCTATAACTACCACCCCTTAATTTAAAGTTATGTCCCCTCGTGTTAGCCATCACCATCCAAGGAAAAAGGCTCTCACTGTCTACCCTATCCAATCCTTTGACCATCTTGTATGCCTCAATTAGGTCACCTCGTAACCTTCTTCTCTCTAATGAAAGTAACCTCAAGTCCCTCAGCCTTTCCTCATAAGACCTTCCCACCATACCAGGCAACATCCTGGTAAACCTCCTTTGCACCCTTTCCAATGCCTCCACATCTTTCTTATAATGCGGCGACCAGAACTGTATGCAATACTCCAAGCGCGGCCGCACCAGAGTTTTGTACAGTTGTAACATGACCTCACGGCTCCGAAATTCAATCCCTCTACCAAAAAAAGATAATACACAGTACGCCTTCTTAACAACCTCATCAACCTGGGTGCCAACTTTCAGGGAGCTATGCACAGGTACCCCGAGATCTCTCTGCTCGTCAACACTACTAAGAGTCCTTCCATTAGCCCTATATTCGGTACTCCTGTTACTCTTACCAAAGTGAATCACCTCACACTTTTCCGTATTAAACTCCATTTGCCACCTCTCGGCCCAGCTCTGCAGCTTATCTATGTCCCTTTGCAAACTGTAACATCCATCCTCACTGTCTACAACTCTTCCAACTTTGGTGTCGTCAGCAAATTTATTAATCCATCCTTCTACACCCTCATCTAGGTCATTTATAAAAATGACAAACAGCAGTGGCCCCAAAACAGATCCTTGAGGTACACCACTTGTAACTGAACTCCAGGTTGAATATTTCCCATCAACCACCACCCTCTGTCTTCTATCAGCTAGCCAATTCCTGATCCAAACTGCTAAATCACCCTCAATCCCATGCATCTTCATTTTCTGCAGTAGCCTACCATGGGGAACCTTAACAAACGCTTTGCTAAAATCCATATACACCACGTCAACTGCCTTACCCTTATCCACCTCTTCGGTCACCTTTTCAAAAAACTCAATAAGGTTTGTGAGACACGACCTACCCTTCACAAAACCATGTTGACTATCCCTAATCAATTTATTTCCCTCTAGATGATTATAAATCCTATCCCTTATAATTCTTTCCAAAACTTTGCCCACAACAGAAGTAAGGCTCACTGGCCTATAATTCCTAGGATGGTCTCTACTCCCCTTCTTGAACAAGGGGACAACATTTGCTATCCTCCAGTCTTCCTGCACTATACCTGTAGCCAATGATGACATGAAGATCAAAGCCAAAGGCTCTGCAATCTCCTCCCTAGCCTCCCAGAGAATCCTAGGGTAAATCCCATCCGGCCCAGGGGACTTATCTATTTTCATACTCTCAAGAATTGCTAACACCTCCTCCTTATGTACCTCAATCCCGTCTAGTCTACTACCTGGTATCGCAGTATTCTCCTCGACCACACTGAAGTCAGCCCAGAGCACATATTCCAGGCCAACACTTCAGTGCAACACTGAGTTATTAAGTCAAGGCCCCATTCTTGAAGATGCAACAAGATCCCATGGTATTATTCAAAGAGCAGGGAAATGCTTCAACCTGGCCAATATTTATGCTTTGATCAGTATTACTAAAACGAATCCTCTGGTCATTATCACATTATTCTTTGTCAGATCTTGCTGTACTTTTTACCTTACAATGGTTACTGCACTCTGCACATACCTCATTATCTGTGTAGCACTATAGGAGTACCCTGTGAAACACGTTATATGAATGCAGGTTGTTCCTATATCTGGAATGAGTTTCTTACACATCTTTTTAGTGATGAAAGCAAGCTTCAGAAACAAAAAGAGTTTATTTTTGAATTAGAATCATGGAATTCTTATCAATGCAGAAGGAGGCCATTTGGCCCATCAAGTCTACACTGATTCTTTCCCCTGTCCTATCCCCCAACCCCACATATTTATCCCCCATTCCCCCAAATCTTCACATCTTGGAGCACTAAGGGGTAATTTACAATGGCCAATCCACCTAACCTGCACATCATTAGACTGTGGGTGGAAATCAGAGTACCCAGTGGAAACCCACACAGACATAGAGAGAATGTGAAAACTCCACAGACACAGTAGCCCAAGGCCAGTACTGAGCCTCGGTCCCTGGCCAGTAGCAGCACTGACCACTGTGCCGCCCTAAATTAACCCAAATGTCAAGTGATAGTTGCTTACAGGTTGTAACTGCTTTTCTTGATTTTGCAGTAAGAATTTTCGAGCTATCCAGAGTAATTAATGATAATATAATGTGACTTATATTTCCAGAAGAAAATTAATTCATTCATTCAATAGCAGTGAATCTCCCAGCTCGGGCAAAAGAAGGTACATGCATATACAATAACAAACCAGTAAATCGTCGGTTATATGCTCAGTCTAAAACACTCTTCAACCTGTTCAACTCCAGTTAAAAACTAGAAACTGAAAATACCATAAATCTGAAGCAGCGGTCGAAGATGCTGGAAAGACAGCACGTCCACTCGTGTTTGCTCCTTTCACAAATTATAGAATCCCTACAGTGCAGGAAGGCATTCGGCTTATCAAACCCGCACTGACAACAATCCCACTCAGGCCCTATCCCCGTAACCCACAAATTTATCCTACTAATCCCTCTGACACTAAGGGACAATTTAGCACGGACACTGAACCTAACCCACACATCTTTCGACTGTGGGGAGAAACCGGGGCACCCGGGGAGAATGTGCAAACTCCAGAGATACAAAGGGAGGAACTTTCCTGTCCCACCCACCATGGGAATTGTAGTGGATGGGCTGGTGGTTGGGGGGTCCATGGAAAGGTCTGTTGACCTCGAGCAGGATTTTCCAGTCTTGGGGTGAGCATAAGTTCTGCATAAAATGTTGATTTGCAATCTTTTATCAGCACAATGATACTTGTGGAAGACTTTTAAACAGCAAAGGTGGAAAATACACCAAGCACTCTCAGCATTCTTGTTGGGAGCAGCTACGCAGGTGAAACTGATAGGTAAATAGATAAATCAAAAATAAATAACAATAAATCAAACTATGAAGAAATCTGGCTTTGACAGCTGAAAAAAAATTAAAAATTAGTTTTCCTATGATGGCTCAGAAAGTCTTTCTATTACTGTATTCTCCAAAGCAAATAGGACCCAGAGAAAACACTTACCTCTTCTCTCCAAACACACTATTATGGGTGTGTAACTCCCGAAGTCCTGAGACCTCACCGCAGGGCAACTCTTGCTAAGATGATTCTTCATTGATAACCCAAGACCATAGTCAACTGAACTGCAACAAACTCAACCCTTCAACACATATGGGCTGCCCACCCCACAACTAAATGCTTGGGTCATCATCCTCCCACCCCACCTCATCCCCATGCAAAACAGGCATTAGGGTGACCTGAATCCACCCCCACCTTCATCTTTGCCAGCATCACTCCACCCCATTCTCCCTCTCCCAGGGAGCAACATTCTGCCACGGGCTCGATGAAGGCACCTTAAAATCCCCCTTCAGGATTTCAGACCTGATAGAAGTCTACAAGATTAAGAGAGGCATGGACAGAGTGGACAGTCAGAAGCTTTTTCCCGGGGTGGAAAAGTCAATTACTATGGGGCATTGGTTTAAGGTGCGAGGGGCAAGATTTAAAGGAGATGTATGAGAGATTTTTTACACTGAGAATTGTAGGTGCCTGGAACTCGTCGCTGGGGGAGATAGTGGAAGCGGATGAGGTAGTAAAAGGCATCTTGACAAGTACATGAAAAGGATGGGAATAGAGGGATATAGTCCCTGGAAGGGTAGGGGGTTTTAGTAAAGTTGGGCAGCCTGGTCAGTGCAGACTTGGAGGACCGAAGGGCCTGTTCCTGTGCTGTAATTTTCTTTCTTCTTTGTACATTTTGATGTTCCAAACTGAGGTCATTTCTCACAACTGTACTGATTTAATCCCTTATTAACTGAGCTACTCCACCTTCTTTTCCTTTTCTCCCCTCTTTCTGAAAAGCCAAATACCCTTGAGTATTCAGCTGACAGCTACGGCAACTTTGTAACCATCTATGAACATGATGAGTGGGACTTTCTAGACATTCCTGCCAGAGAGATCTTCTGGTCCTGCCGATGGTGACCCGCTGTTGTGGTTCCCCAGTAGCAAAGGACGTAAACAGTAGCAAATCTCACTGACATCAGCGGAACAGGAAGATCCCGCCTCCAACAAATTGTGGGCTGCCGCCACTGCCACAGGGAGGAGGGTGGGGGTGGTGGAAAATCTCACACAATATATCTCCCTGGAAGAGAGAATCACTTCACTCCAGTATGAGACAAAAATCAAACTTTTCTCTCCAACACTACAGATATAGACAAAGAACTAGGAGGTTTAATTCTGTCTCAATATAAATATAACAGAACTTGACTGTATCAGATAATAAACTGTCATATGCATTGGGGAAATTAAGAGATGTTGTTTAGCATTTCAAATCAATAGTAACAACTTGCATTTATATACCACCTTTCACATAGTAAAGTGTCCCAAGGTGTTTCACAGGAGTTTTATCAAAGGAAATTTGACCCTAAGCCATACAAGATGATATTAGGACTGAGTGTCAAAAACTTGGTCAGAGTGGTAGGCTTTACCGAGTGTTTTGAAGGAGGAGAGAGAGGCAAAGAGTTTTGGAAAAGAAATGACACAGCCAAGGGCCTAGACAACTAATGACATGGCCACGAATTGTGGAGTGAATAAAATCAGAAGAGTGAAACTTGATTTTATTTTGCTACAATGTTTTTCTCTAAACTTTAAGAGGCCTCTGGATCGATTTTGCCATGTATTAAATTATGGAGCTAAAAATTGATACCAACTCAGTGACTCACCACTAAATAATGCAATGTCTTTGGCAGAAATTGAGAATGAGGGCTGGAATTTAGTTTTGAGGCTCACTATGGAACCAGCTTGTGGGATCCTGGGGAACATGCACGGTGTTAACCAGCAAGGCCCATGTTGTAAATATAGATTGCATTCAAAATAAAGCACAAGACTTCTCTGAGATTATGAAAAAGCCAAGGAAGCAAAGCAAATGGGACCTGCGCCAACATTAAAGACATCCTGGAAAAAAGAGCCTGAACTTTAAACATTTCAATCCTTACACTGTAACATCATGACAGCCTGCCTCAGTATAAATGTGAAACAGCAATACAGTGTGAACTTTACATTGGTATGATCTTTCAAAATCTCCCACAAGTTCTGCAGGCCAGCTGTAAGGATTGAATTTGAAAGGTCCATATGCCTATAATTCCATTGCAAGTCCTTGAAATAATAAAACTGATATTACTAAGGGTAATTATAATAATACAATATAAAAATAGATAAAATTGTATGAAAACTTTTTTTAGGCATCAACAGAACTGTCCATGTGTGATATTAGGTTATCTATTTTTTCTGGTTTCTAGCCTCCTGCCACTAGATAAGTCACTGTTTGATATGGTCCAAGTCAATTTATAATGAGACGTCATGAACTCATTCTTTTCCTCCTGAACAATCAGTACCAATCAAATAAAGTAGATGTGGAGACAGCCCCAACTGAGAGATATACCATCCAACTTTTCTTTTAATAAACAGATAATGCAGCCTTATTCTGTTGGTTTGGATGAAAAAAATCCCAATCTTGATTTTTAAATCCAGACTGGCAGTAGTAGCAGCGATGATAGGATGCATTTTTCTCCCTAAAATATAAAGACACTACTTGTTCAAGAAGTGTTCTAGTGTTTATCAATTCTTTTATGTGTTAAGTGGTACTCATTTCACTTTGTTGAGAGCTACAACATCAGGGAATTTTCAAATTATGATTCAAGCAACACACAAGTCACACAGTGGATCTTTTAAAACTGCACAACACCAATTCATCTTTCAGGGTGTTGCTCAAAGATGGAATGTTTCTCACTTTCTATAACGGTGTTTCTGCCTGTCTACATTCTGCGTTCCTTTCTGTTTGTCATCAACACTTTTGGGGAATTCTCCCAGTTTTCCTGCCAATAAGCTTTCCTGAGTGGAAAGAAATGAATTGTTGTTTCAGCTCAGTGAAAATCCAAAGAAACCTGCTGTGTGCAAAATGGCTGCCACTTTTGCCTCAGTGATTGTACTTCAAAGTACATCACAGAATTGGAAGGCCTTCCTTTTTTGTTTTTTTTTTAAATATATTTTTGGTTTGTCTTTGTTGTATTTATTATTTTTATCTCTGTTCTTCAAATGTTTCATTTTCTGTATTTGGCAATTCTGATCTCCTGCGCATTCTCAATTTTAATTGTTTCATACTTTGCAGCCACACTTTCTGTTGTCGAGACCAAAGCTCTGGAATTCCCTCCGTAAATCTCCCTGCATCTCTACCGTGTTCCTTTGAGA
Organism: Carcharhinus amblyrhynchos; assembly: GCF_965287045.1. Lineage (NCBI taxonomy): Eukaryota > Metazoa > Chordata > Chondrichthyes > Carcharhiniformes > Carcharhinidae > Carcharhinus > Carcharhinus amblyrhynchos. The sequence goes on from NC_137344.1 coordinate 26,527,562, forward strand.
GTTTGGGATCCAGATGGGGTTCCTTAGGCCTTGTCTATTCTCACAAAGCAAGCTGCTTGGGATTATAGTTTGTTAAAGATCTGATTGAATGGCGGAGCAGACGTGAAGGGCTGAATTTATCTTCTTCTGCTCCTAATTCCCATGTTGCTATGTCCCTAAACTATTTTTCTTTTGTTTACAGCTGCTGGATACTTATTGGACCTCAGCATGAGACTGGAACTGTTCCTTCTTCCCAATTTCTCTCACACACTTGTGTTGTTACATCATTATCACATTAATAGCATGTTCTTCTGATGTTAATTCTTTCCTCTGTATCCCTCCCCAAGTGTTTATCCTAATTACATACATACTCCTAATCTCTCCCCAAAGTCTCAAACTTCACAGGGTTAGTCTGAGGTACCTTGACCAATCTCCCTGATCATGTTCTGATCGTTCTCTGAGGTTGAGGAGTTTCCACAACCCTGCCCCTTCCATTGGTATGAGTGTCCTTCTCCTGAGTGATCTTAAGCTTTCTTTTTTTCATTCCTTGTCTCCATCAGGATCTGAGTAGTAATTCGAAGTTTATTTTGGCATTTCTTCCAGGATATAATGTGCTGTGTTTTCTCTTTTCATTCCCTGGTCTAGCTCAATCTTGTATGTTCTCAGTTGTTGATCTTTTTTGATTAGTATACCTTCTTTCCGTTGGTTTCATACCTATACTCTCTCCCCAGGCTTTGACAATGATAAATTAAAGTTACAAATCTATTTGTTTTTTTTGGTTTTCCTCATGTTATTCTACTCACTTGTGGCTGTTTAAAGCCTCAAATTCCTTCCCATTGACAACACTTTTGGTGAAAAACCATTTTGGAGTGGTGAGATTCTGTAATTCAGAAGAACGAAATGAAGAATTTAATTCACCTTCATCAAGTCTTTGCTGGTTCATACACCTCTTTCCACTTCTCTGTTTGTATGAAGATAATGAAATGAACTGATTACAGCAATGAATCTGCATTCCGCTCCAAAATTTGGGAGCAATTAATTAGCAAATTTCTTCCTCTTGTACCACCATATCTGGAATGCCATATGTTACATAAATTCTTTTCAGTGTCATCCCAACTGGCCCTATAATGTGATACATGAATGTTGTAGTGTGATGTGCTTAAGCCATTTTACTTCATCACATAAAATAGAAAATCTAGCCACTATATCAAATTTAAACTTCAAAGCGGGTCCATCCATTACAAGTTTAATACTCCTGTATTTATTTTGTTTCATTTATTTCCCTGAGGAAAGTTATTTCTTTTCTCTGTGGTTCTACTTCTTGCATGTGGTTTGTCTTCAATATTTTTTCTTTCCTTTTGCAGGTTATTAGCATTATAAAACGACTGACAGTTTTAAAATGTTGTATTTTTCTATACTTGTGTCAGTCTGCTCCACCCACTTTCCATTTTTGCAGGTTTTTCTTGCCAGACTGAGAGAACTTCAAGATGCCGGTTGGTGCACTTCTCCCCATTTTTGCAGGGACCCATCTCGTAGCCTACACACTGAACAGCCTCTCCCAGTCTTTTCCATGGGGCCTCACATCTTCACAAATAAAGCTCTACTATGTTTTGGGAGTTCAAGTGTCTCGCCATTTGTCCTATCTTGACTAGAGTTAAATCCTTTATCTTCTGCAAGAATTCTGACCTTCATCTAAGGCTGCAACTATTATTTGATCACAAATCAATTCTTCCCATTGTCGCAATTTTCTGCCAGCTTACATAAATCATTAATGAACAAACCCATGCTTCTAGCTGGGTCTTTGCTTTCAATTGTTAAATTTTGCCCTTTCCATAATTAATTTTTTCACAAGTACTGAAATATTAATCAAGTACTAGCAGGAATTCTTTGTAAGAAGTTGAAATCTCATCAACTTCCTGCCTTGCTATTGCAAAAACACCAATAGCTCCAACTACATAGAGTAACATACTGACCTGATCCCTTTGTGCTTTTTGTACAAACCAGAAGCTGTTCAATATCTGGAAAACCTCTTCAGTTGTCCCAGTGCCAAGCCTGATGCGAGTTTTCAGCAGCCCAGAATAGGTCAGGGAATGGTAGTGTTGGTTCTATGCTTGTATCAAGCCCTTGACTAGTTGCTGCTTCACTGGTGGCCCTTGTTGAATCTAGTCTGTACTCACTGCTATTTCCACTATGTGTCTGATTCTCAGCTTGCATATGGTACACTCTTGATTCTCTTTAACCAGTCCCTTTGGTCCTTCTTTTAAGCAATCCTTGGCCTGGCCAGGTCTGTGGCTGCTTCTTGAGAGTTTTTTTTTAATTGCTGTTTACTACCACCACGTTTCATTGTATGTTTAGTGTCCAGATGGGGTTCCTTTGGGCTTGTGTATTCTCTCAAAGAAAGCTATTCCACGCTGTAATTTGTTTGCTTATACCACTTCAAACGTAGTGGACTTTTGCACAAGGTTGGAACGTTCTCATATTCCGGATTTCTGTTACTTAATCATGAAGTGTTAGATCACCATTACATCAGCGTCACAATGCTAGGCCTTTACTCTGTTTCCCCTACTTTATGATACTTTGTAAGACATTCCTCTTTGACCAAACTTTTTGCCATCTGGCTAATTTCTCTTTGTCAAAGGATATTAAAAATATATTTAGTCAAAATAGTATTGCTCTTATGAAGTGCTTTTGGGCATTTGGATGTTAAATGCACTATATAAATTCAAGTTTTTGCTACTGTCATTGCAAGCCTCTCAATGTTTCTCCCTAAATGCCGACGTCTGTTTTCCTGTTTTTACCTGCACCTCACTTGCATTTTTTTATTCCCTCTCATCTGGTATGGATACCTGAAGTCTGATGCAGGCACTCAGCTCACTAGCAGCCATTGAAATGATCCTAATGCACTTTGTCAGTATAGGTCAGAGCAGTGGTTGTGTTGTTTGTTCATGCTCATGTTCCTCACAGCAGCACAGTTCCCGTGTCAGGGTTTGGACATTTCCTTTGAACTCCTGGGAGTGGAGCAAAGTGCAGTGTTCCAGGTCCAGTCTCACCAGGGCACCGTACAACTTCAGATGATACCCTCCAACCTTCACTCTGCTGCTTTATCAACATTTCTGAATGTTTTGTTTCCTTTGTTGATTTCTGTGCTACAGTGAATCTAGTTTGGCAATAGACATTGCATTACCTCATCACTCATTTTTATCCTCCAGCGCACTCATCTTAATATTTATCTGTATTGTTTTTCATCTACTCTAATTCTGCCCAATTACAAATTTTGTCTGTGAAATTGGTTCCTTTCCTTTGTTCCACTGGAGGGTTGTGTGTGTGTGTGTGTGTGTGTGTGTGTGTGTATGTGTGTGTGTGTATGTGTGTGCGTGTGGAGCACGCAGCACTTCAGGTAGTTTCCAGCTGGTCCCTCTCCCACATCGGTGGTAATGTCAATTGCTTTAAAAAAGGGCTGCCGTGCAGCAATAATACCCTGGAGTTGGCCTTACCAATGGGGGAGTGGGACCTTTGCCCCTTAGGAGAAGGACTCCCTACTCTTCAGAGCTGCCACCTGATTGGCCAACAGTTGAGTGGACCACGTGCCAGAGTACTGTGTGCAGTTTTGGGCGCCGCACCTGCGCAAGGATATTTTGGCCCTGGAGGGAGTGCAGAGGAGGTTTACTAGGCTGATACCGGAGTTGAGGGGATTGAGCTATGAGGAGAGGCTGAATAAACTAGGCTTGTACTCGTTAGAGTTTAGAAGAATGAGGGGAGATCTCATTGAGACGTATAAGATGATGAATGGGATGGATAGGATAGAGGTGGAGAGACTCTTCCCGCTCAAAAAAGACAGTAGGACTAGGGGGCACAGCCTCAAGATAAAGGGGAGGCGGTTTAGAACGGAGTTGAGGAGGAACTTCTTCACTCAAAGGGTGGTGAATCTCTGGAATTCTCTGCCCGTTGAAGTGGTGGAGGCTGCCTCGCTAAATATTTTTAAGAAGCGGGTTGATGGGTTCTTGATAAGAGAGGGGATTAAGGGTTATGGGGAGAGGGCGGGAAAGTGGAACTGAGCCACGACAGATCAGCCATGATCTTATTGAATGGCGGGGCAGGCTCGAAGGGCTAGATGGCCTACTCCTGCTCCTATTTCTTATGTTCTTATGTTCTTATGTTCTTATCTCACGTGAGCATGCTGGGACTACACTCAGCAGCCACTGAGAGGAAGAAAAGATTGTGACTGGGCTCTGTTAAGTCCAGGCTTCTTGAGCGGGAAGGAGGGATTTAAGGGTGATGTTTTGGAGGCCGAGACAAAAAGTAGGTACCACGTTTGGAAGAGGTTTGACTGCCCCGGTCACACGTTTCCATTTTCTGCTAAGCATGATCCTTGATGGCTCCCTGATTTTCCACAGAGAGGTGATGTCCACCAATAAAATCTCAAGAACCATTCCTCTGAGCCCTGTCTCTTGGCTGGAATGCCACGTGTGGCTCCTATTTGCAGCCAGTATTGGGTAGAGGCACTGTCAGCAGCAGTCCCCATAAAGAGGAGCAGGCTGCCTCTAAGAGCAGAAGGCTGGCTATACAACATGATATCAGCCTATATTGCTTGGCTTCTGGCTGAGTATCAGAACATTGGCTGTACGGGGCCTGCTCAAGCCAATCATGCAAATCGTGTAAATGAAAAGGCAACGCCAAGTTTGCATGTTGCCTGCCTTGGAGGCAAAAGGTGTGGGAACATTGTGAATCACAATCCCCATGGGAAGGTCTTATGAGGAAAGGCTGAGGGAGTTGAGGCTGTTTTCATTAAAGAGAAGATTAAGAGGTGACTTAATAGACCAATTTAAGATGATCAGAGGATTAGATAGGGTGGACAGTGTGAACCTTCTTCCTTGGATGGAGATGGCTAGCACGAGGGGACATAGGTTTAAATTGAGGGGCGATAGATATAGGACAGATGTCAAAGATAGGTTCTTTACTCAGAGAGTAGGAAGAGCATGGAATGCCTGCTTGCTAATGGATTCGTCAATATTAAGGGTGTTTAAATGATCATTGGATAAACAATGAATAGTGTAGGTTAGATGGGCTTTAGATTGGTTTCACAGTCGGCGCAACATTGAGAGCTGTAATGTTCTATGTTCTGAAAGATTTTAATGAACTTTACCCCTGATAGTGGACAGAGGTAATGTTTTTGCCTCTGTCAACCAATTGTAGAACAATAGGTGCAGAAGACAAGGGAAACGTGATGTTAAAGGACTGGGGGCTAAGTGTACACAGAGCCGAAGGAGGTTATCAAATTGGACTGGAGTGAGACAGCAGGCCTACATCAGCCTACATACTTCACACAGTGTTATCACTCACAATGGTGATCTGAAGCAGAAACCCTCCGGGCAGGATTTTCTGGCCACATTTGCCCCAAGACTGGAAAATCCCACCCAAGGTCAACAGATCGTTGCATGGTCCTGTCGCACCTGTTAAAATTCTGGTGGTGGACAGGATGGGAGAATTCTGCCCTCCATGTTTGTCTGCAAACAGTTGTTCACACCAGTGGGATTCTCTGGTCCTGCTGGCAGCCCACCCCTGTCCACAGGTTTCCCGCCGGCATGGGAAGTCCCATTGACTGTGGCAGACCAGGAGAATCCTGCCACTAACAAATATTGTGCCATCTCCTGCCAGCGGGATACATCCGGTTGGGAGTCTGGAGAACCTTGCCCAGTTTCTCTCAAAAACGAAGCATGGATTTCAACAAAACCTGGGACAAAAATTTAGAGCATGCCGCAGGAAGAAATGGTTAGTTTTTAGTGACTATGTGGATCTGGATCTGGAGTTTGTCACGGCTGTCAAAAAGTCAGTAGGATTTTCTGAGCAGGTTGTTGGATATGGGTGGGCCTGAAGCTGCCTCAGTGAGATGCTCTCAATAGAGAGCTTTTTTTCAGCTTTTTTGGTTACAAAACATCAACCAGGCAGGCAAACGCCTCAAGGAAGAGCTGCATAATTGTAATAAGGTTGAGTTAACACAGCGTGGCACAGATCTGAGTTTGCCCTTCACTTTTCAGTCCTATATTTCTGACCAAACCGCTATGAATTTGGAATCTTCTCTAAATTTACTAGTTTGCTTTGTGTGTTTGAATTCTGAACAACATCTTTCATTTGTATAGATGTCCTCACCTGTGGGAGAAATACCTCAAAGCAGTTTAAATGAGGAAAGGCAACATGGTGGGCAGTGAGCTGGAGGGGCAATTGTAGAAATGGAGTAGGTGACCAAAGACATAGTTGAAAAGAAGGATTTTGAGGAAATATTTGGAATTATGGAAGACAAAAAGGGGAAAGAGACTCAACTGGACTGGAGGGTAAGTGAAGATGTACATAAGGCCAAAAGAGATTACCAAGATGAATTAAGGTGAGACAGCAGAATCGGCTCACAAGTACTTCAAACAGGGTTATCATGATCTGAAGTGAAAACCCTCTATGATTTTTCCTTCCCTAACCAATGGGTAACTGAACACAGTAATAGCAGCCCTATCTCTACTGCAGGACTGTCAAATGAACACAGAGCAAGGGTCAGATATGGAACCTTTGCGAATTTTATGCTTAACTGCTCGCTGGAGCAGGTAATAGCGATGCCTTAGGCTGTATCTGTTAAAGACATAAATAGGCAGGTTGGAGTAGGTTGTAACATTGTAAGCATAGCCGAGCAGAGAAATTTTCAGTGCAATTATGCAACAGCTTAAATCAGCTTAAATGTTGTCTGTCAGGAAATGTACCTCAAATTCAGGATACTGATGAATGAAAATGGGTGATACACTAGGCAGTGACATACTGGACATTCTGAGATTCAACCTTCCGTATTTTTTTCTCCTGATAGTGGGCACCATGATAGAGGACAGGGACGCAGACATAACCTTAACTATTATGGTACCACGTGGATGGCAATGTTGTTGCACTTTACTCAACTAACCACACAAGACAAATTGAACATTTTCATTTAATATCTGTTTCCCTGTAAATACGCAGCTCAAATATGTGGCAACAATCATAATAACACATGCAATGAACTGAATCTAATGTCCACAGACCATTAGAAACATGTATGGTGTTATTCAATATCAAATGAAATTCTAATATACAAACCTTTGTCTATTAACCTTTCAAGATGCAACGCAAACAATGATTCCAATGAAACACAATTTGCAAATATATTGGGATTATTAAATGTTTTCACCTTTGATAGCTGTCTCAGAGTGATCTAGTACAGCTTTTTAAATTAGTGCAACTATTTTTGAAGTTCTACCATGATGATGCTGTGCCTTTAAGAAATATATTTATATCATGTTTCTTGTAAGGGGTACATTTAGAATTCAGATCTGTGTTGCAGGGTACCAATTTGTCTAACAAAGCCTTTAAATTGGTGGCTGGGAGCGTAGGATAAGCACTCATTTAAGACCTGGAGTGTTCATTTTAAGCAGAGCTAATGTATTTTAAACATGTTTTCCCACCATTTTTCTGGCGGGAAATACACGGCAGGGAGGCTGGAGAATCTCGCCCTAGATCTGCTACAGCAGGTTATGGTGGGTAGCGACCCTCACTCTCTACTGCCATTATGCAGATTGTCACTACATGATAAATGAGCATCAGGTGTTACTACATACTTTTTTTTAAAAATAGTTTTTTATTGGCTTTGTGTGCTCGCTGGATAAATCATCTGGTTGATTTGGAGAAACAATTTTCAATGGACAAAGGAGAAGGTTATTGCAGAAAGCCTGTTGTTATAGTCTCTTAAAGAACATGCATTTACAATTGCACAGACCTTTGCAGGTCAGAGGCTTTTCAGGCCAGGTAATCATCATACTGGTCAATGCTCAGATAGGTTTTCTAGCTTTTCAGAATTTTTACATCTTTGGCCACAATTCACTGACAGGTCAATTGAAAAAAGTTCTATCTCTTCACATTGATAACTTGGCAGCACAGGGGAGCAGGGAAGTATTTCTGTTCCCTTTGTATATTCCTCTAGTGTAGCATTTCAGTACCGTTTAGTCACTGCACGTTCCCTGGCTGGGAAGTAGACAGGAAATAGATGACTCTTTACTTCTGGCTCTTCCTTGCAGTGCCGATGATTAATGAAGGCTATTTTTCTCCAAGTCTCATTCTGTTACCGTCAGAGTTAAGTGGGTTGCAGACAATAACAAACAAGCAACTGCCTCGGCCTGGGGCAGCCAAGCACAACCTAGGCACAAATTACATGTGACGTGTACAGTCACAACACATGGAAGTGGGAAATGTAAACTGCTGGACAGAGGCTTTGTTAATGAGGATGGGCAGAAGAGAATCAGGAATTGCAAAGTGATTTCTTTACAATTAATATTTCAAAAAGGTTAATGCCCAAGTCATTGGGGTTCGAAGTGTGGTTGGAAATTACCCTACACTGTAGCGATGCACTGTGCACAATGTTCAGAGACCGAAATGTAGAAAACAAACAGAAGGAAAACTAAATAACTGAGTCAACAAAGCATGGTTTAATGTTAAATTTAACCCAATTCAAATACATAAATGTGCATCTGCAAGATCCCTATATCCATGAAAATATTGCAGGAGGCAGTAGCACAAGTGCCGGCCACACCCTCACTTCACTTTCCAGGCAAGTTCCAGGTAACCTGAACTTAAATGGCAAAACTGCATTGTGCAGATTATGTTTGGCAATGATTTGCATTACTGTTCTTAAACTTCCATAATAATTCAAATTATTCAACTAAATGAAAAGTTGTTTCTCTAATAATTGTGCTTATTTATTTGTGCTAGCAGCTGGAATGCACTAAAGTACTGGCGATCACTACAAGTCCCATTTCAACTCTCCAGCACTGATAGCAGAGCTGAACATCATTACGTCAGATTTTGCTATAGCAGAGAATCTGTTGCTATGAAGGTCTCCCTTTGCTCATTTAGGTTTAAAAAAATGTTTGAGCTGCAAGTTTTCTTTATTCATTCTTGGGACATGGGTGTTGCTGTCTGGCCAGAATTTATTGTCCATCCTAGTTGCACAATGACAGTTGAGAGTCAACCATATTGCTGTGGCTCTGGACTCACATGTAGGTCAGACTGGGTAAGGATGGCAGATTTCTTTCCCTAAAGGACATTAGGGGACCAGATGAGATTTTCCTTACAATCGACAAGAGTCTGATGGTCATCAGTGGATTCTAAATTCCAGATCTTCTTTTTTTTATTGAATTCAAATTCCACCATCTGCTGTGGCAGGATTCAGTCTGGGCCCCCAGGACGTTAGTTGAGTTTCTGCATTAGTTGAACGATGATAATACCACTAGGCCATTGCCTTCCCACAACAGGGCAAGGAGCTATATATTTTCCTTTCCAATTAGATAGAAGGATTGGAAAATTAACAGCTCAAGAACTGACAAGGAAGAGTAAATTCAAGTGGGTGAATGCCATGTCAAATCAGATACAGAAAGAAAAGTTAATGCTTTATTTCAAAGAAAACTCCTAAAGTAAGTAAAAACAAAGAAACAAGATTTTACACTTGTAATGGTTAATTTTCAGAACCAGAGAGGATGTTTGATAGTATGGACATTTGGCATGTCACTAAAATAGTAGGCTAAGGAGGGCAGGATACAAACTATAACAGGTTTAGTTCATATCTACCATGTAAATACAGCAATGACATTCTATTCAATGCATTTCAGCAGTGAGCCAGTCAACAAACTGCTGCTTACATGAAACTGGCAGTGGAATGGCACTACGTGAGTAGTGACATTTGGATATTTGTGTTTTGATGTGCCATTCGGAAACTGGTTTCAGCACAGAAGGAGGCCATTCTGTCCATAATGTCCATGCCAGTATTCTGCAAGAGCAACTCACTTAGTCCCATTCCTCCACCTTTTCCCATCACCCTACATTTTTTCTCTTCAAATAATTATACTATTCTCTTTTAAAAGTCTCTGCATCAGTCAGACTCTCAATCAATGCATTTCATGATGTGGAGCTGCTGGCTTTGACTGGGGTGGGCACAGTAAGAAGTCTCACAACACCAGATTAAAGTCCAACAGCTTTATTTGGTAGCACGAGCTTTTGGGGTGCCGCATCTTCATCAACTAAGTACAGGATTTGTTTCACAAACAGGGCATATATAGACACAAACTTAGTTCCAAGATAATGGTTGGAATACGAGTCTTAACAGATAATCAAGTCTTTACAAGTCTTCACAGACAATGTGAGTGAGGAGAGTGGGTTGAGCACAGGTTAAAGACGTGTGTATTGTCTCCAGCCAGAGCAGTAAGTAAGATTTTGCAAGCCCAGGCAAGCCGTGGGGGTTACAGATAGTGTGACATGAACCCAAGATCTCAAGATTCAGTACTCAACGCTGACAACTCCCAATCTCCAGACACAATTTTACAACTCATTCACTTCATCCTGGGCCACAATGTCTTCACCTTCAACAACCAGGAGTTACTAAACCTCTGTTTAGTAACAGGAGTACAGAATATAGGGCTAATGGAGGGACTCTTAGTAGTGTTGACGAGAAGAGAGATCTCGGTGTACATGTGCATAACTCCCTGAAAGTTGGCACCCAGGTTGGTAAGGTTGTTAAGAAGGCATACAGTGTGTTAGCTTTTATTGGTAAAGGGATTGAATTTCGGAGCCGAGAGGTCATGTTGCAACTGTACAAAACTCTGGTGCGGCCGCACTTGGAGGATTGCGTACAGTTCTGGTCACCGCATTATAAGAAAGGTGTGGAGGCATTGGAAAGGGTGCAGAGGAGGTTTACTAGGATGTTGCCTGGTATGGTGGGAAGGTCTTATGAGGAAAGGCTGAGGGACTTGAGGTTATTTTCATTAGAGAGAAGAAGGTTACGAGGTGACCTAATTGAGGCATACAAGATGATCAGAGGGTTAGATAATGTGGACAGTGAGAGCCTTTTTCCTCGGATGGTGACGGCTAACATGAGGGGATATAGCTTTAAATTAAGGGGTGGTAGTTAGAAGACGGATGTCAGAGGTAGGTTCTTTACTCAGAGGGTAGTAAGGGCATGGAATGCCCTGTCTGCAGCAGTTGTGGACTCGCCAACTTTAAGGGCATTCAAATGGTCAGTGGGTAGGCACATGGATAACATTGGAATAGTTTAGGTTAGAGGGTCATTAGATTGTTGCGCCGACCAGTGGAACCATTGAGGGCCGAAGGGCCTGTACTGCGCTGTAACGTTCTATGTTCTAACCAGTTCTTCATCCAGACACATGGAACAGCCATGGAGACCAAATTCGCACCTCAATATGCCAACGTTTTCATGCACAAATTCAAACAAGACTTTTTCACCGCACAGGACCTTCAACCGATGCTATACACTAGATACATCGATGACATTTTCTGCCTTTGGACTCTTGGCGAACAATCGCTGAAACAACTATATGATGACATCAACAAGTTCCATCCCACCATCAGACACAGGCAACTCTCCAGAATGAGTTGCATTCTTGGACGCACACATCTCCATCCAGGACGGTCATCTCAGCACTTCACTGTACTGCAAGCCCACAGATAACCTCACGATGCTTCACTTCTCCAGCTTTCACCCTAAACACACGCAAGAAACCATTCCCTACGGACAAGCCCTCCATATATACAGGATCTGCTCAGATGAGGAGGATTGCAATAGACACCTACAAATGCTGAAAGATGCCCTCGTAAGAACAGGATATGGCTCAACTCATTGATTGATAGTTTTGACGTGTCACAGTGAGAAACTGCACCGACCTCCTCAGAAGACAAATGCGGGACATGGTGGACAAGAGTACCCATTCATTGTCCAGTACTTCGCTGGAGCAGAGAAGCTACGACATCTTCTCCGGAGCCTTCAACGTGTCAGCGAACAAGATGAACATCTCACCAAGGCCATTCCCACACCCCCACTTCTTGCCTTCAAGCAACCGCACAACCTCAAACAGACCATTTTATCAGCAAACTACCCAGCCTTCAGGAGAACAGAGACCATGACACCACTCAACCCTGCTACAGCAACCTCTGCAAGATGTGCTGGATCGACACAGGTGCCATCATCCTACGTGAGAACACCACTCACCAGGTACACAGTACATACTCTTGTGACTCGGCCAACATTGTCTGTCTATCTGAAACACTGCAGTAAAGGACGTTCCAAGGCATGGTACATTGGCAAGACCATGCAGACGCTACAACAATGGGTGAATGGACACCACTCAAATGGTCACAAGGCAGGAGTGTTCCCTTCTGCACTTCAGCAGTCAAGGGCATTCAGCCTCTGGTCTTCAGGTGAGTGTTCTCCAAGGTGGCCTTCACAACTCACGACAATGCAGAACCGCTGAGCAGAAACTGATAGCCAAGTTCCACACATGTGAGGACAGATTCAATGGATCTTGGGTTCATATTACATTATCTGTAACCCCTACGACTTGCCTGGGCTTGCAAAGTCCCACTAACTGTCCTGGCTGGAGACAGTACACGTCTCTTTAACCTGTGCTTAACCCTCTCTCCACTCACATTGCCTGCACCTGTAAAGACTTGATTACCTGTTAAGACTCGCATTCCAACCATTATCTTGTAATTGAGTTTTTACCTATATATGCCCTGTTTATGAAACAAATCCTGCACTCACCTGATGAAGGAGTGCCGCTCCAAAAGCTCTTGCTACCAAATAAACCTGTTGGACTTAAGCTGTGAGACTACTTACTGTGCCCGTGCGTTTCAGATTTTCATTGCATTGTTAAACTCGAAGATATATTATGAAATTAGCCTGCAGCCTTTTATATTTGATTTTGGCATTAGGGTGAGCAAAAGGTATTTCACTCCAGGTATGATTCAAGTGACCCACTCGTAAGCCTTTATCAAAATAAACTTTATTTAAGAACACAGTTAGAATAGAACAAAAATAATTATCATGACTATTATCAATTGAACTACTTAAACATGACAAATTATAATTCTTAACAGCTAGTTGTCTCTACTGTTCCAATTAGCAGTAGCCCATAGGCATGAACCCTTCTTTAGAACCAGTCAGCACAGAAACCAGGTCGGTACTAGATTGCCAGACCTTTGACACTTTTGGATCCAGGCAGACACCTGTCTTCTAATTCTCATGCAGTAATTTCCAGAGAGAGCTCCATCTCAAACAGTAGAGTCTCAGAGAAAAAGGCTTATTACTTGGCAGATTCCAGTCTTCACTTCAGACCAAGCAAGAGATACAGATAATGCATCCTCTCTATAAAGATCCCAAAAGGAGACTGAACTTGAGTTCTTGACTTATCAATCAACCTAACCAAGCACTACTCTCCAATATCCTGGGAGAAAAATCAAAATCACAACCCTGCATTTGTTCAGATTAAGCAAACATTGGAGCAATTAAGATCAATTATGTTGCTGCTGGATCCAGACAAAATGGCTCCAGTAGAATGGAAGGGACTATTACACACATTCAGCACAGAAGAATGACTAAAATTCATTTTTTAAAGGCACAATATTGTCACAGCATAAAGAGGTTCTCCTCATGTCACTGTTTTTGCCAATTACCTGAAAACAATGTCCTCTTGCTCTCAGCCCTTCTGTCAATGAGAACAATTTCCTATCTATTCTGTTTAGATCACTTATGATTTTGAACACCTCCACTGACTTTCCTCTCAACTTTCTCTTCTCCAATAAGAATAGACCCAGCTTCTGCAATCTATCCACATAACTGAAGTTTATCTCTCTGTTACCATTCTCATAAATCACTACTGCACCCTCTCCAATGCCTTCAGAGCTGGACACAATATAGTTAAATCCAAACTAGTGTTTTATACATGCACATAATGACTTCTTTGTTTGTACTCTAAGCACCTATTTATAAAGACCAGGATGAGATTTGCCTTCTTAACCACTTTCTCAACCTGCCCTACTGCCTTTAATGATTGTGTGTGCATGTAGTCCTGCTCTTGCAGCCCTTATGGAAATGTTCCTTCTATTTTAAATTGCCTCTGCTCATTCTTCCATCCAGAAGGGGAGTTAGCTGTGCATAGAGGTCAGAATCACCAGTGGAGGTAATGCTCAATGGGTATCCAACTAATGTTTGTAAAATAAAAGAAAACAATCGGACCTTCAAAGTGAACACTGTCTTGTATATTCTTGAAATGTACATTTGCAGCTATGCCTTGGAGGTTGTTAATATTTCAAAAATCCTCAATAATCCTGGCCAAAGAACTTTTAAATTATACAAATGTAATTAGAATTTAACTGTGCCTGTTGTTTGTCCAAAACCTCAAATGGTAAATCTGAGATTAATTCTAAATTCCGACTAGTGAATTCTTTCAAAGCCCACAGTTTACACAGACTTGATTGGCCATCATTGGAATAAAGTAATTGAGCATTTTGAAAAAGAGCCCACGGAGGATGTACAAATTTTGCACTTTTAAACTATCATTGAAAGAACTGGGGAGTGTTGCTATGGCATCATTTGATGCACTACACGTTAAATTTCACCAGTTGTCTATCTCATAAATGTTTCAATAGTAACAGATTTATTAAATCTGACTCTCCAGTGTCTTTGCTGCTCCTGGAAGCAATGATAAAACTGGTGTAATGCAGCAAATTGGCACTGACTGTTGTTTACAATGGGGGTGGAGTTTGCATTGCATCCATTTCCAGATTGCAGCGATGGTTCCCATGGAATAGCACTAATTTATCTAAAAGGTATATATGCCCATTTAACAGTGGTCCACTTGCTAATGTCACTATTTGCTAGGACTTTGGTGACAATAGCAAAGTATTGCATCGTTCTCTTACAATTACAATGCCACAATGACCCCGTACGTTCTGAACCAATGTATTTAGTAGTGATTTTTATGCTTTTGTGATATTTAACTCTTATTATATCAGTGTGTTTCTCCTAATTCTTTATCCTTGCCTGTTTCATTGGTGTCCTGGTTCTCATGTACCATCCCAGGCAACGAGGTGGGCAGGACTCAACATAGAAGCAGGATGATTACCCTTTCAGTTGGTCTGTAAGGAAATAATCTGTGCCGGGTACCTAACTATATTATCACAGCCAAGGCTGGGCAATAGTATGGGTAGGATCATTACCGTAATTCTCCATTATCATTAGATATAAATCTTACCATTCTATGGTACAGTTCTTTAGGTCAGCAGCACAGTGACATAGTGGTTAGCACTGCTGCTTCACAGCACCAGGGATCCGGGTTCAATTCCAGCCTCGGGTGACTGTCTGTGTGGAGTTTGCACGTTCTCCGTGTGTCTGCATGGGTTTCCTCCGGGTGTTCCAGTTTCCTCGCACAATCCAAAGTTATGGAGGTTAGGCAGATTGGCCATGATAAATGGCCCCTGAAAATCCTAGTAGTGCAGTTTAAGGGGATTAGCCGTATAAATATATGGGGTCATCAGGATGGGGGGGGATGGGCTTGGGTAGGATGCTCTGTCAGAGAATTGGTGCAGACTCAATAGGTCAAATGGCCTGCTTCTGCACAGAAGGGATTTTATGACCGTAGGGATTCTACGACTCCAATAGATTGTTGTCAGAAGTATCCTGATGGTAAAATTGCTCACCTCTTCCAATCAGGATAAGATGGAACATATCCAATTATTTAAAGGGAATAAAGCAAAGTGGAGTTCCATATCCTCTTAAATTAAAGGTTAGTACCAGAAGATTTGAAGAATTCTATTTCTTAAAAACATGGAAATATAGGGCAGAATTCTTCAGCCAGTCATGCCTCACCGCTGCTGGACAGCCAGAACTTGGTGCTCAGCCAAATCTCTATTCACTGCAGCAGGACCAGCGACTCCCAGTGGAGAATTCCAGCCATGATCCCAGAAATTACGTCCTTCCCTTTGTTGAGTAAAGCAGGGATAATCATCAGTGTTTATTACAAAGGAATCAATTTAAGCAAATGCAAGACAAATTAAGGCAACGGGGGGGGGGGGGGGGGGGGGGGGGATCTTGAGCCCACGTTTGCCATCTGTGCAAGTGTCAACAGGGTCTCAAAATCTGGAAGTTGTCGTTCTTACCAGCAAGCACGCGGTCTTGGATCTCCCCAGCTCCCCCACCTTGCTGGGAGATCACCAGGTTTACAGCCATAATGAGCATGAACCTGCTTTGCATTCATTTGAATATATTTAAATGTTATTATCCTGCCCCTCGCCAGATATTGACACGCAGCGTATATTGACATGAAGTCGGTGTGGTTTACAACAGATTTCATCTAGACATTAACCTATTGGGGTCTCCCTGGGGGCATAAAGATAAGCATAACTCCCGTGAGAGAGGGAGATGTGACCATGGAAGTAAAATTACTTTCAACTATTGGCAGTTCCCTGGCAATTGCCCGTGACACAGGTTGGCACTGCCAAGTTTGCACCATGCCCGTGCCAATCTGGCAGTGCCAACCAGTGCCAAGGAGTGAGCCTCAGGGCGAACATCTTGGGGTACATCTTTTAGATGTGGTGATGGCTGGGAGTGGACAGAGGAGCTGTGGATGCCAGAGGGGGTGGGGAGGTGTGTGTTCACTCAGACTGTGCTGTCGGAGTTGGCAATAATCAAGTTTTTGGGGTGGGGGAGGGAGGAAGAAGGGCCGATTATCTGCAGGAGTGGGGGGATAAGGAAAAAGGGAGGGGAGGCCCTAAAACCTCAGTAGTGGGCTTGGGTGGAAGTTTATTTAGGTTATGATCAGGACACCCTTCAAAGATAACACCCTGATTTCTGTGCAGCCAAGTTTTGCTGGCATGTTTAAGCCCCACACTCCTGTCTGATAGCATGGAACATGCCCCACAGTGTTTTTTGGCAGGGTACTATAAGATCTGGGGAGAAAACCAGCCTGTTTCTTTTGAGAGAAAGATGCCAGTTTTCTCATCAGAAACAAAACTCTGCCATTTTTTGGATAAGATTTAGCCCAAACACTCAAATTCAACTCTTGCTTTATGAAGGACAGTTCACGGCAAACAAGAGTACTGGAACTTTTAAAAAGGGCATTATGAAACTGGTCATTGCATACAATCGTTTTAAAAAAACATTTGACAAAGTAAGTCAAAAAAGACTCTTTGCAAAAGGAAAACTTCTTGGAATAAAGGAGGAATTAGCTAACTAGGTACATTTGTTAAGTAGAAGGTGTTATGTATCTTGGGGCATATCTTTATAAGGGAATGGGTAACGTGACCCAAGCCTCAAGCTCCATGCTGGGGGAGGCTTGTCTAGGCAGTTTTGTGCTGATTTTTCTAGCAAACAGACATTTTACTGAACAGTCCCAGTTAGTTTATTTCTCTTATCTCGTGGTATTTTAATAGTCTTTATATCAGACCTTAAACATAATAGAAAGAAGTAATAATAAACCATTGATTGTAGTACTAATGGAGGCCTGAAATCCATGGATTATATTGGAATGAAACAAGTTCACAAAACTTATAAATAATTGTTACGCAACAGAATAGAAGCAGAGTGTCTAAGGTTTCAGGCAGTAGCAACACATGTGGAGAAAATGATCAAATTCAAAGAAATAACATTAGATAACACTAGGGGATGAATGAAAAATGAACTGTAATGCCATGAAGAGATGAGAATGAATTTGGGGCAGAATGAAAATTAAAAATAATCACCCAGAGTCCTGACAACAACTGCAGCTAGTTGAGGTTAACTGCCCTCTCTCATTCCAACTTAATCTTCTTATGTAAGAAGAGATTAGATGGAGATAAAAGTTGCTAGGAGAGCAAAAGGGAAGAGAATGTGTGTAATGATTGCTGAAGTATGGCCTCTCTTAATTCATGGCTCCCATGAACTGGGCAATTATCCCTCTAAGCCCACGTGGTAAGTAAAGCAAACAATACCAGGGACAGGATTTTTCAGCTGTTCTCACCCCAAGGTCAGAAAATCTTATCCAAGGACAACATACCTTTGCATGGTCCATGTCTCGCCTGCTGCGATTTCCATAGTAGGCGGGACAGGTAAATTCTGCCCCAAGTTTCCGAATAGAGGCTGAAACTTGTAACTCTGATTCTCCAGAACACGAAAGCATTATTGAAATTGGAATTTGACCTGAGCTAATAGAGAGCCTTTACATGTAATTAATTTTTATATTAGTTTAATATTCCACGTGAAATGTATAGTTGATTTTGATCTCATATCTAGTTACTCAGTACTTAATTGTTGCTTTGTAACAGCTAGGCAGTCAATTACACTGAATTAAACTTGTTCATTTTAATTAAAGTTTGCTGTAATATACATGACAATTACAATGTGGATGGCTTGGTCATGATTTAAAAATCTATACTGCTACTGCCACAATGCATGCTCTCTATCACTGCAACTCCCTGCACTGTTAGTGAAATAACCATTTCAAAATACTAACAAGTTCAAAGCTTTAAAAAAAAGTTGAAAAGAATTGAATATTTTTGGAGGAGTCTAATTTACTAATGTATCCATTAATATCCAAAAATTTATGGGACCGGTATTCACAAAATAGAGTGGTATGTTGCTAAAATATGGAACATTTTGTACTCTGTCTCACAACATTACCCAACCTTAAACGTACTACAGAATTGATTTATTGCAGATTCCTCCCAGCACTAATCACTTCTGAAAGTTGTGCAACAATCTTAATATGAACTGTTGAAAGAAATGCAGTATATCTGATTTACCATAGGTTATTCAATTAAAGCCATTTAAATAAAGAATGCAACTGCAACAGATAATATAGATAAGGGCTAGACCTGACTTCTACATCGAAAGTAAGTAAAATTGTGTCAGTGCGTGTTCAGTTTGTGTATGCACTGTGCTGTTTCACTTACTCCATCATCGATTTCCTTAATGTTGTGGTGAATAGCAAACACTTATAAGGCTGTTACAATGCAATAGATGGCAAAAGTATTATATTTTGGCTTGTGGCATAACATTTTGGGCGTGGTCTCCAATTCTTCCTGCACACAAGCATACTCTGAACCCTTGCAGCACAAAGCAACATCACTCCACGTTGCATTGTGACTTGGGCCTAAATTTTCTGAAAGACGGAGAGCCATCTCCATTGTTAACAAAATGGTGGTAGAGACCCAAATCTGGAAGCCCCATACCCAAATACAGCACCTCCATTTTCACAGGGATGTGTGCAGAACTGGGGGCAGGTTCGGAGCAGCAGATCCCTGGTTCACGGAGGCAAATGCACATGTTTAGGGACAGTTGCCTCAGGCTGATCTGCATTTTGCTAGTGGAATGTCCAAACATAACACATGCACTGGGAGCAGAAGGTCTAAAGCTGCCAGAGTTCTTTGGAATAGTAAGGCACCCTTTTGGAGAGATAAGATGCCCTTTTGGGTACAGTCCTGATATATCTTTGGAAGAGGTAAGATGCCCATTGGGAGAGGTCAAGTGCCCTATTGGATTGTTAAAAGTGGGCATGTGTGTTGTGAATAAATTCATTGCAACTCTCAAGTGCATTGAAACTGTCAATATGCCTGTCAAAAGGCACCATCAAGCAAGCTGTCAAAAGGAATTTTCTAAAGAAGTAGTCAAGAGAACTATCAAAAAAATTTCTAAGGAAGCTGTCGAAGGGAATTGTTAACAGAGTTGCCCAAAGGAAATTTCAAGGCATTTAAATCTCCCGCCTTTTAATTTTCTTTTGACAAAACTGCCTGCAATGTTACAAAAAAAAAGTCAGTGCTTGGTATTTCATTTTGTTGACAGTTGTCCAAAAATTATCATTGCAGTATAATGCTGTCAGACCTTGAGGGAGCTTCGGACTTTAGAGTGCGGGGTGGGGGTGAGTCAGATCTCACGGGGAGGGGAAATCAGGACAGATTGAGAGAGTGGGGGTACATGTTGGAATTTGAGGGCATTGGAATGGCTGAGAAATGTGGAAAGGTCGGATTGGGGATTCAGGCATTTGGGGTTGTGGGGGGAGCAGTTTGGGTCACTTTGGTGGAGTGTCAGGTTGGGTCAGACCACGTCAGAGGGTGGTCTGGATAGGTCAGGGATGGGGGAGTTGGGAGTTCAGGTTGGATTACAGGGTGGATGGCAATGCTATTGGGGCTCAGGGAGACAGGGAATAGGAATACAGTGGGGTGGGTCCTTTGGATGGAATATAGTTGGGGAATGGGTGGAGTCCCCTGAGGGGCTCAGGGTTCTAGTGGGAGTGCCATGGGGGCAGGGGGGTTCAGTTTGGGTCTGTACAATAGTTATCTTTAACTTCCTTACTTTTTCTGGGTGACTATTTGTGTAACAGTTAGAACCATTTAAACGCAATTTAAAATTGAACTTTCAGATGGTTCTCAGAGCAGGACAATTGCCCTTCTGGGAAATTGTCAGGCAACATTTGAACTTCCAAATGGGATTCCCCAGCACATATTTGGGGTACCCTCCCCAATCCGAAGCTGGGAAACTCGGATGTTACAGCCCCAAAGCTGTAATATCCAAGCTTCCCAAACACAGGGTGAAACTAGGTAGCTGGGATAATGAGGATGGGTAATGTGAATTTAGAGCTTGAGGGAACCAGAGGAGTGGTGAGTGCATTAGAATGTGTCATGTTTGCAGGGAAGATCAACTGCTTTTGAGATGAAACCTAGAAATCCTGGGAACCTGACTGAAAAGGAAGGAAGTTTTGAGAAACAAAATACCTACATGCAGGATGTACATTCAATTTCCAAGGATGTACAGTTAATGACAGGTAGTTAACAGCTACCCTAAGTAGCAGCATTACATCAATGGTGTAAGGGCGCTGTAGTGTCAAAGTGGTTAGCACTATTGCCTCATAGCAAGAGGGACCCAGGTTCACTTCTGGCCTTGGGTGACTGTGCAAACTCTGCACATTCTCCCCGCATCTGCGTGGATTCCCCCTGGGGGCTCTGGTTTCCTCCCACACTCTAAAGATGTGCAAATTAGATGGATTGTGCCAAGATATGTAGGGGAATTAGCAGGATAAATTTATAAGGTTATAGGGATAGGGGCTGGGTGAGATAAAAATGTGAGTCTGTGCAGACTGTGCACTGTTGGGAATCCATGAATTCGAAGTTGCAGTGCCATTGGAATCTGTAGCACACCTCCAGTTATGAAATGGAGAGCAGGGCAACTCCACTTCCACGAATGCACAAGCTGCAACTCTAGGGTAAAATGATAATAAATTAAGCAATGAGCACTGAGTCCAGAACTGCAAAGTCATGAACAAGTTTTCACTTTCCTGGGCCAGGGTAAGGTGCTCTTTCGGAGAGTCAGTGTTGATGTGATGGGCCAAATGGCCTTCTTCTGAACTGTAGGGATTCTTTGGTAAATTGCCCTTGACATCATGGCAGCATTTAGCTGAATGTGGCATCAAAGGAACCTTTGCAAGAATTGAATCAAAGGGAATCAGAGGGAAAGTTCTCCCTGTTTGGAGTCATACCTAGCACAAAGGAAGATGGTTCTGGCTGTTGGAGGTCAATCATCTCAGTTCAAGAACATCACTGTCGGAGTTCCTCAGGTTTGTGGCCTAGACCCAACCATCTTCAGCTGCTTCATCATTGTCCTTCCTTCCATCATAAAGTCAGATGTTCAGTGATGATTACATTATGTTCAGCACCATTTCCAACCCCTCAGATACTGAAGCAGTCCATGCCCAAATGCAGTAAGACCTGAACAATATCCAGCCTTGGGCTTCAGGTAGCAAGTACCAGTCAATGACCACTGTTACGATCTCAGTTGATACCATTACTGGATAAGTTGGATCCCATGATAGAATCCGGCTTGATAGATCCTAACGTTTGTTTTTTGTTTAGAAATGTGGAGAGTAGCTACTGAACTGAGTCACGGGAGTCAGCTTGATGTTTTTTTTTTAAAGAGAATTATACATTTATTCATGTTAATACCTTTACAGATATATACAGATTCATAAGGACAAGTTACAAAATCTACCCCATTACTTAATGTTCTCAGTAAGTACACAGTCCATGTAAAACAACAGGCCAACAGTGGTCAGATACCCCTGCACTCTGAAACCAAGTGACAGATGCCACCCAATACAACTACTATGGATTTCTCATCAACTTCCTCGATGCTTGTCACACTCTGAGCCAACTCTCTCATTGGAAAATTTGGGTGCGACCTTCCCAAAAATTGGCAGAGAGGGGGATCAGGCTAGAAAGGTTGTGTGAATCTCTCAGGTTTCACAGCCGGCTTTTCTCGCCAGATCGAATGGCACTCTGTTCAATTTGGCACAGTTCACACAGCCAGCTGAAGGGGCAGGGCCTAAAACACCAGGCCCCAATCTCAAAGTGTAATTAAAGGGATCTCCTACCAAATGGACATCAGAGTTCCTGGTAAATAAGGGGAATACTCCCTGCCACACACATATTGTAAAATGAAATTAGACCTTTTTTAACCCATAAAAAGCAAATATAAATTAAAGTACTTTATTCTTAGTTCTCAAATACAAATACAACCTACTTCTTTTGGGGTCCATAATACCAGCTGCAAAAAGAGGATCTAGCCATTGCCCATTTGACATTTAATGATTTTACCATTGCTGAATCCCACACTATCAACATCCTATGGGTAGCATTAACCAGAAACTGAATGGACCAGCTATATAAATACTGTAGCTACAAGAGTCGGTCAGAGGCTAGGAATCCTGTGGCGAGTATCTCACCTCCTAACTTCCCAAGGCCTGTCCACCATCTACAATGTATAAGGGAGGACTGTGATGGAATACTGTCCAATTGCTTGGATGAGTGCAGCTCCAAAAACACTCAAGAAGCTTGATGCCATCCAAGATAAAGAAACCTACTGAATTGGCACCCCATCCACAAACGTTAATTCTCTCTACCACCAATGCACAATGGCAGCAGTGTGTACCATCCAGAAGATGCACTGCAGGAAGTCACCAAGGCTCCTCAGACAACACCTTCCAAATCCACAACCATTATCATCTGGAAGGATAAAGGCAGCAGACACATGGGAACATCATCTTCTGGAGGTTCCCCTCCAAGTTGCTCACCATCCCAATTTGGAAATATATCTCCATTCCTTCACTGTCATTGGATAAAAATCTTGGAACTCCCTCGCTAGCAGCACTGCGCTGGGATATTTGGCCTTGGAGGGAGTGCAGAGGAGGTTTACTAGGCTGATACCGGAGTTGAGGGGGTTGAGCTATGAGGAGAGGCTGAATAAACTAGGCTTGTACTCGTTAGATTTTAGAAGAATGAGGGGAGATCTCATTGAGACGTATAAGATGATGAATGGGATGGATAGGATAGCGGTGGAGAGACTCTTCCCACTCAAAAAAGACAGTAGGACTAGGGGGCACAGCCTCAAGATAAAGGGGAGGCGGTTTAGAACGGAGTTGAGGAGGAACTTCTTCACTCAAAGGGTGGTGAATCTCTGGAATTCTCTGCCCGTTGAAGTGGTGGAGGCTGCCTCGCTAAATATTTTTAAGAAGCAGGTTGATGGGTTCTTGATAAGAGAGGGGATTAAGGGTTATGGGGAGAGGGCGGGAAAGTGGAACTGAGCCACGACAGATCAGCCATGATCTTATTGAATGGCGGGGCAGGCTCGAAGGGCTAGATGGCCTACTCCTGCTCCTGCTCCTATTTCTTATGTTCTTATGTATGTGTACCTACAGCACACTAACTGTAGCAGTTAAAGAGGGCAGCTCATCACCAGCATCTCAAGAGCAAATAGGAATGAACAATAAATGCTAGTGATGCCACATCCCATTAATGAATTATAAAAATGGTAGCTGAATGGGTGTTCTATGAATACCCTCATGGCAATGCTGGCGCCATCAATCATACCCTGGACTAATCCATGGCAAATCTTACGAAATGGGCTGCTTTGTTCTAAAAAAGTGACTTGATGAATGCAAGATTACATGACTCTTCAGCTGATGTTGCAGAAACCCCTGAAACTGCTCAAAACCATCCATGCTGAAGAAATTGCAACAGCCATCCTGCAACCCGACACAAAATCAGCTTCTTCCCTACTGCCAGACTTTTGAATGGACCTACTTTATATTAAATTGCTCTTTCTTTACTCCCTAGCTATAACTTTACATTCTGCATCCTCTCCTTTCCTTCTCCCCTATGTACTGTATGAACAGTATGTTTTTGTCTGCATAGTGCACAAGAAACATGACTTTTCATTGTATTCTGATGCGTGTACCAATAATAAATCAAATCAAATCACAGCCTTGGGGAGGGAAGGGCTGGTAGATGAGTGTGGCTGAAGATCTTTATGCAGCAGATCACAGAGCTGCCTTACTGGCTCTTTGCTGCAGTGAAGTCTTGTACATAATCCCTCTGAGATGTCCAGATATGATCTGTGTTAATTTTCTCAGATTGGGGGATGTTGAAGGTGAAGTGTATCATCTGATGAGCTGCATCTTTGAAAAGTGCCTGACTCAACTTAGCACAGTCCTGTGCTCTTCCATTATAACAATACAATATGACCTGTCCTGAGGAAATACCATACATTTCTCCTCCTGATTTGCCCTCATTGTCCAAGGCAAAGAGAGGGGGTGGGTGCGCAATCTGGCCCATAAAAACCAACCAGTCAGAATCAGATGGAAACTTTGTAGGGATAAGTGCAATGTAAAAGAAAAATCAAAATCAAAAAGCTTTTCCAAGTTGCAGAAATCCCCGTGTGAAGTTTTCAGTCTCTTCAAGCTCATAAACTCCCCACGTCTGTTTGTAACTCTGCTGCTACACCGCCTTCTAGCCCTCGCACATATAGGAATGGGGTGAATGAGGTCAGTGGGAATTCAATTAAGCAGTACACAGGAATGGTCAAAAAGCACAACCAAATGCAGGATGAAGCAGAGGCATGGACGAGGTTAAAAAATTCACGAGTAGTGGAAACAGCTTCCATAAGACCATAGAATGTAGAAGCAGAAGTAAGCCATTTGGCCCATCGAATCTGCTCCGCCATGCAGTGAGATCATCACTGACCTTACCCGAGATCATTGCATTCCACCCAAACTTGCTCAGCAATAAAGATTTCCGATGGCATTTATAGATCATTGATCCAACAGTGAATAAATTTATCTTCCAGGAATTGCATAGCAATTAATGTGACTATTTAATACCCTAACATGAATATTTCCACTGATTCAAGGTGTTGAAAGTGTCTTAAAACAGGAGCTGCTTATTCACAGCTGGCAATGTTGCTTTTTGGTAATCAGTTCATCTACCTGGATGTGAGATTCTCCGTGTTGCTGCAGAGTTTATCATTTACAAGCATTCTAAAAAAACTTCATTGGAATAGTCAATTAGCTGGTCAAGTTGCTAAAGTCCTGGATCTGGACATCTCCTTGTTCTTGTGGAAAGATCCAACATTTGCAGAATGCAGAACCTCTTGCTTCGATTTAGTTTAGAAACTTTTATTTTTGTTTTTTTTAATTCTATCTTCACTGATTATTACTATTGCTACCTACATTTTTGACATTATACAGGGGAAAGCTGCGCAAGTAGTGTTATTTGATTGCCCACTTAGAACATAGAACATAGAACATAGAACATTACAGCGCAGAACAGGCCCTTCGGCCCACGATGTTGCGCCGACCAGTTACAAAAACAATGACCCACTAGCCTATACCAATCCCTTTTCGTCCATAAACCTATCCAGAGATCTCTTAAACGCCCCCAAACTAGACGCATCTACAACTGCAGCAGGCAGGGCATTCCAATCCCTCACCACCCGCTGGGTAAAGAACCTACCCCTGACATCCGTCCTGTAGCTACCCCCCCTTAATTTAAAGTCATGCCCCCTCGTGCTAGCTTTCTCCATCCGAGGAAAAAGGCTATCACTATCCACCCTATCTAAACCCCTAATCATCTTATATGTTTCAATAAGATCCCCTCTTAGCCGCCTTCTTCCCAACGAAAACAACCCTAGATCCCTCAGTCTCTCCTCATAGGACCTCCCCACCATACCAGGCAACATCCTAGTAAACCTCCTCTGCACCCTCTCCAACGCCTCCACATCCTTCTTGTAATGCGGGGACCAGAACTGCACACAGTACTCCAAGTGCGGCCGCACTAGAGTAGTGTACAGTTGCAACATTACACTGCGACTCCTAAATTCAATCCCCCTACCAATAAACGCCAAGACACCGTACGCCTTCTTGACAACCTTATCTACTTGATTCCCAACTTTCAGGGATCTATGTACACACACACCTAGATCCCTCTGTTCATCCACACTATTCAAAGTCCTCCCGTTAGCCCTATACTCGACACATCTGTTGCTCCTACCAAAGTGAATTACCTCACACTTCTCCGCATTAAATTCCATCCGCCACCTCTCGGCCCAGCTCTGCAACCTATCTAAGTCTCCCTGCAGACTATGACACCCTTCCTCACAATCTACCACACCTCCAACTTTGGTGTCATCAGCAAATTTACTAATCCACCCAACTATACCCTCATCCAGATCATTAATAAAAATTACAAACAACAGTGGCCCCAAAACAGATCCCTGAGGCACACCACTCGTAACTGCACTCCATGATGAATATTTACCATCCACCACCACCCTCTGTCTCCTATCTGATAGCCAATTCCTAATCCAACTTCCTAGATTACCCACAATCCCATACATCTGCATTTTCTGCAGAAGCCTACCATGGTGAACCTTATCGAACGCCTTACTAAAATCCATGTATACCACGTCAACTGCCTTACCCCCATCCACCTCTTTGGTCACCTTCTCAAAAAACTCAATAAGGTTAGTAAGGCACGACCTACCTGCTACAAAACCATGCTGACTATTTCTAATCAATTCATTACACTCCAAATAACTATAAATCCTATCCCTAATAATTTTTTCTAAAACCTTGCCCACAACAGAAGTAAGACTCACCGGTCTATAATTCCCGGCAAAGTCTCTGTTCCCCTTCTTAAACAATGGGACAACATTCGCTATCCTCCAATCCTCCGGGACTACACCAGAGACCAATGACGACCTGAAGATCTGAGCCAGAGGCTCTGCAATCACCTCTCTAGCCTCCCAGAGAATCCTAGGGTAGATCCCATCCGGACCAGGGGACTTATCTATTTTCAGCCCCTCAAGAATTTCCAGCACATCCTCTTTATCAACCGTAATACTTTCTATTTTACACCCCTGCGACCCAATGTCCTCCTCAGCTATATTCATGTCCCCCTGCGTGAACACCGAAGAGAAATATTGAATATTAGCAGAAGAATATTAGCAGAAGAACAAATAAAAAGAGAATAATTTTTTGTTACACTTTCCCCTTTTCTCATTGCATGCATTAAGTTTCTCCATAAGTAACATATCTAGTTTGAACTTACTCCACAGGTCACTACGTAATTGAAATATTTACATCAGTTAATAATGCAGCAATAGAGATCACGCACCTTCCTTTATGTCTCATCCATAGCACAGGCTGTTCTCTTCATAGTCAAATCAAAGGAATACATTAAAGAGTTCACGTTAGGCAGTTTCACTTATTGTAGAATAAATTAAATTTTATGATGAATTTGTTAATACATTTTCTTTAAAATATAATGGTGATTAACAGTATTTTTCCCAATTCTCATTATAAGATGATAAACTGGAAAAAAACACCTCCAATGCTCAGTAACTTCAGGGCATGAATTTATCAAAGGAACTAAAGGAGAGATTAGTTTTATTTTAAATTATACAAAACATTGTTAGCATGTACAACTGCAGAAACAATGATATAAATCAATTCTGTAAATGCTTTTAAAAGTGGACTGGATAATTATTCCAAAAAGAAAAATATTGAAAAGTGCTAGGGAATGGGCTGACATTATGCAGTATAGTTCCTTCTCTGATGCAAAATCCTTGAGGTAGATCTTCCCCCTTGAGTGTTTCAGCAGAGAACATAGAAAAATATGCCAAGGAATGCTGGATGCCCTTACAGAACCCAATGGCTTTTCAATGGGCAGCATGGTGGCACCGTGGTTAGCACTGCTGTCTCAGAGCACCAGGATTCAACTCTGGCCTTGGGTGACTGTCTGCGTGGAGCTTACACATTCTTCACATGTCTGTGTGAGTTTCCTCTGGATGCTCCAGTTTCCTCCCATCCTCCAAAGATGTGTGGTTTAGGTTGATTGATCATGCTAAATTGACCATTAGCGTCAGGGGGATTAGGAGGGTAAATAGGTGAGGTTACGGGGATAGGGCCTGGTGGGATTATTGTCAGTGCAGGCTCAATTGGCCAAATGGCCTTCTTCTGCACTGTAGGGATTCTATGATTCACTCTATTTAATTTCAATTCTACCTGCTAGATTTTTTTTCAGCAAGTCTGCACATCAGGCAGCGCACAATGGACAGTTAATTAGGACAATCACTGACCACAAGTTTCATGGATAACAAAATAAAGTAATTTGGTATGATCCTCTTCTATTTGATGCATTCTCCAAATGAATGAAACTAGACCACTGGTGGATAACCTGCAGCCCAGACGCCACATGTGGCCCATCTGGGTTCAGAGTGCAGCCCATGAGACATTTTGTTGACTATTGCCCAGGCACAGGGTTGTCACATTCCACTGATTTCCATCTGCGTTGTTTTATTCCTACCAGTATGACTGAAGTAATATACAAGGGCAAGTGAAGTGAGGTGCATGCTGATTGCATGCCACATTGGTTGCAGTGGCTCTCACAGTCAAAGTGTAAATATTTCTTTTGTTTTTATCATTTCAAGTTGATGACAGTTCTATCAATAAATAAATGATTAAGCATTTTTGATAACCCTATGAAATATTTGGCGTGTTTTAAATATATTTAATCTCATTCATGGGTGTATGATTAGTGTACAATCTCTATTTCATTCTTGTGGCCCACTGAGATGAAGAAGGGCGCACTCACTAGCCTAGATTGCCCATCACTGATTGAGATTGAAAGAAAACTTGCAGATTCTAACTTGAAGATGAAGAATGGCATTTGTATCTTACTCACCTGATCACCCTGGCATTACCTCCAACTTCAGAGCATCTTGGATTTGACTGCTTCCCCAGTCAATTGAACTGATTCACTAGCTACCAATAAGGTTTAATACATGTTAGTTCATGTTGCTTTCTCAGGTAAGATCTTTGCATAAGTTTGTAAAAATTTCACAGGTCAATAGAAACTACATTGACTTGTTTTCCTCCTTTCTTCAACTTATCCAGCCATTTTCTATTAAAATATTAAGTAGCAAACAGTTTACTTTCCTTTTATGGTTTTCACATTCATTGCAGGCATTGCCAAGAGAAGCATGCTTCATGTGTGCATGTGTCAAATAGGATAATACCCTTAAGCTCAAAATCTATTTATAGAAGAGCAATTCACCGATTTATTTAACAGTAAATTGTAGAACACAGGTCTTTGATCAGAAAAAAGCGAAGTCAGAATCTGTTGGATATTTTATTGGGCAAATTGCGAGGGTGCAAAATAATATTTTGTATAAATTTTGAAGCTATTTTGGGTGGTTTGGGACTCCCTCAGTTATGGCAAGGTTCACTGACACTAAGCTGTTAAAGATGCCTGGAAGCAGGAGCTTCCTGGTTCTGTTGTAAGGTTCACTGAATTTGAAATGTCTTCTAGTACTTCAACCATAGATAATACCATCCAGCTTGGATCAGATATGTTTAATTAGATTCAGTGGAATGCAGAGTGAAAACTTTGAATTGCTGGAAGGGATACAGAATAGAAAAGACTGTCAGTGATGTGAGAATTGTTAAATAAACTGGATCTGGGAATGGTGTGTTTTTTTTATTCCTGCGGTATGTAATTGACAGGTTTTATTTTCCTAGCTTAGCTTCTTGCATTAGATTGTTTCAAACTTCAGCAGAATGGGCCAAATTATGATAGTAAATATGAACAATTCATTAGTGCAATTTCAATCCTCAGTAGAATTTAAAATGATATTTAATCGAAATAGTCGTAAACAACCCTGATTGAAGTACAGCGAGAGGTCTACATTGTACATAATCTATCTTAACGTTCAGAGCAGTCACTGGCTGCCAGGCTGCTGGAGTTTACATGTTGCTTGTTAAAAACATATCAGGATGCAGACACCTCAAGAGTTGAGTTGGCTTTTTTTTTGCTTTTAAGTAGCTGCAAGCAACATTTGGAATGGAACAGGTGATGCAATGACATTGTTGTTACCTTGTTGTGGTACCTGAAACTTTTCACAGGAGATAGATTCACACCTTCACATGAAAAAGCTACAGTTTCAAACATCTGCGTACAGGCGAACATCATTTCAGCTCATTGTCCATGAGGCAGCTTCCTGAATGGAGTTTTAATGAATCCTTTCCTGCTCCATGTTAAATCCTCTACACACAGCAGGGTACCCAGAGATGGTTAATACGAAGTGTTGTTTCTGAACATACCAAACCACCCACATGCGACAGATTTTGTCAGAGGTGGTTTTGGTGATGTGGTTGTCTTGTATCATCGCTGTCTTGGTGGTAGATTCTAAATGCGTTTATTATTCATAAACACAGTGGATTAAAAATATATCTAGAATAATCTCATTGTCACAGCAGCCACGTATCTTCTGAAATAGTTATTGCCTGTGATCTATTGCTTCTGGGTCAATTCTCAAATTGACAATTGAGAGCCATAAAAAAAATCTACATTTGGTGCCTGGCATCTGTATATCAATCACAGTCTCTCTTCAATATCTTTAGATTCTTCCAGGTACTCCATATTTTAACCTTTTATTTTCCATTTCCCAGGCTCCTCACATTAGCTTCTGACTCTGAGGCAAGAGCAGCAGGTGAACAACCAGTTCCGAGGCTACATCAATGCAGTGTTGAAATGATTGCTAGGAGACAGCAAAGTGATCCTGGACAATTCTTGACAGGATGCGACAGAAATACAGAGACATTCCATTGGGTGCTGTACTTAAACCTGCCAGTACAAAATAATGTTGAGGTCGAGGAGGTAAATTTTACAATATTTGCTGGCAAGGGGCTTAAAGCCTGGTAGGTGTGTTATACATGCAGCATAGTGCATATAGTGGGCGCCACAGTGGTGAGCACTGCTGCCTTGCAACATCAGGGATACAGGTTCGATTCCCAGCTTGAGTCACTGTCTGTGCACAGTCTGTACATTCTCCCTGTGTCTGCTTGGGTTTCCTCTGGGTGGTCCAGTTTCCTCCCTCAATCCGAAAGATGTGTCAGTTGCACGCCAGGGCTACAGCTGACCTGGGCACAAAAACCACAGCACCCCGGATCCAGGGCCCACCATTTATGCTGCCCTCTACAATCTCACACACACAAAGATGCCACAGCACAACTACCGTGCAATATTTACAAATATGCAATTTATGGGTAATGATTATGGTTAGTAAAAGGTTAGTGTGAGGCTATGGAACAAAGTCCCTGCAAATTCTCAAAGCATCATATTCAGGTACCCAATTACCTTCCCGAGGTTTCTCTATCCAATGGTATTGGAAACATCCTCCTCTCTTCCCCCAGATACCTCGGCATCCCCTGCCCTCCCTGTCCATCCTCCATCTCCTTAGTAACTTTTCACCAATTTCTGGTTACAACCAATAGCTGTCAAATTTTCTCTTTCCCAGGTTCTAGTATGCAAAGGCTATAGCAAACCCATGACAAAATGTACTTTTACCCAAGGGCATTCAATTAATTTTGGTTTAGACAGCATTATATATTCAGGAACCCATTCTATCAAAGGTGGAGAATGAAAGCAAGGTGAAATGCTTAGCAACATCGTGACCTCCATCCAATCTCACTATACTGAACAGAAAAGTATTTTTTGGTCCACCATTCTTTCATCAAAAGGAAACATTAACATGCATGTTATACTGATGGAATCCAATCATACAACTGTAATATAAAATATTTAGTGAATTAGTTATTTACATTTTTATTTACTTGTTTACATGTTTAGATAATGATATATTTGAGGCACAGTGGGCTGGATTCTCTGACTTCACCCGCAGGTGGGAGTCTCCAATCCTGCTGCGGTGAACTGAGATTTGGATGAGCATCAAATTCTACATTCTCACTGGCATCAGGGTGTGAACAACCAGAGAATTCTGGCTATCAGGGTGGCATTTTGAAAAGCAGTTTTTCCAAGGCAACTTTCACGATATGAATATATATCGCAGTATGAACATTGTTTCTTGTATGCTTTACAGAAAAAACAATGTTTCTCTCTGTATAAAAGTACTTCTCACTGTATCTCAAAACATGTGACAATAATAAATCAAATCAAAAATACTTGCACTGAAGCTAAATATGCTTTAAATACTCCTGTTGCTCTTTTAAATAGGTTCTGCAGATTATTTTTATAGTTAAAGGACATTAAAAACTATTTTCCCCTTTTCTCCTGTACATTCAAATGTACATTTGTGGCTGAACACCAGATAATACAGTTTCAATTTGTGTTAAAGCACATTTGGAATTCTCCTTTTAAAGATCTTTGGTCTTATTATTAAACATAAGTGTCATGGTGTTCCTCACTAGGCTGTTGGGCAACTTGCTGTTATTCAGTGGAGATTCTCTAGCCAAAGTAGTTACAGGCAGGAGTGGCTGCTCGGTGCCAGACACTGGAGGATGGGAGCCTGCCCTTCGTCTTTCACAAAGCTCTGTCAGATGAAAGGGAACAAGGCAGACAGGTGGATCAGAGGCAGAGTGACCTCCTGATCTGGGCATTTCACTGTTAAAACATCTTGACATTGAGAGTCTGTAGCTATCCCTCTGTGATTTCACTTCAGAGTTGGAATACAAATCCTGTTAGTACAGTCCACTGTCACAGTATGTCTCAGTTATACAGACTATCCGAGTTACAAGTACATGGGAGGCACGGTGGCACAGTGGTTAGCGTTGCTGTCTCACAGCGCCAGGGACCCGATTTAATTCCCGGCTTGGGTCACTGTCTCTGTGAAGTTTGCACATTCTCCTCTTGTCTGCGTGGGTTTCCTCCGAGTGCTCCAGTTTCCTCCCACACTCCAAAGATGTGTGGGTTAGGCTGATTGGCCATGATAAATTAACCCCAATGTCAGAGGAATTAGCAGGGTAAATACGAGGGGTTATGGGAATAGGTTCTGGGTGGGATTATGGTTGGTGCACTCGATGGACTAAATGCAGTGTAGGGATTCAAAGTTTCTATGTTCCAATTTTGACAACAAAACAATCTACAGTAGCAGCAATTTATTGTCAGTAAAAAGCTCTCTCAAGGTCAAGATATGATGCGATTGTTAAGGGATTAATTTCAACATGTAATTATGTGGTAGCCTTTCTCCCTCATTGCGAACCACATTTTCACTCTCTGCTCACTACCTCTCCCTGATACATGACACGTTTGAGAAAAACAGATATGGAAAATGGAGAAAAAGATATGTTGAGACAATTCGTTGTGCTTGTTTTGCAACTTGCTGTGCGAACTCTTACCATCCTTTTCCAGAACAAGCTTTTAACTCTTGTAAAATTTTTGGTTTCATCTTCCCCTCCACCTTTTGTGGTTGCTACCAAGCCATTACATGTGGGATGATCTGCATTACAAACTGAATATTAAGTTAAGCCATGCAAACTTATCAATTAAGGGAGCCTGACATAATGAAGAAGGAAGTGTGTATTACACAAGTGCACACTGTCCTACATAATTAGATGAGGGGGATCTTTGTTATTGTAAGTGGAGCATCATGTCCTGTCCCTCGCGTCTTCTTACCTTGTTTACTGGTGGTGACATAACTGGAGCACATCCGGCTGTGGGTGGGGATGTACGCTCAGCGATCCGTTTGGTGAGCCCTAAATTTGGAAATCAAAATTTGGAACTTTGCCCTCTGGTTTTCTGGGCCAACTAGTTTCTGCTTGTGCTTGCAAATCGAAAATAACTATTAAATTAGAACAAAGGATCCACGGAGCCTTCACTGACAACCCTCCTGGTTACTTACATTTTCTGGCTCTATACGTTACAAGAAAAACTACGGATCCTTTTTAAACAGTGACAGATGCATGACAACCAAATATTCAAATCTCATTCACATCTCACTTGCATGTGATCAATGTAAATATGCAGGAATGTAACACTCATCAACAGTGTCATAGAAAGCAAGTATGCAGCAAATTCCATAGGTGTTAATGCACAAGTCGGTGTTGGTCATATTATATGTATTTATATCACCACATAATTTTAGCCAGCAGCTTTCTCAATTGAAGAAATGATACAGCCAAATGTTATCATAGTAATGATAGGCCACTTTCTTTAAGTTGTCCAGATTTGAACAAACAAACAACACATGTTACATTCATTACACAGGCCAGTGCAGAATTGGCCATATGTTGATGCCACAGTACAAGGCCGTGCTTTAAAAAAAATGGATTCAGACAAGACAAAAAGTGTCCTTAAGAGCTTTTAAAGGTAGCATTGCAAAACACATTCAGAATAAATCATTAGAGTCAGGCATATGCTATCTTAATTTACAGGACGTGATGTTTAACTAGTCAGTACATTTTCAGCACCTAATATTTCACCCTTAGGCTTTTTAAGTAAAGATGGATTTTGCTGTCACATCAGATGAAAATATTCCTATGAAAAATGTGCGTGATTGCATAAAAAAAAGCTAGAATTTGTAACCTTTAAAGGATCTTAACTTCAGAAAAGTTAATCAGATCTGAATGATTCAAAGCATTAAAAATACCACAGTAAAAAAGGAAAAGAAATAGAATGTGGGGTGAAGAGATAAAAAAAACAGAATACTTTCCAGTTCTACACCTCCTACTCCATTTACAATTAAAACCACAGCTAGTTTGTAATATTAGCATTTACTGTTTATGGCACAACATAGACTCACAATATGCTTCAGTTTGATTTCAATGGTACAGCTTACAGTTTCTAACGGTTGTGCTGACATTGCAATCAGATACAACGTACATGTTCTAATCTTAGCTAAGCTCTCACTTACTTACCTTTACAAACAGGAAGGGGTCAATTTTCATTCAGCCATCAGATCAGCCCTAGATACATGAAGTAACCATGAAAAATCAGGAGAGGCTGTGTCCATTTTGATATGATGTGGAGATGCCAGCACTGGACTGGGGTAAGCACAGTAAGAAGTCTTAATAAACCTGTTGGACTTTAACTTGCTGTGATGAGACTTCTTACTCCATTTTGATAGTCAGGTCTCATTATCTTTTCACAAGTCAGCTGCCTATGAATTTACCAACATTCGCAGATGACTTGCCAATATGTGGGACCAGGATCATTAAAATATAATGCTCTTCTTCTGAAAGTTAGGGAATCAGGTTCACATTATAGCATTGGTGCAGTCACACTTGTTTCATCTTGAATTCAGTCTAGACAGGATTTCCTTAGGGCTGTCTGTTACCCTCAGAATTATGGCAGAGACTGTTATTCATAAAAGAAACATTATTATTTATTTACAGATCTATGTGCATTGCAGAGCTCTACACAAGCTTGCAATTCTGCTTCCTGCCAGATGTGACTTAATCATGTGACACTGCATCATCATTACATCAGTGGTTATATCAATATCAGGTGCTTGTGTCAGTGTCAGGTGATCCTGATGTTAACCCTTTACTCTACATCTAACCCCACCCCCCCCAAGCCTTTATCCCAGCTGCATGCATCCTCCTACATCTCCCCACTAAAGTCTCAAACTTCAAAGGGTTAGAATCTGCAGTGCTTTGACCAATCTCTCCAATCATTTCTTGATTTCATTTCAAGGTTAAGGAGGAACTCTCATCATTCAATAGCAGTGTCTGAATGTCTTCCACCTGGGTAGTTGTAAAATTTCTACTTGTTTCTGGTTCCTTGTCTCCATCTGGATTTAAATAGTATGTCCCAGGTTCCATTGGTTTCCTTCCCAATGATTTCATTTCGTTCCATTTGATATTTCCCTGTTCTGACTCAATTCTATAAGATCTTGGTTGTGGGGCACTTTTTATGACAGTGTATTCTTTCTGTTAACCTCATATTCAGATTCTTTCCCAGGAATGTAGCACTTTCAAGTCTCATGCTCTCTCTCTCTCTCTCTCTGTTGCTCCTCATGCTTCCGAACTTACTCATGATCATCTGAGGTAGCGTTAGAATGCAGTGTTTGTTGCACAGCCAATGGCAAGAACAAGTATTTCAGCAGTGAGGTTCCGTAGTTAAGAAAGACTAAGTTAAATCTTTATCTTTTAGGGTTAGATTATACTCTGTGTTCAGATTTCCTAAACCTGAAAATAGCAATGAAAATTGATTTCTGGATACATTATTGGACCATTCTTTAGCAATTTCATCGACTTTATAAATCAGCCTCAGCAGCAAGCTGTTTTCTGCTCATTAACCATGTCTCCTGGTTTGACAAAACATACAAGGATTCAATAATTTCTTTATTCTTATATCTTTAACTCACCAATTATTGGCCTATTGCTTTCAGTATAATCCCTCCTGGGCCCAGCATCTGGATGGAGGACAGCTATACTGTATTACTTCTAAGCCACTTCATCGGATGATACCGAAACACCTAGAATCATAGAAACCCTACAGTACAGGAAGAGGCCATTTGGCCCATCAAGTCTGCATCGACCACAATCCCACCCAGGCTCTACCCCATATTCCTAAATATTTTACCTACTAATCCCTCTAATCTATGCATCTCAGGACATTAAGGGGCAATTTTAGCATAGCCAATCAATCTTGTCCGCACATCTTTGGACTGTGGGAGGAAACCGGAGGAAACCCACACAGACATGGGGAGAATGTGCAAATTCCACACAGACAGTGACCCAAGCCGGGAATCAAACCCAGGCCCCTGGAGCTGTGAAGCAGCAACGCTAACCACTGTGCTACCTGCACAGTATCTAACTTGAATTCTGTGGGGTGACATCAATTTCTAACTTAATGTTCCAGTAGTATTTTTGGTTTCATTAACTTCCCTATAGGCATTATTTGTTTCTTCTTGGATTTGCACTTTCTCTTTCTTCCTATGAGCTACTTGTACTTTCGATCAGCAGACAATTTTACAATGTCCTGGTGTACCACCATTGTAACACTCTGCTCCCACTGCTGAATATTCTTCCCACATTTATAGGATTGTCCCACCAGACTGAGAATATCTCAAGATGGCGGTGCTTGGCATTCTTTTTACCAATGTTATGAGCAATTTTATGTGCTTCATTGCACTCCCTCCTTTTGTCTAACAAATTGAACATAAGAACATAAGAAATAGGAGCAGGAGTAGGCCATCTAGCCCTTCGAGCCTGACCCGCCATTCAATAAGATCGTGGCTGATCTGTCGTGGTTCAGTTCCACATTCCCGCCCTCTCCCCATAACCCTTAATCCCCTCGCTTATCAAAAACCCATCAACCCGCGTCTTAAAAATATTTAGCGAGGTAGCCTCCACCACCTCAGCAGGCAGAGAATTCCAGAGATTCACCACCCTTTGAGTGAAGAAGTTCCTCCTCAACTCCGTTCTAAACCACCCCCCCCTTTATCTTGAGGCTGTGCCCCCTAGTCCTACTGTCCTTTCTGAGCAGGAAGAGTCTCTCCACCTCTATGCTATCCATCCCATTCATCATCTTACACGTCTCAATGAGATCTCCAACCAAATTGGTTGGCTTCATTCTCTTTTTTTCTCTAAGAAACACTACTTTCTCCATGAACAACCATTTTCTTGAGCTTCCAAAACCTGATCTGTCAGGGTATTTGTACCACCTTTGTAAGAGTTAAATCTTACCTCATGTGAAGCATAAAATATGTTGACATGTGACACTGAGCCGGCAGTGGGCAGATGAGAAGCTGATAGAGTGGCAAAACAGCAGGGGAACTGATGATGATTTGATGGGTGGAAAAGATAAGAAAGTATTTAGCCGTTACGATAATTATGGATTACTTGCTCTTGTCATGTGGTCAACAGTCCACTAATCTGTAAATCAGAGTTAGAAAGCTTCACTTCTGTTGTGTAGAATTGACACAACTAAAGAAATCAGTAGACTGGGAGATTCACCCGATGGCAACAGTGGTTAAAAGTCTCACCAAATTAGCAAAAAGCACTCTCTTCACAAAATTGGAGACAAAGAGCAGTTTTTGACAGTTGTCTCTAGACAAAGAGTCCAGACTGTTAACAACTTTTGTCACCGCATTTGCTCGTTATTGTTTTAACAGGTTACCATTCGGAATTGCAAAAGATCTGATAGGGCTTCATCCAAAAGGTCAACTATTACACAATCATATATTAACTCTCCTCTGAGGATCCTATTTTCCATGAGGTTATTTATAAATAAATCCATGCATTCACCCAGTTTTTGTTTCCTCATTAAATTAAACTCACACAATGATCAGTTTTTTTGAACATTGAATTTCACAATGATTGGCTGAAAAAAATTATCATATGAACATGAAACCATATCCACTTCCTACCTTGCTATTATGTCAACCGTAGTAGCCCCTACGTACTGACCTGATCCCTTAGTTTGTTCTCAAGCAAACCTGAAACTGTTTGATATCTCGACCTGCTACTAGCTTTCCATGCTTTGAAATGGTTCTGCAAGTGACAATATAGACACCATACTTACTTTGGATCTGTTGCTGCTTCAGAGATCTGGCTTTTTGACTGTGATCTGGGTCGCTGTCTTCTGGACTTATGGACTCTTACATCAGCAGCAAGCACTTTGCTCCATTCACAAGTGAGTCTTCTTTCTTTTATTCTTCTTGACCTTTCTTTTGGAGGTTTGTAGGTTTTTCTTCTTTTGGAGCTTTACTTGACCTTTATATTTTGCTCTCTACCACCATGTTTGGTCAAGAATTTGGGGTGTTCATAGGGTTTCTTTAGGTTTACCTCTTACACTAAGAATGCTAACATAGACTGTTTTTTTGACAAAACCATTCTATGATCTATGTACATCTCGATGCTCTACACAAGGTTCCCACCAGATCTCATGATTACTTAATCATGTGACATTGCATCATAGTTATGTTAATATCAGGTGTTCCTGATATTAACACTTTGCAGCTGCTGCCAGTCTTTATCTCAGCAACATACATCATCTCACAGCACTGAGCATCAGCAATGTTCTATTTCGAGATGCAGCCCAGGATATTTTAGAGTAGGAAGTGATGACATACAAAGACCTCAGTGAAGTTTCACATTCCTAGGGCAGACCATGCAGCAGGCTTGGAAGTAATCTCAGAGTACGCCTGCCTTACGCCAAGGGCATAAGCTTCAAAGCAGCAAAAAATGTAATGATAAGTTTGGTCAAGACAGGAATTATTTCTTGTCATGACTCCCTCACTGAATCAAATTGTACATTACTTACCCCGATACTACCCTTGGCATTCCCATCCCCTTTTACAGGATCTCAATACAAGATAAGCTTTCTCTAATTTGATTTACAGATTAGAAGACTCGTGTCCACACAACAAGCACAAGTAGTGTATCATTATCACTATAAATTGAAACACACCTTATCTGCTCCACCTTTCTAATCCCCATCAACCCCCACCCTGAAGTTTTGTAACTCTGTAACACCTTCCCATCTTCCCACTGCTTGCTCAATGTCACACACGTGCATGTTTTAAGCCTCATATTGAGATTTCTGGCACAATGCCAGGGAGCAAGCAGGAACAACTGGAGACATTGCTCACTTCTAGATCCTCAATCCAATGCAGCAGGAAGTCTTGGATATTCAGAAGCCTCTTAGTCTCAGAGAGCGACAGCTGGCAGATGTCAGTTGCAAGTTCTGCAGCTTGTTCTCTCTTCAATTTGATGTCAATGTGCTCCTCCTTCAGGGAGCTGCTCCAGCTCTTGGTGTCTCATCACTTGCACATGTATGAGGAGGTTATCTAACCTGTCCCAGTGCCCTCATTATGACAATGACAGCAGCTTTTTCCCACCAATGGAAGACAGAGGGACAGCATAGGAGTGCTAGAATTAGGAAAAGCACACTTAAGGGAGACACTGCTGGAGAGCATCTGTGTGAATATTAATTTCAATGGAATTTGTTAACCTCATTAAATGAAATCAGACTTTTGTCACCGTCAATTTGAGCAGATTGGTTCATTATGAGCTGCAGGGGTTTGATTATGAGGTGGTATCCGTATGTCTCATGCAGTGAGTTAATTTGTCTAGGCAGGATCAAGGACTAGACTAAACGTTGGGAAAGGCTTATGCTGGTATGTTTCAGGGAACAATAGTTCAATGGAATTTCCGATTGATAGCTTATACTGCAAGATGTTGCTAGGCTTTAAGCTCCCCTTTCTCTTCTTCTTCCAGCTCCTCTTCAGAGTCCCTGTAAGGCTTCCCATTGCTCTCTGTCCAGGATTCCTCCAAAATTATTGCAGGATACAGCATTACTCTGGTAATGCTGAACCAACACTGAGTTGTTGGATTCTGAAAAATGCCTGAATCCCTCACGTAGAACATAGAACCCTACAGTACAGAGAGAGGCCCTTTGGCCCATCGAGTCTGCACCAACCACAATCCCACCCAGGCCTTATCCCCCATATCCCTACATATTATACCCACTAATCCCTCTAACCTACGCAACCCTGGACACTAAGGGGCAATTTTAACATGGCCAATCAACCTAAACTGCACATCTTTGGACTGTGGGAGGAAACCAGAGCACCTGGAGGAAACCCATGCAGACACGAGGAGAATGTGCAAACTCCACACAGACAGTGACCTGAGCCGGGAATCGAACCCAGGACCCTGGAGCTGTGAAGCAGCAGTGCTAACCACTGTGCTACCGTGCCGCCCATACTTTTAGCGTACTTTTAGCAATCAAAAATAAACTTAACTGCAGAGGTAGAATTCACTGTAAAACAAAACAGAAACTTCCAAAATTCACTGCCCAACCTTAATAGGTAACCAATGGAGTGAATAATTTGTTTGGGGGCCAGATACTAAGTCATTTGATGTCTACCCACGTACATGGCAAAGAAGCAAGAGGTACACCAGCAAAGTTTGCCTCAGTCTCAATCCTGACTAGAAATGTTAAATTATACTTCATTAAAAATCTACAGGGGAAAATTTAACTGCATGCAATGAGGCTCTTTTCAACCCTTAGCTGGTGTTAGACAGGCCTAGTGCAGAATGAATGCAAAACTCACTTGTTAACCTAAATTTCAGGCCTGTGTTACTTTGGCTGCTGACCCTTACTTATATGCCAAAGGTCCACCTCTTGTCCAGAAGGGACATGAAGAAAACACTGATTGTGTAATGATGCACATTATAGACTTTATCAGGAAGGGTATTTGTTAACAAAGAAAAATTGTACAGAAGCCTGCAGCCCACTGGCTACCCCAGCTCCTATCTGAAGTTAAAAACTAATCTTGTGTATCAAAATCCTATAGATAATCTATCCAATATGAAGTTCATTGCTCTGGAAATAAAGGAATGTTGCTCATTGTTTGTTAAAAAATAAAATTGAAAATCTTTAAAATAGATCTAAGAAGTTCCAAGTCTTAGCTTAATTTGCTATCTTCCAAAGGTTTTCATCCATCAACAAATTCTGTTCACTTCGAAGTGTAACTCCAGATGCAAGTCTGAAAACGTTCAAGATTAATTCTGATCAATAAGTCATGTTTTGATAGATCATTAAAGCACTTTAACACTTTGGTACTTAATTTGTAATTGAACCGAGAAGAACATTTGGAAGAATGCCTCTGTAAGTAGGGATCTTCTAACTCACAGAATTCCTCTGTGATGGCAAGAACCCCAAAATAACTGGCTGGCATTGGTGAAGGAGCTATGTGGGTCTATATCTAGGTCTCAAATTTACACTTCCCCAAGGCAGCTTCTGAGGTGAAGGGTTGGGGGGGAGTGGGGGAGGGGAGGGGGAGTGGGGGAGGGGAGGGGGGGTGAGAGTTTGGGGCGGGGGTGTAAAATTGCATGGACAAGATTCTGCCGAGGAACCCATCTACTTCAACACAGACACAATTTCACAGTTTGAGTGGATTGGGCCTAGAGTGGGAAATCACCCTTTTGCCTATTAAGGTTCTTAAATGGCCACTTAATGGTCACTTAAGGGCCTTTTTCTGCTTATCCTCAACTTTTAGGTGAGTAGGGTGGGAAACAAACATATAATTTTTTTGGAGGTGGGAGGACACGTGAATCTGATGGCCCTTTCATATTTGGGTGCCCTCCCCTCTGTGACCTTGGATCTCCTGCCCTCCCTCATCCTGGGCCCCATTTCCCATTCTGCCAACTCCACAATCGTACCCCTCCCAACCCCCAGCAGCATCTCCAACCCTTCTGCCCGTGGGACTTGCCTACAGAATGGTCCCAGGACTTAGTTTCAAGTAGTACACTACAGTACCGCTTCTGGCCACTACAATGGTGTGCCTGGATGACTTGGGGAACTGTTGGCCAGTCTGCTGGCCCAACAGCTTTCACAGGAGGGGCTTCCTTTTCAGAGTGGTAGGAAGCCCCGCCTATTGCCAATCAATACTCACGTGTTGCGAGAGTTGGCAGTAGCGTGTTACGCACTGGTTCTTCGGATGGTGAGGGCCGAACACTTCCCATCCTTAAGATCCTAACCTAGATTTCCAAAAGGGTATGACAACAGATTGACTGTAATGGGGAGGGAATTGTTAGGTGGCTATGCAGAAGTGCGGGATTCTTTTTATTCATGGTACAAGCATACGATCAAGGAATAGGAGTAGGCCATTCAGCCCTTTGAGCCTGCTTCACCACTGAATAAGATCATGGCTGATCTATAGTTACTTCAAATTTGCATCCCACCTATCCCCAATAACTTATCACCCTTTTGTTTGTCAATAATCTATCTACCTCTACCGTCAAAACATTCAACTCTGTTCCTTTATTCTCCCTTTCAAAATGTACAACTTCACTGGGGCGATTCTCCCACAGCAGTGCAGCTGGCCAGGAGACATAAGCGGAGGGTGTTTAGCGGCTCCCCGTTGGGTGCCATGGCATCTGAGGGTCTCTGGCCGCCTGATTTCCAGCGTCGTCAGTTCCGTGCTGGAAATCAGCACAGAGCTGATTAAAATATTAAAATGAGTATTTATGTACCATTAGTGGACCCTTGTCTGAAGTCTCTGGACTCGCTAGCCTCCACTCCCCGCCCCCCCCACCCCGCCAGGAGTGTTTCATTCCAGTGGAGTTTACAACTGCTCCCCACTAA
Source organism: Carcharhinus amblyrhynchos (assembly GCF_965287045.1). Taxonomy (NCBI): domain Eukaryota; kingdom Metazoa; phylum Chordata; class Chondrichthyes; order Carcharhiniformes; family Carcharhinidae; genus Carcharhinus; species Carcharhinus amblyrhynchos. The sequence continues at coordinate 26,570,588 of NC_137344.1, forward strand.
TGGGGAGCTGGCCTGAACCCACTAGAGTGAAAGGAAACCATGGAGGCATCCCCAGAAGGTCAGAGTAAGGGAGGGTGCTCCCTGAGCATTGCCAGCCTGGTCCCCTGGAACTTCCCAAGCGGCAAAGTAGCAATGCCTAGGGACCCCCTCAGTGCTGCCCCACCAGATCCCCCATCCCACGGCCTGATCACGGCCTCCACGATAATTCCCGGGCCCGCCCTGACCTTTCCCATCCCGGAGCACCCCAATGCACAGCCCACCCCCCCAGCAGTGGTGATCCCCCAAGCCCCTCCTTGCTGACCCCCCCCACCCCCCCAGCCCACCCCATTCACTGCTCTCCCTCCATCCCAGACTGATTCTGTCTGCAGAGTGGCAATGGGACCCCCCCCCCCACAGATTGCCCTTAGACCACGCCCACAACAGGCCCCACATCCTTGGCACTGCCCCGATGCCTGGTGGGCAGTGCCGAGGGGACCCCTGGGCATGGGCACTTTGCTCCTTGGGCAGCGCCGGGGGTACAGGTTGGCACTGCAAGGATGCCTATGCCCAGGGTGCACCACCCAACCCCCTGGGTGTCCCGATTGCCCCCCCCTTCATTCTGGCAGGGTCTTCTGCTAGTTCCTGAACGTGAGGAGCTAGTCTGAACCCCGCCGGAATGAAATACTCCTGGCGGGGTGGGAGATTCAGTTCCCGATAAAGATCTGCTAAGCATATTTAAAACATACTAAAAAAAATTCAGATTACTTACCTGCCGTCCCACTGGTTCCCAGCGTACTCTGACTGGCGACTGTTCACCAGCTCTGGGAGATGTGCATGCCTGGTACAAGGCCAGCAACGCGCATCCCCCACCTCAACCCACCAGAAAAGTTGTGGGTCGCGATGGGAGAATCGCAGCCTACACCTTAAAGGTAAATGATGCTGTAAAGTAATAAATCTGTACAATCTTCCAAAAACTACCAGGGCAAGTTCAGAATTGTGACAATTCTTATGATAGATCTTACATAAAAGGGTGATTAACATTTGGGATGAGTTCTAGGATCCCAAGTTCATAGATAGTTAGATATTGTATTGGGAATATGGTATGGCCAAATATTTTGGCAGGTGATCAAATGTGATGAAGAGATTTTTTTCACCAAGAAGAATGATGTGAAAAATCATACGTTTATATTCTTGACGAGGTTTACCCAATATCAGCAATTTATCACCAGTAGGGCCATGTAAGCTAATAGGATTGAATTTCAACTGAAAGGGTAATTGGAATGGAATGATGAAACTACACACAGAATGGTTCTTGTTTTTTTGTCTGCAACAGTAGAATCCCCACAGCGCAGAAGGAGCCCACGCAGCCCAATGCATCTGCACCAACCCTTCAAAAGGGCACTCTGCCTAAGCCCACTCCCCTGTCCTCTCCCCGTAATCATGCACATGCACATTTCTGGACACCGAGGGGCAACTTAGCAGGTCAATGTAGCAGGCCACCTAACCCACTCATCTTTGGACAGTGGGAGGAAACAGAAGCACTAGGAGGAAACCCACACATGCACGAGAAAGTGCAAACTCCACTCAGTCACCAAAGCTGAAAATGAGCCGGGGTCCCTGGTGTTATGAAGCTAACCACTGTAGAATTATGATAAAAGTAAATAGAGCCTCATATCTACCCTTTGTAATCTCCTTTCTGCACTAACCATGCTGAAACAAAGGCCAGTGGACATTTGCATGTTGTGGTCTACCAACATGTTGAAGAATACAACAAGAGGCTCGAACTACTATCGGCAGCAACCGCAAATCGAGAGGAACATCAACAACAATACTCTGAACACTCAGTCTTTCAAGCTTTTGTGTTTCCTCTGGTCACAGATAAATGGCACTCACCTTCAGCTGTTCTGCTAATTTTAAGCACTGTTTTTTTCACATTTCTGTAAGTTGCTGTTGAATTGATAGCAGCATCAGTCTGTACAAATAGGCACAGCCAAGCTGATGTCATTTTCCTGCCAATAGCCTGTCAGCAGTTTACCTTCTGGTAATTAGATATCAGTCAAAGTTAAAAAGTTGGCATGTTTTGTTGTTCCTTTTGGCACATTATGAGCTGTTCTAGAATAAACATTTGCTTGCATTCCAGAATGAGAACCCGGTGGGCTGGAAGGGTATTAGGTGTGCGACTGGCTGTGGACCTGGACTTCATTGTGTCTCTCTGCCAGGGAAGCTCAGCACAAACAACGGAATGTTCTGTCTCAAGAGTTACAGATTCTTAGATTTGCCAGTAAAGCAATGAATTTCAGAGCTCAAACATATTGTCGTAAGGCTGAGAACTTTGGAACTAAGCATCATTTAATTATTTTAAGAAACTTACGTAAAGCCTATATGTGCCTCCAATGGCTCTACTTAAATAGAGCGCATCATTTAAATGGTGCTAGGCATGTGGGCTGTTCTGCAAACGTCACACTCCGAACTCTGTTCTTCTGCCATTCCGAATGAAAAGGGGAGAATTGAATTAGTCTAAGTGATTAACCATACAGGGATATTATGACTCAGATGGGAGCAGATTGACTACAGTGTTCTCTTCACCTAACGACTGTGCCAGCATTTTAAACACCATGGAGTCACCACTGATCGGGCTGATTAATTTAAAGCTGTTAGACAGAGGACACTCTGCAGCCATCATTTACAGCTGCTGTCGCTCCAGATTCCTGCCACACATCTGCTTCCAGCTCAATTAGTCATCTGTCAGCAAAGAGAAGTACATTTCTCTCCATGATCTGAAACCTTCATTTTTCAACATTCTCCTGCTAACGACAACCTTTAAGATCACTTAATTATTTTGTGTTACAGCAATGGCTGGTTAAACGGCTGCTACTTCACACATGGAAAGCAAAAGGAAAAATATCGCAGCTGTTACACACTTCCTTAAAGTTACAGTTTGCCATCCCAGAGTGACAACACGCTGATATTCTTAATGGCTTCAGATACAAAAGTGGCTATTGCAATTCATTGAATTCCAACTCATTCAAAATAATCATTCGTGTGTGTGTCGGGTAACAATATCAAGCAAGTTGGTAAAACTTAGCAGAAAATTAGGGCTGACCAACTTGGAGAGGGAAAGTAATCCCCCATTGTTACTGCTAGATTTAGTTTTCTTCGTAAATTGAAATTGCTTGGATGATCGCGTGTTTTAAAAATGAAAAAATTGCGTGCTAAGGCTCATTAAAACCTGTGAAGAGTTAATTAAATGCCTATGTTAAGAAGAAAAATGCATTATTTTTTCTTCTTCAAGGGGTCTATTAAAGAACATTGCCTAATTTATTCTAATTGAGGTCAGGAGCAAGGTTTAAAAATTTAAATACAAAAGCAGTATATTGCTGGAAATGTGAAATGAAAACAGAAAATGCTGAAAACACTCAGCGCGTCTTTGGCAGCATGTATGGAGAGAGAGAAAAACAGAGTTAACGCTTCAAGTAAGTAACCTCTCATCAGAACATTTGTAGCTTCATTGAAACTGCATTGACCTTAAATATTGGCCTAAATTCTCTGACCTTACCCGCGTTTTTTTCCGGTCCCACAGCTATGAATGGACATTTGTCTGAGTGTCAAATAGTCTGTTCTCACTGGCAGTGGTGGTGGGACATGTGACATCCGAGAATTCTGGTCATTAACTCTGCTTCTCTCCCCACGTATGCTGATAGATCTACTGTATGTTTCCAGCATATTCTGTTTTGATTTTTTGAGAGCCTTGTCACAACTGAATATTATTCTTTTCCATTGGAGTCAATACAACATAAATTGTTAGTTAGCTCATTGGGCCACGTAGAATTGCAAATAAAAGTATTCCTTGATAGCAGGGCAAATGAATAGATGAATCGCAGCACAGTCTCCCAGCTTGGTATGACAAAAGGCCAGTACTTAGAGGGTCTCAAATTAAGAGTGAGGGTTTAGAAATGAGGTCAGTCACCTGAGCCAAGGAACATGCAGATACAGGCAACTATTTCTACTATGCTACTAATAGCAATGAAGATCACTACTACCCTCACATAGTGTTATCATCACTTACTGAGGATGTTGTAGCAATAGGAATTTATATATATCTTTACAAGTGGTTAATAGGAGTGCTGTTTCACCTTACATCCATCCATATATTTATTACCAGAGAACAGTGTGAAAAGTAGCAGAAGCAGCAAGATATTTTGTCTATGTGGTTCCTTCAAGAGGCAGGATACTATTGGCGATAGATACTTAGCAATTTCCTAACCAAACACATGGGCACATAAGCATTCCTCAACACAAAGGACTATTATTCCATCAACTGGTGTGATGCCCCCATCAGAAAATGATGCACTTTATCTGGGTAAAATACTTGGTGTCTTCAAAAGAGAAACATTAAATGATGGCTGGTATCTTGGTGCAAGCAAAGCTGGGGATAGCTAAGCACTATCTCTACCCCAGTAAAGAGTAGAAGCAACCAGCTACATGCATCAACTAGAGAATCAATAGATCAATATTATCAATAAATCGAAGCCACATTTCAAATCATAGAATCCCTACAGTGTAAAAACAGGCCATTCAGCCCATCGAGTCCATCCCACCCTCTACCCCGTAACCCTCACTTATTTACCTTGTTGGGTCCTCCTGACACAAAGGGGCAATTTATCATGGACAAGTAACCTAACCCACACATCTCTGGAATGTGGGAGGAAACTGGAGCACCCAGAGGAGACGTGGGGTTTAGATCACTTGGCAGACTAGAAATTTGGAAAACCCAATGCTGCATAATGTTAGAATGGACAAAGGTCTCATTAAGAAGTTCAGAAATGAAAAGCTTTGCCAGATAAGGGAATGAATGTGATAAGTAGCATCAAACAACAGAAGAACACCTGACATTGTAGCTTGAGGGACAGATTGATATTTTATTACCCAGTAGACTTCCTGCTGCTAAGCTAAGTGATTGGACACTGATGATGCTTTCTCTGTCTTATTTTCATCTCCAAGAACAGATCTGTGATCCTGAAAGTTGAATTGATATTGCCTTCTACAAAGTGAAAGAGCAGCTGGCATATATATTTAAAGTGAATTAATTTTATTGTCTTTCAACACATGTGATGTTTTAATAAATAATGCTACCTGCATTTAACTATTCTGACTGGTGCATTTCCCATTTCTTAATGGTTCTCTACATTGGCCTAAATCAAAGTGTTCCCTTAGCTGAAGGGATAGAGGTGGCAGGTGTCCAGTTAAACAAGTGGCCAGCTATCATGGGCTTCATCAGACTGGGCGCAATCTTATCGGCCGTTAATGGCACACTACCACTGCAGCGAAGTGGGTGAATTTGGTACCCGGCCAAATCTTTGTTCACTGCAGTGGGATGGGAAAATCCTGGTGGCATGAATGGCCATAACGTTCCAGCCCTTTATCTGCAGCTTCCTCTAAATGTAGTGGTACTAGTGAGTATTCTACGCTTGAACTTCTACAAGCTCAGTGCTTTTCAATTCTGAACATATGATCACTTGTGGCACATAACTGTTGTTCCAGTACTTTTTGTATGCACATTATCAATTGTGGGCACAGCTTCATGAGCCTTTGTGATCTGTCAATGGTACGGCAGTGGATAACTATGACTTTTGGGAACCCGTTGTCCAAGGCGTTCTCTTCAAATTCCTCAGGCAACCTTGAAGCTGGCTTAATTCAAATTATCTGCACCACCTTCCATTCAACAGATAGCAACTGCATGGAGGCAAAACGACTATAAACACTGCTTGCATTATAACAAATCATTAGCAAAAGCATAGGCTGCAATTCATTAACCTGAAAGAACTGAAGGTCAGACGGACCATCTGCCTGGAGATGTTCATTCTTGTAATCCCTCACCATTCCTGCCTTGTTGACACCAGTGCCCCCACGTTTTATCTAGCCTTTCTTCAATATCAGTTTGTAGTTGTATTGGAACTGCTACTTGGTGCAGTGTGGGTACTGTCTATTGGTGCTATGGTGAGCAGACCCCGACTGCTGAGTGAATATCACTCATCCATCTGGGTGTTGCATTCTGAACTATGAACTTTTAGCTCCATTGAATAATCAGTTGGTATTGACAAAACAATGAATCATGTTAGACATCACAGAATACATGATAAATATGGCACATCCAACCTTCTTTGCCGCGCCTTCTCTATTCGTATTAACAATATCACTTTCTGCTGTTCCCTCTCGCACAGATCTGATCTGATAAAAGATAAGGTTTCCTTCTATGGTTCTACTTTACTTGTTGTGGTCCTGTTTCATCTGATAAATGGTACTTGTCTTTCCTTAAAAGGCAAGACAAGGGGAAACATTGTTTAAAGGCATTCATATTTCACAGAATCCTGAATTGTTGCATTGCAGAAGAAGGCCATTTGACCATCACATCTGCACCAGCTCTCTGAATCAATAACTCATTTGGTGCCATTCTTCTGTCTTCTCCCCATAATCCTACACATTTTTTCCATCTAATTTCATTGTAGGTGCTTCAATTAAACCTGCCTCCACCACACTGTCAGGCAGTACATCCCAAACCTTAGCCATTCGCTGCCTGAAAAAGTTTTTCATCATGTTACTTTTTCTTCTTTTAAGTCAGTGTCCTTTCATTCTTGATCCTTTTATGAGTGAGAACAGTTTCTTCCTTTGTACTCTTTACAGACCCCTCACGATTTTGAATATCTCTATCAATCTCCTCTGAGCCTTCTTTTCTCCAAGGAAAACAGTCCCACCTTCTGCAATATATCTTCATAACTGAAGTTATTCATCCCTGGAATTATTCCTATGAATCTTCTCTGCACTTTCTCCCCTCTCTTCACATCCTTCCTAAAGCGTAGCTACCATGGATGCAATACTCTGGCTGAGGCTGAACTTATATCTTTTACAAGTTCAACATATTTTCCTTGCTCTTGTACTCTATGCATCTATTAAAAAAATCTTATGCTATGTTGTTATGTTTTATTAACCCTATCTCCTGCCACTTTCAATAACATTTACATCAAGGTCCCTCTGCACTCCCTTTAGAATTATGCCATTTATTTTATATTGTCCTTCCATTGTTAGGATCCTGGACCAGAACACCAAATTACATTAGGAAGCCAGACTAGATCCCAACAACTTTTCTATTTTGGCATAAATGTTAGGAAAGAATGCTTTGCTCCAGGAGTAATTCCACTGACAAATTAGGGATCTTTTACCAAAACAAACTTTATTCAAAACACGGTTGAAGTATAACTCTAACAAAGTGAAGCAGTTTAACACTTAACAGATGAACAATCTTTAAATTGGAAAAAAAAATCTAATTTTTAATTTGCCACTATTTCAGTTCCAAATAAGCAACTTTGTTCTTACAGACATAAAATCAATTCTAAATACAGTTAGCAATCACAAGCATACTTGCTATACCAAAGATAGACAGCATTGGCATTTTCAGAGAGATTCAGAGCCTTCAGAAGCCACAAAATTCTCCTAACTTCAACCAGAACAGCAAAATGCCAACTTCCTTCTGCAAAAACCTATTTCTTTCTCTGCTACAGATCCAGGACTGCACATAAATCAGAACATCAAATGAATGTGTCAACCACTCTAATCCAAAATCCCAGGGGAACTTTAGTAAACAAAATTCCATTAACTCTACTTAACATAACTATTGCAAGATTGAGTAATTATCATGTTCTCCCAAAATCTGAGTTGTATTCCCCCAGACATACCAACTGTCTGTAGCATACAGCTGAATTTTAAACATTTCCCTTAAACACAAGAAATACATATATCCATATCAATTGTACTGTTGTCATCACAGTACAATCCTATCAAAATAAATCACTTCACATATCTCCACACTGAACCTTATCTGCCACTGTCTGCCCACTCTGTCTACACCCTTTTGAAGTTCTACATTATCCTCCTCACAGTTCATAATGCACCCAAATTTCGTATCATCTGCAAATGTTGTATTTGTGCCCTATATACTAATGTCTGAATCATTAGATTTCTGAGCTGGTACATAATTAGCAATTTCACATTAATTCCTGTATGCCTAAGACCAAATGGCAGATTTCATTTAACCCATAATACATAAACGGTGACAACTAATCTATTTTATATCCATACATATCTTTAATGCTCAGTTGTAGCCTAACTCAGAGGAGAGTCTTGTCCTCAAACAATTGAGCATTTCCAACCAGTTCTCCATTCATGCATTCCACAATTTGTCTATTGCTGGATGAATTTCCAAGTTCAAAGCCTGTACTTTACAGGAACCATCTAGCCTGTAGGACTATAAACCTTGTTCCCTCTTTGTAGTGTTCCATCAATCAAAACACATCTAAACCAATGAGCTTTAAAATCAATCTGTGAATTTTACTTCAAAAAAACTCAACAACTGGTGGCATGGTGGCACAAAGTGGTTAGCATTGGTGCCTCACCTCGCTAGGAATCCGGGTTCAATTCTGGCTTCTAGTGACTGAGTGGAGTTTGCACATTCTCCCCCTGTCTGCATGGGTTTCCTCCCACACTGCAAAGATGTGTGGGTTAGGGGAATTGGCCATGCAATTTAGCCCCTTAGTGTCAAGGGAATTGGCAGAATAAATACGTGGGATTGCGGGGATAGGGCCTGGGTGGGATTGTCGGCGTTGCAGGTTTAATGGGCTGAATGGCCTCCTTCTGCACTGTAGGTAGGGATCCTATGAAATGAAAAGCTTACCTGTCTCTGGCAGTTCTCACAGATAACTAAATGAAAATTGCAGCAATTATGGAGAGTAACTAGCAGTTGAGCTCACTGTGGAATGTTAAAGTAGATTTATTTCAGGTGAGTCATGATTGATCAGTTTTTGGGGCACCATCGCTTTCATACTCAATTTGACAGCAAAGAACATTTTGAAGAGTTAAAATACAAAAAGATATGTACTGAATAGGAAGGCTGCGACATAATGTGTTACCTTGATTGACAGTTTTGGAAAATATTTCTGGAGCATTTTCCGACATTATTTTATGAGGCGCTGCAGTTGGGTTGTGCAATAATTAAATTATTAGTAAGAGAGTACTGGAAAAACATCAGGCACTGTGAAGTATGGTAATTAGTTTAAAAATCTTTTAGCTTGGTAAATAAAAGAGGTGTAGTTGTGTAATCAGCTAAGCATATGAATAATTCAGATTTATTATAAATGTTAATTAAACCAAATTATATATTTATTGCACATCAGAGACCATAATTTCCGGAAAGTAAACCGAAGGCTGCTTTTTTTTTTAATCTCACAAGCACCTCAAAACTAGTGGTTCATTTTCATTTAACCACCAGTTCTTCCCCAAGGTATTCAAGCAAACCTCCTGAATCTGAAGTCAGTGCTCACATTCCCACAATTCAATTGATACAAGTATAGCATAAAAACATTTTTAAAAATTGAAGGGTATTTTAATATTATTAATTTAGGACTAATCGAATAGCAGAATACTTCAAAGATGCTGCCATAATCCACTGAGTATTTGCAATATTTGTTTTTTATTATTATTTATTTAGGCACCCTTTGTTTTCTGATTACAAAATGATCCATTGTGATTCTAAGGGTGGAATTTAAATCCTGCAATAGGGGTCTACCCCCCACCCCCCACCAGTTTAGAACCTCTGTCCTGGAGGTCCAATTTTATTTAGGTGCAACCAGGCACTGACCTGGCCAGCCTCGGTTCTCTCATGTGATCAAGACTCCAGTATGGTGGAAATCCCTTCCTCAAGAGTTGCCTGCCAATCAGAGGCCGACAACTCTCCGTTGCTGGCAGCGCCGTTGGAAGTGCTGGATCATGACTGCATCCATGGAGTTTGGTGGGTGGGCTGGGGACTGGAGTTGTCACCAGCAAAGGGAGCTGCATGACTCCCTTTCTGATGCTTGGCCCTTGAATCATGCCCCGATTAGCCGTCAATGAGAGATTCCCACCAGTAGGTCACTGGCAAACCCGCCAGGGTTCACTGGGTGGCTGTCAGGAGGCACGAGGGAATCATGCGGGTCCTATTAAATCTCAGAACGACAATTAAATTCTGGGGGTTTGGCGATAATTGACTTTAAGTAGCTCCTTCATGAACCTAATTAATATTCCTCAAACAGTGGTCAGAATTCACATATCTGTCCTTTCTTGCCCCATACTAAATTAGGGACAGCCTTCCCAACACCGGGAATCGGAGATGGGTACTCCTTCCATGTCTCCCAGACCCCCTCCCCCACCATCATGCCTACTCCAGCGGGCTCCATTAAAATGCCAAGGGCGGCATTTTCCCATCCCGCCTGCCCACCACGGGAATCGTAACGGACTGGACAGAAAATTCGGCAGACCATGCAAACGTCTGTTGACCTCAGGAGGGAATCCCTGGTCTTGGGCGAGCGCGGCCAGAAAACCCCAACCCAAGTGTCAATTAGAAGCTGGAATTGGAAGTGCAATGCCATTAATGTGTGCTTTCTTCAATATGTACACATTTAAAAAGGAATATTAATGATTTTGCTGGAAATAGCATCAGATAACATTGTTGCAAACGTGCTTATAAATATCACTGTATATATGGACCAAAGGATTTGTTGCCCCAACAGATTTTCTGTTTGTTACAATCTGGTAATGTGTGATATTGTGTCTAACTGTGTAGTGAGTGTCAGTGTTAATTGGTTGCTTTTACTATTTCTGCTGGGAATATTACAATTAATCTGATGTATCTACGCAGTTTTTTTAAATAAACCACAAGAGTAGTGTTTCCATCAGGTTTAAATTGTAAAATTTTGTATTCCATATTATTCTTTTTGCATTTAATTGCATGCTGAGTTATGGAATTGATTTTCTAGCTATCCGGTGTCAGTGTAGAAGTTGTTGTTGCTAGCTGCAAAATGAAAGGCCAGTGTCAGCACTGTGGAAGGGAAGGACAGCAGAGTCTTTGATTTGCAGATCAAACATATTGTGCACACTTTACCTGAGAGATGGTCAGATTACATCTTGCCAATGCATTAAAGGGCTCCTGAAGGAATGGGCAATTTTCAATGTCAATTCTTCAAGCCGTTTGAAATTACCATTGGCCTGGAATTGTCTGGGCTATAGCACCATATACAAGACAAAATAACAAAGTTGATTAATATCAAAACTAAAAACCCTAGCATAAGATGGCACCATTATAGCAATGCAAAATTTTGCAGGGACATTAGCACCATCCAGCTAGAAGTTAGTAACCTAGAAAGCATCGTAATGTAAGCTCACACAAACCCTTAACCCCCCTCAATTGAAAACAGCAACACTTTACTGCATTTAGGCCTCTTTTATCACCACCTCTGTGTTTCAGAAAGATGCAAGGGAATAGAGCTCAATAATCTGTTGCTATCGAAGCAATTATGAGTTAGACAACTGAAGAAATATAACACAAATGATACCATAGCAACACTGTGTGACTCTCCCAATGCTAGTCTAAACGTTCAACAATTATACACTCTCAGCTCTCAGGGTGGATTTTGAAATGATAAATTACTTTATCCACATGATGACCAACCAAGTCACTGCAAGCAATGCACTCTGCTGGTAATCATTACTCAGCTCTTGAAATTAATCTCAAGTTTACCATTAGAGATTTTCAACCAGTAACAGACACAGTTAAATTGTAATTGCACCTGTGAGTTGGCCATGATCATCAAGGATTTGAAAATTATCAACAACACCCCAGAGATAACTTCAAAGGTACTTTCCAAGAATACACAAGGCAGTTTGACAAGTGTTTGAAAGATCTGTTCCCTTACATAAACACAACTGGATTCCCATAGACAAGAGCACCGCTGTCTCCAAATAAACCCACATGTAACAGGCGTAGTTCATTCAGCTCCTTGAACCTGCTTCACTGTTCTATTTGGTCTACAGTTACACAGGTCATGAAAGTGGCAATGCAGGTGGAGAAGGTAGTCAAGAAGGCAGATGGCATACTTACCTTCATCGGCTGATGCATTGAGTTTAAAAATTGGCAAGTCATGTTGCAGCTTTATAGAACCTTAGTTAAGCCGCACTTGGAATATAGTATTCAATTCTGATCACCACACTATCCGAAGGATGTGGAGGTTTTGGAGACGGTACAGAAAAGATTTATTAAGATGTTACCTAGTATGGAGGGCATCAGCTATGAGAAGTTGGAGAAAATTGGTTTGTTCTCACTGGAATGACAGAGACTGTGGGGTGACCTGATAGAAGTCTACAAGATTATGAGATGCATGGACAGAGTGGATAGTCAGGAGCTTTTTCTCATGGTGGAAGAGTCAATTACTAAAAGGCATAGGTTTAAGGCGCGAGGGACAAGGTTTAAAGGAGATGTATGAGGCTGATTTTATTAAACAGAGGGTGGTAGGTGCCTGGAACTGGTTGCTGGAGGAGGTAGTGGAAGCAGATATGATAGTGAGTTTTAAGGGGCATCTGGACAAATTCATGAATAACATGGGAATAGAGGGATATGGTCCCCGGAAGGGTAGGGAGTTTTAGTTAAGTCAGGTAGATGGTCGCTGCAGGCTTGGAGGACCAAAGGGCCTGTTCCTGTGCTGTAATTTTTTTTGTTCTTTGTTGATCTTGGCTACCACTTCCATTTACCTGCCTTAACTCTGTATCTCTTGATATGCCTACTCAATGAAAATCTGACTTGTACATGCTAGTGGGCTCCTTTGATCACCACAATCATCAATGGCATTTGCTTCTCAGAAAATGCTGGCGTTCGATTGATGCTGGGGAATTGGGGTGAACAATAATTCTACTTAGGTGATTGTCACTTGCAATGCCATTGACGCAAAATCTGGACCAATGAGTCTTTGCTCTGTGCATGGGGTTTTATCCAGAAGTCGAATGGTGAATAAAGACTTATAGTAGCTATTCTTGCAATCTGTAAGGCAATTCTGATTGTGTTGAAAAGTGGAATGCATCTACTACTCTGATTCAAAGCAACCCAAGGACACAAGCTTCTCATCCACTCAGGGAAACTGCATTTGGCTGAAAACACAGTTTGGAGAAAACCTGAATTACAATCCTGACGTCTTACCTAATAGTATCCATTTAATGCTTACAAGACTAAAGGGACAATTTTTAAAAACTTGTTATTTATATTTCTAATGATTTCTATCTTAATTGATTTTTATTTAATGATTACTTTTAAAACTGCACCACAATGTTCATGTCTATTACTGGTTTATAGATACTACACGACTGGATGCATTTATGCCACAATCTTCTGATGCTTCCATGAAAATTCAAATAATAAAACTGCTCACCAATGCCTGTTCTAATGGGATACCCTGGAAAAAGACACACACGTATGAGAAGATTCCAATTCATTTTATGCCCCATTTCCTGAAACATATATCCATGAATACCGCACATAACATAATATGTTTATAAATGACAGATCTGATTTTTTAATGGCAGTCAATCCAGCAGGTATGGTGATTAGTGATTGCATTGCTGGACTGGTAAGCCATGGGTGTGGACTAATGATCCAGAAAACAGGAGCTTAAATCGCACCATAGGAATTTGACTTCAGTTTCAAAAGTAATCTGGAAATTCAAAGCTGCCATCCTTAAAGACAATTGGGTTGGCTTGCATTTTTTTTTGTTGGAGCAGAGAAGACTGAGGGGCGACCTGATTGAGGTGTACAAGATTACGAGGGACATGGACAGAGTGGATAAGGAACAGCTGATCCCATTAGTTGAAGTGTCAATCACGAGGGGACATAGGTTTAAGGTGAAGGGCAGGAGGTTCGGGGGGATATGAGGAAAAGTTTTTTACCCAGAGGGTGGTAACGGTCTGGAATGCACTGCCCTGGGAGGGTGGTAGAGACAGGTTATTTCACATCCTTTAAAAATGTACCTGGGTGACTTGGCACGTCATAACATTCAGGGCTATGGACCAAGTGCTGGTAGGTGGGATTAGTTAGGAGTCCAAGTGTTTATAGTGTGTATGTGCAGAGTTGGTGGGCCGAAGGGCCTCTTCTGTGCTATATGATTCTATGAATGGCTCTGAAATTACTGGACGGTCATAAAAACCCAACTGCTTCACGAATTTCCAGCATGTATCACTCTTCCCTCGTTATCCTGAACTGGGTAGCTTGCTAGAGCACTTCAGAGGACAGTTAAGGGCCAAACACATTATTATGGATCTGAAGTCACAAAAAGATCAGACTGGTTAAATCTGGAAAGTTCCCTTAAGACCATCTATATCAGATGGAAGATGCATGTTTCCCAAAGGATATTTTATTTGGAGAATTTCCATGCCTTCAAAGCAACTTGGGTATCTGAGGGTCTGGTTCAAAGACATTCAATTCCAGAACAGCAAAATGGAGAAAGAAATGACTAACAACAGGTGACATCTAGGGGCTGCCTTGCACCAGGGAGTTGAAGAAAGGAGGTTGAGCAAGAGTAGAATGTGAAGGCAGTGGAGAGGAAAGTGCCTCAAGGCTCAGGAGTTAATGCTGCGCTGGCTTGATAATCTGGCCCTGTGATTTACGAATGCACCATCTGTGGCAAGGACTATCACTCAAGAATTGGACTGCAGCCACTCACAATGTTGCAATGTGGCAAAGCTACTGATGTGTCTTGGCACTTACAGCATCACCTGTCGAGCGGGGTGGTTGCCTTGCAGCACGAGATTTTGTTTTAAACTATTCTTTTGTTGTGGTTTTAGCTGCAGACAACAGTCGATGCTAATGGGAGAGGAGAAACAAAAATGGTCCTGTGCATATGTGTACACTGGAATGTGAATTTCACATATTTTAATAGAGCCACGCACATCTGAACCTGAAGTGATTAGACTCAAGTTCTACAATAAACCCAGAATAACTCAATTTGGGAAACTTTGGGTTATGAATTTCTTTCTGCATTATCTTCACAGTGCCTATACTTTACAATAATTTTCTTGTCAGATCCAGGAATTCGCAGCTACTTATAAATGGGCAATGTAATCATAATCATATGAAAATTGTAGCAGCAACCACTGAAAAAATTGACTGCCTCACCTTTATAGTGATTTTATAGCAAAATACTTTTATCTTGAGCGTTGAGGATAATGACATCATATTGAATTGAAATCCTATTACTGGCATTTTATTCCCATCCCATGCGTTGGCAGACGCAATGACATAAATCTACTGTTTTTGCCAAGGTTCTTTGGAGAGAAGCATTCACACATAAATTGGAACTGAGATGAGTTCTGAACCAGACCAGAGAAACAAGCCGTAACCAAGCCAATATCGAAACTTTTACTGTTCCAGTTCAGATCTACATTTTAAAATTTTTTTTTCCCCAAAACTCCAAATCACAAAATTATGTGAGCGCATACTTTTTTTTGCTTTATGCTTCATATTGAGATTGTGCATGCATAGATAAGACTTACCTTAAGCATCGAACAAATGCATTTTAAGACACAGCAATTTCATTAAATTAGAAGTACCAAAAATGATGATAGAATGTTGCAGCTGTGTAACATCCAAGGATTGAACAATTATCATGCTTATCCATCATGACACATACCTGTGCATCTCATTCACTTCACTGAAGGTCAACTGCAACATTATGAATCAGAATAATAGGCTATGCATATGTACCATGTACAGTCTCCATAAATAAATGGAGATTTCCCTCTTAGGTAGTTAAGGTAGCTCCAGTGTATCAATATATTTCAACATATTATAGAGTATCTACATATTTTGCCTATTCAACCCTGCTCTCCATATAAAACACTCACTCTGCCTTTTATCATATCCCAAGTAGTGCACATTGAGGAGTATTATATGATCTTGATATGTAACTTAACCTATAATCTTCAAACACATTTTCAATGGTATTTATTCAGCCATCATTTAGTTTTGTACACGTGAAACACCTAACATTTAGATTAAAGCTTAGTTACTTGTGTCATAAGTAGGCTTATATTAACACTGCAATGAAGTTACTGTCAAAATTCCCAAGTTGCCATGCTCCTTACCTGTTCGGGTACACTGAGGGAGAATTTAGCATGGCCAATGCAGCTAACCAGGACATCTTTCGGACTGTGGGAGGAAACCAGAGTACCTGGAAGAAACTCACACAGACACAGGGTGAACGTGCAGACTCCTCACAGACAGTAACCCAAGCTGGGAATCGAATTTGGGTCCCTGGTACTGTGAGGCAGCAGTGCTAACCACTGTGTCACCGTGCCCCATTATTCATTACCTTCAGAATTTTAGAAGCAGGAAACTGACACTGATTTCAATAGTAGGTTAAATTAATGAGATTGCAAAATAGTTAGGCGATCCTATCATTTTCCCTCCAGGGTGGCATGGTAGCATAGTGGTTAGCACTGCTGCTTCACAGCACCAGGGATCTGGGTTTGATTCCTGGCTTGGGTCACTGTCTGTGTGGAGTCTGCACACTCTCTCTGTGTCTGCATGGGTTTCCCTCGGGTGCTCCAGTTTCCTCCCACATTCTGAAAGACATGTTGGTTAGGCGCGTTGACCTGAACAGGCGCTGGACTGTGGCGACTAGGGGAACGTCACAGTAATTTCATTGCAGTATTAATGTAAGCCTTACTTGTAACTAATAAATAAAACTTTAAGCAGGAGGGTTAGGTTAAAATTACACGCACATTCCTGTTGTGATACACCTTTAAGGGATGGGAGCATGACATCCTTTGAAAGGAAGTATATTATATGATTCACTTTTATTATCACCTAGCAATGCAAATGTTATAACGCAGATAAGTACAACTGAAACAAATAAAATGAACAACATAGAACAGCAACCAAGAGAAGAAAGGTATTATAAAATGTGGCAAGCAAGACAAAAGAAAGACATCTTGTCCTTGTGTAGACAGCAACATCAGAAACTGAGGTCGGTTCAACTGATTTTCCCCAAAACACCTGAATTAATGCACCTTAGACCAGTTCAAACTTTTACTTTTACGTTTGCTTCTCAGTAGACAACACATGCACAGCTCTGCATTTCTGACATCTTCAAATGTCATACCTATGTTTAAGTGTTCCCATGTGAGCAATCTCAATACATTGAAAGCACAGCACATTGACACAGTCCCTTAAAGGTAATTGGTGCTTTTTATATCATTACAAAACACAAGAGTTCCAACCCCCAGCCGAGTGTCCAAAACTACATCCAATTTCTGACATGGTTTCACCAGTAGCTCATACAAATCTAGAATAATTTGCATTGCTTTGCAGTGAGACTTTGTTGAGATATATTTGATTAGTTTTGTTGTCATTAACAGCTCAATATTAATTGGGCTGATATTGTAAATGATCTATAGTATCTAAATCCCTTCCCTTTCACTTTCCTCATACTTGTGCATGCTAGCCATTTCCTGTTCAAATAAGCATTGTGTACGGGTGTAATTTTAAGGTCCACCACATCAGCAAGGTTTTCTAGTCCGGCCGTTGTCAATGGAATTTTGAACAGCTCGCCGCAGTTTCTGATCCTGCTCCTGGAGCCATGAAATTCCGCTCGACATTTATCTACGTTTTTTGCTGTTTCTTACCCGTTTGCTAAATCGGTCCGTGTCCTTTTGAATGTTGTTCATCTCTCTAATAATTGTCACCTAGCAACATAAAGGTTATAACAACACGGGTTAAGTCCTACTAAAACAAATGAAACACATAGAGAAGAAAGGTATTATAAATTGTGGCAGGCATGACAAAAGAAAAACATTTTGTCCTTATGTAGACAGCAACATCAGACACTGAGATGGGTTAAACTGATTTTCCCCAATACGTCTGAATTAATGCAATTTAGACCAGTCCAAACTTTGCACTGATCCATAATCTTTGCAGCTAATGTACTGGGATCAACAGGGATTTTCTTTAAACCTTTCAATTCAACTTGTGTTACTTGCAATGAATGCAGCAATTTGTTCCAGAAAAATCAGGCAGGAGTCAAAGCGCATAAATTGTGAAATAGCCAGGCCCACATGAAAAACCCTTTCTCCATCCTATAAATTTGAAGATTTTTTTTATGGAGCATGTTAAAACAAACCTATAAATTATTACATTACTATTTCAAACAACTTTTCACTACAGTACACAAACTATCCTATTATATTTTAATATGCTTCCAGATATCCACTTGCCCATGAGTGCAGAGAGATTGCTTTCCCAAAGACCTGTTCCCAAGATAAATTCTTTAAAGCACGCATATACATCTCACTCTGATCTGAATTTTTCGCTAAAACAAGACATTAGCTAGCGCACGTTATTGACATTGCTACTTCATTATCTGAACCATTCAAGCAACCTTTCTCCAAAAATCTTATGTTAACAATCATAGGTATAACACTATTATTGATATGCACAAATGTTATCAACCTTCGCTAAAGAACAAAAAATGTTTTATTCTCCAGTTCAAACCTAACAAACACAGTGGTTGGAATTTTATCACCTCCAGAATCAGGGCAGGCGAGGCTCGCAGAATGGCTTTCGCCGTTGGCCTCAGGCAAGATCTTGCAAGCCTTGGGTGAGCGGGGTCACAAAATACCAGCCAATGATTTTGAGCCCACGGTAGCGGTCAATATGGGCAGAAAATTCAGAGAGACCACATTTCCCAATTGACCAAACCGCTTGCCAGGGACATCATCGGGTTCACACTCCCAAAGGCCGTGAACATAATTTTAATGGCTATAAATAAATTCTAATGTGATTCCCCAGCCCTTCCAAATGATCCCACCCTCACTGAATATTGAAACCTTGCTTGCATGAACGTCACTCCAGCTAGGTTTACAACAGGTTTTGCAAGACAAGATTCAGTCGAGAGGATACCTGCAGGAGCACAAAGTTAATTATAGCCCCTGGGGGAGAGAAAGAGAGACATGTCTGAGCAGTGCCCTGCCACTGCTCTCAGCGTGGGTTGGCACTGTCTGGATACTGGCAGTGCTAACTTGGCCGGGGGCAGTACTAGAGTAACGCCAAGGAGAAGTGTTAGGTGCAAGCCCTCGTAGGAGCCCCATGGGGGAGGGTTCTAGTTATCTGGTTGGCGTGGGGTGGGGAAAGAGTGGGCAATGAGGGGGAATCTTGCAGGCACAGGGAATAGCAGGCAGTGAGGTGGGGGAACACCAGCACTACTTGCACGATGATTGTGTGCTGAGGGTTGGGGAGGGAGGCATGAATCCCCAATACCTTCATGGTGCAGGGGGAAGTGGGGGATGAGGGTGATCCACTTCAGTGATGGGTTTTAAAGATGGCACCTAGATCTCTGTGGCGATATTGAAGTAAATGAACTGAGTATGTGGAGCTGGCCTTGCCCCACCCGAGTAATGGCGTAAACCCTGCCTGCTCAGTTTCTTTATTCAGACAGACTCAAGATCTGGACTGAAAGTTGGGCTGTGCAGTTGCAGAGCTGTTTGCTGGTTTTCAGTCTAAACCTGACACTTTGGGGGGGAAAATCTTATCAAAAAACAGGAGAGTGTTGGTTCTGGCAAGAAAAACAGTGCCTTTCTCTCCAGAAACAAGTTAATTTTCTCTTCAGATCATACCATACTCTGCCATTGAAATGTCGGCATGCCTCGTGCTGTCATGTAGAGACGGTGGGGCATCAACATGCTGGAAAATCCCAGCAGCACTGAGATCGGGGTGCCCTTTAAACATGGCACTCCGATCAGACCAAACAGTGACTACCCCTACCCACCCCACCACAGAGGTCTCAGGGGCTGCTCCCCTCAACCTCCCGATTAGAGCTGGCATTTCTCCACCTCACACCCTTCTCTAATCAGTGCCAACAATTCCTCCCCCCACTCCCCTAACCGCTCCCCCCCCCTCCCCCCACCGTCCAGCTCCCCGAACATTGGACCTCTTCCCCCAACCCCTCCTCCAGAATCCCTAGCTCTCACATCCACTCCTTCTCCCACCACCACAAATAAATGAATACACCTCACTTCCCCATGAGGGTCCCACTGGGGACCACCCCAGAGCTGCTTCTCAGCAAAGTTGCCAAGGTGGCACAGTCAGGTTGGCATGGGCATGGAGGCAACCAAGCAGTGCCAACCTGTGCCAAGTAGCAGCACCAGGGGGCACGGTCAGGACATTGCCTGGTCATGTCCCGCTTCCCCCGGAGACTATACTCATCTTTACACCCCCGGGACGGGGGTGCGGGTGGGGGGGTGCTCCCCGTGACAGGTTCATGTTATAAATCGCACTAACATGACATCACGTCAGCATGGTGTGAATATACAGGGCTCAATATACGGCGGTGGGAGGGGGGTGTGGTTTAAATAACATATAAATGTATTTAAATCAGGTTCTCACCCATTGAGGCACGACCCTGATTATGTCACCAATGAGGGGCAGCAAAAATTGGAAGTGTAACGATTTCAATCAGGCCATTGAGGTTGGCCAATTGGAGTATGAACTCCCTGATTAAGGATCCAATTAATGGGCCAATCAGGGAGTCTTTGCCTTGTACTTAACCGGGTGTGCCAGTTCCTCTGACAACCCCCAGAGGTAGACAGCTGACTGATAGCATTCTGTGTACTACTGTTGCAAATAAAGGGAGTTTGGTGAAGGGACTTTGGCCTCCACAGACTAATTACAGGAAGTCACGGTCTTGTCTGCAAGATCCGCGACTTCTAGGGTTTCGCCGGATCTTGAGCCCCCGTCGGCCTCCCCGCAGATGGAGAGAGTGGGCTCAAAAATGCCCCCTTTGGAAAAAAAGGTAAGATTCCGCCCACACCTTACTTGAATGTGAAAGTTGACACTTCCTGGAGGCAAACCACGTTCCATACAATCTGAAATTTGCATCTTTTTCTTTCTGCCCAGCAGAGATCAGTTAGCCTGGATTTAAAAATTTATTCTGATTATAATAAATTGCAAACCAGAATTTACATTGAATATTTAACCAATCAAAATATCGCTTGCTAAACAACTAATCAAATGTACTTGCAGTCCTATCCGTAGAGGGAAGATGCAGGGTGCAGACTATAGAGTCAGTGCTCAGTTAAGCAGCCAGGTGTTCTCTTAGTTCCCTGTACAATTTTGAAATAGAACACAGGGGGGAATTTCTGTCAGATTTTCCCACACATTCACCATAGCTTCAAGAGGAAGAGACGCTGAAAACCGGTAGAAACAACGCTGACACATCACCTTTTCTGTGCTTTTGAGGCTCTTCAAGTGAGAGAAACCTCACAGAAATACACTCCTCAGCCTTTCATCTTTTCCTCAGGAGAGATATATTCACATAATCCTTTGAAGTCTCAGCTCCAAAACTAGAAATCAAAACTTTAATGAAGCAAAGATGCCCAAGATATTGATCCTGAGTAAAGTTAGTGTAGACAAACCGCTTGCTGAAAACCTGCTGTGGTTATGGCCTGTCTGCTCTGTGCTCTCCTCCTCCCCTCTCTTCTCACCCCTGCTCTGTGGTATCACTTTTCCTGCTCTCGCTCATTCTCCAACCTTGAAGACAGTCAACATGAGACCACCCAAAACTGCAGCCAGTTGAGGGAGCCAGTGATTTCTGCAGTGCCAGCTTTCTGTTTGCGCAGAGAATTATTAGGTCTTAAAGTATTGCAGAAAATCCAGGGGAATTTCTTTTTCAAACCTCAATGCTTACTTTGAGGGTTGTTAAGCTATATTCTATAGAAAAAAAATACTTATGGGGGAGATCCTGAGCCCACACATACTGTCTCTGCGAATGCTGGCAAGCTGTCTGGAAGCTGCGGTTCTTGTCGGCGAGATCATGATCTTGAATCTTCCCCCATCCTCTCCAGCAATGTCATCAATTTACATGCACTTGAATGGATTTTAATGCAAGTAACACACGCACCCCCACCAGATATTGATCCCTTGCTGGATATTGATACTGTGCCGACATCACATCAGTGTGATTAACAACAGATTTACCAAGAAAGCATTCTTTCTGGTTGTATCACAGCTTGGTTTAGCTCCTGCTTTGCCCAAGATCGCAAGGAACTACAAAGGGTTGCGAGTGAATCTCAGTCCATCACGCAAACCAGCCTCCCGTCCATTGACTCTGTCTACACTTCCCACTGTCTCGGAAAAGTAGCCAGCATAACTAACGACCCCATGCACCCAAACGTTCTCTCTTCCATCTTCTGCCATCGGGAAAAAGATACAAAAGTCTGAGGACGTATACTAATTGGCTGAAGAGCAAATTCTTCCCTGCTACCATCAGACTTTTAATGGACTAACTGTGCACTAAGTTGATCTTGCTCTACACCCTAGCTATGACTGTACAACAACATTCTGCACTCTCTCATTTCTTTCTCCATGTAACGGTATAGCAGACAAGAAACAATACAGTTCACTATATACTAATACATGTGAAAATAATAATTCAAATCATGGGAAGGGGGGAATACGTGGTGATGGCTGGGAGCAGATAGGGGAGATGGGGATGTTGGTGGTGGCTGTTATGGGGGTGGTGGAAGGGAAGAATCAAAATCAGTCTTGACTCTATTTTCATTCAATATCCACAGAGGATCATTGGAAAAGCTCAGGAGCAGGAATATTGGACTATATTATACAAGTATCGGCTGTGTCTCAGTTGATTAAAGTCTTGCCCCTTTGTCAAAAGGTGCTCAATGCCCACTCCAGCAACTTCAACACATAGACCAACACCCCAGTGCATGACTGAAAGGTGGAGATGCTAGCTTTTGGTTAAAACATTAAACCAAGGCCCAGTCTAACCTCTTGGGTAAATGTAAAATACATCATGGCACAATTTTGAAGAGCAGCAGGAGAAATCTCTCTCGAATTTCCTGGCCAATATTTATCCCTCAGTCAACATGGTGAAACAGATTATCTGACCATTATCAGATTGCTGTTTATGGAAGCTTGTGTGCTAATAAGTTGCTGCACTTCCAACTTTACAACAGTGAGTAGGCTTCAAAGTATTTCATTGACTGTAAAACACTTCAAGGCAACCTGAAAACCTGAGGTTGTGCAAGAAATAGGAGAAGGAGTGTCAAGCCTTTTCTGACATTCAGGATAATCTCAGGCTTCATGTTTAAAAATAAATCCCAAAATCAGAAGCATTGAAATCAATTGTAGTGAGTCATCTGCTGTTTGGGCTGAAACATGTTAACTCAACAAAGATCATGATTGATCATCTGGTCTGAATGTCTCAACTACTCACTTATGATTCATTAGGGACTGCTCTAAAGCCAATGTTAAACAATGATGAATTCACAAATTCAGATGGATAAAGCACTTTCCAGCAATTGGCTTTTAATATACCTCCAGCTTGTACATACTTACTTGCAAAATAGCACTGAAATAATTAAAAATCACATGCAACAGTTCAACAAAAGCAAATTGACCTTATTCTTTCAAGGAACAACTAATAAAAAGCACTCGTTTACTATCGCGATGTGTAGTAATCTTAGAATCCACTCCATTAAATGATAAGATAAGAAAGCAAATTAATGTGGATGCTGGTATCTGAAACAGGACTCTGAAACTGGAATCTGATGAAGGGTCATCCAGACTTGAAACATTATCTCTGTCGTCTCTCTCATTTGCTGTCAGACCTGCTGAGATTTTCCAGCATTTTCTGTTTTTGTTTCCATCAAAAAGTGTTGCTATGACCAGGGAGGAGGTGTTGAATAGCTTTCTCGTTCCTCATTTGACCACAACAGGATTTTTAATTTGAAAACGATATACTTGGGCAGTGGTTGGTACTGCTGCCTCACAGCACCAGGGCCCGGGTTCAATTCCAGTCTCAGGTGACTGTCTTTGTGGAGTTTGCACATTCTCCCCATGTGTATTTTTCCTCTGGGTGCTCCTCCCACATTCCAAAGATAATGTGCGTTAGGCTGAATGACAGTCCTAAATTGCCCCTTAGTGTCAGGGGGATCAGCAGGATAAATGTGTGGAATTATGGGGTTAGGATCTGAGTGGGATTGTTGTTGGTGCATGTTCTCTTTCTGCACTGTAGGGAATTTAATAACTTGCCAGTTCAGCGAGTATTTAACTATTTACATGCTGCGATCATTAAAGAGCAGTTTTTCTCCAGTTTAACAAAGAAAGAACTTAGCTTTTACACACATACTCAATGTCTACAGAATGAGAAAGGACAGGTTGGCTAAATTAGAGTCAATGAAAGCGAGTACAATCTGCAACTTTACTGACTTGGCTGGCTTCTGGCTGAATTCAGTGCTTCATATGCTTCTGATTTAAAGTGTGGATGACTGAGTTGATTGTTCTTCAGGAGATGGTAGTGTCAATTTAGATACCTTTGAGAAATTTCTGTCTGCAGCACAGTCTCCCTGAGTGACCAAACTTAACAAACTTGGTTCAAAGCTTAGCAGGCAGATTGGAGAGAGGAGGAGGCAGGGAGGACCATACTTGCACCTTCTCCTAAAGCTGCCCATCCTGGGTTCTGCTGAGGCTACATGCATTTAACACAAACAAAAGCTTGGCTTGTCACATGACTCACTTTCTCCAACTGCCAGGTGCGTTCAAAATAGGCATTGTCCATGGATTCCAGAGGTGACGTCATCTGCCCATATCTGGAAGCTAACTTAGCTACGGTCCCATTGTCCAAGCAATGGCCTATCACCAACTGTTGAATAGGGATTTCCGCAGCTGCCTTGCTTTGCTTTCAGTTTGTACTCTGTACATTTAGAAGCTCCTAGAATAAATCTATTGTTACTAATTTTAATCTGTGTATGAACCATGGGGGCTATCTCATGATAAGATCAGGCGAGAGGCAAAACCGGGGTTTTCACTGGTTTTTCACTTCTCACAATATTACTGGCCCTGATCTGTCAGTCATAAGTACTTATTAGGTAATTTCAATATTACTAGTGAGTTCCAGACGCAATTGTCCAGGCTCACTTGCCTTAACGGTCTCGCTAGTGAAGGACCTTACCAGTGAGAATTATATGTGTTCCCCACCAATGGGGACCTGACACGATAGCTTGCCAGTGGGACCAGACACAACTGAAGCCCCCCTGTGTGGTTGGGGGCAGAGATGGGCAGTGCCAATCTGGCAGTGTCTACCAGATACCCTGGCACCACCGGGGTGGGCCAAGGAGGCAGGGCCTCATGGGCAGGGCCATGATAGGGAGGTGAGGGGGTGGTGTACTTTGCATTGGGGATTGGCCAAGGCTGTGATCAGCTGGGGAGGGAGTGGTGTACGCTGCATCAGGAAGCGGCCAGGGAGGGGGGAGAGCGGAGGGCGGCAGGTGACAGACCTCCCATGTACACAGTGAACTTGGAGATCGGGTGGCTGCACAATGGTACCTGAGAGCCAACAGCCAGCTGCCTGGCATGACAAGGCTCTAGCCCTCCTACTACTGGTGAGAATCACACTTTGCCTCAATTATTTTAGTAAGTGCCATGCAATTTCATTTGGCAGCTCGCCCAAAAAATAGGCACAATTCTCTCCCTTTCCACGTTCATTTGGCACTTGGTTTTTTTGGTAAGATCACGTGCAATATCACGTGCTTCTAGGTCAGGTGTGTACCTATCTGAGCAACATAAAATTCTGCCACTATCTTTGATGGGTTTTACAGACAGACTGACTCCACTCCAAGGAGGCAGAATATGGAAATGTTTGCTAATGCAAATTGAAATCAGCCATCTTGTGCTGTGAGTTCAAGTCACTTTAATCTCTGTGTTTATAAAAAGTCTGTTTTTAACAGTTCAATTCAGATTTCCAGCCAGTGGGTTAAATATTATTATTTGGCATAAAGCAGATCCCTGTGACACCTCCACGCCAGGCAAAATGAAATGTGATGATAGGAGCATTCCATTTTCAGGTTGCAATAAAAAACATATGCACATATTCATCCCCCAAACATTCACATCTCAACCTTAGACTCTTATAGCTGTGCTCAGTTTAAATTTTTGTAACAAAATGATTCCGTGCTGAGTTAAATGCTGGATAAAGCATTAGCTATCACATTGTTTTTCCTTGCAAAAGTGTGTAATCCATAGGTGGTAAGGTTGTAAATACAAGTTCCATCAAAGTAACCTCGCATTAACGCGACTGAGTTTGCTTTAGTGTTGAGGTTCTGGATTAAGGAAGGTACTGTTTCAAAACCTAATGCCCTCTTGGCCCCTTTTCCTTTTAATTTGTTTTCACGTATTGTCTAGAGCATCTGGGTTTTCACAGACATCTGGTGTTAGCGCTCTGGGTATGTTGCTGCGAATAGATATGTGACTTCTGCTGAACTTTGGGGGTAGTGAACAGCAATGTTTGTCTCTGCAGTCATGCAATGTGTCGGCTCCCGCAGGCTACTGAAGTGATCTGCTTGTACAATACAAATTTCTCTGACTGCCTGGTTATATCAATGGCCACAGGCACAACCCACAGGGCTTATTGTTCAGTTTTGGGCATATTGAAAAGACTTATGCCTCTGATGTTGGTGGGTTGTGACCTGTTTTTAAAATCCTGTCGGGTGTCTGGATTCCACCCCCCGCACCTCACTGTCAGCCAGTTCTGAAGCTCAACTACTGGATTTGGTGAGATTTGAAATTTGGACTTGCCAACCTGATTTGCCTCTGCGCAATTCCCCAGTGATTTCACTAATATGCCCTTTGTGGCCTTGACAAGTGGCATTTGTTTTAGGGTGCATTATCTTCTCTTTTCCTGGGAAGAGGACTGTTCCTCATCTGTACCATTTCTTCAGGGGTACTTCTCTCAGACCTCTGTCCAGCTGCACCCCTCTGTGGCACTTCGATACAGTGAGGTATCTCCCTCATGGTCTGTTTGCCTGCTTGGGAATTTTGCTGGTCGCCACTGAGATCTGGGCAGGTCTCTGCTCGACGTACTTCAGGTGCATTCTATTCAATCTTTACTGTTTCCATTTCAGCATTGTTTTCTTTTCCAAACCCTTTCTTGTCTACTTTACATTCTATGGGCTCTACTGTGGTCTTTTAAAAATTTACCTTCTTAAATTCTATTGCCTCTATCATCCCTGGTGGAACCATTGAACCTGTGATACAATGCTTTATATGGACCATCTGTAAAAGTTAGTGAGAGTCGTAGCTGGCATGCCAAATTTCCTTAAGTCTTCTGAGAAAGTGGAGGTGTTGGTGGGCTTTCTTAACTATAATGTTGGCATGGAGGAACTAGGTCTGGTTGTTGGTGCTTTGGACATCTAAAAACTTGAAGCTGTCAACCATTTCTACTTTGTCCCCATTGATGTAGACAGGTGCATGTTCTCCACCACGCTTCCTGAAGTCGATTACAATCCCCTTCATTTTGATGACATTGGGGGAGAGATTATTGTCGCCGCACCAGTTCACCAGATTCTCTATCTCATTCCTGTACTGTTTCCTTGTTGTTTGAAATCTGACCCACTACAGCAGTGTCATCAGCAAACTTGAAAGTTGAGGAACTAGCCTAGACATTTCCTCATAAAAAGGTCCACCACCTGCATGGGGAAGCTTGGGGTCACACCTACCATTACTGACCCTGTAACTAGCCCACTCTGCAGTGAATCCCTTAACCAGCATATTGGTATTCACTCTGCTCTTGGGTGGTAACTTGACAACTTCTGTCACAAGCAGAGTCTTCAACAGCCAGTATCTCAGGGCATGCTGATCTCCCTCTGGGAGTCATTCTCCTTTTAAGAATAAAGTTCTGGTAGGCATTCTGACATCCATTCACTTTTGAACACAAGGTCACAACCTTCATAGCCACATACACTGCCTTGACTACAGTATTCCCTGTGGGTTTCTTTGCATGCCAAGGGTTTTCTCTCTGTGGCCAGGCTTACAACGCTGAGAACACACTGGGTAGGTTCCTAATAGTTCTGTTTTCCTTCATTAGTCTTTTCTCTCGAGCCTCCCTCACCTTCACCTAATTCTCTCCCATCCTGCCCGAGCCTGTGAAAAGAACCAGGTCACATTTAAATTTAATTGGAGTTAGGGGTATGTGGTGTAACTCATGATTGTCTGCTATGAGGGCTGCCTGTCTGGCTAGGGAAACTCTTTGCTCCTCGATTGTCTTATTCACTCAAAGGATGTGGGCAGTCCTGGCTAGGCCAACATTTATTCACATCCATAAATAACCATCAGAAGGTGATGGTGAGCTGCCTTGTTGAACTGCTGCATCCATGTGGTGCAGTAAACCCATAGTACTGTTAGGAAAGGAGTTCCTAAAGAACTTTGACTCTGTGGCAGTGAAGGAAGAGCAACATAGTTTCAAGTCAGATTGATAGGTGATTTGGAGGGGAAATTGCAGGTTATGGTGTTCCCTGTCCTTTTAAGTGGTAGAGTTCATGGGTTTGGAAGATGCTGTTGAAGGAGCCTTGCTGAATTTCTGCAGTCAATCACTGCGCAGGAATGTTGGAGAGAATAAATATTGATGTTGGTGGATGGAGTGTCAGTCGTGCTGCTTTATCCAGGATGGTGTCAAGCTTCTTGAGTTTTATTGGAGCTGCACTCATCCAGGCAAGTGTAGAGCATTTCATTATACTCCTAATTTGTGTCTTGTAGATGGTGATCAGAGTCTTGGGAATCTGGAGGCGAGTTACTCATATATAATTCCTAGCCTCTGATGTGCTCTTGTACGCATGATATATATATATATATATATATAGTATAATATATAAATAAAATATATGGCTTGTCCACTTCAGTTTCTGGTCAATGTTAAATGTCAGGATTTTGATTGTGACTAGATATAACTCTTAACTGATGAAGAACTTTCTCCTTGATTTCCATTCACTTCAGCTTTGATTCCACATCTGGTGAAACACTGCTTTGATGTCAAGGGAAGTGACTCAGACCTCACCTCCTAAGTTTCAGCTCTTTTGTTCATGTTGAAATCAGTTCAGAGGCCAAATGACACTCACTGGTGGAATCCAAAGTGAGTGTCTGTGAGCAGGTGAGCAAACAGTTAGATTGTCAACAGCACTTTACATCACTTTGCAGATGATTGAGAGTAGACTGATGGGGTTGGCTGGGAGTGGGGTGGAGGGGCAGGTGGGGAGAGGAAGGGTATTAATTGGTTGGGTTGCATACAGGACATACCTGGAAAATTTTATGCATTCGCTGGGTAGGGGCCAGTGTTACAGCTGTACTGGAAGAGCTTGATTAAGGCTGTGCTTAATTCTGGAGTGCAAGCCCTCAGTATTATTGCTGGAATGGCCCATAGTCTTAGCAGTATCCACTGGGTTCAGGCATTTCTTGGTAACATGTGGAGTGAATTGAATTGTCTGGAAACAGATATCTGTGATTCTGGGGCTTCAGGAGGAAGAAGAGATGAATCATCCATTCTTCAGATCTGGTTGAAGATGGTTGCTAAGCCTTATCTTATGCAGTGCCCCCCTCATTGAAGATGGTGATATTTATGGAGCCTCCCCCTCTTCTTAGCTACCGTTCACAACTAAATGTGGCAGGGCTGGAGAGCTTGGGTCTAATCTGTTGTGGGATCACTGAGCTCTGTCTATTATATGCAGGTAGTCCTGTGTTGTAGCTTCATCAGGTTGACACCTCATACCTTCTTTCACTCTTCATTGAACCAGGGCCAACCCCCTAGTTTGTTGGTAATAGTTGATTGTGGGTTATGCTGGACTGTGAGATTACAGAATGTGGTTGTTCGCAATTTTCCTGCACTGATAGCCCACAGCATCTCTTAGATGCCAGTTTTAAGTCACTAGATCTGTTCCATTCCCATTTAGTGTAGTGGTAGTGCCACACAATGTGATGGAGGATTTCTTCAAAGTGAAGATGGGACTTTGTCTTCCTGCCATTGTTGTTTCTGGTGCCTAGATTCATGCCTGGTTCATTCCTTTCTGACTTTGTAGCTGTTTGATACAACTGCATGGCTTGCTAGTCCACTTAAGAGTCAGCACATTGCTGTGAGTCTGGACTCACATGGAGGCAAGGCCAGGTAAGGACTGCCCAGTGAATCAGATGGGTTTTTTATAAACAAATCAACCATGGTTTTGTGGTCACCATTAGAATGGCTTTTAATTCCATATTTATTAGTTGAATTTAAATTCCATCTGCTGTCGTGGTGGGATTTGAAACCACGTCCCCAGGGCATTAGCCTGGGCTCTGGATTATTCATGACATTACCCCTATGCCAACCACCTCCATTTGGGTCCTTAGAGAAAGGGGAGTGAGTTGTTAAACTCCTCGAGGAGAATCATAACACTGAGGTTTTCATAGGTGGATTTTATCTTCAGCCCCCATTCCCATCGATCGAAAGTGAGTTGCTTAACTCTTTCAAACTTGTACAAATTTGTTCAGACTGTTTCTGAGGAGTCTGGAATTTTTACTGGTATATTTCCAAGTTCATATGCACCAAGGATATCTATTTCTAAATACTTAAGTATGCCCTTCAACCCTTCAATGGTTAGGACTTTTAAGCTCTTCCATGTTACCTCACTCTATTGTAGGAAGGCACTGTCTTCAAATGTGGACATTTTCTAGCAGTCCAGCACTGCAAACCACAAGGAAACTTGTAATGAATGAAAGTGATTCATTTGGTTCCCTGCTCCCAACTTCTCATGTGTCTTTGGGTTGAGCATTGTCACACTGTGCCCCCCCCCCCCCGCCCAAATTTCTGTTACAACCAGGTGAGGAGGAGTTGAATATTTCTCCTCATTGCTCTCTCCTCATTTTACTGCAACAGGTATTTTAGTTTGAAAAGGATACATTTCCCAATTCCTTAAGTAATTAACTGTTCACGCACTGTGATCATAAAAGAACCAGTAGGACAGATTTTCTTAAGTTTAACAAAGAGGTTAGCTTTATTATACTCAAGCTGGTCAAAGTAAAATAACAAAGTATGTACTGAGTTCCGTGCACGCGCGCGCGCGCGCACACACACACACACACACACACACACACACACACACACACACACACACACACACACACACACACACACACACAAAATACAAATTAGAATGGGAAAGGATATGTTGACCAAGTCATAATCAATGGGAAAAAGAAGCAAAGTACACCATCTGTGGTTTGGTGTTTCAGGTGAAATTCAATAGAATTCCTACAGTGTGGGCCCATCAAGTCTGCACTGACTCTCTGACAGCATCTTACAAAGGCCCACCTCCACCCTACCCCTGTAACGTCACATATTTGCCCCGTTAATCCCCTAACCGACACACTTCCATAACTCTAATGGACAATTTAGCATGGCCAATCCACCTAACCTGCACATCTTTGGATTGTGGGAGGAAACCAGAGCACCCGGAGGAAATAGACACAGACGCAGGAAGAATGTGCAAACTCCACACAGACAGTCACCTAAGGCTGGAATTAAGCCCAAGACCCTGGTGCTGTGAGACAGCCGTGCTAACCACTCTGCCACCATGCCCTAGTCTTGATGGTTGCGATTTAAAGATGTATGTAGATGACTGAGTTGGTTGTTCCTTGGGACACGGTGTTGCTGGTTTGAATTCTTTTAAGAAATCTTTGTGTGCAGAAGCGTCCCTGGGCGCTCACAGTCAGCAAACAGGGCTGTGAGTTCAAGTCACTTCAGTCTCTGCGCTTTTTTAAAAAGGTCTCTTTTTAAAAGTTCAATTCAGGTTTCCAGCCCACAGTTAAAAATCATTATTTGGCAGAAACTGCATCTTCATGACAGTGTGCATCACCTAGATCAATAGAACTATTAGCTCTAACAGCACTCACATCAAAAGAATTAGGTCAAATAGTATTTTTACTCTGACTGCCCATGAATGTACACTATATCAGCATCAATCCTGTTTAAAGTATGCATGTTGACCAGCCAATATGTTTACAATGTACACAGACTAATATTTTCCATGTACGAAGTATTTACAGATAAATTACTTCCTTGTACTTTTTATCATTTAAAAGCATACTTCCTTGTAAAATAAATATATTGAATGTATTTTTTAGGATAAATCGTAAATATTACAAATCAAAGGAGTCCAATGTTTAGGCAACACATTACATTTCTGTAACAGGATTAACATAGTAAAACATTTTGAAGCACGTCACAAGGGCCTTATCAACAAGGTTTGGCACTGACATACACTAAATAGTAAGCAGTCTCACAACACCAGGTTAAAGTCCAACAGGTTTATTTGGAATCACAAGATTTCGGAGCAATGCTCCTTCATCAGGTGACTCAGCTGATCAGTAGGCTCATCCGATAAAGGAGCAGCACTCCAAAAGCTCGTGATTCCAAATAACCTGGTGTTCTGAGACTCCTTACTGTGCCCACCCCAGTTTAATGCTGGCACCTCCACATCATGGCCATGTTAAATAGGTATCAGGGCCGTTGACCAAAAATTTGGTCAAAGAACTAAAAGTTTTAAGGAGCGCTTCAAAGGAGGAAAAAGAGATGAGAGGCAGCAAAGCTTTGGAAGGGAATTCCAGAAACTTACCAGCTAAAGGCACGGTGAACAAAGGGTCAGGTGATTAACATCAGAGATGCATGGGGGGCCAGAACAGGAACACAGTTATGTCAGTGGTTTGTAAGTCTGGAGATCATAAGAGTGAGGCCATGGAAAGATTTGAAAACATTTATAAGCATTTTAAAATTGAGGCATTTGCTTAGCTGTTGACAATGTAGATCAGTCAGCACAGGTATAGGTGACCATTTATGAAGTGGTTCCCTTGTTCACCACCCCATTCGTTCGATTTGATATTTTTCTATCTTGCTTGGAATATCAAACTCTGCAGATTAATTTTTGCACTGTTAATGATATACACTCCTTCTGCACTGTGGGGGTTCTACGGTTCTAGAAATAACTCACTGAATAACCTACAGCAAATGTGCCAATAGATCCATTATAATTTATTTAGCAACGTCTTTTGAACATTCAAAACATTTTCCTTAAGTTTCCATGTGATTGCTAATGTATTGTTTGTGGTCCTCCATCCGTGGCTCAAATGTTTTTCCTGCATTAGCAATTTTCTCAAACTGCATGCAATATTGGATCTTAAACAAAGTTCCTTTAATTTAAAAATAATTTCTTTGCTTTTATATTCTAGATCCCATTGTCCAATTCTCTTCCCACATCAAATGTCCTTGGCTAGTAATTCCCAGAACAATGCACTAGTCTGTTTCTAGGGACTTATAACGAATGCAGTGTCACTGTACATCAAACATGGCTGACCAGGAGTCTCTCCTGGCTCTTATCACCAGCCATTGAGGTGTTTGAAAGGATTTGCAGTTTGATACTCAACCTGTTTGATTGCACCTTTCCTGGCCATCAAGACCTGGGGTGGGACTCGAACCAGGAGCTTCTAGCTCGGAGACGTGGATACTACTCACTGTGCCACAAGACTACCCAGGTCCGAATGCATAAAACCCAAAATCCGAGTTGTCTCTTAAGACCTTTTGTATCTGCACCCCCATTTAAAAATCTATAGGCCTTGATTTCGTAGCCCCTTTCTTCCAAATTTTATTACTTAAGATATATTTAATTCTGTTAATCTTTTTCCCAAATTGCAATACTTGATAGGCCTCTCAATTCAACTGCATCTGCTACTTGTCTGCCCACTTCACCGACCAACGTATCTCTTCTTGTAATCCCTCCTAATCTGATATCCCTAGCAAACATAGATATCTTTCATTTTATGCCCACGGCCATGTAATTTTGAGAGCTCAACACAGATCTTCAGATATATAGCATTCCAAAAAAAAAATCTATTTACCTCTATCCTGAGTGTCTCCGTCTCTACTAAGCCAGCCTTGTCTGCATGCAGCTACATTCCAGTTTAAACTGCATGCCCTAGTTTTCAAAATCAGTATTTTGCATGCAAAGTCTTATGAAACACTTTAGAAAATATATAACTCATGGTAACATTTGAGAAGGCTGAGAAAGGCAGGGATTATTGATAGAAAGTTGGCTTGGAAGAGTAACCAGCTGGTTGTTCCTAACCAATGGATGGTTGGGGAACATCCGTTTTGCTGAAAAGGATTTCAAATAAGTTAAGAACAACCAGTCGGTTACTGCTCCAAGCCAACTATCTATCGATAACCTCTGCCTTTCTCAGCCTTCTCAAATGTTACCTTGGGTTATGGGCTCCAGAGGGTTTGTATTGCTGGGAGGCAGTTTCCCCTGTCAACTATATTAGACATATCAGACAGCCACAGGTGCTTGGCTCAAAGTAAACCATTGTCTCTTGTGTTTCAGAACAGCAAACATATCAATTGGAAATGGTGAAACTATTAATTTAAAAGGTGGGCTCCAAATGGATTCGCAACTGAATATTGTAAAACAGAAAGATTTGAACATCAGGTTTGAGTGTTTACAGTGCCAGGAAATTGTTGCAGTTCTTACTTTTCCACCCCAACATCCCACCTGCACTCCACTCTCCATCTAGTTGAATGGAAAAGTTGCACTATTCAAATGACCATCATCTCCTGCTTGAAGCATTCCATTGATTTTACAGAACATGATTTGATGCATATCGACCAGGATCTTACAGCCAGGAAAAGGAATTCACAAGCTCCCGATAATTAAAGGCAGGTAACAATATTCGCTGTAATTAAACACTTTCTTTGAAGACAGCTTGTCTATAACTAAAAACAAATTATCCTCAAGAGGTTGGAGCTGAAATATTGGAATGATTAACCTAAAATTAATTATAATCCATTCATATTCAATCAAAAACACTACTCGTCTATAAAATTAAAGTGCAATTATCATTTAACATACACCTTTATCATCAGTTTCTTTCTAAACGTGCCATAATGTACTCATAGATCTTGCCAACAAGACCCATCAGGTTGTACACTTTAACAACCTCTACAATTATGTGAGTTATTGGGCTCCCGAGATTGTTTCTTCACCCACATATGAGCCAACTTATAGCCCAATATTTCCTTTTCATAAGCTGTAGTGAGAAAGCACATAAGTAAAATGTAGTGGAATGCCAAGAGTTAGAATCCATTGATGATTTGTCTGTGATTAGTGCTGATGTGAGCATTTTACCTTTCTACAAGGAGCACTCAACCTTCTATCGGTGACAATGATGTCACCACCATCCATAATTTCTAAGCCTCAGGGATCTCCCAGGCCATCAATTCCAAGGAGCAGTTAAGGGGGTCAGAGTCAAGCACTTTGTTTTTCAGGTGATCAAACAACAGATGTTTTATTTTATGTACAACTAAATGGTGCCACTTGCAAGATTCTTTAAATATCTTGTTCATTTGTTTTGTCCTACATATTTGATGCCATTTACTAACACTTCTGCCCTTTAGATGTTAATTTAGGGTGTTGTCCTGTAACAAAATGTTCCTGTAGTTTGTTAAGCAACATCAATGGTATTTGCATGGCCAATTGGCAAGCTGTGGGCAATACAGAATCTGTGACTGGCCAAGTGGGTTAGCACCACTGCCTCATGGTGCCAGGGACCCAGGTTTCGTTCCCAGCTTGAGTGACTGTCTATGTGGAGTTTGCACATTTTCCCTGTGTCTGCATGAGCTTCCTGTGGGGGCTCTGGTTTCCTCTCACAGTTCAAAAATGTGTGGGTTAGGTTCATTGTCAATGCTAAATTGCTCCTTAGTGTTAGGGTGATGTCAGGGGTATTACTGGGTAAATTTGGGGTTACAGGGATCAGGCTAGGGTGGGATTGTTGTTGATGCAGGTTTGATGGGCCGAATGCCCTTCTTCTGCACGGAAGGGATTTTATGATTCTATAATTTCAGCTGTGCCAAAAGCTCCTTTTACTTCAATTGCTGCAGCCTCTTTACTTTCCCAGGTAGCACTTACCTGACTTGAGGGTCTTGTGACGGTACAGAATTGTCCGTAGCTGGATGACATCTCCTCACAATGTTCCCAGGTATGGATTGTTGGACAGATTTCCAAATCCCTCTATATACTTGCCTTGCAGAAGTTCTCCGTGAGGTGAAGCTATCCATTGCAGCACCTTGGAGTTTGGGCACAAACATCAGCTGACTAACAGGACTGCATGACAGATGTTCCTGTTATGGCCACATTGGTTAGATCTCCATTGCAGATGTCACTGGCTTTGCTGCATGCTTATTGTGAGATAACAGTGCAGATGACCATTGTCCCATTACATCACAAATGTTGAAGATGGCAGGATGTAACTGTATGGCTAGTACTCTGTATCGCTTTCAAAATTATTTTCATTTGCTGGCTGGGCCAGCATTTATTGCCTATTCCTAATTGCCCATTATTCCTAATTGCATTTAAGGATCAACCACAATAAGTCATATGAAGGCCAGACCAGTTATGGACGTTTTCCTCCCCTAAAGGACATTAGATGGGTTTTTAAGACACTTGACAATGGTTTCATAGTCATCATTAGACTTCTAATTCCATATTTTTACTCAATTCATATTTCACCAGCTGCCATAGTAGGATTTGAACCCAGGTCCCCACAGCAATTTCCTGGATCTCTGATTATTAGTCCAGTGACAATACCACAAAGCTGCCACCACCACTAAAGCTCAGACTAGCTTTCTATAATTTAAAGCACAATACATCATTATTGGCTTAAAGCACAATATGCCAATTGATTCTGCAAAAATCACAGCAGGCGTGATTTGAATGGCATCTCGTAGTTTGGGTGGAATTTAATGGAGTATCACTTGCCATATGGGACCAGAAACAGCCCTTCCTCAGGATCGAGCAGCCTGGAGGTACAAATCTTATCCTCTGACCTATCAGAAGACAATGGCTCCAGGGGAGTTGTGGGTATTGTACCCATGAGAGAACCAGGATCAGCAAGGGACCAGACTATAGGCCTATAGGTGAGTCTTGGGCAGAATGGTAGTCACAGGAAAGAAGTTTCAGGTGGGGAGGCAAGGGTTCAAAGTCAATGACAGAGCAGTGGTTCTCAGCGCACAACACCCCCTCCCCCTGCCCCCAATCCCCACAACCACCATGCCAATGTCAAGATCCAGCAGTGTGCCATAAGGGATGCCCACACCCTGCAGCTCCTCCAACTCCTGGAAGTGCACATACAAACCTGACAGGAGTGGTAGCCTCTGCTGGAACCCTACACTAATGGTGGTGGATGTTACCCACGCAATGTGATTGGTGGAATCTTGAGTCACTGGGTCTAGGCATATCCCAAATTCAGAGGGGAATAGTTGATCACAATTGGGGGAGGGGGTGTTATTGCTGTGGGGCACCCATTTCCGGTGAGCTCCCCTCCATGGGTCATAGAGTGGCTACTTAGGAAAGACTCCACACCTCCAGGGCCTGGAGGGAGGCAGCCAGGTTCACCATTCAGCCAGAGAGGACCACTTGCCATTGGTGAAGTGCTGGTGATGATAGAAAAAAGCTCTTAATTGACAACTTAAAATGGGAAGACAAGATTCCATCTTCCCTACTGCTGGTGAAATGCCATGGGAGTGGGAAAGTAATGGGCACCTCACCTTTCTTCATTCTGTTAGAGGCCCTCCCGAAGAATTGGTAAAATCCAGCTCTGGCAGACCAATCCAGATCCAAGCCACTCACTGCATAAATCAGTTTTTCCTCATGTCACGGTTGCTTCATTTGCCAACCAATTAAATCAGTGTCTTCTAGTTCTCAACTATTTTACCAAAGTGAACAACTTCTTTCCTTTGACATTCTCTCGTGATTTTAAACACTTCTATCAAATCACCCCTCAACCTCCAAGGAGAACAGCACCAGCTTCTCAAATATTTCCACATAACGCATCTCTTACGACTAGAATCAGTCTCATAAATCTATTCTGCATGCTGTGAGGGGAGGCAGTGGCACAGTAGTAATGTCACTGGACTAGTAATGCAAAAGGCCTCAGTTAATACTCTGGAGACACAAGATCGAATTCCATGCTAGCAGCTGGTGGTGAAAAACCCACTGCTAATGTCCTTTACCTTCCTTACCTGATACGGTCTACATGTGACTCCAGACAGCAATGTACTTTGCACTTCAATGCCCTCTGAAATGGTAGAGTAAGCCTCTCCATTGTATTAAACAAATACAAAACCTACAAAAAGGAACAAGATCACCAGAACACATAGTATAGACCTAGATGCCAGAAACAGCATTGGCAGATTCAGCACTGTTGAACCTGCAAAGTCCTCCTTACTAATATCTGACGGCATATGCCAGACTTGAGAGCTGCCCCACAGATTGATCAAACGACAGTCTGACGTAGTCAGATTCACGGATTCATACCTTACAATGTCCCACACGCTACTATCACCATCCTTGGGTTTGTCCTGTCCCACCAGCAGGACATACCCACCAGCAGTGGTGGCACAGTGGTATACAGTTGGAAGGGAGCTTCCCTGGGAGTCCCCAACATTGGATCCAGATTTCATGAAATCTCATGGTATCAGATCAAATATTGGGAAGGAAACCTCCTGCTGAACATACCATCTCAACTGATAAATCTGTACTCCTCCACATCGAACATCACTTGGAGAAAGCTCTGTAGGGGCAAGGGCACAGAATGTCCATCTTCAAGAATGGATAGGTAGTACCACAACTGATCAAGCTAAATGACATAGCTGCTCAACGGGGTCTGTGGCTTGTGGAGATAATGTCCCATCTTTACATTGGACATGCCCTCCATTGTTTTGTGCGACATTTTCAGTGCGCTAAATTAGATAAGTTTTGAACAGATATAGCAAAAAGGAAATGGGTATCCATGAGACACTGCGGGCCATCAGCAGCAGCAGAATTGTATTCAACCACAAATTGTAAACTCATGGCCTAGCATATCCCACATTACCATCAAGTCAGGGGATCAATCCTGGTCTAATGAAGAGTGCAAAAGGACATGCCAGAAGCAGCACTGAGTGAGGTGGCTCACTGGAGAAGCCACAACACAAGACTGTTTGTCTAACAAACCGTACAAGCGGCAGATGACAAAGATCCCACAACCAAAGGGTCAAGTCTTAGCTCTGCAGTCCTGCCATATCCAGTCATGAATGGTGGTGGACAATTCAACAAGTAACTGGAGGAAAAATCTCCATTAATATTCCCATCTTCAATGACGATGGTGCTCAGCACATCAATTCAAAGGAGAAGGCTGAAACATTTGCAATAATCTGCAGCCAGAAGTGCTGAGTGGATAATCCATCCCAGCTTCCTCTGAAGGTCCACAGTATCACAGACACCAGTCTTCAGCCAATTTAATTGACTCTGCATGATATCAAGAAACAGCTGGAGGTACTGGATACAATGGGCCCTAATAATATTCCAGCAATAGTACTGAACATTTGTGCTCTAGAACTAGCCCCAAGTTTTTCCAATACAGCTACAACATTTGAGTCTACCCAGCAATGTGAAAAATTGCTCAGATTGTTCACAAAAAGCAGGACAAATCCAATCCAACCAATCATCTATTCCTGATCATCAGCAAAGTGATGGAACAGGTCATTTGCAGCCTTTCAAGCAGCACTTGCTCAGTAATATACTCTGTTCACTGATGCTCATTTTGAGTTTCACAAGGGTAACTAGGCATCTGGACAAAAAAACTTAACTCTAGTGATGAGGTGAAAGTGTTTGCCCTTGACATCAAGGCAGTATTTGACTAAATGTGGAGCAAAAGAGCCCTCAGAACACTGTTGTCAGTGGGAGTGCACACTGATTGGAGCCATACCTAGCACAAAGAACCACAAAACCATAGAAAATTGCAGCTCAAACAGGCCCTTAGGCCCTTCTTGTCTGTGCCAAACCATTTTTTTGCCTAGTCCCACTGACCTGCACTTGGACTGTATCCCTCCACACCCCTCTCATCCATGTACCTGTCCTAGGGAAAAAAAAATCTGGAATTAAGAACCGACTGATGATCATGACACCATTGTTGATTGTCGGAAAAACCAATCTGGTTCACTAATATCTTTTAGGGAATGAAATCTGCCGTCCTTACCTGGTCTGGCCTATATGTGACTTCAGAGCCACAGCTATGTCGTTGACTCTCAACTGCCCTCTGAACAAGGGCAATTAGGGATGGACAATAAATGCTGGCCAGTCAGAAACATCCATGTCCCATAAATGAATAACAAAAAAAGGTAAAGCCTGATGTTCACATCTCTTTCTAACCACTTTATCACCCCAACCAGCCACCTTCAACAATTTGTACCTTATATCATGGCACAAATGCACCTGCCTTCTCTAAAACTGTGCCCATTATTTTGCTTCTCCATGTTGTATCACTTCACACTTCTCTTTGTTAAATTTCATCCACCCATTCCAACAGGCTATTTATATACTCTTGATGCCTATCGCTGTCCTTTTCACAGTTCCCCATACTTTCAAGATTTGCAGATGACACAGAACTTGGAATTGTGCCTTGTCCACCCACATCTAGGTCACTCATATCCATCAAGAAAAATAATGGTCCTTATACCAGGCCCTGGAGAACCCTACGATATATTTTCCTTCAATCCACAAAGGATTCCTTCAATCCAGAGGAGCTGCAAAATTGAGTGAATTTTATCAAGTTTTTGATTGACTTTAAAGGAGATTGCAAAAGTTAATGGGGGTCCCTCAACTTTGCTGAATGTTTCAGTACAAGAGTTGCAGATCCTGCGAAGTTTATGCACATGAAGTGGAATGTACTGATACAACACAAACAGCATTTTTTTTCAAATACAGAACCAGTACTCTATTGATAAACAGAAAATCTGCTTCTACAACAAAATAATCATTTAGGTAATTGCACCTTAATTCCCAATAACAGAAAGATGTTGTTGAATGCAACTTGAAAAGTAAGAGGGGAACAGCATCAACATTCAACTAACCAGAGGAAATGGATCAAAAGCAGAAAAATGCTGAAAGATCTCAGTAGGTCTGACAGCATCTGTGGAGAGAGAGTAGAGGTAATGTTTTGAGTCTAGATGACCCTTCTTTGGAGATGATGAAGGGTCATCTAGATTTGAAACATTGGCTCTGCTCTCTCCACAGATGCTGTCAGACCTGCTGAGATTTTCTGGTATTTTTTGTTTTTTTGTTTCAGATTCCAGCATCCGTAATATTTTGTTTATCTTCGAGGAAACGGCTCATTGTGAGAATTTACTTTAAGAGCAAACTACTTTTTCGTTGTCTTTCCCACTTATGGACTGCTTCCTTGTTACATCTATCAACTAAGAAACAGTTTGTCATTTCAGCATTTCTGCACATTACATTATTTGACACTATCATGACTGTAGAGATAATGATAACTTCTCATTTTGCTGGAGCCCATGGCTGATCTGGATCTTCACTCAATGCTAAGCTCGTATGTGCTCCCAATTATATATAAAAGATTTGAAAGGCGCAATCAGCTTTTGGTCTGTATAGTTTTCCGAGACATGCTTCCTTTAATTTTTTTTTCCCAATTCATTACTTGAATAACCTCCAACAAAGTGACACAGAATCATTGAAGATATTAGAATTTTTTCCCCATTAAATCTGAATTGGCTTTAATGGATTACTCAGGATAAATTTGGATTTAATGGAGAACTAAATAGATGATTTGCTTTGGGTCCCTTGTGTCTTCTCAGACATTACTCCGATTAGGAAAGAGTATTTCTTACCAATAATATATGAAGGTACTTAATGTTTCTGTAATTACAGCTTGTCATGTTGTCCATTTTAAAAAATTGCTAAGTGAGAACACCTTTTCCAAAGGGGAACTAAGGCATTTTGTTTATTTTTTCCAGCTTTTGCCATCATCTTCTTTGATATCTGCACAAGAACCCCATATAGCAACCAGTGTTCTCTGCAGAAGGCATAAGTCATAAGGAGAGGCTGCATAGACTGGAACTTTTTTCCCTGGAGCATGGGAGGATGAGCAGTGACCTTCATAGAGATTTATAAAATTATGAAGGGCAAAAATAAGGTGAATTGGCCAAGGCCTTTTCCCCATGGTTGGGGAGTCAAAAACCAGAGGGCATAGGTTTAAGGGAAGAGGGGAAAGATTGAAAAGAGACCAGAGGGGCAATCTTTTCACACAAAGGGTGGTGCATGTATGGAATGAGCTGCCAGAGGAGGTGCTATGGGTGAGTACAATTAAACATTTAAAATACGTTTGGACAAGTATGTGGATAGGAAAGGTTTAGAGGGATATGGGTCAAACGCAGGCAAATGGGGCTAGGTCAGTTTAGGCAACCTGGTTGGCATGGACAAGTTGGGCCAAAAGGCCTATTTCCATGCTGTAGATCTCTATGAAGTTTAAAATGTATATTTATTCATCACAAGTAAGGCTCACATTAACGCTACAATGAAGTTACTGTGAATTTTACCTAGATATGATTTTCCCTTCCAACTTACCCTGCCCCCAGACTACATGAAACCTAGCCTCCACATAGTCACTCCGGTTCAGAAATGAGCGAACTAGGGCACAAACGTATATTTCTCACCACACCAGTGTGACACTCAGTTTTGGTGCAACACTCAGTGACCTCGCAGTAGCTGAAATCCCAGTGTTGAAGACACATCGATATTTGGTGATCTCATCTCAGGGACCAAGAATGTGGAAGCAAATTAAATCCGTGTTCTGTGTGACAGTGCATAGATAAAAGTGAGGGTTATTTTTGATAAATCACAGAATCTAACATCTCCAACTGCAGACTGGTATTGCAGCTACTGGGTTTAATGTGTTTAAATCCCTTACAATATTCCTATTGTTAAGGTTAAAATTCCGTGTTTTATTTTCCTTGCCTTCAATTGCTTAAATAAAGGGGATTACTGGTAAAATCCATTCAGCAGTTACATCTACAAATAGTGCCATTATAAACAAGTTTGGAAGGAAACTCGTGGATGGCTCAGCTTATGTACATTAGCTCTCGAAAGGATTTTCTCCTACGAAAAGTATTGATATCTCTTTCTATTTTATCTGCGGTTTCAAGAACTAAGTTCTAGCTTTTATTGTTACCGAAACTCAAAGCTTGACAAAGAAATGCTGTAGAATACTCAGTAGATGCTTCAGAGTAAATTCTACAATTAAGATCCCATTATGTCATTTCAAATAAGAGACAAGACTAATCGTGTTGTTATTTTTATTGTTTTACACAAATCAGATTCAATATGACACCCAATGGCTGTCTTAATGAATACTGTGCAGCAATTCACTGTCGCGCTTAATTCTCCATCACTGAAGAATGAAGACAGACAAGTATATTATGTTGATTAGTTTCCATTTTGACCATGACACGCATTTGCAAATGCATTGTAACCTTCCGAAGATAGCTGCGATCATGCGAGCTTTTCAAACCATTTT
This sequence comes from Carcharhinus amblyrhynchos, assembly GCF_965287045.1. NCBI lineage: Eukaryota > Metazoa > Chordata > Chondrichthyes > Carcharhiniformes > Carcharhinidae > Carcharhinus > Carcharhinus amblyrhynchos. Next base: position 26,613,675 of record NC_137344.1, read on the forward strand.
TTTTTCAGTAAAGCCACTTAACCAATCCTATCAAATAAGGCAGTGCGCTGGGGCAACAATCACAAGCATTGCTGCCATAGCTAGAGGTCAGGGAGGATTCAATTATAAAGACAATAACAGAAAGTTTAATTCATCAGCCATCATCAACAACCAAGTCATGAAGGATGTGCAATGATGATTAAATTTTGTTGAAAGTGAAGTACGGCAAACCTGCTGGGAGTGGAAGCATCATGTCCAAAGTTCAACAATATGTTGAAGGAAGGCTAAAACTCCTTTCAGACTTTACTCAAGCTATCTGAGACAATCCCTCACCGACAAAACAAGATCTTACGGCATTAATCGTTCAAATAAACAAGGACACCTTGAAAGTCAAGAACTGAAAATCCATCCACTATCCAATAAAAACTAGAAAATATTGGCCTCAATCTTTGCTAACAGATTGAAAATTAGATTTAACAAAATTATAAACAAATCACAATCTGGCTTCATGAAAGACAGACACATTGGTAATAAGATAATGTTAGCTTTATACTGTACTGGTTATGTGAATTTAATTATAGAACAGAATGTTTTTCAAGTTTTAACAGACCCGAGCATGAATTCTAAGATCCTTGAAACAACGTTCAAACAATTACTTCACAAAAACCGCAAAACTCCTATAGAAAGAAAAGATTGAATTTGACGGCTGATGCAAACTTTCTCCCAAAATCGTGAACTCACACCCAACAGCAACCAAGACCTGCAACAATACTTTTCCCTAGCACCAACAGGCTTCGATGATCTTTAGCAGCATGGTGGCACACTGCTGCCTCACAGCACCAAGGACCTGGGTTCGATTCCAGCCTTGGGTGACGGTGCGTGGAGTTTGCATGCTCTCCCCATGTATGCGTATGTTTCCTCTGGGTGCTCCGGTTTCCTCCCACAGTCCAAAGATGTGCACATTAGGGGGATTGGTCATGCTAAATTGCCCCTTAGTATCCAAAGATGTGTAGGTTAGATGGATGAACCATGGTAAATGTGTGAGGTTTAAGTGAATAGGGCAGGGAGAGGGCCTGAGTAAGATACTGGCAGAGAGTTGGTGCAGATTCGATGGGCTGCATGCCCTCTTCTGCACTTTAGGCACTCCATGATTTTATGACATATGTAACTCTTGAATATCACTAGCAATCAGTTCGCATTTCTCCTGCAATTATCAAACCTATCTCAATATTCCTTTCCACCAAAACCAAACCTCCTTTCTCGAACTGCATGCAAATGTGTTCTTTAAAAAGCAACATTCAGGGCTGTAATGTTTCACGCAATCTGAAACAGGAACTTATTTCTTAAAAAGAAGCAGTTCAGATTAATACCATGGCTACTGTGGAAAGAGCTATTTTCCTTAATGTTGAGATCATATTTCATTGTGGTTCTACCATATTGTCATCCAATTTATAATGAACACTTTGACCTAAGCTCCACTGATAATGGTGAAACAGATTTTTCTCATGCCAAAATGTTACAGTGCAGGCCCAGCACTCCGTTACCTCTGAAAAATAACGTTTAAAATACGGCATAGGTCTTCAACAGAAGCCCAAAACTGTCAAGAGCACTCTATGTTGCTAAGTTGTTTGTTCAAACAGTACATTTTGTAGCCTTAGGAAAAAGACACAGCCGATCCATTATACTGCAATACAGGTGTTTTAACCCTGTGAAACAACATACCCTCTGACTTACCACTAACAATGCCCCGGGAGATCCACTTCTTTCTGCAGAAAAGGTCTTGCTTCCAGTGTGCATCTATCACACTCCAGACATCGCACTTTGGAACAGATGCAAAATGATCTTAAAAGCAGAAGGCAAGACAAACACTTCACCCTGTGTTCCTATGACCTGCAGCCTGCACTTACAAGCAATTTACTGACCGGCAAATCATCCACTAACTGGATTCCCTCAGCACTAGGTTAGCAGTTAAACATTAGACCTATTCTCTGATCCCTGACCAACCCTAGGTAAGCTTTGTCTGCATGCATGAAAGTTTGAGAGAGTCCTTCACACTCTAGAAATTCCATGTACATAAAATATCAACAAGTCCCTATTGAAAATTATTTTTCAAAGAGTGCACAAGTGAAAGGAACCGCAACATTTCTCATTGTTTTAACTGATCCTTGTGGAATTTGCTATTATTGTTAAGGTATGCAGACAGCAGGGGGTCATCCCCACTGATCATCATTTCTGCAGAGCTTCCCTGCTGCTGATCACCCCCATCTGCAGAGTTCCCACCACCAATTATCACCACTGCAGATCTCCGCGATTAACCTTCATGTGCAGATTGCCCATCTGCAGAATTTCCCCCTTGCCAATTAATCCTCCTTCTGCAGCACCCCCCACCCCCCCCCCAACTGATCAGCAATCCCCATTACTTCCCCATGTCATTGCCTCACCTCACCCAGTCCCCAACCCCTTGGCATCTTCCCTGGGGGAGTGATGGTGCCCAGTGGGCATTGCCAGGGTGCCTGGTGGGCAGTGCCAGGGTGCCCAGTGCTTTAATGGCCTCTGATCCCTCCCGGTGTGGCCATCTGCTGCTCGACCGGCCAGGAGGCAAGTCCAAGTGATCCCGGATTATGGCGTCTAGGATTCACTCATGACCTTAGTTAATCATGTCATTAATTTTTAAATCTGCTTCATGCCTTTTCTGGGAGCAAAACCAATTTTACCGCCAAAACATGGCTGGTAGGATTGGGTGAGGTGAAAAATCGGGTGCAAACCAGATTTTTAGCCGGTCACGCAATCTTACTGGGTCACTCCATGGGCCTACTGGCCTTATCTGCTGTGGTGCCCTTAAAGTGATGATCAACACAAGGATCATAACAAAAGCATTCCTTGGTGAAACCCAACTAATAAATGACTGCTTACAAAAGTAACGTAGGTGAGTTGTGAACACAGGAGCAGATTGCAAGGTTTAAATAAAGTGATGGAGAAAGAAAAGTATCTTATATCTCCCTCCTCCACCAGACAGATTGTGGGGAAAATGCCAGTTGGTACTAATATTTTGGATTTCATTTGAAGAGTGTAATCAACTTCCAATCAGGTTGAATGCCAAACTGTTCAGTTAAATGGTAGCCAGCCAAAGTTGGACTCCATGATGTGATATTCAAGCAGTTGTATTCCAACTGGGTGATCAATTATGGTGAGCTTTCATATGCTAGCACTTTGAACATTTTCAGAGTGAAGTGACTATTTAATACTTCCCTTATGTTTTGGAGAGACCAAGAAAGCTGGAGGAGTGTACTGGACTCAAAGAACCCTTTGCCTGTCTTTAGTTTTGTGTCAGACAAAAACAAGCAGTCTTTATTTACAATTGCACTTTGAGTTATTTGACTATATATTATGTAGTATTTGAAATGGCAGCCATCCAATCAAAATCCCACAAAATTGCTTTGACACAAATTAAATCAGAAGTAGATTTAACCAGTTTTATGACAGCAATTATCAAATTAACAATCAGAAATATTGGTATTGTGACAGCAAACAGAAATGTTACATTAGAGTAGCCTTAAGAGAAACCCTTGTTCCCTCTCCCTTTGTTTTTCCTCTTTGCCTTCTCCTTCCCTCCCTCTGTTCTCCCTAACTCTGCCTCCCCCCGCACCTCCTCCCCTCAACATCCCTCGATCTGTTCTCCCTCTGTTCCTTTAAGCTCCCTCTCTCTATTTTCCCTCTGGTATTAATATCACCGCCAACTCAGGGTGTCTTTGACAAAAGAGAATTGAAAATCATGCTGTTGCCAAGAAGTGAACATTCATTGACTATTTACATGATTTTACAAAGACAAAATTTAGCAGGATTCCATTAGAACCTTCTTCCCGCAGTGCGATCTGGCATCAGCTGACATTGCTGATGTTCCATTCATGTTAATTGCATAATACCTGCTAACCCTTTGTACTATACCTCTTTCATTCCAGTCACATTAACTAGTTACACATTCTACTCCCTCACTCGCCCACACACAGTCTCTTGCACCAGTGGCATCAATCTCCGACTGTGTTTTGGGCTCTCTTTAAGGATGTGTAGGATGCACACACGCTATAATCTACCTCTTGGTAGGTACTGACATCTGCAGAGTGGGATTTCTGCTTCTGGACTGCAGTATAAAGGCAATGAACATAAGTTTTCATTTTCTTCTCTTTTTTTCTTTCTCTTCTTGGTACGCTGGTGAAAGATTAACTTTTTGGCTATTCTTGCTTGAATTAAGCTTATTCAGGTCCTATGAAGATTTCTGCAGCTGTAGAGGGTTTACTAACTTTCACTTTTGTGATGAGCAAAGGCACGTGATGCCTCATTCATAAATGGATCAGATGGACCAAGAGAAGATGAACCAACGGATCAGGTCTAAGCTCTGCAGTCCTTCCACATCCAGTCGAGAATGGTGGTGGACATTTAAACACACTGGAGGAGGAAGCTCCACAAATATCCCCATTCTCAATGATGCAGGAGCCCAGCATACCTGTGCAAAAGATAAGGTTGAAATGATCGCAGCAATCTTTAGTCAGCAGTGCCGAGTGGATGATCAATTTCGGCTCCCTCCAGTGATCCCCAGCATCTCAGATGCCAGTCTCCAGGTAATTCGATTCACTCCACGTGATATCAAGAAATGGTTGGAGGCATTGGATATTGCAAAGGCAATGGGCCCTGATAACATTCCGGCAATAATACTGAAGACTTGTGCTCCAGATCTTGCCGCTCTCCTGCGCAAACTCTTCCAGTACAGTTACGACACTGGCATCTACCCAACAATGCGGAAAATTACCCAGGTATGTCCAGTACACAAAAAGCAGGATAAATCCAACCTGGCCATTTATCGCCCAATCAGTCTACTCTCAATCATCAGTAAAGTGATAGAAAGGGTCATCAACAGTTATCAAGCAGCACCTGCTCAGCAATAACCTGCTCAGTGACACCCAGTTTGGGTTTCACCAGAGTCACTCAACTCCTGACCTCATTACAGCCTTGGTTCAAACAAAAGAGCTGATTTCCAGAGGTGAGGTGAGAGTGATAGCCCTCAACATCAAGGCCGCATTCGACCAAGGAGCCCTAGCGAAACTGGGAATCAATGGGAATCAGGGAGCAAACTCTCCGCTGTTTGGAGTCATACTTGGCACCTAGGGAGCTAGTTGTGGTTGTAGACGGTCAGTCATCTCAGATCCAGGACATCTTTGCAGGGGTCCCTAAGGGTAGTGTCCTAGGCCCAAAAATCTTCAGCTGCTTCATCAATGACTTCCCTCTGTCATAAGGTCAGAAGTCAGAGTGTTCGTCGATGATTGCATAATGTTCAGCACCATTCCCAATTCCTTAGATACTGAAGCAGCCCATGTTCAAATGCAACAAGATCTGGACAATATCAGGTTTGGGCTGACAAGCGGCAAGTAACATTCACACCACACAAATGCCAGGCAATGACCATCACCAATAAGAGACACTCTAACCACTGCCCCTTGACATTCAATGGTGTAACCATCACTGAACCCCCACTGTCAACACCCTTGGGGTTACCATTGACCAGAAACTCAACTGGAATCCACAGTGGCTACAACAGCAGGTCAGAGGCTAGGAATACTGCGGTGAGTGACTCGCCCCGTGACTCCTCACAGCCCCTCCACCGTCTACAAGGCACAAGTCAGGAGTGTGACTGAATACTCCCCACTTGCCTGGGTGCAGCTCCAACAACACTCAAGAAGCTTGACATCATCCAGGACAAAGCAACCCACTTGACTGGCACATCTACTAACATTCAATCTCTCTACCAATGATGCTTAGTAACAGCAGTGTGTACTATCTACAAGATGCATGGCAGCAACTCACCAAAGATCCTAAGACAGCACCTTTCAAACCTATGATCACTTCCATCTAGAAGGACAAGGGCAGCAGATAAATGAGAACACCACCACCTGTAAGTTCCCCTCCAAGCCACTCACCATCCTGACTTGGAAATATATTGCTATTCCTTCACAGTCGCTGGGCTAAAACCCTTGAATTCCCTCCCTAATGGCTTTGTGGGTGAACCCACAGAATATCAACTGCAGCGATTCAAGAAGTAGAGATGCCGGTGTTGGACTGGGGTAAACACAGTAAGAAGTCTCACAGCAAGAACCTGGTGTTATGAGACTTCTTACTGCGATTCAAGAAGGCAGCTCACCACCACCTTCTCAAGGGCAATTAGGGATGGGCAATAAATGCTGGCCAGCCAGCAACGCCCATGTCCCACAGATGAATTTAAAAAAATTTTTAAAAATTAATCAGAAAAAAAAATTATCGTTGCCCTGCTAATTCTGCAGGAATTCCCTTTACTGTAGGAGGGGCTTCAGCGTGCGCACTCTCTTCAGTGTGAGTTTAATCTTCAATAGATCTAAATATCTCTGGAACTTCATCAGAATGGATGTTCTCACCATCAACAGCAGTGCTGAAGCAGATAAATTATACTTTTTTAAATGCCGATGGGCATTAGTAAAGTCTGGAGGAAAAACCTCTGTTGTCTCTTTGACCTCCAGATTTAACTTTAGATTTGACATTAGCAGGGATTTGTCCCATGTGAGTTATAGTGGCAACCTCTTGGTTTCCATTCTTCGCTATATAAAAGACTCGCAGCATCAGGATGATGTTGCATGTCACTGGTGCCTTCAGCAGAATGTACAGCTAAATTTGCATCTTCAGCACTTTCTTCAATAAGATGCTAAATCCTCTCAGCAGAAGAATCTGGACTATCTTCGTCATCATTCCCGCTGTTCAGGATTTCCTCTTGTGACAACTCATCAGTATCAGTGGCATCTGCTGTTTCTCTGCTCAATAAGGAACAATGTTGATTAGGAATGACAGATGGTGTGCTGGTGAGCTCCATACCATGATAGCGAAACGTAGCAGTCATCTCTCCTCACACCTCAAGTGGAATACCTCCTGCGTTGTGAAGTCGAATCATAGACGGCTGGAGAAATTCAGGCTGTAGCCATGATGTGGTATTAGAAATCAAGGACACTGTAAAGTTTGTTTATTAGTGTCACAAGTCGGCTTATATTAACCCTGCAGTTAAGTTACTGTGGAAGTCCCCTAGTCACTACACTCTGGCATCTGTTCGGGTACATTGAGGGAGAATTTAGCATAGCCAGTGCGCCTAACCAGCACGCCTTTCAGACTGTGGGTGGAAACCGGAGCACCTGGACGAAACTCACAGAGACACGGAGAGAATATGCAGACACGATATAGACAGTGACCCAAACCAGGAGTCGAACCCAGTTCCCTAGCAGTGTCAGGCAGCAGTGCTAACCCACTGCGCCACCGTCCTGCCCACTTCTGCTGATGTGTCCAGTTTAAAATTTGTCTTCTAGCCATTAACCATGATATGTGCAAAATCAGAAATCTCTATGACCCTGCCACTTTCACCTCAGCTGAATGCATCCCTGTTCTTTAGTCTCATCTATTTATTGGACAAATTAGAATGGTTTGTCTTTAAACTTTTGACCTGAAGATGTAAGTTTCTTGTTGCAGTGGTGAACTGTTTTAAAATGCCCCCTCTTGTGGTAGGAGCTGTACTCAGCATTAACAGCTGGGCAGGCTTCATGCCAATGAGGTTTTCTCACACAATAACGTGGACGCGGAATAATGGCGCTGATCGCACCTTCTTCCTTCTGGTTCTGTTCGCCCGCAAGCCCACTGATAGTGAATCGAAGTGAATCGGCAGTCTGTCCCCAGGGAAGAACCCTATCACTCCGGATGCACAGCCTGTTTTGCTTGGAAAGTTCAGCCTGCCTGGCTAACTGCATTGCTTTGGACAAAGAGAGATCTTCTCTGGATTGCAAGAATTCCAACAATGTTTCATTGATCACCCACGCTGTGATGCAACGTTTGATAAGCCCCTCCCTCAAGGTCAGATATTCATAGTAATCTGTTAAATACAGGTTGTTTGTGAAAGAATCAGCAATGCCTCTAGGTTCCTTGCTGTGCTCGTTGAATTTTGCCCAGTCTATTATAGTGTTGTGTCACGGGTAAAGTAGGATTCAAAGGCCTTATTGATCTTCGTATTTAATGGTTTTATTATGTCTGTCTTCTTAAAATTTCATCAGCAAAGCTGCCAACACACTGACCTAATTGCTCTCCAGTTTCTGAGCAAGGACAGAAGCAGTCCAATAACTTTTCTTCAGGAAAATTAGCTGGGTTAGTTTCATACTCCCGACACTTATCTTTCTTTTATTCATTCTTAAATTGTTAGCATCGCTGGCTGGGCCAGTATGTGCTGCCCATCCCTGAGGGCATTTAAGAATCAACCACATTGCTGAGGATATGGAGTCCATGTAGACCAGGTAAGGACAACAGATTTCCTTCCCTAAAGCACATTAGTGAACCAGATGAGTTTTTCTGATAATCGACAGTGGTTTCATGGACATCTTTTAATTCCAGATTTTTACTGAATTCAAATTTCACCATCTGTCGTGGTGGGATTCAAACCCGAGTCCTCAAACCGGTATCCTGGGCCTCTGAATTACTAGTCCAGTGACATCGCCTCCCCTGCCCGGCCTTGTAGACAAAGGCAAACCAGGCTCCCACCTTCCCTCATCAACTGCACCTACCTGGGCTTTGGAAATTCTAAGGGCAGTTTAAAGGGGTAAGGGGCAAACAACATGGTGATCCAATGTCACCAGTTCCTGTCCCTTTGCCCTCTTTAAGGAAATGAGCCCGTCATTAATTAACATTGGCTGAAATTTTCCTGTCCTGCCCACCACAAGAATTGTAGTGAATGGGACACGGACCATGCAAATATCTGTTGACCTTGGGGCGAGCGTGCCTGGAAAATCCCAGCCATTGTCTTTTACTGATTTTGACCCATTGCTTTTGCTCCCCAACAGAAATAAAACAAATCCAAAAATATTCTGGAAAAATCTGAGTAATTCTTTGTTTAATTTTTAAAACGGCATCCTAACGTGACACTCACTTATTAAACTGGGGCATACTGACGGAATCACAATGAATACCAAGGATTGCAGCTCTTTGTTTGCTTTGCTAATCCATTCTTATCCTAACATGGAACCCTCATCTTCATTATAATCTGATAATTTGCCATTATTATTCCTTTTGAGACGAGGGACTACGTTGAACAAAATGTTAAATATCATGTTGGAACACTGTACTTTCCTCTGAGGAGGCCCAACTTCAGATTGCAACATGAAAACAGGGAAAAGATCCTCTTTCTCTGCAGAAGTGCTCCAGGTCAGAAACGAATGAGTTCCAAAAGCCCCACGTTCGTCCGTAGTGAGTCATACACTCAATACCAAACAGATCTGGAGACTGCTGCTCTCAATGTTTAGACATCACTAAACGATTCAATCGTATCTCCAAAAACTGTCAAGAGTCAATGGTCTGATTTTCCTGGCTTAGCCACTGAAGTCCCCAGCTCTAGTCTCCTGAGCCACTTACGCCAGCAATACCTGTTGCTGTTCGCTAATGCTGGGCATTTCACTACATGTTGCTCCCTCTGCCTCACTATCTAACCAATGTGAAGTTCCAGTGTCTATGCTGCAGCTTTGAAGAAGTATGGAAGAGAGGGTGGTGCATCCTCAGGAAGACTAGTTTCCCCAGAGTATTGTCTTCGTTCCTGGGTGTCTTCTCCTACAAGATGCAGGTATGGAGTGGGATCTAGGGAAAAGAGAAAAGGTACAGGAGTGAGGATTACACTGAAAGTCTGGATGCCAGCATGTGGCAGTCTTGAGAATGCAGCTTGCTGTTTATTTGCTGAAGTGAAGGATGCGTTACAAGTAATATTTAGGCACCCTGCTCAGATGAGATATCAGTCTTGTCTGCTTCAATCCTCAGAGGTGACCTCTGTGCTCCATGAGTTGAAGGCCAAGAAAATCTGGTGCTCCCCCGAAGGCTTCACTTGCTTCCTGAGCAGTTTCACCCTGCAAAGGAAGCTGGTGAGTAACTGTTGAAAAGGCAAGTGGGTGCGTGTAGGACACATACATGAATGAATATGCCAAGGACTGGACAGAAACAAGCCGGAATGAGAATCAGGAGATGATCCATCTCTGCTGTTGGTTGGTTGTCCAGGTGCGAAGAAGTACATGAGAATGCTGTGAGTGTGCAATGTAGAGAACAAAGAAAGGGAAGTGTCACCATGTGTCCTTATTTATTGGATGTTGAAGGATCTGACAAAGGGGAGGAAATCAAGAGCAGAGGGGGTAAAAGTGTGCTTGGCAGATGTCATTGAAAAAATGCTCATAAAGAACTGTACACTCTATTATTACTCTGATAAAGTCATTGAACTGTTTCTTACACTGAACTCAGGTCTGGGATGTGGCCTCCGACACTGACCGTCTCAACCACATCTGTCCAGCCCCGCAGAATAGTCACCCTGGATATCTTCCTCTGGGTGCTGGACCTCCTCCATCAGCATCTCCCTTCAGTAAGCGAGCTATCATTTTGGAAGCAGCCCTGTCACAGGCTTCAGAGATTTTTTTCTCTGCTGCAGTACAACAGTGAAATATAAAAGCAGGGACTTTGCTTTTGAAGGTGCATTCAATAGTTGTCAGGAAATCTTCTGAAAATCAGGCACAGAAAAGGGGTGGGCTGCCCTTTGCTGACACAATCAGGTGGTCATCCCATCAACTGTGATACAACAAAGTCAGGGAGTTAAAATTGCCCAGTGCTCATACTAACTGCATCATCAAGGTATCTCCATTATCTGTTCCCTTTGTGGATTGAGAATGACAGTGCCAGTGCACACACAGCAACCCTACCCGGAATTAAAACCAAGGCTAAGTAGCGAAGGCAAAATGTTGCAGATGCTGAAATCTGAAACAAAAACAGAAAATGCTGGAAAATCTCAGCAGGTCTGACAGCATGTGTAGAGAGAGAATGGAGTCAACGTTAACAGAACGTTTGTTTCAGTAAATCTTCACGCACACTTTTTTTCCCCTTTGGGGAACAATGGGCAAGTGGTGAAAGGGTTCTCGAACAGAATATCAGACCGTTAAACCACATCATGAACACGTCTTCTGTGGCTAACAAGTCCAGGCAGGGATTTGAGCATAGAACTGCCAGTCCAGATGTAGAGATACTACCACAGCAACACAAGACCTCCATACTTACAGCAAGTGAAGACTTCTAATACAATATAGATGGCTAGGCCACGTGGGTCTCGATGAATAAGGATGAAGGTGGATAATGGACTGTATTGGGTTCAACAGTGCCAAAGACTTATGTCTCTACGACATGGATGGAAGTCACTATCAGCAGATATAAAAATTAAAGTAAGCCATGGGCTGGGATTCTCCAGTGCTGTTCGCCCCATCAACTCTACCAGTGAGAACAGAGAATCTGGCACTCAGCCAAAACTCCATTCACTGCACTGGAGCCAGAAATCCCAGCCGTGGGTGAGGTTGGAGAATTCTGGTCAAAAATGCAATTTAGAAAATGCACTAAACTAAAGAAGTACTTTAAGGTCTTCAACTATTCTTATAACACTCAACTTATATATTAAGCTCCTTTCTGACTATAACAAAAATTCTAATAGAACAAAATCAAAAGACTAAAATGAAAGATTTGCAATAATGAGATTCCACCCTAAGTAGTAGACAAAGTCATGTTAATTATATCTTCCTTTCCATCTGATGACTTGTATTGTTTATTTGTACCCAATCTGTTCGGTACTCCCTCTTCTATTCTCATCAGGGCTTTGCCATACTCTGCGATGAACTTTGAGAAACGATTACTACGTTCTCTTAGAGGAATCTGTTTTTACAAAAAAGCTATTCTCAACTGCACTCAGCCTAACTGGCAGGAGGGACACTTGCTGCAAGGAGTTGATATTGTAATCATTGTCAGACCAAACCATCAACAAGATCAGGTCTAAGACATAACAAGACAAACAAAAATGTTACAGTGGTATTGCTATCACATAACACAACTCATGCACTGCCACCTCAATTGACACAGTGCTGTTTTGGAAGATGCGACTGACATACAGGACACAGATTTTTGATTCACTGAGAACTGTGGATTGAGAATGACAGTGCAAGAACATAACAGCAAACATACCACAAAAATACATCCATGGAATCCAATATCATAATGGCCCGGATTTTCCACAGAACAGAGGAAAATTTTCACACCATGATGCTGCACCCGATCTTCTGAGGATAGCTTCTTCAGAAACGCAGAGCACAGCAGGCATCAGAGAACTCCATTGTAATGTTGCAGTGCCAGACAGATGACAAGACACGCACTCTTCTAATGGCCCCAACTGCCCTTTGGTAAGTTTAAATGTCCAATATGAAAGTTAGTGAATGGGTGAGTGGATGAGTGAGTGAATGGACAGGGTGATAGATTGGAAGATGGGTGAGATAAGTGGACATGTGGTTAAGGTGGGTTTTTTTTTCATTCGTGTAACATGGGTGTCATTGGCTGGCCAGCATTTATTGCCCATCCCTAGTTGCCCTCATAGACAGTTGAGAATCTACCACATTGCTGTGCTTTGGGATCACATGTAGGCCAGACCAGGTAAGGATGGCAGATTTCCTTTCCTAAAGGACATCAGTGAACCAGATGGGTTTTTCCAACAATCGACAATGGTTTCATGGACCTCAGTAAATTCTTAATTCCAGATATATTTTATGAAATTCAAATTCCACCATTTGCCATGGCGAGATTTGAACCTGGTGAGGTAAGTGAGTAAGGTTTAGGGTGGGTAGCAGGTGGAACAGGTGGCGGGTGGATGAGGTGAGAGGGACTGGAGCCTGTCAGTGCAGGTGGTGAAGGATACACAGGCCTGGTCAAGTGGTAGTTGGATTGGGTCAGCAGAGGTAGCCAGATGGTTAGTTAGTTGGATTGGTGGGTGTGGGTGATAGCATGATTGTGAGGGGTAGTCAGTTTGGGTTTTATTAGCGGTAGGTAGGTCTGGCCAGGGGGAAGGGACAATTATAGTTGGGTCCAGTTACATGGGGATTGTCAGGGGGTCAACATGAGTAATTAGGAATTCAGTTCAGTAATTGCCCAGGAATTAGACTAAGATTTTTCTATCTAACCACACAGGTAAGTCCCACAGAACTAGTTTCCGACTTTAACACAGAGTGGGAGACTTTTGTGGAGGGTCCCAGGAAGCAGGTGAATTGCCTTTCAGAAGTTCAAACTTCCTGGGCAATTCCCACATAAGCTAGTGCATCAGCAACTCCACATGATCCTGAGCTGCATCTTAGGCCTTATGTCTGGTCTCTAATAATCCAGAGACCAGAAGATCTGGGTCAATGTTAATGGTACTGATTCAATCCAATGATTTGGCAAAGCAAATCCACATACTGTTAGCCAAGCACATGCACGAAATGGGAATAACCAATCTAACAAGAATTCCTCCGTCTCAGGAACCCTGATGTTAACAGTACATCCAGTCAGGTGGATTTAGTGTAACACAGAAATGTCTAATTCATATTACTATTCAATATCAACAGTTCATCTAAGCAAAACACCTCAAAAGTACTTTACATTTAAATGTTTTTACCTGGCATATATCAGATGTGCTTGTTGGCTGCTAAAGTTGTTGATTGTTTCTTGGTCGGCTTATGTAACTCAATCTTTCAATCATTAAAAAATAGTGGTAGTGTAATGCAGTCTGAGATCATGCACCAACCAACTCAAGAACAGTTTCTTCCCTGCTGCCATCAGACTTTTGAATGGGTCTACCTTCCATTAAGTTGATCTTTCTCTGTACCCTAGCTAAGATACTATATACTGCACCCTCTCCTTTCCATCTCCCCTATGCACTCTATGGATGGTATGCTTTCTCTATATAGTGCGCTAGAAACAATACTTTTTATGGCATACCAATACATGTGACAATAATAAATCAAATCAAATCTGTGATACACTATTATTAGCGCCACAGAGAACAAATATGAGCTTGCATTAATTAGCTCCAGAGACAAAACACCCCACAGTTCAAGTTAATGTAGAATGACTGGAAGAATTAAAAACATAATATTTGTGCATGGGTGTACTAGTGAACTTCACTTCTGGAAAACCAGATACAAGTGCAGTAGTGCATGTGGGAGTTGGTGTAGAATTCTGAAAACATCCTTTGGCAAACCAGGAAGTGGAAACTACCAGAGTCAGGGTCTGACTGGCATTGGCTAAAACTGATCATGTACTTAGAATCAGAATTTTTACAGTGCAGAAGGAGGCCCAACAAGCCTGCACCTACAATAATATCACCCTGGTCTATCCCCATAACATCAAGTATTTACCCTGCTAATCCCCCCTGACACTAAGGGTCAATTTAGCATGGCCAATCAACCTAACCTGCATATCTTTGGACTGTGGGAGGAAACTGGGACACCCGAAAGAAACCCAGGCAGACATGGGCAGAACATGCAGACTCCACACAAACTGTTCCCAAGGTCGGAATTGAACCCAGGTCCCTGGCGTTGTGAAGCAGCAGTGCAGTGCACAGCTGCGTCACTGTGCTGCCCAGTTCACAGTGCCAGGGAATTAGGGGGAGAAAAAACAATGATACAACTCAAGTGATAATTTGTAAGACATGGAATTCGAATGGATACTTTATAGAGTTCATTGCTCTGCTGATTCCTTCTTGAAATATTATTGATTTTACACAATTTCGTGTTATAATATGTAAGACAGCTGTTTAGAGTTTGTTTCTTTGTATTGAAAGATCCTTATGCTTGATAGATTTAACTCCTTTGAAATCACGGTTATCAATTGCAATCAAAGAAACAACAACTTCTTCCAATGTTATACAATCATGTAAATAATCCCAGGGACTGCTAATGAATGGGGGAACACATTTTGCCTGGAAACTATTAATCAACCATATTAGGCATATCGGCCAGACATTACTCACTTGAAACAAGAAGTCCCACTCAGGTCAGGCATCAATACAATGATCAAATAACATATAACCAAAATTCCAGCCATATAAATTGTGGGTTGTTAGAGGGCAGAAGATTTCACACTGCTAAGGGAAATTTGTTATCCTTCAAAGGGCATTAATTCCAATGTGAGACTATAGCAACTGACATGCAAGGTCTGGGTAAGCCTCTATCCTTATATTTATATTAGTTTAACATCATAGAAATAAATTCATGTCTTGCTTAGAGCACCAGCAATTTGATAAAGAATTGGTAATTGAGAAGATAGATCTTGTTTTGATAAAATGTTTTTATTGCATGACATATCCTAAGACTCTGGCTAAGACTTATAAAAATATGGGGTTATTTAAAATATAATTAGCTACTATAATAGAAGAGTTAATGTGCTAGAGGGATGACCTTTGATGAATCTTCTCCCATCCTCAACTTTTCTAATAGGCTTGTAAAACCTGAAACAGGCTAATGAAGTTGTCTGCACTTTTGTGTAAAGTGGAAAAAAGGCCTGTGGTCTAAAAAAACTCTAAAGTTCAGCTGTTAACATTGGTTAATTGTGCAGACTTGGAAATGTATTAACAGAAGCTCACAAGTTACAATGAAATTTGATATTAAAGGAATAACAGTGAAGTTTATTTGGATTGTGTAAAGATGCAAAAATACAGCCAGTGATCCACCAGAATTACTAGGACAACAAGTAATATTAATACAACTTCAACTGTCCAAGACGTGCATAGGGCATGCTAAATTCTCTGTCAGTGTACCCAAACAGGCACCGGACTGTGGCGACCAGAGGATTTTCACAGTAACTTCATTGCAGTATTAATGTAAGCCTATCCATGATATTAATAAATAAACTTTAAATTCCTTCTCTTCAACTGTCTGTCTACCAAGCAAAATGGATGTATGCTTTCTTTTTATTCATTCAAGGGATATGGGCATCGCTGACTGACCAGCATTTATTCCTACCCCTAGTTGCCCTTGGAGGGCAGTTGACAGTCAGCCACATTGCTGTAGCTCTGGAGTCACATGTAGGCCAGACCAGGTAAGGATGGCAGATTTCCTTCCCTAAAGATCATTACTGAGCCAGATGGGTTTTTCCAACATTTGTTTCATGGTCATCAGTAGATTCTTAATTCCAGATTATCTTTATTGAATTCAATTGGCACCATCTGCCATCTGCGAGGATTCAAACCTGCGACCCCAGAACATTAGCTGAGTTTCTAGATTAATAGTCTAGCGATAGTACCACTAGGCCATCGCCTCCCCCTATTGTATCAGTGAATAATGGGAAGCCCTTTCTCTCAAAGGATGAATAAAATCAATTTAACAGAATATGTAGCTACCAAACTTTCTGCACTCACAAAGTACACAACATAGTGTCACCTATTGATAATTATACTTTTCTCCCTGTATTCCTTGAACAGGAACAGTTCCAAAACTAATTGTTGCTAAAATCTTGTCATGGTGTCTTGCATTTGCCAAAATTGATGTTGTGTGACATGAAGTGAGATTAGAGAAAATATTATGCTGCATGATTTGCATTAATGGGGAACCTTTTTGGAAGATGAGAAGTAAAATGTGCATGTACCTTTGAGGTTGAGGTTCCAGCCATGGATACTAGCTATTTTCTTGCCCATGAGCTTATCTCAGGAAGCTTGTAATGGGTGCAAAAAATTCAAGTGCACATAATGCCATTATGACCTTCAATTCACCTTCACGATTGTATTTGTCAACTGACAGGAAACGGAATTTGAAACACTTTACATTAAACTCTTCCCAAATATGTCCAAAACGATACGATTTGGATCAGTCCTTAGCTCTGATTTCTATGATAAGAAGAAAAATGAACTCAAATGGATCTTAGCTCAGTAAACTAATTCAGCAGTGTTGAATATTGTGCAGAGCAAGTGAGCTCCGGAAGATCATAAGTGCAACTACAACAGCAATCAAGGTCACAGCTTCTCAGAGAATGACTCTATGACAGCATGCTATCTTTTCCCCCTTAGAGCCTAGCTTTAAATCGTGCTTGGAATGGTCAGGTAAAAATCTCTTCACGCTCTGCATATTAACAGATACATTCCAGCAAATTCAAGGAAATTTTATCTCAGCGTGTTTTGCGAGCTTTCAACACATATTACAATAATACACAATTTCTTAGAGATATGTACCACTGCAATGCTATAAATGTGCTATGCCATTTTACATTGTAAAACTTCCAGGATATTTTGCTCTAAATGATGACATTATTCACACAGCACCATAACTTCCTGACACATCTGCATCTCTCCATTAACACCCTCACTAAAACTATGAAAATTGATTACCAGAGCTCATAATCAGATTTGAACACCCAGGACAGAATTTTCCTGGACCTGCGATGGTGAGCTTGGAGGCAGACGAGCTGGGAAAATAGGGGGTAGCCACAGTCGGACAGCTCCCTCAATGCATTTCCACCGCAGGAAACATTCCCAGAGCAGGCTGGGAATTGAATCAGGCAGCCAATGGTTACAGCCCCAATCAGGGGCATTTTGAAGCCTTGCTAGTATGTTTACATCAATGAAGTGACCCTCTGCCACACAAAAAGGCAAGCATTTTAATAGAGGCTGTCTCCCCACTGCAGATTGGAGGAATTGTCAGTGCTACAGGCTCCATAGCTCATTGAGGGGATCATGATCACTAAGGGCTGCCTGTAAAGGGCTTCCCCATCATTCCTGCTGACCTTCAATTTTCAATTTTGTTACTTTCTGGACTGATGCACAAACTAACCAGAGCACCTCCATGTTGAGGCATGCCCACAGTTACCCAATTGCCTCAGGAATGCCCACCTTCCTAGCATAGCTGCCGAGGCATCAGCCCTCCAATTGCATGTAAAACATCAAGAGCTCACTAGATGATAAAGGCACGGAAACAGTCAATTAGGAGGCCAGAAGATTTCTGGGCTAGTCGCATTGTTGACAAGTGTAGGTTTAGGAGCCCCTTTTAATCCTGATATTGGAGTGCCAATGCCCACAGGAAAATCCAGCCCCCAGGAGAGGAAACGGTCGAGTGATTTTATCTCTAGGCTGGTGATCCAGAAACTCAGCTAACGTTCTGGGGACCCGGGTATGAATCCCACCATGGCGAAATTTGAATTCAATAAAAAATATTTGGAATTAAGAATCCACCGATGACTGATGGACAAATCCATCTGGTTCACTAATGTCCTTTTGGGAAGGAAAACTACCGTCCTTAACTAGTCTGGCCAACATGTGACTCCAGATCCACAGCAATGTGATTGACTCCTAACTGTCCACCAAAGGCAACTCAGAACCGGCGGTGCCCATGTTCCATGAATGAATAAAAAAAAGTTGATGTATTATTTTTCCAGGATTGCTAGTCCAGCAACATAACCACTTCACCACCATTACAGATCGCAGATAAAATTATAGCATTGTAACCTCGATTCTGCAACTCATATTTTCCTCTTGCACAAATAGCAGTGTCTCACAATGCTTGCCATTGATTTTTTTTTCCTGAATTGCGGCAGTATTTTTCAAACATTGAGTATATTTCACAAGTTAGTTGGCCAGAATTATACCGCCCTATCCGCCACAGGAATCGGAATGACCGAGGGGCGGACAACAGAACGGTCTATTGACTCAGGCAGGATTTTCGGGATGAGCGAGGCTGTAAAATCCTGCCCATTATCTTTCTGCTCATATCATATGTGCATTTACGGACGTTTATTATTTACGGTACAGAAAGAGGCCATTCAGCCCATTGAGTCTGCACCAACCACAATCCCACCCAGGCCCTACCCCCACTTCCGTACATATTTTACCCACTAATCCTCTAACCTATGCATCTATGGTCAATTTAGCATGGCCAATCAACCTAACCCTCACATCTTTGGACTGTGGGAGGAAACCAGAGCACCCAGAAGAAACCCACGCAGACACGAGGAGAATGTGCAAACTCCACACAGACAGTGACCCAAGCTGGGAATCGAATCCAGGTCCCTGGAGCTGTGAAGCAGCAGTGCTAACCACTGTGCTGCCGTGCCACCCAGTTTACTAGGATTGCCAGGTAACTGCCCCTGGGGAATTTAATTCTCAATCCAGTTGCTACAAACCAAACTATCATGACATTTATATCTTAGTTGTCTCTCCTTACTAAGGACGAGGTTCAACATCATTTTCGTTACTCTGCCTTCTAACATTGGTTCTCAAACATTTCTTTCTCTGCTGCAACTGGCAGTGAATTGTCATAATGTCTGACTGCTTTAAAACCTATCTTAGGCAATAGCATCATTAAACATAACTTACAATCTATCTATGGTAACAGAGGATTCACCTTATAATGACAATTGGATACTGTCACTGTGTGGAAGCCTGAATGTTGCAGTTTTATTTCTCAGGCAACAATCAGAAGAGAGATATTATAGAGCTCCATGTTGGTATCGTGTTTTAGTTTATATTAAGGGTACAGCAGTGACTTTTAATGTCTTGATTGTTATATAGAAATTTCCTAGTTTTTAGTATAACTAACCCCACATTCTATTACGGTTATTGGATTTTCCCCCTGTGAAAACAGCCTTCCACCGCAATCACAAATGGCAAAGAGCAGGAGGTTAAAAGTTGCTGTCAATCAGCCTGAGTGTGGCTGCAGTGCAGTGAGCTCCCAGAGCAGTGCACCAGCAGTGCAACTCCCTGGGCAGCACAGATCTCGGAGATGTAGTGAAGACCTGACATGGTAGCACAGCATGATTGGTCGAGTTGACCCTTCATTTATAGGTTAGTGTCAGAAAGGAGTTTAAGTATTAAGCTAGCTTGCCTTCGTACCTGCTTATAATAAAAATGAGGAATCTTTACCGAGGCCATTAACAAGCTTTCGCTTAGTGTCCTTTGGATCAAGGTGAAATTCAGATGTGTTCACTTTATTTACACCTCTTTTTTCTGAGATGAATACTTTCCTTAGAATTCTGTACATTCAATGCCTGTACTCTGTTAGATAACAAAAGCAAAAATGCTAAATTAGAGTTTATGCTTCACAGTTTCCAGTTAATTGATCAAATCATCAGCTACTGAAGCTTTTCTTTACAGTTCGCAATGTTTTTAAATTCGGTTTTAACTACCATTTACTGAATTTGAAAGCAACTAACATACACACTTAAGCTGAGCCTGAGAAATCAACCGTATTAAAAGGACGAACACATTGCTGCCATCGCCTCCTCTCAAGTCAGACAAGGTAAGTATACTGGAGTAGGTGTGAAGAGGCCAGGCATTTTTGATGGAATCACTCATAAAAACTGGATGAGGTTCCCACTGCACCAACAATGCAACTAAATACCCCAATCAGGTGAAATGATACAATGAATTACATATAATAAATATGACACATTTTTCCCAAAATTCAAGTTTTATGGTGCTGTCTAATCTAAAGAAAGATCTATTTTACTGGATTTAAAAAGCACAGGCTTTGAAAAATAAGTATTGACCAAATCCCTTTTCATTTGATAAACATAAAACAATGAAATAAATCAAGGAGGCAACAGTATTATGGTATCACTAGCACATGGCATTATTGTGAAAATAACTCATGAATTTTCTCCCTTCGAAAATGATTGTTGTAATTTATCACAAAGTTAATGTCTCTTCGATAAAAACACTGCAATAAGGAGATTACAGAGCAGTTTTTAAGCTGTTGATGTCCTGAAATAACGAGACTGAGTCACATAACTGCAATCTATTGATTAAACAGGAGCGTTTGCATGCTACCAGCCACTATGTGACAGTTATAGTCTGGACAGTAGATATATTGTAGGTTTAAAAGTTGTTTCATCAACTCCAAATTTAAAATCTATTAAATCTTCCGTGCATGCGATGTAAGGAGCATTTTTTTTTACTAGATTCTGCATCCAGAAGTTGGCTTCAGAGCCTGTTTTCAATATTTTACCCTGACATTTCACATCGTGATCACCTCTCAGCCCAGCCCAGTCTAAAACCTCCCCCATCACTCCAATATGTCCCCTGACCTTTTGATTTGAACACAGGAACTTGCAGTCTTTCAGTGCAATCAACCCCATATTCTATGGGGTAACAGTTACAAACCTGAAAATGCTCTGGTCCTGCTGCAGCGAATGGAGATTTGGCTGAGTGCCAAATTCTCTGGCCTTGCTTGCAGCAGCAGCAGGAGGCGAACGGATGGGAAATTCCCCTCATTAACTCTGTTTCTCTCTCCAAAGCTGCTGCCTGACCTGCTGAGTATTTCCCGCATATTCTGTTTTAAGTTCAGACTTCTATTATGCAGAGTACTTTCACTTTGTCTTTACATGTCTATGGTGAAAAGCCTTCAGCAAACCTTTTTTTGGACAAATGTTTCAGCCACCCAGCTTTGATACAGTTGGGCAGACACATCCGCTTTCATCTACTTTTGCCCCAAAGCTATTCTAATTACGGGTGAGATATTCTGGCCCTTCCCGCCAGTGGAATCTCCCAGTTTTGCCAAAATTGACTTCTCGTGGCAGGTTCCCTGATGGCAAGATGGGCAAGTCACACAGAAGCCATAGACTACAGCGGGAGCGGAAAACTTACCAACGGGCATTGGCTCACCCCATCCACCGTGGGAAAACCCGCCGCAGAGGGGGAAGTTCAGAAAATCCCGACCGTACATCTTAGGGCCCATGTTGGCACCTGATAAGTGCCCTCCATCCACCAAGCTGGTGTTCCTGCCAACTTCTCAAAGTGGAAGTGGTAGGAGCATCAACATGAAATGGGCGCTGCTGGGCAAAAGCAGTTCAGTTTTCCATAAAGGGTTAAATGATGGTAAAACCGATTACCATTTGCTAACTTATATGATTGTTTCAAATATCAGTTGGCAGTTAATGGGGTTTGAACATTTTTGATCTTTTTATGTTTCTGAACATTGCTCTTTTTTGCATGTGATATTTATATCGGTTCTCTAACATTGGGCTTACAGGAGGTTTTTAAGACGCTGGATGGTTATGTGGAGGTGGTACAGCCTTGAATAAGGTTCGTTGATAATGAAAAGGCCAAATTATCCTATGAATCTTGCAGGGAGTTCTAATCACACACAACTGTAATTTTACCATAATCTATTCAGTACACTGCATTATAATTAGTATATTCAAAACTTTTATTATTGAAAATATTGCATGCATTTACAATAAGTGGAATGAACAGTTACAACACAATTGAACAGAACTTATTTTTCCATTAAGAGCTGTCACACCACATCCACCGTCATAATGAACTTATAATGGGTTGCTTGTGAGGCATATCCTTTTGTGTCAAGACTTATTATCTTTAATTATCTTAATTAAGTTGAGTTTTTTTTTATTTTCTGCAGAATTCAACTTTACAAAGCTATTAGAAACTGAAACAGACGCTTAAAATTTAACGAGAGTTTGTAAGATCATAGCAAAAGCTGGATAGAATTTGCAGTCAGTACCAAGTATCTTAGCATAATTGTCACATTACCAACCCATCAGACAAATGTTGGGATAGGTTTCATGTCCCACCTGATTTTAAGCCTATTGAATTCAATTAGAGTAATATTGGGTAGTACATAAAACCAGTAATCAACCTGATCCCATCAAAGGGAGTAAGGTTAAAATTATGTCCATGTGGAGATTTCATATTCTCCCTGTGTCTTTGGGGGTTTCCTCCGGGTGCTCCAGTTTCAGTCCAGAGATGTGCGGGTGGAGCTGATTGGCCATGCTAAATTGACCCTAGGGTCAGGGGCCTAGTGGGGTAAATGGGTAGGGTTGTGGGGATGGGGCCTGGGTGTGACGGTGGTCGGTGCAGACTCGTTGGGCCAAATGGCCTCCTTCCGCACTATAGAGATTCTATGGATCATTCTGAGGGCAGGAGGCTTGGGTGCTGCCTAGGTTGGGAATCGAGGTGAGCCGAGTCCAAGAATACCTGGACGGGATTGTGCAACGCTTTCCCCACCCTGTTCTCGGTGTCACCCAGTTTGGTCAAGATGGGTAGAGGGCCCAGCAGGATTGCCCAGTGGGAAACCAGTTTGGCTTCTTAAGAGCTTTGTTAAAGGTTCAGACAGCCACCAGTTTCTTGCCATGATGACAGGCAGTTTAATTGTCTGGAGGTGGGCACTCAGTGAAAGGTCAAAGGCCCTCCCTCCCTGACTGGGTGGGGATGAAACCAAAGGCCGCCCTATGGCTGGACCCTGGTTCCTACCCCACACCACACAGCTTTCCCTGTCCTTTAAATTTGTTTTTCTTTTAAGTGGGTGAGTGGACACCTTCCCCTTGAAGCATTTGTTTCATTACTTATCATTAATTGCAGCTGGTGCTCTGAAACTCTGATTGGCCCTCAAGTGCCAATTTAATTTTAAGTTTATTTATTAATGTCACAAGTAGGCTGACATTAACATGCAATGAAGTTACTGTGAAAATCCCCTAGTCACCACACTCCAGCACTTGTTCAGGTACACTGAGAGAGAATTTAACATGGGCTAATGCACCTAACCAGCATGTCTTTCAGACTGTGGGAGGAAGCCGGAGCACCCGAAGGAAATCCATGCAAACATAAGAACACAAGAAATAGGAGCAGGAGTAGGCCATCTAGCCCTTCGAGCCTGCCCCGCCATTCAATAAGATCATGGCTGATCTGAAGTGGATCAGTTCCACTTTCCTGCTTTCTCCCCATAACCCTTAATTCCCTTGTCTGTCAAAAACCTATCTACCCGTGACTTAAATATATTTAGCGAGGTAGCCTCCACCACTTCAATGGGCAGAGAATTCCAGAGATTCACCACCCTTTGAGTGAAGAAGTTCCTCCTCAACTCCAATCTAAACTGCTCCCCCCCCCTTATCTTGAGGCTGTGCCCTCTAGTCCTGCTATCCTTTCTAAGCGGGAAGAATCTCTCTATCTCTACCCTATCCATCCCTTTCATTATCTTATACATCTCTATAAGATCCCCCCCTCATTCTTCTAAACTCCAGCGAGTACAGACCCAGTCTATTTAGTCTCTCTTCGTAATCCAACCCCCTCATCTCCGATATCAGCCGAGTGAACCTCCTCTGCACTCCCTCCAAGGCCAAAATATCCTTGCGCAAGTGCAGTGACCAAAACTGCACACAGTACTCCAGCTGCGGCCTCACCAGTGCCCTGTACAGTTGCAGCAAGACCTCCCTGCTTTTATATTCTATCTCCCTCACTATAAAGGCCAGCATACCATTCACGTTCTTGATCACCTGCTGCACCTGCAGACTGGGTTTTTGCGACTCAAGCACAAGGACCCCCAGGTCCCTCTGCACCGTAGCATGCTGCAGCTTTTTGCCCTTTAAATAGTAATCCCTCCTACTATTATTTCTGCCAAAGTGGATAACCTCACACTTGCTAACATTATACTCCATCTGCCAGGTCCTCACCCACTTGCTCAGCCTATCCAGATCCCTCTGCAGACTTTCCACACCCTCCGCGCAACTTGCTTTTCCACTCATCTTCGTGTCATCAGCAAATTTCATCACCCTACATTCAGCCCCCTCCTCCAGATCATCTATATAAATGGTAAATAGCTGAGGCCCCAGCACCGATCCCTGCGGCACTCCACTAGTCACCAACCACCAATCCGAATAGCACCCATTGACACCCACTCTCTGCCTCCTATTAGACAACCAACCCTCTGTCCATGCTAACACCTTACCCCCAACTCCGTGCACCCTAACCTTCTGTAGCAACCTTTTGTGAGGCACCTTATCAAAGGCCTTTTGAAAATCTAGAAACACCACATCCACCGGTTCCCCCCTGTCTACCGCACTAGTCACATCCTCATAGAAATCCAATAAATTTGTCAAACACGACTTCCCCTTAACGAATCTGTGCTGCATCTGCTCTATCAAACCATTCCTTTCTAGGTGCCTCGCTATTTCTTCTTTGATGACGGATTCAAGCATTTTTCCAACTACAGACGTTAAACTAACGGGCCTAGACTAAACACGAGGAAAACATGCTGACTCCACACAGACAGTGACCCTAGCCAGGAATCAAACCCTGGTTCCTGGTGCTGTGAGGCAGTTGTGCTAACCACTATGCCATCCATTGTCAAAATCCCAAAGAGTTACTATTTCCTCACACACTTAGCCTGGGGTGAGTTTGAGACATGGAAACAATCCTAGCCCCTGCTTCTGCCCCTAAAGCAAAAATTCAGTCCCTAATGTAAGTTTATGCATACAATAGCAAAACGCTGCAGATGCTGGAAGTCTGAAATAAAAATGCCAAAAATACTCAAAATCTGGCAACATCTGTCGACAGAGAAAGTATTAATAATCAGAACATCAGGGGTTCTAATAAAAGATCGTCAACAATAATTTTATTATATTTCTCTCTCACAACTGCTGCTTGACCTGCTAAATATTACTTCTTATTGTTAACAGTTGGACATATATAATGACCTTTTTGAAATGAATATTTTTATTAAGCTAAGGACGCTGGAATACAGCAGCTACTATGTTGCATTTGCAAGACAGAAGCTGCTTAATGGCTACACAGAGTCCAGGGTGCTCATAGACAGTGGCTTAATGAGCCCAAATTGAAATCAGAGAGAGATCGCCATAAGGGCAACAGCCTTAACCAATCTCTTTTCTTTCGAAACATCTCTCATCAAATTTAAGCTGTTTGTGATTTGAAAACCCACCAAAAGACCTCATTGCTGCAAACCATGAGTTCCTCAAGGAAGATTCCAAATCAACACCATTGTCTCCAAGAGAAAAGCAAATCAAGCAGCCATAACCGCTCAGGTGAGAAACCCAGTTTATCTGGAATGTGATGATTTAGCTGCAAACAAACACTTGGACAATCTGTGAATTTTTTTCTGACTTTAGTTTTTAAAGCCTGATATTTTGCCAAGTTTTTTTTCATGTTTGGATGAGTTGTGGGTGTGCTGTTTTTGCATCAGTGGACAGTGGGACATATTTGTACATTTTAAACCTTTTGGTCATAATTTCTGCATCTTTGCCTGAGTGAGTTTTAGCTATACAGTTAACTCTTTACTTGATAACTTGAGGAACTTGGCTGGCTTATTCTGTATATCGAGCCACACACAAAGTATATATATTTAATTGGCAAAATCACCTCTTTAAATTCAAACTCTATTATAATCAACCTAGAAGGGGACAAAGAGAGAAATCAGTTCACCCCTCAATCTGATTACAACAACACCTTTATAATTAGATGAATGTAGTTTTTCATAGCATCCCTATAGTGCAAAAGGAGGCCATTTGGCCCATCGATTCTGCACCGACCACAGTCCCACTCAAGCCTTATTCCTGTAGCCCCACATATTTACCCTGCTAATCACCTGACAGTAGGGTCAATTTATCATGGCCAATCCACCTAACCTGGACATCTTTGGACTGTGGGAGGAAACCGGAGCACCCAAAAGAAACCCACGCAGACACGGGGAGAACGTGCAGACTCTACTCAGACAATGACCCAAGCTGGGAATTGAACCTGGGTCCCTGCTACTGTGAGGCAGCAGGGCTAACCACTGCGTTACCATGTCATTGATTTTTCCCTCCTCAACCTTCAATTTAAATCTCCAAAGCCTGGATCCATAATGAATCTAATTTAAATTTGAAAGGTGTAAATGTGCTTTACTTGTGTTTTGAAGTCTGTATGTTCAGAAGTTGTATTTCAAAGGACTCTTTTGAGCATCTATAACATGACATAATTAGGCTGTAATGGACACTCCCCCCTCCCCCCATATGCATTGTAATCGAGAACAAGTGGCCAAGTCAACTGCACTGACAGCCATAAAACTCTGAGCTTTGAAAATTGCATTGGGCAATGCTGTGATTACATTTTGCTCAATCTTAACTGCACTGGAGATGGTAATATTAATAAATTTACTATCCTGCCAAACTGCCTCAGACACCATTGCGTGAGGGGGCGGTCGTAGAGAGGTGACCTTGACTTGCAAATAATTTTTACTCAATTAAAAATTTAGGGCTTCCTCAGTTTGAGTCTCACTTTCACTTATGAGATTGGTGGGGCACATATTGAATCCTGTGTCCTATTTTAATTTCAGCGATCATATTTTTGGAAGAGGTGTTAAACTTCCCTTAAGTGTTCTAAAATCATAGGATCCTTACAGTGCAGAAAGAGGCCATTCAGCCCATCGAGACTACACCAACAACAATCCTACCTAGGCCCTATCCCCAACCCCACGTATTAACCCTGCTAATCTCCCTGACACGAAGGGGCAATTTAGCATGGCCAATCCACTAACCTGCACATCTTTAGACTGTGGGAAGAAACAATAGCACTCGGTGGAAACCCACGCAGACATGTGGAGAATGTGCAAACTCCACACAGGCAGTTACCCAAGGCCGGTATTGAACCTGGGTCCCTGGTGCTGTGAGGCAGCAATGCTAACCACTGTGCAACGTGCCACCCCCATACAAAATACATTAGGGTTTAAGAGACTCTTTTTCACTCAACATTTTTCTCTGCCAATAGGCTCTCCACTCCCTCACTGCGCCCAGAAAACTGGCCTCACACTTAGCAATTGTCACCTAGAAATGTTCTTTTTTTTGGCCTCTCCCTGAATAGGAGAGGCTGAAAAACACTACTTTCCAGGCTGAACTAATCTACACAGAATGCTGCCCAAAGCCAGGACCTTGCTGGTTTTAAGACTCGGTAAGACACTGGGGTATGTCAATCAACTGAGCTGCACTTAATTCTTCTAAGCTCCCTTTTTGTTTGATGTTCTTTTGTGTTTCCATAAATTTAAATATTGTGACAGTGTCTCATTATCACTCTATCATCTGGATTTTCCAATCAATGTCATTTTAACATGTGTAGTAGCTTATTTAAAATAAATAAATGATTGGATAAAGTGGTATTGATGCTCAGGATGTTACAAAGTTAATTCATTACATTTGAAATGCAGTCACTGTGGTTTAGTAGGCAAATAGGTTACTGTGATAATGGAATAAATGGATTAATACCATTGTGAAAAATGGTGTGGATCTGAAAGTCTAAGTTTTCTTATCATTGCCTTCAAAATATTTTGTTGACACACTTTCCATCTCCTACCTCCTCAGACTGGGCTTCAAGTTCCCTCCTCTTTATGTTCCCTCATTCTCACTTATTACATGCACCTTATTCCAAGCTAGCATGCTGTCCTCCTAATCACTTCCTGAACATTATTGTTCTTAAGTACGTTGCTCGCCTCAGGCATCACTTTAAGGAAATCATTTTGTTTCTTTAAAATTGTGACAGCTGCTATATGACAGTGAGGCAGGTGGGATATGATTCCAGGGGCTGAATTTTACTGCATGCTTCAGGACCCAACGGGCAGAATGGTTTAAGTTTATTTATTAATGTCACAAGTGGGTTTACATTGACACCAGTTACTGTGAAAATCCCCTAGTCACCACACTCAGGCACCAGTTCGGGTACACTGAGGGAGAATTTGCATGGCCAATGCACCTAACCAGCATGTCTTTTGGATTCTAGGAGGAAACCAGAGCACTCAGAGGAAACCCATGCAGACATGGGGAGAATGTGCAAACTCCACACAGACAGTGACCCAAGCTGGGAATCGAACCCAGATCCCTGACACTGTGAGGCAGCAGTGCTAACCACTGTGCCACCGTCCCGCCCATTTGGCGACTTTACCAGAGACAGCCTGCTAACTGCTCATCTCAGAGCACGCATTCCAGTTAAGCCGAATCAGAGGGATGACAAAAATCAGTGAGGACGCCCCTCTGCAAAGGTTTGTTTGTTTACTGCCAGCAGTTCCTCCCTGACCTTCCAAGACCCTCTGGGCTGCTGTCAGGCGATTACTTCCGTTAAGCCGGTGGCCTCTCAACACAGTATGTGAGGTGGGCGTGTGAGGCTCAACCAACAACAAAATATCTGACTGGAGTCTTAATGATTCAAATAAGCTGCCCACCTCTCTGGAAACGCCCCCGGTGACAGGACCTCATTGGGTTTCCAACACAGCTCCCCATTATTTTACCAATCCTCTGGCTTTCATTTCCACCACTCCTTAGTCAATAGAATTCTGGGAATTACAGGGAGCAGTTTCAAAATTTACAGATATTACAAAACTTGGAATCACATTAAACTGTGGGGGAGATGGTGTAGATTTTCAGAAGGACATAAACAAGTTGGTGGAATGTGTGGATAGATGGCGGATGAAGTTCAATGTGGAAAAATGTGAGGTTACACATTTTGGTAAGAAGAACAAAGAGAAACAGTATAAAACAAATCTTAAAGGGTGCAGGAACAGAGGGACCTGCATATACATGCGTAATTATACATAAGTCATTAAAGGTGGCAGGACAGGTTGAGAGAGTAGTTAATAAACATACATTATCCTCGACTTTGTTAATAGGGGTATAAAGTACAAAATCAACAACGTTGTGTTGAACTTGTGCAAGACACTAGTTTGACTTCAGCTGGAGTATTGTGTGTATTTTAGGAAGGATGCTAAGGTATTGGAGAAAGTGCAGAAGAGGTTTACGAGAATGATGCCAAAACGAGGAGCCTCTTTACCTAGAGTAAAGAAGGCTGAACAGAGATTTGATTGAAGTATCAAATTCATGAGGGGTCTGGACTGAGAGATAGGGAAAATCTGTTCCCATGTGTGAAAGGATCGAGATGAGAGGGCACAGACTTAAAGTAATTAATAAAGAAAACAAAAGCGATAAGAGATAAAACCTTCTCACCCAGAAAATGGTTAGGGTCTGGAATGAACTGCTTGGGAGTGTATGGGAGACAAATTCGATTGAGGCATTCAAGAGGAAATTAGATAATTATTTGAAGAGGCACAAGCTGCAGGGTGATGGGGAGAATAGCTCTAATGAAATATTTATTCAGGGAGCCCAGGAAGGCATGGTGGGCTGAATGGCCTCGTTCACCATAATAACCATTCTGCAATTCTGTGACTTCTCTGTCTGTACTGATCTAAATTTGGAGACCTTTTAAGAACAGGAGGGTGTGGGGTTGTCTAAAGACAACTAAAGCAGTGCAAACAGAGGTTCCAAACACAAAATGTTAACCTGTTGTTTCCCTTTTCAGATGTTACATATCATCAGCATATTCTCTTCTAAATTCAGCAAATAGATGAGGGGGTTGGGAATAAGAACCAGCATCCCACTAGTGATCCAACATGCTGTGCCGCTCTCCTGCCAATAAGAGCAGAACGAAATGCCAGCATTATATATATATATATATATCTGTATGAAGAATGAACAAAACAAATTACATCATAAACCCAGATATTGGTAATTAAAATTCAGTTAGAAAGCACCAAGATGGTCAAGACATGTACAGATTATACTTACCTATATTTGTTCCCAGCCAACAAGACAGAGCCTCTGTATAATGAGTTCCAACAGAGTTATGCATGGGTTTTTTTTGTCACAAATATAGCAGCTGTTTTTAGCAACCTTCTTTCATTTTGCACTTGATTCAATGATCTTAAACAATCAGACATATTATAATAAGACCATGAATCACATGACTCTAATCTTTAGCCGTGCCATCACCAAAGGTTAGTTGCCCTGCGGAAAGTCATCTGATCCAACTAGCAGCCTTCCTTACACATTGAAAATTTCTGTAAATCCACAATGACAGTGCACTTAACAACGATGTTTTCTTTCAATGCTAAATGAAGGCAGTTTCTGATACATAGAACAGACACAAAGGAACACATTAAGTGCTGTCTTCCAATCACAGGCTTTAGGTGACATTCACAAATGACTGGAGCTACATTCCTTACAATTTATTTCATTTAAAACTCCAGTGACCGGCAGCCTTGTTATGCACTCGCACACAAATATTCCTTATTTTTGTTGTAAGGAATTCAAAAATCAGCCAATTTTCATCGCATGGGTGGATTGAAACTTGTTTTTCATTTAACCTATTTGAAGAGAGAAGTCTAACATTGCATCAAGAGAAGGATATCTTACTTTTGCATTGTTGTTTCATCAGGACACTATGACCAAAGAAGGTGCATTCATAATGTGGCCAAACAGGTTAACTATCAATCTGTAAGTTCTTCCAACACACATCAATGGTCGAGTAAGGGTTGGGAGTGGTTCCTGTTTAGCCATTTGTTAAAGTTGATTCATTTATTAGTCATGAGTTTAACAGTGCAATGAAGTTGCTGTGAAAATCTCCTAGTCACCATACTCTGATGCCTGTTCGGGTACACTGAGGGAGAATTTAGCATGGCCCATTGCACCAAATAGAACAAAAATTGGAGCCTTTACCATCATTATCAATAGCTTTTGGCTAAAACATACATTATAAGTGTATGTTGCCATAGCAACTCAGACTCTTTGATTTGAATTGATTTGATTTATTATTGTCACATGTATTGGCATACAGTGAAAAGTATTGTTTCTTGTGCGCTGTACAGACAAAACATATCATTCACAGAATACATAGGGGAGAAGGAAAGGAGAGGGTGGAGAATGTAGTGTTACAGTCATAGCTAGGATGTAGAGAGATCAATTTAATATAACGAAGGGTCCAGTCAGAAGTCTGATGGCAGCAGGGAAGAAGCTGTTCTTTAGTCAGTTGGTACGTGACATCAGACTTCTGTATCTTTCTCCCAATCGAAGAAGGTGGAAGAGAGAATGTCCGGGGTGCGTGGTGTCCTTAATTATGCTGGCTGCTTTCCCAAAACAATAGAAAGTGTAGACAGTGAATGAATGGGAGGCTGGTTTCTGTGATGGACTAGACTTTATTCACACCCCTTTGTAATTTCTTGCAGTCTGGGTCAGAGCAGGAGCCATACCAATCTGAGATACATTCATAAAGGATGTTTTCTATGTTGCATCTATAAAAGTTGGTGAGAGTCGTTGCTGACATGCCAAATTTTTAGGAGGTTGGTTGACTCATTTGTCTGCATGGCCTGCATGGATCAGAGTTGTGCCAACAGCCTCCCAAAAATGGGGTCAGATCCCTATTCTGCTGGGGTGAATTTGGGACTTGCCTCCTAAACCTGTGGAGGTTGTAGCTCCGTGGTTTGGTCTTGCCTTCTGGCAAGAAATTGAAGAAGAAGACTTGCTTCATGGCATCAATTTTCAGAAGTGGAAGTTAATAGTTTTATTGTACAACATCTGCTGTTTGAAAGAAAACTCAGTTTTACAACAATCTATTCAGTTAAATCTAATGCCTCAGAGCGTTAAACTGAAATGAAAAAAAAAAGCCAGAGCTTCTTTTCCAGTAAACAGATCACTAAAGTACAACTCACAACAGGTCTTAGTGCCACTAAAATACCACTAGCTTTAAACAAAATCAATGAGATAAAATATCAGGAGGCTGTAGGAGAAATGTTCCGAAGGTACATTTCACAATGTGTCTGTCTCCTGTTTTACAGAGTTCAGTATTAAGGTTACTCCTGTAAACATGTTGCTACAATACAGATCCTCTGAGGATTGACTGGGTTGTATGGGAATTGTCCTTTCAAGAGCCCAGCTTCATTCCAAATTCCTGCAACCACAGACCACATGGTGCACAGTGAGGTTGTGCATCAGCTGTCAAGAAGAATTGCATGGGAGGTCAGTCGAATCAAACAACCACTGTCTTTCATCTGACAGTTCAAACCTTCTTACTGCTCAAAGTATAAAATCTCTTTGCCTATAATCCCTTCTAACAAATTTTACCAGCTCCCCTGAGACCTGACTAATTCTGACTTTTAGAAGGACCTTTATTGATCCGTATCTTATTATCTAATTCTCCACAGATTAATAAATCAATGTTTTCTTTTGCTCCCACTCTAATGGTAGAATGGTTTGTTAGCTAAATAAGGGGAAGTAACCAGCTGCACTTAAATAGTCAATGCCCATTAGTCAATGAAAGAAATGGTTTGACATTCTGCTCCTGTCTCAGGTCCACAAGATTTTCAAGTAATGATTGGATAGGATAGATTGGCACCAACTTATTGTATGCTGAATTTTAATTGTAGCTTACAAAAGCCTATATGTGCTATATTTGTCTATAGATGCTAGCTCTGTTTTGAACATTGGCATTAATTACATTTTTTAAATAATTATTCTTTCAAATCAGAAATATAAACTCTTAGACTTTATTTTGTGACAGTAGTTGGCTTGGTTACTAGCCAAGTGATATTTAATTATTTGACGTTTGACACTGGTCTGTAACACAACTAAATAGTTACGGAACATTCTGCATTCATATCCACTGTGTACTGAGATCAGTAACTGTGTGTTGTGAGCGTGTGGACAGAGGTGATTCTTTTATCTTAATCACATTATTTTACATTCCCAAAGGCCTGATAAGGAAGAAAAGTCTCTGATTAGTTGGTTTAGATTTAGTTACAGGATTGTAACTAAAGACCTTGATAAAGCTTTATCTCGCCTTTGGTTATAACCAAATTTTCTGCTGCAAAATGTCAATTTTGTAATTAGGCATGAAGGCTGAGATTTTAACTCCAGATGAGGTTTAAACGGGTATTCCATTTGGTGGCGTCAAGTGGAACACCCCTGACTTGTGAACGTCCTCGTTTCATTGACATTCCACCAGGCGATATCATGCCAGGAATGGGCAAGCGAGGCAGTGGAAATTTGCAGAGCTGGAATGAGATGGGTGGTCAGACAAGTTTTCCTTGTGTGCTCTGGGGGACCTCTCCTGGCCGCAATTCCTATTCAGGCTGCTTCTACCTGGCAGGGAAGCTGGAGCAGCTATGTGACTCAGTCCATTTGTTAAAATTGGGACCCGCTAGTAATGAAGGACATTGCCTGCTTTCAGAGTCTACGTCCTTTCTGCTTGTTTAGGTTGGATTAAAATATGAAAGGCTGAGTACCTGACAGCCTTCTGGTGGATAACTTACTTGGGCAATTTGAATTGCCTGCCAGTCGGGTTTCCACTATGTCATGGCATTCAAATGCTCTGCTAGGGGACTGCAATGACTAAATATGAGGGGGGATCTTATAGAAGCATATAAAATTATGAAGGGAGTAGATAAGATAGAAGCAGAGAGGTTATTTCCACTGATGGGTGGAACTAAAACTGGGAGGGACGAGGCATAGCCTCAAAATAAGGTGGAACAGATTTAAGATTGAGTTGAGGAGGAACTTCTTCACCCAAAGGTTGTGAATCTGTGGAATTCCCTGCCCAGTGAAGCAGCTGAGGCTATCTCCTTGAATGTTTTTCAGGCAAAGATAGATGGATAAACAGAAAAGGAATTAAGGGTTATGGTGAGCGGGCAGGTAGGTGGAGCTGAGTCCACGAAAAGATCAGCCAGGATCTTATTGAATGGCGAAGCAGGCTCGAGGGGCCAGATGGCTTACTCCTGCTCCTAGTTCTTTTCTTCTTATTAAATTCCTTAATGAAAAGTATAAAATATCATAATTTGGATTTTTTTGTTGAAATTAGTCAATAATAAAATTTGCACCCTTGGGTTCCTGCCTTTCCACAGGCACTGTTCTCTTGTGGAATCAGACAGGGTAATTTGATTAGTTTAATCAGCAGTTTGTACACTGAGTTCATGTCAGATCAGCCAATAATACATGTAAATTGCGTTCCTTAATAGATCATTCCAAATCAATTCTACAGACAGCTTTTAGTCAACAAGTTGGGTGACTTTCAAAGCAAAACAGAAAATGTTGGAAATGCTCAGCAGTTCAGACAGCATCTTTGAAGAGAGAAGCAGAGCGTTAATGTTTAAGCTGGATGACCTCTCATCAGAATTGGGAGAAGTTAGAGGCGTTATACATTTTAAGAAAGTGAAAGAAGGAGGGGGGGAAAGAACAATAGGGAAAGTTTGTGAAAGGATAGAAGGGAGGAGAGATTATATGACAAAAGTGTCAGGGTGCAAGGCCAAAGGTCATGGAACAAGAAATAAATGACTTGTCCAGAGGAGGTGTAAGTGGCAGACTCACAAATAGTGTTCATCTGAGAGCAAAGCAAAGGGAAAGAGAGAGAAAACCAAAATTGGCAAAAGATAAAGGAAACAAAATGGGGTCAGAGGATATAAAGTGAAAATTATATAACTCAATATTGAATCCAGAAAATGTCAAGTCAAAAGACTTGGGCCAGAATCTTATCGTCGTTCATGCCGGCAGGATGTTCTCTTCCCGCTGTAGTGAACAGAGATTTGGCCAGGTGCCAAATCCTCCAACTACATTGCAGCAAGAGCGTGGCATGAACGGCCGGTAAGATCATGCCCATGGATGGAAGGAGTATTTGAGAAAGGTGGCATTTCAATGAAACTCCAATTTGCAAAGTGCAAGACTGTCTCATTTGTGCATATAACCCA
Organism: Carcharhinus amblyrhynchos; assembly: GCF_965287045.1. Taxonomy (NCBI): domain Eukaryota; kingdom Metazoa; phylum Chordata; class Chondrichthyes; order Carcharhiniformes; family Carcharhinidae; genus Carcharhinus; species Carcharhinus amblyrhynchos. Next base: position 26,648,831 of record NC_137344.1, read on the forward strand.
AACATACCTCTCACTGATGTGCATTGACTGTGCACAGAAAAAAAAAACATCATTTTCTGATACTTTGCAAGAAACGTAAACCTTTTTGAGTAAGGCTTGCACTCCTCTTTTGGCTATTTAACAAAGAAAAATAGCATTCAGCCAAGGGCTCCAGTAACACGAGAGCAGAAACACAGCAGCACAGTAAATATTTATGACAGATAAACAGAAGTACTTCAGATGCTTTTACACATTACAATAGGTGTCAGATTTTAGAGAGCAGGTTGATGGCTATACGTGAAATATAAAAAAAAACCTTCAGAATGAGTGACTAAATCAGAATTCCTCTTAGCACAGAGTAATTTCAACCCACATAAAATATACTGCAAGGTCCAATTTACTTATATTAATTTAACACCCACCACCATTCAGAAAATAGCATTCCAGGCCGTAAGTTATACTTCAGCAGGATTTGCATCCATTTGGGAAAACCTAACATTGGTTTAACAGTTAGCAAAAAACAATAATTTTCTAGGCTTCTAATGACCAACCTGAAATATTAACTCTCGCTTCATAGTCTGCAGATGTCAATCAACCTTTTGAATATTTCTGCTTCTATTTACAATTGTTAAGGTAAAGCGGGAATCCAACTTTAGTGACACTGGCAAACGCGCAGCAGCTCATGAAGGCAGTTCACCACCACCTTGTTCTCAAGGACACTTTGTGATGGGCAATAAATGCTGGCTTTGCCAGTGACGCCTACATTCCACGAGTGAATTTATAAAAAAATTCCAATAAGCTATGTGTGTACTGCACTGAAGTCACGTCATCCAATACACTCAACGTGACCTGCATTGTGGACTAAAGGTCCACAGATCCTTAAAAGTGCCAGCGCAGGTGGAAAAGGCGGTGAAGAAAGCAAACGGCATGCTTGCCTTCATCGGACAGGGCATCAAATATAAAAGTTGGCAAATTATGTTACAGTTGTACAAAATGCTGGTTAGGCCACATTTGGAATGCTGTGTCCATTTCTGGTCACCACACTATCAGAAGGACATGGAAGTTTTGGAGAGAGTGCAGCAAAGGTTTACCAGGATGTTGCCTGGTAAGGAAGGTATTAGCTATGAGGAGAGATTGAATAAATTGGGATTGTTTTCCATGGAAAGATGAACACTGAGATCGACCTAATAGAAGTTTATAAAATTATGAGAGATATAGATAGGGCGAACAGTTGGAAACTTTATTCCAGGGCAGAAATGACAGTTACAAGGGGGCATAAGTTCAAGATAAGGGGGAAAAGATTCAGTGGAGATGCGCAGGGGAAGTCTTTTTTTACACAGAGGGTGGTGGGGGCCTGGAATGCACTGCCAAGTGAGGTGGTTGAGGCAGTTATGTTAGCGACATTTAAAACTTATCTTGACAGGCATGTGAACAAATGGGGAATAGAGGGAGATAAGTGTTGGTTAGATAGATAAATGTGATTGGCGCAGGCTTGGAGGGCCGAAGGGCCTGTTCCTGTGCTGTACTGTTCTTTGTTTGGTCTTTGACACAAATGATGTCAACTCCATCCCTCACTAATGCTGAAGGTTGACCTGATAGAAGCAAATCAAATACCATCATAAATTTTCCATGGACTGTTTCATGAATTTCTTTGCCACCTTTTCTCCTTTACTCTCCTGACTTACATTTGCATCCTACCCTGGACCTTACATACACGGTCATTCATATTTTGAGCTGTAAATGTGGCCAGACTGCTTGACACAGGAACCTCATAGTTGAGCCTTATCCTGTCTGATGTTGACATCCATGCACTTCCCAGTTGACCTTCTTCCCTTGCACAGGGTGTTGAAGTCAGCTGTATTCAAACAGCCACCCTATCTCAAATCTGCTGTCAGATCATCCTAGTCTGCATTTCTCAGTTCTAGACCTGGCAGTTCCTTTACTCAATAATGTTCTAATCCAGTGAGTTAACGTGATTTTAATAAAGAAAGTGGCCTACAATAAAGCAACGGATGAAAAATGTTTCACAGTTGACTAGAAATCACATATTAACTTTATCTGAAGCTCACTGGAGATCTCAATGAATTAACAGATAAAAAACCCAGATAGACCATTACAAAATTAAGGATTCACTCAGAATTCGACGTAAATTATTTTTCCTGTGTTTAAATTCTAATTATGTTTTGCCATTCAACATCACCTGGTCATTAATATTTCACTGAGACTTTTCAGAGTGACAGTGTTATTACATCATAAAAAAAATTGCAATATAATATTAAATTATAAAAGAGCCAGTTTCTCAGTTCAAGTACCTGTACCACCATCACATATACAAGCCTCCTCTGAGAATGGTCATTAAAACATGGTTTTGCTTTAGTCAAATGGGTGAATCTTATTTACCACTGTGTTAATTGCTCTTCCTCCATTACTCGTGACAAGCACAAAAACAATGACTCTCCTCACTTACTTAAAACATGAAGTCCCTGAAAGGAAAATGTGGTTAATAAAATAATACGGTGAGATAACATCTTCCAATTCAATCCTGCAGATAAGGGAAGGCGATTTTTACCTCGGGTGAATTGATGGATACTGATCCAGTCAGCATTATTGTTTAAGTGCTTCTCACTTGTTAAAGGAGGAAATGAATGTACTCGCCTGGAATACCTGACAAGGTCTTTCCAAGGATGGAATTGGAAATAAACTGAGTTTGCTGATCCCCAATCAAAATATCGAATAGATCATGCCTTCTTCAGGGTGAATGTCGTGACTGTAACACACTGATTCTGTTAAAGGTTCTACAGTTGCCTGGAAATACTGATGTCAAAATTCCTATGTTAATTGACTATGAATCATATTAAGAGAGGACTGACTGTCATTATGTGTTAGCTAACTGCTTTTTATATGAATTTCTCCTGTGGTGGAGAATTTTGACTGTCAAAGTCCAACTGAAGAGGATTGATGACATTCCAAGATCAAATCAAATTGTTGTTAATGTAAAAAAATGGGTAAGTTGTGCAAACTTCATGCTTCATTGAATCACATTTCAAGCATAGATATATATATATTGAATGATGTTGTATAAATTAGCATAAGCACCGATAGAACCAAGAGCTTTAGGTGGGAAGACACTTGACTTGAAGAAGGAGGTGGAAGAGAGAGCATGAGGTTATGTAAATTTTCCATGACTAAGATTACGCTGGCCGGGACAAAGTAAGTGTAAAGGAGAAAGTTCAACTATAGGGAGGTGATGGCCCAGTGGTATTAACAATTAACTATTAATCCAGAAACTCAGCTAATGTTCTGGAAAACCCGAAGTCCAATCCCATCATAGTAGATGGTGGAATTTGAATTCAATAAAGAATATTTGAAATTAAGAATCTTCTGATGACCAAGAAACCATTGCCGATTGTCGGAAAAACCCATCTGGTTCACTAATGCCCTTTAGGAAAGGAAATCTGATGTCTTTACCTGGTCTGGCTGACATGTGACTCCAGACCCACAGCAATGTGGTTGATTCTCAACTGCTCTCTGAAATGGCCTGGCAAGCTACTCAGCTCAAGGGTAACTAGGGATGGGCTATGAATGTTGGCAAGCCAATAACGTTTATGTCCAATGAATGAATAAAATAAAAGAGTTTAGGTAGATAGTGGATTGGATGATATTTCCATTCATTTATTGGTCTTGGGATCCCCTCACCAGTGGCAGGAGGATTGGGTGGAATAGGCATGCAGGATGGTGTACCACATTTCCCCAGCTACTAGTGCAACCTGGTATTTATTTGTACTAATTGGCATATAGCCCATCACCCATTCATTTGTTGAGGGCATTTCAATGGCACCACATTGGGGAATGTGGATGAAATTGTGTTCAGTTCTTAACTTCTAAAAATAGGAGTGCCGACTGTCAAAGTAGTTTCCTGTCTTAGCGGCAACATGGTTAAGTATGGAGCTGGCACCCGGGGGAATTGTAAAGCCACTTACGGATCCTGCAGTCTCCAGCACTTTGACCTAACAGAATACATTCATGTGAACCACCTAACATTTCCTGCTGAATCTATAATGTTGCATGTTTAGCATGGGATCTCACTTTCTGCAAGATTTTGCGAGAGATGCACATGCCTCTGTCTGGTATTTAAACATACCAGAGGCAATGGAGGCAACTTCCTAGCATCTGTGCAATCCATATGGGAACATATGAACAGAATATTATGCTGTTATAAGAGATTTTTTTGAAATTGCACTTCTGCAATGAACACATTTTGAAGATAATTTTAGTATGCCTGGTGGAGACAAAAAATGTTTGTACAAAATTTTCCTCATTTATGTATTTTCAGCTTTCTCAATGTCCAAAATAAATTAGATTATTATATTGGGAAGACACTTTTGCAAAAGACAAAATCAAAGATGACAACAATTCGTATAAAAAAGTATCTGATTAATCAGTGTCCCTTACTGTTTTAATTTCAGTCATCCTTTAAATTACTGATATTTGTTTTGAAGGAGTCAAAAACTGCACAGCCTGGAACATTTATCCGTGAACTTCTCAGAACAAGGGAGTCAAACCCACAAGCATGTATCCAAAGGCACATATGAAGAGATAGAGTAGATGCTTCCACTGTACTGGTTTAGAACAGCTAAACAAGCCTCCATTTTGAGGACCTAGTTTCTACACCCTGGGTTAAAAAGGCTAACAACAATCCCCAAAAGACACTATGGCTGGTATTTCACAACCTCACCCGCCCCAGAATCGGGGCAGGTGAGGCTCTCAGAAGAGCATTCTCCGTTGGTCTCGGGTGGGATCTTACAAGCCTCGGGCAAGGGAGATCACAAAATACCAGCCTGTACGTTTGAATTGTCAAGACATTGCAAATTTAAACTGTGCAGTAATTACTGCCAAATCCAAAAACAACTGATAAAAACAAAATGAGTAAGTTCTGAACAAGAGCCATATGGACTCAGAACATTAACCCTGTTTCTCTCTCCCCAGCTGCTGCCAGACTTTTCCTGCTTTTATTTAAGACTAAAAGAATCCTTGGTTGAAGGCTACTGTGCTCAGAAATCATTGGGTAGGACAAGGAATGTTCAAAGAAGAGGTTGGTTACTGATAAGAGTAGCTTATGCAAGTGAGATGGAAGGACAGGCCATGGGTGAAGGGCTTAACCTTGAAGCCAGATGCGTGACACATTCAAAATAGCTGACCAAACATCATTAAAGTCCAACAACAGTGAGTAATTAGACAAAATGGATTGTCCCTGTAACTTTACTCAGCCTAAATTAACAAAAGAAAGGATTTAAAAAATGTGTTATGGCAGGTCTGCCACTGCAGTCTAAGGAACCTTAAAAAGTTTTGTTCACAGGAAAGACAGTCAAGAGTTGTATTGAAGAAGAAAACACTTCAATGGCTACATGGGAGCTCATCATTCTCCTGCTGAAATCTTTGAATTCAAAGGTCAAATTGTTTAATGCTGTCTTTATCCTTGTCTAAACTATTTTAATGCTGTGTGCAATGTTAAATGGTTGAAGATAACTTTGATTAACATGAATAATAGCGTGACTTTCTTTGGCCGGTTACAAATCACTGGAAGATCTGCATCCTTATAGCCCCAAGGACATTTGTTCCTACCTGAAATTTTGTTGGGCCTTTGATCAGGCATCGCTGGACGAAACAAACGTTAGGCCCCATACAAATGTACATGGGGGCAGGCAACGAGTCAAAGACAACAAGTCAAAATTGGACAGGGATAATCACATTAGGCCTGACACGGTCGGTGTTGTTAGGTGACTGTGGCACCCTAAGCAGTGCCTATTCAATAAAGCGAAGGTATTTCCAAACAATTCTTTTGAAAATACATTTCTGTGAAGCCGGGAGCAGCAGGAGAGCTTGTCCAAGCTCCATCTAGCTCTCCCCAGGACTGATGGTAGCCCCAGTGTGACTGAAAACAAGCTTTTGGAGCAAAGTTTGATGCCTGAACTATTTTTAACAGCTTTTTTAACTTCATATAAAATACTTCAGCTGTGAGACAGAGAGGCAAGCAGTCAGACGAGTACAACACCTGTTCTTGTTTATGTTCAGAATTTTATAGCAATTATTGTTTATGAAAAGATTTAATTATGCAGCTGTGCTAATTATATTCATAGCGTATTGTCACACAGATAGGAAATTTTAATATAACAAGAGCAGCGAAACAAAAGATTTTGTTTCTTCATTTTTTTTTAGACACCAACCTACGAAATACAAATTCCAAATTAAATAGTTGTAGATTAATATTTTCTTCATCTTCACATAATTCTGTGTCTTCTGGCCATTCCTTTTTATGTATCTTGTGTTCATTACATAAGCCAATCGAGAGAGAGAGAGAAAAAAATTAAGGAGGTGTATTTTTGCAGCTGTAATGCCACTCAGAAGATGACTTATTTAGCAAGAAATAATCGAGGCACAATACATGCCATCCATTATAAACTTCTTTTGAAATGTTTATGCTTGCCCCATCACCAAACCCTTCAATAATTTTTAATTCACAGCAATTTAAATGCTGCTATTATAAAAATATATTAAACATTTTATTAAGTGATTGTATCTAATTCATATATTTTTCCAGCATGTTTCTTGTGTTACGCTTGATATTTATCAGAATGACCATGGAGATTCACTGTGACACTTCATTTATATTTGAGGGGTGGAGCTTCTGCTTTGGATGACATACATCCATACATCACATACGTGCATGGTATGCAAGGTAGAAGGGAAGTCTTGTGGTGCAGTGGGTAGCTTCCCTGCCTCAGCACCAGAAGCTCCAGGTTTGTGACCCACCTCAAGACTTGATTGCCAAGGATAGCATCCATTTTCAGTCCTTGGTAAAGGGGGAAACGGCACAGAGGCGGGCACAGATCGCGCTACTCACCTCATACTGAAAACTGGTGCAACTTGATAGTAAAATCAGACACTTTGTGTTCAGTTTTGTGTTCAAGTTCAGTTCAGTTCAGTTCTTAGATTGGAGGGACTGGCTTAGAAGTCAGTCTCCAGGCTCACTTGGACACTTGTCATGTAAATTTTTTTTTAAGTTCCTTTCAATAAAAGCAAACCATTTTGTACCATTTCTGTACTCTCATCCCTTCAAAGTAATGAATGGACCCAACAGTAATACTGAAACAATAGAATAACGCAGGGTTGCAACAGTAGTGTCCCTCTGATCTAAACTGGATATTCAAATCTTTCTATTTGAAAGCAAACATTAGCAAGGGATAGCTGGGTGGAAAATGCTGTGATGGCTTATTTCACTGTGTGAAGATACAGAGCAATGGTTATGTTTTCTTCAATCAGTACAACTTGTCTTCACACAATAATGCACATAATGAAGATCGGTAGGATACCTTGATTGACATCTTTTTACACGGTATCCGTCATGCAGTCTTTGTTGAGCCTCAATGCCCTTTTAGCTTCCTGTTCTGATATACCTCACTGAGCTCACAGTCTTTGCAGGACTTGGCTGCCTTCATGAGTCTGTCCATGTCTTTTATCTCCTTGCATTCACAAGCAGGGGTAAGTTCTTAAGCTAGCCAATCCTTATCATGTGTGGAGGCCAGGTACCTCCTAACGCAATGTGTGTAGTATGTTTACCAATTATTAAAATAGACAAATTATTTATGTACTTTTTAGTCTGTTGGGCTTTGACTAAAGCTAAAGCTACAACTAGAGCTTTCTTATTTAATTCATTCATGGGATGTGGGTGTTGTTGGCGGGGCCAACATTTATTGCCCTTCCCTACTTGCACTTGAGCTGAGTGGCTTATTAGGACGTTTTAGAGGGCATTTAAAAGTCAACCACAATGTTGTGGATCTAGAGTCACAGGATTAGAGACCAGGTAAGGATAGCAGATTTCCTTTCCTAAAGGACATTAATGAACGAGACAGGTTTTTGTGACAATCATTTCAGGATCATCATTAGACTTTAATTCCAGATTCTTATTGAATTCAAATTTCACCATCTGCATTTTGGGATTCAAAGCCAGGTCCCCAGAGCATTATCCTGGATCTCTCGATGACTAATCCAGTGACAGTGCCACTACGCCACCCATCTCAGCCTTGACCAATAGTTATCCCTTAATGGACACCATTAATAAATATTCTGTTTTTAATATCACCTTGCTGTCTCAGGGATCTTGCTGTGCACAAATTGGCTGCTGCATTTCCGAGAGTACAACAGTGGTTACACTTGCACCATGGTACCTTAATGCTCAGCAACCAACTATGTGGTGAGAATAGGCTCTGTCCCGCCCCCTACTGGTGAGAATTGCATCTGGGCTCCTTTTTTAGCTAAGTGCCATACGATTGCGACTGGGAGCTTGCCCAAATTGACACAAATCTCACTTGTTTTCACATCCATTTGGCACTTAAAATTTCTTTAGTAAGATTGCCCTGATGACTTTTGTTTTCCCAATATTAGTCAGAAAAAGTGTTGGTTCACCCAAACAGGATATTGGACAAGCAGCGTGACAACATCAAGACAGCGGAGGGGTTCAGAGTTTCAGCACAAACAATTCGTTGAACTACTTCCCTGCTTTGAGCCCAACCCAGTTCCCCCACCCCAACCTCAAAATCTATTCCTTCCCTCACGGACAGTACTGAGACTTCCTACCTGCTCACCTTCAACTCTGCAGCCTGTTCACCCCCAGGTCCAAACATTTCATGGATATCCCAGTCCAGCCTTTCTGTGTTGTAGCTACCTTCAGACATGCCTGTGTTGGTCTGCTCAGAGATTGTCGATGCCGTAATAACTATTTTGCCTATCCGGTCCGGGGAATAAGGTCCACAGCTCTGGCACAACTAGTCTCTGCAAGTCAGTCTCTGCACAGTCTCCTTCCTGTTTGATCTTCCTGCCTCATTCCTCTACTTTCTCAGAAGACAAAGGAAATTTGGCATGTCAGCTACAACTCTCGCCAATTTTTACAGATGCATCATAGAAAGCATTCTTTGGTATGGCTCCTGCTTTGCCCAAGGCCACAAGAAATAACAAAAAGTCATGATTATAGCCCATTGCATCACAGACCAACCTCCTATCCATTGACTCTGTCTACACTTCCCACTGCTTCGGCAAAGCAGCCAGCATAACTAAGGACCCCACACACAGACATTCTCTCTTCCACTGGGAAAAAGGTACAAAAGTCTGTAGTCACGTATGAACTGACTCAAGAACAGCTTCTTTGCTGCTGCCATCAGACTTTTGAATGGACCCACCTCGCGTTAAGTTGATTTTTCTCTCCACCCTAGCCATGACTGTAACACTACATTCTGCACCCTCTCCTTTCCTTGTCTATGAACGTATGCTTTGTCTGTATAGCATGCAGGAAACAATACTTTTCACTGTATACTAATTCATGTGACAATAATAAATCAAATCAAATCAAATCCCTCCCTTCCAACTCATGCCTCAACTCCCTATTTCTTTTTAGCCCATGAATTTCTCAGCTCTCAGTTAATGGTCAAGTTTGGTAAATTGCTCTCTGGTTGGCTGGTCTGGGCCATTTGTCATCCAACCTGCTGGTCAGATTCTCAGAGCTTGCGAGGCCACAAAATGTTTTTGCTGACAGACCAACCGAGATCAGGTGCTGGTCCTTGTCATCAAATAAAAAACCGCAGCCTTAAATCATCTGGTGCAGATCACATAAAAAATGATTTCTTCATATGATCTCACACATATCGTTAATAGTTATTACAATCTAACAAAAATGCCCATAACCACTTTCAATTTTATTACTTGTTATCAATAATTCTGGTCATGACTTTTCCATAACATTTTTAATTTATGCCTATATATTTCCAGCACAAGGTCAAAACAACAAGACTCTCTCATATTTCAAATCATAATTCGCAATCTACTTTCAATCTAGTCTTAAGCCTTAATATTCAAGACTGGTGCAAGCACATCCTCTGACCCCAAATGAGCAACAGCACCGAAGGTTCACGGAACAGTACACATCATTTTCCTATATACGCAAATCATGATGTCTTGGAAACTGAAGTTTCTGCTTCCATCAAAGGGAGATCAACTGGTTTATTTAAAATTTCACAACGCAACTTTTCCTTCGATTTTCAAGCACAAAAGGGTAATTCGAAATAATTTCACGGTGGCATTTAAGTTACAGGCAGACAGGCAAAGCTGGAGATACACAAGTATCCTTGACTAGATAGTAAGTTTTACTGTGTAAAAGATCAGCCGCAGATAGAGGTAAATATGAATACTGGAGGAGGCCGAGGGTGTGCTTGAGGCTTATAGCTACAAAGCTGCTATTTTGCTGGGAGTTAAGAAACAGACAAGATTTTCTGGGCAGATTAAATAAGAGTAATATTATATTAACACATCTTCCGAATCCCTGGTGATTTTGAACTCCTTTTGTGCACCATTTTCAATGCTTGTGATTTGTAAAGCCCATAAAGCCGATAAAAAATTGCTTCTGTGTGGAATAATCTAGTTTCATTCTCCCAGTCAAAAATACTTCAGAGGGAATAGCATGGTATTTTGTTTTCCCAGCTATTTACAAAGCCAGTCACGTATCTGAATTAAAATGTTACACTGCTGCACCTGTCTGTACACAGCATGGAATGGATGATGGGCAATTAAGCAAGGTTCAAGTATTTTCTAAAGTGAGTTATTCAGTTACAGTGAACATTATCTGTTTGAAGGGCTGAACATACACAAACAAGGACAATTAACTCTGGGAACTGCTTTTTTATGTTAAAAAAATCATGAAATGTGTTGGTGACTGCACATGTGCAATCGCAGGCAGGAACTGTGAAATATAACAACAGCAGCAATTGCAATCGCAGCTCCTTCTTTTTCTCCCCCCTCATGCAGACTTTCTTGGAATCCAGGTTAACGTTCACCATTTATCCTGCTGTCCCCTGTAGTAGCACAGTGGTTAGCACTGCTGCTTCACTATGCCAGGGACCCACGATCGATTCCCAGCTTGGGTCACTGTCTGTGCAGAGCCTGCACATTCTCTCTATGCCTGCGTGGGTTTCCTCCCACAGTCTGAGAAACGTGCTGATTAGGTGCCTTGACGAAGGGTCTCTCGCCACAGATGCTGTCAGACGTGCTGAGATTTTCCAGCATTTTTCTGTTTTCACGTTGGTTATGCTAAATTCTCCCTCATTTCTCATGGTTTTTATCTGCCAGATGAAATTCTGTTAAAGCTACCCAAGGAAAGAAGGGACTCAGGAAGTAAGCATAATATATAGAACATAGAACACTACAGCACAAACAGGCCCTTCGGCCCACAAGTTGCACCGATCACATCCATACCTACCAGGCCATAGAACTATCTGCAACTCCCAATCCCATTAAATCCCATGTACTCATCCAGAAGTCTTTTAAAAGACCCCAGCGAGTTCATCTCTACCACCACCGATGGCAGCCAATTCCACTCACTCACCGCCCTCTGAGTGAAAAACTTACCCCCAACATCTCCTCTGTACCTGCTCCCCAGCACCTTAAACCTGTGTCCTCTCGTAACGACCATTTCAGCCCTGGGAAATAGCCTCCGAGAATCCACCCTATCTATACCTCTCAACATTTTATAAACCTCTATCAGGTACGTGTACATATTGTATGTTGGTCTTCAGTGTGTGGACTTTCCCTTTAAAAGTGTGGGTGATTTGACCCCATAAGCAATTAGCTCCTCCTAGTGTGAAACCCAGTTGGGCAATCTTAGATCTGACTGTGAATCAGTGCACACCTCAAATAAATAGCTCCAACGGTTCAAGTTATCAAGCCTATCTCGTCATTCTTTATGCACTTTTAATCCATAGGGGCATCCATAATAGTAAAGGGAAAACATGTCCTTGTGAGGACCAGGAGGAACAGGGGGCCTGTTCCAGACCCACGGAAAGTCACAACCTCCCTGTTTTGGAAGCTTACATCCCCCAACCACCACTTTCCTTCCAAATAAACCCTTCTGGTACTTCTGTCCACTATTTACTTAAAATCTAGGGGCAAGAATGGCATGATTCTCCTGTGACCAGCAGCCCAATCTGTGCCTTCTCACCCATTCTGGGCAGAAATCAGACTGAGGACCAGCTTTCCTGCTTGCTTGGACGATATGAGCGAGTGTGAATCCTCAGCAAAGCTATTAAAATAGCTTGACTATATGAGACAGCCAAAAAAAAGTACATGGACTCATTTGATGACGTAGAAATCTCAAGTTAGAGTTGCTTACTCTCCCGGATGATTTAAATCTATGCAAACACCAACCATTAATTTATTTCTTCATCACAGTTTAACCCTTCTGCAAGCTCAATTTCTTGTCATTTGTACACAGATACAGTTTTCCTCTGAGTTTTGGATCCCTTAGCACAGGTTTGAAGGGTCTGAGACAGATTCGCTGATTTTAAATCACCAGTAAATATATCATCTATTTCAATGCTTGTTTCTCCACCCTTGCTGTAGAAAAATGAGAATTCAAGGATTCTTCCATTGACCGTAATGCTTTGGTGATTCTGTCTCCTCATGGTGACCTACTCTGTCTGAATAAGGATTTATTTCAGCCATTTACAGCCACTCTCTTCTCACATGTTGGCATGGCAAATTATACCTCACATAAATCTAACCTAGTCTCACAATTTGAATGCTTCTGCCATTCTCTCCTGATAAGTGGCACAGACTTTACTTTCAGCAACCAGAGTCTCAGACATGCACCATCAGCTTTGGCGAACACTAAAGGGTTATCTTTCTGAGGTTTAGCCAATTTCAAAAGGCCTACCTAAGACCTCACTTATTTTAGGGAGACATTGTGCAATCAGAAATAGAACAGGAAAGAACGTTGGATGTATCATTGAGTACTGCAGCAGCGTTGAAAGTCAGAAACAAAGGGAGTGATCTTACCTGCCGTTCATGCTACACCCCTGATGCAGGAGGTCGGCCAGCCGTTCACTGCGGCAGGATGGGAAAATCCCACTGACGACAAAGGTGATAAGGTTTCTGCCAATGTTTCCTTTTGGCTTCCTAGAGCCTGAGTCAATTTTAAGACTAAGTTCACGGCCTTAAAAGTTGCCCTCAGCACCACAGAAAAATGATTTGATTTCACCAGCGCCCCCACCTTCTGCGGCCTTGAACACTTGATCACCAATGCTAGCCGGCTGGTTGAAGTTGATTTACATTGAAGATTGGAGCAGGAGGGCGCCACTTGACCCTACGAGCCTGCTCTGCCATTCATTGCGATCATGACTGATTGTCCAATTCAATAGCCTAATCCTGCTTTCTCCCCATAACCTTTGATCCCATTTGCCCCAAATGCTAAATCTTGCCACCTCTTGAATACATTCAGCGTTTTGGCATCAACTTCTTCCTGTGGTAATGAATTCCACAGGCTCACCACTTTTTGGGTGGAGTAATGTCTCCTCATCTCCATCCTAAATAGTCTACCCCGAATCCTCAGACAGTAACCCATTCTGGACTCCCCACCATTGGGAATATCCTCCCTGCATCTACCCTCTCTAGTCCTGTTAGAATTTTGTAAGTCTCCATGAGATCTTCCCTCATTCATCTGCACTCCAGCGAAAACGATCCTAATCTAGTCCATCTCTCCTCAGACATCAGTCCCACCATCCCCAGAATCAGCCTGGTAAACCTTCACTCCACTCCCTCGAGAGCAAGAACATCCTTCCTCAGAAAAGGAGACCAAAACCACACATATTATTCATGTTGTACAGTTGATTGTTATAAACTAACAGGAAGACTATAGTTGGCCAAACACAGGTTCCCTCATCAAGTCTTGGAAACTGGGTGAAGACAGGAGCTCGCTCACTCATGTATATGGGGAAATTAATTCAAACTGACCAGCCTCATGTATATGTTATATATACTTGCAGCTGGATCGAGGCTGCCACTTATTCATTTATGAATAATCTGAGCAACATTGAAATTAAAATTCACTCATTGAAGTTCACTAAGAATAAGTTAGTAGCTGACTCAATTAACTCACTTGGGAGATAGATTGAGGCGTACCTTACTTTTCCAAGTTACTTGGCGATTCTAATACAACTATTTTCTTGCAATTTCATCCTGATGAATTTTACACTTTCAACTCAAAGTTCATCAATCCTGAGAAATAATGCATTAATTACTTTTAGTTCCTGCCAGTTAGAAGCAAGTTAATGCACTACTTTAACCCAGACTGCATCTATACAGGCACTATTTACTGTCAGATGTCACTGACTAGAGTCTGTGGAGATGCCTGAAGTTTAAGAATTTACACTTAATTTGAATGAATATAATTAACAGTAGTGTGCCTGTGATAGATCACTGGGCAAACTGGTACTAGATCATGTGCCGCTCAGTGAATTGGCTGATATCCACCTTCTGTTCGCCTCTTGGTTGGAATCTGTGCTCTTACTGGTGATGAGCATAGAGGCAGAAGCGGGCGTTTCTTTGGCTGTAATAACAACAAATAACAACTTTGCTGTCCCCGCTCCTCAGCCAGAATTAAGTTTAGGCAGGAAAGCCCTGGGCCGACCTTCTCATCCCGCTGTCAATTGAGGTCCTTAAACGGCCAATTAATGACCATCTAAGGGCCTCATACCACTGCTACCGTATTAGCCCAATAGTAGGTGGGCCTGTTGATACGCAATGCGTCTGACAGCTAAATCTGTATGGAATTTGTCACATCGGGGTTGGGGTTGGGGGAGGACTCCATCAAAGGTACTCAATGAATGATTAAGAGACATTGACAAAGGAGGGAGTCCACTGAGAGCCACTGCCCTGCCCTTGCTGCCAACTCTATTGTACCCTTAGTCCTATTATCTCCCTCCTCCAACCTGGCAAAACCTCACCTAACATTGCAATCCTGGGACTCCAGTGCCTATCCGGTGCCTGCCCCTTAGAGACACAACTGAGTACAAGAACTACTGCCAAGTCTTGATTCCAGGAGGAGGCCCCATCCACCGCTGTTCTCACCAATACCTGAATGGTTTGAGGCTCAGTGCCCTTCGTGAAAAGTGTCTGCGCAAGTTCCTCCACCATTTTTCCAGACAGTAGGTCAAACCCTCACAGCCTCAACTAGATTCCATCCCTTGCATTTCCCTGTTTTGGATTTTGGCTGGATGGATGTGGGGTTAGTTAACATCTCAGCCCTGCTAATCAGGATCAAGGTGCAGACTTCAGGGATCCAGCCTTGAAAAGAATACTCCATGAGGCACACAAACCATTGTACAAGCTATTGGAAGGGCTGCCAAACATTTCCTGCATATGGCTCCAAATATAGAAGACACCACTTCTAGCTTGGTCAGTGTCTCCTCAGCTGCTATCAGCAATCTGCCACCTACCTTAGAGAGTATGGCCACCATCAGAGATGCAGGAGTGGCGCACGCAATATGCGTCGGTATTACCAATCTTTGGAACTTTGGTGGAAAGCCAAATGGCTCCCATTCAGACTCTGAGCTCCCTCTTGGTAGCACTGGTGGTTTGTATTGATAGGCCTATAGGATTGCCAAAGCCACAGATGTCATGCCAAAGTTGAGAAGCCATGTGTGGACCAACAGCACACTACGCAAAAATACAAAGATCAGTGTGCCTCAGTAGTGAGGCATGGAAAGTTTATGCAAGTCAAGAAAAGCTGCTGAACAGCTTCCACCTCCACTTCCTCAGATCAACATTAGGTAGCTCGTGGCAAAACAGAGTGCAGATTGTGGAAGTACCCCAGTGTGCAGGGATCCCAAGCATTTTTGCCTTCTTGAGTGAGTGGCAGGTCCTTTGGCTGGGTTTTGTAAGTCAAATGGATGACCGCTGTATCCCCAAAGATATTCTCAATGATGATTTTGCTATTGGCACGAGATCAACAGGTCACACATGTCTGCAATACAAAGATGGCTGCAAGCAAGTCTTCAAATTGATTGGGATTCGTGTTGATGCCTGGGAAGCCCACACTACTGACCAGATGCCTGGAAGCAAGCAATCAGGAAGGGCATGGAAAAAGCAAAGGACAAAAGAAATGGCCAGATGGCAGAAGAGAGAGCCAGGCAGACATCATTCAACTTCAGGCCAACACTATTCATCTGTGCCAGCTGTGGAAGGGGCTGCACTCATGATTCAGCCTTTACAGCCACAACAGATGATGTTCAATACAGGAGTGACGTACACCCTGGGTGCAGTCCATTGCCTCCTGTGACAGACGGCTGCTTTGGAAATTAAATTCATCAGCTTTATCACTTTGGAGTGCATGTGGTTTTTATCGTGGCTCCTCAGTCTGCATTGACAGTATGTCATCGATATAGAAATAGCTGAATGGTTTCAATGCATGATTAAAACAGAGGTGAAGAACGTAAGATGACTGTTAATACAGAGACTTTGTACAAGTGATCAGGGCAGAGAAACGGCCAGATCAATGGTGTCATTGAACAATTAACTCATTCCTCACAGCTCAGTCTGGAAGGCATTGAGTTGAGTTTCCTTCACCTGCTCTGTCATTGTCTTTACCCCTGTTCACCTCACCTGATAAGGAGATTTGACTTTGCTCTGTACTATGTGAATGGTTATGCAGTACAGGATAGGAAGGATGTCCTTTTTATGGAGGGAGTACAGCGAAAGTTTACCAGGCTGATTCCTGGGATGGCGGGTCTGTCAAATGAGATGACACTGGCTGATATTTTAACAACCTCGCTCGGGCAAAGCTCGTAAAATACCACCCAAGGCCAAAGGAGAATTCCATTCTGCAAGCCGTACCAGCCCCAATTCTGGGATGGGCGTGCCGGTAAAATTCTGGCAACTAAGGCCGTTAGGATTGTATTCACTGAAGTTTAGAAAAGTGAGGGGAGATGTCATAGAAACTTATAAAATTCTAACAGGGTTTGACAGGTAGATTCAGAAAGAATGTTCCCAATGGCGAGAGAGTCCAGAACTAGGGGTCAGAGTTTGAGGATAAGGGGTAAAACTTTTAGCACTGAGGCGAGGAGAAATTTCTTCACCCAGAGGGTGGTGAATGTGTGGAATTCACTACCATAGAAAGTAGTTGAGACCAAAATATTGTGCGATTTCAAGGAGAAATTAGATATATCTCTTGGGGCAAATGGGGTCAACGGATATGTCGGAAAAGGGGGAATCAGGATATTGAATTTGCTGATCAGCCATGATCAAAATGAATGGCTTGAATGGCTGAATGGCTTACTCCTGCTTCCTTTTATGTTTCTATGACAAATCACAGCTTCGAAGTAAGGGTGAAGGAATATTGTAGGGAGCCAGCACAGTGGTACAGTGGTTAGTATCAGGGACCCAGGTTCAATTCCCGGCTTGGGTCACTGTCTGTGTGGAGTCTGCATGTTCTCCACTTGTCTGCACATCTTCAAGAACATAAGAACATAAGAAATAGGAGCAGGAGTGGGCCATCTAGCCCTTCGAGCCTGCCCCGCCATTCAATAAGATCATGGCTGATCTGAAGTGGATCAGTTCCACTGTCCCGCTTTCTCCCCATAACCTTTAATTTCCTTGTCTATCAGAAACCTATCTACCCGTGACTTAAATTTACATTTACTTAAACTTACGTTTCCATCGGGTGTTCCGGTTTCCTCCCACAGTCAAAGATGTGCTGGTTATGTGCATTGGCAATGGTAAATTGCCCCTCAGTGTACCCGAACAGGTGATGGAGTGAGGCGACTGGGGGAGTTTCACAGTAATTTCATTGCAGTGTTAATGTAAGCCTACATGTAACAAATAAACTTTACTTCAAGATCTGTCAACACACAGGAATCTTTGTTGAGCAGCCATGTAATGATCCAGCTGTAATCCTGATGAACCCATTGCTCTGGTTAGACCTGTGTCACTATGGTATGGCAGAGTTGCAGAGAGGTAGCAGAGGCCTTGTTTATGGGTGGTAACTATGTCTCCCAGTAAATGATCCTTTTATGTTCTTGGAAGGGTTAAATGTCAGAGGGATGGTTAAGTGCTGCAGTGCTAAAGCACCGTCATGGCTGTCTGTGAACTTTATGAAAACCTGTATTACCCTGTTCCTGTGCCTGGTGACAAGCTGCACATTAATTCACTGGTTGCTCTTCCTATTAATGAAGACTGAACGGATGGTCTTCTGATACTTTGGTCACAACATGTGTGCAGTTAATGATAGCCTGGAAACAATAGAAGCCAGCCATTGGTCCAAATCCCTAAGTCTTCTTTTGTCCATTGCTGATGTCAATGAGAAAATGATAATATGTTAACACTGGTAAACATGACAAGAGCGACTTAGTGGTTTAATTTATGCAAAGCAGACTTGGGTATATGGGAAATGTCCATTACAGCTACCTGAATTGAGCTAGATGTTAACGGCTATGTTGAAACTGGCAGAAAAGCATGGCCGCCGCGTAGGTTTTTCTAGCAGAAAGCCACAGAGCCCGGAGGCTGTCTCGAGAAATGTAGCCTCCTGGATGTGGGCTGCTTCATAGCCAGGAAAAGCAAAGCAAAAACTGCTGCCTTTTAATAGAAGCCATTGCTGCTTATGCTGACTGATGAAGCTGCCTCTTTTTGTTCTCTGTCCACATCAAAGTGGCTGTATTAGCAGCCTTTAAAAGCTGTTGGTGTGTAAGGCAAAGGAGAAAATTGCTAACAACAAAAAAATTTTATCATCCGGCCCACCATGCGAATTGGAGCAAGCGAGGAGTGGACCATGGATAGGTCCATTGGCATCGGGTGGTATCTTATGGTTTCGGGACAAGTGAGACCATAAAATCCCACCCAAGGTATTAATGGGGAGGCAATAACCAAGTGGTATTATTGCTAGAGTATTAATCCAGAAACTTGCATGGGGAATGGGGCAGCATGGTGGCACAGTGGTTAGCACAGCTGCCTCACGGCGCCAGGGACCTGGGTTCAATTCTGGCCTCGGTAACTGTCTGTGCGTAGTCTGCACATTCTCCTTGTATCTGCATGTTTTTCCTTTGGGAGCTCCAGTTTCCTCCCACAGTCCAAAGACGTGTGGGTTAGGTTGATTGGCCGTGCTAAATTGACTCTAGTGTCAGGGAATCAGCAGGGTAAATATGTGGGGTTATGGGAATAGGTCAGTGCAGACTCAATTGGCTGAATGGCCTCCTTCTGCATTGTAAGGATTTTATGATTCTGTGGAACACAACCAATGGTCTGGGGACCCAGGTTCGAATCCCACCATGTTAGCTGGCAGAATTTGAATTAAATTTTTAAAAACCTGGAATTAAGAATCTACTGATGACCATGAAACCATTGTCAATTGTTGGAAATACCCATCTGGTTCACTAACATCCTTTAGGGAAGGAAATCTGCCATCCTTACCTGGTCTGGCTTACATGTGACTCCAGAGCCACAGCAATGTGGCTGACTCTCAACTAGGGATGGGCAATAAATGCTGGCCAGCTAGTGAAGCCTAGGTCCCACAAATGAATTTTTTAAAAATTCCCCGTACGTGGAAAGCACAATGACATGTAAACATGTTGGGCAGAATTTTCTGGTCGTTTATGCCAAAAGGATTTTCTGGTCCTGTTGCAGTGAACAGAAGATCCTTGCTTGTAGCAGCGACGGGGCATGAACAGCCGGAAAATTCCAGCCGTTCTAATTATCCGTGGGTGACTGCCCCTTTAAGTAGCATCCCCAGGCACAAGGAGGGATAAACCTTTCTAGGTTTTACTGGTAGCTGGATGTTGGGTGGGACGTCCCTGGTTTTTTGTTAAAGCGTGTCGGGGCCCTAATGACATCAATAAACCTCAATATGCTTCCATTCACGAGACCCTCCCCAGTCTCGAGCGATGCCCCTACAACCTCTCAAAAAGACAGTCAGTAAAAAAACAACAGCAGCAGAGCAAGGAGGTACTCTAAAGCGAATTTAACAGCAAGCCCAACCATGGAGTCAATTGTCCTTTTTGTTCATGACTTAGAATCAAAATTAAGCACTTACACTTTTCTTTCTAATTTCTACAATGATCTAAATTCGTATTCAACCAACAACATTATGGGATCTCCCCTCCCGACTTAACTTGAACACTTACCACTGCTTCCTAAATCTAATTTCTATAAAATGTTACTCAATTCAGGCTTCGACTGCATGATTTCCTTCATGTCCTTTCTGTTAACGTAGCTTCTGACTGGAAGATCTTAGTCCAGCCTTCCTCATCTAACTGATTCTATCTCACAGCTTCCTTTGATAGATTACACTAATAGTCTTTTCTTCCTATTAATAATACACCAGATCTCCTCACCAACTCCAACACTTGAACAATCTGTCCAGCCTTGTAACTAATGCCTTAGATCTTTTCAGATAGATTAATCTACCCATGACCAAATATAACCTTTTGTAAGGTTTTCCTCTTCCTATGTTAGAAATAATTATTGCTTTTTACGATTATTAACTCCTTTAAATGCTCAGAACTGAACCTTTCTGACTGAAGACTGGAAAGCTTTAGAAAACTAAGGCTTGGGAGTTTACCAGCTCACCGCACCTGCCTTGAGAAAAAGTGCCCCAGAAGGTGGGATCTTTGATCTAAGGAGGCAGATGCAGGGTGGATTGGGCCCAATGTCCCTGCGCAAAGATTGGAGGCAGCCATGGAGGTTGCAGGAAGCAGAATAAATTGTTTAAAAGGCCCACCTCATCCCAAATGTTTTCTTAAACTTTAAGCCCTCTAGCCCTCACATTGTCTCAACCACCACCCCTCTCCAGACTCATCCGCTCTCAATGCCCATACATATCAACTCATGCCAACATATGCCCACTGCTCACCCCATTGTTCCTTATTGCCCTTATGCCAACCTACTGCCAACTCATGTCTCCCACCCATTCTCATGGCCCCTTATAGCCCCCAATCACCAACCTCACACCCTCCATGCCAACTCATCCTATATCCACCACAGGTAGATCTCAGGAAGTGCGCTAAGATTAAATAAAATGCATTAAATATCTATTGCAGACTTCGCTATGAAAAAAGGCTACCATTCATGAAAGCCCAATCAATACATTTAAATCCTCATATGTACTTAATTCCTTATAAAAACAAACATTTGTATTCAAAACCCCATATTAAACTCAGATAATCTTTTAATAAAAGCAAAATACTGCAGATTCGGGGATCCAAAACCAAAAACAGAAAATGCAGGAAAACCTCAGCAGGTCTGAACAGAGCCAATGTTTCCAGCAATGAGCCAATCTTTTGATAACCTCTTTGAGCTGTCAGTATAACGGTAAACTTTGAACATTCCACTATGATAATGACAGGTTGTGAAAAGCAGCCACCCGTTAATAATGCTATAAGGGCTGCACTTAGGATTATGTCTGTACACAGTGAGGAAACTGTTGGAATGGAATTTTTCAACTCTCACAGACATAGGAAGGCATTTTTTCTTCAACTTTAAAACAGCTGGCCATTTAAATAACTTGATGGCTTGATTTATTTCTCTTCTCCCAGACACATGAAGACAGTTTATTTTCTATTTTTAAAAGTCTGTCCATTTAAATAATTTGACAGCATGAGCCACAAATCTTATCCGCGCTTCAAAAGCATTTATGACTTCTCTAAAGAACTGTAACTCCCACACTGCAAAATAAGGTCCTTGCTCCAGTGAAAGTTGAGTGTGTTTGAACTCAGCACTGAATTCAACACACAAATACACACACACACACACACACACACATGTGCATGCACACATACACATGTGCACATGTGCACGCACACATACACATGTGCACATGTGCACACATTCACGTACATGCACACACATGCATGCACACACAAACGCATGCACGCGCAGGAACAATAGGCTCTATTGGAAACATGTTTTTGTTTTAGATACAAGTCCTACCCACCATTGTCGGTCGTCCCTGATGTCTCCACAACTCCACAAAAATGGAGACCTCGGTAGATTGGCTCATCATTTAAGCTGATGGTTTAAGGGTAGAACACACAATGGAGGAAAAGGACAATCTCGCTCAGTTGCAGTTTTTTTCAATTTGTGCTACCTTAGGATAAAGTATAATTTCCAGCAGCCCTTTTACACCTGGTCTCCCCAAAAAGAAACCACTGACCTTACAATTCACTAAAGTAAAGCCTAGTACTATTTTTCATGAACGTAAAATGGAACTGCATTAGGTACTCCATTATAGAGCTGAAGGGAAAGGTTGTGGGACTGAAAATGGTCAATGACAGCAAGACAAAATAGAAATTGCCCGATCTGCAGAGTGGCTCCAGCATTTTCTGCTTTTATCTCATCCTTGCTTTTGTTTCAGTAGTGAATGGTGCTATTGGATAGTCTGGCAGCCTCCTTCAGGTATGCCATCATCATCTACATACAGGAAATCTGATGCTATACACAGCATTGATCCTGGCTGGAAAACAGGCTGCAATGCTGTCCCCTGGAGAGAGCCCTACCACTCCCCCAGACTGACAAACAGAACACCCTTCCTGGCACTCATTTCATGCAACACCATCTTCATTTCGACACTCCATCACTTAAACACAAATTCTCCTTCCCGCATCAACAACCATCTTGCTGGTTCCTAATTATTTGCTAACCTTTCTTTTCGCTCCTCAGCGCCTTTAGAAAGGCTGGGATGTACATTTTGTTTTCAAAAACGTTTGCTCTCTTTGTGTAGGTTGTAACAGTTATTACCCTCTGTCGGGCCTTTTACTGAGGGGATCTCTGAAATGTTTCTTTCATTTTATGGTGACTGCCTAATGCAATCCCATGCACCCGCTTTAGTGAAGACACCAGTGAGCGGCCCAGGGAGCTTGTCGTGGGTAACTAATTTGAGCGGAACGTGAAACATCACAGCGGCTAAGAGCAGTTAGAAAACAATTCTGCTTGCTTGTTGCACCCTTAATTGTTCCCTCCCCCACTGAGGACCAGAAAATTTATTCTATCGTATATAAACTTTTAGGAATATGCATTCACGCAGCTTGGTCGGATCTAACAAGGGCAGAGGGGAGAGCGGAGAGTGGAGAAATTCAAACACGTGGAACAAAATCAAAAAGCAGTTAATAAAGAATAGCCTTCTGATTTGATTATATACAATACACATGGGAAATAACTCTCCACGAATGCTTGTAAAATCCCAGGGTATAAATTCTATGAAAATCATGACCATATATATAGGTGTATGTAAACACATGCTGCATAAAACTTCTTAAGGGTAGCACGTTCTTCATCAAGGAGACAAAGCACTGTAGCAAACTGGGGAGGAGGACGGAGTGCCGCACGCATACACTTTTGAAATGAAAACATGTTGACACAGTGATAATGGGGGTCTATGAATCAGATGTGAGCATTAAAGTGCTGGTGGGGTAACAGGGTCAAGAACACCATTTGAACCTTTAAAAACGCTGCAGTTTCTGAACTGCTTTTAAATGAAATACATTAATCCACATGCTGACATTTCTCATCGCAGTTATTCAGCATCATTGAGGTGGAAAAATATTTGCACTTGAGCACAAAACCAAATCAAAGAAGGAGGAACAGCACCACAACATCCATACAAGATCAGCATATCAAACCAAGAACAATTGATTTTCAAACCACCTACTCACCAGCCCTGACAATTAGAGGAGGAGTTTTCATTATAATCAGTGACAGTAACGAGTACACATACTCATTAATATCTGATTAGCGACTCGAGGCAACATCATACACCACTCTTAAGATATACCCTCTAGCAGTTTACCATCAACATGAGCCCGTACACTTGGCACAGTCATACAGCGAATATCCTGTTTTTGACCTTTTGAGTACCGCATGAGCATGTCAACAACACAATACACAACATTACTTGCTTTACATTTTTGGCTTAGTCTAAGGATATTAGGGTGCATTTTCCAGTTATGAAACTTAATGGTATAGCCCGATAATGGAAACAGGAGGACCACAGTGATCTGCTTCAGATGCACCCAGCTGAATCCATGGCACTTTGGCACTGAATGCAAATCCCTGGCAAAACTTTTAAACCAAGAAAAATGAGCTACAACTTATTTCAAATATGAACAAGCGTGAAGTGGAGCCCAGCAGAATTTACCGTCCCTTTGGGACAAGAATGGATGGAACCATTTCTTCAGCCATCTGGAGTCGATCTAAGGAAGTTCCATAACTAAGGGGGCCCTTTAAAAGTCACCATATTTATCATGGCCACCACTCATGTTTGCACACCATTTTTTGTGCTTTTGGAAGACTGTGTGGATTACAAATTCAATGGAAAGATCTAAACTGAAGAAACTGGTGTGTAAAGTGTTGGTTGGATTGCATTGGAAGTACAAATCCTCAGTTACCCCTGGTAAAACGACCCATCTTAAAGACTGGACAGTCTCACCCACAGCATGAAGTTATAACAGCATCCAGGGAAGGTAACTTCTATCAACTTTTATTCATTCATGGGACATGGCTGTCACTGGCTGGCCAGCATTTATTGCCTAACCCCAGTTGTCCTTGGAGGGCAGTTGAGAATCAATCACATTGCTGTGGCTTTGGAGTTATAGGTAGGCCAGACCAGGTAAGGGTGGCAGATTTCCTTCTGCTAAAGGACATTACTGAACCAGATGGGCTTTTGCAACACTTGACAATGGTTTCATGGTCATCAGTAGAATCTTAATTCCAGATAATTTTTTCCTGAATTTGAATTCCACCATCTGCTGTGGCGGATTTTGAACCCGGGTCCCCAGAACATTAACTTGACTGCTTCTCACACTTCTTAAACCATGCATCCTGCAAATAGGCCCATTTACTAATGGCACAAGAGCACATGGAAGCATAGAACAACAAATGGCCATTCAGCCTATCATGCTGATTCTGTACAATTCCCATTTAGCGCCACCGAGAAAAGATTCCACAACATTTCTGCTTTCTTCTGTCCCAAAGGCAAATTAGGCAACATTCATCAAACTATCTACCTTGCATTAACGACCCTTGAGCAACTGTTTTCTTCCTAATGGTATTTCCAGTCTCAGCAGTTCGTATTTCTGCTTTATTCCACTGATGCAATCAGTATTTATCCTGACAAATCTCTGTCCTACATCTTCCTAGTTATTCAGCTGGAAGTTGATGCTGAATTAAGTGCCTTTGTTGGGATTTTGCCTCATGTTCCCATGGGGGTGAATGTTCATTTTTATCGCTGATGTCGTGGTGGATCAGCCATCTGTTTTACCCCATGCTTGATTTTTTTTTAGTTTCCAGTGAAGCCAATCAGCTGGGCATTTAGTGAAAATGAATCCTTATGGGTGGAAACAATCTCAAGTCTTCTAATTCATCACTCACTGTCCAAAGTTAAATAACTTGTACCGACTGTCCATTGCAGTTTAGTGAGTCATTTTTCATAAGAACAATTTCCAAATCAGTTGTTGCTGTTCCCTGAACTCTGTCCAATGTACTAATATTGCTTTGAACGAAGGGTGCCCGCAAAGATATTCACAATATTCTACACGTGTCTTCTCCAGTAACCTAAAAAATATTAGGAGAACTCAGTGACATTGTATTTATGTTACTTTTAAAAAAAAGGTGACATGTGTGTGATGTCTGTACTGTACAAAAAGAACAAAAGTTTGTACTTTACAAAAATAAAAGCCTTTGGTTACAACAGATTCCACTTTCTCCACTTCAGCTTACAGTAATACAGCAGTGAACCCCTTTATGGGATAAGGTCCATGTGACTCATTTGGCCAATTGGGCTGAAGCATGTGAATCCTGGGGCTGAGCAGAGAAGGACATCTCCCAGCAGTATGAACTGCCTTGGGTGACATGGTAGCACACAGTAGTTAGCACTGCTGCCTCACAGCACCAGGGACCCAGGTTCCGTTCAGGTCTCGGGTCACTGCCTGTATGGAGTTTGCATTTTCTCCTCGTGTCTGCCTGGGTTTCCACCAGGTGCTCCAGTTTCCTCCCTCAGTCCAAAGATGTGCAGGTTAGGATGGCTATGCTAAATTGACCCTAGTGTCAGTGGGATTAGCAGGGTAAATGTGTGGGGTTGCAGAAATTGGGCCTGGGTGGGATGTGATCAGTACAGACTCGATGGACTGAATGGCCTCCTTCTGTACTGTAGGGATTCTATGAGGATTCTAATTGCGTTCAGGCAATAAAAGAACTAACTTCACAAAGAAGT
Source organism: Carcharhinus amblyrhynchos (assembly GCF_965287045.1). NCBI lineage: Eukaryota > Metazoa > Chordata > Chondrichthyes > Carcharhiniformes > Carcharhinidae > Carcharhinus > Carcharhinus amblyrhynchos. The sequence goes on from NC_137344.1 coordinate 26,674,878, forward strand.
TAAATCAAAGACAAAGGTTTATTAAAGAAGCTTCATTACACCACCATTTGGGCCACACCCTAAGCTCCCCACCATCCCCATCTGCTCTCTATTTATACCGGGTCAGCTGGTTAGTTGATCACCATATCATTTTGCCATTGGTTACATGATAACATCAGGCAGTCTGGAGACTGGAGTCAAAATAATCAGGATGATATGCCCCACTTTTTATAGTTGTTCCTGTTAATAAATAGTCCACTTGGTGGTTGCCACTTTTTCCAAGATATTACAAGTAGTGGAAATGCAACGAGAGAATTGTTCAAAATTATGTATAGTAACAAACAGGAGTTGGATCTGGCATTATTTCAAGTGCACTCTACTTACTCAAACAATCCTCCAAACACTAATGAATTTTTAATAAATAATAAATCACCATCCAATACTCTATCATGGCTGACTTCATGATAGTAAACTAAAAGTGCCAGTAAACTATGCATCGCTGACCAATGTAGAGAGTGTTAATGTATTCTTCTATTCCAGCAAAGAAGGCAGAAGGGTTCATTCACCTTTGTTACTTGTTACACTGTGACTTATTAGAATCTGACCTGGGCAGTATGGCACATGAAGATAAATCAAAGGTTAAGCTGATGCATGCCACTCATTCATCTCCTGGGTCTGATTCACGGAGGGCATTGAGAGGTCAAAATGGGCATCAGGAAATCATTTCCAAAATTAGCAGAATAATTCAAAAACATAATTTATGACCCTAAACGAAACAGATTACTTTTCCCCAGAGTCTTGCCAGGATTAACATTTTTCAAAGGTATATGATTACTGAGAAAAATGGAGAAGGTTAATCCTTGGTCTTATTCTGAATTGAACCATGACTATAGAATAAAGGGACATGTTCAAGTATGAATTCAGGACTAATGATTGGCAGCTCTTCCTGACACATAGTGTAGTCCTCCAGCTAGATAGTGAAGGAAGAAACCCTGGAATAAATCAGAAGGCAATTAGATGGTGTGACTGAGCAGAGAGATTCCAGTTTCCTAGAAAAGATTGAACAATAATAAATTGGGCATATAAATTGACCTCTAAAGTCTCAAATGATCCCTCCACAAACAAGGGTCAATTTATACTTTGAGAATAAAAAGTGAAACTTCAGCACGGGGAGAGGTGCCCACCATTTTGAAACATAATTGGCATCCAATGCAAAGAGTTGGTGTGTCTTAAACTCCTGGACACCTTCACAACACAGCCCATATTACCTGCTTGATCCTTTACGCCCAGTTATAAGGTATCAGTAAGTAAGGTGAACATTTGTGGGGAGAACTATTGAGGTTGATTGCTAATGAGAGTATGACCAAATTGATCATAAAAGGGAGTCAACTTGTACAGTGAGTAAATGCCAAAAGTATTATTTTTGGAAATGGAAAAATGGGGTTGATTGTCTTGTATGCTATGATTTACAATAGATGGACTGAATGGCCTCTTCTAAAAGCACCAATCTTTGTGATATGTCATACAACATATTTCAGAATTGAGAGTTCCAAATGTGACCTTTTTTTTAAACACAGGCTGTTCCTGATGGAAAGCATTCATTGTGACAGGAATACACAGTCACTTCCTTCCCAACCCATTCTCTTGTATCAAGCAAAGTTGGTTTCATCAAAAATATAAGATGGAATTCTCTGGCCATGCTGGTCTAAAAGCCGGAAATTCCCAACCGACCGTTAATGGCGTTTCACATTCTCTACAACCCGCCTGCTAAAATTCCACTGGCTGGCAGGATGGGAGAATTCCTACCTAGTCTTTGCTTATATCTTTCCTGAGCTGTTTTTGTGAAGAGCTTCCAAGTTTGGATTGCTGGCTTTCCATTGCCGAATGGTGAAGTGATCCCTCCCCCCTCCCCTCTCACCCCCACCCCACCCTTCACCTCCCCCCCCCCCCCCCCCCCCACCACCACCACCACCGCACACCCCTACCCCTCACCCAGGTCTCACCAACTCCTCTGTTCCAGTGGCCATCTTACAGCATTCACCTCACAGCTGATTGAATACAGTTGCTGCCTCGGCATACACTGCAGTCCTGTGTTTCAGAGCAGTCTTTTCATCTTGAAAAGCTGTAAACTTACATCCTCGCAGATCAGCAAGAAAGCATACAAAATCTCACGAAGAGGAAGAGAGTAGTGAAATCTATGAAAGCAAGCTGAGAAATCCAGGCAGAGGGAAAGTGAGTTCAAGAGAGAACAGAAGCAGAACAGATGCAAAGAAGAACAACACATTCAAACACATCAGAAACAAGAGGAAGGTAGAGCTGTTGAGTCGCTTAGAAATGGTAATGGAGAGCTGGTGCTTAAATCCTAAACCACTCAGCAATTCAGCAATGTTTATATGTGAAAGAGGAAAAGAAATGCCAAAATGGAGAAAGCTGTTTACTGGCAGGTGCAGACTCAAAATCTTTAAAGTCACAAGGAAGGGCAGTCGTGGATGCTTTAGATTAGGCCCTAAGCTCTGGCAACTTTCATCTGAGGATTGTGAATGAATTGGCTCAGGAGATTACAAATCCCCTCACTAATATTTGAGAGCTCACTAAACTCAGGTCACATATGAAGAGATTGAAAAGTAGCAGACTCTTAGTTTTCCAAACAGGACAGCAGACAGACCAGCAAATTATGACAGTTTCAGGGAAATTGTGTGAAACAATGATGAGGAATAGCAGCAGAGATCATCTGGAGGGACAAAAGGCAAATGGAACTAGCAGTGTTATTTTAGGAGAGGCAATTTGTGTTTATTAGGTTTCTTTGAGGAGGTTATATACCGAGTGGATACAAATGAGACAGTTGAAATTGTATTCCGATAACAGTAAGGTATTTAATACACAAAAGAGCACTGCATGATGTCAGGTCTATGGAATATGTGGCAATGTGTGTGTTAATGTTGCAATTCTGTTACAATGAAGTTGCAAGAGTGAGCAACTGTAACTAACTGGGGAAAGGTTAGGGCATTGTTCATAAGTATCTGTAAGAATGGGTTTCCACTTGAGGGAGAGAGCTGAAAAAGAATTCTGTGCCTTTGTTCTCTGGGTTATGTGAATAAACCTATGTCAAGGTAACTTAGTAAATTGTACAATTGGAGATGGAATGGAGCAGAATGGAAGGTGTGGATGGATTGACAAAAATGTCATAGACAGAAGATAAAGGGGATGTTAAAGGTGCCATTAAGGACTGAAGAGTGTTAATATTGGCATAAGGCTAAGGAAATTTGGCATGTCTGCTACCACTCTCACCGATTTTTACAAATGCACCAATATAGAAAGCACCCTTTCCATATGCACCACAGCTTGATATGACTAAGACTGCAAGAAACTACAAAGGGTTGTGAACGTTGCCCAGTCCATCACGCAAAACAGCTTCCCATCCATTGACTCCATCTACATTTCCCGCTGCCTCGGGAAAGCAGCCAGCATAATCAAGGACCCCACGCACCCTGGACATACTCTCTTCCGCCTTCCTCCATCAGGAAAAAGATACAAAAGTCTGAAAACACATACCAGCCGACTCAAGAGCAGCTTCTTCCCTGCTGCATTAGACTTTTGAATGGCCCTATCACACATTAAGCTGATCTTTCTCCTCACATTAACTGCAACATTGTACTCTGCACTCCAACCTTTCCTTCTCCCTACGTACTCTATGAACAGTATGTTTTGTCTGTACAGCACGGAAAAAATAATACTTTTCACTGTATACTGATACATGTGACAATAATAAATCAAATCAAAAAAGTGTGGTTGTGGAAGTGAATTTTGGAAAATACCTTGTCAAACACCAAGAGGAAAATGGAAAACAATAAAGGCAAACATGGTAAAAGAGAAAAGCAGAAATCCTGTCAGAGAGGAGAGCAGACCTTTCCCTGACCTTACAATCTGCCCACACTCTCTTCAACTATATAATTCATTACATTTCTATCCTCCTCAGTTCTGTATAACAGTTATACCGACTCAAAACATTGACTGTTTCTCTGTCCCCAGATGTTGCCAGATGAGTTTATCCAGCATTTTCTATTTTTAATTTCAGATTTCCAGCATCTGCAGTATATAGCTTTTATTTATGTTAAGGAAAGACTGGCTCCCGATTCTTCCTTTATTCTGTAAATAAGCAGCAAATTATTATAATGCATCGGATCTGAAACAGAAAATGCTGGAAATACTCAGCAGATCAGGCAGTTTCAGCAAAGAGAGAAACAGGGTGAATGACCTTGATGAAGCTGAGTCCTGATGGCAGGTCAAAGTGTAGGCTCTGGTGAGAAAACCAGGGCAAATCCTGCTGGTGGCATTGGCGGGAAACCTCACCAAATATTTAGCCTCTTTAAAAAGACTTCTTCCCACATGATTCATGCCACACTCATGGTGACTGCCCCTGATTCAGTCAACCTGGGAAAACTCAAACTCTGTCATCAGTGGGGCGTTCCTTTTAAACGCCTCCTCAGCACTCCCCTACACTTGCTCCAAGTCCTGTCAGGGGATGGTTGCCAGGAAGGCAGCACCAAGATTTACGGAGGGAGCCCTCACCAAACTCTTGAAAGGTGTGGAGCATTAGTGTGACATCATCCACGCATCAGGCAACACTGACTGTGCACGTCCCCCCTACGTGAGCATCTCTCTACCAAGCCTCACTCTGCGCCCTGTCACAGAACAGCCACAGCTGCCCCTCTCAACTCCAACTGCATTAAGTGTTCAACCCTTCAGAGCCTCAGCGTGTCGCATACCTCTCCCAAGCGCAGTCAAGTGCATTCAATGGACCTCCGTTCTAACGTTATGGAGGAAGAAGATGCTATTCCCCATCATCCCTTGAATGGGTTGACTGATGAGCGACTTCACCATAACACCTTTCAGTGGGGCTCAATTCTGTAGTAACTCTGTTATGTTGACATGAGTGCTAGGGGCTAGGCTTCCAAAGAATTAACAATTGGGTGCTAATCAGTGGCACACACATGCGTTGCAATGCTGACTAAATTGGCACAATTGACTCATCAAGGGCAAGCCAGGGAGCCAATTAGGCAACTGGCTTCCTTTTGTAGCAGGCAAGGCACACCTGATGCATATGAAGACTGCAATTAGCATGTCAACTTCATCCTGAGAGGGTACCTACATTCCTCAAGTCACACTGGCTGTAGACTAAACAAGCCTTACAATTGGCCACCATAACCATTGGGTCTTGAACTTGCATACAACTCTTGTCCTCCAGCTTCACAGCGCTGCCTGAATGTGGGGGTTCATTCTCACTGCAATCATCCTCCCCGCTGTGTGAGGGTCTTCAGGCCTAATCAGACTGAAAAATACCCTTTCGCAGAGTCCCCCACTTGCCCATGCAGCATGGCCTCTCCTGGAACCCTACCCAAGAACTTCAAAGTCGTCCCCCAGGGCTGATCCTATGAATTCACCTCCTCCCATTGACTTTCCAGCTCCCATTCTGTAAGAACCATCTTTCAATATCGCCACAAGCCCAGTAAGGAGAACATGGGAAGCGATGCCTGCAAACCAGCCACCAGGCCCCTTTAAATCTAGAGTCCGTGTGATTGACCCCCACACCCTGCAACCCCCCCCCTCCCCACACCCGCCTCAGGATGCCGATACTAAACATTCACCATTCCCAACCCCAAGTTTACCTTATCTGGGTCCCGTTTCCTCTCTGCCACCCTGTCTGTGACTGGTACCCTAGATGCTAATGGTAATCTCAACACTCACCTCTGATATCCCCTTCGAAGGTGAGGACGCAGTTTCTTGTTTTTATACAGCTGTTGTAAATCGCCCTGTCTTGACGTCATGCCAGCGACTGATGAATATTCATTGAGTGGGGGGACAACTCACTGATGGCATTTTAACAAATTAAAATGAGGTTTCCAGCCTTCTGTGGCATTTTTCTCATTACGTCACAGGCAAGGGACCTGGAAAATCAGAAAGCGTTTCCAATTCTCGCAGAATTTTCTACCCACATCGCTGTTCTCCCTGCCAGCTAAAGTGGACTCAAAATTGCCCCCAAGTTTTCTGTTTATCTTTCCAGATGCTGTCTGATATGATGAGTAGTTCCAGTCTTCTCTGTTCTCATTTTAGATCTCCGGCATCTGCAGTATTTTGCTTTTGTATCAGTGTGGCAATGTGTCAGACTGGTTGGCAAGTGGCTAAGTGGTAGATAACAGTGAGTTGTGGTGTGTGAGGAGGTGTTTGAGTTGTTAGTGATGTACTATATGAGTCAGTGCTCGGAGTTCTTTTGTTGATAATTTTTTTAATTGTTTGAAGATGGGAATCATGTCCAATGTGTCAAATTTTGCAGATAACATTGAGTCATCGTTTTACAGCACAAAAAAAGGCCCTTCAGCCCATCGTGTTTGTGCCAGCTGTCAAACTCTTATCTATTCTGATCCCATTTTCCAGCATTTGGTCTATAGCCTTGTACGCTATGGCATTTCAAGTGCGCATCTAATTGCTTCTTAAATGTTCTGAGGGTACCTGCCTCTACCAGCCTTTCAGGCAGCAAGTTCCAGATTCCCACCACCCTCTGTCTGAAAAAAAAATCCTCCAATTCTTTCTCAATGTCCTGCCCCTTACTTTAGATCTACGCCTGTTAGTTATTGTCCCCTGTACAGAGGGGAGATTTCCTTCCTACCTACTGAGATCCTCATAATTTTGTATACCCCAATCTGCTTCTTTCTCCGCTCTATGGAAAACAGCACCAGCCAAGCCAGCTTCTCTTCAGAATTGAAATGCTTCAGCCCGGCCACATCCTGGTCAATCTCCCCTGCAGCCATTCTAGTGCAATCACATCCTTCCTATAGTGTGGCAACCAGAATTACACACTGTACTTCATCTGCGGCCTGAGCAGAAACTGATAGCCAAGTTCTGCACACATGAGGACAGCCTCAACCAGGATCTTGTGTTTATGTCACACTATGTTATTCCCATGACTTGCTTGGGCTTGCAAAATCTCACAAACTGTCCTGGCTGGAGACAATACACATCTCTCTAACTTGTGCTTGGCCCTCTCTCCACTCACATTGTCTGTACCTTGAAGACTTGATTACCTGTAAAGACTTGCATTCCAATCATTATCTTGTAAATTGCGTTTGTATCTGTATATGCCCTGTTTGTGAACATAAGTCCTCACTCACCTGATGAAGGAGCGACACTCCGAAAGCTCGTGCTGCCAAATAAACCTGTTGGACTTTAACCTGGTGTTGTGAGACTTCTTACTGTGCTTATGTTCTATTCCATCGGCCAATAAAGGCAAGTTTTCCATATGCTTTCTTAACCATCCTACCTACCTGTCCTGCTGCTTTCAGGGATCTATGGACATCCACCCCAAGGTCTCACTGGTCCTCTGTACTTCCTAGCATCCTTGCATGTTCCCTTGCCTTCTAATTACTCCAATAACACTTGATCAGGAGAAGTAACAAATGATGATCAAGGTGCACAATGCAAAACAATTCGGAGAAAGTCATGGGCATAGAATTTGTGAAAGGAAAGTTCTGAGATTCAGCAGAAGATCAAGTACAGCATGAAATGAAAATGAGCTTACATTATCACAACAGGGAAAGGACTTTGGAAGTTTGGTGAATGAACACTTAAACAATTGGTGCAGAGTTTCTAGGTAGTTGTGGAAATAAACAGAATGGGAACAGTTGGGAATGTGTAGTTAAAAGTATAACATCAAATAGAGAGAGGTATCTTTAAAACTACTTCTGGCCTTGGTGATATTACATCTGGGATATTGCATGCCATTTTTGATTTCCCCATTTTAGAAAGGATATGATGTAGTTAAAGGAGCGCTGGATTCATTCCAGAGCTAAGAAGATTGGGCTATCCGGAAAGATTGTGACTTAAATCTAATGATAGCTCCTGAGCATGGGCATAAGGAGCAATGTCCCAGTGATGTCACTCACTGACAGGAGAAAATCATGAGCCATCTCACAGAGTAGCTCCAAATATGCCTTGGTCTTACCTTCGCAAATATTTCACATGTAAATTCATGTTTTGAACAAAAGATCATTTCATCCAGCAAAGCCTATTCTTGAATAAGAAGCCAACAAGTTGCTGATAGTGCCAGAGATTGTCAGAGAATACAACAGAGTATAGATAGATTGGAGACTTGGGCACAGAAATGGCAGATGGAGTTTAATCCGGACAAATGCAAGGTGGTGCATTTTGGAGGATCAAATTAAGGTGTGAATTACACTGTAAATGGCAGAACCCTTAGGGGCATTAACATACAGAGAAACCTGGGTGTGCAAGCCCACAGTTCCCTAGAAGTGGCAACACAGGCAGCCAAGGTGATTAAGAAAGCATATGGCATGTTTACCTTCATCGGCCGGGGGCATTGAGTACAAGAGTTGGGAAATCATGTTGCAGCTATATAAACCTTAGTTAGGATGCATTTAGAGTATTGCAGTTCTGATCAGCGTACTACAAGAAGTTTTGGAGAGAGTGCAAAGAAGGTTCATCAGGATGTTGCCGGGTCTTGAGGGCATTGACTAGGAGGAGAAGTTGAATAATCTAGGGCTGTTTTCACTGGAAAGACTGCGGGGAGACTTAATAAAGGCCTACAAAATTATGAGAGGCAGACAGGGTGGATAGTCAGAGCCTTTTTCCCAGGGTTTAAGTGTCAATTACAAGGGGACACAGGTTCAAGGTGAGAGGGGAAAAATTTAAGGGAGACACACAGGGAATGTTTGTCATGCAGAGAGTGGTCCGTGCCTGGAATGTGCTGCCAGAAGAGTTGGTGGAAGCAGGCACATTAGCAACACTTAAAAGGCATCTGGATGGGTACATGAATAGAAAGGGAATAGAAGGATATGGTCTGAGTAAGGAGAGAAGGTTTTTTTAGTTTAGTTACAGCATCTAGATTGGCACAGTCTTGGAGGGCCGAAGGGCCTGCTGTATTTTTCATGTAAATTCCAAGATAAACCCAAAATAACACATAGTGGGAGTGACTACGGAGAAACAGTAAAAAGTGATAGGAAAAGGCCCAAGTAAAATCCAGGATTGTGCAGCTCAGCTGATGAAAGACTTCAACACCAACACAGCAACCTCCCTGGAGATGAACAAATAATAAGGGCAGCCAGTGACTGGTAAGATAAACAGCACAGGAAAAGACAACCTTGAACCAGGATGAGAAATGGCCACCACTTTGCCCCTACCAGAATCCTTTCAAAATATAGAAGACCCCAGAAGAGCCGAGCCAAGTCAATTGCAACATTGGTAAAAGCATTTTACCCTCCAGTGCCACAATGCCTCAAGTCTGACGAGTAAACAGAACAAAGACCAAGTTAGCATTTTGTTATAAACTGTTAGGAGCATAGCAGATGACATGCTGGCCAGACTGGGGTTGAATGAATACATGGCCTCCTACGAGGCTGCCTTTGACTCACACTTCAGAATTCATAAAAATATTGTCATTGAGAGGGCAAAATTTAATCAACACAGTCAAAAATAGGGTGAAGGAATTGACTCGTTCGTTAATGACTTGTACTGCTTGGCCGAAGATTGTGAATATGGAACACTAAAAGATGAATTGATGTTTTATATGAGAATTTCTCTGACTTTTTATAATCTAGAGAAGATGTAATTTTAAGCAAAGCTAGACCAGGCAAGTAAGGCTCAGAGGCAGAGTATGGCTCTCATCAATGATACAGGGGCAATTTCCCAAGAACAGCCAGTCAATTTGTGGTTTGTAAAACCAGAATTATAGCAAGGCAGCAATCAGGGAAATGCCCTAAAAAGGCACCAACTGCCATTTTCTAATGCTCCCGCCACGGCAGGTAGGGATGAACAGCCACCTGAATTATGCAGTGCCATTGTTCCGACACATTAGGCCATTTTAAAGTGGTTTGCCATTCTCGCAATCTGCACTCACCAGGCAGAAGGAGATACCTGTCAAAGGAACCATCGTTCAAGAAATTCAAGTTGACTCAGAGTGCCGTGAATCAACTCACATAAATAAAACCTCAACCCCACAAACACAGGACGACGGCGTAGATATTTCATTTCTTTTTGAGGCGAGGCTAGATGCAGTGGGAGACAGGTGCACCACGAATAAAGATGACAGGATGCAAAATGACATTCTAGACCTTAATTTGCTCTTTCAGGAAAGAGTGGAAGAGGATGATAACCAATTAAGATGTCACTGATATCGATGATTTGTTGCAGAAGGAGATCCTGAACCTTGCTTTATTTTTTTGAAGACAGCATACATTCTGATGAGGATCTAGAGATGTGCAGACCCACTGAGGATTAAACTCACACTGAAGAGAGTGTGGAAGCTGAACCATTACCAGTAGAAAAAATAATTCCTACAGTATTAGCAGGACAGTCATCATTTTTGTTTGGCATATTCTTTGTGCTTCCTTTTGTTGATCAGATTCATTCATGACTGAAATATTACATAATACGTCATTCACTGCACCAGTGGAAGTTTGTAAACCCTCTACAGTGCAAGTCTTCACAACAGCTGAACAAAGCTTCATTCTTTCAAGCAAGAGCAGCCAGAATTTCAACCTTTCCCCAGAGTAACAAAAAGGGAACCAAAAAAAGAAAAATCTGTGTTCATCAATGTCATACTGCAGACCAGAAGCAGAAATCTCTGTCTGAGAAAATCAGTGCCTTCCAAAGAAAAGATTTTGGAGAACATAGTTCCTACACATTCTCAAAAAGAGTCCAAGACACAGCCAGAGATTAATGCCATTGATTGTGAGGGGGTGTTGTAGGAAATTGTGTGTACAACAGTGTAGTATAAAGAGTAGGGAGAAGATGTAAAGGGTTAAATGTAATGATTGCTACTTAGCGTGTACATAAGGAGCTATATCCCAGTGATGTCACTCTCTGAGAGGTGATGAGTGTGAAGCATCTCACAAAGTAACTGCAGCTATGCCCCAGTCTTATTTAACCTTCATAAGAAGTTAGCAAGGAAACAAATATTTCCAACAAAAAATTGTGGACAATTTAACAGCTTTCTGGATGGAGGCGGAAACTCCACAAATATCCCCATTCTTAGAGCTGGTGGAGCCCAGCACATCAATGCAAAAAATTTGAGGGGCAATTCTCCCAAAAAAATTCTAAGTATTGAATTTGCGAAAAAACTGGAGTAAATCGCTTTGTTTTTTTTCAGCAGGAGTTTCAAAATGAATCTCCCACATTCTGTGCACTGCGGACAGCTCAGTATGAATTACACTGAAAATCAGAGGGCCGGCATATAATGCTGAGCCGGCCACTGTGCATGCACTGATCTGTCAGCGCTGAGATTGGCACACGCACAGTAACCCTACACTAACAGCCTCCCAATCGCGACCAGCTCGATTGCTGGTCAGCCCCATGATTCCACATTGTCAGCCATGCTTCCGTGCAACAGCCCAAATGCTGGCCCTCCAAATATGCCCGGACCAGCCTTGACTCCCTCCCCCCACCCCCGATCTCCGATTCCCCCCCGACCCAACAGCTGCCAGCAGCCCTGACCCCACCCCTCCGCAGGCTGCCCCTCCCCAACTCCGATGGTCAGCCTTGATCGCTGGCCTCCCTCCCCCGTCACTGAATCCAAAGTGCAGAGTGGTAGTGGGACCACCCACCACACCCGCACTGATCATGCCCCACAGGCTCCACCCCTATCAGGCCCTGCCGGTGGCATTTAAATCCAATTTAAATTAGAATCTGCATATATTAGGCAGCTCTCTGCTGATTCCTGGCACGGAGCAGACGATGCTAGGATCCTGATGCTGGGAAGCGCGTGGAATCATAGAGTCCGTACATAGAGTCCGTACATAGAGTCCGTACACTACAGAAGAAGGCCATTCGGCCCGTCGAGTCTGCACCGAACACAATCCCACCCAGACCCCATTCCCCCAACCCTTCACATTTACCCCGCTAATCCCCCTGACACTAATGGACAACCTAGCACGGCCAATCAACCTAACCCGCACACCCTTGGACCATGGGAGGAAACCGGAGCAATACTCTAGATCAATGGAGGCCATGGCGCCCAGCGCGGAGCCTGTGAAATGGCCTCTGCTACAAAAGCAGCACAGCGGGCTGGGAGAATCACCCTCATGGTTGAAGAATTTGAACAGTTTTCATCCCGAAATGCTGAGTGAATGATCCATCTCAGCCTCCCCCAGAGATTCCCAACATCACAGATGCCAGTCTTCAGCCAATTTTATTCATGTTATATCAAGAAATGGCTTTAGGCACAAGATACTGCAAAAGCTGTGGGCCTGGACAATATTCCAGCAATAGTACTGAAGACTTGTGCTCCAGAACTTGCGTGCTTTTAACCAAGCTGTTCCAGTACAGCTGCAACATTGGTATCTATCCCGCAATGTGGAAAATCATTCAGGTAATGTCCTGTACATAAAAAGCAGGACAAATCTAACACAGCCAATTAGCACCCATCAGTCTACTTGTGATCATCAGTAAAGTGATGGAAGGAGTCATCGACAGTGCTATAACCTTAGCAATAACCTGCTTACTGAGTTTGGATTCCACGAGTATCACTCAGCTCCTCACCTCATTACAGTCTTGGTTCACACATGGGCAGAAGAGCTGAATTCCAGGAATGGTATGGAAGTGACAGCCCTTGACATCAAGGCAGCATGTGGTGTCACAGTGCCCTCACAAAATTGGATTCAATAGGAATCAGACAGGAAGCTTTCTGCTGGTTGGAGTCATACCTGGCACAAAGGAAGATGGTTGCGGTGGTTTGAATTCAATTGTCTCAGTTCCAGGAAATGGCTGCACGAGTTCCTCAGGGTGGTGTCCGAGGTCCAACCATCTTCAGTTGCTTCGTCAATTACCTTCCTTCCATCATAAGGTCAGAAGTGGGGATGCTCTCCAATGACTGCACAATGTTCAGCACCATTCATGACTCCTCAGGTACTGAAACAGTTCATGTCCAAATATAGCAAGACCTGTACAGTAGCCAGACTTGGGCTGGCATGTGGTGGATAGCATTAGTGCCACACAAGTGCCTGGCAGTGATCATCTCCAACAAGTAGAATTTAACCATCACCTCTTGACATTAATTTGCATTGCTATTGTCTAATCCCCTCCTACCATTATGCCGGACGTTACCATTGACCAGAAAATGAACTGGACTAGCCATATAAATATTGTGGCTACAAGACCAGGCCAGAGGCTAGGAATGCTGCAGCGAGTAACTCATTTCCTGACTCCTCAAAGCCTGTCCATCATCAACAATGCACAATTCAGGAACGTGATGGAATACTCTCCACTTGTCTGGATGAGTGCAGCTCCAAAAACACTCATAAAGCCTGATATGATCCTGGACAAAGTAGCCGGCTTGATTGCTATTCCATCCATAAACATTCAATCCCTCCACCACCAATGAACAGTGGCAGCAAGATGCACTACAGGAACTCACCAAGGCTCCTTAGGCTGCACCCTCCAAACCCACAACTACTACCATCTAGAAAGACAAAGACAGCAAACACATAGGAATACCACCACCTGGAGGTTCTCCTCCAAGTTGCTCACCATCCTGATTTGGAAATAAGTCATCGTTCCTTCAATGGATCAAAATCCTGGAACTCTTCCTAACAGCATGGTGAGTGTACTGCAGCTATTCAAGAAGGAAGCTCACAACTACCTTATCAAGAGCTAGCGACGTACACATCCTATAAATGATTTTTGTAAAACCCACTGGCTCCAGCAAGATCACTTCTACAGTAAGAAACCACCAAACCCGAGATAAACCCAAAAAGCCAGAACAGCTATCATTAATTGTTGCAAAACTCACCTGGTTCACTAATGCCTTTTAGGGAAGGAAATCTGCCATCCTTACCTAATCTGGCCTACATGTGACTCCAGACCCACAATGATGTGGCCTAGCAAGCCACTTAGTTCAATAGTAATTAAGGTTGAGCAAAAAATGCTGGCCAAGTGTCAGTCACACCCACATCCATGAAAGAGTGAAGAAAACAAAGGTATTTCAATAGAGTCCAAATAAGGTTTCGGACAGAAAGAAAAAATGTGATGTTGAGTCATAGACAGATGGTTATTGGGTTTATAAAAGTTCAAAAGCAAGAGGTTGGGATGAGTCTCAGCTAGACAATAGAAAGACCTTACAGAAACAAATGGGTGGAAAATCCTGAAGGCATTAAGAGCTACACACAAAAGTAAAAACACAAAAATAGTGATGGGGAGGCGGGGGTGGGGGGGGCAATGATGGTGTAAGTGGAAGTAAAGAAACAAGGCTAAAAAGGTCTAAAATGAAAAGCAAGATGTTGGAAACACAACGTGGGCATGTTAGACCTATAGGAAGATAAAAAAGATTACAGAAACCACCACCACCAACCCCCCTTCCCACCCCCAGTCCCCTGACTCCACCGCCCCACCAGAACCACTGCCAGCCATCAGAACCATGTTCTGATGAAGGGTCCACATCCAGTAACTAACCACACCCTTCCTAATTTTCACTTCCCATTGTTTACAATAGAAACGACCATCAGTCAAGGTCATTTTACCTATCCCTGGCTTTCTATTTTGCTCCACCTGCTCCCCGTCTTCCATGGTATCAAATCCAACACACTTCTCCCTCCCTTTGATTCTGAGGAAGAGTCATACGCCCTCGAAACATGAACTCTCTTCACAGATAATGCCAGACCAGCTGAGTTTTTCCAGCACTTCCTGTTTTTATTTCAAGATTTCCAGCATCTGCAGTATTTTGCTTCAATTGTGTTATTGTACAATGAAGTTTGTTTACTTATTATTCACCAATATACATCCCACCTTTCTTGGTAGACAAACAGTTGGAAAGAAGCACCGGTCGAGCGAGGCCATAAAATCCCACCCGAGGCCAATGGAGATTTCCGTTCTGCAAGCCTCGCCCACCCTGATTCCGGGATGGGTGAGGCAGTAAAATTCCGGCCAAGGAGTTTAAAATTTATTTATTAATGTCACAAGTATGCTTACCTTCATACTGCAGTGAAGTTACTGTGAAAATCCCCTTGCTGCCACAGTCCAGGTTCAGGTACACTGAGGGAGAATTTAGCATGGCCAGTGCACCTAACCATAACGTCTTTTGGACTGTGGGAAGAAACTGGGGCACGCAGACACAGGAATAACATGCAGACTCACACAGACAAGTGGGGAATTGAACCTGAATCCTGGCACTGTGAAGCAGCAGTGCTGACCACTATTCTACCATGCCGCTGGTCTGTTACTGCCAATCTTCTGTCCAGAAAATTGAATTCGACCCCACTCTTCCTGCAGCTAAGTCTGCCTTGAGCTCAGGTGAAAGATGAAGAGATCTGGTGAGACACAACAGTCTCAGTCACATTTGTTGATGGAATGCAGATGTTTGGTGGTGTCCGCCAGTAGGTGAGAAAACAGGCTACCAACAAGGGTGGGAAATAAATAAAATAATGGCAGGATTCAAAAATGTTCCTGCCATCAAGTAATATCAAGGATTATTGAAAACAAATCAAAATAATTTGTCAGAAGTTGAAATGTAGGTGACATACACACTAGGGCAATTCCTGTCTGTAATATTCTATTATTTCAGACATATCAAAGTTTATTTTTGTACGTAGGGGATTATCATCCACTGTTTGGAAGCCAATAGTTTTTCTTCTGTTCAAAAATGGGAATTAACTGTTCAGCAGCAAGTAATTCACACATAAAATTAATTTCTCGTGTTGCAATAACTAATGCACGACCTTTACAAATTAGATCTGGTGTGTAATTTGTTTACATTTACAGATGTTGGTTTCAGATAAATCTTGGTTACGGATCAGAAGGATTAGTTATTGTACATGCCTTCCAACCCAAGGTATTCCGATCGTGTTTATCTTGAGTAGAGACAGCATAATGCTCCACTCATTTAGATTATAGTGTTTTGTTCTCGAGATTTACTGCATAGCCGTCGCTGCTAAATGTGGTGTCAGCTGTCTTGTACCAGAACATAAAGTTTTATTATGAAGGAGAAAGCAGAATTGTACTGCGTGGAATGTATATTTGTCCAATGTGCTGAACACATCTAATCTATTGGATGGGATAAAATGAAACGGATAGGAGCAGTCATTTCTGCAGGGCTTCCCGTCAGCTCCCAACATAACTACAGTGGGAGATGAGTCGAAAAGCAGAGAAGAGATGAACAGCCAGTTATGTTGACCGTAAACCTTCGTGCTCGCTCACGGCTGGGATTCTCCAGTGCTGCTGAACATGAATGGAGTTTTGACCGGAACTCCATATTCTCCCTTCTCACTTACACGAGAGCAGGCACGGACAAGGTCGGCAATTCATAGAATTCCTACAGTGCAGAAAGAGGCCATTTAGCCCAGCAAGCCTGCACCGACAACAATTCCATCAAGGCTCTATCCCTATAACCCCACATATTTACCCTGCTAACCCTCCTCACCCCTGACACTTAGTGGCAATTTAGCATGGCCAACCCACCTAATCTGCTTGGAGTGTGGGAGGAAACCAGAGCACCCGGAGGAAACCCACACAGATACAGTGAGAACATGCAAATTCCAACCAAAGCCAGAATTAAACTCGGGTCCCTGAGAGGCAGCAGTGCCACCCGTTAATTAGAATCCCGCCCATAATTTCTCTGGGGCTTCTGCCCACCTCTCCCACTAAAATCCTAACATGAAACTGGGGAATCAGGAAGGAAATTCTCCATTGTACCAACAATCTCTGTTTATAATTATTGTAGCTAACTGGTTTTGAGTGAAGGAAAAGGTGGTTGATCAACTGTTGTTTACTCACAAACACATTCTCAGTGTTGGAACTTCAGTAGCAAAGGTTCACTCTGTCACTTGAATGTGTGAGTCTTGTAACAAGAACATTTTCTAAACATTTTTCCTCAAGGCAGTGCATCTCAGGATTTCCCCAGTCAAGAAGAGTTTGTGCTAATTTCCTGCTGAAAATGCAATGGACGCTTAGGAGAATTCCTGCCAAAAATACAGGCAAGTGTGTCTTTAAATAATTCGAACTATTTCTTCAGAACAGATAAGCTTAAGCGTACACATAGGGGATGAGATTAACCCATCACACCTGGCAGGAATTAGGCAGCTTGTCAATTAAAACTACCTCCAATTCTTGACCAAGATCTTCCCAACCCATTCCCTCCTGCCTTTAATTGATCCTTTTTTTGTAAATGTGACTGAGGCATCTGTTTGACCTTCAGAAAGCTGACATGCTCCCCCCCACCTTGATTTGATTTGATTTATTGTTGTCACATGTATTGAGATACAGTGAAAAGTATTGTTTCTTGCTCTCTCTCTATAGACAAAACATACCGTTCATAGAGTCCTTAGGGGAGAAAGAAAGGAGAGGGTGCGGAATATAGTGTTACATTCACCAGATGGGGTGTCAGGATAGATCAGTTTAATGTACGGGAGTTGCATTCAAAAGTCTGATGGCAGCGGGGAAGAAGCTGTTCTGGAGTCGGTTGGTGTTCTCAGGCTTTTGTATCTTTTTCCTGACAGAAGGAGGTGGGAGAGAGAATGTCCAGCTTGATTAAGCTGGCTGCTTTTCTGAGGCAGCGGGAATTGTAGACAGAGTCAACGGATGGGAGGTTTGTTGTAGAAAGGGCCAACTATCTCCCATTTCTCCATCACAACTGGAACATGGTTGGAACTTTGATAGGAAACCCAGAAGCAATCTAGTTCCACTTTATTTTTCAGTCCCCCAGCCAAAGGTTCCTTTTGTATCTTGGCTTAGAATATATGTACACCAAGATGTAAAAAGAATTGGGAAATAAAACTCTGAACTATCATAACAATGGCATCTGGAGAGGTTTCTCCAGCAGCTGATTGAACACTTACAAATAACAAAGGACAGAATAGTTTAGACCATATTACATTGTGGCCCGATATACTCAAAGCAAATAATCGCTGTACACTCACAGCTGTGATTGTTCTCCAGAAGATGTTCCCAGTTTTCTAATATAGGATGTAAAGAATTTAGCACATTTATCTCATACTAACCCTGGCAGCAAAATTGAATAACTCAAAGCAGACAACACTCGCTCATGTCAAAGGTAATGTGCATGTTCCTCTGATGAACACAAATAGCCTTACCATTATTTTTCACACAAAATCCAAGCCAAACTATGCAAAGTGTCTTTCAAGTAGAGACAACAATGTTTTACAATTTTCCTTTTGTTGGGGTGCTGTTACCACACAGGCTTGCACAATCAGGCAAAAGATTAGAATTTACATAATGCCAATGACAAAGGACTATAGCAATGGAACTGCGAAAGCTGATACCTTGTTGAACTGTGTTGTCTCTGTTTGCCTGGTGTAGCGTACAATGTCGCTTACCTCCCTTGTGTAAGAGCTCACATCACACAATAAATAAACTTTCAAGGTATTCTGTATATTTTCTTTTACATGGTGGGTGGGATTTTCCACCCCCCACCTCCGACATGTTTTGCAGTAGTGGAAGCAGTCCACCATTGGCTGGCACCAGGATCTTCCAGCCCCACCACCATCAGTGGGATTTCCCTCAAGGGGTGCTGTTGACATGACCAGAAGATCCCACTGACAGGAACGGCCGGAAAATCCTGCCCTGTATTTCTGTTGGCATCTTACCCATGCGCATGTGTGTGTGGCGGTGCTAAATAAATGAACATATTTCACTTCCAGCTACTAATATCAGCATTAATCTCTCCTGGTCAGGCATATCATCAGTCACATGGGAATTAAAGTGGCTTCTTCTGCACCCAAATCATCTGCCTTAATTTTCACATATGGAAAGCATACTTTTGATACCAACATGATATTTCTACTTCCACAGCTAGGATTGGAAAAGAGTGCTTCATTGGTGACTTTCTCTTTCCACGTGATGCCATGTGGCACAGACATGGAGATGGAATTTATTGAGGCTCTGGTAGGTGGAAGCTTTTAGGCTTCATGGAGGCAGCAATAAGCTGAAGATGTAGGTCTTATGAATAAGCATGTTGGCCCTGTGGGTCGGTTTATTGTTTTATCCATGACTGTCGGCCAGAATTATTGATGCCCTTCATCAAGAGATAAAGGGGGTCTACAACTGGAGATCAAAGGAATTTGCTGACTGCTAAGAGGGTGCCCAAAGCACCAATTCAAAGATGCTGTTGGACGAGACAAGAAAGCCCTCAACATCAATCACGACCTGTGAGAAACTCTGACGATCGATGCAAATGCCAACACCAGCTATTGACAAAAAATATGATCTCAGTAGACAACAGCCTTGCAAACAAGGCATCAGCAGAGACCATCCTTCACCACTAACAAATTCATGTGTAACACTTAGAACCATAGAAAGGTTATAGCACAGAAAGAGGTAATGTGGCCCATCTTGTCCATGCTGTCCTAATGACACTCAGGTGCCCTTTCTAATCCCACCTTCCTGCACCAAGCCCATAACCCTGTAGTTTACAACACTTAAAGTGCAGATCCAGGTAATTTTTAAAAGAGTTTAGGGTCTCTGCCTCCACCACCGATATGGACAGTGAATTTCAGACACCCACCACCCTTTATGTGAAAAGTTCTGCCTCACGTCCCTTCTACACCTATTGCCACTTATCTTGAATCCATGTCCCTTGGTTCTAAAATTCTCCAAGGGAAACAATTTTATCCAGTCCATTCTATCTCTTCCCCTCATAATTTTGTACACCTCCATCAAGTTACACCTCAGCTTTCTTTGTTCCAAGGGAAATAATCCCAACCAATCCAATCTCTCTTCATAGCTATATTTTCCTAGCCCCTGTGACAGACTTTGCCTTTCCTGAATCAGCTTATTCAGCCATCAAAGGAAGTGAAGCAGGTAAGCTTCTCTGACCTCACCAGATTCTGAGGCTGCCTTCCCATTATCTCTCTCAGATGGAAGGACATCCACCAGCAATACAGTCTGTCTGAGAAACAGTACCGATGGATGCCAAGTTATACAAGTTAGAAATCCGAACAGAGAACAGAACCATCCATTCCATCATGATACACGTGCTTCCACTTTTTAGTTGACACCAATTTCCCTTTCCCCACACCCCTGAGTATTCTTTTTGAATTAATTTCTTTTTAAACCATCTGATTCAATAATGTCCTGTCGGGAAGGAAATCTGGCCTGGCCTGTATGTGACTCTAAATCCATAGCAATGTCGTTGACTATAAATTTCTTCCCCATATGGCCTCGCAAGCTAATCTGTTGTGCCAAACTGCTGTGTAATGATTCAAGAAGAATAAAACCAGAAGGATTACCCATCATCAACCACTGGACATGATGAAGGCACGCAAGGCCCAATCAGTCCTGTAAAGTTTCATCACTAACATCTGGGGCCTTGCGCCAAAGCTCAGTGAGCTATCTCACAAATGGTTCAAGCAACAGCCATATTCACAGTATCATACATTTCAACCAATATCACAGACTCCTTTTCACCATTTTGGACATGTACTGTTCCACTGGCAGAACAAGCCCACCAGTGGTGGCAGTGCATTGGTACATGGATTCCGTTACCCTTGAAGCCTTCAACATGGACTCTAGGCCCCATGAAGTCTCATGGCATCAGGTCAAACCTGGGCAAGGTAACCTCCTGTTGATTACGAGCTACATCCCTCCCTCCCTCAGCATATCAGTCAGTCCTCCTCCATCTTGAGCATCATCTGGAAGAAACACTCAGTATAGCAATGTTACTGAATATACTCTGGGTGAAGAATCTTAACACCCATCATCAAAAGTGGATTGGTAACAGCACAACCAACCAAGCTAGCCTGAATCCTGGAGGATATGACTGCCAAACTGGGCCAGCAACAGGCAGTGTGGGAACCAGCAAGAAGGAAAAACCCTCACTGATCTATCTGACACAGATGCCTCTGTCCATGACAGTATCGTTAGGATTGGCAAGCACATTTTCCTTTGTGCAGACCAATTCACACTAAGGGCATCATCCATTGTGTTCCGTGGCACTTCCAAATAGATCCACCAGCTCAGGACTGGACATCCAAGAGGCTCTGTGGGCCATCAGCAGCAGCAGAATTGTATTCCTCCACGATCTATAACCCCATCATGGCCCAGTATATCACTCATTCTACCAGCACTATCAAGCCAGGGGATTATACTGGAACACCTGGGATGGCACAATGCACAGTGGTTAGCATTGCTGCCTCACAACACCAGGGACCAGGGTTTGATTCCCGACTTGGGTCACTGTCTGTGTGGAGTTTGCCTGTTCTCCCTGCGTCTGCATACATTTCCTCTGGGTGCTCCGGTTTCCTCCCACAGTCCAAAGATATGTGAGTTAGGTGGATTAGCCATACTAAATTGTCCCTTAGTGGTGTGGGAATAGCTAGGGTAAATGCATGGAGTTATGAGGATAGGGCCTGGGGGGGATTGTGGTTGGTGTAGACACAATGGGCTGAATGACCTCCCGCTGTACTGTACGATTCTATGATCTCTATAATCAATCCTAGTTCAATGAGGAGTGTAGGAAAGGAAGCCAGGAACAGCACCACATATCACTGAAAACAAGGTGCCAATCTACTGAAGCTACAACACAGGACTAGATGCATGATGATCAGTGAAAGTAGCATGTTGCAGACATAGCTGAAGCTGATCCCACAATTTCTGCAATCTTGCTATAGCCAGTCATGAATGGTGGAGACAATTAAAAAGCTAATAGAGGAGGAGGCTCCACAAATATTCCCATCCTCAAATGAAGTGAACCAAGAACACCAGTGCAATAGACAAAGTTGAAGAAGTTGCAAATATGTTCAGTTAGAAATGCCAAATGGATAACCCATCCTCCTCCCAACGATTTTGCCATCACAGATATCAATCTTCCACCAATCAGACTCACACCACATGGTATCAACAGCTAAAAACATTGAATATAGCTATGGCTATTGGCTCTGAATACATAACAGATGTAGTGCTGAGGACTTGTGCTTCAGAACGAGCTGAACCCTTAGCCGAGTTTTTCCAGGACAACATAAGGGTTTCCTAACAATGTGGATTAGCCCAAGTCATCAGGACAAATCTGGTCTTGCCAATTACAGCCCCACACATAAAAGCTCCATCATCAGCAAAGTGATGCAAGATGTTATCAGGAATGTTATGAAACAGCACTCAATGATTAGTAACCTGCTAGCTGATGCTCATTTTGGATTCTCTCAGGAACACTCAATTCCTGTGATAGCCTTTGCCAAACATGGACTAAAGTGGTATCCCAGAGGTGAAGTGAGAGCAACTGCCCTCGACGTGAATGTACCAGTTGACCAAGGGTAGAGTCACACCTAGCACAAAGGAAGATGATTATGGTTGTTGGAGGCCAATCATCTCAGTCCCAGGAATTCAATTCAGGTCCAAATATCCTTGGTCCATCCACCTTCAGCTGCTTCATCAATGACTCTCCCTCAAAGATGAGGTCTGAGTGCGATGTTTGCTGATGATTGCACTGTGTTCAATTCCATTCATAATGTCACAGATAATAAAGTAGCCCTTGCTTGCATGCAACAGGACCTGAACAACATTTAAGTTTGGATTGATAAGTGGCATGTATAATGTGTGGCACAGAATTACCAGGTAATGACCACCTCCAGCAAGGGTGAGTCTAACCATCTCATTTGACATACAGAGCACTACCATCTACATCCTAGGGACAATGTTGACTGGAAACATAACTGGACCAGCCGCATAAATGTTCTGGCTGCGAAAGCAGGTCAGAGGCTTTATTTCTGTGGCGAGTAACTTATCTCTTGATCCCTCAAAGTCTTTACACTATCAACAAGACACAAGTCAAAAGCATTATGAAATAGTCTCAACTTGTGTGGATGAGTGAAGCTACAATAACTCATGGGCCAAAATGTTCCGGCTATTCCAGCCAGTGAGATATTCCGGTTTTGCCGATAACGACCTTCCCACTGCGGGTTCCCCAGCGGAAACAGAAGATCCCACCACTGGCCAGTGGTGGGCCTCCTCCCCCACTGCTAAACATGCCACGGAACAGGTGGAAAAAAAGTCCCACCCAAGAAGTCTACTTGAATGATATCCTAGCCACTACCTTAAACATTCACTTGCTCCAATACCAGTACACAATGGAAGTAGCATGGTACCATCTTCAAGATACACTGCACAAGGTTCCTTTGACTGCACCGTCCAAACTCATGACCTCTAACAGTTAGAAGGCCAAGGGCAGCAGGCACCTAGGAAAACTATCGCCTGTAAGTTGCACTCCTAGGCAGAGATCATTCTGAATTGCAAAAGGCAGCACGGTTGCACAGTGGTTAGCACAGCTGCCTCAGTACCAGGGACCCAGGTTCGATTCCCGGCTTGGGTCACTGTCTGTGTGCAGTTTGCATGTTCTCCCTGTGTTTGCATGGGTTTGCTTCAGTTTCCTCCCAGTCAGAACGACATGCTGGTTCAGTGCATTGACCTGAACTGGTGTCAAGTGTGGCGACTAGAGGAACTTCAAAGTAACTTCATTGCAGCGTTAATGTAAGCCTGACTCGTCACCAATAAATAAACTTATTATTGTCATCGGATCAAAATTCTGGAACTCCCTATCCAATATCACTGGGAGTGCAGCCACATCCCTCATCCTGCAGGTCACCACAACCTTCTCAAGGACAATTAGGGATGGGCAATAAATACTGCCCTTGCCAGCAGTGCCATATCCCTTGAATGAACAGAAAACAATATTGTAATTGGTATCTTGGATACCCACGCTGTATCAATACATTCCATATTTTAAGAACCTTTAATCTTCTCTGCTCCATCGAATAAAGCCCTGGTTTCTTGAGACACTTGGCATAACTTTATGTTCTCCTTGCTTTTATTATCCTAATAAATCTACGTTGCACTTTTCCATGGTTTGACAATTATTTCGAGATGTGATTTTGAAAATTGCACAGTTTTCAAATTGTGATTAAACCAATGTTATACGAATTCACAATTATCTCCCCATTTGTATCATAGCCCTAAATAAAACACACCCACAGTGCCAATTCATCTTGTTATGATTTTTCTGCATCTACATTCCTGTTGCTCCATATATGTATTTGGATTCTGTGTTATTTTTCCTAAACTGTACATCTTCACACACATCTATATTGAAATATATTTGCCATAAATCTGTCTGTGACCTAAATGTGGCTTTATGTTCCATACAGTTTCCCACTTTTCCTCCTCACAGTTTGCCATGTTATTTAATCCAGCATCTATTGGCAAATTGCTGGCAGTTCTTTTTTTTTGCTGCAAGCCTATGCCATTGGCAAATGGATTGTGATTGACGAAACAGGTTTCATGTAATCCCCTTAACTGTTGACAGGAAGATGAGACTTTTATTCTATTTGGCTGGGCTTGCATTCAAATTGAAATCTTAAAAAAATACTTGAGTGATGTGCTCGCCCATTGCATCACCCAGTCACTCTTGTTTGTAGGTCGAGAATACTTAATACGCTTGCCGCGACCGTCCTGCAAATTGGAAACAAATAATGAAATTTGTTGAGATGAAGAAGAAGCCCGAAGTTATATTGCGTGAACGTACAGCAAGACAGTGAAGCTTTGCTACCCATAGGCTTTGAGAAACTGCTTTGCTCAGTTGGAGTCCAAAGATCAAAGGGACCCGATCTTTCTGTTCCTTCACAGTTTTAATTAGAATGAAGCTGTTCTCATCGCTTTATCTGCTCCAATCGTTGAATTGCTTCACAGAGTCAAAGAGTTGCTAGAACAGAATCAAAACTTTGTTTCATCTGATGCTTCAGCAGAATAGTTTGTAAGGCACCAATTACTCACTCCTTTGTGAAATAAAACTAACCAGCGCATTTATATTTAAAGAACAGCTATCAGCTCTTCAGTTCAGTCAACTATCAGTTTAATGAAGAGCGCAGGAGGGCATGCCAGGAGCCGCACTGGACACACTTAAAAATGAGGTGTCAACATGGCGAAGTTACAACACAGGACGACTTGTGTGTCAATGAGAGTAGACAGCAAGTGATAGACAGAGTTACATGATCCTACAACTGGCAAAGCAGCCCTAACAAATAGTCAAATGTTGGCTCTGTTCCCTCTCCATGGATGCTGTCAGACCTGCTGAGATTTTCCGGCATTTTCTGTTTCAGATCAGCTCTAAGCTCTGGAGTTCTGCCACATCCAGTCATGAATGTTGATGTACAATTAAACAATAGTGCAAAAGAGATGGTGAAGCATTTACAACCACCTTCAGCCAGAAGAGCCAAGTGGATGACCCATCTCAGCCTTCTCCTGAGATCCCACCATGACATATGTCATTCTTCAGCCAATTCTATTCTGATCCACGTGATATCATGAAACAGCATACTGCAAAGGCTATGGACACTGACAATATTCCGGCAATAGTACCAATGACTTGTACTCCAGTACAGTACAGCCAAGCCCATAGCCAAGCTGTTCTTAGTACAGCTGCAACACAGGCAATGACCCAACAGTACAGAAAATTGTCCAGGTATGTTTTATAAATAAAAAGCCGGACAATTCCAACCCAGCCAATTATCAGTCCATCAGTCTACGTTCAATCATCAGCTAAGTGATGGAAGGTTCATTTTCAGCGCTATCAAATGGCACTTACTCAGAAATAACCTGCTCACTGATGCTCAGTTTGGATTCTACCAGTGCCACTCAGTTCCTGATATCATTACACCCTTGGACAGCTCATGGACAAGAGCTAAACAAAAGAGTTGAGGTGACAGTAACTGCCCTTGATATCAAGGCAGCATTTGACTGAGTGTGGCATGAACCAATCCTAGCAAAACTGGAGTCAATGGGAATCAGTGAGAAATGTCGGGGGCGATTCTCCCAATCCAGCCACTCTAATTTTTTAGTGCATCGGGCCAGGAGAATCACATGTCGGCCGATTCACGGGATTCCCACGAGCGCTTGCTTCTCCCAGGTCTGAATTTCCGGCAGCATTTGTGCAGGGCCCGAAATCGGCTGGGAGGTGGGGCTCTCATTTAAATAGTATTTAATCTACTATTTAAACGCTATATGAGGGATCGGGACTGAATTCTCCGGGCCCTCTAACATCTCCCAACCCACCAGGAGTATTTCACTCCAGCAGGGTTCAGATTAATTCCCCACTTTCAGGTAACTAGCAGAGTGACCCCGCTGGTCAGTCTCAGAGGTATGTGGAGGGGTAGGTTCAGCCAGGAGGGGTTCTGCCTCCCAGAGAGGTGGTCAGCCAGGGGGTGGCGGATCGTCACTGCTGTGTGGGGTGCTGGGACAAGGAAGGGGTTTGGGACTGACCTGGGAATGGTCAGGGGGGCTGTCATTGGGCTGGAGGGGGGTGTTGAGGGAGCAGTACTGCGGGGGTCCCAGGCTGATCAGCAATTGAGCTGGCTAACAAAGAGGGAGGCTGACAGTTCAGGGTCACTGCGCATACGCAGAGGCCCTGAACTGTCAGCCTCCCAGGTGGGAATAAATCTCACCTCCTGAAATTTTATGATATTCACACTGGTGGCCTCTGCATTGCACAGGGTGTGGGAGATTCTAGTTTGAACTCCCAAACTCCCACTAAGAAAACCAACATGATTTACTCTAGTTTTCCAGCGAATTTGACACTTAGAACTTTTTTGAGAGAATCCCAGCCATCATACCTAGCACAAAGGATAATGGCTGTGGTTGTTGGAGGCCAATCATCTCAGTCCCAGGACAACACTGCAGGAATTCCTCAGGGTAGTGGCCTAGGCCCAACCATCTTCAGCTGCTTCATCAATGACATTTTGTCCTTCATAAGGTCAAAAGTGGGGAGATTCGCTGATAATTGCACAATGTCCAATACCATTCACAAGTCCTCAAAAAGTGAAACATTCCATGTCTGTAAAAAGATCTGGGCAACATTTTGTTTGGACTGATACGTGGCAAGTAACATTGTGCCACATAAATGCCAGGCAATGACCATCTCCAACAAGAGAGAATAAAACCCATCTCCCCTTGACATTCAATGGCATTTCAATCACTGAATCCCCCACTATCAACATCCTATGGGGGTTACCATTTACCAGAAACTGAACTGGACCAGCCATATAAATATTGTAGCTACAGAGTCTGGAGTCCAGCAGCAGTGGCTCATTTCCTGATACCTCAGTGCCTACAAGGCACAAGTAATGAGTATAATGGAATGCTCTCCACTTGCCTGGATGTGTGCAGCTCACACTCAAGAAGTTCAACACCATCCAGGACAAAGCAAACCATTTAATTGGCACACCATCCACAAACTTCAACCATCACTCCCTCCACCACTGATGGACAGTGGCAGCAGTGTGTACAATCTATAAGATGCACTGCACCAAGATCCTTTTACAGCACTTCGAAACCCATGAACTTAACTCCCAAAAAGGACAAGGGCAGGAGATGCATGGGAATACCAGCATTTGCAAGTAGCCCTCTAAGCTGCATACCATACTGAGATGGAAATATATCACCGTTCCTCCACTGTTGCTGGGTCAAATCCCTTCCTAACAGCTCAGTGGGTATACCTATGCCACATGGATTGCAGCAATTTAAGAAGGGGGAGTGGGTCACCACTACCTTCATAAGGGTGACTGGGGGTAAGCAATAAATGCTGGTCTAGCCATTGACACCCACATCCTGTGAAAGATTTTTTAAAAAGCTGATATTTGGGAAGCTTGAATACATTTGGTAAATAAAAGTCGTTTGCAAAAGGATCATTTTTACTCCCATAGAAACTCTATATTGCAGAAGGAGACCATTCGACCCATTAAGTCTGCAGCAACAACAATCCCACCCAAGCCTGTTCCCCATAACCCCACATATTTACCCCATTAATCCCTCTAACCTACGCATCCCAGGAAACTAAGGGGCAATTTAGCATGGCCAATCAACCTAACCCACACATCTCTGGACGTGGGAGGAAACTGGAGCACCCAGAGGAAACCCATGCAGACATTGGGAGAATGCGCAAACTCCACACAAATAGTGACCCAAGCTGGGAATCAACCCAGATCCCTGGAGCTGTGAGGCAGCATGCTAACCACTGTGCCACCATGCTCCCCAGAGTATTCTGTGATGGAAACATAACTTTGTGTTGTGGATAGTGTGGAAGGATGTTGCAGGTTATAGAGGGACATAGATAAGCTGCAGAGCTGGGCTGAGAGCAATTGGAGTTTAATGCGGAAAAATGTGAAGCGATTCAGTTTGGAAGGAGTAACAGGAATACAGAGTACTGGGCTAATGGTAAGTTACTTGGTAGTGTGGTTGAGCAGAGAGATCTCAGTGTCCATGTGCATAGATCCCTGAAAGTTGGCACCCAGGTTGATAGGGTTGTTAAGAAGGCATATAGTGTGTTAGCTTTTATTGGTAGAAGGATTGAGTTTAGGAGCCATGAGATCATGTTGCAGCTGTACAAACCTCTGGTGCGGCTGCACTTGGAGTATTGCGTACAGTTCTGGTCGCCGCATTATAGGAAGGATGTGGAAGCATTGGAAAGGGTGCAGAGGAGATTTTACTACGATGTTGCCCGGTATGGTCGGAAGGTCTTATGAGGAAAAGCTGAGGGACTTGAGGCTGTTTTCATTAGAGAAAAGAAGGTTAAGAGATGACTTAATAGAGGCATATAAGATAATCAGAGGATTCGATAGGGTGGACAGCGTGAACCTTTTTCTTTGGATGAAGATGGCTTGCATGAGGGGACATAGCTTTAAATTGAGGGTGATAGATATAGGACGGATGTCAGAGGTAGGTTCTTTACTCAGAGAGTAGTAAGAACGTGGAATGCCTTTCCTGCAACAGTAGTGGATTCGCCAACATTAAGGGCATTTAAATGATCATTGGATAAACATATGGATGACATTGGAATAGTGTAGGTTAGATGGACTTTAGATTTGTTTCACAGGTCGGCACAACATCGAGAGCTGAAGGGCCTGTACTGCACTGTAATGTTTTATGTTCTATCTTCTTTGTATGGGGAACGTAGAACTGGATATATAAAGAGTATTTGAGAAGCTAGTCAAAAAGTATTTGCTTATGATTTTGTGGGTATCATAATGTAGTTTCACCATGCTGGAGCATTATAGTTAGTAGCACAATTCATGCTGCACAAAATAAAATCAAAGTGACAAACAAATGTCACAGAAACAGAAATGTTTATGTGTTTTAGCAGAAACTTGAGCAAAAGAAAACACTTTTCAGAGTTAGTGCAAGTTGCTGACCGCATCCACAACAGAGTCGCTGGTCAAGTATTGATTTGAACAGATGAAAATTAAGGGAAATAATAAGTAAAGAAGAAAATCAATGCTTTATATTTCAAAAAGAATTCTATTCCTGGCTGCCCTCCAATAATGGAAACTCTGTAAACTTGACATTATCCAAAATTCTTAATATCTATGTCTTAACCTGTTTCATGTCCCATTCACCTATCACTCCTGTGCTGCTGACTTACCACGGCTCCTGCGGTCAAGCAATTATCTGATCTAACGCTTGAAAATAGTTTGAGTAAGGTACCAGAAAGCTATCAGAAACTATAAAACTGTGGGCGTAATCTGCAGAGATTGTGCCACTAGCGGGAAATCTCACCTGCCAACAGTGCACGTCGGACAATCGTTCACAGTTCACCACAGGTTTCCAATGCTTGTTACTGGCAGGCAAAGTTCTCACTGATAGTAAATTAACTCTCCCCGCTCCCCGCGCCCCCATTTCCAGAATCCATCATATACAGAAAAGCCTGTTGACCCACATATCAATGTATAGTCCCATAGTCAACTTATCCTTCCCCTCACACCCATACAGTGAGGAGGGTGCAGTGAGCTACTGCATACCCCTAATCAAACTCAATTTTTGCACGAGAACTTATGGGAATTTTCAACAGGTCATCTCAGCCTAAGTGCATTTACACTCTTAATATATAAATGAGATCCCATTCAGTTCATATCAGATCAAGATGTTGCAAAGTAAATGTGATCTTTTACTTGTTGCATGCCCAGATTGAGGTCATGCAATGGGCAGTATTAATTCATGAATCTGCCGCATCCATTAAGGATTTCCTCCTCACAAATAAAATGCCACATTTGTCTGAAATATTTGTAATGGTACATAAGACATCTTCTGTTGTGACCCACATCAATGCTAATGTCAAGAGACTACTTATACTGAATTCGGTCATAGCAAATAATTGTGCAACATTTGAACATGGCCAAATACAACAACAAATGCAGATTCATGTCTAAAGTACAAAGAAAACATCTGGCTCTATCTTATCCTCTTCCTAAATTTTCATCCCAATTCCTCCTTCATCTTCTCACCCTTTCTCCTCTTTATTTATCCCTCGTTCCTCCGCACAATAATCATTTCAGCGTCCATTCCCTTTTGTTTTAATCATTGCATATCTCTCTCACATTACACATCTGAGCTGCTTTTGCTGCCACTGGCTGTTAGCATGGTTTGAAATACGACATTATTATCTGTTATCAGCTTTTGATTCCTGCCTCTAATCATTACTACCAGAAACTGTTCAAACTCAAGATAATTAGCACAGAATCCAGCAGCTCCACCAGCCACAGATGCATGTTAAAGAGATCTTCGGCTGCACTGTCGTTTCTGTCAGAGCTGCCTCCTGGGGCTCGGCAGCAGAGAGAAAAAAAAGATTCCTACACAATTTCTTTAGATATCAGTCTCTCCATGGGCCAATTCAGCCCACGCACAATCCCACATCAAACAGCTTTTGGATAAATCAGTCTTCCCCTGGCTAGCTGGAATTTTTTTAACTAAGCTGGTTGTGTGCGTGCATGTGTGTGTGTGTGTATGAGTGTGTGTGTGTGTGTGTCTGTTTTCTCTCTACCTTCGAACAAGGCTGTTGGCTAGAATTTACAATTCCCTGCTGGTGCTACGCTTGTGATGATTATTTTTCTTAACATCCGTTCTGTTCCGACTGTAGTAAACATGGCTAGGTTTATAACGCTGGTTATATTTAAGCCGCTTTCCAACCATTCCAAAAGGTAAAAAGGAAGAAAGCATTTGCTTCCAGCTGACACTCTCTTTCCTATCTAGGACAGTCGTTCACCTTTGAAGTTTTCAGTATGATAATACAGAAATAAAATGCAGATACACAGTTCACACTCTACCAACCATAAACATAATATTGTGCAAAATGCAACCATTTATCATCAGAGGCAACTCCTTGCGAAATATAGAAATCTGGAAACCATTTATTTGTGTGTGGAACTTATGTTGGAGCCCAAATTTGTTTCCGATACTCTAAGTACATATATTTAATGCATATTAGTATTCATGTGACACCAAATGTGACCTGCATATATAAGATATCATTGTAAACAAGCATTTTCATCCATTCTAAACTTTTAAGTATTACAATCTCTCCACCATAAATGATTACACACTGGGCAGAAAGAATGGGGTGGAAAAGGAGAGTGGCAGAGGGAATGAGAACGTTTTCCACTGAGGTTCCAACTTCTGGTAAATGCATAGTTGTGCATTAACAGTTCCCTTTGTGCTAAGTGTTTAAAAGCTGCCTTAATGCACAGCAGGCAAAGGCAATTAAGCCATGTTCAGTAACATCAGAAAATGTGCAGTTATTTGTAATGAAAAGCCTGCATGAAAGAATACAAATGATTCAGTTCTGTAACCTTACAAAATGTTAAATGAAACAACTGATGAGCAGTATGGAAGAAACACTTCATAGCAGCATGCAGTTTAACATTGCAAATGCTGCCTTTATTGTGCTTTTCTCATTGCAGTTAAAAGGTAAATTATCTATGTTAATGAAATTAGCACACATACAAGGATGAAAACGGAATAATACTTAGATTTGTTGGATCAGTACTCACGCTAATATGTAACTTTACCCTTGTACTGAGTGAACTATTTTTGAAGATCACATACATCTGTCCTCTTTGGCATGAATTTTAGTTAATTTTCATAATCTGTCTTGCAGCGCAGAGGAAATACAGAGTTGTGCATCTAGGTGAACTGGTAAAAGTAAAAGCCATAAATTTCCGCTCTTCCACTGATCCTGTTAAGGAGTATTTGACCTCAGCTTGACTGTCTCATCATCCTTCCTTTAGCCCCTGTGGCTGCTAGTGCCGGCTCTTGGAGACAGAGCAGGAGCCAGATTGGATCTGTGTGTCCTCTGACACTTACAAGCTTTACAAACCACCCCTAACAATCTGAGAAAGAAAAGAAAATGAGTAGCCAAGTCCAAGCCCATAATCACTCCATTGCATTCTCTCTGTGTCTCTTTCCCTCTTCATCCACTTCTGCATTCCATCAGTAAAAGTCTTAGATTCCATCACAATTATCTCTTCTGTTCCCAAAATATGATACCTAATGTAAAATCCTGTAGATGTTCATAGTGTTTATAACAAATCTTTATAAAATCTCAGATATAAAAACTTAATTCCTCAAAGAATGTTATTTTGCTTTAAAGGGTCTAACCGATACCGAGAAAGTAATTTCAAATCCTGGCAGGGTTATTTTGGGGGAAGCTTTCTTCTTCCCTTGTAATATTTTTAATCTACTATCCATCGCTTTGTGATTCTCAATCGCACCCCCCCCCCCCCCCCCAATCATCTCTCCTGTCTCGTTCTGTCTTCAGACATAGCCCCTGTGCCACGTTCAAAAGACAATGAAATGCTGTACTTACAGAACTGTACAGATCAGAGTTAAACTGCTGGTTGGGTTGCTAACATCCCGAGGCAGAGACAATCAGAGTTTCCTTCAGCTGCACGGAGCTCGATCAGTCAGCTTCTCCCCTCAGCAACCATCGCAAGCACTGACAGCTCCGACTGATGCTCACAAACACACAAACTGACAGGTGCTGTCTGACGACGACTTGAGGTGACTGCCTAATTAACTTGACCCTTCCAGGCGATAAATTAGTGTTGTCAAGACACAAGCATGACTCAAACGGGCTTCTGCCTCATTTCATTTATTCTTATTGCATAGCTGAAAATATTAACAGAAAATAATTGTTGCTGATTCCATCACCTGGTCTTTTCTGAACGTACTTTTTTTCTTAGCTTTTTATATTATGTGGGTTACTTCTGTGATGCACTTGAAGATTTTATGAATTGAGTGTAAATACAGCCTCTCAAATATTCCATCAGTTCCTTATTTCAGAAGAAATCTTTTAGTGACTGTACAGTGGTTACTTTCGGCAGACAACTCTTTAAATTCTGTAAAGTGACCCAGTGAACAGAAACTGCTTTTGTAAGGGAAGCAAAACTTGATCGAGTAGATCGGGTCCTTTTGCACAATTCAGGAAAGGGAACCCAAAATACTAAGCACTGATTATGTCCATCGGAGCTCATTGGTTTGCGTAGCCAAGGACAATTTAAGATTGATATCAGTAAGTTCTTCATTGGCAAATGGTGAACAAATCAAACTGTTCTTGCTGTACTGTACTAGTAATTAATGTGACACTTACGATACTTTACATGTCTGTGATCTCAAGGTTAACTCTCATAAATGTCTAATACTTGAAGTCAAATATGGAATCCGAAGGTGGAATTGTTGGGAATTGGTGGTGATGGGGAGAAAGGAACAATGTGTTTCAAAGAGTTATTAAACCAATATCGCTCAACATGTCTGATGGTCAGGACTGTAAGCAACGGAGTTTAACTCCTGATGGGGAAATCTGTGTTCCTCCCGACTCAAATTTGCTTGCTGCATCATTTATGGGATTTTTGCAAGATTTTTCAATTAACTGATAATAGGAGGAATCAGTCCTATGGCACAGTGATTATAAAAAATAAAATCAAGCTGTGAGAAATGCTTGCTAGTCTAAGATATAAAGTTAGGGTGTCAGCAGAGGAGAACAACATATTATGCTTTGCAAGAAAAGTACAGCTCTGATGCTCAATTTCCTACAAGGAGAAGAATCTGTTTTCTGATACGTTCGACCATAAAGTGACAAAAGAACTCAAAAATCTGATATACTAAACCATGAAGGATTTAAGCTCTGGGAAACAATGGCACATGAAATTGGGAAGAAAGTAATTCCTAGTCTGGAACAATGATACTTTGGGAAGTACAGCTCTGATGCTCAATTTCCTACAAGGAGAAGAATCTGTTTTCTGATACGTTCGACCATAAAGTGACAAAAGAACTCAAAAATCTGATATACTAAACCATGAAGGATTTAAGCTCTGGGAAACAATGGCACATGAAATTGGGAAGAAAGTAATTCCTAGCCTGGAACAATGATACTTTGGGGAAAGTTTAAAGTTGATTTATTAGTCACAAGTAAGGCTTACATTAATGCAATGTAAATTAAGTTACTGTGAAATTCCCTTAGTCGCCACACTCTGGCAGCTGTTTGAGTGAATGCACCTAACCAGCATGTCTTTCTGACTGTGGGAGGAAACCAGAGCACTCAGAGGAAATCCATGCAGATACGGGGAGAATGTAACCCACACAGACTGTAACCCAAGCCGGGAATTAAATACTGGTCCCTGGTGCTGTGAGAGAGCAGTGCTAACCAATGTGCCACGCTGCTGAACAGGGGAAATATCCTAATCTGGGGCACATTGGTGAGAGGCAAATACATTCCTGACTTCCAGCAACAACATTTCAGAAAGATATTGCATTGGCTATGAAGTTCTTTGGGATGCCATGAGTCATGAAAGACACTACATAAGAAAAGGAATTGACCCATCAAGGATGTTACTTCCACAACCCACCTGCAATCCACTTTATCATCAACTTAACACAACTAATGGAATGTTTCTGTAGAATGTTTTTCCTGATCTATCCAAAATACTGAAATCACAAGGCCAAAAGATAATTACAATAGAAAATGTCATTCAGCCTACATCAGTGCATCCAATAGGTGCATCCTCTCTAATTCACCCCTTCCAGCTTTCACCGTTTCTTAAATGCGTTTAATGGTTTCATCTTACACCATCTACGCATGATGAAGAACTTTCTGATATTGCTCCTAAAGTTGCCTTCGCCAGTTTGAACATGTAACTCTTTGACATACATTTACAGTTTAATTGGAAGAAACATTTCAGAAAAGTTTTGGGTTCAAGTCCCACTCCAGGGTTTGCTGAGCACAAAAATCTAGGCTGACACTCCATACATGTGACAATAATAAATCAAATCAAATCAAAAGGGGTTGCTGCACTGTCAGAGGTGCTGACTTTGGAATGAGGCATTAAACTGAGGAAGCCTCTGTTCTCTCAGCTGGACAAAAACATTCATGACACTATTCTAAAGGAGAGTAGAGAAGCAATTCCTGTTGTCCAAGCCAATATTTATCCCCCAGTCAACATCAGACAAAAAGAAACTGACAATCTTGTCATTGTCACCTCGCTGTTTTATAGGAACTTACTGTGTGTAAATTGGTTACTACCCTTCCTTCATACAACAACTACACTACAAAAGTATTTTGAAGTAGACAGTAACTATGAAAGAAAACCTTTCTTTCTTTCACCCAGTCAAAATAGACAATTTGCAATCTGATAGAACTCTTTGAAGTCACCTCTCGGATGCCTCATTTTCTTGTTGAGAAGCTAGAATTTCAACACATTCATCACCAACACCAGAGATCAGCTCATTCCATCTTCTTTGCATTACCAGCAATGCTTGAATGTCTATTTTCTCTATCTCGGTGGCCAGAGCATTTTGGTTTTACTTATTCATTCATGGGACGTGGGCGTCACTGGCATTTGTCACCCATCCCCAATTGCCCTTGAACTGATTGGTTTGCTAGGCCAGCTCAGAGGGCAGTTAAGAGTCAATCATGTCACTGTGAATCTGGAGTCACATGTAGGGGTCAGACCAAGTAAGGATGCCAGGTTTCCTTCCCCACAGGACATCAGTGAACCAGATGGCTTTTTACGACAATGGGTTTCATGGTCATCATTAGACTTTCAATTCCGGATTTTTACTGAATTCAAATTTTACCATCTGCCGCGGTAGGATTCAAACCTGGGTCCCCAGAGCATTAGCCTGGACCTCACCATTATTAGTTCAATGACAATACGACTATGCCATGACCCAGAGGCAGCATTTAGCGTATGATCTAATGAAAATGCTGTACGGTTTAATGATAACTTCCTATGATTTGGAGCTTTGGAGAGAGTACAGAAAAGGTTTACCAGGATGTTGCCTGGTATGGAGGGTATTAGCTATGAGGTGAGATTGAGTAAACTAGGGTTGTTCTCCCTGGAAAGAGTTGAGGGGTGACCTAATAAAAGTTTAAAGCAATGCCCCTAATCACTGATCTCTCTGCTAAAGTAAAAAAGCCCTTCTCATCGACTCTATCCTGGCCCCTTCCAATTTTGTATATCTCAATCAAATCTCCCCTCAGCCTCCTCTATTCTGAGAACAACCCCAACCTAGCCAAACTTTCCTCATAACTGCAATTTTCCACTACTGGCAACATTCTCATAAATTTTCACTGGACCCTCTCTAATGCAATTACAACCATGTTGTACTGAGGTGACCAGAACTGGACACAGTACTCAAGTTGTGAGTACTCGAGTTGTGAGTAAATGCTGCTCTCTACCTCCAGCCAATTTTGGTACTGAAACCTCTTTTCAGCAGAGAAGCTAATTACATTTTTATTCATTGCTGCTCATTAATTGCAGTGTGTTAAGGATAACTTAGGGACGTCACCTTTGAATCGAGGGAAGATTTCCAAGTGGCCTTGTCTGTCAGGGTCTTTTATTCTTCATGCATTTGCTGGGTCAGAAATTTTATTTCCCACTTAACCAATCTACAAAGACATGAGGTCCACATGTGGCTTAGCTGATAAAATTAACCTCTCGGTTAAGAATTGTAAAGACAGACACCCCCTTTATGCTCTGTAGCCAATCATTACTCTTCTGAGTTACCCTCAGCAATATGATCTCAAAACCTGGGCCATTTTGTTGAATGTATTTTACTAAGTCAATAAATTCCAGAGCTAAATGTTCTATTTCCTCCTAGGTATTAGAATCATAGAATCACTACAGTGCAGAAGAGGCCATTTAGCCCATCGAGTCTGCACTGACTCCCCAACAGAAAATCTCACCCAGACCATGGTGGCACAGTTGTTAGCACTGCTGCCTCACAGCACCAGGGATCCAGGTTCAATTCCCGATTTGGGTCACTGCCTGTGTGGAGTCTGCACTTCTCCCTCTATCTGTGTGGATTTCCTCCGGGTGCTCCGGTTTCCTCCCACAGTCCAAAAGATGTGCTCGGTAGGTGAATTGGCCATGCTAAAATTCTCCCTCAGTATATCCGAACAGGTGCCGGAGTGTGGCGACTCAGAGATTTTCACAGTAACTTCATTGTAGTGTTAATGTAAGCCTACTCATGACGCTAATAAATAAACTCTCCCTACCCTTTCCCTGTAACTGAACACATTTATCATAGCTAATCCATTTAATTTAGTGGGATTAGGTGGGCAGGGCAAGGCCTTTCATCCATCTGTGGAGACTTGATGGGCCGAAGGGCCTCTTCTACACTGTAGTATTCTGTGATAATCTACACATCTTGAGACACTAAGGGGCAATTTTAGCATGACCAATTCTCCTGACCTGCACATCTTTGGAGTTTGGGAGGAAACCGGAGGACCCGAAGGAAACCCACGTAGACAACGTGCAAACTCCACACAGTCACCCAAGGCCGGTATTGAACCCAGGTCCCTGTCACTATGAGGCAGCAGTGCTAACCACTGTGCCACCCCTAACACTGTGTCAGGACCCTCCTTAACACACTGCAATTATTATCATTGATCTCAATGATTTTTATATATTTTCTGAGCAGAACTTGCCTCGAATGATCTCAAAATCTCAACGTATTTTCCATTCTCTATTCTCACAAAGGTGTTTTCCTGAGGCAAACAGTTATCCCCACTCAAAATAAACTGTTTACTCGGCTTAACATAATTTCAGATCATGCTGCCAAATTTTCTTTAAGATGGTGGATAACACAACACGGAGCAGAAGTTTACAGAGACTACTATGCATATTTACATATAAATAGAAATAGGGAGTGCATTGATTTAAATATATTATATATTATTAGAGCTTACTTTATATGCCAGTGGTTTGCAGATCACACACCCAATATCAATAGTTCAAGGCTCACATCATTTTGATAGTCAAGCCTCATTTTATGTCACTGTTGGAACACAGAACAGTACACCACAGGAACAGACCCTTTGGCCCACGATGTTGGACAGTGTAATGTTTCTAGCAGGAACCGACAGCCCATCCAATTGAAAGACAGGATTTCCTCAGGCCACCGTCCATTTTGAAAATCACGCTGATAAAAAAAACTTACTTCAGCTTTTACATGAATTCGGCACTTAGAATATTTTGGGAGAATCCCAGCTCACATCTGGTCCCCGTTGGTGGGGACCACCAGTGAGGACCTCCACGGGGGAAGGTCGAAAAGATAAGTGAGCCCGGACAATATCGTCCCAGCTATGCTATTTACATTAAAATAAGTTAACAAATATTTAAAACAGCTTCACGCCTTTCCTAGGCATGAGGCTTGTTAATGGCCAACAGAATCGGGCCAGCAGCATTGAGAGAAATGAGAAATCAGGCACTAGCCCTTTTTTTTGCTTCCCGCTCAGCCACGTGACTCAATCAATGCAGCAGAACAAAAAAAATCTTGCCCCTCATCTTTCCAGCCTTCTGGACTCAACAATTTCAGATTTTAATTTCTGCTGCTATGTTGTTTCCCTTCTTGCTCATTTTAGTTTTCCTTTCACTTTTCTCTAGGTAGCTGTCACCATTCTGCCTTTTGCACCTCCTCTGGACACACCTTTTGTAGCCGTACTTGTTGCATTACCACTCCCTTTGACCTTGCACCATCAACTCCTGTCATTTATTATCTCCCGCCTTCCACCCTGTCCCAGACTCCCCCACTCTCCCCCATTTCACTTACTTAAACCTATCGCTTCCCTTAGCTTTTCCCACCTGTGATGAAAGGTCATCCACCTGAAATGTTAACTTTGTTGCTTTCTCCACAGTTACTGACTGACCTGCAGAGGACTTTCAGCATATTCTGCTTTCAGTTCAGATTTCATGTGCAGTATTTTGACTTTGAGTTATTCTACTCAGTTGTGTTCATGGCTAAGGCCAGGAGGTCTCTGCTCTTCCAAATGACTCAGGGAAGAATGCTGTGCTTGGCTCCTGCGGCAGTGCCAGTGCTAGTGGAGCAGGTGAGAAAATGCGGGCAGTTCCTGTCCTTATCAAGAGGCTGGAAGGTGCCCAAAGGTGCAGCAGACCTGGGGAGAAATGGCAGGCAATATCAATGCACGTTCCTATGTCCAAAAATGTGGGATGAGTGTCAAGAAATGTTTCAATGCCTTGAACCAGGCAGCATAAGAGTGAGCATTCAGCCCTCCTATTTGTATTCATCCCCCATACACTGAGGCACAGCATTACACCGTACTCAGCAAACTGAACACTTCCCTAACAGTATCTACTTTTACCTAGTAACAATTGCTAAGCATTTCACTCCTCTGCTAACTGCTGTCACATCTCACAGTGGAATCACTTCCTTGCAATTGACCACCTCCTCATCCTACTTGCTGCTTTTCCCTCTTGACAAGCATGGCCTGTAAAGCTGATCCACACGTCAGCGCCACTGTTTTCAACGCTTAGTCATTAACTACATCCTCTCTTTCTGCAAAGTCAAGCTGACTCACAACAACCAGGAGAGGACATGAACCTGGAGACAGCCAGCGCTCCATCAAAGCCCCTCGCTGCGAGTTGGTAGAATAAGAGGTAGAAGGTGGTCAATTGACGTGTGAGGCAGGTTAATCCTCCAGCTGACACTTCCGATGGCGCACTGCTGCTATCACCCTCCCATTTCAACTCCTTGCTGTTGTCTGGGTGTTCATTATCAGATCGGGGAAGGTGTGTTTGCTGTGCTGGCTCTGGTTGAAGGCCAGGTTACACAGCAAAGCTGTGTGAAATGCAGCACATCAGGAATCGCTCTTTCTAATTCAAACATCTGGAGCAAATCTCCACAGTCAAAAGGTACACTGGGGTAGACAGAACACTTGAGGCTGCAATCAGATCAGACATTATCATTTCAAATATCTGAGCAGGCTTGAAGAGCTGGATGGCCTGCTTCTGCTCCTAATTTGTATGTTCATATGTTAGTATGTAAAATGCGTGTCCAATTTCAGGCAGTAAAGGTATTGTTTCAGCAACACAAATGTGTACTCTATGATAGCGATCCCATGATTTTAGTGAAATCTCTGTAAGGAGGAAGGGTTATATGCAGGTGCTGTGAATGTGAAGTTTTATAAGATGATTGTGTTTTGGACTGTCTCTTTAATTCAAGATAAAATGGAACTCGTGAAGAGAGCCATGTGAAATGTTACAATTTTTGCCCAATGACAAACCTATGTGATTTGGTTACCATGGAGATGGGGGGGCTCTATTCTGAGACTTGCTGAGAGCAAGGAAAAAAAGGCAGGGACAACTGGGTTGACCGTGGACAGGCTGTCTGTCTTGGAATATTTTGGACAGAAAGAGAGCGATAAAGAGAGGCTCACCCAGAGACTGAGCCTGCAGCTGGCATGGTTACAGCAGGGAGAAAACTGCTGGTCATCTGCAAGCTACCAGGCGGAACATGCGAGGGTGGACAGTCTCTGGTCAAAGTGATACATCCCGTGGCAATCTAAAGACTTTGGATGATTTGCCTGGATGAAGCTAGAAGGAAAAACCGCCTAGGCATTTAGTCATCAATAATCAGTGTGCTCACCAGTTTGGGTGTCACCATAAACATTCAACTGTCATTAGATTCCATTGTCCAAACATGCACAAATGACCTGAATTGCAAACTGAGGCAAGAGTGACTGCCTTTGATATCAATGCAGCATTTGAGGAAGTGTGACATCAAGGAACCCTTGGTAAAATTGGCGTCAATGGGAATCAAGGTGAAAACTTTTGAATGGCACAAAGGAAGATGGTTGTTGTTATTAGAGGCCAATTATTGCCGAGCCAGGGCCATAAAACCATAAGAATTTGGAGCAGAATTAGACTATTCAGCCCATCAAGTCTGCTCCACCATTCAATTATCACTGCTAAGGTTCGCAACTCCTTCTCCCGCCTTTTCCCCATAACTTTTGATCCCCTTACTAATCAAGAACATATCTATATTTCTCTTAAATACTCTCAATGACCTGGCCTCCTTAGCCTTCTATGGCAAAGAATTCTGTAGATTCACCACCCTCTGGCTGAAGGACACAACAGGCATTTCTCAGGAGAGTCTCCTGGGAAGTGTCCATCTTTCAGCTGCTTCATTGATATTTCTACCTTCAACTTAAGATAATTTTAGTTCATTTATTTGTGTTTACTGCAATGAAGTTATCATGAAAATCCCCTAGTCGCCACACTCCAATGGCTGCTCGGATACACTGAGGGAGAATTCAGCAAGGCCAGTGCACCTAACCAGCACATGCTTCAGACTGTGGGAGGCTACCGGAGCACCTGGAGGAAACCCACACAAACGCGGGGAGAATGTGCAGACTTCTCACAGGCAATGACCCAAGCCAGGAATCAAACCCAGGCCCCTGATGTTGTGAGGCAGCAGTGCTAATCACTTTGCCACCGTGCCAGAGGTTCCACAATGTTCAGTCCAATGCACAACTTTTCAGATAATGCAGCAGACCATAATCCATTTCCAACAAGACTTGAGGAAAATTAAG
Source organism: Carcharhinus amblyrhynchos (assembly GCF_965287045.1). Classification (NCBI taxonomy): domain Eukaryota; kingdom Metazoa; phylum Chordata; class Chondrichthyes; order Carcharhiniformes; family Carcharhinidae; genus Carcharhinus; species Carcharhinus amblyrhynchos. The sequence continues at coordinate 26,716,507 of NC_137344.1, forward strand.
CCTTGGGCTAATATGTGGTGAGTAATATTTACAACCATAGAGCTGTCAAGTAGTGACCAAGACAAAATCTAACTACAGCCACCGGTCGCCTCCCCTTAACATTCAACAGTACCAAATTTCCCCATTGGTTACATTCTAAGATTTACAATTGACCAGAAATGTAAGACATAAGTGCTGCGACTATGAGGGCAGGTTAAAGTTGTGGAATTCTGTGACACATCTCCACTCTTTCCCAGCCCTTCTACAAGGTATAAGTTGGGAGTGTAATGGGATATTTGAATGCTGTACACTTGCTCAAGAATACACAAAAATCTCAACACCATCAAGACAAAGCAGCCTGCTTGGCTGGCATCTAATTCACCACCTTAAACATTTAACTTGCCAAAGTTTGTTCAACCACACCTCCTAAATCTACAGCCCCTGACACCTAAAAGGACAAGGGCAGGGAATGCATGGCAACACTGCCACCTGCAAGTTTCTCTCCAAGTCACACACTATCCCGACTTAAAAACTTATCTTCCTCACTGTTGGATCAAAATCTTGGCACTCACTCCCTAACAGCACCATCATATGGACTGCAATAAACGAAGAAGGCAGCTCACCACCATCTTCTCAAAGACAATTATGGACCTTGTTAGAATGCCCACATTCCATGAATGAATAAACACATTACAGTATCTCTTCAATATCTTGTGCATGGATCTACTGGTACAAAGATGTGCTGTCAGGAATATTAAGTTGTATTTCTATCAACTGGTCATATATATCATTCCATATATATATATATATATATATATATTCATCATCATTCCATGGAGATGCAAAATCTATGGGGATCCCAGTGGAGATATGAACAGCTTCTCCCTATCTCACCAAGGTGGAGGATGGATCATTAAGGAGTTAATGGCTGGGACATTTAAAAATTCATCATCTTGGCTATGAAACAAAGGGAAGTTATACTGTACATGAGCTAATCCTCCATAATCCTTGGAATATACAACTGGAAGGAAGAGATCTTATGATGAGAGGTCCAAAATTGCCTGTTGTGTGCCTGCCAATTGGGGTCTAAGCAGAAAATAGACTGGTTGCCACAGAAAGTAGAGGTTTTCCCTTCTCTCCCTCTGCAACATTTCATTAAGTCTCCATCATGATTTGCTAAGAAAAATGTTGCGGCAGAATGTGGAGATGCAACTAACATGCTGATGAATCTTCTACAACAGAGATTCCAGAAGAAAAGGGGATCTACCTGTTACGACTGAAAAGCAACTGCTCCAGTGAAGAACCAGAATTCAAACACAGTGAATCTTTTCCTTGTTTTCTGCATCGTCAAAGTTTAGCATCTTTACTCTCCGTAAAGTTATTATTTTCTGCATGCTTGGGGTTTGATTGTGCATTGCACACATTAGTGAGAAACAGGACATATTTTACATTGTTAAGATTCTTAATATATTTAGCTGAGTGAGCATAAGTACACTAAAATTAACCCCTTACCTGTTTAACTCAAGGATGCCTGTCTGGCTTATTTCCTGTAAGACTGCATACAGTTAAGTACACACTGAATTGACAATATCCCATCCTTTTTAAATTCAAATATCTATCAGATCTGATTGAGGGTGGAGGGGGGTGGAAAAAGAGGTGTGTCAATTCATTCCTCCTCACCTGGTAAAAATTCTATGCTAATACTCTGTAGGGCGGCACGGCGGCAGAGTGGTTAGCCCTGCAGCCCCACAGCGCAAGTGACCCGGGTTCGATTCCAACCTTGGGTGACTGCAGAGTTTGCACGTTCTCATCATGTCTACGTGGGTTTCCTCCAGGTACTCCGGTTTCCTCCCACACTCCACAAATGTGCGGGTTAGGTTGATTGGCCATGAAAAATTGTCCCTTAATGTCAGGGGGATTAGCAAGATAAATAGGTGAGATTGCAGGGATAGGGTCTGGATGGGATTGTTGTCGATGCAGGCTCATTGGGCTGAATGGCTTCCTTCTGCACTGTAGGAATTGAATGATTCTTTGCGAACTCTTACTCAGTTCAAACAACGGCACACTGTTTCAAACGCCTTATTAATTTTCAAAACATTCTTTCCTTGATCTTGATGTTTGTTGACCATCCTCATCAAAATTTTCTACAGATTGTCATTTACCAACAGAAAATAGATGTCACAAATACAATAATGCGCATTCACAAAGATGTGGAAATTTTTCAAATATTCAAATCTTCTCAATGGAATAATGCAACTCGTTTCAATTAATGAAACAGACCACTTTTTTTCTCATAGGAACAATGCTGCTAATTAAATCAAGCATACAACCCAATTTGAATTTTTTTCCATCAGACACAATCTAATCTTTATGTAAAAGAAGCAAACAACTCAGATTCGGGTGCATTAGCTGCACAATTTGTACATTCACAAAATTTCAGCCGAACATTAACTTTAATTAAAACCATTGCAGATTCATTCTATAAACTAGAAGATGGTTGTCTTAGATTGTTCCTTTGTTGAGCTGTTAGCAATTGCAAGTAAAGTATTTGATTGAGATTTAATTATCGTGTTGAAAATGGAGAGAGGTCGGTGCATCAAATTACAAACACCAAGCACGGGATTTTCCAGCCTTGCTCACCCCAAAACCGGAAAATCCCGCCCAAGGCCAATGGACCTTTCCACGGTCTGCCCCTCCCCCGGTCCAATTCCTATGGCGGGCAGGATGGTAAAATTTGTCCCCCAGTATCAATGCCAGTAATTTAAAGGGCATGTAGATTAGGCACTCGTCTCCTTAATGTACGTCTACAGTTACTTGCATTCCATGGCATTTCTCACGTTCTCTTGTTCATAGATCTGCATTTGGTTCTGTCCATTTGACAATAAGAATCTACCTACATTCTGCTGGGTAAAGCTTCAAGAAGGGTGGGAATTTCCATCATATGCATGATTGACCATGTCCTCTGACGCTGGGCTTCTGTAACTTTCTTGACAAAGATAGATTACGGCCCAACATTGTGGCTTATATCTTTCTGCACAGTAACACACAACAAACAGGTTGTAAAATTCCAACAAGACCAAAGTTCACCAGCATATCATTTCATTAAATCATGTCAATACAGTGGAAAGCTGTGCTTTATTTGCTGGAGTGGCTCCTGGTCTACCAAAGGCCTCAGAAATGTGTTTGTAGATCGGTAGACAGCAGGCCCAATCACAATGATGAATCGATTTGAAGATAAGGAGATGGTTAAGTTGCTGAGGCCATTTGAAAAGGTCAGCTGGAAGCATAATGTGAGCTGATTGCCCTAAACCGAATAATGTCGTTCGGCAGTATACTGTTGCACATGGGGATGGAACTGGAGAAAAAGGGGATGCCTTCTGTATTTGTTGCTGTAAACTGTCAGATACAATTCCCCATTTTGATTCCATCTCTAATGTATAAAATCCATAGTAGCAGAAATCTCGACTTTCCCGAGAAACTATTGGTTTAAAGCTCACTCAAAAGATGGGATTGTGCAATTCCACCTCCAGACCAGTCAGATGGTAGCTCCAAAGGAGATAAACTTTGTTGGAAACGGGGGAGGAATTTCAAATTAAATCATTACCAGCAGGGCTTCAAGCTCAGCTGCTGACACTGACAGAATCTGGATATAACTAAATGTCATTGGAAGCCCGGTGACAATCACCCCGTTCGCCATTGCAGCAGAGACTATGAATGTCTGTTACTTACTGGAGCACTAAGGAAATTGCTAAGGTTAATCTGTTCACTTATTGAAAGGTGAAAAACACAGTACGACAGTTGAATATCTAAGATGTTGTCCCATTAAGCACTATTTTCTCATCAGATAGATCCAGTTTGCAGCCTGAGAATATCTCGGAGCAGTAGTTACAAAATTAATGCAATTATGTGTCCCATATATGTCTGGATCGTCTGCAATACTATAATTACTGCTGTCCCGCTAATGTTACAAACCCGGATCTTGCATGCATTGTTGTAATAATGTAATTCCCAATATAACTCAATCTCACATGGTATTACTGTAATTACATGATCTACACAAGACTGGATCTCACGTGTTATTACTGTAATTACACCATTCCCATTATGACGCAGTCTCTCAAGGTATTACTGTAATTATGTGGTCGACAGAAACCAGAATCTTGCATGATCTTACTGGAATAATTGCATCATCTTCAGATACCTGAATATCATCTGGGTCTATTATAACGACATTGTCCACATTTACCTGCCTCTCAACTGGGACTACTTTAATAACATTTAGATATAACTTTGCTTTAAGTGAGATTACTTTTGTTACACCAACTAATTAAACCCAAATCTCACAAGAGATTAGTACTCATATCACTCATTTGTTGAGCATGTGTGCAATACCTAAGGACTCTTATTTGATTAAACGGAAATGATAATGTTGAGACAAATTTTTTAATCAATGCTTGGGAGTTGTTGATTGCCAAGGATTCCATGGCCTTATTAAATTGTTGCTGAAATATCTATCAAAGTCCTGTCTTATATTTTAAAAATAGTGTGAGATTTGTATTCTTAGTATATAGCATATTTACATTGTTGTACTGTTTTGGCAGGGGGCATCACAAAATGGAAGTGCAAGGAGATAATATCATTTTTGGTGAGGTAGTGCCCTAAAAAAATAACCAATAATTTGATAGATTCTTACCCTGAAAATGTTGCACTGTCTGGCTTGAAAAATACCCTTACTGTTTATTAAGAATATTTCATTTTTATTGCTTTTGGTTGTAACTGATCTGTGATTGAACACAATACAATGGATGTTAGGGATTAATTACAGTCATTTAGGTAACCCTCAACTGATATTTTTGTCTAATTTCTGATGGGTTACAAAGATCTTTCTTGCAGCTAAATTATGTGAGTATTCAGGTTCCTCAACACTTCTCCACAATGTTTTCAGATACATGTACAGATATAATTACCTTTCTTTTCACTTTCAGTTCTAAGAACCTCCTTCATTTGAAAACTGTGCCCTATGTGCCTTGGGCAGTCAGACAGTGCACCACAGTAGTGGCTGGAACAGTCTGTCAGATTCTCCACCAAATCGTATTTTAAATATACGTTTTGTATGTGGTGGAATTGATGAGTGCCAAAGAAAACAGTGCAGCAAACCAAACACCAATTATGTGGATGTCGAACACAGGGCAATCAAACCTCCCATCAAGACAGGAAAGTCAGTGCTGAACTAATTAAATGATTTTTTTTGAAACAGGAAGAATACTTAATGAGCATATCAGTCCTAATCAAAAAGTAAAAGAGTAAAATAGGCATGAAAGTCACACGTTTTTCAGAGCGTAAAACACATTTACATTTTTTAGCAACTTTAATATCAACCAATTCTAATTTTGGTCAGAAAGACTACTCTTTGTAATATTTTGGTTTCTCCCCATCTTTTTGAGTATGGGATTACCTTGCCCCCTTGCCTTGCTTTTTACATATGTTTAGCCAGAAAAAAATACATATCACTTCTCCCACTTCCCTCCCACTCTAAGCTCACGGATCTGCCTTCACTTATTTACACACTTGTCTGAGAAAATTCTGAAGAGTTGAAATGGTTCTGGTGAATCTCAAAGCCACCCCCTTCCCACCACACCCACCCCCACCCCTGCAAGGAAAGGATGAATAAAAGCCTAACATCTACTAGATATTAAATTTGACTTGACTTGGTTTATTATTGTCACATGTTTTGGAATGCAGTGAAAAGTATTGTTTCTTGCACACTATACAGACAAAGCATACCATTCACAGAGTACTTAGGGGAGAAGGAAAGGAGAGGGTGCAGAATATAGGCCAGAATTTTATCCACCATGCGAATCAGACCAGACGATGGTCGGACAATGGAAAGGTCCGTTGACCTCAGGCAGAATTTTACAGATTTGGGATGAGCGAGTCTGTAAAATCCTGCCCACAGTGATACAGACATAAAAGAGTTAGAATACAGTTTTAAAAGCATAGAACTTGAGTAAAAGATAGAATCAGAGGATATGCTGGGGACAGCTCACAGGAGGTCACCTCGCTCCAGCGTTATCTCTATATTCCTTAGAATATGAGTGTTTCAGTGGGATTGACGAACAGGGCAATAATGGGCTACAGAGAAACAAATTGCTGAAAAAAAGCAAACAAAACACTGGGGTTCATTTCTAGACAGTCAGAAATAAAAACTGATGAAATTATGTTAAACTTGCATTGAGCATTGTTTAGACCACCTTTGCATTAACTGAGTTGTTCAGCATATAAGGAGAAAGAGAAAAGTACAGGATGGAAAATGTACTCAGTCCCGGCATTAAAATTGTTGGAAAGAAAATCAGCTCTTCCTCTTCACTTTAGTTCTCTGCCTTCAGGTTTCTTTAGCTACAACATGAGAAAGCTCCCTACATTCACTTTGTCATTGCAGTAATGGCAGCTTTTCATTCCAGTCTTGTATCTTCTCATTTCCAAGAAAAATATAAGCATTTGTGTTATTTTTCTTTCTGTAACATTTCTTTAGTAACGGTGCCACTGTACAAAGCTACTACAACTGTCGTCTTAGCTGATGCACAAGTGGGAAACGTAAGTGATTCTGATGTACAGACTAGAAGTATCAGAGCAACAGACTGTGAGGTCTTGCGCAGTAAAAACTGGGATGGATATTGAAAGCTCTCTAGATGAGAAGGGACAACACTGGGGAGAAAAAAAACTTCATTTGAAAAATTCAACAGGTTTTATCAGTCCTAAGTGCAATCTCACAGAAAAATAACAAAATAGCTTTTGGGGGAGAAAAAATTGAGCCATCTGCCTTTAGTTCAGACCAGTCTATCTGTGTCACCCTGTAAAGGTTATAATCCAAATCAAGGATAAATCAGTGTATCTGCAAACATGGCACATCACATGGTTATCAGTACAACATTGTCAAATGTAATTGAAGTATTTCTCCATGCCAGATCAAGGGGCAATGAAGAGAGCTTTAGCATCAAGACAACATGCCAGAGAGGGAAGTGAAATATTGCAACCACTGAGATCTAAGATGGCAGTTTCACATCAAGTATTCAATGGTACAATCTGCCCAAAAGCAAAACACTGCTTAAGAAAACTTGGAGCTGTCTGAATTGTTTATTTTAAAAGAAAAGCAGAACTATTAAAGTCTCAGAGAGGTCCTGGAAAAAGAAATATCACACTCTGCAGCCATTCTTGTGCTGTAAACTCCACTGAACTTTTTATCAGCGACATTTATAATCGAGTTTGATTGATACAATGTAAAATCAAACCACTTGTTCATCCTCATGCCTCAACACGCTAAAATTTAGTTATCACTGTTGATTTGGATGGCATACCATCTGATTTATCATTGCATGTAAATAGCTGAGTTTATAAATGTCCTATTAACGATTTTATTCATCAAAGAGCAATAGAATTATACTAAATCGTGATGAACAGTAGTTAATACTGCTACCTTTCACCGCCAGGAGCCCGGGCTCAATTCCTGGCTTGGGTCACTGTCTGTGCGGAGTCTGCATGTCGTCTGTGTCTGAGTGGGTTTCCTCTAGGTGCTCTGGTTTCCTCCCACAGTCTGAAAGACATTCCGGTTAGGTGTTTTGGCCATGCTAAATATTCCCACAGAGTACCCACGCAGGAGCCAAACTGTGGTGACTAGGGGATTTTTCACAGTGACTTTATTGCAGTATTAATGTAAGCCTACTTGTGACACTACTAAATAAATTAAAACTAAACTAAAGCAACAAATAAGGAGTGAAATCTGTCTTTGGTATAGATAAGTTTGTAATTTTAGTCCTCTTGTTTTCTGCACATAATATGAATATCTTTAAATATTAGTAACTTCTCAGTTCTCCAAAAGCACTCAGTTTCATTTTAAGTGCAATATTCTAGTTATCAAATTCATAGGGGACTGACAACTAACGCTGTATAAAAATCAGGCACCACTGCAGACTTATCAGCCTTCATCTCAGACCCTCCTAATTAGAGTGTTACTTTATGCTTTCCACCGAGATTTATATTGATGTGAAGTCAAGCCTACCTATTGTTTTTAGTGTGAGTACCTGGTCAATTAAACACCACACAATGTTATGACCACCATCTGGCTACACCTATAATGAGAATTTTCATGAGCTGTGAAATTCAACAAATGTATCCTTATCACTGGCATCTCATTGATCGGAATGGTTGTGAAATGGTTTTGAAAGTATAAAGCCGATCGATAAAACTGATAAGGTCTGATCATTGAAAGCAAATTCACTCTGCATATATTCACTTAGTGTCATCGCGGATTCTTGTTTATTCCCTTAAATCAAAACATTTTAACGGAATCTGTTGATTTACTTTGAACCATCTGTACAACTCTATCCTCAGAAGCTATAAAATGTATTTTACGATGAGAATACATTATCTGCCCTTGCTGCACTTTGTATGGAGAAGTCAAAGTGAATGGGATGGTCAAAGATTGTCAGCAAGTTTCAAAAGTGTAGGAGATGAGGTAAATTAGGAAGCTGTGATTAGGTGACAAGGCTTGGGTTTTAAAAGCCTGTACTTTGTGGAGGAGTGTGAAACTAAAGGGAGTTATGGATTTGCACAGTTTGAGCTCTTGGGAAAGAAGGAGCTTGAGTAAGAGACGGTTTGATGAGCCTTGATTTTGATAGTGAAGATGAACAGCCTGTTGAATCGTGTATTTGGACTTGGAAGGAACAAAAGTGTTGAGCTCAGTGGAGCACTGGCTACAGTGTAAAAGGAGGAAAATGTTCAGCTATTATATCAGACATCACGTTATACTCCAAAAATTGGAGGACAGCAGTTGGAATGAATTTTGCCTTGGATAGGCAATGCTTACATAAATTGAGATGTTGCGAGTATCGGAGTGAGAACATTTGTTCCCACTTACATATTTCTGAAGTAAATAGAACGAACAATATTTTGATTATGTCTTTCTTGTAAACTAGACACTTTCTGTTGATTTGGAACATTGATTTATACTGTAGGTCTGTTACACACAATCGTTTCAGTTGAACTAACCGTTAAATGTAAACAGTCCTGCATATCTTCATTGATTTAAAAGATATGAGAAATTTCAGGTATAATAGTTTGCAAGGCATAGCGTACAAATAGATATCCACTCAATATCTCTTCTATTACCGATGCCTGATAGTTTCCTGACAGATAAGCAAAACTTTGACTGAAATCACAATGGTATTGACATTTTAACTTTTTATATTGCTGAACAAAGAGACATCTTGTTGAAGTTTATCATCTTACACTCATCAGTACAGTCATAACAATACCAATAATAAAGAAAACAACAACTTATACTGCAAAAGAAGTGAACGCTGATTGGTTGGAAAGTCAACTGTGATATGTAGAGGTTGAGGGGTGATCTTATAGAAATCCATTAAATAATGAGGGGCACAGATCAGCTCGATAGTCAATATCTTTTCCCAAAGGTTGGGGAATCTAAAACTAGAGAGCATAGGTTTAAGGTGAGAGGGAAGAGATACAAAAGGATCCAAAGGGGCAATTTTTTCACACGTGGGTGGTGAGTGTCTGGAACAAACTGCCAGAGGTAGTAGTAGAGGCAGGTACAATTTTGTTTTTTAATACTGTTTAGACAGTTACATGGGTAAGATGGGTATGGAGGGATATGAGCCAAATGCAGACAATTAGTGGTTTAAAAAAAAAGGGCAGCATGGGCAAATTGGGCTGAAGGGCCTGTTTCCATGTTGTTAACCTCTATGACTCTGGGTGTTGCCATGGAGAATTTGCAGGGAAGTTAACTGCCGGGGGAGATTTTATTTAAATTCAAACCAGGTGGCTTGGCTCTCATTGGTCAAGGTCCATGGGGAAGGAACTAATAAATGGCTGTCTCCCGAGTTTTTATTTACTTGTAAAAGGTGCAATGCACAGACATGCTCCTTCTGTCCGCAAAGATCAGGGCCCTGTGTGTGAACATACGTAGCTTTAAGTATGCATAAATGAGCCAACACTGAGTGTGACTGATAAGCTTAAATCAGGTTACAGTGTAATTCTTAGCACAGTCAGGATTGTTTAGCAAGTGTTGGCCATTCACGGAACCATATCTCATATTGGATACGATAGTCAGGACTCTCAGACTCTACCACAAGGAGGATTTCCAGCAGTGGAAGCGATGGAGGCGGTTCATCATTGGCTGCCAGCGGGACTCTCCAGTCCTGCCAAGGTCAATGGCTATGTTCATTTCTCACCTACCCTGCCATGGGGGAGGAGTCACCTTCAGTTGGAGCAATAGATTCCGCTGATGAGAAAGGCTGGAAAATATCAGCCTATGTTTTATGTTTTGCAAGTATGGGTTGATCGGTACAATCTGTCCTTTGCCAATTACAAATGCTGATTGTTTTGACCCCAGTCATTGGGATGTATGGCCACCTTGATGAATGGAAGATGAAAAACTTTGACAGTGTGCCTCTTTTTTCAACAATACTGAAGTCCTATGCTACCAAATGATTACTTAAACTTCTATATTGTAAGGATCTGAAACTGTCCTTTCATCTAGTGCCCCCCAGCTGCAGTAATGAAGTAGATAAATGATGAAAGGTGGTATCAAGTTTTGCATTGCTGCATTCCCATGATTGAGGTGGGGGAGGGTAATGATGTGTTAAACATTTAATTTGTTTGCACACAACCATCTCCCAAACTGTTTGTTGTCTGTGTTATAACAACTAAATAAAACAGTCCCAGGAGTAAACAGTTTGAGAGCAATTAAACACTCTGGGTGAAAAATTCTCTCTGTATTCTATTTGTAGTAAAATTATATATGTGCTCTGCGCAGAAACAGTTTCACTAATAAAACCAAATTGAGGAAAGGTTCCACCTAATTTTTCATCTTAGTCTTTGCAGTTCTGCATCTGAACACATTTTATAACAGTTTGTTGCATCATACCAAGATTCATCGGATTCGGAAACCATGGCATCTGTGGCTTGCTGGCATTTCCAATCTCAGGATTGGCTGAGGGATTCTGCCAGTCGGAACATTTTGATTTTAATTATAAAATTCTAATCCTAAGTGCTATCACTGCTTTTAGGCTGGGAGGATGTGAAATTTATAGTGTAGCAATCAGGTTCCCTCGTCGCACTTCAGCCGAAATAAACTGTTTTAACAGGAAGTCACTGATTGATGCCATTACTATGGTGCTGTAAATAGGTGGCAGGTCAAAGCTGTGGAAGCAACAATGGCTTTCATCCAGTCTCTTTGGAAAACACAGATATTGCTAATTGGGAAATGTAAGCAAACCATCAGGGACGTTAGAGCTAGTTATCATTAGGGTTTTGCACGTTAGTATTAGTTCAGATTCTGTATACAGTGATAAGGCAAAGGTTTTTTTTATTAATTTACAGGATGTGGATATCACTGGCTAGGAAGCCATTTATTTATTGCTCATCCCCAATTGCCCCTTGAGAGCGTGGTGGTGAGCCGCCTTCAGGTACACCTGCAGTGCTGCGAGGGAGAGAATTTCAGCATTTCGTCCCAATGTCTGTGGTGGAATGGCAATATATTTCCAAGTCAGGATAGTGAGTGACTTGGAGGGGAACTTTGACAAGGTACCTCACAAGAGGTTATTGCAGAAGGTCAGGGGACATGGAGTTGGGGGTAGGGTGTTAGCGTGGATAGAGGATTGGTTGTCAAATAGGAGGCAGAGAGTGGGGGTCAATGGGTGCTATTCGGATTGGCGGTTGGTGACTAGTGGGGTGCCCCAGGGGTCGGTGCTGGGGCCTCAGCTATTTACCATTTATATAGATGATCTGGAGGAGGGAACCGAGTGCAGGGTGTCGAAATTTGCTGATGACACCAAGATTGGGGGAAAGGCAAATTGTGCGGAGGGTGTGGAGAGTCTGCAGAAGGATCTAGATAGGCTGGGCGAATGGGCCAGGAAATGGCAAATGGAATTTAATGTTGGCAAGTGTGAGGTGGTCCACTTTGGTAGGAAGAATGGTAGGAAGGACTATTACTTACGTGGCGAAAAACTGCAGCAGGCGACGGTGCAGAGGGACCTCGGGGTCCTTGTGCATGAGTCGCAAAAACCCAGCTTGCAGGTGCAGCAGGTGGTCAGGAAGGCGAATAGGATGCTGGCCTTCATAGCGAGGGGGATTGAATATAAAAGTAGGGAGGTCTTGCTGCAGCTGTATAGGGCATTGGTGAGGCCGCAGCTGGAGTACTGTGTGCAGTTTTGGGCGCCGCACCTGCGCAAGGATATTTTGGCCCTGGAGGGAGTGCAGAGGAGGTTTACTAGGCTGATACCGGAGTTGAGGGGATTGAGCTATGAGGAGAGGCTGAATAAACTAGGCTTGTACTCGTTAGAGTTTAGAAGAATGAGGGGAGATCTCATTGAGATGTATAAGATGATGAATGGGATGGATAGGATAGAGGTGGAGAGACTCTTCCCGCTCAAAAAAGACAGTAGGACTAGGGGGCACAGCCTCAAGATAAAGGGGAGGCGGTTTAGAACGGAGTTGAGGAGGAACTTCTTCACTCAAAGGGTGGTGAATCTCTGGAATTCTCTGCCCGTTGAAGTGGTGGAGGCTGCCTCGCTAAATATTTTTAAGAAGCAGGTTGATGGGTTCTTGATAAGAGAGGGGATTAAGGGTTATGGGGAGAGGGCGGGAAAGTGGAACTGAGCCACAACAGATCAGCCATGATCTTATTGAATGGCGGGGCAGGCTTGAAGGGCTAGATGGCCTACTCCTGCTCCTATTTCTTATGTTCTTATGTTCTTATACCTCATTTGGCATATTGGAAATATAGAGAAAATGAGCTATGACTGAGACAAATCCAGAGACTCTAATGACAGAGAAATGCCAGAAACAGAGACAACCCAGGTTGGAACAGAGATTGGGTCAGTAAATAGAAGAGATAGAATAGAATAGAAGAGACAGAATAGAATAGATAAAATAGATAGATAGAATAGATAAAATAGATAGATAGATAGACAAACAGACAGACAGACACAGATAGATAGATCGATAGATCGACAGACAGACAGACGAGTTTAATCATTTTAGAAAGAGATATTAGAATGGTAATGGACTTTGTGACAACACTATCACCTGAATAGTGGGAGCCATTTTCTTACAGACTTTGACGCCTCATTGTGATGACCATTTTTCAGCCACTCTTTAAGATCTTTCACTACTTTCTGACTCAGATGGGTAACTGGTAACCTGCTCCCGGGATTAGTCTAATGCTTTTCCTGACCTACCCACTTAGGAACACAAAAGAGCCACATGGTTATGTGTCCTTCGCAGCGCCATCAATGCCTTTACTTCATCCTCTATAGGAAACTAGCTGGCCATCATACTAACTGACCAGGTTAATGGAGCTATACACAGTTTCAATATGCATGAGTGATGGCTCCACTAATACAGTCAGCAGCATGAAGGTGACAGAGCACATTGAGTACGTTCATTCCACAGTGAGCCTTGTGTGTGTGTGTGTCTGTCTCTGTGTGTGAGTGATGTGTGCGTGTGAGCATGTGAGTTTATGTATGACTGAGTGCCTATTTGTGTAATCTGAGTGTACGTGAGTATGTATGAGTGAGTGAATATGTTTGCAAGTGTATGAGTGAGTACGTATGTGTATGTGTATGAGAGAGTGCATGTGTATGAGTTTGAATCTGTGCAAGAACATGCACGTGGGTGTGTATATGCATGACTGTGTGAGAGTCTGGTGTGTGAGTGTGTATGCTGTATATGTCAGTATATGTGTGTGTTTATGTGTATGAGTGAGTGAGCATGTATGTGAGACTGAGTCTGAGAGTGTATATGTGAGTGGGTGTATGAATGAGTGTGTGTCTGAGTCTGAATCTGTGTGAGAATGTGAATGTGAGTGTGTGTATGAATGAGTGTGTGTGAGAGTCTGAGTCTGTATGTGTTAGTGTGTATGTGACTGTGTGTATGTGTGAGTCAGTGTAAGAGTGAGTGTGTGTGAGTCTGAGTCTGTGCGAGAATGTGTATGTGAGTGCGTGTATGAGGGAGTGTGAGTCTGTGTCTTAGGGAGTGTGTGTGTGTGTGTGTGTGTGTGTGTGTGTGTGTGTGTGTGTGTGTGTGTGTGTGTGTGTGTGTGTGTGTGTGTGTGTGAGGGAGTGTGTGTGTGAGGGAGTGAGTGGCACACATTCCTTAGGTGTCAATGGAATCTTATGCACCCAGACATCACAGTAAATGCACTCATCATGACAACTCTTTAGCAAATGATGACAAGCTGGGACACGTAATAGAAAACAATATTCCAACCTTTATTGCAATAGCAGCAACATCGTAATGAAGCAAAAAAAAACCCCTCAGTTACAGCAAAAGGGAAAACCACACTGCAGTCTGCTGCTGCACAATATCTAAAATTCATTTCCAGATGCAAGATGACTGTTCTTTGCCCATTTAAGACAATTTGTTTCATTTTAACATTTCCATAGAGGTACTTTATGAAATCTACCATGCACATCAAATTTGTAATACACAGTGCAATATAGCTGACCCTTTCCAGCAGCACTACAGCCCTGTTTATTTTGATACTTGGCTCAGTTAACTCCTTCCTTAACCTTTTGTTGTTGTATTTAAAGTTGATCGTTTTAATTCGGAGATTATTTGTACAGTAGCCTGGTGCGCTGCAGAAATTTCCCTGTGGCAGGTGCCTCTATTGACAGGAAACTAGAGAAGTGCAAGGGCGACCAGGATGCACGACCAGATGCCTGTTTAACATTGGAAGTATCTGTTATTTCAGAATCTGGAATGTGTTCAACAGGGCTTGTGTTTGCCTAAAAGACAAGACTAGAAGACTGCGAGACTAAAAATTACCAAGCGAACATGATCTGGACCCATCCAAAACGTACCGGAATCAGATCGTCAGCTGGACATGACCATTTTCTTGACGGGCCATATTTCTGACACATGCCGGTTGAACATTCAGTGAACACTTGTGTTAGGATGTGATTGTGTGAAGTTGTGTTTGTGTGAGATTATGTTTGTGTGAAGCTGTGTTTGTTTTGGTGCTTGCATTTATCTGGGAGCATTTTTCGGTGCCATATATTCGTGCGCACGGTTTTAGCGATCCACAACAATTCTGACGTATATTCAGATCTTCAATTTGGTTTTTAAGATATCCATAGTGGGTGATTTGATGTAACACTGTAGATCGTTTTGACATCATCCTGGATTCCCCGATAGCTCAATGCGATGAGTACAATGTCAAGTGTGGAACTGAGACATTACCACCACCAAATTGGTGCTAAATTTTATCTTAACTGTTGTCAGTTGTGATGGCAGTAGGTGTTTTACAATAAGTCTCTGTACCTCGGAGCCTTGTTGGGGGTGGGGAAGCAAACTAGCCACTTATCCCAGTGATTCCTGCTGCGTATGTATGGCAACTGGTCTGGAACAGGATCAGACTCACCCATTGGCCGGAACTTTACCACTCAACCGCCATGGAATCGGAGTGGATGAGGGGCGGACAATGGAAATATCCATTGACCTTGGGTGGGATTTTACAGTTTCGGTATGAGCGAGGCTGTAAAATCCCACCCATCATATCACCACAGCTGAAATGTCTGCCAATTTGAACTGACTAACTCGGCAATAATTTTTGCAAAAAAGTTTCAATTCTGAGACTATGTGGCGGAGGAATCAGCGATGGAATGCATCCCAGGGGTACTAAAACAGATGGCAGGTGAAATAGCAAATGCACTCATAGTAATTTGCCAAATATGCTGGACTCTGGGGTGGTTCCAGCATATTGGAAAACAGCAAATGTAATGCCACTATTTAAAAAGAGGTAGACAAAAGATGGGTAACTGTAGGCCGGTTAGCTTAACCTCTGTTATGGGGAAAATTCTTGAATCTATCAAGAAGGAAGAAATAGCAAGACATTTGGAATAGATGTTGTCCCATTGGGAAGACACGGCATGGATTCGTGAAAGGCAGATCATATTTAGCTAATTTAGTGGAATTCTTTGAGGACATTACACGCGTGGTGGACAACAGAGAACTGGTGGATGTGGTGTATCTGGATTTCCAGAAGGCATTTGACAAGGTGCTGCACAAGAGGCTGCTGTGTAAGATAAAGGTGCACCTCGTTACGGATAATGTATTAGCAAGAATAGAGGACTGGTTAACTAACAGAAAGCAAAGATTCAGGATAAATGGGTGTTTTTCTAGTCAACAATGAATGATTAATCATATGCCTGAATCACAGGTTTGCAGGTGCAGCAGGTAATTAAAAAGGCAAATAGAATTTTGTCCTTCATTACGAGAGGAATGGAGTTTAAAAACAGCCAGGTTATGTTGCAGGTGCCGGTGAGGCCACAGCTGGAGTACTGTGTACAGTTTTGGTCTTCTTACTTGAGAAAGGATATACTGGCACCAGAAAGGGTACAGAGGAGATTTCACTAGGTTGATTCTGGAGTTGAGAGGGTTGGCTTATGAGGAGAGACTCAGTAGACTGGAACTACACTCATTGGAATCGGGCAGCGGGGGGAGGTGGATCTTATAGAAACATAAAATTATGAAGGGAATTGATAAGATAGAAGCAGGGAGGTTGTTTTCATTGGTGGGTGAAACCAGAACTATGGGCATAGCCTCAAAATAAGGGGGAACAGATTTAGGACTGAGGTGAGGAACTTTTTCACCCAATGCCTTGTGAATCTGTGGAATTCCCTGTCCAGTTAAGCAGTCGAGGCTACCTCATTGAATGTTTTCAAGGCAAAGATGCATAGATCTTTTAAATAGTAAAGGAATTAAAGGTTAAAGTGAGCAGGTGGGTAAGTGGAACTGAGACCATGAAAAGATCAGCCATGATCTTATTGAATGGTAGAACAGGCTCCAGGGGCCAAATGGCTTACTTCTGCACCTAGTTCTTATGATAAAGATAATAATCCTAATCAAATAGCTCAATAATGCTGCGAGTTCACACGAGATAGTTTTCTCAGTGCAATATGCAACAGAAAGATGATGATAAGGTGATGATAGAATTTTTTATTTTTACATTGCATTTGAGAAAATTATGACTGAAGAACATAGTGACATATTTTTGGAAGTCTGAATGTTGATTTTGAAGAAATCTGAGCAATTTCAAAGGTTGCTCCCTGTATGTTTTGTTTAGATACACAGTGGGCAGAATTTTCCACAGTGGGCTTAGGTTCTGTGGCTGGAGTGGGAAATCGGGGTGACTTGCATCTTGGAATGGGGCAGGAAAGTACATCGAATCATGCACCGCTCTCCTTATTAATTATGCAGCCACGTGTTTTATGCCAAGTCTCAAGGAGGGGCAGACAGGAAATCACCTGCCCGACCGTCATGTTTAGATGCCATCCTTAAAAGCACCTAGATAGCCATTCATTCACTATGTCAGGACTTTAGGAGTCAGAAAATGTCTTTGAGAAGACAGCAAGCTCCAGCCCTACACTTCAGTGATACCTCCTTGGAGATTCTCCTCCAGGCCACTGAAGAACGGTAAGATGGGCTTTTTCCCGTGGAATGATAGCAGGAGACCCCCTTGTCTCAGCATGGTCAACTGGTAGGATGGGCAGCTCCTGTGGCATCCAGAAGAAGATGCTGCTCATACAAGTGACTCCAAATTCATGCCAACACTCATTTTGTGATTTTGTCTTGGGACAAGGGCATCATTGGCAGGGCATTTGTGTTGCCCATCCTTAGATGTCCTTGAGAAAGTGATGAGGTGCTGCTTTCTTGCACTGCTGCAATCCAAGTGGGGCACTGATTGGGGGCAAGATTGGGATTCTCTACCCAACCACAGTAAAAGGAGTAACCATGGGGTGTGGAGTAGAGGGCAACTTGCAGGTGGTACAGTTCCCATGTGCCTGCTGCCCTTGTCTTTCTGGCTGGTAGACTTTGTGGGTTTGGAAGATGCTGTTGAAGCAGCCTTGGAGACTAGCTCCAGTGCATTTTGTAGATGTACACTCTGTTGCTACATGCATTGCCTGTGGAAGGAGTGAACGTTGTGGATTGGATGCCAATCAAGCAGGCTACTTTGTCCTGAATGGTGTCCAGTTTCTGGAATATTATTGGAGCTGCACTCACTCAGGCCAGTGGAGAATATTCCTTGACTTATGCCTTATACATTTTGGTCTGGTTTTGGGGAGTTAGGAGTTCAGTCATTCACCAGAAATTGAATAGTCAACTCTTTCACTAACTTGTTCACACTCCTCCTCTGTGTGTTTAAGCAGAAGAGGGTATCCCACAATAAGATAGAGAGAGAGAAGTTGGGAGGTGGGTTGCCTGAGCTCAGGCCCCTCACTCAGTTTGAGCAGCAGGCTGCCGAGGTGGAATGGGGAGAATCAAGGCTGATAGTGCAGTCAGCCTTTCCCGAGAATCTAGCAAGAAGCAGGCATTATTCCTTGGAAAACCAACATGATTGTAATGTTTGAGCCAACCACTCATTCTCTCTTCTCTTTTCCATTTTAGGTACAAACAGGAAGAGTGGGAAGCCAGTCTACACTCCAGAAATAAGCCCTAGTCCCTAGGAGACCTCAGAAAGAGGACAAGAGACTTCACACCTGTACTGCCATCACCAAATCAGAGACACACACCTCGGTGAGTCACATATCTAACCTCGTGCTCAGTCTGGTGATCACCTCTCAGACGAGTGCTCACAGCAGGAGGAGGCAGTAACAGCTAAGGTTTTTAGCACTCAGGATTGCTGGAAAAAAAGAAAACTGCTAAGTCAGAGTCAGGTGACAAGCGTCCAGAAGTAGCCATAGAAAGTATGCTGGAGGATCAGAGGGAAGTGTGGGATTGTCAGTCAGAAGTATCAGAGACCCTCAGAATGACACAAGAGATGGAGGAGTCCAACTGCATGCTCCCTGATGTCACGGCTCCAGGACACGAGCGCATGGAAGTCTCCATGGAGAGGATGGCAGACACCACAGAGACCCAAGTCCAGCAGTTTCTGCCAGGTATATGCTCAGACCTGCACACCATCGTTTTAACCATGGTTGCATTCCAGCAGTGGCTAGGTGACAGTGAGGGGGGGGCAGGAGACATCTTGGCCACTTTCCAGGTGCCCCTTCTCTTCAAGGAGTCAGGGAGTGGCCTTTGCCACCCAAAGGGAAGAGGAGCTCTATTTCCTTCGGCTCCAATCACACAATTGCTGTGGTGACAAGGTGTTCAGTAGGAGGTGAACAATTAAACATTGGAGATTATGCACAGGGATGTAGTTGCTATCTTGTTTTGAGTAAAAACCGGGGACAGAATTTTCCCACCCCACTTGCCACAGGGGGAGGGGGGCACGCAAAGATCTGTTGACCTTGTGTACGATTTTCCAGTCGTGGGTTGAGTGCAGCCAGAAAATCCTGCCCTGAGTATCAGCCTTTGATAGATAGCTTTGGTCAGCAGGGGAAAACCAAGGGAGTGGTATAGCTGTCAGTGCAGAGCTGTACTTGTCCAGTACCAAATTGGAAAGTAAAGGGCTGTCCTCCGCAGTGACGTAACTAATACTTTCCTTATGTTAGAAATACAATCCAGGGCTGCTTAGAAAGTATCAAGATGACAGACATTTTGTTCTGTTTTTAACCTGTCAAAAATCAGATCTTGTGTGTAAGCACCTTGCATTTGTGACCTCAACACTAACTGAGGTGTGTTAATATAGTGGACATGATATGTGTGCATCTCTGGAAGTGCTTTTCAGTGAGCAAGCAATGGGAAATTTCAGAGGGGCGAATTAAATGAGTCATGCCTTGGTGACAAGTTGTGGGCTAATTAGGAATGATGATATGCTGGTTGTTGAACTTTTATGCTGGCATCACATTTCTTTTTCCTCACTGTGCTATTTAGCTTCAATCCCACAGATATATAGAAAAACTCTTGGTGATAATATCATATAATTGACAGTCTTTCAGGTCACAGAATGTATTATAATACCAAATGTTTGAACCTCCAGGCTCTAAGACACAGCTAATGCTACCCTATATCCCAAAAAGATAACAGTATTGTATAAGATTGACATTTTGTATTTATAGTGTACTTTAATGTAATAAAATGTACAAAAGTGCTTTATCAGAGCTTCATGAAGCAAAATTTGTCACTAAGACATGAAAGGAGATATTAGAGCAGATGACCAATAGCTTTGTCAAAGAGCTAAATTTTAAGGAGCTTCTTAATAGAGGAAAGAGGCAGCGAGATGTTGGGAGAGAATTCCACAGCTTAAGATCTAGGGAGCTGAATGCACAGCCACCAGTGTTCGAATTAAAACCAATAGGTTCTTGGAGGATTGTACTACTGCAGGAGATTATGGAGATGGGCAGAGAAAGGCCACAGTGGATTTGAAAACAAGGATGAGAATTTTAATATCGAGGCAGTCCTTAATTGGGTGACGGGTGAATGGGATTGGATGCAAGTTATGGGCAGCAGAGTGTAGATGAATGATACAAGATGATGCCAGCCAGAGGTGCATAGGAACAGTCAAGACAAAAGGTAACAAAGGCACAGATGAGCAATTCAGTAGCTGAGCTGTGGCAGAGGTAGAATCAGGCAATGTTATAGCAGTGGAAATAGACTGCCCTAGTGACAGCACAGCAGTGTGGTCAGAAACTTACCACTCAATCAATGTTAACACCAAGGTTCTGACCCATCTGGTTCAGTATCAGACAGTTATCACAGGAGAAAGGTGACATTGGTGTCTCAAACATTTTACAGCAGGGTTACAAATTAAAAAACCCAAAGATTCCAATTTGTGTTTGGTTTTATCATAGTAATATTCAGAATTTTAAGGGAATATATTTTCCAGTTTTAGTGCACAACGGCCACTGAGCCACTTTGTGCTGTCAGCAAACAACTGCTTGGTCGGGCATACAAAGGTTTTTCAATCACGTTTAATATTTTACTCTAATGTTCATCGGCTAGGCTCTGCCATTTGGACATCAACTCAATTGTACAGAAGGAAACCGTATGGCACATTGTTTCTGTATTTGAGATAACCAATTAGTCCCATTCCCAAAATCTTTCACCATAACCCTGCAAGAGCATCTAACTTACTATAATTTTACTGAATCTCAAGTAGCAATTAATACTTCATGAACCAGAAATCCAGCTAGTGCCTTAACACTGTTGCAAGGCATCTAATGGCATCTGCCGTTAGTTTGATTTGCCCCTGCAAATAAAGGCAAAATGATCTTTTGCATGGCACGTTAATAGAAATGTGAATTGATAACAGTGCAGCAAGGGAAGCCAAGCACCTGGGACCTGAGTAAACACAGGCAGCACTGGTATGTCTCCTTAACCATTTAGATTGGAGGAATAGGGAATTAAGAGCATGTGGACGGAGAAGGCAGTGAATGTTACAGTGGTGGAATTCAATGCCACATCAGGTGGAGAGAGATAAATAAAGAAAGAGAGGGAAAGAAACAGAGGCAAAGGAGAAAAGAGACAGAAAGGAAAGTAAAATAAAAAAGTACTATTTTTGTACAGGATGATGTGGCACAGTGGTTAGCACTGTTGTCCCACAGCACCAGGGTTTGATTCCCAGCTTGAGTCATTGTATGTGCAGAGTCTGCACATTCACCATGTCTGCGAGCATTGCCTCTGTGCTCAAATTTCCTCCCGCAGTCTGAAAGATGTGTTGGCCATGCCAAATTCTTCCTCACTGTACCTGAACAGGTACTAGAGTGTGGTGACTAGGGGATTTTCACAGTAACTTCATTGCAGTGTTAATGTAAGCCTACTTATGACAATAATTAAGCTTTAAAACTTGAATTTAAAATAGTTACATTTTGTCAGTGTCAGGAAAGATTGATTGGCTGGAATTAATCCTTATCACAATATTGTAAGTGTACTTTGAATTGACTTGATTTATCTTTCTGTAAGTTCACCTCATGTCTTCCATACAATTAAAGCAGTTTCTCATCATTCAATGCAATTGGATAGTGCAGCAGACAACAGCATCTGTTTTCAGAAAAACAACTATGGACCAGTGTAACTTTGTACATTTATGTTTGACCATTTATTCCTCACCTGAAGTTTCTGTAATATTTGTGCATTAACAGGAAGCATTATTAGTCTCACTTCAACAGCAAAACATGCCCCATTAAGAAGTGGATCCCTTACCTGTTTTGTCCAATTGCCAGTGTGCTATTACAGCTTTCCTCAATCTGCACCATATTGTTAGAGTCACAGGCCAGAAGTCTACCACCTCGTCCACCACGGATTCAGTACAGGAGAGAGTCCAACAACTGAAATCTTTAACTTTGGGCAGGAATTTCTGGTCTCGTCCAAGCAAGGCCAAAAAATCCCCCCCATTGAGATATGCAGCATGGAAACAGGCCCTTCAGCCCAACTCATCCATACCAACCAGGGCTCCTAAACTGAACTAGTCCCATTTGCCTACACCATATCCCTCTAAACATTTCCCATCCATGTACTTGTCCAAGTTTCTTTTAAATGTTTAATTTTACCTGTCTCTAGTACCTCCTCTGGCAGCTCATTCCATACATGCACCTACATCTGTAATGATAAAGTTGTCTCTCTGGTTCATTTTAAATCTTTCCTCTCTCACCCTAAACTTGTACCCTCTCATTTTGGACTCCCCTATCCATGGGGAAAAGACCTTGGTATTCAGTTTATCTACATTGCTACCACTACAGAAATCTCTCCCCATTTTCCCCTTCAGTGGCTTGACAGCACCAGTAATGGACCAATACATTGGAATTAAACTTACCAAGCAAGTGTACTTCAAACTATATGTCACTAGTTATAGTAATTTTATTATTAGCAGTTTTGCAACCATTCACATTACTTCAGCTGAATTCATTCACAAATTGTTAACATCAACATTAAATTATAATTCTTCACCAGCCATACCAGAGGAAAAAAAATCAAGCAGGAAACTATTATTCTAGAAGGAACTCTTCAAATGTAGACAATAAAAATGTAACAAAACTTACTTCAACTTATAAATCAAAGAAAAGGTTTGCCAATGCAACTTCATTATACTAAACTTGAGGCCTTTCCCCCAGCCATTCCTAATTCCCCACAATTCCCAATGTATTCTAATTTATACTGAATTATCTGGTCAGCTGATCATCATCACATCATTTCTGTCATTGGTTAATGGGTCAGCTGACCCTGACAGCTTGTTACCATTGGTCACATTACAACAGATCCAATGTTATCACTGCTTACATCCTAACAAAATCCCTATTTTAAAAATATCAATATTTATGTGCAACAAGAACAACTTGCATCCAAATAGCACTGCTAACGGAGGAAGACATCCAAAACACTTCATAGAAGTATATAAAAAATGATTGCAGAGCCAAAGGGGGATATGTTACAAATCATAACCAAGAGCTTGATCTCACAAAGATGGATTTCAAGAAGGTTCTTAAAGGAAGGTGCTATGTAATGAGGCGGGTAGAATTAGGGACCTTGTGGTGAAGGATCCTCTTGGGGAGAGTGATCATTGCATGGTGGAGTTTCTGTTGCAGATGGAGGAGGAGAAAGTGGGTTCCCGGACACGCGTCCTTTGTTTGAATAGAGGGGAGTATGGTAGGATGAGAGAAGAATTGGCGAATGTGGACTGGGGGAGTGCGTTGGAAGGTAGGTCTGCTGAGGAGCAGTGGAGGATCTTTAAGGAGATCTTTCTTGGTGCTCAGCAGAAATTTATTCCGATGGTCAAAAAGGACAGTAGGAGGAGAGGTAATAAGCCGTGGATAACGAAGGAGGTGAAGGAAAGTGTTAAATTAAAAGCAGAGGAATTTCGAGTAGCTAAGAGCAGTGGGCGAGAAGAGGATTGGGAAAGGTTTAAATGTCAACAAAGATTGACAAAGAAGTTGATAAAGGAGGGTAGGAGAAGCTATGAAGCTGGGCTAGCACTTAATATAAAAAAGGATAGCAAGAGTTTTTATAAATATATAAAAAGGAAGAGGCTGGCTAGGGTGAACGTTGGTCCTTTAGAGGATGAGAAAGGGGAGCTAGTGGTAGGGGATGGGGATATGGCTAAGGTCTTGAATAACTTTTTTGTTTCTGTCTTCACGGAGGAGGACGTGAATAATTTGCCGGGTGTTAGCGATGGAAAGGTGGTAGGACTGGAGGGTCTTAATGACATTACTGTTACTAGAGAGGTGGAGCTCGACAGACTGGAGGGGCTGATTGTGGACAAGTCCCCAGGACCGGATGGAATGCATCCGAGGGTTCTGAAAGAAATGGCGGAGGTTATAGTGGATGCCTTGGTGGTTATTTTCCAGACGTCGCTGGATTCCGGGGAAGTGCCGGAAGATTGGAAAACGGCTAATGTTACGCCGTTGTTTAAGAAGGGTGCCAGGCAAAAGGCGGGGAATTATAGGCCGGTTAGTTTAACGTCTGTGGTAGGTAAAATGTTAGAATCCGTCATTAAGGAGGAAATTGCGAGGCATCTTGAAGGGAATTGCTTGATAGGGCAGACGCAACACGGTTTCATTAAAGGGAAGTCGTGTCTGACAAATTTACTGGAGTTCTATGAGGATGTGTCTAGGGCAGTGGATAGAGGAGAGCCGGTGGATGTGGTCTTTTTGGATTTTCAGAAGGCGTTTGACAAGGTACCTCACAAGAGGTTATTGCAGAAGGTCAGGGGACATGGAGTTGGGGGTAGGGTGTTAGCGTGGATAGAGGATTGGTTGTCAAATAGGAGGCAGAGAGTGGGGGTCAATGGGTGCTATTCGGATTGGCGGTTGGTGACTAGTGGGGTGCCCCAGGGGTCGGTGCTGGGGCCTCAGCTATTTACCATTTATATAGATGATCTGGAGGAGGGAACCGAGTGCAGAGTGTCGAAATTTGCTGATGACACCAAGATTGGGGGAAAGGCAAATTGTGCGGAGGGTGTGGAGAGTCTGCAGAAGGATCTAGATAGGCTGGGCGAATGGGCCAGGAAATGGCAAATGGAATTTAATGTTGGCAAGTGTGAGGTGGTCCACTTTGGTAGGAAGAATGGTAGGAAGGACTATTACTTACGTGGCGAAAAACTGCAGCAGGCGACAGTGCAGAGGGACCTGGGGGTCCTTGTGCATGAGTCGCAAAAACCCAGCTTGCAGGTGCAGCAGGTGGTCAGGAAGGCGAATGGGATGCTGGCCTTCATAGCGAGGGGGATTGAATATAAAAGTAGGGAGGTCTTGCTGCAGCCGTATAGGGCATTGGTGAGGCCGCAGCTGGAGTACTGTGTGCAGTTTTGGGCGCCGCACCTGCGCAAGGATATTTTGGCCCTGGAGGGAGTGCAGAGGAGGTTTACTAGGCTGATACCGGAGTTGAGGGGATTGAGCTATGAGGAGAGGCTGAATAAACTAGGCTTGTACTCGTTAGAGTTTAGAAGAATGAGGGGAGATCTCATTGAGACGTATAAGATGATGAATGGGATGGATAGGATAGAGGTGGAGAGACTCTTCCCGCTCAAAAAAGACAGTAGGACTAGGGGGCACAGCCTCAAGCTAAAGGGGAGGCGGTTTAGAACGGAGTTGAGGAGGAACTTCTTCACTCAAAGGGTGGTGAATCTCTGGAATTCTCTGCCCGTTGAAGTGGTGGAGGCTGCCTCGCTAAATATTTTTAAGAAGCGGGTTGATGGGTTCTTGATAAGAGAGGGGATTAAGGGTTATGGGGAGAGGGCGGGAAAGTGGAACTGAGCCACGTCAGATCAGCCATGATCTTATTGAATGGCAGGGCAGGCTCGAAGGGCTAGATGGCCTACTCCTGCTCCTATTTCTTATGTTCTTATGTTCTTATGTTCTAAGGTACTTAGGAAGCACATTCCAGAGTGTGGACCTCATAGACTACGGACACAGCAGGCAATCCAGGAGAGAAGGGAAGGTGGGTATCCCAATGGATCAAAGGCAGGGGATTGGTGAAGTTGGAGAAGGTTGGGATTAAGGCCTGAAGGAGTTTACAGGATAGAGAGGGGTGAGGTCATGAAGAGATTTAAATACAAAGGTCACAGTTTTAAATTTAAGTTGCTTGTAAATGATGAGCCAATGTAGATAAGCCTGGACAGGAGCAATGTGACTGGAACTTAGTGCAGGACAGGCCGCAGGCAGCAGTGTTCTGATGGAGCTGAGGTTTACAGAAGATAAGAGCATTGGTACAGTCGTGTTTTGAGCTAACAATGAAATGGGTGAGAGTTTCCACACAAATGCCTGAGGTAGGTACAATGTTACAGGCAATGGAAGTAGGTGGTCTATATGATGGAGTGGTTGTGAGATTGGAAGCTCAGCCAAGGATCGATACAAATATTACAGCTGTGAACATTCTGGTACAGTCTTAGACAGTATTTATTACATTTGTGAGTGTTATTGTGATAAGGTTTTTCAATGTAAAAATGTCATGTTATGTTAGATGCTAAAAGAATATACTGAAAGTTTAAGGTAGAAATAATAGGTTGAAATGGCATTCTGCTGTAGGTCCCGTCCATTGAGTGTCAACGTGAAACAACTGCAAGTCTCATGAGCTTCCATTAACCCTGTTGGTATAGGGAAGTGAATGTAGTTTACATACAAATTTAAACTCTGTTTTAGTATCTAGCCCTTTACCATTCCCTGAAATTCTGCCCTATTCCTTTTGGTGATCATTCCTTACAATCCTTTTTACTGACCTCAGCCTTCTCAGTATTGTTGCTTTCATCCCCATTTGATCCCTTAGATGTAGGGCTGACTTATCTTACTGGCAGACCTCTCCTGGAAAACATTCTTTTTTCATTTATTCATGGGATGTGGGCATCGCTGGCTGGGCCAGCATTTATTGCCCATTCTTGAGGACATTGAGTCAACCACATCACTGTGGATCTTGAGTCACATGTAGACCAGACCAGGTAAGGATGGCAGATTTCTTTTCTCTAAAGGGCAATAGTGAACCAGATGGGTTTTTAAGACAATCGTCAATGAGAAGGCTAGAGAAGGAACAGTCCCTCAGCTTTGCTAGAAGAAAAGCCATTAAAATGGAGTAACCATTAAGAGAACAAGTGAAGAAATCTGAAAAGCAGCTAGTTAAGGAAACTAGAGAAAGGTAGTGAAGTTTCCAAGAAGTCTGAGGACAAAGGTAGTAGAACAGAGAACTGTTCAGAATCATAGACTCCCTCCAATACAGAAGGAGCTCATTTGGCCCATTGAGTCTATACTAACCACAATCTCACCGAGGGCCTATTCCTGGAACACCATGCATTTACCCTACTAATCCCCCTGACACTAAGGGTCAATTTAGCATAGCTTAACCTGCACAGTGTGGAAGGATGCCCGGGCACCGGAGGAAACCCACACAGACATCGCGAGGCTATGCAAACTCCACACAGACAGTGACTCAGAGACTAAAATCGAATCTTGGTCCCTGGCGCTGTGAGGCTCTTTATCACCATGCTGCCCCCTTTAGTTCAGTAAAGATGGACCGAGATGAGGAGAAGACTGAAGAGCCAGAAAGTTATCAGAAGTGATTTTCAGGTTTGCGGGATTTTACTGTGAAAAGTGAATTGAAATAACTATGGAAATTGGTGGCTGGATCTTGCAGCTTGTGTGAAAGCGGTTAAGACAAAGAAAACCTAAAAGGAGGTAAAATTCTGGATCGGATTCACTGCTAAACATGGAATGGAAGCTTTGCTTAAAAATGTCAATTGCAAAACCTGGTCTGGATTTTGGGATGCAAACCGATAAGGGAAAGAATAGTTATGAGAGAAGATTTTAAAGTGTGTTTTTGGGAATGGAGGTTGGGAACTCTCATGAGATAATCATCTGAGGAGACATCCACAAATATTCACTTGAGGTTCAGAGTGAAGAGTGTTTTTGTCTACAGTCATCTTGTGTGCTTAAAAGGGACTTTGTGTTAATGAGACCATTGTAGATTAAGATATATGTTGTAATCCACGCTAATCCTAAAACCTTTGTATGATTGTTAAAATGAGGGAGTAAAGGAATATTGTATCACAATAGAATTTTCTCGTGTTTAGTGAATGTTTTTTCTTGTTGTTAAAACTAATTAACAGTCCTGTGACTCTGTTCCTCCAAATTGTATTCAAAAATAGTTCTGGCCCTTTGAGCCAGAGTTCCATTCTGAGATCTTCCTGTCCTGTTATATCACCAACTAAAGTCATAACATTTTATCATTATTCTACCACTCCATCTGCTTTATCGGTGCCCTTCTCACCAGAGCCTTTTCTCTCTCCCTATTTCATTTTTAACTCTTGATCATTCTTGCTCCAAACTCCCCATTGGCTCCATCCCCTTCCACTTCTTTTGTGATCTTCCCTCATCCTCCTCTTCCCCTTTCTGCATTCCCGCGTCCTACACTTTCCCTTTCTCCAATTATCCACCCACTCACCTTTGAGAATTCTGTTCACTCCTGCTTCTGACTCCCCATGGGCAACACCATAGCAGGCAGACCAACACTCATGCACAAGAACTTGCATTCAATACTTATCCAGCAGAAATCAGAGGTCAGCTATGCCAAGTATATTTCTTGATTGCACTTGATTGACTCCAATGCCATTGACAGTACACAGACAAATCATAACTGGAGACATTGGAAATATACTAAATGAGAAAAAGCAGAAATGCAAAGTACTAATCAAGAAGCAGAATGGAAGCATAAAAACTTGTCCTCAATAAGAAGCAAGCAAACATTAATTCATAGAATTATATAATCCACCAGAGTGCCGAAGGAGGCTATTCAGCCCATCAAATCCGCACCAACTCTCTGACGGAGCATTCTACCCAGGCCCACTCCCTGCTCTATCCCTGTAACCCAAACATTTATCCTGCCAATCGCCCTATCCACACACCATGGACTGTGGGAGGAAACTGGAGTACCCGGAGAAAACACACGCAGGCACGGGGAGAATGTGCAGATTCCACACAGGCAGTGATCCAAAGTTGGAATTGAACCTGAGTTCCGAGCACTGTGAGGCAGCTGTGCTAACCACTCTGCCACTGTGCTGCCCTCATATTCATTCTGATAAGATTACAATTTGCATTGATAAGATTACAATTTCAGGAATTTGATGAAGCCTGCCTCTTTTCCCTTCGTCCAAATACATTCCTATCATCGGCTAGGGGGTCTTGAACTCTGGACAGCTCACAGCTACACTTCTATTTCCAATCTCTTTTGTTTGGAAAAGCTTTATCAGAGGGCAGCCCAGTACCAGGATGCTCCGGGCAGGAAATTTCAGCCTTCAGGACATGGAAAGGACTGGATCATAGAATCATAGAACGCCTACATTGCAGAAGGAGACCATTCAGCCCATCAAATCTGCTCTTTGTCTCTCAGACAAAGTACCTTACAAAGGCCCTCTCTCCGACCCTAACCCCATAGTCTACACACTTACCAAGGCTAATCCACCTAAGCTACACATCTCGGGACACTAATGGGCAATTTAGTATGCAAACCACCTAACCTGCCCACCTTTGGACTACGAGGGGAAACTGGAGAAAATCCATGCAGCCATAGGTGAACGTGCAAACTCCACACAGTCACCCAAGACCAGAATTGAACCTGGGTCCCTGGCATTATGAGGCAGTAGTGCTAACCACTGTGCCACCGTGCACAGATCATTTTGGGCAGAGCATCAAGCATCGGAGTGGAGGTTGGGTCTGGTGAAGCCGTCTTTGAAACGATTTGACCCTCTGATGTGCACCGTCTAATCGCACTCTCTGAGACATGAGATAGCCTTGCTTGCAATTGCATGTGTGTGGACTTCAGATATGACGCCTGTGCCAATGCTGGCTGTCTGGGTTCACATGCCAAGGTGTACTTGCAAGCTCTTCCGATAACTCAGTGGGTTTACCTCGAGAAATGTTAATGACAACAAGAAAGAACTTGCGCTCTTTTGGTGCCTTTCACATCTTCAGGATGTCATGGCTGAGAAATTTATTTTCTCTGAAGAGCAATCACTGCTTTGGCATGGTGGGAAAGAAACAGAATAAGTTTAGTTGTTATTTGATTGAGTTACTGAGTTTTTCCAGTGATGCTTTATTCATCATCTTCACTGGGAAAGGAAAGGGAATTAGAACACTGTTATCTGAGAGGTAACCCCATTATGCAAACCCTAAATATGGTAAAGAGAAGTAACTAAACTGCGAGCATTGCAAATGTCGTTAATGCAGCATGTTTTAATGTTCATGCTTCATTGAGATAACGCCAAGGACTATTTCAATCCTTTTTATCTCCATGACAGACAAACATTGAAGCAATAATGCAAAATCAACAAATTGTCGATGTAAACATGAGCATCGGCACATCAATGTCAGAACGCCTGCTAGAATCAACAGGGAGAGTGAACATTAACACAGAGCTCCTTCTTCTGAAACATCATGGTGATCCATATACAGCCACTGAGAGCGCCAACACTTTACCCATTGTGCATTGTTGTTGACTGCACTGATTATCAAGTCAAATTTCAGAGAAATATAAAACAAAGATTTGAATTTATATAACACCTTTTCTTACCATCGACTGTCTTAAAGCGCTTTTTAACCAATGAAAAAGACTTTGAAGTGAGTTTATTTGATTTATCATTGTCACATGTATGGATATACAGTGAAAAATTTTGTTTCTTGCATGCTACACAGGCAAAGCATACTGTTCATGGAATAAATAGGGGAGAAAGAAAGAAGAGGGTGCAGAATTTAATGTTACAGTCATAGCTGGGGTGTAGAGAAAGATCAACTTACTGTAAGGTATGTCCATGCAAAAGTCTGGTGGCAACTGCGAAGAAGCTGCTCTTGAGTTGGTTGGTACGTGATTTCAGACTTTTGTATCTTTTTCTAGATGGAAGAAGGTGAAAGAGAGTATGTCCGGGGTGCGTGTAGCCTTAATTATGCTGGCTGCTTTTCCGAGGCAGTGGGAAGCCTAGACGAAGTCAATGGATGGGAGGCTAGTTTGCATGATGGATTGGGCTACGTGCACAACCCTTTGTAGTTTTTTGCAGTCTTAGTCAGAGGAGAAGCCATATCAAGCTGCGATACATTCAGAAAGAACATTTTCTATGGTGCATTTGTAAAAATTGGTGAGAGTTGGAGCAGACATGCCAAATATCCATAGATACTCCTGAGAAAGTAGAGGTGTTGGTGGGCTTTCTTAACTTATCATCAGCATGGAAGGACCAGGACAGGTTGTTAGTGATTTGCCCACCTAGAAACCCGAAGCTCTTGACCATTTGCACTTCATCCCCCTTGATGTATTCAGGGGCATGTTCTCCATTGCACTTCCTGAAGTCGATGACTATTTCCAGTGTGGTCACTGTTATGATGTGGGAAACACAGCTGCCAATTGCACACAAAAAGCAAAGTGATAATGGCCAGATAATTTGTTTTTCTGATGTTGATTGAGGGATAATTATTGCCCAGGACACAGGGCAAAATTTCCCTGCTCATCTTCAAAATAGTGGCATGGAATTTATTTCCACCTGCGAGGGTTTAGCATTTCATCCAAAAATGAATCGTTCCTCCTTACTATTAATCCAAGCTACATAGAGTTTTAGTTAGGCCGCATCTGGAATATTGCATATAGTGCTGGTCGCCACACTACCACAAGGATGTGGAGACTTTGAAGAGGGTACAGAAGAGGTTCACCAGGATGCTGCCTGGTTTGGAGGGTATTTGCTATGAGGAGGGATTGGACAAACTTTGTTTTATTTTCACTTGAACGTCAGAGACTGAGGGGTGACCTGATAGAGGTTTACAAAATTATGAGAGGCATGGATAGGCTGAGTCTTCTTCCTAAGATAGAAATGTCAATTATTAGGGAACCACAGGTTTAATATAAAATGGGGAAAGATTAAAGGAGATGTGAGAGGCAAGTTTTTTTTTACATAAAGGGTGCCTGGAATGCACTGCCAGAGGAGGAAGTACAAGCAGCTACAATAACAACATTAAGGAGACACCTTGACAGATACAGGAATAGGCACAGAACAGAGAGATACGGCAAAAAGTCTTTAGCTTCAAATGGTGTCATGTGTCGGCACAAGCTTGGTGGGCCAAATGGCCTGTTCCTGTGCTGTATTGTTCTTTATTCTTCTTTGTTCCATGTATTTTGCTGCTTCTGGTTCAGCAGTAAATTATGCTTGGAAGTGACATTAAGGAACCAATAAGGAATTCAGCGTTGTGAGATGAAACACGGGTGACGACAATGTCTCAGGTAGGAAGGAAGCAGTCCTGACAATAGACAGAAAGGTGACCAAAGACTTTGCAAATTTACTGGGCTCAGTTGGAATTAAAAGTCGGGAAATGGGATGAAGTCAGGGATTAAACTGGAAAGGTTCCTGGCCTTGAAAGGATTGCTTCCGCCCTCCCAAAATTAAGCTAAAGAAAGTCCAGCAATTTATAAAGTCAGGGAGACAATTGAACAGCATGTTAAAAGTGATGATGTCTACGGTGATTATCAGCACACATATAGGAGCTGGACGTGTACCCTGGAAATTGAAACATGGAGTCCAGAGGAAAATGTGTTAGTACAAAAAAACACAGTTAATAAAAAGATGGGCTCAGGAGAAACAGAATTCCCTGGAGTCATCTGTGTTGCATGGATTAATTAGCTTTAACTAGGAAATTTCATTCAGAGAGACTGTAAGTATAGGAAATAATAACATCACATCGGCCTGTATATGGGAAGCTCTTCTGGAATTGTGATTAA
Source organism: Carcharhinus amblyrhynchos (assembly GCF_965287045.1). Taxonomy (NCBI): domain Eukaryota; kingdom Metazoa; phylum Chordata; class Chondrichthyes; order Carcharhiniformes; family Carcharhinidae; genus Carcharhinus; species Carcharhinus amblyrhynchos. The sequence continues at coordinate 26,749,111 of NC_137344.1, forward strand.
GGCACATTAGAGAGCTCTGTACCCAGCTCTAGGTGAAAGGAAGCAGGAGTGATAATTACACACCACTTTTCCCATTAACTTTTCCCAAGAGTCCCTGCCATATCAAAGAAGTTATTGAGGCACTGTGAAAGGAATTCAACACAGCACCGAACTCTGATGTACCTTCCCAGGAAACACTTGATACTGTGATTAAGTACAAGGTTTTTTAATCTATTTCTGCAACACTGTGATACTCTGTCTTGATGAGCACAAAACCGAGAGAGCGAGCGAGAGGAAGAGAGAGGGAGAATATTTATAGACAACAAATAACCTTGGGAGCAATCCTAACGTGTCACGTTGGACAGATCTCTATGTCCAATTTATATTAAAATCTATTGTTTACAGGGTAGTCTGAAAGTAAAGCTTAAAGCTTGTTCCTGTAACATCGTGAAATACATTGAACAGATACTTAACTTCAAGGTCACTGATAGACAAGAAAATCACATGGTGCCACAGAATGATGCTGAACTTATGCCCTGTCTCAAAGACCAAAAAAAAGGAAAAATCTCTTTGAAATGATCTCACTCAAACTGTAAATCAATATTCTAACAACTTGCTGCAAAAAGTAAAATGGCAGCAGTACTCATTTTGTTCATACTTACTGAAGATCGAAGTAACATGCCTGGTCTTCTGATGACAGCAATAAAAATGCCAGCAGTTGCTTTCTAAAGTGGAGACAATTTTCTCGCTGGCCACCTACCAAGGACATAGTGCCACAGATATAACTTTTCAAATGGCCATCTAAATTCGGTATTAGGTCGGTCTTCTGTTCTTAGATTGTCAATCACAATGTGAATCTTAAAATGAGTAATCTTATATAAAAAAGATGAAGCAATCTGTTCACATTGAGCTGTGTGTGTCACACACTAACCCGTCGTACAGATCATATTGAGTTACACTTGTCATATACTGCCCCGGCAATCCCAATCACTTCGAGCTATGTATTCTGTGCATTGACCTTCTTCGCTCAGGGCACTCAGCAGTACATGTCACACTAATTTGTGATTGGAGTTATTGTAAAGTATCGAAGCGCATTCACATATCAAGTGAAGATTGGAATGAGAACTTCGTTAGTGTCACGTAGACCATTTGCTTAAAAGAGGAATTCTGACAGAGGGAGATCATGAGAAACTTTCCGTAATCCAATTACCTCCTACAGCCCAAGGTGGAAGTCAAAAAGAAAGTGAAAGTCACAAAAAAATTGAGGATGGGACTTTCCATCTGCACTTGTCCAAAGGTCAGAAAATCCTATCCGAGGTCAATGGACCTTTGCATGGTCCGTGCCCTGCCCGCTACAATTGCTGTGGCAGACGGGACAGTAAAATTCTGCCCTGAAAGTTTGCCGGTATTACATAATTCACTGGTGGAGAAAAGTGAGCCGGGGACGTGATCTTGCCTGCTTTTCACCCCACACTCCCACTGCAGTGAGGTCAGAGAATTTGGTGGCCAGCGAGATCTCTGTTCACTGCAGCGGGGTGGGAAAATCCTACTGGGTGAACGCGGATAAGATTCCAGCCAGGGTCTTTGATTGAGACAAATCAAACAATATCACAGTCCCAATCATTAGGTGGAGTTGATAATCAAAATCAAAGTTCAGATTTGACAGTCAGAGATGTTGAGGGAACAGTATCAAGTGAATGGAAGAGAAGGGAGATGCCTAGACAGGTGAAAGAAGTCAAATAGGTTAACTAAAACTATCTAGGAAGGAAGAAGAAAGAAGTTATTCTTTTACTTATCTTGTCAAATGATAATATTTTTCTTGAACACACATTGGTGTTTGGAAAAGACTTTTGTTTTACATGTAAGTTACTACGGAGATATCGGACCAATATGATTGGTTGTAATTATAGTAAAAACAAGTGTACTACCCACCCTTAAATTTTCAGGCATTGTTGGTTTAGCCATGTGTCATATTGTACTCTGGGAATTTACGTACATGTACTGTTTTATATTGTAATGTACAAGATGCATTTTTAAGTAGGGAGGATGTGTCGTTTATAACAATATCTAAGCATTTTGTTATATTGCCCTTTCTTCTGCCCTCTCTGAGCGGAGTGTAAATAAAGTTAGTTCAATAATACCTGCCTGCAGTTGAGCATATGTTGGTCTAACTCAGTGCAGTATGCAACATTTTTAGATACTTCTGAAGACATATGCCACGTATTAAGTTTGATCACTGTACAGGCCCCTTAAATGCATCAGCTTAAATAGACTGCTACGTCCCATTCCATTGCTCTATCGGGTCGTGAAACCTGAAAGTCATTTGCAAATTGGCGACTAGGTCAAAAGACCACCAAACACATTGCTGAATCTTTCAGGAGTCCCCCATATGCTGACAAGTTCCCCACCCCGCACCCAACACCCAAAATATTGCAAATAGTGGGAACATTACCAGCCCAGGGTCACAGAAGCCTAGGGATTAAGCTGATGTTATAAAATATTAATGCAGCTCAAGTGCCGGAGAGAATTGTTAAACTTACAAGTCTGATTTTGTTGTGGCCACACTCATTGTCTTCTATTACTTTCGTAGAATCAGAGAAATTATATTTAAAATATTGGCCCATCATCCTCACAACCACCTCCGTTAGTGCTAACTCTTCAAATGGAGCTATATATATATATATATATATTCAATTCATTCCTCAGCCCATTCCACATTCTTGCTTTCTGACTATTGGTGCAGTTTTCTTCTTATATACCGTTATCATCTCTACATTTACAGTCACTTCTGGTAAAGCATTCCACGTTCGAATAATTTCCTGTGTGGAGAAATTCCTCTTGTGATAACCGCGCGTTTACGTTTTTGATTATTAAACAAAGGAGACAATTTGTTATTATTTAGCTTCTCTATACTTGTCTGATCTTCTGTGTTTTGGCAGAAAGAATTTTGCAGTTTTGAACTATGACCCCTCATTCCCGGTAACATTTGAGTGAGCTCTTGCTGTGACCTCTCTGTGGCTCCTATACCTTTCATGAAATGGGCAGCCCGAACCATAAGCTTTTGATTCACCCCTCTTATTCCCTATTATTTTAGCTTGGTAGTCGTTATTTTTCTCTCCTCCTGCCTCGTTGAAATACTTCAGTATGTTTCTCTAAACTATAAGTGCTATATAGGCTGAATTCGTTGTTGATTACATATCCCCAGTTGTGACTCACATTCCCTCAGGCTCTGCAATGGTTTCCCCTTCTACCTTTCACTGCAAAGTACTTATTAAGCATGTCTCTTATTCCTTTACTCTCACAGATAAAAAACATCGCAACATCCCCAGTCCTTCTCCGTCAATCCTTTTACTTCTAACTGGCTTATAATAGCATTTGATTTTTCTTTTATATCAACGAATAGATTACTTGCACACCACCTTGGAACTGTACTCTTCGCTTTTGTTTTCTTTCTATACCACTTAACTGCTCTCCGTATTATCTATTCTATATATATCATATTTCTCATTTGTAAACTTCAGATTTGCTTTAACCTTTGTTCAGTTTGAACCTCCCACCCCTGCCATTTGACACAACCCTTTTAGGCAGAATCTATTTAACACACACCTGCCCATCCTCATTTTTAAATGTATTTGACTTTGGCACCAATTAACACAGTCCCTTTCATTCCACCGAAATTAAATCATGTCTAATGTAATATGTAATCTTTGTTATCTCTTTCTCTTTATCCAGTTTCAATGTTGCTATTACTTGCTTGCGGACAACCATTCCATGTTATTTGTTACGAACTCATGCGTTAGTGTATTCCCCCCCACCCACCACCCCACCTCCATAACAGAAAACCTCTGTTCTCATCAACTAATCAATCACCCTATACCAATTAAACAGCTTCATATTTGCAGATATATCTTGCACTGTCTTGTCTTAAGCTTTCCTTTCTCCCCAGAGCAAATTCGCCCACTTCCCCAGCTGCCATACTTTTTCTCTTTAGCAGTGAAGTGCCTTCCTCTCAAAACATTTATCCTTCTATGCAGCATGTTGGATCTCTGACTCTTTCTCAAGTTCAGTTACCCCGGCTGAAGTGAGTCCAGTTGCAAAACATTCTTGTCTTCCACATTCGATTTCAGAAATTCCTGCATCATGCAAGCTTTGTCCAGCATTTATTTCCGTAATCCTCCCGTACTGAATGGATACAGATACCATAACACATAAAGGTGTTATGGTATTTGTATCCATTTAGATTTGATTCCTGGCTTGGGTCGCTGTCTGTGTGGAGTTTACACATTCTTCCCGTGTCTGCATGGGTTTCCTCCAGGTGCTCCAGTTTCTTCCCACAGTTGAAAAATGTGCAGGTTAGGTGCATTGGCCAGGTTAAATTCTCCCTCAGTGTACCCAAACAGGTGCCGGAATGTGGCAACTAACTTCATTACAGTGTGAATGTAAACCTACTTGTGACTACTAAATAAACTTTAAGTAACTTCAAATCAACAATACTCCTGTGCTAAGTTCAATGGGAAGAATTTTAATATTCTTAATTGATGGTGCTGCTTAATTGTTATTTGGCATGACTGAGTGTAAGTTATAAGTTTAGTGGTAAAACGTACTTATCAATGCAACTGTTATCAGTCACACAAGTGTCTTTTGCACTTATGCTCTTTGACTGTAATTCATTTAATTTCAAACATTATTAAAAATGTATGGCTGACAAAGTAAGCATATTATAGCGGGCTGTACAACACTGTAGTGTTTTATTTTGGTTACATTGACAAAGATATTATAAATCCTGGAACGTAAAATAAAAATGACAGAAGGGCTACCTGGCCAGTTCACACAATCACAAAAGTGTTACAGCACAGCAGGCAGCCATTCAGCCCATTGCGTCTGGGTGAAGGCTTGTTATAAAGTTCAGTGAGTGAATTGGAAGCGACTTAAACAAGACAGATTTTCAATTAGACTGTGTGTGTGTGTGTGTGTGTGTGTGTGTGGGTGGTGGAGAGGTTAAGTTTAAGTATTAGTGTCACAGTAGGCTGACATTAACAGAGCAATGAAGTTGCTGTGAAAGTCCCTTGGTTGCCACACTCCTGTGTCTGTTTTTTTATTATTCATTCGTGGGATGTGGGTGTCACTGGCTGGCCAGTATTTATTGCTCATCCCTAGTTGTTCTTGCGGGGCAGTTGAGAGTCAACCCCTCACATTGCTGTGACTCTGGAGTCACATGTAGGCCTGGGTAAGAATGGCAGATTTCCTTCCCCAAAAGATATTATTGAACCAGATGGATTTTTCTGACAATCGACAATAGCTTCACTTCAGTAGATTCTTACTTCCAGATATATTTTATTGGATTCAAATTTCACCATCTGCCGTGACGGGATTCAAACCCAGATCCCCGGAACATGAGCAGAGTTTCTGGATTAATAGCCTATCGATAATACCACTGGCCCATTGCCTCTCCTCGGGTACACTGAGGGAGAATTTAGCACGGCCAATCCCCCTAACCAGCATGTCTTTTGGACTGTGGGAGAAAACCAGAGCACCCGGAGGAAACCCACGCAGACACGGGGAGAATGTGCAAACTCCACACAGACAGTGACCCAAGCCGGGAATGGAACCTGGGTCCCAGGCGCTGTAAGGTAACAGTGCTAACCACTGTGCTATCATGCCACTCTGGTGATGTAGGGGGATGGGGAGGGGTGGAGGAGGGGTCTGACATTACCTGAACAACTAGAACATTTAAAAAATCAGGCATCTTTTGTTATGCAAGTTATTTCTCAGGGTTTTCTTGCCGAACGAAAACCCTTGATTCTACAGATATTCAGAGCAGTGCTCATAATTCCACATACACTATGCAAGCTGTCTGTGTTTGTTACCAGTACACTTTGTGACTGATTGGCAATGATATATACGGTGACAACCACTCGCAGTGTTGTTGCCATGAAAATCGCAGCCAAGAGAACATTGGGAAATGTATTTTAACACTTAAACAGTGAATATAAAATGGTTATGCTCCCTTTTTTTAAAAAAAAAATTTCCTTCATTGTCTTTCTCTCTTCTGTCGTAGCTGTCACACGATAGCTTAAAAATTAGAGTTAGCAGTAAAGGTGATGGGGGGGATTCTGCCTGTTTGACCAATGTGTCTGGACTAAAATCCAATACATAGCAGCACACTAAACAAAGCAAGGTTTCACATGCCTAGGCTTCTGCTATTCCAGAGGGTTCCAGGGTTGGCAAATCTTTCATAACAGGATAGTGTGCCTCTAAAGACTGTCAATGATATATTTCCATTCATCATAACAGCAACTTTCCCCATGAATATTTCAATTTTTGTCACAATGCATACTTAATATGTACCAAAAAGAAAACTGACAAAAGGAAATTTTATTCCTCCGTAGTCTGTAGTGTAACTTTAAATGAAACCAGATTTTTTTTTAAAACTTCATTGTATTTTTCAGCCTCCAGTCATGAGTAGGAAAGCTGTGCTAATTAAAAAAAGAGGTCACTGGTGCAACTAGAATACTGATTTTCAGAAAGATGAAAGCCTGTGGGAAAAGACGCCTAATGCAGGTTTAGTTAAATCATTGCTTCCCTAATAGAGATGACAGTGTGAGTCCCTGAGTGAGCCCATTCTCTGCATTAAAATACGCTGGTGAGAATGTGAAAACTCAGCATGTGATCACTGTTCTAAGCTCCAGGGACTTAGCTACCCTGTGCAAATTTCTGATGACGGCTTCAGAAGCTGAGCTATTTCTCTTCCCTCAATCATTTCCAAGTTTAAAAAAAAACAGATGGTTCGAAAATATTCCTATTTTGTTGCCATCTCCTTAAGCCCGGGGTGTTAATGTGCAGTGGTGGATGTTGAGCATGTTTCCATTCAGTTTTATTTACAAATATAATTTTTTTTTCTACAAATCTATATTACAAATCCTCCAATAATGTCGCCTACTTAGGTGATTCGGTATGAACCCCTAAGTAAAGCTCGCATTCTTCAATTTAATGGCACGGTGTCGCACAATCTCTCCAAAAGCAGAAAGCACATTTTTGCACCCAATAAATGCAATTTGTCAAAATAGGCATTTTTCCTTTACGGACTGAATATCACCAGCTCCCTGAGTACTGAAGAATCATTTCTTTTCCATCCTTTTCCGTTAAATCACTGCCAGAATGCCATTAACTCTTTAAATACAGTCGGATGGTATTGCACCAAGGAGATGATTGGCAAATAATGGGCAACAATGCAAGTTCACTCGTAATTTACCCGGATGTTTGGTCCTGAAATATCATTCTCAAATTCAAAAATCCAACAGGAGCTGCAGTAATTGCTATTCTCGGGCTAGGATGTTTTATTGTCAACCTGTCCTGTGGGCCAGATACCATAAAACAGAAATCCATGAGCGGTTATAACTGATTTTGCTACGGATTGTGTGTTTATTTATTCTATAGATTTGGAAAGCTTTCAGCTGGTGACCCAGGATAGCTTTCTGCTGGCCGGGGGAGGGATGCAATATTTTGTATCTATTACAAGGAGAAAATCGCTCACTTACAACTTCTCATGTACGAGTCACAGCACAAGAATGAGTTACATTTGTGATGTAGCAGTCTATGCATTCCATGAAAACTGGGCCTCCAGGCACTAACACAACTGACATTCTTCAGTTGAATTACAGAGCATCATTAACCCTGTAAGTGTTGTCGTGCCATTTGGGCACCTATTATTCAATATAGGGTGCCCCTCATTTCTCAGCTTATCAATACAAGTCATTAAGCCTTCGAGCAGAGTCTGGTCACACATTGAGCCTGTGATTGTAATGACAGTAGACAGTGACAGTACTGTCTGGCATTAGTCAATGTGAAGTCTTGGACAGTGGTTAAGTAACCTGAATACCTGCAGGAAGCCCCAACAACATACAGGCGGGCAATTGCCTGCAGGAGACCAGAGGGTCCCTTGGTGGAGGAAATGCCATCTTTGTGTTCATGTTTTTGGACAAGTAATTGACTACACCAGTGTCTATTCTATTTACTCAATATTTTTCAGCACCGCAAATGCCGATAAACATGGGGTGGAATTTTCCTGTCCTGCCCGCCGCAGGAATTGTAGTGGGCAGGACAAAACCATGCAAAGGTCCATTGACTGTGGGCAGGATTTTCTGCTCTTGGGGCGAGCGTGGCCGTAAAATCCTGCCCATGATTTCCTTCATGAAGAAAAACTTAAATATCAGAATTGCACAAAATGTCAAAATTCAGTACAACTTTTCATAGGCCTCAATAAATCTAAAGAAGGGTTGGATTGTCCGGACTTGCCCGCAGTTGGGATACTCTAGTCTCGCTGCAGAGAATGGAGCTTTGGCCGAGCACCAGATTCTCTGTCCTCGCTGGCAGTGGCCATGGGGCATGAACGGCTGAAGAATTTGTTCTGCAAGAATCATGGAGTAAACTCTATTTCTGCATGCTTGTTCTTTCACTGTTCTTTCCATATCTCCATCACACTTCTTTCCACCTCTTTCCAGTTTCTTCCTACCTGTCCAAGGTTCTTGGATACTTTCTTCCATCTTCCCCAGGGTTTTTGATAAATTACTGAGCTAATCTGCAACTGCAACAAATGCTAATCTTGCCATCTTGCTGCTTTCTTCGTTGGTTTTGTTGCCTTTATTATACATTTTACAATGCGCAGCGTTATAATTTTTAGGTTTATTTATTTGTGTCGTAAGTACACTTACATTAACACAATGATGTTACTGTGAAAATCCCCTAGTCACCACACTCCGGCGCCTGTTCGGGTACACTGAGGGAGAATTGAGCATGGCCAATGCACCTAACAAGCACATCTTTCGGACTGTGGGAGGAAACCGAAGCACAAGGGGAGAACGTGCAGACTCTGCACAGACAGAAACCAGAGTACACGAGGAGAACGTGCAAACTCCGCAAGACAGTGACCCAAGCTGGGAATGGAACCCGGGTCCCTGGCGCTGTGAGGCAGCAGCATTAACCACTCTGCCACTGTGTCGCCCCAACAATTGCCAACAATTTAGTATGTGTTATGTTGCTTCCAAAATTAGTTAAATGGTCAACATTAGCAAGAATTTCCCTACAGATGCACACAGGGTTAATGATGCTAAGTGAATCTAAGTAGAGTTGATGGGCCCGATTTTACCATTTTCATTCTAACTGCTGAATCTGGGCATAATGCAGATCCGACTTAGAAATCAGCTTTCAGACACCCCCATATGTACTCAACCTGAAAAAAAAGTCTCCAGTCCCATTTGCACCGTGGGCGGGGCTTAGTGCGGTCGGAACGATTGGAGCTCAGAACTGCACATGCGCAGTTAGAAAAGAATTTGAAGACACGTGCCCATGTCAGATCGCTCTCAGAAAACACAGAAAGCGGCCCGGGAGCGAGTGGCGGAAGTGATGGTGCACACACACATCCTGTCCCCCTTATCCACCCACCCCACAATCCACACACATCCTGTCCCCCTTATCCACCCCCCCGCCCCACTGCCCACACACATCACTGTCCCTCTTATCCACCCCTCCTACTACCCACACACATCACCCTCTTATCCACCCCTCACTACCCAGACTGATCGCCACCCCTCCCCACCGATCACCCACATAGTGGTAGCAGACCCCCTGCCTCCCCACCAGAGATCTTTCTGCCCCCCACCAGAGATCCATCTGCCCCCCCGACCAGAGATCTTTCTGCCCCCCACCAGAGATCCATCTGCCCCCCCCTCCCAACCAGGATCCATCTGCCCTCCCCCACCAGAGATCCATCTGTCCCCCCCACCAATGAGCAAATGGGCTTCCCACTCTCCCCCCCACTGAGATACATCTTACCCATCACCCTCTCCCTCCCCCCCCAAGACAATGATCTGGCCTCACTCCCCCCTCACCCCCCCTCCTACCCAGAGAATGTTCTGGCCTCATTCATTCCCCCCCACCCAGACGACGATCTGGTCTCCAACCCCCCCTCCCCAGACAATGATCTAGCCTCACTCCCCTCCCCTACCCTGACAACAAACTGGCTCACTCACTCGCCTCCCCCCAGAGAATGGCCTGGTCTCATTCCTCCTCCCGAGGAACATTTGACCTGCCTCCTCCTCCACCCCACCACCAGACAACGATCAGCCCTCCCCCCCACCACCAGACAACGATCAGCCCTCCCCCCCCACCACCAGACAACGATCAGCCCTCCACCCCACCACCAGACAATGATCAGCCCTCCCCCCCCACCACCAGACAACGATCAGCCCTCCCCCCCAAACACCAGACAACGATCAGCCCTCCCCCCCAAACACCAGACAATGATCAGCCCTCCCCCCCCACCACCAGACAACGATCAGCCCTCCCCCCCAAACACCAGACAACGATCAGCCCTCCCCCCCAAACACCAGACAACGATCAGCCCTCCCCCCCCACCACCAGACAACGATCAGCCCTCCCCCCCCCACCACCAGACAACGATCAGCCCTCCCCCCCAAACACCAGACAACGATCAGCCCTCCCCCCCAAACACCAGACAATGATCAGCCCTCCCCCCCCACCACCAGACAACGATCAGCCCTCCCCCCCCCACCACCAGACAACGATCAGCCCTCCCCCCCAAACACCAGACAATGATCAGCCCTCCCCCCCAAACACCAGACAACGTTCAGCCCTCCCCCCCAAACACCAGACAACGTTCAGCCCTCCCCCCCAAACACCAGACAACGATCAGCCCTCCCCCCCAACACCAGATAACGATCAGCCCTCCCCTGCAACACCAGACAACGATCAGCCCTCCCCTGCAACACCAGACAATGATCAGCCCTCCCCCCCAAACACCAGACAATGATCAGCCCTCCCCCCCAAACACCAGACAACGATCAGCCCTCCCCTGCAGACAACGATCAGCCCTCCCCCCCCCCACCACCAGACGATGATCGGCCCTTTCCCACACCCCTGCCAGAGATACATCTGACCTGCCTCTTCCTCCGCCCCGAACCAGACAACGATCTGACCTCCCTCCCCTCCTCCCCCCCAACCAGAGAATGATCTGACCCGCCTTCACCCCTACCCCCACCTCCACCACTGATCTGAGCCAGAGAGCCGTTGGAAGCTTTGAACGTGCTCTTCAGAACCTGAAGCGCCCGATTCAGTCTATTATTTAGCAGCTCCATTACGGTGTGCTTCCAGATTGGCAAACGCAGCGGTAAAGGGGGAAATGCTGATAAAGTTGGGCGGGCAGTTCATTAATTCAGTTTAAGTACATGCAAATGCGTTTACATCATCATTGCGCCTGTTTTGGGAGCGAATCGAATCGCCGCCATTCCCGGGTTTTGGTAAAGTGGCAATCTGCGTGGATGCGGGCACGAATCGCGTTAATGGCCTCACACCCGACTTTAAAACGTTTTTGCGGCCGAAAGTGGGCACGACGCAATGGTAAAATTGGGCCCGATGAGTGCAGCTTCATCTACAACCCGAACATTGTAAGATCAGTTGGCACCTTATAACAGTTATTTCATGTTGTGATTATCAAGTAGCAAGCATTATTTTTCATTGTAATTTTGGTTTCAATCTTATATTTTAGCCTAGTTCTGAATTACCGGTCGTCACTCTGTCCTTGAAGTACAACATAATCACCAGATTATAGAGGCAGCTAAACTTACAACAAACTATCGTCAATTCAGAAGCTACCATACTTTGATCTTCAGGTAAAGATGAAATAAAGCTTTTGCAGAATTTAATGTGACCATCGCCTGGAATGAAACTTGTTTGTTTCTTCGCACAATAAATCATCTTGACATCCTCTGTATCATTAATAGTTTAGTGCAGGTAAACAGTTAAAGTAAATGTTCCACGGGATCAAATGCTGGCAGAAAGAGAAAGTACATGTTCCCCCAAAGGTCTCGCGAACGCTAAATAATTAGTTGGCGCTGAAGCCAGTTCCCTGATTTTCACAGAATCAGAAACAAACAAAACTTGATGTACACAAAAAAAGTGTCCTATTGGTGCAAGTGTATCTGCAAATATAAATGAACTTGAGATGTCAGTGAGGGATTTAGGATGCAATGTCTTCAAGAAATATTTTAATAGAGGGAAGTGGTGCTTATAGAACAGCCAAACAAATTTTTGTTACTTGCCCCATTTGACCAGTGACCCACAACATACTTATTGATCCATTATTTCTTCAGTCCCCATCAGGGTCCTGCCCACTGTGAGATATTGACTCAACTATGATTCAGGACTCTTCCTTTTCCACTTCCTTACCCTGCTTCCCAGCAAGAGGAGAACAAACATTACTAGGAAGTACAGTTTTCATAGCCATTACACTGCATGCAAAAGAGGCCCATAAGAACAGAAATATTTCCTTGGATAATAGCCCCATTAGGAGGTCTTGTGGCACAATGGGTAGCATCCCTACTTCTAAGTCAGAAGTTTGAGTCCCACTCCAGGATTTGTTAGCCAAGGAAGGTGAGTCCATAAGATAACCAACAGGTTGAATATTAACCTGCAAAATCCAACTATCACATTTCAGTCACTAGCAGTAAGAGTGGGAGAGACTGCTGCTCAGCCATGCTTGGTGTCCAGTGGCGCCCCTCAAGCACGCAGGTAGAGCAGGTATTAAAGAAGGCAAATGGATGTTGGCCTTCATTACAAGAGGATTTGAATAAAAGAATGTGGATGTTTTACTGCAATTGTATAGGGTGTTGGTGAGGCCACACCTTGAGTATTGTGTGAAGTTTTGGTGTCCTTATCTGAGGAAGGATGTCCGCATTATAGAGGGAGTACAACGAAGATTTACCTGGCTCATTCCTAGGATGCCGGGTCTGTCATATGAGGAGAGATTAAGTCAGTCAGGATTATATTCCCTGGAATTTAGATGAGTGAGAGGGGATCTCATTGAAATTTGTAAGACGCTAACAGGATTAGACAGGGTAGATTCAGAAAGAATATTCCTGAGTGTGGGGGAGTCCAGAACTAGGGGTCGTAGTTTGAGGATAAGGGGTAAACTTTTAGGACTTAAGTGAGCAGAAATTTCTTCACCCAGAGCGTGGTGAATTTGTAAAATTCACTACCACAGAAGGAAGGTGAGGCCATGATTTCAAGAAGAAATTAGATATAGCTTTTGGGGTTAAAAGGATCAAGGGATATGGGGGAAGGCAAGATCTGGATATTGAATTTGATGATCAGCCATGATCAAAATGAATAGTGGAGCAGACTCAAAGAGCCAAATGGCCTCCTCCAGCTGCTATTTTCTGTTTCTATGTTAAGCTAAAAGCCTCTGGCGAGAGGCTGGTTACCTGCTCCAAGAAAAACTTGCTATGGAATCAGATGAACCACGAGGTTCAGAAAGAGAATCAATAATAGCCCATTGTTGTTATTTTCCTCCCTGAAAAACTACCTGGAGTCACTGAGCAACTGTTAACACAGCTTGAATTCAGGAACATACTGTTTGGAGAAACCACAAACTCTCAACAAACATTGTGAAGGAGCACCTCAGCTGACAGGAGGCAGCTTCTCTTGATTAATGGAAGAAACATTTACGTTCACTTTTGTCTCAAAAGGGGAATGGGGAAGAAAATGAGGCTATGTTGATGAACCATAACTAGTTCTTTTCATGCCGAATAGTATGGATTTAAGATTTTATAAGAAAGAATCCCCCCAGTAAATTTAAACAATTAGCTTGGACTGGTAATGACTATCAGATCCATTTCGCATTGTTGTGTGACTAATGGAGAGAGGGAGAGGGAATTACACATGTTTCAGGATATACAATACAGAACTCCAGTAGGAGGTTTGGCAAACAGCAAGGACTGTAAAGGTGGTAGTTGCATAACTACAACGTAATACATTTTGACAGAATAAACAAAGAATGCACATTAAATGGTATAACACTGAAGGTTGTGTTTGAACAGAAAGACCTAAGGGTTCAAATACATTCCCTGAAAGTATAAGGGCAGACAGATAAAACTATTAAAAAAAAGCCAACAGTAATTTGGGTTTAACGAATAGAAACATTGAGTCCAAGAGAAAAGAGAGAAATTTGTGCAAAGCATTAGTTAAGACCCAGTTGGAATACAGTGTGCTGTCTGATGCACCATTATAGAAGGCATTAAAGCCACAGACTTCATGCAGCAAAGGCTGATGCCAGGGATGGTAAGCTATAATTCTGAAGACTCTCTTGTGACCATTGAAGCAGGGTGGGGTTGGAGTGGATGTCAGTTGGAGAGATGGGGGTAACAGTGGGAGATTGTGGAGGCGGAAGTGGTGATGGGGGATACCTGTCACAAGGATGTGTAGTCCAGGCAGCACTTTCTTATTTCCAGTCGAACAGGACAGGTTAGAACATGATTTAACAAATTTATTTCCCAATCATAAATCACATTTGTATAGTGAATCAAGAAAGAATATTACCTCTAGTTAGAGAGACAATGTTGATGGAGCATCTATTTAAAATATCAGTAAGAGATTGGAGAGAGAAGGATAGGGTCTTTTATGAAATGTGTTGTTGCTGTATGGGCCACTTTCTCCACATTGCTTACCAACTTTCAAAGGGAAATTCTAAAATATGTGAAGGAGGTGAAGAGTGAACATTATGGGAAGAATACAGTGATATTACATATGTATGTTATATATATTGTGGAAGTTCAAGGATGCATTTAACAATAATAGTATGATACCAACACCCTTATAATTCGAATGTGTTTCTGGGCAATCTTTCAGGTATCACTGTCGCTGTTGCCAGCCACATGATTGCTTTTCCATTCGCTCGCTGAATGTGGTTGGCAATGAGTGGAACAGGCAATGAGCCTGCTTAGCCATTCATTTTGATCATGGCTAATCATCAAATTCAATACCCTGATCCCTTCTCCCCCCCAATATCCCTTGATCCCTTTAGCCCCAGGAGCTATATCTACTTTCTTCTTGAAATTGCACAACTCTTTGGCCTCATCTACTTTCTGTGGTTGTGAATTCCACACGTTCACTACTCTCTAGGTGAAGAAATTTCTCCTCACCTCAGTCCTAAAAGATTTACCCTTATCCTCAAACTAAGACCCTCAGTTCTGGACTCCTCCACTATCCAGATCACTATCGGAGCTATTTCGTGTTGGACCTTCTGTGCCCCAGTCAAATAAGGATCTGCATTTCGTGTGCATGATCAACAGGACTGGAAACAAATGTGAAATCTGCTGCCGCCCACAACTGGTTTCTGAGAGTAATTTTGAGTGGCCAGTATGAAACACACACTGAGAGAGACTCAGCACTGCCTGTGATGGGAAGGGGAGATGAGGCAAGAGGAGGATGTGAATCTAGATGTGGGCAGGAGGTCTTAAAGAAAAATCCAGAAGTCTGATAATTGTTGTGGATCACTTTCAGAGAGTTGTTGAGATGTTCAAAGGGTCAGATTACTGCGTTGAGTACCTGTGTTGTAAAACGTGGCTGCAACTGGACCCAGAAGCCATGCCGGGTGGGGTTCAAATGGCTGCAGCCAGTCATCCAGCTGCTTTTTAGACTGGTGCCGATGGCTTCTGCTGGAGCTGTGAGTGCGAGTCGGGAGATATTGCTGCTGCGAGACAGCAGGAGGAGATCTCCAACACTTAACTAAAAGGCATGGACAAAGGTGACAACTCTGGACATGATGTAGCCAGGAGGACCCTGATGCAGTACAGGAAGGGGTATGTAAGGGTGGAATGCTGCAGTACGGTGGCCACCTGAACCGGGATGATGCTGAGTCCAAGGTAGATGATGAGCCTCTGGAGTCATCTATGAGGTGGCCAGTGCTGGATGTCCAGCAGGATGATCTGGCAGAGATTCCTGAAGGCTGCATGCCGTGGTCTCGGTACTGGAGGAGTCCAGGCAGAGCTGCCATTTTCCATGGTTCAGAGCTGAGAGGCTGAGAAGCCCATGAGCCAATGGTGACCCACTCCTGCAAGAGAGATAACAGAATGTTAGTAACTATGTGACTGTGTCCAGGATTACCACCCCACAACCCCTCCCCCCTCCCCCAACATTAGACACTGTAGGTTCTTCCAGTCGTGCCAGGCTGTTACCATGGCTCAGGATTCTGCTGCTGAGTAGCCCGTGAGCCATTGGCGAGCCCCGTCTGCTGCTGTGGCCTTTGGAAGATGTGTAGGACTATGTGTCCTGATGTGTGTGTGTGGGTGTAGTACGGTGCAAAGATGTGAGAGGTGAGTATTGATTGTCAGTGTGTGCTGCTGGGTGACTGGGGATGTGGTACAGGCTGTAATGTGAGAGTTGGGTTGTATGGTGGTGTGAGATATGATGTGCAGGCGCATTAATTCAGCTTGACTACCCCAGTGTGGTCATTAAACACTTTGACCCTGTTGCCATATATCCTCAGGTAGTTTAATTAAAACAGGCAGCCCTTTCCTTTGTATGATGTGCTCTCTTTGTCCATCAGTGCTCCAACACAACTATAGAATCCCTACCATGTCAAAGGAGGCCATTTGGCCCATCAGGTCCACAGTGACTCAGCATCCCACTGCAATGTATTCCTACAACTTTGACTTAACAGGGACAATACTTTTTAAAAAAAGGAACATGTGGTTTCTTCACAACATTACTCAACCCCCTGTATTGCACAGCAGAAACCAGCAGCACAGTGGACACCAGCTCAGTGTGGGAGTCACCTATGCCCAGACTCAGGACAATGAAATGGGTACAGGACTTTTACAGACTACCTGCCTGGTTTCTAACTGACACAAGAGGATTAAGATTCACAGCCCCTGTGCCCAAAAATCAGGCAAATAAATCTGTATTTACAAACAACATTCTTTTGGATGTTTCGAAGGGCCAATGACATCTTAAACAGTAAGTACATCTTAAACAATAAGTGCTCTGTAATTATAAAGACACAGGTAATTGCGCAGACTGTGCACAAGGTGGTGATATTCTCGAAATCTATATTTAACATCTTAGACAGGAAAAAAGCACCTTGATACTTCCATTCTCCTGTGTGCTTTATTTAAAAAAAAAATCGATTCTACAATAATCATTATTATTTATAAGTTCAGCTTCGCTGGGTCAGATCCCCTTACCTAACATAAACTATTAATCTCTAATGAAATATTTTATGCGCTTTCAGTTTAAAATGAGTCAACAAACGCGTATTTCAAACAGATGATAAATCATGAAGTAACAGAATCTTTCAGGTGAGCTCAATTCTTAACGGTCCTTCCACATCTTGTCACAACTACTTTTCATCGGGATTTATCATCAGTTTTGAAACAGGCACCGTGTTCTCACTCTCCAGCACTGACTTGTCTAAAACATTGGTGGAGCAGGAGTGAAATGCACAGCACTGCCTGCCAGCTCTGACACTGCCTGGTGATTTGTCTTTCCTCACCTGCCTGGCTGATTCCTAATGCACTGCCTCTTCCCACTTTCCTGGCTGAGATTCAACCTCCGTAAAATGCGATTATTTCCATATAAAACCGAGTGAGAGTTATGGAACATTGTACAAGGATAAGATGACTATTAAAACATGATTTACTGCAAACTCACTTCATAGGAATTTAATTAAAGCGAAATTCAGCATTTTGATATTCTGCATCAGTTTTAATAAAGCAAAACATATGTAAAGGCAGCAATTGAACTATCCATGTGGAATAGATGTTTGGAAGAACACAAGGAATGAAATGATTGGTACTGTGGACACATTTCTGTTCCTTTATGCAATATTTGATAGTGGCTGGTCCATCCACTTCACTTGAGATCATAGCACTATTGCAGCTGCTGGAAATCTGAATAAGAGAAAGAAGATCTGGAAATACTTAACAGATCTGGCAGCATCTGCGGAGAGAGAAAGAGAATTAACAGCCAGAGTTTTGGCACGATCGGATGATCAGGGGCTGAAAAAGCCCACCCAGTGTTTTCAGGCCAATGACCTTTTGTCAGAACTCACAAACTCAATTAACTTTTTCTTTACCCTCTCCACAGATGTGCTTCACTAACTGAATATGTCCAGCACCATCTTTCTCATACCTGACAAATTCCTGTTTTGCTATTATGGATCTCCATGGGGGGAGAAGGGTGAGAGGAAGGAAGGAGAGGATGAGTGGCATGATGGTATTGTCACTAGATTAGTAATCCAGAGACCCCTGGTATGATGTGGGGACCAGGGTTCAAATCCCGCCATGGCAGCTGGTGAAATTTGAATTCAATAAAAATCTGGAATTAAAAACCTAATGATAACCATGAAGCATTTGTCAATTGTCTTACAGACCCATTTGGTTCACTAATGTCCTTTTGGAAGGAAATCTGTTGTCCTTACCTGGTTTGGTCTACATGTGACTCCAGATCCACAACAGGTTGACTCTCAAATGCCCTCTGAAATGGAGGGCAGTAGGGGATGAGCAATAAGTGGTGGACCAACCAGCAATGCCAACATCCTGGAAATGAACAAAAACTCTGCTGTCCTGACCAATCCTCAAATTGCCCTACCTACAAACTATTTCACAATGTGCCTTTACTTCAGACCTCAAGCAAGCACTACACTCTTCTAAAATCCAAAATCAATGGCTTCAAGCAAACTACTTTGAGAAATTGTATACAATTTCACTAAGCATTTTGGTCCAGTGCTACCAAATGTTCTTTATTTAACTTTTTTTAAAAAAATCCCTTTATAAAATGTTAACTGGTCTACTTATTGGTACAAATTTTCAGAAAGGAACATGTCAGCCTGACCACTTCTGAAT
This sequence comes from Carcharhinus amblyrhynchos, assembly GCF_965287045.1. Taxonomy (NCBI): domain Eukaryota; kingdom Metazoa; phylum Chordata; class Chondrichthyes; order Carcharhiniformes; family Carcharhinidae; genus Carcharhinus; species Carcharhinus amblyrhynchos. The sequence continues at coordinate 26,767,785 of NC_137344.1, forward strand.
ACATCATATTGGCAATTACCAAAATCTGTCAGGTTAAGAACATAAGAACATAAGAAACAGGAGCGGGAGTAGGCCATCTAGCCCTTCGAGCCTGCCCCACCATTCAACAAGATTATGGCTGATCTGAAGTGGCTTAGTTCCACTTTCCCGCTTTCTCCCCATAACCCTTAATCCCCTTGCCTACCAAAAACCTATCTACCCACGTCTTAAATATATTTAGCGAGGTAGCCTCAACCACTTCAACGGGCAGAGAATTCCAGAGATTCACCACCCTTTGAGTGAAGAAGTTCCTCCTCAACTCCGTTCTAAACTGCTCCCCCCTTATCTTGAGGCTGTGCCCTCTAGTCCTGCTGTCCTTTCTGAGCGGGAAGAACCTCTCTACCTCTACCCTATCCATCCCTTTCATCATCTTATACGTCTCAATGAGATCTCCCCTCATCCTTCTAAAGTCTAACGAGTACAAGCCCAGTCTATTCAGCCTCTCCTCATAGCTCAACCCCCTCAACTCCGGTATCAGCCTAGTGAACCTCCTCTGCACTCCCTCCAAGGCCAAAATATCCTTGCGTAAGTGCGGCGACCAAAACTGCACACAGTACTCCAGCTGCGGCCTCACCAGTGCCCTGTACAGTTGCAGCAAGACCTCCCTACTTTTATATTCAATCCCCCTCGCTATGAAGGCCAGCATCCCATTTGCCTTCCTGACCACCTGCTGCAAATGTAGGCTGGGTTTTTGCGACTCATGCACAAGGACCCCCAGGTCCCTCTGCACCGTAGCATGCTGCAGCTTTTCGCCCTGTAAGTAGTAGTCCTTCCTACCATTATTCCTACCAAAGTGGATAACCTCACACTTGCCAACATTGTATTCCATCTGCCAGGTCCTCGCCCACTCGCTCAGCCTATCTAGATCCCTCTGCAGACTTTCCACACCTTCTGCACAATTTGCCGTTCCACTTATCTTTGTGTCATCAGCAAATTTCGACACCTTACACTCGGTTCCCTCCTCCAGATCATCTATATAAATGGTAAATAGCTGAGGCCCCAGCACCGATGCCTGGGGCACTCTACTAGTCACCAACTGCCAATCCGAATAGCACCCATTGACACCCACTCTCTGCCTCCTATTTGACAGCCAATCCCCTATCCACGCTAACACCCTACCCCCAACTCCATGCCCCCTAACCTTCTGTAACAACCTTTTGTGCAGCACCTTATCAAATGCCTTCTGAAAATTGAGAAACACCACATCCACCGGTTCCCCTCTATCCACCGCACTAGACACATCCTCATAGAATTCCAATAAATTCGTCAGACATGACTTCTGGTTGCAGTGTTCTCTGGGAATATATGACCAGCAGAACTTAATGTATGCATTAAAATGTTCTTCTGATAACCAGGTAAAGGCGGTGGATTTAAATATCTCAGTGCTTCAGACATTCTTTGCAGCAGACACAGCCAAAGCTCTCTCGAGAATTGTAAATTTAAATATGTTAATTCAACATGTCATCAACAAGGTCTGGCAAGCCACAGCCATCAAGTTCCAACTCTAATTGCCAATGTCCAGAATCCTAATTACCAACATTTCCCAGAGCACAGCAAGTTTCAATCCATTCGTTTAACTGACTGCAAAATGTGGACAATATCAAAGACAATAACATCCATTCAAGCATTTTACAACAGGCGATCACAGAGAGAATGTTCAGTATGGCCCAGAACAGCCTCAGAAGTTGGTGATGTACCCCTGGTGCCTAGACAAGGGCACAGACTTGCAATGCTTCAGGTTTTATTTGCACCTTAGCAATGTGCTACTGACTGGAGTTCCCCACTTGCTGGTATGTAACCAACCTCCCTGGTATGTTTGTTTTCTCTTGTGCCTTATTGTGTCACAGGTTACTGTCACAATAGACAAGTCTTCTATCACATTCAGTCCACAAGAGTGAATGAATCTCATTCACTCTTTGTGGCTCAAAGAATAAATGTGCCCTAATTAATGTATAAGCAAACTGAATCTTTATTGTCTGATAGACAATCCATATGATTTATATAGTATCTGAAGTCTTATGAACATCCATTGTTGCTTTTTTTTGGAGCAGTGCCAAGTGTTTTCTTCATGATAACTCTCAGGGTTTACAGTTACTGTTACTGTTACAGTTACTGTTCTATAATAATGATATTGAAGGAATCTCTTCACTCCAAATACAGTCTTTACCACTTAAGACATTCATTTCGTTCATGAGTGCTTTGCCCAAAGGCAAGTCCTTGGTTCATTGTCTGCTGATGCTTTCTCCTGAGCCTCTTTCTTGGCAGTTTTCTCTCTGGTGGCTTGCCATAGCCTTCCAATCTCGGAGGCAGAGCTCAAGTCTCATTTGACTGAGATGGGAAACAAATCTGCGCTCTTTCTGTTATTCTGAACCGCACACTCTTCACTTAACTAACTGAGCTAACTATCCCCCAAGCACTTAGAGACATTCATGTTTAAATTGTGCAATCAATTAAAGAACGCAAAGCATTTCCATTCTACTCAGTGAAAAGTTACCAGTGACATAATGTTAAGGGCTCCATGCATTTTGGGCAAAGTTTGTTGTTGTTTGAGGAGGTGGTGAGGGAATACTTTGTGCTGGTACCTGAAGAAAAAGCATCTTTTTTCGCTCCCATTGTACCACTCCAATAGGACTTTGACTGATTGTTGCCACAGAGCTGCAGACTGAAGGAGCTGAGTGACATCTTGTCAGCCTCTGTTTAACTGGTGCTCCAGCCCTTCCATGGTTGAGCCTGCACATTGACTGGCTGCCATTTTGATGTGAGGACCCAGCAAAGTAGCCATAGTCTAACAGTGGCAATGCTTTAAGAGTTGACACCACATAATCTGGAAGCAGACTCTTGCATACTCCCAGCCAAGGTGCTAAGTAGTTGGCAGCCTTCAAATACCGAGCATTACCATTTGTGTGGCAAGCTAGTTTCTTTTCATAGCTGAGCAGCTGAAACCCACATCTCTACCCTCCTCAGCAGCTAGAGCTACCTGTCCAACTGCTGCCTGCTCCGGCTCATTCATGTTATGTGTGTCACCATTTGCAGACCCCCTATATCTCAACCTAACCCATCCAAGGTGCCACTCTGTGCAGATGTTTGGGAAGGCATGACATTGCCTTTCCCAGAAAGGTGGCCTTCTGCCTGTTCTTCTGTCCTCCAATGCTAAAGAGGACCTAGAGGAAGGAAAAGGAGTTCTCAAGCTGACTGGATGAGTATTTTCCGGAAGGGATGCATGTAATAGTCAGTGACACTACAAATAAGCCACTGGACCTCAAAATCTCAATTGCAGATATCTCTGGAGTGGTTATGATGCCAAGAATTCACTGGGTAAAAGTTTCTTCTTTTGGCCTGTTTCTCTTCATGCACAAGAAAGAAAGACTGAGCGATAATGAGCGACTTTTGAATAGGGAAATGAATGTGTATGGGGCTTCTGTTTATTGGCCACGTGCTGAGAGGGAGAGAAAAGAAGGTGAAAGCAATATAGGGAGGCACTGATTTGTAAAGCAAGTGGAGTGTGAAGTGAGGAAGGAACCAAGAGAGGAGCTTTTTCTACAATAGTTACCTTGTACTGAAGAGAACGCTGCCAATAACTTTCGTGATGGCAACTAACAAGAGGGTGAATGTATTTAGACTGAAAATAATGAGGGTTGTTTAATGTGGTAACCTGATAGCTGACAGAGAGTGTAATCAGGGAGGGAATTGTTCAGAGTGTTTGTGGTGGGGGAAGGACTGTTGTACACGTTACTAACAGAGATGGAGAAATGAAGGGCCCTACTGCTATTCATTCTTGATTTTTCTTTTAGATCACTGGACTCTGATCTTGGGGGTGATGCTCCTGGTGCAGACAATCTCATGATGTGGAGATGCCAGAGTTGGACTGGGGTGGGCATAGTAAGAAGTTTCACAACACCAGGTTAAAGTCCAACAGGTTTATTTGAAATCAGACAATCTCAGCCGCCTCGCTCCAAGCTTGGTGAATGTCCATTTTGGATTCACCAGTAGAAGAGAGAACTCCCCTTCTCACCTTCATCCTTTCCTACGGGGAGGCCGCACAGAACCTGAGGCCTGCTGACTCATCTTGCAGGTTTGTTGCCCTAATAAAAGATAGCAATGTCATTAAAGAGGTTAAAATCTCCCTTTGAAAGGTGAGTCCGTAGGCTTAAAATAGGCCTCAGGAGGGCTGACGGAAATGGTTCATCTAATAAATGTGCAGGCCTTCCATTTGTCCCATGGGCAGGTCAAAACCCCACCAATAAAGTTTAAATACGATCTAGGAGTTGAAGTTATATGAACCTAAAGCCAAAATTAGTGAATGTGGTCTCCACTCACCCTCGTTCCTTGCCTACCCAAAATCCACTCCAGTCTAAATCCATCTGCAGGTGACCAATCTCTGTGATTGCTAATTGGACATAAGGGAATAAAGGGATGAGGGGATAAAACATAAAAGAGGAACTTAGGTAGAAGATCAGTTGTGATTTTACCTCCTCCTACTTCTATTCCCAATGGTTTTATGTAGGTTTCATTCCTTTTAGCTCTTGCCTTGCGAGATGAGTTCTTATAGATCATAGAATAGATCATAGAATCCCTGCAGTGCTGAAGGAAGCCACTTATCTCATCGAGTTTGCACCGACTACAATCCCACCCAAGGCAAATCCCCATAACCCCACTTATTTACCTCTTGTAATTCCCTCTTAACCAACATATCTTGGGATACTCAGACAATTTGGCATAGCCAATCCACCTAACCTGTACATCTTTGGAGTGCATTTCTTCTTTTAGATTGCAATAGACTAGCACTGGATGAGGCAACGCTGGAACTTAGTTAATCATTTTGCTGTGGATTTGAGTGTGGGAAAAGCCTTTCTGGATTTTGAACAGGATGAAAAATGGAGAGCCAGATATCCGCCTCATGTCATCCATGAGGATCGACCTTTCATCAAAGATTAGTAAAGTAAAAGTTTATTTTAACCTGATGGGTGACTGAAACAATGTAAGAAAACGGACCTGAAAATTGCAAAGCATTTCCAAACCTGCGATAAATGATACCATAGGCTGAATAAATGGACAGCATCATTACATATATTTTTTAAAGGTCCACTTAGGCTGTCTATTGCAGTTAGATCTTATAGCAACATATATAAATCTGAGAGAAATATTAAAAATGCACATATTACGTAAAGTGTCAATATAACATTTGACATTCAATTTAATCAAACTTGATTGGCAATCCTCAAACTACCACTAAACAAATTGTGCCTGGAATTTTGGAGTTCAAATACATACATAGCATAAGAAAATCAACAGAATTCTGCTTTCTAGTGCACCGTTCAGTTTCTGTAGGTCTCACTCAGGTAACAAAACTCTTGAATGTTTGGATTTCCATGACAGCATTAAGGCTGCCTATTCCCTAAAGGATATCTGGTACTGCACTTAGTTAATCCAGGGTGGTTGGTTCCTGGGACTAATGGCTTCTAATCAAATCACTACAATCCGCTGCTTTTATTATACATTGTCAGAGCCCATTATGTCACTTGAAGGTGATACTTGCTCAGATCTTCCAATTGCCTCGCTGTTATCACATTACAGGTTACATCTGAACATAAATAGAGGTTAGCTGATCTGTCACCATTACAGAGAGTGGCAAGAATCTGAATGGGATGGTTGCAAAGGAAACAACATTCACCTACCCTGCTTCTGGCAATAAGGTTGCTCATTTTATCATCTCTCAGGTTAGCTTATTGTCCAGTGTCTCTTTACTGATCTATTTGCTTATGCCATAAACTGTCCAATATTTATTATTATTTATTCATTCACAGATTTGTCATCACTAGCTCAGTTTTGGAGGGAGTGATGTTTAAGGTGGTATTGGAATTGAATCTTAAAGGTGTGAGTGGAGTGACAATAAAGCAGGCTGTTTAGTCTTGGATGGTGTTGAGCTTCTCGAGTGTTGTGGAAGATGCAATCATCCAGGAAAGTAGAGCGGAATGTATCATACTCCTGCCTTCTGCTTGTAGATGCTGGAAAAGTTTTGGGGAGTTAGGAGGTAAATTACCTGCTACGGAATTCTTAGCCTTTGACCTGTTCTTGTAGCCGACCATAATCTCATGGCTGGTCCAGTTAAGTTTCTGATCAAAGTGACCCTCAGATTGGTGATAGTAGGCTATTCCACAATGGCAATGCCATTCACTATCAAAAGGGAATAGTTAGACTCTTTTATTTGTAGATGGGCATTGCCTGGCAATGTTTGACAGAAGGGCAGGATTTTACGGCCAAGCTCATCCCGAAACTATAAAATCCCATCCAATGTCAATGGACCTTTCCATTGTCCGCCCCTCGCCTGCTCCAATTCCCATAGCGAACGGGGTGGTAAAATTCCGGTGAATTTGTTTGACACAAATGTTATTTGCCACTTATGAGCCCAACTCTGGATGTTGTCAAGGTCAGCTCACAGACTGGTTCACTCTTTGAAGAATTAAAAATGCAATGGAAAATTATGCAATCATCAGAGAATGTCTCCACTTCTGACGTAATTGTGATGAAGTCGCTGAAGATGGTTGGGTCCAAGGACATTGTCCTCAAGAGCTCCTGCAGTAATATCTTAAATCTGAAATGATCAACCTCCATCTAGCTGGAACTATCTTCCTTTTCATTAGATATAAGCCCAGTTAGCGAAGAGTTTCCCCTGATCTCCATTGACTTCAGTTTTACCAGAGTCTAATTACCACACTCTGTCATACACTTTGACATCAAGGGCAATTATTCTCACCTCACTTCTGGGATTCAGTTCTTTTATCCATGTCTTGGTCAAGGTAGTAATGAGTTCTGGGGCTGAGTGGCCCTGGTGGAACCTAAGCTGAGCATCAGTGAAGCAGGTTATTGGTAAATAAGTGCTATTTGATAACACCCTCAACAACACCTTCCATCACTTTGCTGATGATTGAGAGCAGGCTGATGGGACGGCAATTGGATGGATTGAATGTTCGTGGACAGGATGCATTTGGGCAATTTTCCATTTTGTCGGATAGATGCCAGAGCGGAGAATGTATTGGAACAGCAGTACCGGAGTATAAATGCTGCTGGGATGTTGTTGTCCATTGCCTTTGTAGTATCCACTGCAATCTACCAGCCCACTCAGAATGCTGGGATCTGCCATTGTTGAGAATGGTGATATCTATCGAGTGACTTCTTTAAAGTTTAAAGTTCATTTATTAGTCACAAGTAGGCTTACATTCACACTGCAATGAAGTTACTGTGAAAATCCCCCTAGTCGCCACACTCCGGCACCTGTTTGGGTACACTGAGGGAGAATTTAGCTTGACCAATTCACCTAACCAGCACGACTTTTGGAGTGTGGGAAGAAACTGGAGCACCCAGAAGAAACCCATGCAGACACAGGAAGAACGTGCAAATTCCACACAGACAGTGACCCAAGCTGGGAATTGAACCTGGGTCTCTGGTATTGTGAAACAGTTGACCACAACTCAAAGCTATATGTGGACAGGATACTGAGCTGGTCCATTGGTTGTAGAATTACTTAACTCTGCTTATAGAACATAAGAACATAAGAAATAGGAGCAGGAGTAGGCCATCTAGCCCCTCGAGCCTGCCCCGCCATTCAATAAGATCATGGCTGATCTGTCGTGGCTCAGTTCCACATTCCCGCCCTCTCCCCATAACCCTTAATCCCCTCGCTTATCAAAAACCCATCAACCCGCGTCTTAAAAATATTTAGCAAGGCAGCCTCCACCATCTCAACGGGCAGAGAATTCCAGAGATTCACCACCCTTTGAGTGAAGAAGTTCTTCCTCAACTCTGTTCTAAACCGCCCCTCCTTTATCTTGAGGCTGTGCCCCCTAGTCCTACTGTCCTTTCTGAGCGGGAAGAGTCTCTCCACCTCTGTCCTATCCATCCCATTCATCATCCTATACGTCTCAATGAGATCTCCCCTCATTCTTCTAAACTCTAACGAGTACAAGCCTAGTTTATTCAGCCTCTCCTCATAGCTCAACCCCCTCAACTCTGGTATCAGCCTAGTAAACCTCCTCTGCACTCCCTCCAAGGCCAAAATATCCTTGCGTAAGTACGGCGATCAAAACTGCACACAGTACTCCAGCTGCGGCCTCACCAATGCCCTATACAGCTGCAGCAAGACCTCCCTACTTTTATATTCAATCCCCTGCCTGCTGCTTTGATTGTTTAACACATATGCAGCCCTCTGCAGTAGCTTCACTAGGTTGACTTCTCATTTTTAGGCACACGTGGTACGTGTTCTCTTATACGCGTCAATGAAGCAGGCTTGGTCTTTCAGCTTGATGCTCGTAGTAAATTGAGGGATATTCTGTGACGTGGTGATTAATAATTGGACCAGAATACAATGCTGCTGTTGCTTCTGATGGTGCATAGTGCCTCATGGATGCCAAGTTTACTCGATCTATTCTGAATCTGTCAAATTTAGTGCAGCGATCAGGCCACTTGAGATGATGGAATGTGTCCTCAGTGGGAAGACAGGACTTCATCTCCCCATGGACTGTGTGTTTGTCACTCCTACAAATATTGCCAGTGACAGATGCATCTGCAAGGTAAGGGCAAGGTCAAGTAAGATTTTCCCTTCTGTTGTTTCACAAGCCATCTGCCAGAAATCAGTCACTGAGATGAGGAGGGGCGTCGTCAGCCAGAGAGTAGTGAATCTATGGAATTCATTGCCACAGAAGGGAGTGGAGGCCAGGTCATTGAGTATATTTAAGACAGAGATAGATCAGTGCTTAACTGGTAACGGGATCAAAAGTCATGTGGAAAGGTGGGAGAAAGGGGTTGAAAAACTTATCAGCCATGATTGAATGGCAGGGCAGACTCAATGGGCCAACTGGCATAATTCTGCTCCTATATCTTATTGTCTTATGGCAGATGTCTTCCAAATGATGTTTAACATGGAGGTGAAATGATTCATCAACTGAGGGAGGGCCTGTCCAGCTGGAACTCATTACCTAAGCCTTTCATAAAATAGGCTAAGACTGAGCCTGCTGAAATGTAGTCCCAGGCAGTGACTCATGTGTGTACACCATGGTAGTGGTTTTACTTTGCATTCTGTTATAAACTATGTGCCTTTTCAGTCAAGCTCCCTGAGCCATGCCTGTTACCAGGGGAACCCATACTCAATGAGCCCCACATGGAGAACAATCAGTGATTCCCCATGGACTTCGTGGGGAGATATCACAGCAACAAACTTGTCCATGTTTGGCTTGGTGCCATGAGACTACATGAGGCCTAAGGTCAATTTGAAGATTGCCAGGGGCACACTGTTCAGACTGTATACGAGTCTGCTCCTGCTTCTGGTGGGTGTGCCCTGCTGATGGGACAAAACATAACCAGAATGGAGGTCTTGGACAGCTGACTGATTGCATGATTTTGTGCATGTGACAAAGTCCGACTGTTTTTCAACCAGACTGTGTGACAGCTCCTTTAATTTTGACACAAGTCCCCAGATGTTAGTGAGGGAGACTTTGCACTGTTGATTGGACTTGGAGTCCAAATCCAACTATTCAATGCTAGGTGGTCCATCCACTTTTATTCTTCCCGTACATTTGTGTAACCACATTGCTGTGGATCATACAGTCAGACCTTTCCAAAAGGACATGAGAGAACCAGCTGGGTTTTTACAATATTATTCTTGGTCGTTGCTGCCAATACTATCTTTTTATTTCAGAATGATTTAATTTGCCAAATTTTAATTTATTAACAACCATGGTGAGATTAATCTAGCCGTATTAGTTCAAGCCTCTGGATTACTTCTCGTTGTACATAACAATTATGCCACTAGATCCATATCATTTATCTTTATGAATGCTGCTGAAGATTTATTTTTCTTTCAGACGTTACATTGCAAGACAAGCTCTTTCTGCAGATTGCCGTACAGCACTTCATCAACACATCTTACTGCAAATCCTCAACTGTTGACCATTTCTTTTTGCTGTACACGTTTTACCCCACAACACACACATTTGGTGGACGATGCTCCACTTACTCATTAGATAGCGTTGTTTGCTATTTCGTCTTCTGTCCTGTTGACAGGAATTTCCTACAGAGCTAACGTGCTCTCTGGAGAATCGTGCAGCATTTCATTTCGAAAGGCATTTTGTTAAATCTAAGTCTGGCTCTCTAAGGAGCCTCTCCCTCAAGTGGGAGCATCCACTACCATTTAAGATTATATCTCTGTCAAAGATTCCCTAAAATTGCAAGTGTCTGCTAAAACGTTCAATTCAGTTGTTTGCTTATCCAGTTGATATAACCATTAAAAATGCAGTTAAAAATGAATTATTGTGCCCAACTATATATTTTTTCTTAAGGGCTGCATTACATGATGCACATAGTAACCCAAAGAAAACCATTGAACATTATTTCCTTTTTTGCAATTCTTGTACATAGGAGCATGGTGGCACAGTGGTTAGCACTGCTGCCTCACAACACCTGGCAACTGGGCTCAATTCTGGACTTGAGTGACTGTCTGTGTGGAGTTTGCACGTTCTCCCCATGTCTGCATGGGTTTCCTCCCATGGTTCAAAAATTTGCAGATTAGGTGGATTGGCCATGCTAGAATGCTCCTTACTGTCTCAGGATGTGTAGGTTTGGGGGATTAGAGGGATAAATATGTGGAGTCACGGGAAGAGAGCCTGGGTGGGATGATCAGTCAGAGAATAGGCACAAGCTCAATGGGGCAAATGGTCTCCATCTGCACTGTAGGAGTTCTATAAATTCTAAAACAGGAGCAAACCATTCAGCTTCCCAAGTTTGTTATTGTTCAGTGAGATCATGGTTGATCTGCAACCTAGCTCCATCTGCTTGCCTCACCATCTTTGGCTAACAAAAATCTATCAATGGCAGATTTAAAATTTATTGTTAATCTTGCATCAGTTACAGTTTATGGGAGAAACTTGTACATGTTTATTGGACTTTCTGTGTAGAAGTGTTTCCTAACTTTGCTCCTAAAAGTTTGGATTTAATTATTAGATTATGCATCCAGGTCCTAGACTCTCTAATCAGCAAAAATGGTTTCTTTTGATCTACCCTGTATGTTCCCTTTAATGTTTTGCAAACCTCAATCAAATCACCCTTTCTCCTATTAAATTCCTAGGAATACAATCTTGGTTAGTGTCATCTCTCCTCATAAATTAACCTTTGGAGTTCGGGCAATTTGGCAAATCTAGAGTGCATTCATTCCAAGATCAATATATCCTCCCAAAGGTGTGATGACCAGAACTGCTCCCAGCACTTAGGAAGTGTTCTAACCAAGATTTGTGTAGATGAAGCATGCCTTCTATCATCTTATATTCTGGTCTCCTACTGAAAAGGATCATCATTTCATTAGCCTTTTTGATTATTTCCTGTACCCATTCCTGACATTTTAGTGATCCATGTATCTGAAACCACTCCCACTGTCCATCGCTGCACCCCACAAAATCTTTTCATTGTTCCAGTTTTTCGCCATTTAGGAAGTATCCTGTTCTATATTTTTAGACAGGTAGAAATGGATGACTTCACATACATACATTTGTTAAAGTTTTTCACTTAACCTCATACCAAAGAATCACAGGATTGTTATAGTGCAGAAAGAAGCTATTTGGCCCATCATGTCTTCACTATCTCTCCAAATGAGCATCATGACTTAAAGCCATTCCCTTGCCTTTTCCCTATACCTCTGCACATTGTTTCTATTGAAGTAATTATCTAACAGCCTCTTGAATGCCTTGATTGAACCTGCCTCCACCACACTTTCCAGGCAGTGCATTCCAGACTCGAACCACTCATTGTGTGAAAAAGCTTTTTCTCACATCACACTTGATTCATTGGAAGTCACTTTAAATCTGTGCCCTCTTGTTCCTGATCCTTTTCCAAAAAGGAACAGTTTCTCCCTATCTCCTCTGTCTAACACCTTCATAATTTTGAACATTTCTCTCAAATTTCCTCTTAGCCTTCTTCTCTCCCAGGAGAACAGTCCCAACCTCTCCATTCTGTCCTCATAACTGAAGTTCCTCATCACTGGCCTTCTGCACTCTCTCCTTCATAAGGTGTAGTGCCGAGAATTATAAATAATATCCCTTCTCTAACTATATTCAGCATAACCTTGTACTCTATGCCCCTAGTAATAAAGCCCATACGATATGCTTTATTAACTGCTCTCCCCACCTGTCCTACCTCCTTTAATGATGCAGGCACAGATACATCTAGGTCCTTCTGCTCCTGCGTCCCTTAAGAATCTTATTCCTTTTTTTTATCTCTCCATGTTCTTCCCACCAAAATGCATCACCTTACACTTATCCACACAGAACTTCATCTGCCACCTATCAGCCCACAAAAATTTCTCTATGTCCTTTTGAAGTTCTACATTGTCAGCCTAACAGTTTACAACACTTCCAATTGTCGGTCTGTAATTTTAAGCTTCCATCCATACTCCATTCAATACTAACTATTGTTGTGTCATTGGCAAATTTCAATACATGGCTTTCTATCCCATCATCTAAGTCAGTAATAAATATTGTGAATAGTCGAGCTCCTAACAGAGTTTCTTACTATCTCCTACCACTCAGCTAATTTCCTAACTAGGTCAGTAACTTGCCTTCAGTTTAAAGTTGCGCATCTTCAGCTAATAGTGCTTTCTGAGTGAATTTATCAAATGCCTTCCAGAAGTATTTATAAATAACAACCACAGTCAATCCACTGTCCAATAACTTAGTTTTTTTTGAAATCCAATCAGTTTGTCAGGAATGACCCACCCTTCACAAATCCATGCAGGAAATGGAAGAATACTCAACTTTCTAACCTGGTACAAAAACATAACTTTAATTTTCTCATCCTTGCCTATCACTGCAAGATCTGTACAATTCTGGGAGTTCTTTGGTCATTTTAGACTAATAATAATGACCGATATGCATTTTCCGATTCAACTTATTGTATAGAGTAGGAAATGCAAGTAAATTTTTTAGACATAGGCTGGGATTTGATTCGATATCAGAAAAGTCCAATGTTGCATGGGAAAAGCAACATTGAGCCCACCATGGCAGTGGTGGCTTTTCACGTCGTAAAGTACGGGACTTAGCTGATAAAGAAGGCAGGCGTGGGCTCCACACCGTATCATTGGTGGACGGCCTCTGATTCACCCACTCCACCATCACCTCTTCACTTGATGATCCTGATGTCATATTTAAAGACCAGCACACAGTGAGACACAGCGAGCACTCCATGAAACATTCTTCAATCAGGTGCACCCCCTAGCCCACATCACCTACAGGCTCCACTTGGGGTACTGCTGGTGCATGTTTTCTAAGACCAGTCGCGCTTTGAACTGTATTACACCACCATAAATGCATTGTTTGACATGGGGGCAATGATTAACCATATGAGCTTGATAATAACATGCAAATTTATTACATTGAGTTTCCCAATGATAAATGTTGGGACACACGGCCTGCTCCTGACAGGGCGAGGGGAGAATCAATTCCCATTTTTACATTGACGTGAATCACGACTTAGGCCTTCTCACAATATTGTCGACTCTAACTGCCATTCCCACGAACAGGAGTGCAATGCGAACAGGAGTGGAAAATTCCTGGCTGTAAAATCTGAGTCCAAGTTTGCAATACCAACAACAACTTAGACTTAGACAATGTGCATTCCAGGGGTGATCAAACAAAGAGTTGACATCAAGCCACATAAACGTATAGTAGAAAAGATGACCAAACATTTGGACAAAATCAGAAGATTCAAAGAGGTTGGTTGCCAGCAACCTATGGCTTTTTGTTCATCAGACTAAACCAGTCAACTAATAAATTTCACTCAATGTCAGCAGCCCACATTCACAATAATAACAATTCTTATTATTTTTGAAGTCTAATCCCTTTTATGTAAAATGTATATGATGGTTAAATGTTTCCTGTTGTGTTTAGAGAGTGAAATGCTAAGTCAATATCACACAGTTCGTTCAATCAAAGATTTTCAAATTGGCTTATTTTATCTGCACCTTACAGAACTTCTGATCCAAACATAATCCTGATTCAAGTGAGAAAAAAAACTCTTATAAAACCACTTCTGTGCTTATTGTATTAGTCGAAATTTTAAACGCTAGTTTTCCAGGTCCTTAGTGGGTGTTAAAAACAAAGGAGGTTCAGTATTCAAATGGTTACCAACACTATTTCTGTATCTGCTAAAATGTATCTGAATCTGAAAGTCAAGTATTCCTGTAATGGAGTTGATTATTGAAAGTCTTGCTAATTGATGCTGGATGTGTTGACAGGTTATGTAACGCAAATAGAATTGTGACTCATTGTTACACCCACATTTCTTTCCTGCTGCTACATAAACAAGTCTAATTGTTATATAGTTATCTTCAGTATCAGATTCACTGGGAAAAAATTTTTTGCAATTTAGTCATAACTATTGGGTAAACACCAAGACATGCACTGGTCAGCATGCTGCATCTATCTACAATGTCAATACTCATTTAGGACAAATTTGAACTGTACCAAGTAGCAATTCTCGTTATTCACTCATCGAGCCAACAAGGTTTAAACGTAACTTGAGTTGACTATTGCTAAGTTGGAAACTGGCACTTGCACCTGATTTGCTAATGTTCAGCCAGTTATTTAAAAGGATAATTATTTTTATTGTGTTATGTTTGAGAAGTTTGATACTTCTTTTTAAAATTGCAATCAGCTATAGTCAGTGTTAATCCTAACATCTATAAACAAATCAAATCCTAATGTTCTAACAATTGTTGAGGGGGATTTATGGTTTTGAGTATGTAGTCGTGATACTCCCTCACATTATATAACTATACAAGGCATCATAAAATTCATGTAAATCAGCAGTTCTTCAGCATTATGATGTCTCCCACTGCAGCAACTATAGAGATTTAGGGCTGTGTACACCATCCCTACCACTGAAACGTTCTGAATCTGTAGTCAGGGAGACATCATCTGTGGGTGTTAAATACTTATTTCCTCAGTAGAAAAAAAATAGATATGGACTCAGCAACTTAGTCTGTACCTAAGTTTACAAAGAGGGAGGTTATTATTCATTGTGTCCAAAAGCCACCTTCCCGACTGGAATTGCATTTATTGTAATTAAACAGATGTACAGTGGAGTAACTCAGAAAGACCAGAAGAGAATCCCCACAGAAGCCATCTGAGCCATTGAGTCTGCACCGACTCTTCAACAGAGCAACCCACCCAGGCCCTATACCCGTAACCCCACATATTTATCCCGCTAATCTTCCTGACCTGCACATCTTTGGACACTAAGGGGCAACTTAGCATGGCTAATCCACCTAACCTGCATTTCTTCGGACTGTGGGAGGAAACCAGAGCACCTGAAGGAAACCCATGTGGATACGTGGAGAACTTGCAAACTCCATACAGACAATCACCAAGGCTGAAGCTGAACCTGAGTTCCTGACACTGTGAGGCAGTACTGCTAACCACTGTGCCATCATGCCACCTGTAAGATAGGACATACACCTTCTGTAGTAGGATGCAATCACTGCCTCATAATGCAATTATTTGTCAACATTTGCTGGTTAGTTAAATCTGACCTTTGAAGTCAACCCAACTGACTTGAATGGAACGCATGAGTTGTAGCTCTTGCCTTTGGCCATGGTTTCTTTGTCCATTTTTGCATTAAATCTTGATAAAACAGTGCAACATCAAGAAAGCGGGTCAAATACAAATTCAACCAGTAATTTGTTACAATATAGTGTTTTGTCCTGGAAATAATGTTCACAGACGTACCATAAGTTTAGGACAACTTAAAAAAATCATTTTGTTGACATCCAAGGAAAAATGTTCTTCTAGACTTTTCAGTAAGTGCACAATATGATTCCAGTTATCATTTTCTGTGCCGTCTAAATGTGTCTATAGCTCATGTCAAACATTGAACTACATATACAAGCTTTCCAATATAGTAATTTGAACCCCAAAATATGAAGGTACATCATTTGAACATGAATTCACAAGGGAGTATTCTGTGCTCACACATAATATTCTATGATAATTAACTCACTGATTAAACCACGTTTTTTTAACAAAGATCAGTTAAACGTCTGCCACACATTTGTAACCAGATGAAGAAACAGAATGCATGTTCACAACACTACTTGTCATTATTAATCTCACTCTTCCCCGCCCCAAATTAAGAGCAACTGTAAAATAAAATTCTAAAAAAGCACAATTAGAACAATTGGTTCCACAAAAGAACAAACAGGACATTTCAATCTCCTGCCATACCTCAACACAAATTGAAAGGCACCAAGTTACACTTGGGATTTTCATGGGTTTTTTCCTGCACTAGAGCTGGAATTAGAGCGACGATGATTTTTGTACCTGGGGATTCATGATTTGTGATCTGCCTATTCTAGTTCTGTCAGAGGTGTGCAGCATTTACATTTGGTCTTCCTGACTCATTTCTGTGATTGTTGCGTTGGATCAAGGAGGTTCTACATTGCTGGCTGCCTTTTTGCACTAAGTCATAGAATCATAGAATCTCTACAGTGCAGAAAGAGGCCATTCGGCCCATTGAGCCTGCACTGAAAACAATCCCACCCAAGCCCTTTCCCCATAACCCCTTGCTAATATTTACCTTGCTAATCCCCCTGACACCAGGGGCAATTTAGCATGGCCAATCCACCTAACTCGCACATCTTTGGACTGTGGGAGGAAACCAGAGCACCAGGAGGAAACCCATGCAGACATGGGGAAAACGTGCAAACTCCACACAGACAGTCACTCAAGGCCAGAATTGAACTAGGATGCCTGTCATTGAGAGGCAGCAGTGCTAACCGCTGTGCTGATATGGCCAAAGCTATGACCCAATGAACAGGAGCGGTTTCTGTACAAGTAGAGACAAACAGCATTGTATTAAGAACAGGTGACACAGCCGGCATTCTGCTCTTAAAGAAAGTTTGTCCCTCTTAAAGAGAAGCTGCTCTGATTAATATTGATGCAATTATCAATATGGAAAATGGAACATGAGAGAACAGAAAGAGGCCCAGGGTGATGCACGCTGCGCTAGAGACAGTAGTAGTGGGGGTGGGTCAGGGAAGAAATAATCCTGCAGGAATTGTAGTAGCTGGACCTTCGGACCTGGTAGAAATGCCAAGAGAAGTCAAATGACCACAGGCATGTGGCCAAGATCAGTGACCTTCATGTGACATTTCCAGCCACCATATCATTAATTTGCTCATGTAACACACTTCTACCACTTTTAAAAATTCATTTATGGGACGTGGCGTTGCTGGCTTTGCCCAGCAATTATTGCCCATCCTTAACTGCCCTCCATGTTGTGGATCTGGAATCACATGTAGGCCAGAACAGGTAAGGATGGCAGATTTCCATCCCTAAAGGACATTAGTGAACCAGATGAATTTTTATAACAATTGACGATGGTTTCATGCTCATCATTAGACTTTTAATTCCAGGTTTTTATTGAATTCAAATATCACCATCTGCCGTGATGGGATTTGAACCCTGGTCCCCAGATCCTGCCCAGGATCTCTGGATTGCTAATCCAGTAATAATATCACTATGCCCCTGCCTCTCCTAAATCACTGCCTCGCCAATCACTCAGCAGTGCTCCATGGCCCTCAGGACTTATAATTAACATTCAGACACTCCCCTTCACCCTCACACATCTGCCAACCCTGCAAGCTTCATATTCTCCTCTCACATTTTATGCATTCATGCAGCTTTTCAGCTATGGCAGGCACACCATCCAAACAGTGCAACTCAATTACTAACATTCTCTTCTCTCTCTTTCAAGACAAGCTGGCACACAATGGCACAGGCAGAACAGAAATGGTAGGGAAAGAGGACACATGTATCTCCAGAGCTCATGGAAGAGATGGTGCTCGACAGCATGGAGCTAGTTGAGATGAAGCCTGTGGCATCCAGCATTGCAGAGAACTTTGAGAGTGATGGTGTATCCCTTCCAGAGGACCACTCCCCAGCTCACTCTCGTCCTGCATGAGGAGCAACCAGCAGGTAGTGTGACCATGAACTTCTTAATTTCCCCTCTACGCCCTTCCCTCACAGCAGCCTCCTTCTTCCTCCTTACCAACTCCAACCCCCACCCCCCACATGTTTGATCTGACACTGTCAGCCACCAGATCAGACACTGGAACTGCTCGGAAACTTAGAAACAAGGTTGGAGTCAGAATTGGCGCAGATGAGTCACCAGCCTGAGTGAGTTGCAGCCAGGCCAAGGGGGAAGGGTAGTGTATTTGCACAGTGGCAGATGAGTTCTGCTGCTGAGGACTCAGATGAAGGCGTCAATGAGACAGGATACAGGAAACTGCTGATGAGAATGTACAATGAGATGCATCTGCTGACCTGTCAGACAGCCAAGCACTGCCAAAGAACATGGAGGAGACCAGATCCGTTAACAGAGATCATTGCACAGAATGTATCTTCCACAGATGTTCCCTTGTCTCCCTGTCATGTTGCAAACTGAGAGGATATATCTGCGAGACTGATCTGTAGCAGATGATGAGAGAACTAACAAGGGTAGAACCTACTTAACCTTGCCCTCGCCAAGCAACCTGTCACAACTGAATCTATCTAAGACAGTGATGGGAGGAGTGACCAGTGCATTTGTAACAAAGACCTGCCTTCACGCTGAGGACATAGCCCATTGTGCTGTATGGCACACCGTGTTAAATGGCATAGATTCAGAGCAGAGACAGCAGCTCAAACTGTGCAGGAACAGAATTGTATTCAATCACAATGTAACCTTGTAGCTTGGCACATCCCTGACTCCACCATTATCTTCAAGCCAAGGGACCAACCCCAGTGGAATGGGGGAGCATAGGATTACATGCAAGAGCAGCAACAAGCATTCCTACAATGAACAGAATAGTTTGATCTTCCCTTATCCAGGACATGGATGAATCCGTCCCAAAACACTTTGAATGGACTGGTACATGGATCTTCATCCAAGGGAAACATGAATTGCCCACATCTACAAATTCTTTTCCGAAATGTGCTTCATCTCTCCCTCTCTGAGTCAGACTGGGCCAAGTTTGTGAGGGAATTTCAATTTAATCCTGAATGAATTTTGACAAGCAAAGAAAATCCAATAAATAATCCATTACAAATAAACATGTTTTATCTTTGTCACAACGCCAATGCAAAGAGAACATTTTGATATGTATTACCAAAGTGAAACCCATACACTATAACATAATTTATAGATGGCCAATGATGATATGGGGCCCACAATGTGCTAGATTTTCTTTCTCCAACCATATCCTTTCCAAAACAACTAAATTATGGGACAAAATTTGGAAGATTAAGATATGTAAAAATAGTTTTCTTAATTTACTGCAGAATGAAAGAGACACAGTAACCATCTCCTAAAGTGAATGTACTCATTTTGAATATCTCCTCATAATTTCTCACTTTTATGGCAGCAGACAAGATACCAGCTGCTGTCTGAGTCTGAGTCACCCAAACAACGCAGTTGAATGTTTTAAAAACTTATGTGACGACTTTGAAGGACTGTCCAAAGTTGAGTATGGTTGGGGTCTTTTGGATGCCTGAAATGCCCCCAGAAGTCGACTTCCACTAATACTGAATAGACTCTGAGGCTTCTGACACAATGGTCACAGGGTGGAATTTCAGTGTATAATGTCTGGCTTTATTTTATTCATTCATGGGACATGGGCATCACCGACTGGCCAGATTTATTGCCCATCCCTCGTTACCCTTGGGGAGCCGTTGAAAGTCAACCACGTTGCAGTGACTGGAGCCACACATAGGTCAGAGCGGATAAGGACAGCAGATTTTCTTCCCTAAAGGACATTAGTGAAGAGGGATGTGTCTTGGGTTGAAAAGCAGACTAAGCTGTTTATACCTGATACAATAATGTTTTAGTGATGTCTGATCCTTGGCTCTAAAGGGAGACTCTAAAGTCTAGACACTAAAGTCTAAGAAGATGAAAAATAGGAGCAGGAGTATGTCATTGGGCCTCTTTAGCCAACCTCGTCATTTGAATAAAATCAGGGCTGATCTGATTGTGACCTGAATTCCACTTTCCTGCCTGTCACCATAACCACCAGTTTTACCATCAGGTTGCTCTTGTTTTTGGGCGCAAAAACTTGGTGAAGTCAGGTATGAGGTGAGTAGCACCATCTGCGCCAGCCTCCGCGGCTACTCCCCCTTTACCATTTGCATGAATTTAAATTGACTTAATGGGCTGCATGCCCAAACTTACTGGCGCGTCTCTGTTTACCACCACCTTTGGCCATCCAGATTCAGTGCGAACCAAATATAGTCCACAAGTGTGGTTCAGGCGCTCCAGCTTCTGAGCAGGTAAGTTCAGAGATTCAGCAGCTCTCTGACTCAGATCAGTGGGAAGGGGAAGGGAGGTGGGTTAGATGGCTCCACTCAGATCGGTGGGGTTGTGCGGGGGGGGGGGGGGGGGGGGGGGAGATGGGTCAGATGGCTCCACTCAGATCGGTGGGGGATTGTGGGGTGCAGGGGGGGGGCAAGGGGACCTGCTGCCACTGTGCCTCTGCTGAGTGAAGGGGAAGGGGGGGTCTGCTGCCACTCTGTGTGTGATCAGTGAGGGGGGAAGGGGAATAGGGGGCCGCGATCGGTCTGGGTGGTAGAAGGGGGTGGCGGGATAATGGGGTCATTAAAGTTGTGGGAGTGGGGCAACGTCTGTGGGGGGCCAGGAGGGAGGCATTATCTGGTGTGGGAGCATTTTTCTATCTTACTGTGCATGAACAGTTGGAGGTGACAATCGGAGTTACAGCATTTTGGGTGCGTTAAGCTTCGCCCACAGGCAGAGTGCATATGGGAGGCGCCTGAGAACGGATCTAAAAGTCGAATCTGAAATACTCCCAGTTTCAAGTCCGCCCAGCACTTGGAATGAAAATGGTAAAATAGGGTCCACTGCCTCCCTCATTAACCAAACATCCGCCAAACTCAGTCTTGAATATATTTAAATACCCAATCTTCCGTTGTTCCCTGTGGAAGAGAATTTGAAAGACTAACAACCCTTTGAGGGAAAAAATTTCTCCTCATCTCCTTCCTAAATGGGTGACTCCTTGGGCAGGATTTTCCAGCCACACTTGCCCTCAGGCTAGAAATTCCCACCTGAGGTCAACGGACCTTTGCAAGGTCTGTGTCCCACCCACTATGATTCCTGTGAATCGGCAGGACAGAAAAATTCCCCAGCTTATCTCTAAACTGTATCACCTCATCCTAGATGGCCCCACGAAGAGAAACATCTTCTCAGCATCTCCCCTGTCAAGGTCCCTCAGATGTTATATGTTTCAGTAAAATCACATTCATCCTTCTAAACTTCAGCGAGTGCAGGCTCAACCTGCTCAATCTATACTCATAAGACAAACCCCTCATCCCAGGAATCAATCTTCACCAAACTGCCTCAAATGTAAGCGTGTCCCAGTAATGTGGCAAGAACAGTACTATAGATAGTCTCATCAAAGCCCAGTTGTAGCAAGACTTCCCTGCTTTTATATTCTATCCCTCATGCAATATAGGCCAAATTTGCTCTATCTACTTTGTGATTCATGTACCAGAATACCATGTCCCTTTGTCTTGCAGCATTTTATGTAATAAGTGTGTTGCTGGCTAAGCCAGCACTTATTGCCCATCCCTAATTGCCTTTCAGACGGTGGTGGTGAGCTGCCTTCTTGAACTGCTGCAGTCCCTGAGCTGTAGGTTCACCTACAGTGTCATCAGGGAGGAAGTTCCAGGATTTTGACACAGCGACAGTGAAAGATCAACAATATCTTTCCAAATCAGGATGGTGACTGCATTCTGCGGTCTCACTCCATTTAAGTAATACCCTGCTTTTCTAATCTTCCTGGCAAAGTGGACAAGCTTACATTTAATTATACTCCATCTGCCTTTTTTTTGCCATTCACTTAATCTGGAAGAATAGACGTCTCATGGGCGGCGTGGTGACTCAGTGGTTAGCAATGCTGTCTTACTGCTCCAGGGACCCAGATTCATTTCCCGGCTTGAGTCACTGTCTAAGTGGAGTCAGCATGTTCTCCCTGTATCTGTGTGGGTTTCCTCTGGGTGCTCTGGTTTCCTTCCACAGTCTGAAAGGTATGCTGGTTAGGTGCATTGGCCATGCTAAATTCTCATTAGTGTACCCAAACAGGCGCTGGAGTGTGGTGACTCGGGGATTTGCACAGTAACTTCATTGCAGTGTTAATGTAGGCTGACTTGTGACACTAATAAATAAACTAAACTATCTATATCAATTGTACAGTTTGGACTAGATTTTTGTGGAGTCAAGGAGATTCAAAGGACTTTGCATAATGGCAACTAAAACCTGACTCCAGGAGTCCCAGTTCCATCCCCAGCATCCCAAATTTGCACCAGCGCAGGAGAAGGATGCAAGCCTGCACCCCGCACTTCAGATCTAACCAGCTCTACCATGAAGATAAACATCTTATAAACCCCCTATAATTTTCTTCGAGTTGAGCCAGGGATGTCAATGATGTCATGATCTGTAGTCAGGATGAGGGAACCTTTTGAAAGATAACTTCAGAAGGTCTTACTCATGCCCCCTTGCCCCATGCCAAGTTATACTCCCACCCACCTTCCAGCCCTTCATGCTCTCCATGCTAAGCTATGCTCCTCTATCTACCTTATGGACTCTCATTCCCTTTGTGCCAATCAATGGCACTTACATACTTATTCTCTCAGTATGCATCAGTGGACCCTATTATAACAATAGCATGCATGGAAAAGTTTTCAAAAAAATCATTAATTCATAATTTTCTTGATGGAGACGCCAGGTATATTGTTGAAATAACTGTGCCTCAAGGTAATTGCTTGATTGACAGCTTTCTGTGATCTCAATTGCACAATATCTACTTTTGCAAGAAGAGGTGTCAAGGGCTTACAGTTTCTGCCAGATATACTTTATAGGGTCTAGGTTTTGACACTTCTACAGGGCTATAGTAAAAGCATTTTTTAAAATAGTATAAAATAATGAATGATTCATGTTTTGTGAAGTGCTCGCACACATGCCATTGTAACTTTAGTCTTCATTGGTTCTGTAGAGAGTGCATGCATAGAAACATAAAAAATAGTAGCAGGAGTAGGCCATTTGATCCTTCAAGCATGATTTGCCATTCAGTATGATCACGACTGATCAGCCAACTCAACGGCCTGTTCTCACCTCCCCCTCTTTTGTCGCTTTTGCCCCAAGAACTATATTTAACTCCTTCTTGAAAACATAAAATATTTTGTCGTCAACAGCTTTCTGTGATAGTGAATTCCACAGGCTTACCACTCTTTCGGTCAAATAAATTCTCCTCTTCTCAGTCCTAAAAGGTTTACTTCTTATCCTTAGATTATGATAATCTGTTTCTGGACACTCCCACCATCGGGAACGTCCTTCCTACATCCACCCTGTCCAGTTGGTTAGACTTTTATGTATTTCTATGATGTCTCCCCAATTCACCTGAACTCCATTGAATATAATCCTAAACGACACAATCTCTCCTCATACATCAGTTCCACCATCCTAGGAGTAACTCTGCTAAACCTTCGTTGCACTCCTTCTGCAGCAAAAACATCCTTATTTTGTTTAGGAGACCAAAACTGCACACAATGGGGGCGATTCTGAGCCTGCACTCTCCATCTCTGGGAATGGCTGCACAGCTTGTAATCCGGAAGACACAATTCACACTGGTGAGTTTCTGAGTTCTGATCTTTCTGGCATCTCGCTGATGGAGTAGCCTGAGACACGCTGCAGGACCACAGGAAGCTCATTTTAACATGAGCATGTCATTAGTGAGCACCCAATTGAGCCCACACAGAATTTTCAGCGGGCACCTGTGTGATGTCACGCTGGCACCACTTACTACTGGCCTATAGACGCGCGAACTTAGGACCTTCACCTCCAAGGGGGGTTTTGGAGTTGAGCGCTCAGGAAGCCAGCACCCTTGGTGGTGTGCGTTGATCAGAGTGCACCAAAGAGGACTCGGGGGAATGGATAAGTTCAGCTTGGAGCTGGGGGGTGGGGGAATCCCATAATCTCCATTTCAGGGAGAGGGGTCAGGAGAGGTCACCTCCAAGCCTTCTCTACCCTTCCCATTGGGGCGTCCCTTGCTTTAAAGGGGTTGTGAAGACTGGTATGCAGGCAGCGCCTTCCGTTTCCTCCTTCCCGGGTTCCTGTCCATATCACAGCTGAGGGACTGCCCTTCCTTAGTTAGTTGGGGCTGGTAAGAAGGTGGGAGGGACATAGCATTGCCATTCTCACACTCTACAGAGATGAGGTACCGGGTAAATGCAGCGGTTCCCCCAAGCTTGTTGGCATGCTTGTTGACAGGGTGAATGAAGTGACATTTATTGACAAGCATTCAAAAGAAAATGCTGACTTTATTTTACTCATGCCTATATTCAGCTGTAACTGCCTACGGTTTCTTAATCTTCCTCACCTATCCACTACCTCTAGGTATCTCCCCAGAATATACAGTTGAGTTGGCTTGTTGAATTCCATGCCCTTTTGCCTGAGATGACTTTGGCTGCCATCCCCTGAAGTTGCTGTGGAACAGCTGCTGGGGAGCTTTTTATATGGAGCTCCCCCAGGGCCCACAGCAGTTAAATCTTTACGCAGTGTGAAACTTGCGAGAGTTAATACTAACGAGCTGTAAGATTCATCCCAAAAACATACTGCACCATTGACACTCACATTGGACGCAACACTCTGCCATTTTTAGTAAGAATTTGCCTACCATTCCAGATGTGGCCTCACCAAGAGCCTGTATAAATGCAGCAAGACAACCCTGCTCCTGCACTCAAATCCTCTCGCTATGAAGGCCAATATACCATTTGCTTTCTTTACCACCTGCTGCACCTGCGTGCTTACCTTCATGCTGTACAAGGACACCTAGATTTTGTTGCATGTTCCCCTCTCTCAATCTATAGCCATTCAGATAATAATCTGTCTTCCTGTTTTAGCTGCCAGAGTGGATAACCTCACATTTGTCCACATTATATTGCATCTGCTATGCATTTGCCCACTCACTCAGCTTGTCCAAATCCCATTGAAGGATCTCTGCATCCCCTTCACAGCTCACCCTCAGAAACAGCCCTTGTGTCATCTGCAAATTTGGAGATATTACATTCAGTTCCCTCTGGGAGAATGGGCGTGGAAGTGCCATCAGTTGGCATAGAGAGTATGAATTACCGTGGGGGAAATGGGTGGAATGGCATAGCATGACATTGAGAAAGTGAAAGGCCACTGTTGAAAGGGCATAACTTGGCATGGAAGGTATGCAGAGCAATGATGGTAAGTGGAGGGGCATCACTTGCCTTGGAAAGTATGAGGGGCCATGAGGGTGAGTGGAGGCACAAAACTTGGCATGGAGGTTATGAGGGACCAGGGAGGGTGGATTGAGGGGCAATGCATGGCATGAAGGATAGGAGGGGTCATGGGAAGTGGGTGGAGGAAAAATGCCTGGCATGGAGGATATGAAGGGCCTTGGGGGTGGGTCAGGGCATGAGGTGGCATGAACTGGTATGAATGATGGGGTTTGGGGAAATGTGGAGGTTGAGGGGATGTGAAGGGTGAGGATTGTCTTTGTTTTATTCTCATTATTACATCTGAGACAAAGTCCCACAGCACCAAGGCAAGCCTTTTAATCAGCCCCACTCCATACCCAACAGCCCTGTTGCTGCCTTCTAATGTTTTCCAGGAATGATGGTTCTGAATCCCATTAACTCCCATCACCCCCCATTCCCCATGGAAATTCTGCTGTTGCAGATGCTTTGCCCCAAATCAGGTGGGATTGCTGGGAAATTTCCTGACTCCTGCTACCCACCTATGGGACGGAAATCCAGCTGTTTGCATCCTCCTCATAACTTGCTTTCCATCTATATTCCTAGCATCACCAAATTTAGCTGCAATGCAGTCAGTCCCTTCGTCTAAGTCTCATTAAGATAACTCATGAATAGTTAAGGCTCCGACACCGATCCCTGTGTCTGTCTGTGTTGTGTTTTCTACCTTACAGAAACACACCATCCACACAAAGAGGATAAATCAATTAGGTGTGTTGTTCTGTTTGTAGAGATTAAACTATATACAACAATATCTGGGAGGTTAGTTAACATGTCTGATCTCATCCAGTCCAAGCTTCTACATGATGATCACATGACCATATACATACATCACATTCTATGTGGTGATGCACAGTAGTTTTCATTCATTTATGGGACATGGGTGTTGCTGGCGAGCCAGCATTTATTGTTCATCCCTAGTTGCCCTTCATGGGCAATTGAGGGTCAACCACATTGCTGTGGTTCTGGAGTCACACGTAAGCCATACTGGGTAAGGACAGCAGATTTCCTTCCCTCAAAGACATTAGTGAACCAGATGGGCTTTTTGGTCATCAGCAATGGTTTTGTGGTCTTCAGTAGATTCTTAATTCCAGATGTGTTTTATTTAAGTCAAATTCCACCATCTGCTATGGCAGGATTTAAACTTGGGTCCACAGAACATTAAATGAATTTCTGGATTATTAGTCCAGCAATAATACCACTAGGTGATCACCTCCCTTTAGATAAGCCACTTAAAGGTATACCACAGCAATCCACTAGTTATAGTTTGTCATCCTGAAAATGACCCATTTATCCTGATTCTCTCTTTCCTGCTAGTTAGCCAATCTATGCTGATATATCGCCACAACATGTAATCTCTTATCCCCTTGCAGTAACCTTTTAGGTTGCATTTTATTGGATGTCTTTTGGATATCCAATTGCACCACATCTACTGGCCCTCCTTTATCTGTCATACTTGTTCCATCCTCAAAGAATGCCAGCAAAATGGTCAAACATGATTTCCCTTTCACAAAGCCATGTTGACTCTGCCTGATTGCATCATGATTTTCCAAATTTCCTGCCACGACCTATTTATTTATGGATTCTGACATTTTGCTAATGACAGACATTAGGTCTATAATTTCCTCCTTTCTGTCTTGAACAGAGGTATCACATTTGCGTAAGCATATTCTTATGCACTGTTCTGTCAGGGAAACAAGCCTTTCTTCCCGTGTCATACGGGAGAAGCACTGGCTGCAGTTTATTTTCATTGGTATCTGAAGTGACAGCTGAGAAAAACAAATTCTGGTCCCTATTTCTGGCTTGCACGACCCAATTCCCTTCATGCTTAAAAAACAAAATTGCCTCACCTTTAACCTGGAAGCGTCCAGCAGATGAAAACTTTTAAATTAGAAATGAAGAGAAAGTAGGTCAGCCTGAAAGTGAAGGTGGATCATAAAGAAACCAGGGATAGCTAGGAGGTGATCCAATATTAAAACTAGAGGCAGCCAAGAGATTAGCCACATTTTCACTGCAGGTGTTCGAGGCATGGGTTATTACTTTCACCAGGAACACTCCATCAGGATTTGACACTCTTCGTGAACACTGGGAGCTCATCTGAGCTTATCGAATTCTTCGCTATCACTTGACCAGGGCTGTTGCAGTTTTTAAATTAGTGGGTATTTAATAATGGAAATGCGAGCAACTGCTTACTAGTTCCCCCGGAGGGGCTGCTCTGCTTAATGACACAAAAAAACGATGATTTTTTTTCTCTTAAACAGATAAATCAATCAACAAGGTGATGGGGGAAGCAGCCAACAGCATTCTGCTGCCTTAGCATTTGTTCCCAGGCAATCATTAGCATTAATATTATAGAGAATCCGTAGCAAGCTCTTATGTCTTGTTCTGCTTACCTTACTGATCTGATCGAAGTGCCTCAGATGTTG
The DNA here is from genome assembly GCF_965287045.1 of Carcharhinus amblyrhynchos. Taxonomy (NCBI): domain Eukaryota; kingdom Metazoa; phylum Chordata; class Chondrichthyes; order Carcharhiniformes; family Carcharhinidae; genus Carcharhinus; species Carcharhinus amblyrhynchos. Next base: position 26,795,608 of record NC_137344.1, read on the forward strand.
CCTCATTTGCTCTGATCAAGTTAGACCCCCACACCTCCCCACTCCCCACCCCCCACCCCAACCCCAGGCGGTGATTTATTTCCCCCTCTGTGGAATTCACACGCACGTTGCGTGTCCCTACCTGCACCCTTGGAACAGCATTTCAAGTTTCAGAGGAGCTTTAAGCACCCAATAGACACACCTCGTTTCACCCAGCTACTCACGTTAAATCAACGCACCATCATGAGTTTATCAGGCATGGGGGTCAGATTTGTTCTGATAAGCAAATGCAGGTTAGATTCATTGCTTATGATATGCATTGGATTTTTGGTCATTTTGTCAGCAGTTTGTACTGGAATGGATACAATATCTTGCCGTCACTGATTCATCTGTTTTATGGGCCCTGGTGGAGGTGGCGCAGTTGAATTAGAATGCAATTTGACTGCTTATGATTTTCATGACAAACTACCACATCTACAGGTATAAATTCAGGATGAAGATTGCAGCTTCGCACAAGCTCTATAAACTGCTCGCATGAAACAAATAAGCTGGAAAAAGATGAGCCCGTACGAGTTGACTGCAAAGTGTGCAAACCACCCACGTCTGCACGTGAGCTGACTCAGAAGTGGATGCTCCAGGTGCATTTGCATAGGTTTGAAGTTCCTTAGTGAATCTGTGATAAATTCATTAAATTACAGGTGCACTACCTTTGTGCCAAAGTCATCAACTCTGGTTATGGGTTTTTGCAGAGGCAAGATGCAGGTAACAATTCAATATTAAAAAACAAATCTCCAAGGTAATAGCCAGAGTCCAATATCTTGTAACTGAAATGAAAACTGATATTTTTGAACCCATAAAGCTGACAGCATAACTTTGCACATGTGGCCTGAATTTTTGGGGTCGCTAAATAACCTGCAGTTCCTCCAATGCAGTGGGCAGAAAGTGATCTCACATTTGTGTCTGGAATTGATGAAGGTCGATGTGCTGATGACAAAGAATTGCACTGTCAGAATTTTAACTGGAAAATACTTGATGTAATATTTTACTTAATTTTAATTAAGCACATCTTGAAGTTCCCATTTTTGATTTATAAATACCCTGTCACAAGTAGGCTTACATTAACACTGCCATGAAGTCACTGTGAAAATCTTCTAGTTGCTACACTCTAGCACCTGTTGAGTACACTGAGGGAGAATTTAGCATGGCCAATGCAAATACATCTTTTGGACTGTGGAAGGAAACTGGGGTACCCAGAGGAAACCCATGCAGATATGGGGAGAATGTGCAGTCTCCGCATAGGAAGTAATACAAGCCGGGAATTGAACGCAGATCCTTGGCGCTGTGAGGCTGCAGTGCTAACCACTGTGCCACCATGCCATCCCAACTTTATTTGTCACATGTGAAATCTATGCAGCTCTATGGCAATTACTGGTAGGAAGGTCTCCTTCACACCTGAACAAGAACTGACAGAATCCGAACCAGCAGAACAGCAGTGTTTCTCCCGACCAACAACCCTCCCCCAAGTTAAAGGACCATGCACTCCCTTCCCTTACCCCACCAACCTCAGCTGGCTGGCAAAACCCAGGAGCTGGCCACCAATCTCCTTGACCTGGTCACTGATCATTCTCAATGACAGCTGCTTCCTTCATTAACTGATGATCGATTGTTTCATCTGCTCCCACACCCAGCCAACAATTAATCAGATGGTCTTATAATGTCAATCAGACAGTTGGCCCAGTCCCAGATCTTGGCCAGTGCTTTTCTGCAACTGGCCTGTAGATTAGAAGCACCAAGAGAATCAGAACAGAGGTGTTGGCAGATGACTGACTATTTTTCATGTTTTATTGAGCAAGTGGCCATTGCAGCCAGGTCACTAAAAGCCTGACAAATGATCTACATTCTGATATTTGTGGACTGTTTGATATGTGGCTGTATCTTCCTTCTTAATCATAGAATCCCTACAGTGCAGAGGGAGGCTATTCGGCCCATCGACTCTCTGACAGAGCATCTTACCATATCCCCATACCCCACATATTGAACCCGCTAATTCCCTTAACCTACGCATCGTGGGACACTAAGGGACAATTCGGCATGACCAACCAACCTAACATCCACATCTTTGAAGTGTGGTGGAAAACTAGAACACCTGGAGGAGACTCGTGCAGACATGGGGAGAATATGCAAACTGTACGCAGTTCCCCCAAGGCTGGAATTGAACATGGCTCCCTGGCACTCTTGAGGCAGCAGTGCTAACCACTGTGCCATCCTAATTCGGGATGGACAATAAACAGTGATCAAGCGAATGAGAATATTCTCATACCCAACTCAGTAGAGTGTGTGTGTGTTTCTAAAAATGAACAGCATCAAGCCGCTGTAGTTATGGAGCTGTTTCACATATGTGGAAAGAGTTATGATGTGGAGATGCCGGTGTTGGACTGGGGTAAACACAGTAAGAAGTCTCACAACACCAAGTTAAAGTCCAACAGGTTTATTTGGTAGCAAAAGCCACTAGCTTTTGGGCCTCTGACCCTTTGTCAGGTGAGTGGAGAGTTCAGAGTTATGACAGTTATGGACAGAATTATGGACAGAGGAGGGAGGAAAAACTGAACTCCTTCATACTCGAGAGGTCAATAACCAGCCATCTCCTCCTATTCAAAGCATGATTCTCCAAGGTCCACTAGCTGACTCAGTCACCCACTCCCATTTTTGCTCACTCCCTCCTCACCAGCCCAAGTGTCCCCTCTGCTATTCATACCCCTCCCCACATCATGATTGTCCAAACACCTTCATATACATGAGCAGCAGTGACCTCACCTCCATTTGTTTTGGTTATGATTCGATTTGATTTATTATTGTCACATAGATTAGTATACAGTGAAAAGTATTGTTTCTTGCATGCTGTACAGACAAAGCATACCTAAAGAAGGAAAGGGGAAAGTGCAGAATGTAGTATTGTAGTCATAGCTAGGGTGTAGAAAAACATCAACTTCATATAAGGTAGGTCCACTCAAAAGTTTGATGGCAGCAGGGAAGAAAGTGTTCTCATGTTGGTTGCTACCTGATTTCAGACTTTTGTATCTGACCTTTTGTAGTTTCTTGTGGTCTTGGACAGAGTGGAAACATACCAAGCTGTGATACATTCAGAAAGGATGCTTTTTATGGTGCATCTGTAAAAGTTGGTGAGAGTCATAGCGGTTTTCCTGTGCATCCAAAATACCCAAATTTATAAGTCAACATATTTAGCTAGGCAGTGCGCTATGCCTGAAGAGCATGAATAATAGCCGGAATTCATCACAGACTTGTATTTAGTTTAAAATATTCAGCGCAATGCAAAAAAAAATTCAGATATCTCCGCGGCAGTCAGAATGTAATTTACTGCCTACAACATCTCAGGAAAGGCAACACAATACTGCAAGCGGTTTGATTTGACTGCATGCTTCTTGCTTTCGTGGTTCTTTTCAGCATTGAGGTAGTGATACTCACTGGCAATTTCATAGCACTTTGTTAGAACTGCGACTCCGGTGGGAGTTCATGTTTGCTAATCGTGTGGTAATGTGGGAACCTTTTCTTTTTCACAGTTTGCTTTACACTTGGGTAAAACATCAAACTTCTAATCTGCATTTTCAAAGTAAACGTGGTTCACTGAAACAGGTACAAATTCCAGTAATACAATGGCATAAGAACAAAAGAGACAGAACAAATCGGAGCAGAAATAGATTATGTGGCTCCACAAGCTTACTCTGTCATTCAGTCCGGCTATGGCAGATTTTCTGCATCAAGTCCACTTTCCTGCCCATTCATCATATCCTTGATTCCTTCAGAGACCTGGGGTGGAATTTTACAAAAAAATTCTAAGTGCCGAACAAGCGTGAAAACAGAAAAGAATCGCACCGATTTTTTTGAGAGAACTCCCAGGTACGCCAGCAGGAGCGGGTGGGAGTAGAATCTAATCTTGCCAGTGAAGTCAGCTGCTGAGCTCTCGGGGCACCACTGCACAGGCAATGGGAGATTTCCTGTCACCCCCTCCCTGCACACCCCGCCCCACGACGCCCTCCCACTCTAAGGATATCAGGAACTGCCTCACATATGTGGGGCCCTCCCCAGTCACCTCCCAGACATTGCCCTCCCCCCATCAAATCACCACTGCAGAGTTTCCCCACAGCCACCCCGATCAACACCCCATTGATCAACACCACCCACTCCCTCTCCACCCCGCCCCACAGAGTTCCCTCCTTCTCCCCTCCCACTGTGGAACTCTCCCCCTCCCAGCTCCCCTGTCATGGCTCCACCCTTTCTCAGGCCCTGTCTCAGCACTGACCCAGCACTGCCAGGTTGCCCAATGGGCAGTGCCTGGATGCATGGTGGGCATTGCATGACCCTGCCACAATCTTTTGGGGCGCTTCCATAGACTCCGGTCCCACTAGCAGCTACCACGTCTGCTCTCCACTGGTGGAGACCACACATAATTCTCACCGGTGACAACCTCAACCAGCAAGCACGTAAAGACAACTGAGCCTGGATAATAGCATACAGAACTCATTAAAGACATGCTTCATATTTAAATTGGCTTTGTGCCCTTTCTGGGGGCAAAGTCGATTTCACCACTGTGTGAGTGCCGGTAAGATTGTGAGAGGTGAGAAAGCAGGTGCGATCTAGATTTTTCGCTTCTGGCAACATCTCAATGACTTGCCTCGCTGATCAATGGGCAAGACAAGCCAATAAGATTGCACCCTGAAAATCTATCTATCTCAGCCTTGTAAGAGGATATTCCAAAATGGAATATCCAGGATACCAAAAATGATGCCGAAACATTGAATTTATTCAAGAGACTGCTAGATCTAGCACTTGAAGAGAATGGGATCAAAGGTTATGGGGAAAAAGCAGGATTAGACTATTGAGTTGGATGATCAGCCATAGAGTCATAGAGACATCAAGGTTTACAACATGGAAACAGGCCCTTCAGCCCAACTTGTCCATGCTGCCCTTTTTTTTAAAAAAACCCCTAAGCTAATCCCAATTGCCTGCATTTGGCCCATATCCCTCTATACCCATCGTACCCATGTAACTATCTAAATGCTTTTTAAAAGATAAAATTGTATCTGCCTCTACTACTACCTCTGGCAGCTTGTTCCAGACACTCACCATCCTCTGTGTGAAAAAATTGCCCCTCTGGACACTTTTGTATCTCTTCCCTCTCACCTTAAACCTATGCCCTCTAGTTTTCAATTCCCCTACCTTTGGAAAAAGATATTGACTATCTACCTTGTCTATGCCCCTCATTATTTTATAGACCTCTATACAGTCACCCCTCAGCCTCCTACACTCCAGAAAAAAAGATCCCAGTATATTCAGCCTCTCCTTATAACTCAAACCATCAAGTCCCAGTAGCATCTTAGTAAAACTTTTCTGCAGTCTTTCTAGTTGAATAATATGCTTTCTATAATAGAGTGATCAGAATTGCACACAGTATTCCAAATGTGGCCTTACCAATGTCTTGTACGACATCAACAAGATGTCCCAACTCCTGCATTCAATGTTCTGACCAATGAAACCAAGCATGTCAAATGCCTTCTTCTCCACTCTGTCCAACCGTGACTCCACTTTCAAGGAGCTATGAACATGTACCCCTAGATCTCTTTGTTCTGTAGCTCTCCCCAGTGACCTACCAATAATTGAGTAAGGTCTGCCCTGGTTCAATCTGTCAAAATGCATTACCTCACATTTGTCTAAATTAAAGTCCATCTGCCATTTGTCAGTCCACTGGCCTAATTGATCAAGATCCCGCTGCAATTGGAGATAACCTTCCTCACTGTCCACCAATCTTGGTGTCATCTGCAAACTTATTAACTATGCCCCCTATATTCTCATCCAAATCATTAATATAAATGACAAATAACAGTGAACCCAGCACTGAACCCTGAGGCACACTGCTGGTCACAGGCCTCCAGTTTGAAAAACGACTCTCTACAACCACCCTCTGTCAAAAAGCCAATTTTGTATCCATTTAGGTACCTCACTCTGGATCCTGTAAGATTTAATTTTATGCAGCAACCTGATCACAATGAATGGCGGAGCCATGATCACAATGAATGGCGGAGCAGGCTCAACGGGCGAAATGGCTTCCTCCTGCTCCTTTCTTCTATGTTTAAATCTATGACACTCTGTGATATTGAATTCCTAATATTCACAATCCTCTGAGTGAAGAAATTTCTTCTCACCTCAGTCAATAATGATCAACCCTGCGACTGTGCTCTCATGTTCTCGATTCCCAGCTCAGGAAAACAGCCTCTCAGTATCTAGCCTTTAGGATCCTGTATGTTTCAATGGGATCACCTCTCATCCTTCTATACTTCAGAGTATAGGCCGAACTTACTCACCTTCTCATTATAGGACAATCTCCTCATTACAGGAACTAATTCTACCACCTCCAAGACAACCACATCCTTCCTCAGATAAAGAGATTGGAACTGCACACAGTACTCCAGGTTAGTTCTCACCAAAGCCCTGTGCAAATGTCAGAAAACTTCATTATTCTTTTACTCCAATCCCCTTGCAGTAAAAATCATTTGCCTTCCTAATTGCTTGCTGCACCTGCGTGCCATTTTTGTGGTCTTTTTAAGAGTGCACCCAAGTCTCTCTGAACACAAACATTTAAAATTTACATGCCCTTTAAGAAATATTCTGCATTTCTATTCTTACTACGAAAGTGAATAGCTTCACACAGTCCGACATTTTATTCCATCTTCCATCTTGTTAATTATATAACTTGTCTGTGTCTCTCTGCAACCTCACTGCATCCCCCTCACAGCTTGCATTTCTCATCAGCAATCTTGGATACATTATTTTTGGTCTCTTCATCTAAGTCATTAGTGTAGATTGCAAAAAACTGAAGTCCCTGCACTGATACTTAAGGCACTCCTGCTGACTCGAAAATTCCCTGTCTGATTCCTGTCCATTAAACAATCTTTCATCCTTGATATTATTACCACAAATCCATTAGCTCTTATCAAACTTCTGAATGTGTTTTGGAAATCCAAGCGTACAACATGTACTGAGCTCCTTCTTATCTAATCTGTTAGTTATGTCCTCAAAAAAACTCTAACAAATTTCTCAAACACAATTGCTCTTTGTAAAAGCATGTTGACTCTGACTCATACCATTCATTTGGAAGGGCATTGCTCCCATTTCCTTGATATGCATTCCAGCATTTCCCCGATGACTTGCGATCTGGCCTGTAGTTCTCTGTTTTTTCTCCCTCCTTTATTGAAAGCAATGTTACATTGGCTATCTTCCAATACACTGAAAATGTTCTAGATTCTAGAGAATAGTCATTTGGTAGTACAGAACTTAAGTAATGTTGAAAAAAGGCATTTTGTTGAAGCTTTTCATTTTGCACTCATCAAGACAATTGACTCTGCTCAAGTTTAAAATTCTTGTTTTGGACTTGAGCATATTGTTCTCAAACTTAACGTGGAATTCAATTGTACTATGATCATCGTTTCCCAGAGTATTGTTTACTATGACATTACTGTCTCCTTATGCAAAGCTTGATCTTAAATAACTTTATTTCTAATTAGTTCCACAACAGGTTGCTCTAGGAAGCTGTCACAAAATCATTCCACAAACTCATCTTTCAGATTACCTTCGCCACTTTAATCTGTCTCATCCAAATAAAGATTGAAATTCCCCATGATTATTATATTGCCTCTTTTAAAGTTTATTTATTAGTGTCACTAGTAGGTTTACATTAATACTGCAATGAAGGTACTGTAAAAATCCCCTAGGCACCTGTTCAAGTTCACTGAGGGAGGATTTAGCATGGCCAATGCACTTAACTGGCACATCTTTCTATTTCAACCTCCAATTATTTTTTTAATGATCCGTTAAATGATATAACAATTGTTAAGAGGCCTAGAAACTACTCCACCAATGCGTTCCTTACCCTTATTATTCTTAGTTTTCACTTATCCTTTTTCAATAATGCCCTTATGTTATTTTTCATTATCAGGTCTATTCATCCCCCTTTTGCATTCTGTTTTTCTTTTCAAAATGGAATATTTACTTCCAAATCTTAGTCACCTTGCAACCATACCTCTGTAATGGTAGTTCAATTAAATCCGTGTATCTCTATTTATGCTGCTAGTTCATTCATTCTGATATAAATACTTGATGCACACAGATGAGGAGCTTTTACATTTATTTTTAACCATTATTCTTAGTAAGGACCTTATTCACTGGTGCATTATTATCATTAAATTTTCTGTCCCTTTCTGTGCCACCATCTGGTTCAATGATGTCCTTTAGGGAAGAAAATCTGCTGTCCTTACCTGGGCTGGCCTACATGTGATTCTGGAGCCACAGCAACGTGGTTGACTCTCATCTGCTGTCCAAGGGCAAGTAGGGATGGGCAATAATGGCTGGTCAGCCAGCGATGCCCATCGAATGAATAAAAATATCCTTATTTGTTTTCACCCAAATTGCTACATTACTCTGTTGCTTTGGCTTTTCCCTTTAGATGTATAAATTTCCCTTCCCCTGACCCTAATCTGTTGTCATTTAAAGCCCTATTAACGGCTCTAGCTATACAACTTACCAGGGTGTTAATCCAAGCCCAGTTTAAGTGGAGCCTATCCCAACAGAACAACTTCCTGATAGCAGTTCCAAGATAAAATGTCCACTATCATCCCACGTCAAGCTCTAAAGACACAATGGGAGGCTGAATGCATAGGCACTTGGACATCACAATTCATGCAGTTGGACTGTATATTGGCACTGTTCTTGTGAAGATATTTCAGATATAAACACTATATACACTGGCTTAATATAATTTGCTGCATAGACGTGTTCCCAATGTCCAGAGATAATTGATTATTCATTTTGTCTCATAAATAGTGAACAATTCTGGGAGAATTATTTCACAATGCAAAATTAATGCTGCTGATGCCAAAATATCTTTGGATGAATTGGCTAGACTCCAAATGTGAAAAAATTGGCCAATTTCAAACTAAATGAAATTGAATTAACTTTTTTCAAAGTTAAGCCACATTCAAATTGCAGTCTGACAAAGTAAGGACATAACACAGGAATTGCTCTGTAAAAAATTAATTGAGCTAGCAGGAGTGAAAGACAATTTGAAATAACCCATGATTTCTGGTGATCAAAAATCTAAATATTGCAGATGCTGGAAACTCACAATACAAATAAAACCCACAGGAGGCACTCAGCAGGGCAGTAACATCTGTGAGAGAGAGAATTGGTTGGGGCTCTGGCACCAAACTTCACTGACGTAGGTTTTCCAAGATGTGGAGATCACGGCGTTGGACTGGGGTAAGCTCAGCAAGAAATCTCACAGCACACCGGTCAAATAAACCTGTTGAACTTTAACCTGGTGTTATGAGGCTTTTACAGTAGGTTTTCCAAGCCAGGGAAGAAGTTGCGGTCGGGAATCTCAACGATTTGGGCATCCACTCATGATGTGGAGATGCCAGCGTTGGACTGGGGTAAGCACAGTAAGAAGTCACGGCCAACACAGTACGCTTCGTCATCCAGAGCGGAGAAGCTACAACATCTTCTCCGGAGCCTTCAACATGTCATCGTTGAAGACGAACATCTCGCCGAGGCTATCCCCACACCCCCACTTCTTGCCTTCAATCAACCGCACAACCTCAAACAGACCATTGTCTGTACCCAACCTTCAGGAGATCAGTGACCACGATACCACACAACACTGTCACAGCAACCTCTGCAAGACATGCCGGATCATCGACACGGATGCCATCATCTCACCATCCACCAGTACACAGTACATACTCTTGCAACTCGGCCAACATTGTCTACCTGATACACTGCAGGAAAGGATGTCCCGAGGCATGGTACATTGGAGAGACCATGCAGTCGCTATGACAACAAATGAATGAACACTGCTCGACAATCACCAGGCAGGAGTATTCTCTTCCTGTCGAAGAGCACTTCAGCAGTCACAGGCATTCAGCCACTAATCTTTGGGTAAGCATTCTCCAAGGTGGCCCTCACGACACATGACAATGCAGAACCGCCGAGCAGAAACTGATAGCTAAGTTTCGCACACGTGAGAACGGCCTCAACCAGGATCTTGGCTTCATATCACACTATCTGTAATGACTTGCCTGGACTTGCAAAATCTCACTAACTGTCCTGGCTGGAGACAATACACATCTCTTTAACCTGTGCTTGGCCCTCTCTTCACTCACATTGACTCTGTCTTTAAGACTTGATTACCTGTAAAGACTTGCACTCCAACTATTATCTTGTAAATTGAATTTGTGTCTTTATAGGTCCTGTTTGTGAACACAAGTCCTCGTGCACCTGATGAAGGAGCTTGAGTGTCCGAAAGTTAGTGCTGCGAAGTAAACCTGTTGGACTTTAACCTGGTGTTGTGAAACTTCTTACTTTCCACTGATGATGCAGAGCTTTGATTCCAGAGTGTGCAGCTCTTTCTCCCCATCTGGAAGCACATACGTGTTCCTTTATCTCCTGCTGGCAGTTGGGCAGTCTATAGTAAAACCTCAACTTCATGATTACACCTTTCCTATTCCTGAGCTCTACCCATATTGCCTCGCTGTATGAACCCTCCGAGGTGTCCTCCTGCAGTACACCTGTGATATTCTCTTTACCCAATAATGCAACGTCCCCACCCCTTTTACATCCCCATCTATCCCATCTGAAATATCTATATCCTGGAACGTTTAGCTGCCAATCCTATCCTTCCCCTAACCAAGTCTCTAATAGCAACAACATCATAGTTCCAAGTTCTTCATGGAAGCCAGTGAATTTGCGCCTTGAAGTATTACTAACTCTCATCAGTATTCCAAACATATTAATTTCTCTATCTTCTGTCATTAAACACTAGCAAACATAAATATAAAAGGAAATCCAGGAGCTGATTAATACATGAAAATAATTAAGATCGCAAGCTTCTGAATATGCCCAGCCACTTTGTCATAGTTTTAAGTGCTGCTGCTTTTAGTCGCCAGAAATGCAGGGGACACAGGTAAATGGAATTTAAATCACGGCGATGACCTAAAAATGACAATAAATAGCTCAGTATGAATCCTGCAGCTTTGATATAATCTCGATTTTATTGACTCTGTTTTGACTAGCTATCATGGCTGGTTATGCAGTGCCTGTCAGGTCTGTCAGCGGGATGCACGCTTTCATCAGGAAAACAGATACAGGGTTATTTTCTAACCATCAGATCTGTTTTATTGAATTGTATATGATGCCTGAATCCAAAACACACATGATCTTTTAAAAGAAAAATAATTATTTGATTTCACTGAAGCACTTTCACACCAATCAGTTTTGAAACATGGATCAAACCTTTGTTTTCAATGCATAACAATTAAGGCAGCTTTCCTCCTTAACACAAAGTTTTGACAGGTTAACGTTTCTTGCCATCTAATCAGTCCTGCTCTTTGATGATCGTGGGGCGGTTTTAACCCAACTTACCCAGCTGGAAGCTTTTGCATTTGGTGCAACATTGGTTTTGAACTCTGTCCAATTCTACTCTCCGCTGAGGTCAATATACAATCATAAGGGGTGGAGGGCAAAACTAACATTCCTCTTGGTCCTGTGGGAAAAATTGTCTGGATAAAATATCAGTCAGATAGGCAGCTCCATCTCAGATCTTGGCCAGTGCCTTTCTGCTACTGGTCTCTATATTGGAAGCACCAGGAGAACACTGGAACAGAGCAGTTAATAGATAACAGACTGTTTTTCATGTTTCATTGTGCAAGCAGCAATAGCTACCATCTAACTAGAAACCAGACAACTGATCTATTCTGCTATATATAGTTGCAGACAATGGCCATGGTCAATTAATTGTTCCTTGTTAATTCATGACCAATGACAAATAGTGGTCTAACAAGTGACACCCATACTCATACCCAACACTGCAACTTGAATAAGTCACTATTTTGTGGCTGTAACTTTACCCGCATGCCTGGGGCTGATTCGCACATGTGGCAAGTGTTATGACAGAGAAGGGAGGCAAACTCAACTCCTTTATTTTCCCCACCATCTGTTTGTAAAGAAAGGTGTTTTAATTTTTGAAATAGGCTGTGACATGTTTCCCTAAACCTCTTGTTGCTGAGTCAATTTTCAAAGATACTGCAGCAAACTCTCTTAAATTGAAAGTCCTCACACATTCAAACCCAGGAAATGGTTGCAAGCTTACTCACAAACACAGGCACACAATAAGAAGATGGAAAAAGGAGTTTTTTTACAGCGATGAATAACTTAACTTAAAAGTGCCATAAATATAGATATCAGTTCATGTGATTGCTAGAGCCCAGAAAGTCAGAGGTTAGTGAGAGTTCCTTCATTGAGGAGTTATATTTCAGTTAACTGAAGCAGGATTTTTCAGAATTCCTTGAAAGTTGATGATGACTCAGCAAGATGAGGTTGGTACCCAGAGTCTTGGTCTGCTCAGCAGGTGATGGCAGAATTTTCCAGAGAAACAGGATTCAAGGAAATTTAGACTGAATGCAAACTGCTTCGGTGGGTACTCTTCTGAAATACAACAGATTGTTCAAGAAACTTTCAAGAAGTGCGGTCAGCTTTACTGTTCACCCAGTTGTGTTGTATCTGACCATGGATACTTCAAATGAAAAATGCTGCACTTCCCAATATTGCCATGGCTGACCTTGATGAGTTGAAAAGTACATGCACACGTATACACACACACACACACATAGACATGCACACACGCAGATATGCACAAACACAGGGCACACATATCCACACACACACACACACACACACGCACAAAGACATACACAATTGGACATGCACGCATACTGGCATACACTTTCACACACGCACGCACACACACATACACAGACGTCCTGCTTTGATGTTTGCTGGCTGAAGTTTAAACATGATGTGGAGATGCCAGTGTTGGACTGGGGTAAACTCATGTGGGTGGAAGTTCAGAACTCTCATCCACATGACGAAGGAACAGCCAGTTCCGAAAGCTAGTGGTGTTTACTACAAATAAATCTGTTGGACTTTAACCTGGTGTTGTGAGACTTCTTACAGTGAAGTTTAAACAGCAGACTGAGTCTGAGTTTTGAAATGTAATATTAAAACTTTGCAAATGGCAGAAGATTAGGTCATTTGATATGGTCCATTAATCAGTTAGTTGCAGACTAACAAGCAGTTTCCATGCCTCTGGTTAAAATCCATTTTTTACACTAGGAGATAGATGATGGTGTTTAGCGCATCCGCAGGAATAGTGAATTTTAATGGCTCTTCCTTTGTCATAGTCCAGGCTGGGAAAAAAAAATGTCCTAGTTTTGCTGATTGTAATGTGTCTTCACAATGAGAGGGATGATATTCCACAAGGATGAGGGTTGATCTTATTAGTTGTTGTACAGTTGCAATTTGCACTGTGTACAGGATGCGATATAAAAAAAAATGCCATAGTTTTCTCAACATCACTTCCCAAGCTCACAATCCCATCCCCACCCCCCACCACTTGCAAACCCCACCTGAAAGAACCGTGGCAGCAGGTGAATGAGAATATCACTACCTCCAACTTCATCTCAATGTCACAGACTCTTCTGACTTAAAAACATATTGCTGTTCCTTCATTATTGCTGTGTCAAAATCCTGAATTATCCTCCCTGCTTGGAATGCAGCATTTCAAGAAAATGGCCACCGTCACTTTCTCAAAGACAACCAGGGATGAACAATAAATGTTGGCCTTATTAGCAGCATCCATATCCCAAGCACGTGTTAAAAAAACAGACCCAGCAAGACACTGAAAATAACTGAGAAAAATCTTTAAAGACAATGGTGTTACAATCAGTTCAAAAGCATTTAATATATATATTGCTATTTTGACACCAAACCAAATTAGTTTTGTTTCTGCATCAAGCATTGCAACTGTTTTGGTTTTGTTCTATTCTAACAACTGTATAAAAAATATCATCTATTCTAAGAACTGTATAAAAAATATTATCTATTCTAAGAACTGTATAAAAAATAATACCACAAATATTATAACAATTGAAAGATTAATTTGTACTTACATATAAAATTTCAGTGCTCATCAGTAAAAGGATGTATCATTAATAATTTGTGTGCATATGTTTGTGTGTTTCTGTGTCTATGTATCTGTGTGTGTGTACATATGTATGTGTGTGTGTATGAATGCAGGTGTCTGTGTGTACATGTGTGTGTTTGAATGTGTCAGTGTGTGCGTGTGAATGTGTGTGTGTGTTTGTGCGTGTGTGAACGTGTCTGCCAGTATGTGTGCATGTCTATTTGTGTATGTCTTTGTGCGTATATGTGTGTGTGAATATGCATGCCCTGTGCGTGTGCGTATCTATGTGTGTGTACGTCTGTGTATGTGTGTGTGTGCGCGTGTGTGAAAGTGTATGCCAGTATGCGTGCATGTCCAATTGTGTATGTCTTCGTGCGTGTGCGTGCGTGTGTGTGGATATGCGTGCCCTGTGTTTGTGCATATCTGCGTGTGTGCATGTCTATGTGTGTGTGTGTGTGTGTGTGTGTGTGTATACGTGTGCATGTACTTTTCAACTCATCAAGGTCAGCCATGGCAATATTGGGAAGTGCAGCATTTTTCATTTGAAGTATCCATGGTCAGATACGGCACAACTGGGTGAACAGTAAAGCTGACCGCACTTCTTGAAAGTTTCTTGAACAATCTGTTGTATTTCAGAAGAGTACCCACTGAAGCAGTTTTCCATTAACCATCTATGTTGAATTGAACTGAAATCAGACCCAAATTAAAAGCAGTTTTGTGGAATTGAATTGGAATGTGACTATCAAAACTTACAATATAAAAGGACAGCAGTCACTATTGTACTATCAATATAAAATAAATCCCCATGTAAGCAAGCCATAAAGGCATCACTTTATGGAGAATATCCTTTATTTCACCAGCACAGTCGAAAAGTTAAAGTCTTTACATTAAACCTGCATGGACAATTGCCACAAAGATATTACTTCCCCACACTTTGAATGTAAATGAAATCCAAGCACTGAGTTGGCATGCTGGGACAATGCAGTATAATAGTCTTCTGAGGTTCGAATCCCAGTAGATGGTCATCAGCATCCCCAGAACCAACAGCCTAAATAATTGCTGCTGATTCTCATGTCTCCCTTTGACTGCTTTCTTTGTCTGATTGCAAGAGATAGCGTGCTGGATACAAGGAATAAGGTTACTTAATAAACAAGGTACTTATACAAGCAATACAAGATTAAAATATGTAGACCTGCCCTTATGAAAGGTTGCCCAGAGAGGATAACCTTTAAGGCAATGCTGAATACATTTCCAAACCACAGAGGACTATGTTCTCCTGCAAAGAATGTATAAGCGATCTCCAGAGTCACGCAGACATTTTGCTTGGAGTCTGAAATTCACGAAAATGTGACTACAGTAACTCCTGTGCGTAATTTGAAGAGCTATAATTCTTTAGCAGGATAACTTCTGGTTTTTTGTATTATGTTTTGACTGGGCGATTATGCAAACCATTTGAAGGAAAGCTATTGAGCATTTTCTTGTGACAAGAAATATTAAGCATGAGGACAGTCAGATGAAATCAAGGTTATTGGTGTAATTTATCAACTAACTCATCCAGCGAGAAACGTCCTTTCATAGGAACACAGAATCCCTACAGTGCAGAAGGAGGCCGTTCAGCCCATTGAGCATGGACTGACAGCAATCCCACCAGGCCCCATCCCTTTAACACCATATTTTACCCTGCTAATTCCCCTGACAGTAACAGACAATTTATTATGACCAGTTCACTTAACTCACACATCTTTCCAGGGGGCAGGTATAGGAAACATGCAGGGGGCTATTTTTTTCAAGTCAGAAAATATTAGAAAGAAACATTTCCAGGAGTACTTTCAGTTATGGGTGGACATCAACTTAAAGGAACAAATGAATAGGAGTCAGCTGTTCAGACCTTCAAACCTGTTCTACCATTCCATAAGATCATGGCTATTATATGTCTTTTTTAAAATCCATTTACAGGATGTGGGGGCTTCACTGGCTAGGCCAGGATGTGTTGTCAATCCCTAATTATCCTTGAGAAGGTGGTCATGAGCTGCCTTCTTGAACCGCTGCAGTCCTCTTGGTGTAGTGCTGTTAGTAAGGGAGTCCCTGGATTTTGACCCAACATCAGTAAAGGACCATATAATTCCAAGTTAAGATGATGTGGAGCTTCGCAGTTAGTGGTGTTCCCATGCATCTGCTGCCCTTGTTCTTCAAAATGGCACAGGTTGTGAGTATTATAAGGTCCGGCCAAAGTAGCCTTGGTAAGTTGCTGCAGTGCATCTTGCAAATGGAATGCACTGTTACAACTGTGGTAGTGGAGGGAGTTAATGATTAAGGTGGTGGATGGGATGCCAATCAAGTGAGTTACTTTGTCCTGTACCATGTCACACTTCCTGAGTGTTGGAGCTATACTCATCCAGACAGGTGGAGAGTAGTCAATCACACTTGTGTCACGTGCCATGTAGCTGTTCAGCAGGCTTTGGCAAGTCAGTAGGTGAGCCACTCGCCTTGGCTTCATATTCTTTTATACACTGGCCTAGCCAAAATCCATTGATCACATTTAAAAATTATTATTTGAATTAGCATTGATTCTTTTCATTCTCCTGCTATGTGCTCAATCACTAATCCCATTGAGAAAGTCATGCTGAGGTAGCAAGAACATTGCTGTATGCACAGAGTAGGCACTCTGTTTCCCTAAATACAGTGATGTTATTTTTATTGAAAATAGAAGTGTGCATGAGGACGGCCTCAACTGGGATGTTGGGTTCAAGTCACACTACATGCAACCCCCACCATCTGGCCTAGGCTTGCAAAATCTTACAAACTGTCCTGGCTTGAGATAATTCACACCTCCTTAACCTGTGATCATCCTTCTCTCCATCGCAATATCCGTACCTGTAAAGACTTGATTACCTGTAAAGACTCGCATTCCAACCATTATCTTGCCTTTGTTTATATATGCTGTGTTTATGAAACCTATCTCTCCACTCATCTGATGAAAGCAGCGCTCCAAAAGCTTGTGATTTCAAATAAATCTGTTGGACTTTAACCTAGTGTTATTTATTCATAGAATCCCTACTGTACAGAAGGAGGCCACTTGGCCCATTGGGCCTGCACCGACCACAATTCCCACCCTATTCCCGCAACCCCATGCATTTACCATGCTAATCCCCTTGACACCAGGATCAATTTAGTCCATCAATCTAACCTGCACATGTTTGGAGTGTGGGAGGAAACCAGAGCACCTGGAGGAAACCCACACAGACACGGGGAGAACTTGCAAACTCCACACAGACAGTGACCCGAGGCCGGAATCGAACCTGGGTCTCTGGCGCTGTGAGGCAGCAGTGCTAACCACTGTGCCACCGGTCGCTTTAAAGATGCGTTGCATTGGTCGGGATGTCATGAGACTTCTTATTGAAAATAAGACAACAAATCTAACAGTTAAAAATCTCAAAGTTTGGCGGATCCAGGGAAACCATGAATTAATGAAAATGTTTCAATTCTAGCAGTGAGAGGCTCAAGAAGTGCTGCAGATGCCAATCATAAATATTTGAAAGACAGATCTCAATATATCCAGATAATAATGTACAATTCCTCAGTACTTGAAAAGTAATTTTTAAACAGTTTTGGTGGGACGTTTTGTGACAGAATTGATGAGATAAAAGCAGTCTAGCTCAGTCAGGTAGAGCCATAGAAGATGATAAAGACCCATGGAGAAGCTACTATATTATATTTACAAGAAGATTGCAAATTTAACAGTAAGTTTCAGAAGGGTTGACTCTAAATAACAGATGGTTACTGGAATGGGACTAATATTTTAATAATCACAAAATCAAATCAATTTTAACACTTGGATCAAACTCGTTGAATTGTTTATATCGTCACCTAATCTAACCCAAAAGCTTTCAGTCATGCTGACAGAATGTTGATAGCTCGCTGCTGAAGGTAGATTATTCCTTCTATTTGGCATAATGAGGCTATTGTAAAGGATAGCTCATGGGTAGAGCCATTGATTTGTTCTCACTCAGTAACTGGCATCTTCCCAGTCTCCAGGACATTGTGTGTGAAATTGTGGGGAAGCAGGTGATGCTACGTACAGTATATAGAAATACACGGGATGGTAACCCTATCCCAATTGAGGCTCTCGAGGAAAGAAAGCAGGAAAGACCTTAAACAGGGAATTAAAAGGGCTAAAAGGGGCCATGAAATGTCCTTGGCAGACAGGATTAAGGAGAATCCCAAGGCCTTTTAATGTGTATGCAAGGAGGAAGAGGGTAGCAAAAGAAATTTTTATGGAGTCAGGCCAGCTTTTCAGA
Organism: Carcharhinus amblyrhynchos; assembly: GCF_965287045.1. Lineage (NCBI taxonomy): Eukaryota > Metazoa > Chordata > Chondrichthyes > Carcharhiniformes > Carcharhinidae > Carcharhinus > Carcharhinus amblyrhynchos. The sequence goes on from NC_137344.1 coordinate 26,813,971, forward strand.
GTCATGGCTCATGGCACCTCAGAGATGTGGTGAACCCTAGCTTACATGAGGAAATCTTTTAAAACTAAGTTTAAACGTCTTCCTCACAGCAGCTTGGTAAGCTATAGCCCAAACAACCTTCATGCCCCTTATGTCAAGCTGTGCCCCTCCATCCATCCCATTATGCCTTATTTTGTAGTTGGGGTGATGAATGGACTGTCTGCTGTGATAGTGGAGTCGGACACTTTCGGAACTTTCAAGCGGTTATTGGATAGGCACATGGAGTACACCAGAACGATAGGGAGTGGGATAATTCGATCTTGGGTTCGGATAAAGCTCGGCACAACATCGAGGTCCGAAGGGCCTGTACTGTGCCGTGCTGTTCTATGTTCTATTTCCCCATATGCCAAGCCATGGCACTTCCATGCCTATTGACCTACTATGCACTGTATAGAAACACTGGACCCCACAGCGTCACTAGGATGTTTTTAAAAATCTTTAAAAATTATTAATTGATAACTTTCCACCATTTGCATCCGAGGCCTTGTTCGTACTACCAAGTTGCCACCAACACGTCCCCTGTTCCACCAGAGGCACAAACATCCTAGACTATTGCCACACAAATATCAAAAATGCCTACGGCTCTATCGCCCACCCACATTTTGGCAAACCAGACCACAAGGCTGTGCTCCTGCTCCCAGCTTACAAGCAAAAACTCAAGCAGGAGAATCGATCAAAGAAAGTTGTGCAGTGTTGACCTGAGAAATCAGATGATCTCCTACAGGACTGTTTGGAGTCAGTGGACTGGACAGTATTTAAGAACTCTGTGACCAGCCTGAATGAGTACGCCACTACAGTAACTGACTTCATTAGTAAGTGTGTAGAAGATTACATGCCAAAGAAGCATGTCCGCGTCTTTCCCAACTGGAAACCATGGATGAAGAGGGATATCCTCTGCTTTCTGAAGTCTCGGTCTGAGGCAAGCTGACCTATACCAGAAAGCCAGATACCATCAAAGGACATTCATCAAAGTTGCCAAAAAACCAAGCTAGAATCCCAGGCTAGCCACACAGACACCCGACTGCAAGACATAACAGGCTACAAGGTGAAGGCCTGTAAAATCACCAGCTTCAATGCACCCCTTCCTAATGAGCTCGAGCTCAGTGCATTCTATACCGTTTTGAGTAAGAGATCAGGGAGAACATGCCCTCCACCCTGGAATTCTTGGATGAACCTGTATCTGAGGTCACCATTGCAGATGTCAGAACAGCCTTCTCGAAGGTAATCCACAGAGAGTGACTGGCCCAAATGGGGTACCCAGATGAGCACTTAGATCCTGCACAGATCAGCTGGCAGGGATATTCGCAGACATCTTCAACCTCTCCTTACAACAATCTGAGGTCCCTATGTGCTTCAAAAAGATGGCCATCATCCCAGTACCAAAGAATAGCCAAGCAGCATGCCTTAATGACTATCAGTCAGTGGCTCTGACATCCATCATTATGAAGTGCTTCGAAAGATTAGTCATGGCACAAATCAATTCCAGCCTCCCAGACTGCCTGGATCCACTACAATTTACCTACCACCGCAACAGGACCACAGCAGACACCATCTCCCTGGCCCTGCACTCAACCCTGGAACATCTAGATAACAAAGACACCTCTGTCAGACTCCTATTTATTGACCACAGCTCAGCCTTCAACAACATTATTTCTACAAAGTTCATCTCCAAACTCCATGGTCTGGACTTCGGCTCATCCCTCTATGACTTGATCCTGAACTTCTTAACCTGCAGACTACAATCAGTAAGGATAGGCACCAATATCTCCTCCACGACCACTCTCTATACCAGTACCCCACAAGGCTGTGTTCTCAGCCCCATGCTATACTCCTTATACACTTGTAACTGTGTGGCCAAATTCCCCTCCAACTTGATTTTCAAGTTTGCTGATGACACCACTGTAGTGGGTTGGATCTCAAACAATGATGAGACAGAGTACAGGAATGAGATAGAGAATCTGGTGAACTGATGCAGCAACAATAAACCCTCCCTCAATGTAAACAAAATGAAGGAGATTGTCATCTACTTCAGGAAGTGTAAAGGAGAACATACCTCTGTCTACATCAGCGGAGATGAAGTAGAAAGGGTCGAGAGCTTCAAGTTTTTAGGTGTCCAGATCACAACAACCTGTCCTGGTCCCCCCATGCTGACGCTATGGTTAAGAAAGGCCACCAACACCTCCACTTTCTCAGAAGACTAAGGAAATTTGGCATGTCAGCTATGACTCTCACCAACTCTTACAAATGCACCATAGAAAGTATTCTTTCTGATTGTATCACAGCTTGGTATGGCTCCTGCTCTGCCCAAGACCACAAGGAACTACAAAAGATCATGAATGTAACCCAATCCATCATGCAAATCAGCCTCCCATCCACTGACTCTGTCCGTACTTCCTCTGCCTCGGAGAAGCAGCCAGCATAATTAAGGACCTCACGCACCTGGACTTTCTCTCTTCTACCTTCTTCCATCAGGAAAAAGATGCAGAAGTCTGAGGTCACATTCCAACCAACTCAAGAACAGCTTCTTCCCTGCTGCCATCAGGTTTTTCAATGAACCTACCTTGCACTGAGTTGATCTTTCTCTACACCTAGCTATGACTGTAATACTGCACTGCACTCTCTTGTTGCCTTCTCTATAAACAAAATGCTTTGTCTGTATAGCGTGCAAGAAACAATACTTTTCATTGTATCCTAGTACATGTGTAAATAATAAATCAACTACTCAAATAAAATCAAATGTTAAACAAATTTTTTACTATAGGGTAATAAATGTGGCATTCATCTAGATGCTTTAAAGTTGCAATAGTGAAACTGCAAGCACTTGAAACTTCATAACCTTGTATAAATAAATATTTTGCAACTGACAGCAGGAATCAGAGAGCCAGAGCTACTAATCAAAGCAATGTTTCCTCTGGAGCCTGGTGTTTTAAGAGACTAATGGATGTCTGAGCTGTTAGGCAAGAATACATAACAAGGTTTGAATTACTTTCTAAAGCATTATTTGCACATCCTATCTTCACCTTATAGTTCATTGATTCTACACAGAGTACAGTGGGTCAATAGGCATAGACATGAGGGGCTGTGGGGGTATAATTTGGCATGGATGGGGCAGAGGGCCTATTTTTATATAACTAGGATAAAATCCCACTGTACTGAGGCAGGCCACAGATGCCTTCAACCTTTTGCCCAATTTTGGCTGGCCCAACTCCAACCCCCACCCCCACAATGAAAATCCTACCCTTGTCAGTAGGCTGAGCCAGGAATTTTCCCCACTGACTTCTGCTACCTGCCTCAAAGATGAAAGTCCAGGCCTAAACTTCAAGCAATCCAATATTGCTCACAATACACCAGCCAGCAAGACAAGTTTCTACCCTTTCCTCTTTAAGAACAATGAGATGAGTTTGGTGGCAATACCTTGGTGACAATATTTTACTCTGAAGCTTTTTATTAAATCCATGAATCCAACAGCTGTTAAAATCTTACTTCCCTATCCTGTGCTTGAATAAAAGTCAACCATTAAATGAACATGATGCAGGAGTAACCTTGGTGATGGTGAATGGCTGTGCAGTCCAATTTTAGACCCATTAAGATTATTGAAGTGCGACTCCTCTGAGATAGGAATTTTGGTCCTAGCTTTTTAAGGACTGTGACGTAATTTAGCCAACATCCAGCATGATGCCAAAAAAGATATGGACTATTGTAACGAAGTAAGTTAGTGGCAGTCGGGAAATCTGCATTTAAAACTGAAACAGATTGCAGAATACAAATGACAAGCCACAGAAACTAAAAGATGAAAGATAGGACCACAAGCAACATGTGGTAAGGATGTAGTATTACATCAGAGACCTACCCCAACAGTTCTTGAAATGATAAAGCAAAATACTGGAATCTGAAACAAAAACAGAAAATGCTGGAAAATCTCAGCAGGTCTGACAGCATCTGTGGAGAGAGAATAGAGCCAATGTTTTGAGTCAGGATGACCTTTCCTCAAAACCTTGGCTCTATTCTCTCTCCATAAATGCCTTCAGACCTGCTGAGATTGTCCAGCATTTTATTATTTTCTTCTGCATCTAGCGACAGAACTTCAGTTTCTATTCAAATAATTATGGTGCATTTATTGGGTAATTCAATGTACCATCCATCTAAGTTAAAGCTATCCCTTACATTGTTAACAGTTATATTTTCTACCATTGTAAGAATTGATGATGAAATGGTCTCTCATAAATGGAAGAATCATATTGTTTTACAAGAACACGATCAGCTTTCAAAGGGGAGAGTGAATTGGTCTGAGACTGGATATTTGGTTTAGTCACTCAATCTGGTGACAAAATGTGACGTTGAAATTAATATTTTCTGTGAAAGTTGATGAAAATGGCAACAATTTATTGACAAACCCATGTAAAGCTCTACACCCAAGAAAATTGTCTCATGCTCGCTACCATAAAATATATAGTTGCATTTGATGCCTTCAAAATGATGACCTCTCCTGGTTATTGATGTTGTTCATCGATTTCCTGGCCTCCAGCACTCAGAGGACTGCAGTGAATTCACTTTAGATCCTTTAGCACTTCTCTGTCAAAATGTAAACCCAATAACACTGGCACACTCTAATAATTAATACTGAGTGTGTTCAAATTTACATCTTGTCGAATTCTCCCACTGGAATTTGACCAGACAGTGAATAAATGAAAGAGCAGCCCCTCACAGCAGTAGTGGATGATTGGAATTCAAAAGTCAGCAGTACGCTAGGAATTCAGTCACACCATTTTTAGGGGAACTGAGGATCTTGCAAAGTGTTGAATAATCTCAAAACATTTTCCATAACAACAGAAAATTAAAATGAGGCCAAGGCACAAAATGATTTTACTGATTACTCTTAAATACTGATGCTTTGGGGTCCCACTAAACTTACAAGAGTTAGCCAGCGATGAAAACAAACCATTACACATTTAAAATGTACATTGGTTTTGATATACAAACATTGCCCATCCTTCCTAACCGAAGACTGCTGATGCCTGAAATGTCCCTAGAAGTTGACTTCCACTGATACTGAGTAGACTCTGAGGCTTCTGACACAATGGTTATCGGGTAGAATTTCAGTGCACAATGTTTGGCTTTTTTTATTCATTCATGAGACATGGATGTCGCTGGCTGGCTAACATTTATTGATGTGGGGATGCCAGCGTTGGACTGGGGTAAACACAGTAAGAAGTCTCACAACACCAGTCCAACAAGTTTATTTGATAGTAAACCCACTAGCTTTCGGGGTTTGCCCCTTCATCAGGTGAGTGATGAAGGGGCAATCCCCGAAAGCTTGTGGGTTTACTACCAAATAAACTTGTTGGACTTTAACCTGGTGTTGTGAGACTTCTTACTGTGTTTACAACATTTATTGCCCATTCCTAGTTGCCTGAGGGCAGTTGAGAGTCAACCACATTGCTGTGACTCTGGAGTTACATATCAGCCAGGCCAGGTAAGGATGGCAAATTTCCTTCCCTAAAGGACATTTGTAAACTAGCTGGGTTTTTCCAACAATCAGCAGTCGTTTCATGGTTATCGGTAGATACTTAATTCCAGATATCTTTTTTTGAATTCAAATTCCACCATCTGCTGTGGCAGGATTCAAACCCCAATCCTCTGAACATTAGCTGAGTTTCTGGATAAATAGTGTAGCAATAATACCACCAGACCATTGCCTCCCTTTCACTTTATGATATAATTAACAGCTTTAATGAATCCACTTGTCTGAACATGCAGGCAGTCAGTTCCCATGGTTCAGACTGGTGAATCCCTGTTAGTGTAATGAACAGTTTAGGGAGGAGCATTCCCCCTCTGACTTGGACTCATTCACCTTACACAGAAGGAATAACAGTTCTATGATGGGCTACATGCTCTTGCACTGACAAATTGCACATGTTAAATAACATGCACATAACGTAATTGACCTTTCACTGGATTTGTATATATGAGGTTATTTCCAATGGATGAGGCATAGCACTCTGAATTTCTGAAGAAAGTTATCATTATGTGGCCATTCACCAGAACTATCTTCACGGCAATGCAGGAGTAGAAGCTACACTATGCTGCTCTCGTGGGTAACAGAAACACGTTTTGCAAAGCTGTACACTTGCAGCCCTTGATTTTCCATCTGTTGAAGTTAATAGATGGAAATCACAGGCTGTGAATTGCAGTTTTTCTGACATGTGCCAGAAACAGTGCAGCAGAATATTTACCCCCAGCTCCTCTGAAATGAACCTATTTGCACACATCCTCTATTCTTCCTCCATTAACTGAGAGATTTCCCACTTGATTCCTTTCTTACAGGTGTTAATGGCAATTCTGACTGAGAACAAATCACTGGTTCTACCCATGAGCTATCCTTTACAATGGCCTCATTATACCAAACACATGGAATACTTCGTTGTTAAATTACACTCTTGGTTAGGCTTCATTGACGGAAGTTTGAACTTCTTTAATTTAACAACTGAAAGCTGCAGGTATAGGCATGAAATAAATGTGATCATAACTGACACATTGCTGCTTGGTGTCCCAAATTCTACCCTCTATAAATTTGATATCATCCAAAACTCTAGGCCCATTCACTAACTCTTGGATCAACCATCTTGCCACCAGTTTTCTTTGCGTTTTTTTTGAATGGTAGGCTTGAGGGCCACAAAGGTGCAAAAAAAAAGAGCTTTATTGGAAAGGTGTTTACTCTGCAGGCTGTTAGCACAGACTGCCTATTTGCCTGTGCAAATGGCTGATGGTGTCATCAGGATGTCATGCGATTGGTCCCTTAAAGTGCCCTTGTTTCAACGAAGAACAACATGAATCCACAACAGGCGACCTTCAGCTGGCTAAGACATGAGTTCTGGAATGAAGGCGTTATCCTATGATGAGAGGCTGAATAAATTGAACCAATATTCTCTGGAGTTTAGAAGAATGTCAGGTGATCTCACTGAAATATGCAAAGTTCTGAATGGGCTCAATAGAGCAGACACAGATAGGCTGGGGAACTATCTGACTGAGAATCTAAGACACAGGGAGACAGTCTGAGGATAACGGGCTGATTGTTTAGAACTGAAATGAGAAAAAAATTACTTCACTCAAAGGATTGTGAATCTTTGGAATTCTCTACCTCAGAGGATTATAGATGCTCCATCATTGAATGTATTTCAACTGGGATAGACCAATTTTTTGGTCTCTTGGAAATCAAGGGATATGGAAAGTGGCAGGAAAGTGGAGTTGAAGCCCCAAATCAGCCATGATCATATTGGCTCATTTGGCCAATGGTCTACTCTTGCTTCTATTTCTTGTGTTCCTTCTCTAGACACTTCCATCTTCTTTTCCTTCTGAAAACATTCCTTAAAAACTGAGGTAAAAGCAAATTCCTACAGATGCTGGAATCTGAAACAAGAGCTTTACTGCTTGTCACCAAAAGGTCACCAGACTCAAAATGTTGGCTCTATCCTCTCCACAGATGCTGTCAGATCTGCTAGGATTTTCCACCCTTTTCTATCTACCTTTTCACAATGCAGTGTCGTATTTTACTTCATAATACACCTATGAAGCACTGTGTGTGTGTTTCATATTGAGATAGCACCTTTAACATAATTAGTCCTTCTTGTTGTAATAAAAGCAGTATGAATCCTGACAAAGAGGCTATAATTTATTGGACCAGTCAATTCTTGACAGGATGGGGTTTCCACCTAGCCACATGGCTCTATTACCATCTGTGGTGGGGCTCTAACTTGGCCTTGTTAGAGGCAGGAATTCCACTGCTGCATGCTCACCGTGGCACACTAATGTTCCATACACAGTGCTGGATATTGTGTGTCACTGTACTTGACGTCTGGTCATGAATCAGCTCTTCTTCCTGTTCCAGCATTCAATTATACATTGTCGTCTGTGCTATATGCAGTGTAAAAGTGTTATCACTGCACTGAGTTACTACTTTAACTATGCATTCAAATCGTCTAGTCTTCAATTCAGTATAAGGCTTTTTTAAAACATGCAATATAACCTCATTAGCAGCCGGTATTGGTGCTATCAACACTAAATCAAATATTAGAAAGGCTTGAAAAACACTAAACATTGGAACATTTGGCTAAAATTGCAGTAAATATTCTTTGAAGCAAAAATAGTGTTCTTGAAGCATATGATCCTCAACACTCTTTTCCACTCTTATTGATGAATGTGAGAAGCTCTGAAAACACTCAAAACTCAGCACAATCCAGGACAAGGCAGTTTTTTGATTGACCACTTCCTCCTGTGTACATGTTGGCAGTATGTCTACTACCTATAGGATGATGTGGAGATTTCAGCATTGGACTGTCATCCTACTAACCATCCTGGCTTGAGACAATTCACACCTCTTTTATCCATCTCTCCACTCGCATTATCTGTACCTGTAAAGATTTGCATTCCAACAATTATCTTGCCATTGTGTCTCTGGTTGTATACATCGTGTTTGTGAACCCACCACTCCACTCACCTGATGAAGGAGCAGTGCTCCAAAGGCTCATGATTCCAAATAAATCTGTTGGACTTTAACCTGGTGTTATGAGACTTCTTGCTGTACCTTTAGGTTGCACTGCAGAAACCTGCTCGTTCCTTTGGCAGTAACTCAAAAATGTACAATCTCTGGCACCTAGGAGGACAAAGGAGATGCTCATAGGACTACCATCACCTCCAATTTCCATGCTATAATATAATGGTCTGGCACATGCAGGGTTAATGAGGGACTGAATTCAGTACCACCCACACAGTGATATAAGAGAACATATGACCCATATGTTGGGGGGGGTGTCAGTCTAGGGTTGGACAGAGCTGTGTGCTCAAGCAAACTCCTGGCTTGAATATTTTACTGTAGATATGTACATAGTTCTTGTAATTAATAAAATACATAAATACTTAAGACTACAACTGCTTCATTAAGACCCACCAAACAGTATTCAACACCCTACAACACATGGTTATCCTCATTTGGACATATACTGCAATTCCTTTATTGTTGCTGGGTCAAAATCTTGGCATTCCCTTCCTAGCACCAACATGGGAGCACCTTCACCACCTGGCATGGCTCACGGAAAAAGACCACCACCAGCATCTCCTGGAGGGAAACTGGCAATGGGCAATAACAGCCAGCCTAGCCAGCAAGGCTTGCACTCTGAAAATGAATTTTAAAAACTCAAAGGTCATTCGTTTGAGATGAAAAGTCGAATGTGTCTCTCAGCGAAGTTGGAGGTCACGGAAGAGCTTATTTTACAAGTTACCTTGCCCTCCAGAGAAATTTGGGTTCCTTTCAATTTTATTTAAAGTATCTGAGGTCTTTTATTTGAAAACCTTATTGCATTAATTTAGTGACAGGCCCCATTCTAAATCATCTGCAGCACACATGAATTACAGCACATTTGTTAGTGAAAGGGTGAAATTAATCTGAAATAGATGACTGGATCGGGGATTTATTTGTTTACAATTCAGCATCAAGTTATTAAATATTTTAAAACACCCATCATTTGAAAACAAAGTTGAGTAATAGTTTTTGCAAATTTGAATATTTGGACAGTTTAGAAATATGTTGCTGCAGATTTGAGTGATTGTTTTCATGCACCCCCCCTCACTGTCATGCTCCCAATTTATTTATATTTTTCCCCATTGGATTGATTAGTTCTCAATAATTTACGTCAGACAGGACAGATAGGGTGGGCCTGATGCTGTCTGTGAAATTCTTTAAGCTCACTTTGTCAATTTGCAATTCGACTCCATAATAGGCTGATGAGACATTCTTCTCAATGGCAGGAAGAAAGCCAAGGTCAGTTTTATGTCTCCAAGGTGAACAATCTGTTATTGTCAGATTCCTATTGGCACAACCGAGCCTCTTATTCCAACAATTATTTGTCTCGTTTCCGTCTTCCAATCCTGATACAGTGAACAGATATAGCCTCCAAACTCAACGTAGTGCAGAAATTTATCCTAAAACTGACAGAAATATTTTTCAGGGATAGATTACCTACGTCAAGCGAACAAGAAAACAACCCAAAAGCATTCAATGCCAGCGTTGCCTCAAAACACTGGGAAGGATTTTTCACAGACAGAGAAGAAAAAAAGTCAAATGCTAGCCTCATTCCCAAAGGACAATGCGACGATGGAAAATTTGCTTAATTAAAATAATTAAACCAATTACTGTAAATTTGTTATTCTAAGCTTCATTTCTAAAAACAAAACACTAACCAGCGACAGGGACATAAAAATGTGTTGAACATGAATGATAGAAGATTTATAGGACAGAATTAAAAGGAGCTAAGCTTCTCGATGAGTTGAGTTTTTAAAATCTGCACTTCATATCCATCATTCTACACCCCATGTGCACAGTTTTGTTTAAGATTTTTCTTCCAATATTTAAAGGTTTTATAATGTTTTACAATGTATATTTCAACAACATTGACTTCCGGAGCAAGAGATAAAAAGTGTAATGAAGAGTGTCAGTTGTATACCTTTGATTCCCAATTTCCTTATAATCTTTCTTTTTCATCACGTCACCTGTAATGCATAGTCTGCCCAATACACATTGATAAAAAAAATTCTCAAGAAAACACAGTTAAAGGATTTCTCTCCTTGCATGCCTAGAATTTCGTCTGTTATACAGTGAATTAAAAAATCTGAAGCGTATCTAAGAAAGAAAGCAATAATGTGATATGTTAAAATTAAGTGCAAAGCATTGACTATAGGAGCAATTTCCCTGCCACGCTATGCTGGTCAAGTAGAGTAATGGGCAGGAAATATAAGAGGGAGACTAGAAATCGAATTCCTGCCCAGAACACGGCCGGTCATGAATCTCCTAGGCCATTTAGTTTCGTGGAATCAGCCTCCTGCCAGGGAATGGCACAAGGCTGATTTCAATATTTATGATCTGATTTAAATCTTTTTAGTGAGCTCCGGCACTATTGTCCAGGCACACTTGGCTCTCTGGCCTTGCCGGTGAAGGTTTTCACGAGCAGAGATCACTTCTGGTCCCTAGCAACAGGGACCAGAAGTGATGACCTTGCCAGTGGGACCAGAGGCCATTGAGGCTCCCCTGGGAGAAGGAGGGACGGATGTCAACTAATCTATGGGAGATCAATTTGACATCCTGCCTCCCCCCTGCCCCACCCCCCTCCCCTCTCTTGGATTGATGGCCTCTGTAGTGCACAGAGCGGCTTAAATTCATGAAGCTTGTCCAACCCATCCAAAAAATGGATGGGAACACTTTGATAGTTTTTGAGGGAAAACTCTTTATCCGCCCCTTTGGCTGGAATTTTACCACCCTGCTCGCCATGGAAATCCAAGCGGGCAAGGGGCAGATCATGGTAAGACCCGTTGACCTCAGGTGGGATTTCATGATTTTGGGACAAGTGAGGCCATAAAATACAGCCCCATGTGTCTGCAACTGAGAAGTACTGGTTAAGACCCATTTTCAGACATGGGGGTAACCATTTGAAAACTGCCCATATCTATTCCAGTTAAGGCGGGGGTGGGGTGGTGGGTGGGGGCAGCATGTCACCTTCATGCCACCTTCTCTTTTGACTAATTATGGTGTAAGGCCAGGCAGGGCTTGCACTGCTGGCTGCCTCGGAGTTCAGCTGAAGGTCCAGTAATGCTTGCTCATCTTAAAGCACCCCCCACCCCGACCCTCGCTTAAAGAGGACCTCCCTCTATTAAAAGGATCAGCAGTCGTCATTAATGTGTTTCTGAGAGAGGCTTTTTACTGAACTGATCTCAAGATGTCAGCCTCCATAACATGGTCACATGACTACACAAAGCCTGAGTGTCAATCAGATTGGTCACATTTCAAAACCCAACCATCCCCCACTGCACGTTGAACTAAAGGTACAAACGTCCCCTTTTCCCAAGTGAACAAAATACATATTTGCATGCTTGATTCTGTTACCTACTACTGTTCTCATGCATTAATAACTATTTGGTCTACGAGGCAGTCAGCACATGCACTAAACACAGAGGCACAAACTTTACAGCTATTCACACCAGCAGGATCTTCTAGTCCCACCAAGTGCCCAATCCTGCCGTGGGTTTCCCAGTAGCAAAGGGCGCATTCAACGGGAAACCCCATTGGCAATGGCAGGATCAGAAGATCCCACCACCAGCCAATGGCAGGCCACATCTGTCACTGTAAAACACATGAGGGGTTGCATGGAAAAACCTGCCCATTGTTTTTAAGCCACGCAGGTCTCTTAATGAAACATGTACACATTGACATTGCCTGTTTTTCTGGGTGGCATTCTTTGTCTGGAGTGTTGGTTCCATGGACTTATTGCCTTGGTGATTGTTGTTGCTCCATTTTGCTTCTTGGGGATTCATGGACCTCTGGGATTGAAGGTAGTTCTGCACTGGGTAAAGATGGTGAGATCCTTTATCCGTGACTGGCTAATTGCATCTTCAGTAGTTTGAACATACAATCCTGCAGTTTCACCTTTATATCTGGTTGAGTTTTTTTCAACTCCCGCTTTGAGTTGTCAGCTGTGGAATCATGGACTGTTCTTTCTACCTGATACCTTCGCGTTGTTTGGTCAGATCTCTCACAGTTCATTGAAGACTTCAGTTGTCTGTGCATTTTCAAAGATAGAGACTCAGCTGAAATCTTGCCTTTTAATTCTTCCAGTTCAGATACCAACAAACTGCTGCCTGCCCAGCCATTGCAGCACAAGAACAAAGCAAGTGAGAAATACCACAGCCACTGAGAAAGAAGAAATCATTACTTAACCTGACACTACAGCAGAGAACTCAAGTATTGGCACTGTGTGAACTTTAGAAACTAGCATAAGGTTGAAATCTCTATATAGTGAGTCTCTGGGTAGTATTGAAGTCAGGCCAAGGGAGAAAGGTGGCCCATATACCAGCTTTCCAGCATCCAAAGTTGCAGCCATGTTCCGCATCAAGGGACTCAGTTGAGAACTTTCATACAGTAACATATAAGAGAATGATGGTGAAAATGCACACCATGATGGTTAGCACATTGACAAGCCTGCTAGGTGGCCTATTGTCACTGTTAAGGAGCAGGCGGCAGACTGGCTTCTAACATGGTAAAAAGCATCGCACGGAGCTTGCTGCCCATCCTTTCCACCACAGAACAAAGAACAACAAAGAACAAAGAACAACCCAGCACGGGAAACAGGCCCTTCGGCCCAACGAGCCCACGCCGCCGCATCACCCTACACCTATTCTACCCTGCGTGTCTCCGAATGGCGGTCAGCTCCATAACAGTTCTTATGGACCACTGTAGTCAAAGCAGGGGACATCTGATGTCTTAATGCTACACAAGCTCAAACGTTCATGGGATCCAAGCTTTCTGCTGCCACCATGGCTGCAGAAACAGGTGCTCAAAGGCTCATTCTGCCACTGACACCAATCCAGCAATCTGCCCGCCAACGGATTAGTTGGATTGCTGAGTAAGTGGCCCAGGTGTGTAGCAGTAGTGTTTTGCATGAACCTACAGTCCTTTCTCAGGATCATGGCATTTGTGCTTCCATTACTGCCACGCTGCTGGTGCCCTTACTGTTTGCCCTCAGTCAGTCCAGCCCAGCCGCTGCCCATGCTGAGGAAATGCAGTTCAAAGCTGGGCCACCAAGGCCCAGAGGTGCTTGCAGTCCTCCTGCAAGGCTGCCTGTGTTCTCTTCCATCAGCCATGGGTAGACCCTGGGCTAGATCAGTGAAGCTGTACTAGGGCAGGCACTCAGCAAAAGCACAAAGCTAAACACTTCACTTATGTTTACATAATTGAATATGTTGTTTAGTAAAAATGTTTGGATGAGGTTTTTGTGGTGTATTTTACTGTCGGATTTTTATCAGCCAAACAATGTGACAGTACATGGCTGATAAATCAGGAGATAATGGAACAATGCTGGTGAAAGAAGGTCTGTGTTCACAGGCAGCCGAACCATTACAAAGTCATCCCAAATGGTTCCTTCTCACCTCCTTCTTTTCTTCCTCTTCCTCTTTCTCATCATGCAGGTCTTTCCTTCATCTCTACCTCTGCTCCATTCCCTGTTGTGCTGCAGACCCAGAGGTACTGAAACTGCTGTCCCTGTACTCCCCTGCAGCTTTTGTGTAGACAGTCACCAAGAAGGTAGATGAGGGCAGTGCGGTCGAAGTTATCTACACGGACTTGGGCAAGGTCTTTGAGAGGGTACTACATGATGGGTGGTGGCATAAGGTTAAATCTCACGGGATCCAGAGTAGCCAATTGGATACAAAATTGGCTTGATGGAGAGGTGGTTGTAGAGGGTTTTTTTCAAACTGGAGGCCTGTGATCAGTGGTGTGCCTCAGGGATCGATGCTGAGTCACTGTTATTTGTCATTTATATTAATGATTTGGATGAGAATTTAGGAAGCATGATTAATAAGTTTGCAGACAACACCAAGATTGGGGGCATAATGGACAGAGAAGGTTACCTAGGATTGCAACGGGATCTTGATCAATTGGGCCAGTGGGTCGAGGAATGGCTGATAGAGTTTAATTCAGGTAAATCTGAGGTGATGCATTTTGGTAGGACGAACCAGGGCAGGACTTACTCTGTTAACGATAGGGCGCTGTGGAGATTATGGAACAAAAAGATCTAAGGGTACAGGTTTATAGGTCTTTAAAAGTGGAGTGACAGGTGAACAGGGTGGTGAAGAAGGCATTTGGCATGCAAGGTTTCATTGGTCAGAACATTGAATGCAGGAGTTGGGACACCCTGTTGAAGTTGTTTAAGACATTAGTAAACCCCACACTTGGAATACTGTATACAGTTCTGGTCACCCTATTGTAGAAAAGATATTATTAAACTAGAAAGAATGCAGAAAAGATTTACTAGAATACTACTGGGACTTGATGGTTTGAGTTACAAGGAGAGGTTGGATAGACTGGGACATTTTCCCTAGAGCGTAGGAGGCTTAGGGATGATCTTATAGAAATCTGTAAAATAATGAGGGGTTTAAGGTGAAAGGGGAGGGATACAAAAGGGTCCAGAGGGACAATTTTTTCACACAGAGGATGGTGAGTGTCTGGAATGAGTTGCCAGAGACAGTAATAAATGCAGGTACAATTTGTCTTTTAAAAAGCATATAGACAGTTATATGGGTAAGATGGGTATAGAGGGATATGGGCCATTGAGTTTAGCTTAGTGTAAAAACTGTGTGGCATGGACAAGTTGGGCCAAAAGGCCAGTTTCCTTGCTGTAAAACTCTATGACTCTAAATCTTCTGCACTACTACCACACCACCCACCTGTTCTCCCCAAGCCCCCCACAGCAACATCCAAATACAGCACCTCACCACCACATCTTCAAAGACATGCCATAGTACACCCACTAACATTGCAACAGTAGAGGTTGGTCTCAATCAACTTGCCTGCAGTAAATTGGATGCCTGCTCCTTAAAGTAGCATTGCAGGGTGTCCTTCTGGCAGCTAAATGCATATTCTTTTATCAGTGGATAGCACGTGTTCAGTGGACCTGCACAGTCAAATTTCAATAGTTGTGTCAAATAAACATGCATTAGCGCCCTCCCCAGCATGCAGAGCAGCATGGGCCATGACTGAAACGCTGAAGCATTCTGCATGCCTCTGTCTTCAGTCGTGCTGTCCCCGTCATGTCACAGAGCTTAATTCCTAGCCCTTAATGTCCTGATTTATTATGTCCAAAAGTAGAATTGTACAGCACAAAAGGTGGTCATTCATCTCACTGCATCTGTGTCAGCTCTTCGACAGTGCTAGCCACATCATCCTAGTCTATTGTTCTTTCGGCATGGTACTGCAAGTTTCTCCTTTTTGAGTAAATACCCAATTCTCCTTAGAAGCTGTTGTCTGAAAGCATGGTGGAAGCAGTTTCAGTAGTAACATTCAAACTCTTTTGAGTTTAAACGATTTAACTAAAGCAACACCTTCTAAAGGGGAGGCAAACACCTAATGGTATTATCGTTAGACTATTAATCCAGAAGCTCGGCTAATGTTCTGGGGACCTGGGTTTGAATCCCACCAGGACCATTCGTAGAATTTGAATTCAATAAAGTGGAATTAAGAATCTACTGATAGCTGTGAAACCATTGTTGATTGTCAGAGAAACCCATCTGGTTCACTAATGTCCTTTAGGGAAGGAAATCTGCTGTCTTTACCTGGTCTGGCCTATATGTGACTCCAGAGCCACAGCAATGTGGTTGACTCTTAACTCCCCTCCATGGGCAACTAGGGGTGGGCAATAAATGCTGGCCAGCCAGCGACGCCCATCTCTCACAAATGAATTTTAAAAATCGTAACAATTCTCCTCAATGGAAATTTTGCCAGTTATCTTCAATTGGTATTCTGTGGTGAGAGACACACCTGTGAGTGGAAACAGTTTTTCCCTATTTAGTCTATTGTAAAGATACACTTTCACAGACTTCATTAGAAACACAAAAGGTATCTATTAATAAGTTTTGTACAGTGGTATTATGACTGTAGCCAGCTTCCAAAATGTCTTCTTGCCCAGAAGACACCTTCATCATGGGGTTATTCCACACTCTGAGTTCTGAGTGGTCACACAGGCCATGTGACCTTTACTCTGCTGTGTTGCCCTAAAACAGACAGTCACTACATCTATCAAAATATCTCACAATTTTGATCAAAAGCTCCCTTTTTCTGCTTCAAAATAATCCCAACTTCTTTGGTCTCCCAATCTGAGCATCATTCAAATAAATGTCCTCTACACCCTCTCCAAGGCCTTTATGTCCTTCCTATGTTGGACACAATAGGCTAGGTAAAGACTAATGAAGCCTGTGGGGGGAATTTAATACCCTCTTCTCTGGCATGTTTGGTGTCAGTTTGATGTTTAATTTATCTTTAATGTGATGGGGCTTCCCAAAAACAGGCAATGTGGGTTCTTATTAGATCTCTAATCAATGGACAAGACTCCTGTCACCCTTACTCCTGCCTTATGTCTGTATCGATAGCCAATGACCCTGTATGTATTATCACTAATCCTGCTACTTCCAGGTATATGAGCCCCATCAGTTTTTTTCTGCATACTGATAAAAATGACATAACTTAATTTATATTATCTTTCCTCATTTTCCCTTCTTGTATTCATCATTTCATAATTCTCTGCATTAAATTTCACCAACCATGTGTTTGCCATTTCACTCACTCATCTATGTCCTCCTGAAATCTGCTACCATTGTCTTCAGCATTTACCCTGTCTCCAAGCTTTGTTTCAGCAGCAAACTTTGAAATGATCAGAAGAGAAAATGCCGGAAAATCTCAGCCGGTCTGGCAGCATCTCTAAGGAGAGAAAAGGGCTGACGTTTTGGGTCCAGATGACCCTTTGTCAAAGCTGATGTCTTCATCTGGACTCAAAACGTCAGCTCTTTTCTCCCCTTACAGATGCTGCCAGAGCGGCTGAGATTTTCCAGCATTTGTTTCGATTCTGGTGTCCGCAGTAATTTACTTTTTACTTTGAAATGATGTGTATCCATGTCCCAGGTCATAGATACAAATAGCAGTGGCCCTGATATCAATCAGTAAGGTTGCATTCCTCCTTTCTATCTGTTAAACAACTTCTCGCCACTACTCTCTGCTTTCCCGACTGGAACCTTCCTGTTTATTGCTGTTTCGCTTTTGTCATTAATTTTATATTGTCGGAGTTTTGCACATCGGAGGGAAACCATTTGGGGATGCCTGTCCTAGATGGATTTTTTTTGTGTCTGTCATCTCTCTGGCAAAAGTTAATTAAGTCAAATGTAGTTTGACTGTTGGTAGCTGGATTTTTGAAATGTTATTGTATACAAGTTGAATGACTGGGGAATAGATGAATTCAATTATTTTGCTGATCCTCTGAAGTGAGATGTTTGAAGGAAAACAGTAATATCCTGACATTAGCACCTTTCCTTCAAGGTTTGATGTTAGGCTTTCAGGCTATCGGGAAACAGAAAGGTTCTCGTGACATAAAAATATAGTTCTGATTTCTCAGCTTCAGTGGGAACAGATTGCACAGTGCATTAGGAGTGCAAACTTTTTGGAAGTTTGATACAGCAGGCAGCTCACTTAAATTCAGACTGAGTTTCCTGTGAGGATCATGCTTTGTGCAGGAAGTTTAGTTCATGCGAGAGTGTGAAAATGTATGCACAAGCAGCCCGTCAAGGGCTTAAAGGATTACTGGATAAATGAAATGGATATAGCTATTAAAAGGTTATGGCATGTAGCATTTCTACAGTGCTAACTGTCTTTATTAAAGCCATTGAATATGCCCCTTTCATTGAGTTAGACCAAGTATTGAGTCTAGGGACGGAATTTTATAAGACTTTTTTCTAAGTGTCCAGCTAACGCGAAAATGGGAGAGTTCCTGATCCATTTTTCAGGGTAGTTTTCACACCCAATCTTACGCACTCAGTCTTTGAAAAAGTGGGCTAGACCATTTCTAGCTGCTAAAGGCTGTGGGTGGGGATAATTCACCAGATGGCCAGCAGCTCAGATCAGAGCCACAAGCTGCGAGTACACAGGAAAAGTGGAAGATCCAACATGGACCAGATACAGCCTCCCCTTCTCCCTGCAGACTTCAGGAACTACACCCCCTCCCCCATATTACTGCCCCCCATCCTGGAACCCCTTGCGGGGTTGATGAGGGGTCCCTTGACCACTCATCAAGCCCGTGGGCCCCAATGGCTGACTGACCTGACCCTCACTTTCCCCTGCCCCCGATCATCACAGAGGCACAAATCTGCACACACCCCCTCCCCCCACCCACTCCATGAGCACACCTGCAAGTGGTGACTTAGCTCCCCCCGCATGGTAACAAGTCAAACTGCTTTAAACTCGCTGGAATGGTCCAACGGGTGTGTGTCTCGCCCAAACTGACTGCAGCTAATCTGCCCTAAAGAGGGACAGCACTATAAAACCCCAAGGATAGACAGACTGGCAGTGCAGGAAGGAAAGATAGTTCCCCCATGACCTGGCCGGCTTGCTGGGAGCAAGGCGGGATATAGTCTGGTCACAGCAGGATGCCATCCCAGAGGAAGGGATGGAGATGCACCCTGGGAGGCTGTGGCAGCATGTGGCAGCGCCAGGGCACTGACCAGGGAAACCGGGAAGCAGTGTCACAAAAAACTGAACGACCTCATCCGGGCAACAAGGATGAGTGTCTATCCTCATCCAACACCTTCCCCCTAAATGACCCACACCCTCAACACTCCGCATGCTTTCAGCCACTGGCCTCCAAGCACGTCCCTCCTCTCCTCACAAGTGTATCACAACCATTGCCCTCTGAGGGCCACCCTCCGAAGCCCTGCAGTTCTTGTGCCATTAGATTTTACATGGTTTCTCCCTGTCCCCAGGAGAAGGCATGCCCATAGCCACTGGGAGAGGGCAAAACCAAGCGGTGGTGTGCCTGACATCTGTGTCCTCACCCCCTTTGAAGAGCAGACACTGGAGCGTGCGGGAGAGGAGGGTGTGCAGACCATTAGTGACAGCATGGTCAGGCTGGAGCATAGAAGTGAGCACCTGCCAATCCTCCACTTGTTGGAGAAATCTCAAGCAAGTTGCATGCAGCCCAGATTCCTCTCCCTCCCTTGTGCTCAACCTTGTGTCTTGTGTTGTAGGGACAGGCCCTGACATGCCCAGGCCATCTGGCATTGCGGCCCCCTCTGCTGCTCCTGCCCATCCTGCCCCAGCAGCTCAGAAGACTCCTCAGAGGAAGTGGATGAAGTGACCTCCGAGGCCAGCACCAGTTTGGCGTCAGCTTCCACCTTGCAAATCATCCCAGAGAATCTCACATCAGTGGGTCGAGTTAGTGACGAGGCATCTGGGTCACTCTCTGGTGCGCACGACACATCTGCTGGTGTACATCAGGTGGAGGAGGGAATGTCCGCGGCCTCTGGCATGCAGGGGGCTGCTGGAGGTGAGAACTCAGCTGGACCCAGGCTACATGCTGAGCCTCTGCGATCACTTCTTCCTCAGTTGCTGGAGATGCAGCAACAGAACCAGGGAATGCAGGAGGGGCTGACAGCAACACTGAACTGACTGCGAGGCTGTTGGGAAGAGTCCCAAAACTTTCAGGCGGACCAGTTACTGCCTGCCTTGCATGGTTTCCAAGCCAAAACTGCGAAGGTGGCGTCCGCGGTGGAAAGCCTGGAGCAGGAAATCCTCACCAAGAGTGGCAGGGTCCAAGCGATGGCCAAGTCACTGCAGGCCATGGCAGAGTCCCAGAGGGCCATGGCCAAGTCACAGCAGACCACAGCTGAGGACCATAAGAGGCTTCTCGAGATTCTGCGGCTCATGGCTGAGAGTCTCGAGCGTTTGCAAGAGACCCAGCAGGACAATGCTGAGGCACAGCGGGCTATGGCTGCAGCATTTGAGAATGTGGCCCACTCACAGGGGCTCATGGTTGAGAGGCTGCAGAAGTTGCAGGGGATCCAGCGGGACAGTGCCAAGACACAGTGGGCTATGACAGCAGCCTTTGAGAATGTAGCCCAGTCACAGAGGGTCATGGCTGAGGGTTTGCAGCGCGTGGCACAGTCTCAGGCTCAGTCTCAACACACATGCCCCATAACACCACCTACAGACCCCCAACAACACATATTTCCCAGTACACCATATACAAACCCCCAGCAACACACACTCCCCATACCCCCCACAGGCCCCCAGCAACACACACTCCCCATACCCCCCACAGGCCCCCAGCAACACACATTCTCCATACCCCTCCACATACCCCCAGCAACATACACTCCCCATACCCCTCCCCACACAGACCCTCAGCAACACACACTCCCCATAACTCCTCCCACAGACCTCTGAAGCACACACTTCCCATAACCCCCGCAGACCCCAGCAAAAAAACACTCCCCATACCCCACCCCCCCCCCCGCCCCCCCCCCCCCCCCCGCCCCCCCCCCCCCCCCCCCCGCCCCCCCCCCCAACCTCCACTATTCCCCCCCACTCAGAAACACACACCCTTGCAGTAGTGGTCACATACAATGCTGCTTGACTAGTCCTGAGGCCACTTCAGTGAGTTTCCACTCAAACCACCACCAGCAACAACGCTTGCTGCTGCCACCACTCTGACCTTCGGGTAAGCGTTCTCCAAGGCAGCCTTCGCGACACACAACAGCACAGAGTTGCTGAGCAGAGATCGATAGCCAAGTTCTGCACACGTGAGGACGGCCTCAACCAGGATCTTGGGTTCATATTGCACTATCTGTAACCCCCGTGACTTGCCTGAACTTGCAACGTCTCACTTACTGTCCTGTCTGGAGACAATACACATCTCTTAACCTATGCTTAATGCTATCTCCACTCACATTGTCTGCACCTTTAAGACTTGAAAAGCAGATTAGCTGTAAAGACTTGCATTCTAATCAGTTTTCTGTAAACTGTGCGTGCTCTTATATGCCCTGTTTCTGATCAGAACTTTCCACTCACCTGACGAAGGAACAGCGTTCCGAAAGCTTGTGGGTTTTCTGTCAAATAAACTTGTTGGATTTTAACCTGGTGTTGTGAGACTTCTTACTGTGTTTACCCCAGTCCAACGCTGGCATCTCCACACCATGGCCACCACTAGGACCCAGAGTAAGCGCTAAGGCCCGAGGTCAGTGCTCTGAGCCAGGTCTGTACTGAGAGGCCGAAGTCGGACCCTGTGATCAGCAGCAACCCCCACACAGTCGCAGGGCCCCCGACCCAAAACACAACATGGCCACCATGAAACATTCCCCCTAAACACCACCCCCCCACACCCTGCCGAACAGCACAGAGCAGTTTGAAAGCTGAGACTTACCTCGTTGCTCACCCTCTCTGCCCAAGCAGATGAATACACCTTTTATACATGAGGTGTTTTCCTGACTGATCGGCTGCAGTGAGCAAGGTGGTTAAGGTGGGGAGCTGGGATAATTGGGAGTGAAACTCAGTGATGGCGTTGAGATGAATGCCAAAAGATGCACATTGACATTTTGGGCAGGGTCCCGATCGTGCTGATTTTTTTCCGTGGTAAAGTGGAAATGGGCGTGGAAATGGGAGCCATTCCCACTAATAAAGTTTATTTATTACTCACAAGTCTGCTTGCATTGACAGTGCAATGAAGTTATTGTGAAAATCCCCTAGTCGCTACATTTCAGCGCTTGTTCGGTAACACTGAGGGGGAATTTGGTGTGGCCAACTCACCTAACCAGCATATCTTTTGGACTGTGGGAGGGAACTGGAACACCCAGAGGAAACCCACACAGACACAGGGAGAATGTGCAAACTCCACACAGACGGTGATCGAAACCAGGAATCGAATCCCGGTCCCTGACACTGCAAGGCAGCAGTGCTAATCACTGTGCCATCGTGTTGCATCACACTCAATTTTACATCATTTTCCTGCCACAAAATGGGCACAGTGAGGTCGTAAAATCGCGCCCTATGTCCCATGGTTACCAGTTTGCCACTCTTTACCCTTTCAAAATTGTTAGTACTTTTAAAACCACGTTTGGATCCTTTGTCCCACTGTGCATTTTGAGGGCCATCCCCTCATTTCTGGTATCAATCTAATTAAACTTTGTTGTGTCTTAACCTTATTTCATGCCTACAGTGAGATAGTCATATCTGCACCTAATGCTTCCAGTCCATCATTCATCTGCCAATCACTAGTGTCTACTCCTTTACAATCACATTTTTTGCAATCACTTTTATTTTTCTGTATTGTTGGCCAAGTTCACAAACATGGTAATATGGATGGCATGCTGGCATAGTAGTTAGCACTGCTGCCTCACAGTGCCAGGCACCCAGGTTCAATTCCAGCCTTGGGTGCCTGCATGGGTTTCCTCCGGGTGCTCTGGTTTTGTCCCACAGTTCAAAGATGTGCAGGTTACGTTGCTTGGTGTGGTAAATTGTCCCTTAGTGTCAAGGGGATTAGCAGGGCAAATATATTGAGGTTACAGAGATGGAGCCTGGGCGGTATCAGTGCAAGCTCGATGGGTCGAATGGCCTCCTCCTGCACTGTCGGGATTCTATGATTCTAATATTAGCAAACAAAAACTGTTCTCGGTGCCTAGTTTCAAGTAATTTATAAGAAGGATGGGAATTGATAAACATTCTTTCTGATAATCAAGACTTGAAATTCTAACATCAGTCGCAAGAAACATTCACCCATTGTCAACGCTGCAGAATAGCGATATGTTATGTTTGAATAATCGAGACTGATGTACAAATGTAAAATATGTTTACTTTTCAGATAGAGGACGCAGATTGTAAACTCGCAGCACCTGACTTTATCGAGGGTGTAAGGGTAATTTCCTGAGAAATAAGCATTGTGCGGATGGTGACAGGAAATTGCCCATGTTTGATGAGAACAGGAGGAAACTCAATCTCTTGAGTGTCAGTCAGTTGGGAGTCCATCAAGCAAACACAGATTAGGTAAATTCACAGTGAAGGTCTCATTTATAATGAATATAAATAATCTGGAAATATCACCCGAAAGGAATTTAATAATGCAATTTGTATGTTTTGTATTCTTTAGTGCTTTCGCTTCCGATTCAGCGTATTTTATTTGGTGTCATTTGAGAATGATCATTTGAATAAATTCATAATCATTGCTCACAAGGACTTTTATTAAATGCAAAAGTCAATTAGCGTTATGCTGTGGCTGTTGAGTGTTCCTATTTGGAAGGATTTGTCCTGCTGGTGGTTTAAATGCACTGGATCAGAATAACAGTCCACTCTAGCTTTTGTTCAGTGACCGCAGTTTAAATCTTGGGCACAGCATCACTTGCATGGTCAGGGTGATTGCAACATTCCTGTGAGGGTGCATCTGAGGCACCTCCCATAAACTAGAATATCAAAACACATTGAGAGGTTTCCTTGGAGCAGAGCAAATAGGGAAATTGCTCCTTCACCTGTCTGTTTGTAAGTGTGTGGATCCTCTGTCCCACTGCACATTTTGAGTACCAATATCTTTATGGCTTTAATCGTATTTTTTTTCTTAATCCTGTTGATAAAATTTTACTCAGAATGCAAATCACTTATATCTACCATTTTTAAATAAAGTTTCCCGGTGAATTTACTAGTAAAATAATTGCAATGCCCTTTAGTATGGGAGAATAATTAATATTGCACTTTTAAAGGAGACATTTGGTACATATTAGTAAAACACGTGAATAGCTTAAATACATCTGTCACTTTATAGTTATAATTGCATTTCTCTCTACCTGTACGTTATTTTCACTTCTGTTGAATACAATTTTCTTTGGTGACAGGTCTACCCATGAAAACACAGGAAAACAAATGTAGCATTGTAAAGAATGACCTTGCCTTTATATATCACCCGTCATGTCCTCAGACATCTCAATAAAGTATTTTTGAAGTGTAGTCACTGTTCTAATATAGGCAAACATAGCATATAATGTCTGTCGATGAGGTAACCCAGTAATCTGTTTTGCTGGTGGTAACTGAGCGATAAATGTTGGTCAGGGCACCATAAGAACATTTCTCCAAACACATCCACCTGAAAGGACAGGTAGAGCATTGGTTTAACCTGTCATCCAAATGGTGGCAGCTCCAAACATTTGGTGCTGTCTTTGCCCTACACTGAAGAATCAAGTCTCTGATGTGGAACCTTAGTCCAAAACCTTTTGACTCAGAGGCACGACGTTATCACTGAGCCAAGGTTAACGTTCTGCGAAGTAAAATATTGAACACAACAATAAACGCTAAGTAACTAGTAACTTCTGAATTCCTTGGTGTGCTCCAGTCTTGAAGTACATAACCTTTTGTTACAACAGAGACCTAATCACACTGAGAAGAGGAGATATACAACATTCACCCTGCTCGTCACATCACCATCAAAAACAAAAAGCTTCCTGGTATTATTACGCGAATGTGAGCAAATAAAAAGTACCATTGAAATGCCACACCGTAAGGCAACAGAGATATTGGCTTCCCTGTCTCTCAAGAGACAGTGGGTGCACTCCAATGATGCATGTCTAGGTGAGATATATGGGGGGAGGGGGGAGTTCTAGTTGCCCAAACATAATATCCCACCTCTCAGCTTTGGCATGACATTTGGCACCAGTTTGGCTACAGGAGTTGCCAGAACGTGTTCTATCACAAAGCACACATTGACAAACAGATAGACTGAGGAGTAATTTACCGCAGCCAATTCACTGAGAACGCGTGGCTTTGGGCTGTGGGAGGAAACCAACGCACGTGGTGAAAACTGACGCAGACACCCCTGAGGCTGGTATCAAACCCGGGAACCCGGGTCCTTGGAAACATATTTGATAGGGAAAGCTTTTCCATTCCCACGTCCTTTGGGTGTCAGGGTGGGGGGAGGCAGTGGTTGTTTTCCTCAATGAGTTTAAAAGTGCAGTGAGAGAACTTGACTATCCTCCAATTTTCCTGCCCAAGGTGACACTTGGACAAAAAAAGGGCAAAATTCTGCCCAATGTTTCAGCAAAAATCTTTGAAAGTGGCAGAAAATGTTGATAAGACTGCTAAAATGGTGTGGGGACATACTCATTTGCATAAGATGTGCATGTTATTGATGCTTTTCTCTTTTAATCCACAGGTGCTTCGGTCCGCCTTGTTGTCCAACAAGGGGCATACACGCGGTGGGTCGTGCGAGGGATGCTCTTGGAAGTTTCAAGAGTAGCCTAGTGCTTCACATCGTTAGTGTACACTTAAACTGGAACAGATGCTGGGCAACACGACAGCTCAGTGACTATCATTGTTTGCTGTGCAGATACATGGATTTGGGCCAGTGTCTGTGGGAGTTTGCGCATTCTCCCCGTGCTTGCGTGGGTTTTCTCCGGGTGCTCCGGTTTCCCCCCACACCCCAAAGATGTGCTCTTAGGCTGATTGGTGTAACAAATTGTCCCTAAATTAGTGTCGCCTCAATCTGGTTTCCAATGTGGAGTGCCATAAGCATAGACAAGGGTCATGGTTGGTGAGGGGACTCACAATGTTGAAATGGCGTCACAGGCTCGTTGGGCCTAAGGGCCTGTCTCCCGTGCTGTGTTGTTCTTTGACACAAATGCACACACACACACACACACACAACCTTTATAAATAGAGGCATAAAGTACAAAAGCAGTGAAGTTTGTTAACCCTTTCTAATTCACTGGTTAACCCCGAGCTGGGAGTTTTGGATCCATTTCTAGCACAACTCATGAGCGGAGACAGCTAGGCAAGATTTGACAAAAGTGCTAAAAATAATGAAGGGTCTTGACAAGAGTAAGTGGGAAGAAATAGTTTTCACTGGCAGAATCAAGCTTCAATAACTGAAGCACAGAGGTTTAAGTAAGTGGATAAGCACTGGAGTTATTATGATCTGAAATGCATTACCTGAAAGGGTGCAGGAGGAAGTTTCTATATTAACTTTCAAAAGCAAATTAGATATCTACTTGAAAGGAAACGAATTGCAGGGCAATGGCGAAAGAGCAAGTGAGTGGGATTAATTGAATACCTCTTTCATGAGTTGAATGAGCTCCTTCTGTTCTGTAAGATCCTATCATTATATAAATGCAGACTTCATAATACACAGTATAAGCAACATATTTGCACTAGTACAAAACAATTTGGAGTTATCTCGAGTCCATTGCCAAGCCACACATGGTTTGATATTGCAATTGTAGACTATTGTAATAGTGGAATTAATAATCATTAATTAAGGGGATGAAAATGACTGGACAAGGATACCTGTACTAATATTATGGAATTGTGTTGACCTAAGTACAACAAACAAAAAACATCTCTTTTTTGCGTCAGATATGTCCCCAGTGATTGGAAAGTCTTCCATTGAACTCCTGTCTGACTTCAGATAACCAGGAGCTCTTCCTGCCATACTTGATCAAACAATGCCTTTATTTCTCAGGTGGCTACTCCAACCTATCCCCTGGTTCTTAGTGCTTGAATCTATTTTGGAATGAAGCCAGCGAGGAGGCGTAAAACTAAATGATTCTGGTGGAGCTGATCATTAGCAAGTAGAAAGTTGGAGAGTAAATGTCACTTGTTGGCACTATTGATGACTCCCTCCATCATTTTACAGATGAATGGGAAGATTCCACATAAGGGAGTCATCACTACACCTTCTGAAATAAATTATAATGCATTTTACAAACACAATTTTAAAAAAATCTTTTGCAGAGGCATGTTCAACCTAAGGAATGGGAAATGGTTGCATGTATCATTATTGGAGGCAGCTAACTTGATGTAAACTTTGAATGGTATATTTAACTATTCAGTACCGTATCAGTATCTATATAGTACACATCATATCTCCAGTCAACTGGTTGAGCACATGATCTGGTATTCTTTTAGCCTAAATTCATACTTCTTTCTCTTAACATCACATTCATCTTTCTCTGAAAGTGTTACCTTCAGTAGTTATCCTTATACTGGAATACTTAGCCCTTACTGGGGGTAGGGTGTTAGCGTGGATAGAGGATTGGTTGTCAAATAGGAGGCAGAGAGTGGGGGTCAACGGGTGCTATTCGGATTGGCGGATGGTGACTAGTGGAGTGCTCCAGGGGTTGGTGCTGGGGCCTCAGCTTTTTACCATTTATATAGATGATCTGGAGGAGGGAACCGAGTGTAGGGTGTGGAAATTTGCTGATGACACCAAGATTGGGGGAACAGCAAATTGTGTGGAGGGTGTGGAGAGTCTGCAGAAGGATCTAGATAGGCTGGGCGAATGGGCCAGGAAATGGCAAATGGAATTTAATGTTGGCAAGTGTGAGGTGGTCCACTTTGGTAGGAATAATGGTAGGAAGGACTATTACTTACGTGGCGAAAAACTGCAGCAGGCGATGGTGCAGAGGGACCTCGGGGTCCTTGTGCATGAGTCGCGAAAACCCAGCTTGCAGGTGCAGCAGGTGGTCAGGAAGGCGAATGGGATGCTGGCCTTCATAGCGAGGGGGATTGAATATAAAAGTAAGGAGGTCTTGCTGCAGCTGTATAGGGCATTGGTGAGGCCGCAGCTGGAGTACTGTGTGCAGTTTTGGGCGCCGCACCTGCACAAAGATATTTTGGCCTTGGAGGGAGTGCAGAGGAGGTTTACTAGGCTGATACCGGAGTTGAGGGGGTTGAGCTATGAGGAGAGGCTGAATAAACTAGGCTTGTACTCGTTAGAGTTTAGAAGAATGAGGGGAGATCTCATTGAGACGTATAAGATGATGAATGGGATGGATAGGATAGAGGTGGAGAGACTCTTCCCGCTCAAAAAAGACAGTAGGACTAGGGGGCACAGCCTCAAGATAAAGGGGGGGCGGTTTAGAACGGAGTTGAGGAGGAACTTCTTCACTCAAAGGGTGGTGAATCTCTGGAATTCTCTGCCCGTTGAAGTGGTGGAGGCTGCCTCGCTAAATATTTTTAAGACGCGGGTTGATGGGTTTTTGATAAGAGAGGGGATTAAGGGTTATTGGGAGAGGGCGGGAAGGTGGAACTGAGCCACGACAGATCAGCCATTATCTTATTGAATGGCGGGGCAGGCTTGAAGGGCTGGATGGCCTACTCCTGCTCCTATTTCTTATGTTCTTATGTTCTTATGTTCTTACTTGAAAATATTAGGTGACTGATCAGTTATTTTGTCCAACTATTAGTGGCCTTAATTTTTTTTTAAATTCATTCATCCACTATAGACTAAACTTAATAGAATCTTATTTTTATTCATTAGAGATGGGCATCACTGCTGGCTAGCATTCATTGCCCATCCCTAGTTGCCCCAGGGCAGTTGAGTGTCAACCACATTGCTGTGGCTCTGGAGACACATATAGGCCAGACCAGGTAAACAGGGCAGATTTCCTTCTCTAAAGGACATTAGGGAGCCAGATGGGTTTTCCCAGCAATCAACAATGACTTCATAGTCATCAGTAGATTCTTAATTCAAGATTTTTTAAAAATTAAATTCAATTTCCACCATTTGCCAGGATGGGATTTGAACCCAGATCCCCAACTGAGCTTCTGGATTAATAGTCTAATGATAACACCACTAGACCATCACCTCACTCTGAATGATCACTACGAAAGCATGACCCATCATTTGAAACCCCTGTCAAAACAGCTTCCTCAAGCTCCAGCTGGGACTGTGCACCCAGCTTTTCATTAGAAGTGAAAAAAAACTCACTCATATGTTATAGTTACAGTTTACTGCTGGGGGGGGCGGTGGTGTTGAAGAATGAAAGTGTGATGTTCAAGGCAAAAAATAAAATCCCCTGACAGTGTTGATATATACATGGAATTTGCTTCCACAGTCGAGTTTTGAGTTAATACCATTTTCAATCAAACTTGTAATTAAGATATAGTCAACCTGTGATGTAAATTAAATAAACTATGAATTACAGCAGATTATAAATAGCCCTTCAAGGAAACATTTTATAACATTTAAAGGAATAATACATCCAAAGCATTGGTTTGCACTCTGCCACTTAGGGAAAGCTAATTTTCCAAAATATATTAAAAGAAAATATTAATTAATGCTCCAGTATCATGGAGGCATCAAAGTCTTGACATGCAATATACTAATCAGATTGAAAAATAAATTAAACAGAACACATAAGAGCTCAAATTTTCATGCAGGGATTGAATGCTGCATAACAAATTTTGAATTTGTTTGAGGAAGATTTATATCAAACACAAAACTGGCAACAGAAATAGTGGCACATCCAACCACATTAAGACCCTTAAGGCAAAGAAGAAATCAGTGACTAAAGTCAGACCAGAAATAAGAAGTAAGTTTATTTATTAGTCGCAAGTGGGCTTACATTAACACTGCAATGAAGTTACTACGAAAATCCCCTAGTTGCCACACTCTGGTGCCTATTTGGGTACAGTGAAGGAGAATTTAGCATGGCCACCACTAGAATATATGAATACTGTAGAAATGTCAAGGCATTTGATAACAGGAGAGTTGACTATGATCTATCCTAATGCAACTAAATTGTCGCTGGTTTGTTCCATTCAAAAGCTAATATTTTCATTGTGGCTAAAATACTTTCATGCAACAATGAGTGCTTACAGCAGGAAAAGAACATCACAGGATTGTCAGGGTATCATGTAAGGCCAAGCTGTTTGCCTTAAACATATTTGATACAAGATACTTGGAACACCACTCTTGCAGAAATGGGCCATGTTCTCCACAGTGTAGCACAAAAGAAAATGGCAGGAAGCCTGAGCTCTTTGCATGACAGGAAATAATATTGATTGTAGCCCGGGAAAGGAAAATAATGTTTAGCAGTTAACAAGCATGCAAGTTTCAAAAGACTCAGAAAGGTTGATCTGCTCCGTTACATTACGGTGATGTGTGCCAGTCGCAAAACACTGGCTTTGGCCTTTTTTTTTCATTAAATTGCAGTTCACTGCGACCAGTTTACTTTGAGCGTTCACTCTTTTTCTGAACCAAACATAAAAAATAGGGAAGCGTCAAGACTGTGTGCTGTACTGAGTACAAGAATAATGGTTGAAGGGCGAAGAGCACATGCATTAGACAACACCTCTGGAAAAAAAAATTATTTAAAAATTTATGAGGGAACAAATTAGGAGTGCAACCACACAAGTTGTGATGAATGTGCCTGGCTTTCGACAATGCTTCACCTTGGGATGTAAAACACAGCACGGGAACAGTATAATATACAACGAGGTAACAAGCAGCTTACAAAGTGGCACATTAAAAACTGGAATATACAAAAGAATACCCCGCCAAGGCAAGAACGGACTAGAAATATACAAGTCAGAAAAAAATGGACCACTCTGTGTGACAGTTGATGAAAAAATGAAAATGCCAGCAGAATGCAACCATACACAGAACTCAGACACAGATAAATGATCAATGTTAACAGTTACAGGAAGATCAGCCATCTGTACCAGCACCAATAAATCTCACACCTCGCAGCAACATCAGTTGCTCTAAACCTTCTGCTATCAAGGTACTTTTACCGAAAAAAAATGATATCAACAATGTTAAAGTTGGCATCATTAGAGGAGTAATTATATACCGTTAACACCAACTGTCTAGTACATTTGTTTCAAGATCTACCCTAACAGTGCCAGAGACCTGGGTTCAATTCCCGGATTGGATCACTGTCTGTGCAGAATCTGCACCTTTTCCCTGTGACTCTGCATGCTCCAGTTTCCTCTCACAATCTGAAAGACATACCGGCTAGGTGCATTGGCCATGCTAAATCCCTCAGTGTACCTTGAACAGGCATCGGAATGTGGCAACTAGGGGATTTTCATAGTAATTTACTTGCAGTATTAATGTAAGTCTACTCGTGACACTAATAAATAAACTTAAAACTTTGACAATAATAACAGCTCTCCAGAAGTAAGTCCTAGGCTCGTAAACATTTTGAGTACAAGGAACCAATATCAGTCCAAAATCTCCTTAAAGGCAACATATAGTCAATACCCTTTCAACATCCTGGGGGTTACCATTGTCCAGAAACTGAACTGGATCAGCCATATAAATACCTTGGCTACAAGAGCAGGTCAGAGGCTGGGAATTCTGTGGAAAATCTTTCACCTCCTGACTCCTGCCCACAAGGCACAAGTCAGGCATGCAGTGGAATGCTCTCTACTTGTTTGGATGAGTACAGCTCCTCCAGGACAAAGCAGCCCATCTCACTGGCACGCAATCACCACTTTAAACATTCACTCCCTCCATCACCAATGCACAGTGGCAGCAATGTGTTCCATCTACAAGATGTATTGAACTTACCAATGGAGAGCACCATCCAAAGCCGCAGCCTCCACCACGTAGAGACTCAAGGGCAGCAGATTCCTAAGAACATCACTGCCTGCATGTTCTCCTTAAAGTTGTACACCATCCTGGTTTGGATCTATATCGCTGTTCCTTCACTGTTACAGGGTCAAAATCCTGGGACCTCCTTCCTAACAGCATTGTGGGTGCTCCCACACCACATGGACTGCAGCAGTTCAAATGGGTGGCTCACCACTGCCTTCTCAAGGGCAATTAGGGATGAGTAATAAATGCTGATCTGGCCTGCAACACCCACAGCCCATGAATGATGTTTTAAAAAAAAGGGCCATAGCTTTCAAACTCCTCAGTGTCAGCTTCAAAGGTACACTGGGGAATCCCTCTTGAAAGATCCCAAGTAAGAGTTTTGCTGTCAATTGCCCAGAGTCCAAAGATGTGCGGGTTAGGTTGATTGGCCATGCTAAGGAATTGCCCCTCAGTGTCCAGGGATGCATAGGTTAGAGGGATATGTGGGTAGGGCCTGGGTAGGATTGTGTTTGGTGTAGACTCGATGGGCCGAAGGGCCTCTTTCTGCACTGTAGGGTTCTATGATTTCTATGGTCTCTATGATGAAACCCGAACTTGTGCTGGACAACTGCCCTGCAATTGAGAACAATCAGTAAAAGTGATCTAAATTGCAAACTTGGATGGTTTCACCAGGATGTAAGAGGGAGAATCCTAATAGATTAATAAGATTTTTAAACCATTAAACATTAAAACACTAATAGAACTACCAGCATTAAGTTAAATGACTTTTAAACAGGCTAATACGCTAACAAGAAAGCAGTTTACATACATATGGGATGCAGTAAGAGATTTAAACAAGTGATTATGATTTTAAAACACAAATGCTGATATTTTGAATGTATTAATATATTTTTAAGGTATAATGTTCATTTTAGGCAAGAGCAATTTGCTGCAAAGCATCATGGTAAAGGCATTAAGGCAAAGTTATATTCTAAGAGAATGTTAAGGCCCTGAGAATATGCAAGATTTATCGTAGAGTTTCAGATGGAGAGAACATTTGAAATACCTAATCATATTTCATGAATAGGGTTTGTTCACTGTCCAGATAAGATGGATGCATGCCTAGACATGGAGTCATGTGCTAATATGGTTTGGCAGTGACCTAAAGAGGAACTCATGGGATTGTTCATTTGAACTTTGGGCTAGTGTCTGAAGTTACTAGGCAACACTGAAAGTGGGGTCAGCCAAGACAGGAGGTAGCTTCCTGGACTAATAAAATGCCATTAGCTAAGGTATATGACAGGTATTTTTGTTGGTTTATGCATATTGAAGATAATTGATTTAAAGCCAATTAAAAAGATGGAAATAATTGATAAGAAAACCTACAACTGATCTGTTTTGAATTGCATACACCAGATTTCATTGGACAGGTCTAGCTTCCCTATCTCAGGGTTGTCCTGACCCTTTGATGATTTATCCTGGCAGCTGCTGGTTAAACAAAAGTTACGTCATTAAACTGAGACACTGGCTTCGTGAGTCTTGTACTGTCTGAAGTTTCGGCAGTACTGACCACCTCGGAAACCAGCACCAAGAGTTACCCAGAAAAGGTTAGAAGAAATAAAACCTCTTCTAACGTCTAACTAACTATTGTAAAGACCCAGACTGACAACGCCCCCCACCGACCTCTGCAACCCCCCCACAACCCCTTGTGCTCTGACCCACCACTTCTCCTGACCTCTGAGTTTCAACCCTTAAGTATCTCCGATGATCAGAATTGCCAACACAGTTATCGAGGGCAGATAAGTATGTATCTACTTGTTATTCCGGGGGGCCATCACTTTCCGACACTGGTGGGAAGTTTTGGCCTAACATATCTGAACTGAAAATTCAGGTGCATCCTGCTTGAATTCTGGTTTGATTCCAATCTCAAGACAGTGAGCAATGCTGAGGTATTGGGCTAAGAAGGAGGAAATTAACCATAGTTACTGTTTCTGGCATTTTCAAATGGTTCATATCCTCAGATGCTGTCTGCAGGGTGTGGGGTTAAAAAGATGGAGCGAGGTAAAGAGCAGCCTTAGTGAACTGTCACATAGAGCTATAGTGAGGACACACAGAGAGAGGAAAAGAGAGATGGAGAGTGAGAGGAAGAGCGAGAAAGAAAGAGAGAAAGATTCAAAAGGGCTAGAAACTGCCTGGATCTCCCTGGTGGAAAGCCCCAGGCTGTGCCCCAGCACTTCTTCCTCTATCATGGTGCCCGGTGGCCTCTGGGTCACTCCATGAAATGGAAAGGTAGCTGGACTGACATCCAAATTGGGTTCTGCCAATAATTTATTTTAGGCAGTCTGATTCCCCAGGGATTTGCCCTGCAGTGTTAAAGTGGTATTGCTCAAGGTTTTGGGTCATAATAGCTTTTAACCAAGTCCACCAATTTATTCAGAATTTTGGAGTCAAGCGTATCCAAGTAGGTGCCAGGCAAAGGCCATCCCAACAAAAGAGAAAACCATCTTCTCTTGACATTCAATATCATTACCATTGCTGAATCCCCCACCATAAATATCCTTGGATGTACCATTGACCACAAACTGAATTGGACCAGCCATATAAATACTATGGTTACAACAACAGATCAGAGGCTGGGAATTCTGCTGCATAACTCATCTCCTGACTCCCCAAAGCCTGTCCATCATCTACAAGGCACAAGTCAGGAGTGTAATGGAATACTCTCCAATTGCCTGGATGGGTGCAGCTCCAAGAACACTCATGAAACTCAACAACATACACCATACAAAGCAGCCCGCTTAATTAGAACCCCATAAGTCACCTTAAACATGAAATCTCACTACCACCAGTGCACAACACCAGCATATATTCCATCTTGTATATTCCATATACAAGATGCAGCTTAGCAACCCATCAAACCTCCTCCAACAGCAACTACCAAAGCTTCAATGACTTGCCTGGGTTTGCAAAACCTCACCCACTGTGCTGTCTGGAGACAATACACATCTCTTTAACCTGTGATCAGTGCTCCTTCCACTCACATTGCAGCCACTTTAGGACTTGAACAGCAGGTTAGGTGTAAAGATTCGCATTCTAATCAGTAATCTCTAAACTGTCTGTGTTTTATATGCTCTGTCCGAGGCCAGAACTCTCCATTCACCTGACGAAGAGGGAAACCTCGAAAGCTTGTGCATTTACTATCAAATAAATCGGTTGGACTAAAACCTGGTGTTGTCAGACTTTTTACTGTGTTTACCCCAGTCCAATGCCGGCACATCCACATCATCACTTTGAAGGGCCAGGGAAGAAGATGCATGGAACGTCACCACCTGCAAATTCCCCTCAAAGTCGCACAACATTCTGACTTGGAACTATATCATTGCCCCTTCTTTGTTGCTGAGCCAAGATCCCAAACTGCCTGCTCTATAGCACTGTGGGCGTACCTACACCACAAGTTATGTTGCTTTTCAAGAAGATGGTTCACCACAGTTGTAATATGCCTTTAAGAAAGGAGAATGGCATCCCTGGAAGGGAAATATGTCATGCAATCCAGTCTTCATTTCACTTTTGCTTTTGAGCAGAATACACACACGCAACTCTGATGCTGATCTCTTCCAGCTTCCTACGTTTATGTACTAACCTTAACATTTATGTATAAATGCTCCAGTGTGCCTAAATAAATGACCCACAACGTGTTTGCATAATTCCATACGAGTGGTTGGTGCCTTTATATCATTACAAAAACGCAACAAACACTACCTTCTCAAGGGCAATTAGGGATGGGCAACAGATGTTGGCCTAGCCAGGGACGCCCACATCTCATGAAAGGATAAAAAATTGTAAATGCATGAAGCAGCTTGAACACTGAATGTAATCACCTTTTTCTTTAACCTGTGATGCATGCTATTATCCCTTGCTGCATACCTAATGGATGCTGAGTGACCATGAGGGCCCTTAGCAAGTTTGCTTGTGTGACATGATAAAGCACTAATGGATGGGTCACTGAGCTCCCTTTCTCACTATTACTGTCTGCTTACACATGCAGCCCACTAATATTCATATAACACTGACACTGCAATACTGTAACACATTAAAAATAGAATAAATGACTACCACAAAACATATTCTTAAACAAAGCATTAAATTATGATCCACAATTAACTTCAAAGGAGTCAGTATGCAGCAATTTTTAAAAAAGGATTAACAAACAACATTTCTGAAATGCCCCATCACAACCAGATAATTTAGGTTAGATTTTGCAATGTTCTGCAAACATGTTTCAGAGATCTATTTTACCTGGAAATTACTCTTCTGCTAAATCACATTTTGAATTGTTATCAGCACAGATCTTCTGTTCACATTTTCTGTCCTCCTTTTTTTTAGTTGCTTTATATATGGTATAGTTCTGTGACCAGACTATCAAGCTGTAAGTCCTTTTGCTAATGGCAGCCATTAAGAACTAAAGACATTCCTGGTCGGCCACACGATGGGAAGAAAGTTGGAGCCTCTACCACCCTTATCCATAGCTCCAGGCTACAATATGAATGTAAAAGTGCATCATTGTCACGGCAACTCAGACTCCCTGGGTGAACTGTAACAATAAACTGGTTGGATATAACCTGGTGTTGTGAGACTTCTTGCTGTGTGAACTGTAACACCCACTACTACCTCCCCCCAACACCTCCTCACCCCGCCCCCGCCCCCACCCCCACCCCAACACAGTTCTACAGATGGTATCAGCCTCTGATCACACCGAGGTAGCTATTCTTCAGGATAAGTAACTATCAGACAATGGGGAGTGGGATGTAACATTACAATGAAGTTCAAGCTCATTCCATGCTCACTGAAGATTGACATAAACACACATAGCATCACTGGATCATGATGATAACTAAGAATGTTGACCGACTTTTCTAGTTGTAAAATCCTTCATGTAGATATGTTGGCTTCCTGAATCATTGACAGCAAGGACTCTCAACAAAGAGTAGCTCATTCACTAGCCTAGCACTTAATTTAACACTTGAATTCTACCCGTATTCACGGGGATAACTCCCACCATGTGACCTCATTTCTAGTCATGTCATCACGTTCTCATGAGACCTCTCAGACTACTTCTTCCCCATTTAGTTGGAACACCCGGTGGCGTGAAATGTAACAGTATGGTCAAGAGGAAACCATTCACAGACCATTGTTATGAGGTAAGTTAAATGAGCTAACAATGCGTAACTATTTACATAAACAGTGAAGCATGGATTAAGCTTTTACAACTGGCGCATAGCCCACCATATCTCTTTCTCACCCCCACTCCAGCCCCACACACCGAGGAGGGTGGCACCACGACATCCGTGTGGCCCAAAAGCCAGTCGGGGCCCTCCATGTCTTGGCCCTCTGCAGGACACCCACAAAGGATATCTCAGCTAATAGGGCATGACAAACAGCAGACAGCCTTCACCTCAGCAGTGGATCCTGGGAAAGCACCAAGACATAGCGACAGGATTGGAAAGGTAGATAAGTTATAGTTGCTCAGTACGGGCATGGCCGTTATTAGCCACTTGTACATTTACATAAGTATATTAACACTTCTGTAATGTATTAAACCTAAGCTCTTTCACTTGCTTAGTGCCTCCCTGTTCTCATTCCATTGCTCCATAACCTGCCGCATACACAAAGATGTGCCTGTAACATGTAAAGCCCTGTCTCCATCTTGTATTTGTAACAATGTCAGTCACTGATTGGCATTCCCTCAGACTGACAGGACACAGTCACAGCAGTGTCACATTGGCCATGGGGAGCTGGCCAGCAATGGAGGCCATCAGTGTAGGGCCATTGCACATGCACAAATTTCGGCACTGACAGATTGGCGCAAGCGCAGTGGCCCATTCAGCGCGTTGACTTCATCCTCTCCAGCGAGGATAAACCTTGCCTCCTCGTTTTTAATGATATTCATGCTGGTGGCCTCTGCAGTGCACAGAGTGTGAGAGATTCTTCCCTCAACTGACACTGAACAGAACAGCGTGAATTACTCCAGTTTTCATGCGAATTCGACACTTCAGCCGAAACTCTACCACCTCACAGGCCACAGAATCAGCACGAGGGAGGGTCCGACAACGGAAATCTCCATTGACCTCAGGTGGGAATTTCTGCTCTCACCTGAGCGATGCTGTAAACTCCCATCCATCTATTTTTCTTTAGGAGAATTCCGGCCCTACTGTTTAGTTTGTTGAATTGAAATCATGGTGATCTAGGATTATGTTTTTTGCTGGAAGACCGATATTCTTAAACATTTTTAGGATTATTTCAGGGTCCTCTTTTTCCTCCTCCATCTGGAAAAGAGACCATTTGAATTTTTGACAGCCTTGGGGCCGGCTATAGAGATACGCCTGTAACCTTTTTGACTTGTCAGATAATGTAGCAGATACAGATAAATATACCACTCCACCTTCCAACTATCTGCAATATTCTTCATCAAATACAGGTGGGTCAATGTGGCAAAGTCTTGAACCATACTGCCAACTTCTGACACCACGTAAAGGTGTTGGGTTCCTGAATCATTGACAAGTACTTTCAAAAAAGAATAGTTTATTCAATAGCTTAGCAGCGACTTCAACATTTATATCATACCCACCCTCCGAAGGATAACTCGCACATATCCGACATGTGACCTCTTTCGTATCTGCGTCATCACGTTCTCAAGTGACCACTCAGTTTTACACTTCACGCAAACCTGATTGAGATCAGGAAACCTGACTACTGGGTATTAAACTACAGACGTCCTGATGTTATGGGTCAGTATTATTCCTAGCAATGCATTTACCCACCAAGTCACAAGGGGCTTGAACTCACAACTTCCATTGGAAGAAAGAGAGTTGCATCTACGTACCACCTCTCATGGCTTCAGGACATCATCTCACAGCTGAGAAATGACTTTTGAAACATTGTCACTCGCATGTCTCTGAATGCAGCCAGCAATTTTGCAAAAGGAAGCTCTCACAAATATCAATATTAGTTGAATGATCAGTTGATTAGCTAATTTACCTGTGTTGACTTGAGGGATGGATGTTAAATGAACTACCTTCTCTTCTTTGAATAGTACTACGGGTCCTTTCATGTTCTCCCAAGCAGAAAGACAATTGTTTCATATGTTGTCTGAAAAATTGATATTCTATTGGTTATACTTTCTTGGAACAGGTAGATCCTGTCACTCTGTCTTCATTCCTGCCTTAAAATCTCTGGGTGAGATTTTCCAGCCTCCTAACCATGTGTTTCCCACCAGCAGGAGATGGCACATTGTTTGCTAGCGGTGGGATTCTCTGGTCTTTCTGCTGTCAATGGAAATTCCCATTGATGTCATCCCCAAGATGGCAGGAAATCTATAGGTGGGGGCACACAGCTGAAGGGACAGAGAATCCTGCTGACATGAACGGCCAGAGAATTTCACCCATTGTGTTCAAATTTTTCAACAAGAGCCACTTCTTCTATTATCCACCGATCTGAACATTTTTTAAAAGTACAATTTTCACATTCATTGATTTGTTTACCAGTTCTGCCTTTCATGTTTTGTTGCATCTTCCCGGCCTATCTTTTGGTCCTCCTTTGTTGAATTCTAAACTGCTCCCAGTCCTCAGGCTTGTTACTTTTTATGGATTACTTTTTCTAAACAACGCAGTATCTGGAGCTGACACTTTAGATAAGAACTCACTGGCCAACACTCCAACTGGAGATGCAGGGGACAGGATCTCTGCCCGCAGGGTCAGGGAATTTTGCACGATATGGCCAAATCTCCAGTGAAATTCCTATCTCCTCCTTGGAGTTTGCCACAGGGAAGGAGAGGGAGGACATAGCAACAGCTACAAGTTTCATACACTTGCATCGGTTCACAGGGCCTAACTCCAGGATAAACAAAAATAGGAGGATTGTGCACACCATAGAAAGAAGCATTAATCAACGCAACATCAACCACAAGACACAGAGCACCCAAACCTGCAGATACCTCCACAGGGGTTGCTTTGATTGAGAACTGAGGCAGGAGAGAAGCCCTTGTTATGTTCAAAAAAGGGGAAGCCGTTGAATAGTAAGTTGTAGCTACACTGGCAGGAGATGAATTGGGTAGTAAATTCATTTTCCTGTAAAGGCCTCATTGATTAGTTGCTTTTCTTTTATTTATTAATTTGTGGGACATGGGCATCGCTGGCTGGCCAGCATTTATTGCCCATCCTTATTTGCCCTTGTTCAAAAGACCGTTTAGAATCAACCACATTGCTGTGGCTGTGGAGCCACATGTAGGCCAGACCAGATAAGGATGGCAGATTTCCCATTAGTGAACCAGATGGGTATTTCTACAATTAACAATATT
This sequence comes from Carcharhinus amblyrhynchos, assembly GCF_965287045.1. Classification (NCBI taxonomy): domain Eukaryota; kingdom Metazoa; phylum Chordata; class Chondrichthyes; order Carcharhiniformes; family Carcharhinidae; genus Carcharhinus; species Carcharhinus amblyrhynchos. Next base: position 26,854,054 of record NC_137344.1, read on the forward strand.
TTCATGGTAATCAGTAGATTCTTATTTCCAAATTTATTTTATTGAATTCAAATTCCACCATGCCATAGCAGGATTCGAACCCAGGTCCCCAGAACATTAGCTGAGTTTCTGGATTAATAGTCTAGCAATAATACCACTAGGCCATTGCCTCCCGTCTTGTAACGCACAATCCTTCTCAGTATTGCTCTGATGGAGATAGGATTTCCTTGACTGTAACATTTTATAATAACAGTGCCATTAGTTAGGTGCCATGTAGCTGCCATGCTGCCTGGTCACCCATGTTTCCCTGCACTGCAGCTCCTCACTTCTTCCTCCAGATAACACACATAACAAGTGTTCCTGAAAGCAATTCCATTGTCCACTCAATCAAGCGGCAAAACTATCTGCTCAACTGAGCAGACAGGACAGTCAAGGGAAACAAAAAGAACAAAATGGTTCATACCCGAAGGCTTGACTCTTTTTGTCAATACCTGCCTTCAGGTCTTTACCCTCACTCCACCATTTTTCTTGGCATTTAGCAATACAGAGCATTGTTCTCAAGCCAGTGTTATTTGTGTTGGGTCACACACGGGTGAAAAATTCATTAAGGACATCAGGAACTGAGTTACATCTCATTTGCTGCAGCCTCCCTACCTTCTGCACTTGGGCAATCATTTCCTTCTGTCGTCACTTCTTCCAATGGGAAATTATGAGACTGAATTATACAAACAAGGATATAGCAAGATATGCTCGCTTGATAATACTGAAAGAGATGAGGAAATTGTGCCCAAGTTCTATAAGTTTTTATATATATAGAAGAATTGGCAATCAATGAAAGACGAATTATCCAACTGGTAATTCTGTCAGCCACATAACTTGTTTATTCATTCATTGAACATGGGCGTCACTGGCCGGCCAGTATTTATTGCCCAGCCCTAGTCACCCTTGGAGGGCAATTGAACCACATTGCTGTGGCTCTGGATTCACACGTAGGCCAGACCGGGTAAGGATGGCAGATTTCCTTCCCTAAAGGATATTAGAGAATCAGATGGATTTTTCCAGTAGCCGACAATGATTTCATGGTCATCAGTAGATTCTTAATTCCAGATTTTTTTTATTGGAGTCAAATTCCACCACCTGCAGGATTCGAACCTGGGTCCCAGAACATTAGCTGAGTTTCTGCATTAATAATCTAGCGATAATGCCACTAGGCCATCGCCTCCCCCATAGAACCATCGGGTCCGTTCAATGCAGGAGGAGCCATTCGGCTCATCGAGTCAGCATTGACTCTCCAAAAGAGCATTTTATCCAGGTCCTGTTCCTGACTGGATATTGTCTCTGTTGTAGTAATCCAGTTGAAACTTGCCAGGTGGGAAAGGGGAATCAAGAGCAGGATAAGATAACGCTGTGAAATATGATGTGGAGGTGCCGGCATTGGACTGGTGTGGGTACAGGTAAGAAGTCTCACAACACCAGGTTAAAGTCCAACAGGTTTATTTGGAATCATGAGCTTTTAAGAGCACTGCTCCTTCCTCAGGTGAGGTTGTGAAGAATGAGCACCCAATAATACTGACAGTAACCTGAAACATTCAGGATAACTTACTGAAGAAAAGTGCAAGTAGTTGTAGTAAAAAATAACTTGTGCCAGTCGAGTTCAGTTCTCCTTTGATATTAGTCAATAGATTTCTTAACGAAAGAAAACCTGAGCTTCCCACTGGTTTTAGAACAAATTTTCTATTGTAAAAAATTGTTCCAGTAGCTGCTGTTATTTAATTGAAATCTGCAAGTTTAATATTCAATTTCCAATTATCTACTCTACTTATTATTTTTAGATGAGTTCCATACATTCACAGCCATTCCATGCTGATCTATGTACTTGCACCGCTGGAGGTAAAAATGTCTCGAAATAGACTTCTGCCAAAATAAATGCCTAATTCTGAAACAGGAATCATCTAAACTAGACCGGTTATGCAAAATTAAATGAGAGACTGAATTTTATTTTGTGATAGATTTAATTCAGATTCTACAAGACTCAATTTAAATTTCAGATTCTGTAAGTGACATCCAGAATTGAATTAAAACACATGGCAGCATTTTAAAAAATGTGCAATGCTTCTGGACTCAGACAACGAGAACTGCAACAAAGTGGTCAGAATCAGACTTTCCGTTCATTTTACCATGATCATTTTCCCAATGGCCCACCAGTCAGCACAAGTGGACGGGCAAGTGGAGCTATGGAAACAATGACATTGGTACGGAAGGTCTGGCAGCCCCCCATGGAGAAAGAAACAAAAATGCTTCTCTCCCCACTGGTGCTGCTGAGTTTTTCCAGCAGTTTCTGTTTTATATTTCAGATTTCCAGAATCAGCAATATTTTTCTTTTGTGACATTACTATGGGATTTTATTTAAATTGTATGGAAGTACAGTCTAGTCAAGTTTGCTTCAAGCACATAATAAATCTAATTTTTATCCTAGGGAAAAGGCCGGCATTTATTGGCCATCTTTACCTGCCTTTGAGAAGGTGACGGGGGACTTTCTTTGTCTTAATGGAAGATGATGGCATTAGTTGTATTGTCACTGGACTAAAATCCAGTGACCCAGGATAATTTATTATTTTCCTTTCCTTATCCATAGAATCCTAGGATCCCAACGGTGCAGAAGGAAGCCATTCGGCCCACTGAGCCTGCACCGACAACAATCTCACCCAAGCTCTATCCCCGTAACCCTACATATTTACCCTGCCAATCCTCCTGACATTAAGGGTGGAACTTTCCAACCATGCTCACCCTGAAATCGGAAAATCCCAACCGAGGTCAACGGACCTTTCCATGGTCCATCCCTTGCCCGCTGCGATTCCTGTGCCAGGCAGAAAGACAAAATTCGCCCCTAAGGGTCAATTTATCATGGCCAATCAAACTAACCAGCACATCTTTAGACAGTGGGAGGAAACCGGAGCACCCGGAGGAAACCCACACAGAAATAGGCAGAACGTGCATCTTCACAGAGGCAGTTCCCTGAGGCTGGAATTGAAACCCAGTCGCTAGAGCTGTGAGGCATCAATGCTAACCACTGTGTCACTGTGCCGTCCATTTAGCACACAAATCACAAAATCCCTGTGGATCAGTCTGCCAATGCGAGAGTGGTGGAGCTGAATTCCCAACTCTCCATCATTATCCCCTTACCCTGTTTCAAATACTAGCATCAGAATAATTTCCATGGGAAAGAGGAGGCGGAGAGGGACATGCAAGTATGCACTCTCTTCCCAGAATTCCAAAGGTTGCATGATCTTGGCAGGGAGGGGATTTTGAGAGGAAATTTGCAAATAAATTTAAAGATGGCAGTTGGTGCTGCCAAAGAAGCCACAAATACTGCATGATTTGAAGAATTTAAAGTAGCTTCTTTTGTAAATGTGCAACATTTAAAACAATTCTGGGTCCCACACCTTCCAGAATCAGATTCCAGTGTGTTTGCTTATAGCATGCGGACATTGCCGTAACTGGAGAGGCAGGACTGACAGGTGACATCTTCCACCTGAACCCAAATTTCCTGGTGATGTCAATGTGGAGGGGCCAGATGCAAAACGTATCTCAACAGATTTCTCTAGTATGCAAAAAGGCCTTGCGAGGAGGCCTAGCAGAACCAGCCCCTGACTGTTAACCTCTCCCATTTCTTCACCCAGTCCTCCCACTCCCCTCCCTCCCTCTCTTCCGCTAGTCACACCATCTCACTAGACTGTTGCACCAACTGGGATACAGCTTTAGAACTTTTATTTGATGTTACAGTTTGAATTGCAATAAATTTAAGTCCACGCATGAAATATACTAGCCATGTACATTTGAAAATCACGTTTATATTAGTAAACAGCATGACTACTGATTTAATCACATATTAAACAAGTGAGCCATATAAACTAGGAATCTTGAGACACTTGGAACGTTGTATGCAGTTTGGTCTAGTTATCTGAGGAAGGATGTTTTTGGTATGAAGGGAGTGCAGAGAAGGTTTATCAGACTGATTCCAGGAATGGCAGCATTGGCATATGAGGGGAGGTTGATTCGGTTAGGATTGTATTCATTGGAGTTCAGAAGAATGAGGGAGATCTCATAGAAACTCATAAAATTCTAACAGGACTAGACAGGGTAGATGTAGGAAGGATGTTCCTGATGGTGGGGATGTCCAGAACCAAGAGTCACAGTCTGAGGATACAGGGTAGGCTACTTAGGACGGAGATGAGGGGAAATTTCTTCACCCAGAGAGTGGTCAGCCTGTGGAATTCGCTACCACAGAAAGTAGTTGAGGCCAAAACCTTGTATGTTTTCAATAAGCAGTTAGATATAGCCATGGAGGCAAAAGGGATCAAAGAATATGGGGAGAAGGTAGGATCCGACTATTCTTTTGGATGATCAACTGTGATCATAATGAATGGCAGAGCAGGCTCAGAGGGCCAAATAGCCTCCACCTGATCCCTATTTTCTATGTTTCTATATTTAAGTGAAAATGATATGATGCATAATTAATAGCATAACTATGCACTGTCATGGATTTTAATGCATGATATAGTTGAGGTGACAAATCGAAAGTAGTAAAATGAGCCCAATACACAAGTGACTGAATAATGTATACTAACAGCACAGATTTGCCATCTCTATTTCACAGAGAAAAGTGGTGGAATTTGACTAGGTCACTTGCATCTAATTGTAAAATTTTAAATGAGACCAATTATATTTGTCACAACAACTGAAGTTAGTTCCTTGGCTCGTGCAGCAGAAGGTCAAAATACAAGAAATCCCTGCTTTTCCCTTTTAATCCACCTACAAAGTAGAAGTGGGAGGATTTATGTTACTGTGTCATCTATCCAACATTCATCTGTACCTGTCCATGGACAATTACTTCTCAGCAAGAAAACAGATGACAGTAAACACTGGTGATATGAGGTCCCGCTTATAGAACGGGACATTTGGGAATCAAAAAGCAAGGCTTTGGAACATTGAATCAGATGTGATATTTCAAAAAAAAAACCTACAGGAACTACAAAGGAATCATCAGCCCATACTTACATTAAGATTTTGTTTCAGTTAGCTGCCTAAAACAGTACTTAAGCAGTATGCATAGCAAGTTTGTGTCTTCAATATTTCAATCGCTTGCCCCCTTGTTGAAAGCCAGACAATAGATGACACAAAAGCTTTAAGTTATTCATGCAAGACTTAATTGATTAAGGACAAACAAGGTAAAAGGATCACAAATTCCCTCCTCCATCAACCACAAGCCCAGCCTCGCAGCATTAAAATCACCGATCCAAAATCTAAATTCTTAAACAGCTTCACACTGGAACTGCAAAAGGCCGTGCGAGGAATGGGATAAACTTTATAATTCATGCTAATTTTTTAAATAGTCAACATATGTAACAGATAATCATTTCTGGATGTGACACAGTGACATTGCTGTATCTCTCAAAGGGTTAATTCTGTAACAGAAGGTTAAAATAAATCAAGAAATCAATCATTTTAATGCATGCAGAAGAGACAAATCCAAAAGACATTAGTTTCAGTAATTATTGTATTTCACTTGGAGACTAGTTCCAGGAGCACTGCGGCCTATCTGGCAGAAGGTCAGTTGAAGAACACAACCAAAACCATCAATGCTGCAGTATTGGCACTTAGATTACTGTTAGATTGTGCTGAAGGGTTGGAAGAGGTAAATGCATGAAGTTCAAATGTTGATAAACTGAACGGGAGATAACTGTAGATTGTTGACTCGAACTCTTGAATACCTGGAAATCTCTAAGAATTGAAATCAACTGGAGTCCTGAGAATATACCAACCTTATGCATCACCTTTTCCATCTCAACATCACCCCTCACCAAGTATGAACAAACAGTGCTCTATTGATCTGCAGGGGTTAAGTCGAGAGCCAGTGGGAATAAGATTGCTCTTCAATATCCATTCACACTATCACACATACACTTCATGTCAATCTTCTGCTAAATGGGTTTCTCTGGCACCTGTTGGCAGAGTAGTATTACAGAATGGAATTCTTAAATGGGAACTATCAGGCGTTTAAAACCCTCTGAATCACGCAATCTCAGCAACACTAACAAGCAAGTGAAAAGATTTTAATCTTTGCTTCATATTAACATTTTAGTTGCCCCACTTGAAACAAAGAGGTTGGAGCTGTGGATTTTGCTAAGATGACTGGGAAAAATGGGCAGCCTCCTCACCCTCAAAACTACACCAGGTTAGGTTCACGAATAACTGACACCGGGGCGAGATTGCCAAGTTTGCTTTAAAAGCCTTTAAATACCGAATCATAAAATCATGCAGCAAACCCTGCCACTGCCTGCCTGCTCTAAGCTTGCAAACGCCAGGGAGCAGGGAATTGGAGGCAGATTCCTGGAACAGTTCCTTGATATCTACCCCTCTCATTTCTTTAATTGAGGATCCCAATTTAACTGAGGATCCTCAATTGAAGCTTCAGTCCTGGAGTAATAGTGAGAAAATCCCAAAAGTGCATTGATCAACAGAGGGGCTGAAGGGTCACTTAACTTGCTAAAGGCTTTGATTCGAACTGATCTCTGAAGTACTATTTGCATTTCCTGTCAGGCTTAGTTAAAGCTTCCACTTACTGGCAATATATTGCGAACTTTCAGACAATACTTTAAAGTTTTTAAGAAAAACACACTGTTACAATGGTTGATGCCAATCAAGCACCATCTGACTCTATTAGCTCCAGACAGTCCTAAGACTCAAGCAAATACCTAATTACGTATGAACATCCATAGCCATTGGAGAAATTCATACATACTTTCTTTAGAGATGGAACATCAACGAGAAGACTACTATATTCCAGCTGACCAAAGACAAGATACACATCAAAAATCAACGTGTGTCAGCCAATGTGAAGGAGTGCCCATTGGTCTCCCATTGCATTATGATGGCTCTTCCTCTGAATGTGGAGATGCCGGCGTTGGACTGGGGTAAACACAGTAAGAAGTCTGACAACACCAGGTTTAAGTCCAACCGATTTATTTGATAGTAATTTATTTGATAGCTTGTGAGTTTACTATTAAATAAATCGACTGGATTTAAACCTGGTGTTGTCAGACTTCTTACAGCGTCTTCCTCTGAATCCAGACTGAGCAAAGTGTCAAATTCAACTGCACAAAACCTCAAAGCCTACTGAGAAATCTCTGCTTACAAGGCTTTTTTATCAATTAAAAACACCAACTTGTCTAAGAAACTACAAGCCTCCAATGCAAAAGAGACTGGGATAAACACACTTTGTATTTTTTTTCACTGTATCGGTACTAATTTTTGTGTGAATGATAGTGTGAGTGAATTGAATGAGTGAGAGGTCACATTTTAAAAAATCTCTGGGGATAGTGTGGGATAATAAGTAACCTTTTTAGTTAAGATTCCCAAAAAAGCTTGCTGCTGGAATTAATTAAATTATGACAATCCGTTTGATGGTAGGGAAATTCACACAGCTGGCACACAAAACATATTGAGCACAGAGAGTAAGTAAATATATAGGCCGTGATTCTCCAAGCTGCTGCGCTGTTTGAGTGGCACAGGGGGCAGGGAGGCATCAGCGGGGGGCTTTAGCAGGATTTGCAACCAGCACCTGGCTGATCATGAGTCTCCCAGGTGCTTTTATTTTCGTGATTTTGGAAATCGGTGCAGGGTTGATTACCAAATGGAAATAATTACTTCCATATGATTAGCAGGCCCAGGACGGTTATCTCTGGGATGCTAGCATTTGCCCACCCCCGCCAGGAGAGATGCCTACCAACAGGGTTTATAACTCCTCCCCACCAATTGGGAATAGGTATACTCACCCCACCCCCCCCAAGACAAAGGCCATTGAAGTCCCCCCAAGAGGCCAGGGGCAAGAGGGATGCCCCTTGTGCAGTGCCAATCTGAGGGTTCCAGCCTGGTGCCCTGGCAGTGCCCACTGAGCACCAGGCAGTGCCAAGGGGATGGAGCCAGAGGGGGCAGGGAATACTGGGAGTGGGGCCCACTGGGGTGTGAGACCCACAATGGGATCTGGAATTGGTAAGGAAGGAGTGAGGCGGCGATTGGGTGGGGCGTGGGGTCAGGGCTGGCCATTGGGGGGAGATTAGGGTTGTCCTGGGTGGGGAGGGTCTGGTATAGTAGGGAGGTCAACGGACATGCGCTGATCTCTTCAGTGACAGATCAACGCATTTGCATCGGCCTGCTCAGCACTATGCTGCCGGCCTCTCCAGCAGGATGAAGCCCTGTCCCCCAATTTCTGGTGTAAATCTCTCTGAGGAAGTCGATGATGCACAGAATGTCAGAAATTTATTCAGGCAAATACGCCAAAAATAGGGCAGGAAATTTTTCCATTTTCCCGCCCATTGGGCACTTAAGTTTTTTATTGGAGAATCTCAGCCATAAATTCTGTCTTTGACACAGGTATTTTGTTGGGAGCCATGTGTGGGCATGTAATGACTTTCAAACCAAGAAGCAGAGCTAGCATCAGGGCAGCCAACAACCCTACATTTTAATGACAATTTAAGTAAAACCCAACCTGACGTTTCTGAGGCTGCTAAGCACCCATCCAGATAACCCAAATATCTTCCAAAACTACCTTTCTTTTAAAACCCAAGGTAAGGCCAATTGACTTCAGCGGCTGTGAATGGATCACTTTCACTGACTCCCAGTCCTGAACTCTCTGTTCAATGTTCAGCCCTCAAAACAACGATCTAAATCCCCCAGATTAGATAAATCTAGGCAGAGTGAGGTGACACAATGCAGTTCCAGATGAAAGCAGGTTGTCCAATAAATCCTTCTCTTGCTAAGGAGGAATCTGAATAATGCAAAATGAAGTGTTTCTGGAAGATGGAATGATAGTGAAGGATTGTGTTCCTTGAGGAAGAAGTGGGTAAAATAAGCTGGGATTCTGCGTTGCCCCAAGATAATGCATTGCTTCCCTACACTGTAGCTGCATCCTTTAGATCATTTGTCCATGCTCCTTTTTCACTCAGTCCCTGACAGCCTATGGCCATGAGTTGGAAATCTGAGGTCCCTTCTCAGGTGTGTTTCAGGTTTAAATAACCTCATCATCAAAGTGGAGTTGCCTGCTCTTCCCACAGAGCTGTCAAGACATTGGGAAAAACCAGCTTGAGCCAGTTGGAGAAAAAAAAACAGTCGTAACTGATTTCTACCGGAGTAATGGGCCACAGTCAGTTTTAACCAGAATAAGTAGAGGTTATAACTGGGCACCAGTTGATATCCACAGTTGTCCAGTTGGATTTAACAGGGACACTGGAATCTTCTCACTGGAATGACGGAGGTTTAGAGGCGACCGATAGAAGTCTACAAGATTATGAGGGGCATGGACAGAGTGGATAATCAGAAGCTTTTTCCCAGATGGAAGAGTCAATTACTAGGGGGCATAGGTTTAAGGTGCGAGGGGCAAGGTTTAAAGGAGATATATGAGGAAAGTTTTTTACACAGAGAGTGGTGGGTGCCTGGAACTCACTGCCAGGGAGGTAGTGGAAGCAGATACAATAGTAAGTTTTATGGGGCTGTCTGGACAAATACATGAAAAGGATGGGAATAGAGGGATATGGTCCCCAAAAGGATCAGGGATTTTAGTTCAATCAGGCAGCATGGTCGGTGCTGGCTTGGAGGGCCGAAGGGACTCTTTCTGTGCTGTAATTTTCTTCGTTCTTTGTTTTTATTGCAACCATATGGCAAGTGTGCTGGTTGAATTGTATGCAACTGGATTGACAATAGAAAACCTGTTGTGATTCCACTTGCCAACATCAAATCCAACGCCGGCATCTCCACATCGTGATTCCACTTGCCCAGTTGACTTTGACTGTAATCATTTGAATCTTACTGGGGCCAGCTGACTTATGCTCGAAAAAGTCGAGAGGCAAATTGGAACCAGTTGGAATTAAGTGGAGCCAATTGCCATGTAGCTGATTCAATGATTCTTTGAACTGGAAACTACCAGCTGGACTGGCTTAAGTTAAAAGACACGCATTGGCGTGTCGGTACACATTTTCACATCAAGTCTGCAATGTGTTACAAAGCGCAGAATGATATTTATCTTCTCACCTCGCACACATGAATGTGTTACACAAATACAAGTTTATTAATACTGTGCATTTATCTATTTCAAGATTTTTTTTGAGTGCAGTCGCACGCAGAGGATGACTTAAAGGCAAAATGTAAACAGCATGGCGCTGAAAACATCTCGGGAAAAGAAGTTTTCTCAAAAAGAAACCTGAAAAAAAGCCATTTCGGGAGTAACAATCACCGTTAGTACATTAGTTGCCATGATATGGTGTCAATTATAACTCAGTGGTAGCGTGCCTTACACTTAATGTGATTAGGAAATAACTTCACGTTCTCCGATAATCCCCGTCAAGAATTAAGAACATGAGCTGAATAGTGGCAAGTGGAACAAAAGTAAAAAAAAAACACATTTTGATAAAATAAAAACAAGTACTGAGCAAAAGATATAAACAAATACAAGTTATGAAAATGAGAAATGAAGAACTTTACAAATAAACATACAAGTAAAATGGTGTAAGATAACCCTTTGCTGTATTTCCACTCTGTGAGCCATCTGATCCCCTCACCAATGATGGTCACCTCCTGCTCGCCATAGTACTCACCTCACCCTCCCCTGAGCTTGATGCCTCCTTCCCATTCCCTATTATGACTGCCTCCCCCTCACTCGAGGACCTGCCTTACCCACCCCACTATTCGACACCTCCTTCCTGCTGCTTGCTCACTGAATCCCGATCCCAGCTGCTTGCCCTCCTTCCAACTGTGCCCCTCGAGGCTTCAGTGAGAATAAGCGGCTCGGGAGGTCCCAATAAAAGATCGTTGATCACAATGTCAAGGAGCAGCATACAGAGGCGCTGAATACCAGGGAGGGCAAAGTGAGTACTGAGACGGAGATATCATCCAGTTCAGGAAGCATAGTGGAGAAAATGCCTCCGTCTACATCAATGGGGATGAAGCAGAAATGTTGACAGCTTCAAGTTTCTAAGTGTCTACATCACTTACAACCTGCCCTGGTCCCTCAACCCAACACTATAGTTAAGAAAGCTCACCAGTGCCTCTGCTTTCTCAGAAGACTAAGGAAATTTGGCATGTCTGCTATGACTCTCACCAACATTTACAGATTCATCATAGAAAGCATTCTTTCTGGTCGTATCACAGCTTGGTATGGCTCCTGCTCTGTCCAAGACTGCAAGAAACTACAAAGGGTTGTGAACGAAGCCTAATCCATCACTCAAACAAGCCTCCCATCCATTGAGTCTGTCCACACTTCCTGCTGCCTCGGCAAAGCAGCCAGTATAGTAAAGGACCCAACACACCCTGGATATTCCTCTTGTACCTTCTTCCGTCAGGAAAAAGATACAGAAATCTGAGGTCACGTACCAACTGACTCAAGGACAGCTTCTTCTCTTCAGACTTGTAAATTGACCTACCTTGTAATAAATTGATCGTTCTCTTCACCCTATCTATGACTATAATACGTTCTGCATTCCCTCGTTTCCTTCTGTGTGAACAGTATGCTTTGTCTGTATAGCGCACAAGAAACAATATTTTTCATTGTACATTAATACATGTGACAATAATAATTCAAATCAATTCAAAATCAGGAACAGGCGTAACAGAGAGTGGGAAGGAAATGTTCAGGACTGGGGAGGTGGGGAGCAGTCATTACCGGCGGGTGGGAGAGAGAGACACTGAAGTCCCCACACTGCCTGGAGCCAGTGCAGGCAACAATGCAACCCACAGAGCGGCTGACAGACTGAAGCTGGAGGAGGCCCCACTCACTACACTCTAAACGACCAGCCTTAGCAAAATCACTTTCTGATTGGCCGCAGTATTTGCCAATCAGCAATGAGAGTCTCAATCTCTGTAATGTTGGCGAGAGAGGGAAAATTTATAGGCGTTATGGGAAAGGAGGGAAAATTTGTTTGTGTAAATTTTCTCAGTGAAAGTACGGGGGGCAGGGGTTTGGGAGTTGGCGTGAGTATATGACAGTTTTACTGGTGATAGCGCTGAGGCTATAAAGCTGTTTTAATATCACATCTTTAAACATTCAAATAAAATCTTTGCTGTTTCATCACTGGTAGACATCATTTTTCATTTAACATTTCAGTTTCATAGAATCATAAAATCTCTTCAGTGCAGAAGAGGCCATTTCTCCCATCCAGCCCATACCCCCTCTCTGACAGAGCATTTTACCCAGGCCCTCTCCCCTGGCCCTATCCCTGCAAACCCAAACATGGCTAATCTTTCTAACCTACATATCTTGGGACACTAAGGGGCAATTTAAAATGGCCAGTCCATCTAATCTGCATATCTTTGGAGTATGGGAAGAAACTGGAGCACCCGGAGGAAATCCACGCAGACACAGGGAGAGTGTGCAAACTCGACACAGACAGTGACGCAAGGCCGAAATTGGATCCAGGTCCCTGGAGCTGTAAGGCAGCAATGCTAACCACTGTGCTGCCCTAAAATAAATGGCTTAATTAATTCCTTAATCAATAGTACATCAGTCAAATTGTACAGCATCACATCAGCAACACTCAAGCACATCACTTCAACCAACTCAAACCAGCCTCCCATTGACTCTGTCTACACTTCCCGTTCCTCAGAAGCGCAGCCAACAAAACCAAGAACCCCACACACCCTGGACATACTCTCTTCTACCTTTTTTTGTTGGGAAAAACTATACAAAAGCCTGAGGTCACATACCAACCAATTCAAAAACAGCTTCTTCCCTGTTGCCATCAGACTTTTGATTGTACCTACCATCACTTCAGATCAGCCATGATCTTATTGAATGGCGGGCAGGCTCGAAGGGCTAGGTGCTCTACTCCTGCTCCTATTTCTTATGTTCTTATGTACCTTGCATTAAGTTGATCTTTTTCTGCACAAATAGCTCTGACTGTTAAACTACATTCTGCACCTTCTCCTTTCCTTCTCTATGAACAGTAAGCTTTGTCTGTATAGTGCGCAAGAAACAATACTTTGCACTGTATGCTAATACATGTGACAATGATTAAATCAAATCAAACATAAATTTTTGTTTGGTGTGATGGATCCCATCAAAAAAAGTGGATAGAGTAAACATTGGTCTTTTAGAAGATGAGAAGGGGGATGTAATAACTGGAAATGAGAAAATGACTGAGGCATTGAACAGGTATTTTGTGTCGGTCTTCACAGTGGAAGACACGAATAACATGCCAAAAATTGATGACAGGAAGGCTATGGCAGGTGAGAACCTAGAAACTATCATTATTGTGAAAGAGATAGTGTTGGGCAAGTTAATGGGGCTAAAAGTTCTCAAGTCTCCTGGTCCTGATGGAATGCATCCCAGGGTACTAAAAGAGATGTCAGGAAAAATAGCAAATGCACTAGTGGTAATTTACCAAAATTCGCTGGACTCTGGGGTGGTTCCCGCAGATTGGAAAACAGCAAATGTGATGCTACTGTTTAAAAAATGAGATAGACAAAAGGCAGGTAACTATAAGCCGGTAAGCTTAACTTCTGTTGTAGGGAAAATGCTTGAATCTGTTATCAAGAAAGAAATAGCAAGATATCTGGATATAAATTGTCCCATTGGTGAGATGAAGCATGGGCTCATGATGGGAAGGTTTGACTAATTTGGTGGAATTCTTTGAGAACATTACACGTGCAGTGGACAATAGGGAACCTGTAGATGTGGTGTATCTGGATTTCCAGAAGGCATTTGACAAGGTGCCACACCAAAGATTGCTACATAAGATGAAGGTGCACAGTGTTACGGGTAATGTATTAATGTGGATAGAGAATTGGTTAACTAACAGAAAGCAAAGAGTTGGGATAAATGAGTGTTTTTCTAGTTGGTGATGAGTGACTAGTAGTGTGCCTCAGGGATCAGTGATGTGACTGCAATTGTTTACAATTTACATAGATGATTTGGAGTTGGGGACCAAGAGTAGTGTATCAAAATTCGCAGATGGCATTAAGATGAGTGGGAGAGCAAAGTGTGCAGAGGACACTGAAAGTCTGCAATGGGGTATAGAAAGTCTAAGTGAGTGGGCGAGGGTCTGGCAGATGGAGTACAATGTTGGTAAATGTGAGGTTACCTATTTTGGTAGGAATAACAGCAAAACGGACATTTATTTAAATGGTGAAAAATTGCAGCAGTTTGCTGTGCAGAGGGAGCTGGGTGTCCTTGTGCAGGAATCTCAAGGAGGTGCAGCAGGTAATTAAGAAGGCAAATGGAATTTTGTCCTTCATTGCTAAAGGGATGGAATTTAAAAACAGCAAGGATATGTTGCGGCTGTATAATGTGCTGGTGAGGCCACATCTCAAGTAAGGTGTACAGTTTTGGACTCCTCACTTGAGAAAGAATATACTGACACTGGAGGGGGTGTGGAGGAGATTCACTAGGTTGATTCCAGAGTTGAGAGGGTTGGCTTATGAGGAGAGACTGAGTAGAATGGGTCTATACTCATTAGAATTCAGAAGAATGAGGGGAGATCTTATAGAAACATATACGACTATGAAGAGAATAGATAAGATAGAAGCAGGGAAGTAGTTTCCATAAACGGATGAAACTAGAACTAGAGGGCATAGCCTCAAAATAAGGAGAAGCAAATTTAGGAGTGAGTTGAACAGAAACTTCTTCACACAAAGGGTTGTGAATCTGTGGAATTCCCTGCCCAGTAAAGCAGTTGAGGCTACCTCATTGAATGTTTTTAAGGCAAGGATAGATAAATTTTTGAACAGTAAAGTAATTAAGGGTTATGGTAAGCTGAATCCACAACAAGATCAGCCATGATCTTAATGAATGACGGAGCAGGGTCCAGGGGCCAGCTCCTAGTTCTTATGTTCTTAATTCTCTTGAACTGCTAGAAGTAGAGTAGAAAGTGTAATTTGAGTTCTAAGCTCATCCTTAATGAAAATCAGTGAGAAGATGTTTACTCTGATTGCATCTTTGGGTGTCACTTTGTCCAGTGCTGGTGTGTTGTGGTCACTGTTGTCGTCCTGGTTGGTGCTGTTCACAACTTCAGACACCCTGAACTTTGGGCCATTCTGTGTCTTCTGTCCGATTAATTCTCCTGGCAGTTTCACTCAATACCTTGGCAGAGTGATCAGTGACTGGGAGGAATGATTGGTAAAATTATTAAAGGGGCGATGAGAAGAAAGGAATTCACCCAGATTGTGGGAATCTGCAATTCAGTGCCTCTGCCAGGCTACCTTAAACAGACAGAAACTCTCAACTCATTTAAAAGTTGTCTGGATATGTAGCTGAGGTGCTGTAACCTGAATGGCTACAGACCAAGTGGGGTGAGGCTCATTTTTCAGCCAACACAGGCATGATGGATCAAAAGGCCTCTTTCGGTGCTGTAAACTTTCTATGATTCTCACTTTCTATGATTTCAAAGAAATGAGGAAACGTTTTTTCCTTTGAAAGGGTTGAAAAGAATGGTGAATCTTGAAAACCATTTGCCTGACATAATACCCCAAGCGACTAGACAGGTAAATCTAAAATATGCCATGCATATTATTAAATTGTCCCAGGTTCAATTCTGGCCTTGGGTCACTGTCTGTGTGGAGTTTGCATGTTCTCCCTGTGTCTGCGTGGGTTTCCTCTGGGTGCTCTGGTTACCTCCCACAGTCCAAAGATGTGCGGATTAGGTGGATTGGACATGCCAAATTGACTCTAGTGTCAGGGGGATTAGCAGGATAAATGTGTGGGATTACGGGAATAGGGCCTGGGTGGGATTATGGTCAGTACAGACTCAATGGGTCAATAGCCTCCTTCTGTACTGTAGGGATTCTATGGATTCTTGATCCATAGACACCCGGGGAAAGATCGGGCGGAAGGCACAGAGTGGCCAAAAGTTCAGGGTATCTGAAGTTGCAAACAGCACCATCCAGGACAACAGCAGTGACCACAACACACCAGCACTGGACAAAGTTACACCCAAAGATGCAATCAGAGTAAACATCTTCTCATTGCTTTTCATTACGCATGGTCTATGAGATCTCAAATCAAAGCTCAATCATTTTAACAATACCTTCTCTCTGGCAGAATTATGGAGCAGTCTGCCCATGACAAAGGCCTGAGAGCAACAATATAGGAGAGCACGGTGCCAAGGAAGATCTGTCAGCATCCCCAGTCCAAGAAAAAACAGCTGCAGGCTCTGGACCATCAAAAATAAATGAGACACAACTGTAATTTGAATGTTAAGGGGAGGTAGTGGCACAGTGGTACTGTCACAGGACTAATAATCCAGAAACCCAGAGCAAGACCTGAGGACCTGCATTCAAATCCCACCACAGCAGATGGTGAAATTTGAATTCAATAAAAAAAATCTGGAATTAAAAGCCAAATGATGGCTATGAAACGATTGTTGTAAAAATCCATCTGGTTCACTAATGTCCTTTAGGAAAGGAAATCTGTTTACTTTAGCTGGTCTGGCCTACGTGTAACTCCAGAGCCACAGCAACGTGGTTGACTCTTAACTGCCCTGTGAAATGGAGGGCAGTTAGGGATGGGCGATAAATGCTGACCCTCCAATGACACCCACACTCCATGAACATAGTACACCTCTTTCTCCCAACACTGATGTGTGAATGTTGCAAATTATTTTTCATCGTGTTGCTAAGTGAGATGATGCACCAGTACAGCACAAGGAAAGAGGTTTGAAGGTGCCTGCAGCATCTAGGCAGAGTCAGCAAGCCCCCATATTAGGAGCACAAAGAGGCCAATGATTCGATTTGATTTGATTTATTTTTGTGGCATGTATTAACATAGAGTGAAAAGTATTGTTTCTTGCACATGATGCAGACAAAGCATACCGTTCATAGAGAAGGAAACGAGACAGTGCAGAATGTAGTGTTACAGTCATAGCTAGGGTGTAGAGAAAGATCAGCTTAATGGAAGGTAAGTCCATTCAAAAGACTGACAGCAGCTGAGAAGAAGCTGTTCTTGAATTGGTTGGTACATGACTTCAGACTTTTGTATCTTTTTCCCAACAGGAGAAGATGGAAGAGAGAATGTCCAGGGCGCGTGGGGTCCTTAATTATGCTGGCGGCTTTTCCGAGGCAGTGGGAAGTGTAGACAGAGTCAATGAGCAGTTGTACATCACAACAGACGAGAAGGTAATGATTCTTAAAATTAATTTTCAAAACACTCGATAATCAATGTTGGTTGCAGTAAAAAGTGACAGATCATTGTGACGGTAGGTGCAGTGTTAAACTTGCCTCCATCACTAATAATTTGTCAATTCTTGAAACCTCGTGTATTTTCTTAGTTCATCTATTTAATATGTAAGATTATTGTATGTCACCGACTTTACTTACAGGTGAAACTGCCAGGTAAGTATCAAGATACCAGAGGGAATGTGAAACAAGGCACAGAGCCAAAAGACAAATTCTTCATCCGTCAAGTCTTTGGCTGTTGGCATCTGTGGGTCCAACAAACTGGCAGGCTCTTTCATTGCAGGCAGATTAGATAGAGGATGACAATTTCTTGCAGGCTTGCAGACCTTTTGTCATCTGTTTTGGAAGTCCTCAACTAATTTCAAGCTTAGATGTTTGCTCTAACTTTGCAGCATACTTCACCCCCTCCACTTCCACACGCAGGAGAGGAGGTTTCAACAAAGAAGGTTCAGGACCTCAATAAGAGACAAAAATCCAGTGAAACACTCGATATGTAAATGTAAGTGCTTAAGTTCTGTATTTTGATTAACATGTCTGCACATTAGCTGTGTTGATTTTTTGGTTCCTGTTTATTTGTTTTTTGCATCATGTATTTTTATGCATCACAATAAAAGTTAAAATTTACAGTGCCACCCAATTAGGGTCGCACAGTGGCATAGTAGTTAGCACTGATGCCTCACAGCACCTGGGATCGATTCCCGGCTTGGGTCACTGTCTGTGTGGAGCTTGCATATTCTCCCCGTGTCTGTGTGGGTTACCTCCAGGTGCTCAAGTTTCCCCCCACAGTCGAAAGATGTGCTGGTTAGGTGTGTTGGCCATGCTAAATTCTCCCTCAGTGTACCCGAAAGATGCCAGAGTGTAGTGTCTAGGGGATTTTCACTTAATTGCAGTGTTAATGTAAGCCTACTTGTGACTAATAAATCTACTTTACTCTCCGCAGCACACACAGATACATTGGCCAGAATTTTACAGGAATCTTAACAGGCGAGGGGGCGAGCCATGGAAAGGTTTGTTGATTTTCCTTTTTTGCAAGTTTGGAATATTTAGCTGCAGGGCGTTTAGCTCCTTTGTATTTTAACGGACTGTCCATTTACTGTCCCATAAGAGACACCTTGCACCCTGTATTTTACAGCCTGTGGAACCTGATCCTTTCAGCCACTCAGGTGGCACTGGATTTGAGTAAGTCAACCAGCAGAAGGTCTCAACATGATAACCCCCATCACTATACACTTGTAACCCCCATCCCTGGGCTGAATTAAAAGACCCCCCACCCTCTCCATGCCAATCTCTCTCCCCACAACCAGCCTCCCTCTCCGGACTTACAAAACTCCCATCACCTGCTCTCACAGTCACCAATACCACCCCCATCCCCTAACCAGAACAATGACCGAAGTGTTCCTTCAGAAGAACTGACCAACAAGGGCCAGTAAATGTAACCAGGCTGACTGGACACAACTAGAGCCAACTAGGTTTGATTTGATTTGTCATTGTTACATGTATTAGTAAACAGTGAAAAATATTGTTTCTTGCGCACGATACAGGCAAAGCATACCGTTCATACAGAAAGGAAGGAGACAGTGCTGAGTGTAGTGTTGCAGTCACAGCGAGGGTGTAGAGAAAGATGAACTGAATGCGAGGTAGGTCCATTCAAAAATCTCACAACAGCAAGGAACTTGCTCTTGAATTGGTTGGTACGTGACCTCAGGCTTTTGCATCTTTTTCCCGATGGATGACAGTGGAAGAGAGAATGTCCGGTGTGCGTGGGGTCCTTAGTTACGCTGGCTGCTGGCAACACAAGTGAAATTCCTTGCCAGAATTAAAACAGAAAATGATGAAAATACTCAGCACGTTTCAAGAGGACTAGAATATAAAAGCAGGGCTGTGTGGCTGAGGCATTTTAAGACTCTGGTCAGATCACATTTGGAATTTTGTGAGTAATTTTGGGTCCGTATCGAAGGAAGGATGTGTTGGCCTTGGAGAGGATCCAGAGGAGGTTCATGAGAATGACCCTGGGAATGAAAGGCTTGATGTTTGAGGACTGTAGATCTCAATGGAGTTAAGGAGGATAAGGGGATCTCATTGAAAGTTACAGAATACGGAAAGGACTGGATCGAGGGGACATGAAGAAGATGTTTCCATTAGTAGGAGAGCCTAGAATCTGAGGGCACAGTGTCAGAGTGGAGGGATGACCCTTTACAACCAAGATGAAGAGGAATTTCTTCAGCCAGAGGATGGTGAATCTGTGGAATTCATTGCCACAGAAGGCTGTGGAGGCCAGGTCATTAAGCGAGATAGATAGGTTCTTGATTGGTAAGGGGATCAAAGGTTATGGCGATAAGTTGGGATTGAGAAACTTATCAGCAATGATTGAATGGCGGAGCAGGCTCGATGGGCCAAATGGCCTAATTCTTGCTCCAGGGCAGGAATGGCAATCACAAGGGGACACAAGTTCAAGGTAAGGGGGAAAGATTCAATGTGCGGGGGAACTCTTTTACACAGAGGCTGGTGGAGGGCTGGAGCACGCTGCTGAGTGAGGTTGTTAAGGCATTAAGACTTATCTGGATAGGCACATAAACAGGTGGTGTATCGAGGGATACAGGAAGGTGGTTGACCTAGGTAGGACAACGTGATTGGCACAGGCTTGGTGGGCCAAGGGGCCTGCTCCTGTGCTGTACTGCCCTTTGTTCTTTGTTTGTTCTTATACCTTATGATCTAGGTTAGAACATGTGTGAAGAGAGAAATAGAGGGTGATGATTAGAAGAACAGCTCCATAAAGGCTGCCCACACTCAAGATTTTGTTAAGCCATGCCCACGATGCATTGAAATACCTGAAGATGGGAACATAGAGTGAGTCAAATATATCTGTACAGAGGCAGCATGGAGAAAGGAGGAGAAAAGGCACCTTCATTGCACTCTAAAAACATTGTTTAGATTTATGTTCATCTGTGAGAAAGCTATGAAATGAGGGTGACCTTGTGCATTCACAGAATCACAAGATCGGTACAGTGCAGAATGAAGCCATTCAGCCCATCGACTCTGTACTGGCTCTCCGGAGCAGCATTCTATTCAGTCCCACTCTCCTGCTTTATCCCCATAACCTTGCAATTTGCTCTTTCCAGACAGCAATCCAATTCCTTTTGAATACCTTGATTGAAGATGCCTCCACCACCCTCTGAGGGAGTTTGTACTAGACTCCAAACTTACTCTGGGTGAAAAACATTTTTTTCACAACTACTCTACTTCTGCCCATTATTTTTAATCTGTGCCCTCTATTTCTTGATGTAGTGTTGAGAAGGAACATTTTCTCATTATTTACCCTTCTCATATCCCTCAAGACCTTAAATACCTCCAACAAGTCTCCTCTCAGTTTTCCTTCCTCAAAGGAAAGAAGACCCAACCTCTTCAATAGATCTTCACGGCTACTGTTCTTTATCCCTGGAATCATTCATTCGAATCTCCTTTGTACTCTCTCCAACGTCATCATATTCTTCCTCAAAAATGCTACCCAGAACTGGGTGCAATATTCCAGATCAGGACTAACTAATGTCTTAAAGGCAAAATATGCTGATGCTGGAATCTGAAACAAAAACAGAAAATGCTGGAAAATCTCAGCAGGCCTGACAGCAGCTGTGAAGAGAGAATAGAGCCAATGTTTCGAGTCAGAATGACCCTTCATCAAAGCTGAGGAAAAGGAAAATCAGACAACAAAAATTAAAGAAACCTTATATAAATCTAGTATAAATTTTGTCCAGTGTTCCTTGTGTTAAGCTCTGACAAAGGGTGAACATGACTCAAATCATTTATTCTATTCTCTCCCTACAAATGCTGTCAGATCTGCCAAGATTTTGCAGCATTTTCTGTTTGTTTCGAACTTGTATATTATTTGTAGTGATCCTTGACTCACTTTTCTTAAGATTTCTCACTTTTATGGGGATAAGGTTCCCAGCTTGGTACCCACTGATAACCCCTCTGTGGCCATTCATGTATGCTTGACATGTTTGTGACAGGGTCTTTCAGCATGCAGAGTATGACAGCCAGGCCCAATTGTTCCCTCTCCTGATATCCACATGCTTGACCACTCCAGGAGAAGCCAAAAAAAAGCAATCAGCTGAGAAAAGATTGGCTGATTCTTTTCTTTCCTGGGTCCAGGGTCACAAAGGACAGACATAGCATCTTAACTGTTTCCCCAGTTAAGACCAGTTAGCAGACTGGAAATCATGGAATCATAGAATCATGATGTGGAGATGCTGGCACTTGACTGGGGTAAGCACAGTAAGAAGTCTCACAACACCAGGTTAAAGTCCAAACTTTAACTTCTTACTGATCATAGAATCATACAGTGCAGAAGAGGCCATTTGGCCCATCAAGTCTGCACCAACACATGAAAAACACCTGACATCCTATCTAATCCCATCTATTAGCACTTGACCCATAGCCTTGAAATGCTATGTCGTATCTCTGTGGTACCTCTCTCCACTAATGCCTTTTGCCCATTTGTCCACTTGTTTACTAATTTATTGCATTCGAAGTATTGGGGCCAGTAACAGAAATTTCACCGCGATATATTTCTACAATTTGTGGTGACATGGTGGCACAGTGGTCAGCACTGCTGCCTCACAGCACCAGGGACCTGGGTTCGATTCTCAGCTTGGGTCACTGTCTGTGTGGAGTTTGCACATTCTCTCCATGGGTTTCCTCTGGGTGCTCCGGCTCCTCTCACAATCCAAAGATGTGCACGTTAGGTGGATTGGCCATGATAAATTGTTCATTAATGTCAGGGAGATTAGCAGGGTCACTATATGTGGGTACAGAAATAGGGCCTGGGTGGGATCATTGTCAGTGCATGCTCAATGGGCTGAATGGACACATTTTGCACTGTAGGGATTCAAGTCCAAAGGAAAACGTGAAAACATGGTATTTCTAAATAACCATCTCCTTCAGATAGAATATTCCATGCAGAAGTAGAGTCAAGCAGAAAGGCAATTTAAAGAAATTGCATATATTTGAATATTTAATTGGGAGTAACCAGCCCCTGTGACTGTAGCTCTGACTTTACTATTCATACTCTAAGTATGAGGAATGACTAGAAGCAATCGATCCTCAAATGAAGAGACATTGAACAGTGCACATTTTCTATCGTGGCAGCAACTCAGCCTGTTACTGGAGAGCTGAGAGGCCTGAGATAGCATTGGTCCCAGAATGAAAGTTACATTGCCACTTACCTGATGAAGAACCAGCATTCCAAAAGCTCACGATTCCAAATAAACCTGTTGGACTTTAAGCTGGTGTTGTGAGACATCTTACTGTGCCCACCCCAGTCTAACACCAGCATCACCACCTTGCATGCCAAGAAGACATGAGAAAATATGTAATATCCTGGCCTGCTTTTGTAAAATTATGTTCTTGAATATAACGGATTAAGGCTTTACAATGACTGAAGCCATGACTGCCACAACTCACGCAAAAGAGAATTTCCAGCCTTCAGAATACCACACAACCTTGTTATCTCCACAGTGGCACAGTGGTTAGCACTGCTGCTTCATAGCGCCAAGAATCAGGATTCAATTCCAGCTTGGGTGACTGTCTGTGTGGAGTTTGCATGTTCTCCTGTGTCTGCGTAAGTTTCCTCCAGGTGTACAGGTTTCCTCCCACAGTCCAGCGATGTGCAAATTGGGTGGATTGGCCATGCTAAATTGCCCCTGAGTTTCCAAAGATGTGCAAGTTAAGGGTATCGGCCATGCTAAGTTGCCCCTGAGTATCCAAAGAGTTTATTTTATGAGTGTCACAAGTAGGCTTACATTAATGAAGTTACTGTGAAAATCCCCTTGTTACCACACGCCAGCAGCTGATTGGGTACACAGAGAGAATTTAGCATGGCCTATGCACCTTTGGAGGGCAGGATAGGTGTACTGGCCATACTAAATTGCCCTTGAGTGTCTAAAGATGTGTAGGTTAGGTGAATCAGCCATGGTAAAAATAAACTAGCTTCCTTGCGACTGCAAAAATCAAATTCCAAGGAACTGCACAAAGGCTCCTTTACATTTCTGAGGCAAAACCCTGGTTAGCAGAGATGAGCCATCTGCGACGACAAAAGATCTCTGGTAAACTTATTGATTGATGAGACGTTAACCGTCTCAAGAATCTCATGATGTTTTCTTGTGATGCTAAAGGAAGCAGTTGCCATCTTCCATCAACAGAACAGCAGCTTAGACAGTGCTCTGTCAAGGTTTAAATTGCCTGGCCCTCATCGACACTGCTTTCTATTGGAATGCCTGAACTTCAGTACCAGTGTCTACTGCAAGACTAATTCAGCCCTAGCGGGAGGTTCTCCCATGTGAGGGTCAGCTCTACTGGAAAACTGGATTACTCTGCTATCAGTTTCAGTCTAAGCTCTCTGAAGGAATACACCATTGGACTTTTGATTCTGGATTCTGGACTCACATCAAAAAATAATTCTTATTTTGTCTATGATCTTTTCCCTGTATCTCTTTCTTTCCCATAGCCCCCTTTTATTGTATGAATACAAGGATGGGGTGGGGAGGGGACGGGAGGGGGAGGTTGTGAACCCTCTTCCTGCATCTTGAATGTGTGTAAAATAAACTAACCCTCTGATTTTACCCTATCTCGAGTTTGTTGTGGGGTTATTAATGGAGGACTGGGTCACTGCAGAACCAAAAGGTTGGTGAAAAACGCCACCACTTCTAAAGGGGAAAATCAAAAATACCTTTCTGTTTATGGATGGGTAGGGAGGGGGCAGAAATTCGGACTGTCCATAATAAAAAGAAGCAATTAACATACCAAGAGGTCATGGATAACTGATTTTACCATCATTTAACTTTACCGCTCCACAGTTAGCTTTCAGTAGCTGATACATGTTGAGGTACAAGAAATGTGTTGATAAGATAAATACAAAATAATCTGTATCTGGACTATAAGCCGTGACTGGAGCGCATAAGAGAACAAAGGGAGACTGATCAGATTGTTATAACATGAAAAGCCCAACTGAAACGCTGATGGAAGCAGAATCCACAATTGCTTTTTAAAGGGAAGAAGTTAACTGTCTGAAAGAGGAACTTGCAGGGTATGGCAATGAACACTTATTCAAAGCCAACATCTGGAGTAGCCTTTTTTTGTACTATTCAAATTCTAGGGGGCTTGGAGTAATCCTCAATTAATGCCTGTTGTACAATGTTGCATTTGGTCCTGTCTTCATGCACATTTTTATGTTCTCTGAATAAAGAGATTTTTTTTTCACCAGTGCAACCAAAGGAGTGGATTTTTTTTTTGATAAAACATATTGTTCTCCGTGAGGAATAAAACTTCCATGCCTTCTGCAAAATTTGAATTTTCTGAGAGGACGGATTATTTTCTCTTTCATTATCACTCCCTTACAGGCCACAGGCTGCACTGGGTTACATCCTCCGGGTAAGAGCGTTCCAATTTTCCTCTCCATACTTCTTTTTCACTTGTTAGAAATCATGGTGTGAATTTGCCTGCCAATCTGGAAGTAACTTAAAGCAAGCCAAGAGTTGAAAGGAAACCATTGTCACTGTTTCTCAATTATTGGTTATATCTTGTGCACTAATGTGACGCTTCTCAACTGTGGAAGACAATGTGATGAATGCTGCATAGGCTAAAAGGCACCAAAGAAAATTTATTAAATAGTGTACTCATAAATGAACGGGATCAACGACACACTAGATTTACAGTAGTCACAGATTTAATTAACCTCTTCAAACGATAGAAAGTAAATCGTGTTTAAATTGCAGTGCAAACTAAAGGTTTCTTATGTTATTATTTTTTGGTGTGGTGTTTATTTTGCTGACCATGCACTGATTCCCTTTGTGCTTACAATGCACGGACTTTTCCCATCCCACCTGTCATGGGAATCATAGCGGTTGGGACACGGACCTTGTTAAAGTCCGTTGGCCTCGGGTGGGATTTTTTCCAGCCCCTGGGCGAGTGCAGCCCGAAAATCCCGCCCTATGTCTCTCTGTCGACTTCAGACAAATTATTGATTCAGAAGAAGGGAAGAAAAGTTATGCAAGTGGATTTTCACTGTCCGGAGATTTCAGCCTGCTTGTGGCAACGTGTGAGCACTGCACATATGACCATTGTGCCTGATTTCCGGTGCCACCAGTCACCGGAAATTGGAGTCAATCTTGGCCAAGTACCAACAATCAGGTGGCGATGAGGATGGTCTTGCTTCAAAGCTTTGGGGCATGGAAGAGCAGTGGGCAGAAAGACAGAAAGAGGAAGAGGAGGCTCACATTAAAAACTAAAAGTGCTAAAAAAAAACCCAGCAGGTCTGGCAGCATCTGCGGAGAGAGAAATAGAGTTAATGTTTTGAGTCTGATGCAACTTACCTTTGGAACTTCTTCAGAAGAGGGGGCTTAAACATTTCAGAGGTGCTTCTTGTCTTGAATGGCCTCTTCTGCTTCCCATCTCCTCCTCCTTGTCTTTACCTGATGGAAAGTGCGGCAGTTTTCTTATTCACATCAAAGTTAAAATTGAATTCTAGCTGAGGCCATCATCAGGTTGGATCCGCATATCTACTGGACGACTCTGACTAATGTTAAAAGCGCTGATGAAGGGTCATCCTGAATCGAAACGTTGGCTCCTTATAAAGATGGCGTAGTGACACAGTGGTTAGCAGTGCTGCCTCACAGCGCCAAGGACCTGGGTTCGATTCCCAGCTTGGGTCACTGTCCATGCAGAGTCTGCATGTCCTTCCTGTGTCTGCATGGATTTCTTCGGGGGCTCCGGATTCCCTCCAAAAAATGTGCATTGGCCATGCTGAATTTTTCCTCAGTGAACCTGAACAGGTGCTGGAGTGTGGTGACTTGTGGGTTTTCAGAGTAACTTCATTGCAGTGTTAATGTAAGCCTACTCATGAAATGAATTTAAAAAAACGTATATTCCCTCTCCACTGAAGTTGTCAGACTTGCTGCAATTTTCCAGCATTTTCTGTTTTTGTTTCAGATTCCAGCGTCCGCAGTGTTTTGCTTTTAACATTAAAGGCAGTTTAACATTAGTAGCTAAGTAGCCTGGATAATTTTAATTGCTGTTGAGGGTAGGGCTAAAAATGAGACTTATTTGACCCTTTGAAAGTAGAAGCTATCTGTTTGGTGAACATATTTCCAGGATCAGTGTTGCTACTATTTAGAACAAGTGAATTGTGACTTGATAAATATTTAATTGCTAGCATGAAGTCCTAATAATCATAAAGAAAATTAAGCACTCAACCAGATATTAAATTTTAATCGAGTGAATGAGCTCCACTTAAATCAAGGTGATGTACTCTTCGGGGCCTCTCCCTAGCCTTTCCACAGTTTGGTCACCCTGCAAGGTAGATATTACATACCATCATCACATATAATCATCATGCAAGTGACATAATTGGTACAGTAAAATTTAATTCATTTTTATAGAAAACCTACAATGCAGAAAGAGGCCATTTGACGCATCAAGCCTGCACAATCCCACCTGGGTCCTATCCACATTTCCCCTGCCAGTTCTCCTGAGATTAAAGGGCAATTTAGCATAGCCAATCCACCTAAGCTGCGCGTCTTTGGACTATGGGAGGAAACTGGAGTACCCAGAGGAAACCTACGCAGACACGGAGAGAGCGTGCAAACTCCAGACAGGCAGTCATCCGGGGCAGGAGTTGAACCCTGGTCCCTGGCGCTGTGAGGCAGCAGTGCTAACCACTGTACCACTGGGCCACCCAAATTATAAAATCAACACAGAAAAACGGACTGTTTTTAGATAGGAATGCTTAAATTTCCTTTTTTCTACACTCACAAAACAGAAATCTTAACTAAACTCACGGTCATGCTGGAAGACGGTTAACTCATTTGAGCAAAGCAAAATAAACCATCAGATTACCTCCAATTTACTCTGTGGCTAAGCATTGAACCAGGATTGGTAATATTGCCTAGCTGAGTGTTCAAGGAAGCACAGTTTTTTTTCCCCCCAGTTTATTTCTAACCTTCCTAGGGAGTCCCTGATGGGAATTGCCGCAGTGTTTGATGAATTTGAACAGTATCAATGCTGTTATCTGAGGGATTCAGCGCTCATTATGTCTGTCTAATTACCAACTGTGAAACACATTTCCTTCTCTCTGGGCTGGTAGTGTTTGAACTCGCTGACACACAAACCGAATGTGAAATTAATCCCGTGGGCAGCAAATTCTGTTTCAGCCTCAAACAGAACAGCGTGATTTCACTCTGTGAGCTGCCTTGTTTTAAGGAGAACTCTCAATTTCTGAATTGGAATGAGGGACAATAATGAGTATTAGAGCTTGGAGATGTTTGCAATTTATTCAATTACTGAATTTCCTTTTCATCTTTCACAATCAAATATTAATCACAAAACATTTGTAAGTTTTAACATTCCTTACATTTCTAATACTGAATGTTGTCAAGTAGAATTGGATTAATATACAAAGTATCCTCTTTGGATCAAGAATATTTTATATTCATTTGCAGATGCAATTTACATACTACTGTTGTGGGAAACAACAGCTGGATTTTTAAAATAAGGAAAACTGATTCGTAAAACCAGTAAAATAATCATCCTGGTATAAATCTTCTTTATAATCAGTTGAAGTAAGATTAAACCTGAAGAAGAAAAGCCTTTTTGCTGGCTTCTGTGTGTTTCAGAAATCATATACAACAGATGTATTGAAAAACATTGAGCTCCCTAAGGAAAGGATTTGTCTTTTCATTTTCATCTTTTAATATGGAGTATTCAATTCAATGTACTTTATTCCCTCTTTTTTCATCTTCCTCACAACACCTTTGTCAAGTCGAGAGGGTGAGATCTATTCCAGGCCATATCCTTCTCTGGAATTCCAATTAATACCACTCTGCTGTTGGCCAGCAGAATAAATTAAGTCACAGAGCTGTGTCAGTTATCAGAACAACATTCTTAATGGCTGCGACTGTGGTGTATTATCTTTTCCTGCCCTCCATTACTGACAGCAGCCTTTGACGAGGTTGACCACACCATCTTCCTCCATCACACCTCCTTCATAAAGGTTTCCCATCATGGTTCACTTCTAACTTCACTTTTAATTAGCCAGAACATCTCTATCAATGCCTTCTCTTCACGCTCCATATTGTCACCTCAAAGTTTCCCTCAGGGTCTGTCATCCAATCCTGGATGAGTCACAATTTGCTCCAGCAAAAGCAATTATAATGTTCAAAGCCACGGTCCATCCCAAACACAGTAAGAAGTCTCACAACACCAGGTTAAACTCCAACAGGTTTATTTGGTAGCAAACACCACGAGCTTTTGGGGCTTTTCTCCTTCATCAGGTGACTCACTGCTTACTGTGTTTACCCCAGTCCAACGCCGGCATCTCCACATCATGACATCCCAAACCCCACAGACACATAGCTGATTCCATCCACTCTCTCAGGTTGAATCATTCTGTCCCACTCAAACCTAAACCATATTTCTGACTTTATATCCACACCATGCTGACTTTCATTACTGGAATACCATCCACATCCAGCCCAATCTCAATCCATCTGCTCCTTGTTTGTGCCTCTGTCAGCACCAGACTCAACTGGGTATTCTCATCAGTCTTCCAGCTGCCAGAAACTTTCGTTCATTGAAAATTCTTCTGTCTGTGTCCTATGCTACACCAAGTCTCACTATAATATCACCACTGTCTTCTGTGAGAACTACAATTCCAATCTCAAATTTGCAAATTTTTGTGCACTGTACACATATCCATGATTTTACATGATTTTACAACTGTTTTAAAGGTACATTTCTATCTACAAACCTTTACATTGATTTAAATCTTATTTTTCAAAATGGAAGTATAGACAGGCAACATGGCACCTTTCTGTGTTTGTTCAAACCTTGTCAGGCTTATGTCTCATGTCTGAGTTTGATGAGTCATTGAAATGCAAAATGTTGCTCCAGAGATGTCCATTGTATCCAGTGAAGGGTGTGAACACCCCTTGGCTTCTGAGAAAACAGGAGATAGATCATAAGACATAAGAGTAGAATTAGGCCACTTGGCCCACTGAGTCTGCTCCACCATTCAATAATGGCTGATTTTTTTTTCTTATCCCCATTCTCATGCCTTTTCACCATAACCCCTGATCCACTTATCAATCAAGAACTAATCTATCTCTGTCTTAAAGACACTCAATGACTTGGCCTCTACAGCCTTCTGTGGCAAAGTGTTCCACAGATCCAACACTGTCTGGCTGAAGAAATTCCTTCTTACTTCTGTTTTAAAGGATCATCCCTTTAGCCTGAGATTGTGCCCTCTGGTTCAAGTTTTTTCTACTAGTGGAAACATCCTCTCTGCGCCCACTCTATCCAGGCTTCGCAGTATCCTGTAAGTTTCAATATGATACCCCCTCATCCTTCTAAACTCCAACAAGTACAGACACAGAGTCTTCAACGGTTCTTCATAATGACAAGCTCTTCATTCCAGGGATCATTCTTGTGAACCTCCTCTGGACTCTTTCCAAGGCCAGCAAATCCTTCCTTGGATATGGGATCCAAAACTACTCACAATATTCCAAATGGGGTCTGACCAGACCCTTTTACAGCTTCAGAAGTACAAGCCTGCTCTTGTACTCTAGCCCTCTGACATGAATGCTAACATTGCATTTGCTTTCCTAACTGCTGACTGAACTGCACGTTAACCTTAAGAGAATCTTGAACAATGACTCCCAAGTTCCTTTGTCCTTCTGATTTCTAAGCATTTTCCCATTTAGAAAATAGTCTATGCCTGCATTCCTCTTTCCAAAATACATACCCTCACACTTTTCTACATTGCATTCCATCTGCCATTCTTTGCCCGTTCACCTAACCTGTCCAAGTCCTTCTGTAGATGCCCCTGCTTCCTTAATATCACTACCTTTGTATCATCTGCAAACTTAGCAACAGTGCCTTCAGTTCCTTCCTCCAAATCATTAATGTATATTGTGAAAAGTTGTCGTCCCAGCACTGACTCCTGAGGCACAGCACTAGTCACAGCTGCCATCCTGAGAAAGAGCCCTTTATCCCCACTCTCTGCCTTTTGCCAGTCAACCAATCCTCTATCCATGCCAGGATCTTACCCTTAATACCATGGGCACTCATTTAACAGGAAGGGACTTTAAAAGCACTTCAATGCAAGTAACTTCTTTGCCTGGTGGAATAATGATTCATCAAAATTAATATAGTGGCCATTTTACATAGAAATGTAGAAACATAGAAGATAGGATCAGGAGGAGGCCATTTGGCCCTTCGAATCTGCTCCGCCATTCATTACGATCATGGCCGATCGTACGACTCAATAGTCCAATCCTGCTTTCTCCCCATAATCTTTGAAACCATTCATCCCAGATGCTATGTCGAGCCGCCTCTTGAATACATTCAATGTTTTGGCATCAACGACTTCCTGTAGTGAAGAATTCCACAGGCTCACCACTCTGTGGGTGAAGAAATGTCTCCTCATCTCCATCCTAAATGGTCTATCCTGAATCCTCAGACTGCGACCCCTGGTTTTGGACTCCCCCACCGTCGGGGATATCCTCCCTGCATTTACCCTGTTTAATTCTGTTAGAATTTTATAAATCTCTATGAGATCCTCCTTCAATATCCTGGACTCCAGCAAAAACAATCCTAACCTAGTCAATCTCTCCTCATACATCAGTCCCGCCATCTCCGGTTGTTCTTGATTGTGATAAAGACAAGCTGCAAAAGACACATGTGAAGAACCCACAGGAAGAACTGAGAGAGACAACAGAGGGGTTTTCTCTCGGTCATTGGGAGTTAAAGGGAAAGGCGTTAAGAACTCAACTGCTCTTTTACCAAAAGAGTCCTGGCAGTCGGCAAGTGCCGTAACCGCAGAATCATGAGAAAAGAGGAAACTTCTCTCTCTCGCTCAAAACATGCTTCACCTACTAAGTCCACCTGAAAAAAAGTGTAAAAAACAATGCCAACCGTAGAAGCAATCGCAGCTGCTAAACCGAAATTCAAGCTTCAACCCCTTCACTGTGGAAAAAAGGAATTCAAGCAATGGGCCCACAACAATATCACCTAAAAGACTGATGTGAATCTTATCTTTAAGTAACAAAAACAGAAAATGTTGGAAAATCTCAAAAGGTGTAACAGCATCTGTAGGAAGAGAATTGGGCCAACATTTCGTGTCTAGATGACCCTTTGTCAGAGCTAGATAAAGGTTCATCTAGACACAAAATGTTGGCTCTATTCTCTGTCCACAGATGCTATCAGACCTGCTGGGATTTTCCAGCATTTTCTATTTTGGTTTCAGATTCCAGCATCCGCAGTATTTTATCTTCATCCTTAAGTATCCTTTCCTCTTTAGCTGCATTTTAATATTTGTAGCTGTAGACGGGATTTTACAGCCTCATGTGTCCCAAAACCATAAAATCCTGCCCGAGGTCAACAGACATTTCTGTTGTCTGCCCTCGCCCGCTCCAATTCCGTGGTGGGTGGGGCAGTAAAATTCCTGTATATATTCTAGCTAATAACTTTATCATTCTTACTTTAGTAAGTTTCAGCAGTAGTTCTGTAACCAGCTAACCTTTATCAAGTTTAAGACTAAACGTAAATGCTGGAAAATCTCAGCAGGACCGGCAGCATCTGTAAGGAGAGAAAAGAGTTGACGTTTCAAGTCCAGATGACCCTTTGTCACAGCTAAAAGGTATAGTCATGCAATCCTAAATTGCTACAAAATGGTGCTGGGGGCATATCAATTCCAAAATTGCCAGAAGAAGCCCACACAAATATATCTAGAATTTGAGAGTCAAACAGATTGCACTAAACCTACGGATGTGTGTACAATAGAGTGAATTATGATGGAATAAGACAATTGGTTTACAAAGTAAAAATGCACCTTGAGGAACCGCAGCGAGAGTAACTGCAGTGAGGATTATGAAATGACACAGGCTGGAATTTTACTGACCTACTAGCCACGGGAATTGGAGCAGGTGAAAGGCAAGCAATACGAAGGTCAGTTGACCTTGGATGGGATTTTATGGTTTTGGGACAAGCGAGGCAACAAATTCCAGTCACACACTACTCTCTGCCTTGTATATCTCCTTTAAACCTTGCACCTTGCATCTTAAACCTGTGCCCCCTAGTAATTGACTCTTCCACCCTGGGAAAAAGCTTCTAACCATCCACTCTGTCCATGCCTCTCATAATCTTGTAGACTTCTATCAGATTGCCCCTCAATCTCCGTCACTCCAGTGAGAATAAACCAAGTTTCTCCAACCTCTCCTCATAGCTAATGTCATCCATACCAGGCAACATCCTGGTAAATCTTTTCTGTACCCTCTCCAAAGCCTCCACATCCTTCTGGTAGACCAGAATTGAACACTATATTCCAAATGCGGTCTAACTAAGGTTCTATAAAACTGCAACATGACTTGCCAATTTTTAAACTCAATGCCCCGGCCAATGAAGGCAAGCATGCCATATTCTTTCTTGATTACATTCTCCACATGCATTACACTTTCAGTGACCTGTGTTCCTGTACACCCAGATCCCTTTGCCTATCAATACTCTTAAAGGTTCTGCCAGTTACTGTACATTTCCTATCTGTATTAGGCCTTCCAAAATGCATTACCTCATTTGTCTGGATTAAATTCTATCTGCCATCTCTCCGCCCAAGTCTCCTGCTGTATCCTCTGGTGGTCCTCATCGCTATCCGCAAATCCACCAACCGTTGTGTCGTCCGCAACTTTACTAATCAAGCCAGTTACGTTTTCCTCCAAATCATTTATACATATTACAAATAGCAAAGGTCCTGAGGAATGTCACTTGTCACAGCCCTCCATTCAGAAACGCACACTTCCACTGCTACTCTCTGTCTTCTTTGACTGAGCTAGTTTTGTATCCACCTTGCCAGCTCACCTCTGATCCCATGCGACTTCATCTTCTGCACCAGTCTGCCATGTGGGACCTTGTCAAAGGCCTCACTGAAGTCCATGTAGACAACATCTAATGCCCTACCCCCTACCCTCATCAATCATCTTCCTTGAAAAACTTGATCAGGTTCATGAGAGACAACCTCCCTTTCACAAAACCATGTTGCCTCTCACTAATATGTCCACTTATTTCCAGGTGGAAATAAATCCTGTCTGGAAGAATCCTCTCCAATAATTTCCCTAGTACAGATGTAAGGCTCAGCTCACTAGCCTATAATCACCTAGATTATTCTTGCTAACTTTCTTAAACAAAGGAATAACATTGGCTATTCTCCAATCCTCTGGGACCTCCCTGTAGCCAGTGAGAAGATAAAAATTTCTCTCGAGGCCCCAACAATTTCCTCCCTTGCCTCTCTCAGTATTCTGGGATATATCCCATCAGGCCCTGGGGACTTGTCTACTTTAATGTTTCTCAAGAACCCCAATACCTCCTCCTTTTTGATCTCAACATGACTCAAACTATCTACACATCCTTCCCCAGACTCATCATCCACCAAGTCCTTCTCTTTGGTGAATACTGAAGCAAAGTACTCATTTAATAACTCGCTCATTTCCTTTGTTTCCAATCATAGATTCCCTCCCTTGTCCTTGAGTGGACCAATCCTCTCCCTGGCTACCCTCTTGTCCTTTATACATATCTAAATAGCCTTGGAATTTTCTTTAATCCTGCTGGCCAATGTTTTTACATGACCCCTTTTAGCCCTCCTTATGCCGTGTTTAAGTTCCTTTCTACTTTCCTTGTATTCCACATTGCTTCATGTGTTCAAAGACTCCTAGCTTTGACAGTGCAGACTTGATGGGCCAAAAGGCCTCCTTCTGCATTGTAGGATTCTATGATTCTATGAAACTGAACAATTTCTTAAGCAGCAAGGATCTGTAAAGCTGAAGCAGCTGGAGAGGTTTCAGAAACCGTATAGGGGGTGATACAATGCGCAAAGGTGAAAGGGCTAAGCCTGAATCTACAGAATTAAACAGGAACCAGGGAAATCCCCAAATAGACCAAGACACAGTGAGGGAGATGGTGCACTAACTTAAAGAACCTGAGGGAAGTTACTTAATAGTAAAAAGTGCTGAAGCAAAGGCCAGTATATGGAAAGAGGTTGGAAAGGGATCGACAGAATTCCCAAATCCAAATGGCCCCCAAAAAAGATTGAAGTTCTCAGAGAGATCCTAAAGGATTACTATAGCTAACACTGACTTGTGTAGCCCTGATGGTGATGAAGAAGGACAAAAGTTAACCATACCCATGAGTGTGGAATCACAGAATGCAGCCACAGAAATATAAGCGACTGAACGCAGCTCAAAGCATGACTTTAACAAACTATCTTGTGAGTTAAGGGACAGACTTAGAGAGAAATGAGCAAAAATCCAAAACATGGTAGCTGTCGACCTGTCTCATAAAGAATTCAATAAGAACCAATCTTGAGTGGATGGCATGAAGAAAAACTGAAAGAATAAACCAGACAAGAATATCAGTCGTTCTTGCTGGAACATAAAATGTACCTCAATGTCACCCTTGTATCAGCAAAAAGAGACTTTGATCAAAAAAGGGGCAAGTTGCTGGCGCAGATAGAGACTGTTGCTAACTTGCTTTTTCAAAAAGAGAACTTAAGCCTGGGAAGTAAGCAGGAAATGCATCCAAGTGAAAAAGCTGCAATCGATTTACCTTTAAATTATTCTTTGAAGGCATGGATGATGAAAAGGCTGCAGATAGCGAACCCAGAGAAGCTCCAAAAATTAAACTCAGTGCAAACTGTTGTCAAAAAACCAAGAGAAAGAGAAACAAGTTCCCAGATAAAACTGAACTGGAAAATGTTGGAGGGAATCTGTGTTGCATGTGTTAAAAAATATGCATTTCTTTTATCTCTTGTTTGCACATGTAATCAGATAAATGAAAATTTATTATACAATCCCTACAGTACAGAAGGAGGCCACGAAGCCCATCAAATCTGTACCGACCACAGTCCCACCCAGGGCCCACTCCCCTAATCCCAAATGTTTACCCTGCTAATCCCCCGACACTAGCGTCAATTTACTAAGGCAATCAACCTACCACACAGGAAACCCACGCAGACACAGGGAGAAAGTGCAAACTCCACATAGTGATCTAAACCCGGAATTGAACCTGGGTCCCTGACGCTGTGAGGCAGCAGTGCTAACCACTGTGCCACTCTGCCACCTTGCCCCTTATCTCCTTATGAAGCCAAACAACAAAAAGCAAAATATATTTTCATTTTTTTTTCAGTAAGGGGAATGGTAAATCACATATATGTAAATATGATCATATGGATTTTAAGGACAACTGTTTTAAAAGTATATTTCTGTCTTCAAACTTGATTTTAAAAGTCTTTTTTCAAATGAAAGTATAGATAAGCAACAAGGCACCTTTCTATGAAAGCAAAAACAATGCCAGATATCATCAGTGTTCAATATGGTGTGGAGAAGGGAAGGGGTACATTTGTCTTGTCGTTTGAATCTTATTCATAAAGGTGTCGGGGGGATTCGCCAGCCTCCTAGCCACGTTTTCCCGCAGGCGGAAGGTGGCATGCCGTTCACTGGCAATGGGATTCCCTGGTCCCGCCATTGTCAATGGGAATTTCCATTGATGTCACCCCAAACCACCGGGAAACCCATGGGAGGAGAGGCGCTGCCAGTGGGACCAGAGAATCCCATTGGCATGAATGGCTGGAGAATTCCCTGTCACTTATTGTTGTCCAGATTCATAAGGGGATAAATTTTCATTCACCTGATTCTATTTCCATTTCTTCCCAAAACTTGCACACTGGTGCCGCAAGTGAGAAAAAAATATTGAAACGTGAACCCCCTCATGCTAAAAGGTTGGGCAATCCTGTTCAAAGGGTGCAAAAACCCCTTGGCTTCTGTGAGAACAGGAGAGAGGAAGGGACTTCAAAGGGCCTCGACGTAAATAATTTCTTCGCCTGGTGAAACAACAATTCAGCAAAACTAACCATTTTGTTTGTGATTGTGGTAAAGGCAAGCTGTGAAAGTCAGGTATGCAGAAGTTCCAAGGAGATCTTTGAGTTATCACCAGAGGGGTTTGTTCTCTAGCGCTGGAAGTTAAGGAGGAAGGTGAAAGAGATCAGATGTTGTTCTGCCCATAGAATCCAGGCAATTTGCAAGTGATATAACCACAGAACTAGTGAGGAGTAAGATACCTTCTCTCTGTCTCACAATCTGCTTGGCCTGCTGACTCCACTTGCAAACACTGATGAGTCAACTGTGAAAGCCTTCACCGCTACTAAACCAAACTCCAAGTTTCACTCAGGAAAGAAGGAACTCAAGGAATG
This sequence comes from Carcharhinus amblyrhynchos, assembly GCF_965287045.1. Taxonomy (NCBI): domain Eukaryota; kingdom Metazoa; phylum Chordata; class Chondrichthyes; order Carcharhiniformes; family Carcharhinidae; genus Carcharhinus; species Carcharhinus amblyrhynchos. The sequence continues at coordinate 26,890,532 of NC_137344.1, forward strand.
GGTCTGCAATGATATTCCACAGAGGCTGATTTGAAATCTCATTTTTAGATATCTTTATTTCTTTATCTGCATTTTAATCTTTATATCTGTATTTTGTTAATAACTTTATCACTTTTACTTAAATAAATTTTCAGCAGTGTTTTCGTAATGAACTAATTTTTGCCTTGCTCAAGATTAGACCTCTGCGGGGTCATTTTTAATTTGAACAATTCATAAATTAAAAGGACGCTTCATGTAGACACATACTTAAATTCGTAGTTCATCGACCATTGTGAGGAAATGTGGTTGTGACATCTGGTTCTGGCCTTCTGTGAATTCCCCACCCTTCACCTCACCATTGGTAACCATTGCTTTCAGTTGCTTAGACCACAAACTCAGCAATTCTCCCTCTCACCCTTTGTGTCTCACCATCTCCAACTCCTCCTTTAAAATCCACCTCATTGATTTGATTTACTATTGTCACATGTATTAGTATACAATGACAAGTATTGTTTCTTGTACTCTATACAGACAAAACATACCATTCATAGAGAAGGCAATGAGAGAGTGTAGAATGTAGTGTTACAATCATAGCTAGGGTGTAAAAAAAAATCAACTTAATGCAAGGTAAGTCCGTTCAAAAGTCTGACAGCAGCAGGGAAGAAGCTGTTCTTGAGTTGGTTGGTACGTGACCTCAGGCTTTTCTACTTTTTCCCAATGGAAGAAGGTGGAAGAGAGAATGCCCAGGGTGTGTGGGGTCCTTAATTATACTGGCTGCTTTGCCGAGACAGCTGGAAGTGTAGACGGAGTCAATGATTGGGAGGCTGATTAATCTTGTGTTAATCCAATTCAAATATTTCTTTCTTTGGCCTCATGTCCATCTTCTTTTGGTCACCTGTAAGCATATTAAGACATTTTTTCCACATAAGGCTTTATATTAATGCTGGCTGTTGTTATCATCCACCTGAGAACTGATACTGCACACTAGTCAGGATAGAGGGTGCTATCCCTCTCAGAACAGTGAAGGTCTCGTACATGAGTTTAATTAGCTCTTCTTCAGATAAAATATTAAATTGGAGAAGCTGGGGTTGTTCTCCTTGGAACAGAAGAGTTTTAGGGGAGATTTGATAGAGACATACATGATTATGACAGGTTTGGATAAGATAGACAAAGAAAATCTGTTAGCAATAGTTAAAATATAACAAGGACAAGGGCTAAGAGATGAAAATGTTGCATAAGTGATGCAGTGGGAATGTGAGAAAGAATTCTTTTCACACAGTGCATGCTAATGACCTGGAACTTGTCGCCTATGAGGTTGGTGGAAGGGGAGATAGAAACATAGAAAATAGAAGCAGGAGGGCTGGAATTTGAACTTGGGTCCCTAGAGCTGTACCCCTAGTCTCTGGATTATTAGTCCAGTGACAATATGACTATGCCACTGCCTGCAAAGGGCTACTGCAACTTCAGCATAATACTGACCAATCTGGTCATTTATTGGGAAATTAAAATTTCCATTTAAAACAATGAAACGCTGATTGCTTTCAGTCATGTTCTTCTGTTGTTTGTTACATCTCAGGAAAGGGTGTTTAAGGTGGTAGAATGGATTATCTTTTTCTAGAAATGGTGATTTTGTTCTGTCAACGTTTTAGCATTAGAGAGTGGCGTCATTCTTTATCCTAATGGCTGTGAAAAGACTTTTGAAGAAGCTGTTTAGTAACACGTGAAAAGAAAGCTGTGTGCTCTCTGTGAGCGTCACAAGGGACCTCCAGAACGCAGAAAAATGTCACTAATGGAGTCTGTTAAACCCTACTCTGTCTCTTCATCTTAGCTTTACAGCAGTTGTATCATTGGTTAAGGCATGCAAGCTCTCCAGAGCCCTGCCACATTAATCTTTAAAACTATGACTGGAACACCTAGAATACAAAAGTTACGTGATAAAGTTTTTAAAAGAATATGCTTATTTTCCTCTTTTGTTTGGAACAATCCTGGTAGCACAGAAAATTATTAATGTAGAGAGTAACAATAATAAAAGAACATTTTACAGCTGCAAGTATAGATTTTGCTTGCTTGTTTATTGATTGAACAGCTTAGTGGAATGTTCTAGGCCAAGACCATACAATGGTTTAACGTCAGCACTATGGCACAGTGGTTAGCACTGCTGCCTGACAGCACCAGGGACCTGGATCCAATCTCACATGACTGGCTGTGTGGAGTTTACATATTCTCCCCATGTCTGCATGCGTTTCCTCCCACACATTAAAGATAGGTAGACTGGCCATGCTAAATTATCCCTTAGTGTCAGGGAGATGAGCAGGATAAATACGTAGGGTTGCAGGGGTAGGGCCTGGGTGGGATTGTTGTCAGTGCAGGCTTGATGGGCCGAATGGCTTCCTTCTGCACTGTAGGAATTCTACGATTCACGGATGGCTTCATATAATTTTGTGAATACTCGTCTTTGGGCATAACCTTTTAAAATATAATTTCTAGGTTCAAAATATTTTCTGGTAAGTGGATAGCGTATCCTCCAAAGTTTTCTCTGGATGTTGCCAGACCTGATGAGATTTCCCAGCATTCTCTGCTTTTGCTCAGAATCCAGCATCCACAGGATTGTGCTCATTTTAGTGTATTTTCCAACCTCTAGGACCAGGGTCAAAAATTGTCTTACATTCATGGGATTAACGTTTATGTTTCTGTAAAAAGACCCTCAAATGAATTTCAGTCCCTCACAATACATTTACAGTGAACTGGAAACTACTTTCAGAGGTGGCCTGATGGTTGTTGTGAAAAGTAACAAATTCACAGGTGTACACTGATGCTGCTTCAACATGTAATTTGAATTAATACTTCACACGCAACATTAAGAACATAAGAACATAAGAAATAGGAGCAGGAGTAGGCCATCTAGCCCTTCGAGCCTGCCCCGCCATTCAATAAGATCATGGCTGATCTGTCGTGGCTCAGTTCCACATTCCCGCCCTCTCCCCATAACCCTTAATCCCCTCTCTTATCAAGAACCCATCAACCCACTTCTTAAAAATATTTAGCAAGGCAGCCTCCACCACTTCAACGGGCAGAGAATTCCAGAGATTCACCACCCTTTGAGTGAAGAAGTTCCTCCTCAACTCCGTTCTAAACCGCCTCCCCTTTATCTTGAGGCTGTGCCCCCTAGTCCTACTGTCTTTTTTGAGCAGGAAGAGTCTCTCCACCTCTATCCTATCCATCCCATTCATCATCTTATACGTCTCAATGAGATCTCCCCTCATTCTTCTAAACTCTAACGAGTACAAGCCTAGTTTATTCAGCCTCTCCTCATAGCTCAACCCCCTCAACTCCGGTATCAGCCTAGTAAACCTCCTCTGCACTCCCTCCAGGGCCAAAATATCCTTGCGCAGGTGCGGCGCCCAAAACTGCACACAGTACTCCAGCTGTGGCCTCACCAATGCCCTATACAGCTGCAGCAAGACCTCCCTACTTTTATATTCAATCCCCATCGCTATGAAGGCCAGCATCCCATTCGCCTTCCTGACCACCTGCTGCACCTGCAAGCTGGGTTTTTGCGACTCATGCACAAGGACCCCGAGGTCCCTCTGCACCGTCGCCTGCTGCAGTTTTTCGCCCCGTAAGTAATAGTCCTTCCTACCATTCTTCCTACCAAAGTGGACCACCTCACACTTGCCAACATTAAATTCCATTTGCCATTTCCTGGCCCATTCACCCAACCTATCTAGATCCTTCTGCAGACTCTCCACACCCTCCGCACAATTTGCCTTTCCCCCAATCTTGGCGTCATCAGCAAATTTCGACACCCTGCACTCGGTTCCCTCCTCCATATTCCCTCATCTATATAAATGGTAAATAGCTGATTAATTACAAGGTACTTTGAATTTCGTACATTCTGGAAAGATATTTGATTCATATCTGTAATAACTCAAGGTGACTCGATATGGCAAACTATAAACTAAAGGGTTTATTGATGAGAAGAACTATATACACAAAGGGTTCAACAGGACAATACATACAGGTCAACAATGCCCTAGTTCCAACTGAAGCTATCACACCCCGGGACTGATTGCCCTCACTCGCAATTGGCCCAGGTCCTTGCACTCCATTGGCTCTGGCCTGGTCACATGGCTTGCAGAGGACCGTCACTTAAAGGAGCCATGCTACCACAATATCAAACCTGCATAATGTGTGAACATGTCTTTTTTACACTTTTGCAGTATCACAGAATCCCTACAGTGCAAAAGGAAAACATTCAGCCCATCAAGTCTGGAGCCACCACAATTCCACCCAGGCCCTATCCCCATAACCCTATGCATTTACCCTAGCTAGTAATTAGGTGCAATTTAGCATGGCCAATTCACCTAACCTGCACACCTTTGGACTGAGGGATGAGCACCCAGAGGAAACCCACACAGACACGGGGAGAATGTGCAAGCTCCATGTAGACAGTGACCCAAGCCAGGAATCAAACGCAGGTACCTAGCGCTATCAGGCAGCAGTGCTAACAACTATGCCACCGTGCCGCCCTATATATTTAATACATAGATAAATAATGCATAGGGAAGTGATGGAGTTAAGACTATTTTGTTAGGTCAGAGCGGACAAAGCCTAATTGTGAATGTGACCTACATTTTGTTGGAACACTTAGTACTATATGACAACACTCGGAAAGTGATTCATTTCCTACCCATCATATTCATCTTTGATGCTAAAACAAACAAAAAATAATTCGTATGATACCTAACCTCACACATCCAGCTGCCTGAATATTTTCAAGGTTGCGGCACTAGGTACAGCTCCCAACATGCATCCTACTGCCATGGATCAGCAACAGAGCACGGGGATCTGCATGGGAGTATTTAAAAAGATTCATTCTGGTATCATTTAAACATACTGAGCAAGATAGCTTCTTCACTGATGGAAATAAACTCTTTGATTTGATTTCAATTATTATTACAGTGAAAAGTATTGTTTCTTGCGTGCTATACCCTTGGGTATTCTTTAAAAAACAATTTCCATTCTACTTTTTCACAAAAGAAGCTTGCCTTTCTGTTTTAATTTGGCTACATAATCAAGAAAAATATATGATGCTTTTTAAATGTAGAAAATCACTCGAAGCCTGTCAGTGAGAAAAAGAATGGAGAACCGAGACACAGAGGGAGATAACAGAAAGGTGTGACCAAAATCTTGATTGAAGATGTGGGTTTTGAGGAGGACCGAAAAGGCAGAGGGCTGGGGACAAAGAAGAAATTCTTGCCATTTACAAACTTATCTGTAGGAGTGCCATCGGTACATTACAGATTGATCTGCCTCACCTCATAAGGAAAGGCAATGTGGCACTTGCCCAGGGAACTCCACGGAACTTGGCTCTTTTTTGAGACGCCTATGTATTTATTTACAAATTAAGTTTTTTAATTAAGTTCCAAAGTTCAGATGACCATTTGTCTGATTTCTTATTGTTCAACATCTCAGGTATCATTATTTCAACAAGAAAAAGGGATCTGGTCCCATAAACAATTATATTTTTTAAAACTTTATTAAAAATTATATTGGATCCATATGTATCCCCAGGTTTTTGATTTGCAGCTTTCAGTTCCATGTGTGACTGTCTGTGTGGAGTTTGTATGTTCTCCCCATGTCTGTGTGGGTTTCCTCTGGGTGCTCCGGCTTCTTTCCATAATCCAAAGATGTGCAGGTTAGGTGGATTGGCTGTGCTAAATTACCCCTTAGTGTCCAAAGATGTGTATATTATGGGCATTAGCGGGGTAAATGTGTGGGGTTACAGGGATAAGGCTCAGGGTAGAACCTGGGTAAGATGTTTTTTCAGAGAGTCGGTGCAGACTTGATGGGCCAAATGGTGTCCTGTAGGGATTCTATGTTGCTAATGATATGGGTCCAATACCTGTCGGTACTCGATAGGAAGATAATCATTTATTTTTGTTCACATTCTACAGCTAGAAAAGGTGGATATGATTAGACTCAAGCATTTTGATTTTTTTTATTATTGGAATTATGCAGTAGAACTGCTACCTAATCAGTTGTGTCCCTGGATCCATCACACTTGCCAGGTTCCACTTATAATTTCTAGGTCACTTTGTGAACGTTTTCAAAATAAGAAAATGGCATTTAGAAAAAAGGATCCAAATCTTTCCTTTATTTTACAAGTATCTGTAATTGCAACAATTAACTATAGTATTTCACCAACAGCATACAAGAAGCTCATCAAATTCAGGTTAGAGAGTTTGGTCAAACAGTCACAGTGTATTATATGTTCTGTTATTTCCAAACAAGCGCAATAATTAAGTGTAAGTTCTAATTATGCAGATATGTAACCTGAGGATATCAGAAGAAGTGTTGTGTTCCTCACTATCATGTCTTGTTCAAGCACATTTCTGAGTTTTATTCAGAATTTAGTTTATTCCATATTACGTACAAAACAAGTTAACTTACATATTTTATTTTTCTGATTATTTGCTGACTTTCTTTATCCTATAGTTATGCGACCAGACGCTTCCCTTGGCAAATCTCCTGCAATGCCACTTACCCAATGAGATTAATACAGCAGAGATTTTACTGTCTGCATTATGTCCTACCTCCTGTTCCAGTTTGGATCATTATCGTGCCATCAGTCCCTGGCATTTCTCGCAATAATGCATTTGAAATGCATTCAAAACATGCAGTGTTAATTTCCTTTCCTTTTAGCACTTTGTGTGATCTGGATTGTGATGATGCACCTTTCATATCATCTAGCAAATTTTCTTTTATTCTTTCATGGGACATAGGACAAGACGTTTGTTCCAATTCTCCCAATTGCCCTTGAGAAGGTGGTGGTGAGCTGCCTTTTGAACTGCTGTGGTATATCTGGCGTAGGTACACACTCTGTGCTAACAGGAAGGGTGTTCCAGAATTTTGGCCCAGCAAGAGTGAAGGAATGATAATATAGATTCAAGTCAGGATGGTATGTAGCTTGGAGGGGAATTTTCAGGTGATTGTCTTCCCAGTTATTTGCTGCCCATGAGCTTCCAGATGGAAGAGGTCATGGGTTTGGAAGGTGCTGTCGAATGTGCCTTGGGGAGTTGCTGCCATGTATCCTGCAGGTGGTATACACTACTGCCACTGTATGTCAGTGGTGATGGAGGGAGTGAATGTTTAAAGTGATGGATAGGGTGCCGATCAATTGGGTTGCTTTCTCCAGGATGATGTCAAGCTTCTTGAGTGTTGTTAGAGCTAAACTCATCCAAGCAAGTGGAGAGTATTCCATCACACTCCTGGTTTGTACATGATGGACAGGCTTTGGGGAGTCTGGAGGTGAGTTACTCACCTCAGAATTTCCTGTCCCTGACCTACTCTCCTAGCCAGTATTTGTATGGCTAGTCCGGTTCCTCGTCAAAGGCAAACCCAGTGACAGCAAGGATTCAGTGATGGTTTCCATTGAATGTCAAAAGGAGATAGTGAGATTCTCTCTTGTTAGAGACAGTCATTGAGAAGATTTCACTTGTGTGGCATGTATGTTAGTTGGTGCTTATCAGCCCAAACCTGAATGTTGTCCAGATCTTCATAGATATTGATTGGACTGCTTCAGCATCTGAGGAGTCATGAACGGTGCTGAACATTGGGCAATCATCAGTGAACATTCCCACTTTCAATCTAATGTTGGAGGAAAAGGTCAATGATGAAGCAGCTGAAGATGTTTGGGCCTAGGACACTATCCTGAGGAACACCTGCTGTGATGTCCTAGGACTGAGATGTTTGGCCTCCAACAACAACAACCATCTTTTTTTGTGCCAGATATGGTTTCAACCAGTGGAGAGCTTTCTCCCTTTTTCCCATTGACTGCAGCTTTGTTGGAGTCCAAGGGCTCCTGAGTGCAACAATTAGTCAAATTCTGCCTGGATCATAGAATTGCTACAGTGCAGAAGGAGGCCATTTGGCCCACTGAGTCTGCCCAACACTCTGACAGAGTATTTTTCCCAGGTCCTTTCCCCATTCTATCCCTGTAACCCCACACATTTACCATGGCTAATCCATCTAATCTACACATCTAGGGACATTAAGGGGTAATTTAGCATGGTCAATCAACCTAAGCTGCACATCTTTGGACCGTGGAAGGAAACTGAAGCAACTGGAGGAAAACCACACGGGGAGAATGTGCAAACTCCACACAGTCACCCACGACTGGAATTGAACCCGGGTCCCTGGCACTGTGAGGCAGTAGTGCTAACAACAATGCCACGATGTCACCTTTCATGTTGAGGGCAATCACTCTCGCCTACCTCAGCTGTAACTGTGGGCCTCCCCTGGTGATGCCGGCCACCCAATTTACTTTTCCTAATCACATTTCCCTGACTGTAAGTTTGCCTAAGAGCCACTTTAGACTCCATTGCTGCTTCTTCCTGCTAATTGTCCCATCTGTAGACCACTTCAGAATCTTGCTGTCCTTACCCTCCACCCATGGGAGATTAGACGCACGATCTTTCTAGCCAGTACACTTGCACACTCTGTTGATCCTTTGTCAACTCCCCCTTTGAGTTCACACTCTGTACTGAATTTAAATTGTCATATGATTCCTCATCAAGGGATAAGAAGAGTGTTAGACCTAAAAGGAAGAACAGGCTAATTAGCATAACATCACTGGTGGGGAAAGCTATAAAAATTACAATCAGGGACAAAATTAATTGTCACTTGGAAAAACATGATTTAATAAAATGGAAGCCAACGCAAAATTTTATTAAAGGCAAATTGTATCTGATAAACTTGATTGAGTTCTTGGATGAAATAACATAGGGGATGATGGGGATAATAGGGTTGATGTTATGTACATTGACTTTCAAAGGCATGATAAAGTACCACTTAAGAAAGTTGTTCGCAAAATTATGGTTCATGGAATGAAAGGGGAAGAGGGTTTTGAATTGGTTAAGGGGAGTAGCTTAGCAGTAAACAATTTTCTCAGATTGATGGTACAGGAACTATCCAAAAGTCAACATCTTTGACCTGTTAGTTCCTGATTAAACAACATCTTGATTTTAAAATTCTTATCTTTGTTTTCAAATGCCTTCATAGCCTCACCACCTCCCCCACCCCCAACACCCCACTCCCATCTTCAAACCCCACAACCCTGGGATAACTGTGCATATTTAATTCTGGCCTCTTGAATATTCTTTATTTTAATTGCTCCACTATGTGGTAATGAATTCAGTAACCTAGTACCGAAATCAGCAATCGGCAACCTAGACTATAGAGTAAGCCACAGGAATGGCCCTCTTTCATCTCAGTGGCCGTAAGATTGAAATCAGTCCTGTTAACTAATCATGATCCCATGATTCAGATTAAATACATTTAATACAGGCTGAATATTTCATTGAAAATACTTTATCATTTATATATTAATAGAACTATCAACTTAAAATGGTAAAAATAAAGGAAATAAAGTTAAAGTTCATTTATTAGTCACAAATAAGGCTTACATTATTACTGCAATGAAGTTACTGTAAAACTCCCCTAGTCGCCTCACATTGGCACCTGTTCGGGTCAATGCATCCAACCAGCACATTTTTCAGACTGTGGGAGGAAACCCAAAGGACACGGGGAGAATGTGCAATCTCCACAGAGAAGTTACCCAAGCCAGGAATTGAAACCGGGTCCCTGAGGCTGTGAGGCAGCAGTGCTAACCACTGTGCCCTATACTGTATTTATACTTTGGATGCAGAGGGGTTACATGTCTCTAACTGTCAGTGTTGTGAACAATCAGTATGCACCTCATTTCACTGGTGCTTGTTCTACGTCTGTATCGTTTCAGTCATTCTGGTAGGGAAAAAACATCTACATGGACAAAAATCAACAAAATGTGTCAACCTGCAATGGTCAGCAAAAGGCTTTGTGGGCCACGTGTGACTCCTAAGTTGACCAGCACTGAACTAAACTTTGGAATTCCCTCCCTGAACCCCTCCACTTTGCTACCCCCCTCCTTTAAAAGACTCTTAAAACCTACCTCTTTGACCTAGCCTTTGATCATCTGACCTACCATCTCATTGTGTGGCCTGGTGTCAAATTTTCTTTTATAATGCTCCCACAAAGCATCTTGGAACCATTTAGGGGCGCTATATAATGTAAATTGATGTTGTTGACAGTGGTAGAACAAGTTGAGAAGGTTGTTTAAAAAGCACAGCAAACCCATGGGTCTATAAATAGATGCAAAAGCAAGGAAGTTAAACTAAAACTTAAATCACTGCTGAGCCTCAGCTGGGGTATTCTGAGCACCACATTTACAAAGACCATACTTCAATTCTTCTATAGAAGCATCTCAAATTCTTGGAAAGGCTGCAGAGGAAATTAACTCAGGTGCTGCTTTTGATAAAGACGTCAGCTATGTGGAAAGTCTACACAATCTAGGAATGCTCCCCTTAGAGCAGAGAAGGTTATAGGGAGAGTTATTAGAGGCGTTCAAAATGATTACAGAGGAAACCATTTCCAATATTTGAAGGGTCAGAAAACAGAGTAGCAGAGATTATGAGTAATTAGCAAAAGAACAAGAGGGGAGATTTGAAGAATTTTTTTTTGAACACAGCAAGTATGAGCTGAACTCATTGCCCAAAACAGGGTAGAAGCAGATTCAACAGTAACTATTAAAAGGGAACTGATAAATCCTTGATGGAGAAAAGATTGCAGGGCGACAGGAAAATTGTAGGAGCATGGAATTAATTGGATAGCTCTTTCACAGGTACAGTGGCCTCCTTCTGCACTGAGGTTGTACAATGCTATGCAATGAGATAGAAAAGAGGTGTTGGAGAAACAACGTTAATTTATAAAATAATCATGAATATAAGAAGAGACAGTAAACATTACAAGTTGCATTTTTATCATACCCACAACTGCAGAAATGTGACCTCCAGTGCACAGCAACTGTGCCCTCTTGCAGGTCACCCTGTACCAAAGGAGAGAAAGCAAAGGCAGGAAAAAGTAAGAAATAACTAGGAAAACTTATGCTGAGAATTCAAAACAACACTGAGGGAGTGCTGCACAGTCAGAAGTGCCATCTTTCGGCTGAGCAGTTTCTCTTCTCAGGTGGATATGAAAGATCACATGGCACTAATAAGATAGCTGAGATCTCCATGGTGTTCTGGATATTCACCCCCAATATCTCTGCAAGTTCCCCTCCCTAGGGGATTTTCACAGTAACTTCCTTGCAGTGTTAATGTAAGCCTACTTGTGACTAAGAAATGAACTTTAAATGTTAAGCCACTCACCATCCTGACTTGGAAATATATTGGCATTCATTTGCTGTCACTGGGTCAAAATCCTGGAATCCCCTCACTAACGCATTGTGGGTCAACCCACAGAACATGGACTGCAGCGATTTAAGAAGACAGCTCTCCATGATCTTCTGAAGGGGAAATAAGGATGGGCAATAAATGCTGGCCAGCCAGTGATGCCCGTGTCCCATGAATGAATTTTTAAAAATTATTGTGTGCTAATTGACCCTGTTTCCTACATGACAACGCTGATTACATTTGATAAAATATTTGTAATGCCCTTTGGGACACCTTGAGGTCTTGATACATATTGTGTAAGTGCTACTTCTTTCTCTCCTTAATCTTCCCTATTTGTAATCAGAGCCTACACCAGCAAACATATATCTACGTACACTTTCATGCAGATATAGACAAAGACAAAGGAATATACACGAGAAGGGACAAGCTGCATCTATCTCCAACATTGAAGCTAGTTTCGTGTCCAGCATTCAGCACTCCAAACACTCTCACTGAGTGACTGACTTGCCAGCGACTGACTGAGCTTGCCATAGAAACGGTTCCGGCCCTTCTGCCTATAATGAGTCTTTAATTGTGCTGAGTAGCTTCCATACCAAATTTTTTAAAAATTGCTTTCCGTACACATTTAAGCAATTTAAAAGTGTGGTGTTTATTTTGATCATTCTGAGCAATTTCAACTCATATTTGAAATAAACAGAAATATTTTACTTCTGTGTAAGTGCAGCATGGTAGCAATATGAGTAGCAGCTGTTGATGTGATCTCACAAAGCAGCAGTGATTGCGTTAATACACTTGTCTCCTTGTTGATGAGCTGATTGTGTACAAGATAGTTTTATTTTGGCAAGCAGCAAGAAAGTGGTGCAAAGACATAAGAAAAGTTGCACGTGCAAGGATGTAAGGATCCCAGTGGAACCTCAGTCAGAGAGAATTAGACAGAAAGACTTAAAATGAAATCAAAGAGACAGAAAGTTTAAGCAAGACCTATAGAGAAACAGAATTTCTGGTACAATTGCACTTTATTCCACTCTTATTCTCAGGTACATTTTCTCAATTTTCATTCATCTTAACAATGTCTTGTTTTATTGTGCACATATGAACATAACCAAATCAAAATATCTGCCTTTCATTCCTCACAGCAAACACGTGGATCCCTTAGATGTGTCCTTAGAATCATAGAATACTTACAGTGCAGAAGAGGCCATTTAGCCCATCAAGCCTACACTGACAACAATCCCACCCAGGCCCTTTCCCGTAACCCTACTTATTTATCCTGCTGATCTCCCCGTCTCTAAAGGGCAATTTAGCATTGCCGATCAACCTAACCCACACATCTCTGTACTGTGGGAGGAAACCCACACGGGAGAACATGCAAACTCCACACAGATAGTCACCCAAGGCCAGAATTGAATCCAGGTCCCTGTGGCTGTGAGGCAGCAGTGCTAACCACTGTGCCGCCATGCTATGTATTATAAAGAGGTCTTTATAAGATGCGCTATCACCTCCAAGTGCACATTTTCCTCAGTTTTACTATTTAATATAATCTTCACTGTTAGCATTGGGCAGTATCACTCAAGACTAACTGGAATGTGGGTTTTATCTTTCAGACTCCAAGTGCAAAGCCAGAGATTTTCTATACATTTTTCTAAAACTGATTACCAAGGCAAAATCCTCAGGCATGATTCTCCAGTTGCGCTGGATTCCCGCCCAACTTCAATGGACCTTGTCATGATCTGCCCACTAAATTCCAGTGGCAGGCGGGATGGGAGAATTCCGGCCCTCATGTCAATCGAGGGACTGATTTGGAATAAATCTATTTCATTGCAAGTGTTTAAGGCCTAGTTTGTGCAAAGCAAGATGGTGCAGAAGCATTCTAATCAATAATGTTGGGTAATACAGTGAGATTGATTTTCTGATACTGAGGGGTGATATTTCCTGAATGGTTAGAAATGATGCAAATTACATACAGCATGGTGAAAAGTGGTAAAACTGAAATTTAAACAATTAAAAGAATTAAAGGAATGGGTCATAACGTGGAAACAAGTCTCTGCAGCCATATGAAAAAAATTTGAAGCTTTTTTAGAGTTTAATGCATGTGAAGTTTTGAGAAAAGAGGAGAAAGAAGTGACAGGTAAAAAAAGAATTGGAAATAAAATCTATGATGCAAGAGTTAAAAAAGCAAGAAAGTGAATAACTCAGCACTCAAACCTCTGCAAGGTGGCGACTGAAGCGGAGACTGAAGTTATAGGGCATTGGTGAGGCCGCAGCTGGAGTACTGTGTGCAGTTTTGGGCGCCGCACCTGCGCAAGGATATTTTGGCCTTGGAGGGAGTGCAGAGGAGGTTTACTAGGCTGATACCGGAGTTGAGGGGGTTGAGCTATGAGGAGAGGCTGAATAAACTAGGCTTGTACTCGTTAGAGTTTAGAAGAATGAGGGGAGATCTCATTGAGACGTATAAGATGATGAATGGGATGGATAGGATAGAGGTGGAAAGACTCTTCCCGCTCAAAAAAGACAGTAGGACTAGGGGGCACAGCCTCAAGATAAAGGGGGGGCGGTTCAGAACGGAGTTGAGGAGGAACTTCTTCACTCAGAGGGTGGTGAATCTCTGGAATTCTCTGCCCGTTGAAGTGGTGGAGGCTGCCTCGCTAAATATTTTTAAGAAGCGGGTTGATGGGTTTTTGATAAGAGAGGGGATTAAGGGTTATGGGGAGAGGGCGGGAAAGTGGAACTGAGCCACGACAGATCAGCCATGATCTTATTGAATGGCGGGGCAGGCTCGAAGGGCCAGATGGCCTACTCCTGCTCCTATTTCTTATGTTCTTATGTTCTTATGTTATTCTGAGTTTGTAGCAAGGATATTGATCCTGTTTTTCTGGTAGCATATTCAAAATATGCATTGTGCATTTTCTCCAAACTGCAACAGATCTGCACATGAAGTGTCAAATTGTATGGTGACTTCCTCACTGGTATCAACAAATTGAAGACATAACATGCAAGCCGTATGCAGAACCTAATGTACCCCCAGTTATGTATCAAGAGCACCAACTGGCATTTTATGTCAGGAAGAAGGTGGAGAAGAAACTTCAGTCTCTACTTGTCCTTGACATAGTTGAGAATGTTGGGAATGAGCCTCTGTCCTGGCTCTCACCTATGCAAGTCATTAAGAAATCCATGAGTGAGAACCAGATTGGAATCTGCATTGACATGCAGTCACCAAACCAAGCCATACAATGAAAAAGACACCGGACAATGAAAACATCATAGAGAAATTGAATGGGGCTAGGTACTTTGCTAAACTTGATCTCCATGCCAAGGAATCAAGATACTTCGCAATATTCTCCATTCTTTATCAAAGTGGGAGGCTCAACTTTGGAATAACGGAGATATTTCAGCATATGATTCAGTCATTATCCAAGCACTTGAAAACACACTGAATATCAGTGATGGTACGCTCATCTATGATTGTGAAGAAAGGGAATTTGAGACACAGCTACATGCATGTCTACAATGTCTTAGCAAATGTAACATCACTGTTAATATGGATAAGTGCCTGTACAATTAAAGTAAAATTGAATTATTTGATCACATGTTGAGCAGTTGACCTCATCCATTGAAAGTTGAAGCCATTGAAAACACTGTCAATGTTTTCAATTGACAGTGAATTGAAAACATTCATTTTTTCCCACAAATGTCCAAGAAGTTGGGAGTCTGCCAGGACTATTCATGTACTATAACCACTTCATTCATGCCCTCGTTACACTTTCTGTCACCCTTTCATGATCTGAAAAAAGAGACCACCAAGTGTGAATCAACTAAATCACACAAACAGGGCATATATCAGGTCAAACTATAATTGTTAGCAAGTTGCACAAAT
Source organism: Carcharhinus amblyrhynchos (assembly GCF_965287045.1). Lineage (NCBI taxonomy): Eukaryota > Metazoa > Chordata > Chondrichthyes > Carcharhiniformes > Carcharhinidae > Carcharhinus > Carcharhinus amblyrhynchos. The sequence continues at coordinate 26,905,655 of NC_137344.1, forward strand.
GCTTATTTTGATCATGAGAAAACCATCCAGTTAGTTGTGGGCATAAGCCTTGTTGGCTTAGGTGCAGTTCGTGTGCAGAAAGACAAGTAACCCATCAATGGTTGCGAAGGCAAGCAGATTGCTAATGCTTGTGAAGCAACACTATTCGCAAACAGAGAGATGCTCTCAATCACATGGAGTATCCCACACTTTCCTCTCTATTTGTACAGAAACAAGTTCAAAGAAATAATTAGTCATAGCACACAAGTAAGCTTGTATGACATCCGTATAGTCACACAGCTGGTGTTGGAATCTCAAACTACAAGAGTACAAGATCACTGCCAAGTATTATCTTTCATGACAGCCATTGTTGACAATATATTGAACCATACCTTGACTCAGTAAACCTAAATGAGGTGCCAGTCACTAAATCTCACTGACATCAAAGTGGCGACAAAACAAGATGTGAAGTTGTAACTATGAACGATAGGAATTACAAAACTGGAAAGACATGACCAAGAGAACACTACAAACTAAATAACTCGCTCACCAGAAGGTCTTCACGATGTTAAAATTGAGCTCACCATTACAATCACATCTGATCTCATGTTACACAACGATTATTACCATTCCACAGTCATTGAGGGAATGTGTTGTTGATATAGCACACAGAGGTCACCAAGGAATTGTCAAAGCCAAACAACTCCTTAGAGAACAGATATATTTCACAGGAATTTGATAAAAACACTGGTTAAAGGGATATGGGGAACAAGTGGAGAGGTGGAGAGTTTTGAGACCAGTGAGAGATCAGCCATGGTCTGATTGAATGGTGGAGGAGGCTCGGAGGGCTGAATTTGCCTTCTTCTGCTCCTATTTCCTATGTTCCTGTGAATTGACCACATGGTAGAATACAAACTCAATTAACATTTGCCATATTAAACAACCACAATATTAAAGCTTTGTGATCCTCCCAAGGTGACTGAACCATCTCAAGGACCATGGATTGACATTAGGTTTGAATTTGCAGAAGTGCCACTGGTGAACACCTGCTTGTTGTCAATGATGATTATAGCAGATTTGTAGAAAAAGTTGCATCAAAGCAATGAAAGTAGTCATCCCAAAGCTTGACCAGGTTTTCGCTTAGTTTGGCATCCCTCAAGTGGTGAGAAGTGACAATGGACCCGTTCAACAGCAATGAGTTCAGTAAATTTGTGAACTACTTGTGTTTTACTTACCGCAAAATCATACAGCATTGGCCAAATGCTGATGGAAAATTCAAGATGGTTATGCATACCTTGAAAGAAACAATACATACAGCTTTAGCTGAGAGCAAGTCATGGAAGCAAGAGTTGAATAAGTCTCTTCACAGTTACAGAGCAACGCCTCACTTGACTACTCACAAAGTTACATTCATCGCTGTACATCCTATGTGCGCATGTCTTCCTGAATGAACCACCCTAGGGAGCTAATGATCAACATGTATGCAAACACAACTGAGAACAGAAGAGTTGAATAAGAGTAAACTCAGCAAAGCAAAGCCTGAAATTTAGAGCTACAACATTGAAGACAGGAAATAAAGTGCTCAAGTGTAATGGTTATGTTGGAAAACTATTCTCTGACACCAAGCCATTTATTATGACCAGTACCAAAGAATCAATGATCACTGCCATTCATGGTTCACAATTCATCACATGAAATGCACCTTTCTTCAAAGCACTTAAAACACCATTCATAACCATTGAATTCAACTTCAACATCGACACCTTTGGTGAAGAATGAGTCAAATAAATTGATGTCAGATGATATTCTACTCACAACAGGAAATGTTCCCCATGTTCCAGTAATTGTTAAACAGAGCAAACTATTTTCAGTTGGTGAATAAATCTTTTATCTCATTGTATGCAATTAACTACATTGTTAAATGAATACAAATGTTTTTACATGTATATTGTTTGTACATGTCTTACTGCTAAAGGTGAATGTTCAAATTATGCTTAAGTTTATTGTATTGTTGGAAAACCATTAAAACATGTTATGTCTCTCATTTATGATGAAGAGATGGGATTTAGTTCATTACAAAATTCACTCTGCATTTTGTCCACTTGAGTCTCCAATACACATGTACCAGCAGAGGGAGTCTAGAGGTTGAACAAATAAATCAATATTTTAATATGCAGTTCTGACTCTGAATGTATTAGATGCAGCACAGAAAACGTTCATTTGACTGATGGCTGGGATGATAGGGTTTCTTAGAAGAAAGGTTGGTCAGGTTGAGCCTGTATCCATTGGAGTTCAGAAGAATGAAAGGTGATCTTATTGAAACATATATGATTCTGACAGAAGTTGACAGGGTGGATGCCGAAAGGATGTGTCCTCTGTGGGAGAGAACAGAACTGGGAACACAATTTTAAAAATGGACTTCTCGTTTAAGATGGAGATGAGGAGAATTTTTTTTATCAGAGGGTTGTTAATTTGTGAAATTCTCTTCCCCAGAGAGCAGTGGAGGCAGAATCATTGAATACTTTTAAGGCTGAATTAAATAGATTCTTGACTAACCAGGGAGTCAAAGGATTTAGCATGTGGAGAGGAAAGTAGAGTTGAGGCCTTCGACGTGCGGAGGAATCTTCCTATCCCACCTGCCATGGGAATCGGAGCAGGTGTGGAGGTGGGGGGGTGGGGGTGGCCATGCGAAGGTCTGTTGACCTTGGCAGGATCTTCCGGTCTTGGGGCAAGTGCGGCCAGAAAATCCCATCCGTGATCTTTTCAAACGGTGGATGTGGCTCGAGGGACTAAATGAGTTACTCCTACTCCAAATTCATATGTTCATATGCATGTACTGGATCCAACTGTTTCTTCCCAAGAACTTCAGTTTCCTACTCCATCGTGCCATCTTCTTTAAGTCACTTATGTTGCATTTGGGCAAGGTTCCAGCCGGCCAGCCCTGACTCATCGTGCCGGCTGCAGGTGAGCCTGCAATCCATGGCCCTTTGCTAATCCGGAGAGTAAAGACAACTTCATGTTGCCATGTAGGTAAGCCAGGAGTTGTGTGCATGGCTGGTATCATACTGACTGTTGATCATCTTGGCCTGTCTTCTTTCATCGACAGGGCAGCAGAACATCTCCTACATGGCATTGAGGTTTGAACGCTGCTGTAAACTTAAAAAACAGTGTCGGTCAGGGGGTTACTTGCATGTCAGATCAATGCAATGTTTGCAGCTGGGAATTGGACACTCCACATTCACTAATATTCTATCAAAGGAAGGTATGTGCTCCTCTTATTGGAGGTGAGGGTTTCAGAACGGGCACAGATCATGTCTGGTGCAATTGAATTCATCAACTTTGCTGCTCTCTCTCTTCCATCTTCAGAAGAACGGACATTCTGACATTCCCATCGGAAAATCCATTAGTGGCATGAATGGAGTTGTATAAAACAAAACATTGGAGACAAATTGCCACGAGGACTCCACAAACCAGGTAATTAGTGACAAGGGGCATTTTTGTTAATGGAAGTTTAATGCAAAAATCATCTCAAAACTCTTTAAGGGATCAGTAATTTAATTTGAAATGAACTCCTTTGAAAAACCTGGAAGCCCATTACACAGAGGCAGAAATATCAGTGAGAATCCTGCATGCCTGGACATTGCATGCATGATCAGTTATTTGCATATTTTAGTGAAGCCCTATAATTTCTGCTACCTGCAATGTGCAGGGCATGCAATTTGTGTCGAGAGCAACTGGGATAAACCTTCAGTTATTTTCCATACTGAGGCATTAGGCAGGGAAACAAGTGAAAAATCCATGCTCAAGGGTCAAATGGTCTCAAACTCCATCAATAGGATCTTATTCTTTGGTAAAAGTACTTCTTTAAAAATCTGGTTACTACTATACGACTTTTTTGATGATAAAATGATTCTGGTATCCTGATGATTCATTCCAATAAAATCCATCTATTCCCCAATTAGACATAATGGCCAGAATTTTATCGATATGCCTGTCCTGATTCCGGGGGCAGGCAAGCTTGGAGAACGGCATTCTCCAATGGCCTCCGGCAGGATTGTACAAAACTAGGGTGGATGTGCCGGTAAAATTCCACCCAATTACTCCATTCTTTTACCATTGATAATCTTTCAAATGAATTTCTTAATAATCATATTAAATTGTGCAGTTACCAGTGATTGCAATGAACAAGTATGCACTGCAATAAAGAAAATAGAGATTTATTGGTATTGAGATAACTGCTACATTCTGGATATAGATTTACAAATTTCTGCCAAATTTCATACAGTGTAGGAAACTACAGGTCTAAATATATCATAGCTAATTTCCTTATGTGTGCCAGTATGTGGAATAACTGCAGTACTGCAAGTGACTGCGTGGTCCTTTAAATGGCAATGGTCCTTTAATGGCAATTAAATGGCTACATGATCAGGCTGGAGAGGTAGCTTGGGAAACCAAAATCGGTGAATAGGTGCATGTCCTGGGTCAGCTGGAGGCAGGGAGAAGTGGAGACTAGGCATGTACTCAGTTCTGTCAGACCCTTGATATATACATATATTACACATATTATGGGGAGGATGTGATTGCACTGGAGCGGTTGCAGAGGATATTCACCAGGATGCTGCCTGGAATGGAATATTTAAGTTACGAAGAGAGGTTAGGTAGATTTAGGTTGTTTTCACTGGAGCAGAGAAGACTGAGCTGTACAAGATTATGAGGGGCATGGACAGAGTGGATAAGGAGCAGCTGTTCTCCTTTGTTGAAAGGTCAGTCACAAGGGGACAAAGGCTGAAGGTGAGGGGCAGGAGGTTTTTGGGGAATGTGGGGAAAAACTTTTTACCCAGAGGCTGGTGACGGTCTGGAATGCACTGCCTGAGAGGGTGCTGGAGACAGGCTGCTTCACATCCTTTAAAAAGTACCTGAATGAGCACTTGGCACATCATAACATTCAAGGTAATGGGCAAATTGCTGGTAGATGGGATTGGGTGGGAGTTCAAGTCCTTCTCAAGTCAATGTAGACTCGATGGGCCAAAGGGCCTCTACTATGTTTATGTTTCTACATATATATCATTGGTAATAAACCCTTTATAACTTTAAGCCACAACAATTCACCTTCGAAGTTATTACAGTTTTTTTTAATCCTAATTCATATCTAACGCGGATTTAAAAAAAGAGGAATTGAGCTCCATAGGGAAGTAGTCTCTTGTTCCATATTTTCTTATGCTTCTCATTCTTAACTTTCTTCATTGAACCAGTGTAGGATTTGCAGCTAGCAAAATAAAGTTCAAAGATCAAATAGCTTAAGTAAACTATTAAGCTTTGTTGAAGTGCCAGAATTGAAAATATACTAACATTTACTCATGTACAAATTATGGTGATTAAATCAAAACATGAAAATACACTTTTCCATTCGCAACAACATGGGCCCAGATGTTTTCCAATGCAAAGAAGCTCTCCATCCGAGCAAAAACAGTAGAACTGCCTGAAAATCCTAAGTTCTGGTCCCCAACACAACACTTCATGGGGGTGAGATGAGAGACAGGGTGCATTTCATACTTGAGTGGTTTAGGGAGACATTTGGTGAGTTAGATCATCCACTGCCTCCAGTGAAGTGGGATTTTGGTTGGCCAGAAGTGTGAAACCTGGAGTGTGCAGGTTAGACCTGGTAAGAGCAATTCTGAACTTTAAGGTTAGGGTTAGGGTTAGATTGCTTGGATAGCCAGTATACCCCTTTGAAGAGGTAAGGTATCCCTTAGCATGTGAACCAAGGAACCTTTGAGGAGGTTAAGTGGTCTTAAGGGTATTTCAAGTGCTTTTTGGAATTGTTAAAATTAGGCAGAAATGTCCATAAAAAGTGCATAAACTCATGACTGTCAAGTTCATTGGAACTGTCAACAGGCCTGAGAAAATGAACTGTCAGAAGCCCCCATCAAAGTGATCCATGAGAACTGTCTGAAGCACCTGCCAAAGGTAACCTTGACAAAGGCTTGTCAAGCTGTCAAGCCATTTAAAAGTCCTGCCTTTTAAATCAGAAAAAAAAGTCTGAAGTGTTAAAGAAATGATTGCTTGCCATTTCACTCTATTGCCATAAGCCTATGGGCTTCCGTTGCTCAATACTTCTGCATGATTGATTTCACAACCATCCATTGCCACAGTAGTGAGCCTGCTATTTAAATTTGATTTATTTATTCATTCATGGGATGTGACTGTTGCTGGCTTAGCCAGTATTTCTTGCTCATCCCTAATGAGCTTAAGAAAGTGGTAGTGAACTGCCTTCTTGAACTGTTGCAGCCCATCTGGTATAGGTACACCCACAGTGCTGTTAGGAAAGAAGTTCCATGATTTTGATCCACTGATATAGGTCTAAGTCAGGATGGTGTGTGACTTGAAGGATATATTGCAGATGGTGGTGTTCCCATTCATCTGCTGCCCTCGTCCTTCAAAGTGGTAGAAGTCACAGGCCTGGACCAAAAGAGCCTTGATGAATTGCTGCAATGCATCTTGTAGATGGGACACATTGCTTCCACTGTGTCTCAGTGGTGAAAGGTGTGAATGCTTAAGATGGTGAATGGGATACCAGCCAAGTAGGCTGCTTTGTCCTGAATAGTGTCAAGTTTCTTGTTGGAACTGCACTCATCCAGGCAAGTGGACTATATTGTATCACACGCCTGACTTGTGCACTTTCCATGGTGGATATGTTCTGGAGAATCAAGAGTTGAGTTACACTATGCAGAATTCCCAGCCCCTAACCTGCTCTTAGTCATAGAGCTATACGGCACAGAAAAATGCCCTTCGGCCCATTACATTTGCACTGTTCAAAGACAAATTCCCTAACTATTCTAATCCCGTTTTCCAGTATTTGGCCCATAGCCTTGTCTGCCTTGGCATCACAAGTGTACATCTTTGTTATGAGGGTCTTTGCCTCCACCATCCATTCAGGCAGTGAGTTCCAGACTCACACCGCCCTCTCGGTGGAAAACGTTTTCCTCACGTTCCCTCTAAACCTCCTGTCCCTTACCTTAAATCTATGCTCCTAGTCATTGATCCCTCCATCCGGGGGAAAGTTTCTTCCTGTCCACTCTATCAATGCCCCTCATTATTTTATATATCCCAATCATGTCCCCCCTCATTTTCCTCTGCTCCAAAGAAAGCAACCTCAGTCTATCCAATCTCTCTTCATAACTAAAACTCTCCAACATCCAACAGCCCAGTAAATGTCCTGTGCACCTTTGCTAGATCTTTCCATCCCTCTCATAATGTGGATTCCAGAATTGCACACAATACTCTAGCAGTGACTTAACCAACATTTTATACAGTCCCGGTATAACCTTCTTGTTTTTAAACGCTATGCCTTGGCTAATAAAGGCAAGTATACAATATGCCTTCTTAACCACTTTATCTATCCAGCCTATTACCTTCAGGAACCGATCTATGTAAACACCAAGATACCTCTGACCCTCGATGCTTCCCAGGGTTCTGCCCAGGTGCCTCACACTTATCTGGATTGAATTCCATTTATCACTGACCAGCCCCTCTATATCCTCCTGTAATCTCAGCCCGTCCTCTTTACTCATCTTCCTTGTTTAACCTTGAAAAACTTATCTAACTAATTCTTTACAATCTAAAAGTGTACAATGTGAAAATGAGACGCCTACAGTATTGGCAAATCAAAGCCTCTCTAAATTCCCTTTAAAAAATCATGTTACAGTCGCATCTGGAGTGATAGAATTGTAGAGTTATTTCATTCCTCCTCAAGTGCTCGTAGCAGCCTGGATGAGTGCAGCTCCAACAACACTTGTCCCATCCAGGACAAAGCAACCTGCTTAGTTGGCACTCCCTCCACCACTAACACACAGTGGCAGCAGTGTGTACCATCTACAACATTGCAGCAATTTACCCAAACTCCTTCAACAGCACCTTCCAAACCCGTGACCTCTTGGACCACGTAACAGATACGGGAGTACTACCGCCTGCAAGTTTCCCTCCAAGTCACACACCATTCTGACTTAGAAATATATTACCATCTCTTCACAAGCACTGGTTCAGAATCCTGGAGCTCCCTCCCTGACACCACATGCAATGCAACAGTTCAAGGTGGCAGCTCACTTCCACCTTCTCAAGGGCAGTTAGGGACGGGTGATAAATACTAGCCGAGCCTACAATGCCCACATCGTGTAAAAGAATAAAAAAGATTCTTTGATGTGGGACGATGAATTACAATTCTTGTTGTTGCACTTGAATGAAATGTTTGTCGTTATGAGAATTTATTTAATTGGAGGAATATAAATGTAATATAAATGAGAGAGTTTTTCAATGTAGTGGTCTGCAACAGACACTTAGAACTTTATTTTGCTGAAATCTATTTTATCTCATCTCTGCGTAGGCCTCGAGGTCTGTAATGGTGGACACTGAATGATTTGGCATGGTGGGTGCAAGAACAAAGGGTGGTGGGTGGGGGCACAGGTTGGCATGAGTTGATACCAAGGTTGACATAGGGGCTATAAAGAGCAATGGAAGGTGGGTGGGGGGCATAGTTTGGCATGGAGAATATGAGAGGGTCATAGGATGGGTAAGGGTACAATTTGGCAAGGAGGATGAGGGGTTGTGGGGTGAGTGGTGGGCCTGAGGTGGCATGGGTGGAGTGTGGAGAGTGTGTGGGGTTTGAGGGGTGAGAGCTGGAGGGATTTTTCACTTTTTAATTTTTATTTTAAAACTTTGGACCCAGTGCTGGAGTCCCATGGCAAGTCAGTTGCCCAGACAACCTCCGCATCTGGCATCCTCCTCAGTTCTTCCCTGTTCGCCTACCCTGATTTCCAATCCAGCTCAATTCTTCACAACTGAAAATTTGGCCTCTGGGCAGCAATTTTTAAATGTTGGCTTTGCGGAGATGGGAATTATCCCAGCTCTGCACACCCAACCTGAGAGTGAAAAGCTGAGCCACGTATCCAAAATAACAAAATGCGGGAAAGACTCAGCAGGCCTGATGGTATTTGTGGAGAAAAATACAGAACTGATGAAAATGTACAACTGACTTATTGAGTATTTCCAGCATTTTCCTTGTTTTTATTTCACATTTTCAGTCTCCACCCTACTTTGCCTTTGCTTGAGTGTCTAGTTCGGTTACACAAAATTCCCTTACTACTGCATTCACTTTCAAAGTATAAGCAGAAGCACATTAGTTCCCATCGTGGAAGCTTAGAGAGTTTTCCGAGGCAGAGATTCATTTGAATGTGCAGCCTGTGTGACTGCCTGCATCACAGCATGTGGTAAATGTTTTTCATCGGGATCTCATTGTAGTAGCACAGCTAAGGGACCACAGCAGTCATCTCTAATGAAACTCATTAGGGTATCGTTTATGGCTAATTACAGCTTAGTAAGTGCATGATAAACAAGCTGGTGGCTTTATTTCCTGCATGCGAGCGAAATTCTCTTCTTTCACTCATTTTGCCTATTGCCACTGCAAGTTTCCCCTAGCAAATAACAAACCTTACCAGAATTTTGTGATCTTCCATTCTCTGGATTGTCAGGGAATGGACATATCCCTGAAGATTTGTCATAGGATCTCTAATGCAATAACTTCATCGGAAACGCTCGAGAAGTTTCAACTTTCAATGGCCAATTGCCCTGCTCCCTGGGACCCTTTGAAAAATCTCCAACTCTGAGTTAGGCTCAAAGACTTTGGACAGTTTCATCTTGCTTTGTATAGTTAACCAGGAAACATTAGAGAGAAAAATCCTAGTCTAACTCTCTGCTAACTACCCAACTATTAGTCCAGTTTGACTCTCCAATTACCTCCCGTGACCCCTTTCCCCCTTCCTGAATCCCCAACTCACCCAGTGACCTGACCTGATTAACTGCACCGTAGGCCCCTACACCCCCACAACCCAACCTGACTAGCCCCCAACCACCCAACTCCCCGCTAGCCCCCGACTCCCAAAGAACAAGGAACAGAGAAAATTACAGCACAGGAACAGGCCCTTCAGCCCTCCATGCCTGCATCGACCATGCTGCCTGACTGAACTAAAGTCCCCTTCTCTTTCTGGGGCCATATCCCTCTATTCCCATCCTATTGTATTTGTCCAGACACCCCTTAAAACTCACTATTGTATCTGATTCCACTACTTCCCCCAGCAGAGAGTTCTAGGTACCCGCCATCCTCTGTGTAAAGAACTTGCCTCGTGCATCTCCTTCAAACATTGCCCCTCGCACTTTAAACCTATGCCTACTAGTAACTGACTCTTCAACACTGGGAAAAATCTTCTGACTATCCATTCTGTCCATGCCTCTCGTAATCTTGTAGACTTCTATCAAGTCACCCCTTCCGTCGTTCCAGTGAGAACAAACCAAGTTTCTCCAACCTCTCCTCATAGCTAATGCTCTCCAGGCAACATCCTGGTAAATCTTTTCTGTACTCTCTCCAAAGGCTCCACATCCCTCTGGTAGCATGGCGATCAGAATTGAACACTATATTCCAAGTGCGGCCTAACTAAGGTTCTATAAAGCTCCGACATGACGTGCCAATTTTTAAACTCAGTGCCCTAGCCGATGAAGGCAAGCATGCCATATGCTTCCTTGACTATTTTCTCCACCTGCACTTTCAGTGACCTGTGTGCCTGGACACCCAGATCCCTCTACCTTTCAATACTCCTAAGGGTCTGCCATTAGACAAAATGCATTGCCTCATACTTGTCTGGATTAAACTCCATCTGCCATCTCTCTACCCAAGTCTCCAACCGATCGATATCCTGCTGTATCCTCTGACGGTCTTCATCACTACACAAATCCACCAAGCTTTATGTTGTCTGCAAAGTTACATTTTCCTCCAAATCATTTATATTTATTACAAACAGCAAAAGTCCCAGAAATGATCCCTGAGGAATGACACTTGTCACAGCCCTCCATTCAGAAATGCGCCCTTCCACTGCTACCATCTCTCTTCTATGATTGAGCCAGTTCCGCATCCATCTTGCCGGCTCACTTCTGATACCATGCAACATCACCTTCTGCACCAGTCTGCCATGAGGGACCTTGTCAAGGCCTTACTGAAGTCCATATAAACAACATCCATTCCCCTACCCTCATCAATCATCTTCATCACTTCCTCAAAAAACTCGATCAAGCTAATGAGGCATGACCTCCCCTTCACAAAACATGTTACCTCTTGCTAATACGTCCACTTATTTCCAAGTGGGAGTAAATCTTGTCTCTAAGAATCCCCCCACTGACCCAAACTGGCTATCGCCAACCACCTGACTCCCCGCCTGATCCCTGCCTCCTCAATTACCCAGACCCAACCTGACCTCACCTCACCAACCCATCCAGCTGTCATCCTGCCTGGCTGCCATGCTACACAGATGAAACCCTATCCACTTGCTACCCTAACCCTAGCCAATTTTCCACATCCACTCTATCAGCTTAGCCCAATTACTTTCCCTGCCTTACCCACTTATCTCACCCACTCTATCTTCTTACACAGCTACACATTCACCCATTCATTCAGAGATTAATTTACGAACATATTGAGAAGTCTTGGGATATTAGAACTCTTACTTTCTAGAATATGGCACTTAGTATAATAAAAAGTTTTGCACTGTGAGTTTTTCAGGATCCTGCTGACCGGTTTTTAGTTTGATTAGAGTCAGAATAGGGATTCTGACTGTTGTGACAATAGATCACATTATGTACAAACATATTAAACTTTTAAATAAGACATTTTCTTGAGGACATAAATGCAAAAACTGACTGAGACTGCAAAGTAATCACTTGAAGGAATTCCTATATGGATTATATTTAGTCCCAAGAGAGACAACAGGACATTGCATTCTTTTTCAGACTGAGACACTTCAAAGGAAGAGATGCAATGCAAATGCTGAACTGTAATCACCTGCAGTGACAATAGAAGCTAATTACCATCTCTTATGAGTTATATCTCAGACATTTTTGTGTTTTTCCAGAAATACACAAGAAAAGGATTAAAAACCAACTATATCACTGATCTCTGTGAGCTTGCCTAGAGTTCTAGTTCTGCTGTGAGAGTGTGTGTTGTGACTATCACAGCAGAAGAACATTCCCTAGACACCCCTGTTCCTGCAGGGCTAAAACATCTCTCTCTGATTACTGGAAGCAAGTCAACAAAGTCACAGTGAAAAGGAAAACAGGACAAATTTTTTCAGCTAACCTACAGAGCCAAGAATCTCCAGGCCAATGGTTCAATTGTCGAAGTCTACACTACCAGAATCATCCAACTTAATAGCCGCAACATTTCACCATCTACTGTTCATGAACAAGCCAATGGCTTATTTGTATATCTTCTTTAACTTTATTTTTTGGGCTCATTTCTTTACAGTCTTTTATTATTTTCTTCCCACATTTTAATAACTAATAATCTCACACTTTCTTTAACTCAAGAAAGCTTGGTTAAATTTCTCCTTTTAAAACATAAAAATATTGGGCTGGGAAAAGTGATCCACAAGGGAAGGGATTCTTTTTAAATGAACCTTGTTGTAACCAAACTTGGGAGCTGGATAAAAATGGGGAGCCGGTTTATTCCTCCTCACCTGGGAGGATGACAATTTGGGGGTATCCCATCCAGAATCATAAAAATTTGGGGAACTGACCTGGCGACAGGTTGTAACAAGGTCCAGATTGAAAGACTTGAGTCATTATTTATCATTGGCTTATCTATGAACAAGAAAGAATACCATCAGTAATTTTCACCTCAATGAGCCAAAGTCTGATTGAACAGAAAACTTGTTCCATCTTGTTGCAAAACAACTATTGAAATGTGGGATATATAATCTGATCAATAAAATATGAGGTTAAAGAAATTTTGCAATGGCTTCACAACATTTTGTTCTCATCATTCTTAAGAGTTCAATTCTGATCTCCATATAACTGATACTGGGCAGAAAGGATGCAGGATCAGCCATAAGACTAATCTCAATGGCGAAGAGGTTAAATTACGGGGATGAAAAGAAAAAAACCTTGCGTTTTTTTCAGCACCTTTCACCTAATTCATTGTATTTCAAAATGCTTTATAGTTAAAGTTATATTTGAAGTTAAAGTTTAAAGTTAATTTATTAGTGTCATTAGTAGGCTTATATTAACACTGAAATGAAGTTAGTGAAAATCCCCTAGTGGCCACACTCCGGTGTCTGTTCAACTAAACTGAGGGAGGATTTAGCGTGGCTAATCCACCTAACCAGCGCATCTTTTGGACTGCGGGAAAAAACCAGAGCACCCAGAGGAAACCTATGCAGACACCATGACAACTTGCGAACTTGGCACAGACAGTGCCCAAGCCAAGAATTGAACCCAGTTCCCTAGTGCTGTGATGTAGCAGTACTAACCACTGAGCCAACATGCCACCCCTTCAGATGCAAATGTAACAGTTCACTTGGATAAGGCAAGGTCACACAAGATTAGGTGGTGAAAGTTGGGCAGGAATGAGCAGACTTCCCTGCCTGCCTTCAAAAACAGCAACAGAATCCTTTAAGTTACACAGAGACAACCGTCTTTCATCAATAATCCAAATAAAAGTATTATATGCGCCAACAATATACAACAATTATAGCACGCTTGTGGTTAATTCACTATCTCATTAAATAACTCACAAAGGAGATTTATTGCTGCTCTGATCGTTGGGGACGATGACAACGAAATTGCTGTGCATCATCTGTGTCATAATAACATCATGTACAAGGGATTTGATTACATTTTGTTGATCTGAATTGTCACAAATTACATTATTGCAATGCTTATCTGCAAAACATTAAAAATAAGTATTTTTCTGCTACTTTTCAAAGTGATTACATCCCTTTAAGAGTCACTTGCCTCATTCCGTCATTACGATTGCTCGAACTCTTCTCCCAAACTCTTCTAGTCTTTTCCACTGAAGAAAATTGATGGTTTTCGCCATGATTTCTAGATTCTTCTATCAATCCTCCCACCTGTGTAAACAGATGCCAACTATTTACACTGTCCCCTACCACGCAAAAAATAAAAGCCTTGCTGTGACAAGCTGAGCTGGAGGAATATTTCATTGTGCAAGGAGAAGAATAAAATGAAAGGCCCAGTGCTTCAGGTGGTTATGAGAGAGGAATCAGTCACTTTCAAATTGGAGAGCTTCGGGCCTACCAGGAGGGTGCAACAAAGCAATGTGCCAATCAGAAATAATTTGTGCTCCATGCAAGTTGGCAAAAAATTTGCTAACACTTTGAAATATCTCCCCAGAGGCCAACGTCCCTTAACCAAATTTCTTTTATTTACAAACTCAATTCCACTCCAACAGGTGCTTCAGGTACAAAGTCAGAATCCAGAGTGTCAGTAGCCTCGACACCCCTCAATCTATGTACAGGTGAGACTCCCTGATTGGGCCGGCAACCATTCCCAATCCTTTTGGCCAACCACATAAATTAAATCAAATTAACAAGGGGGCAAATTAAAAGGGGCAGCTCTCAAAAGGAAGGGAACCGCCCGAAACAAAAGACAAAGTGGAAAGGAAACTTAAAACATCAAATCAAAAGGTAATTAAAGGGGTCAATAATGCACCCTAGCACCTCTGGTGCCCAGCGGACAATAAGCAAGGCAATCATTGCCACAATCAGGGAGCTCATACTCTAAGAGGCCAACCTCAATGGCCTCATTGAGGTCATTACACACTCATTTTCTTTTCCAGCTGTCAATTATCTAGAACAGATAATAGTTCCTCTGCAGTTGATGGAAAGTGACAAGGAGCATCAGAACAAAACGATGCAGCTTGAAAACAGGGTTTAACATATGGACATACAGTCAGTTCAAGGCAATCATTAGCCTAGTTCATCACTTTGCACACTTCAGTTGCAGTGATGGGGAAGTTCATACAGCAGATGCAATGCAAAACTATGATGTGTTCATAGAGTAGATAGGGAGAAATATTTTCCACTAGCAAGAGGGTTAATAACCGACAAGTTTGTGTTGTTAAGGGCAGGAGGGTTTAATCTGAACAGCACTAATGTCTCCTCTCACCATCTGCCCATAAACAGAAAGGTGTTTAGATTTGCTTCCTTTTTTATGAGTGGTGGTATATTTCCAAACACCACACCCAATTTTCTATTAATAACCCCACAGCAAACTTAAGATAGGATGAACTCAAAGGGTTAATTTATTTGCACACAAGGGGATCTTTCTGAAAATCTGAGAAAACTCAAAGGTATGTATACCATGCAGAGTCTGGCCTAATGAATAGAAGTTTTCAAAGCACATGAAGGAGCAGTATGAAACAAACACATTCCTTTCTGAGATACTAAGGCCAGGCGGCCTCTTGAGGGAAGATGCATATCAAAGTCAATCAAATTTACCTAGCAACAGCCAGAGCCAATCATAACATGAACAAAAAGCCTGACTCTGACATGGTGCGATGGCAATTAAATGCAGGGCCTCCATAAGCTTCATTGCTAGCCAAATCTTGAAGACTTGAGAGATAATGAACCATCCCTCAATCTCCATAATTGGATTTGAGACAGAAACCAGGAACCTGAGAGAGTGAATCATGTAACCAATACCTCAGCAGAACGTGTAAACAGTTGAAATTGTAAAAGTTATTGTCCCAGGGTGGTTAAGTATGTATTTTCTCTGATAAACCTTCTAAAGTAGATTATCCAAAGCATCCCTGTTTGGCCTCAATCGTTCAAGTCTCATGCGGGCAAAAGAAGAGATCACATTTCACACCTGTGAAGTTACTGACAAGTTGAAGTGGCTTCTGAAGTTTGTTATACTACAAGAATGCTTTTCATTGGCCAAGCCAAAGTAAGTTTGAGGCACTGAGTTCACTTGCACAGCATTTCATCTCTAATGGGATTTGTTGAGAGTACAATTGCTTGAGCAATACGTTTCAATCCCTTTATCTTTTTATCTAGGAAACCTGAGCATTTTAATTTCTAAATATCTTACATATTCAATTGTTCCGTATAAGTGGTATTAACAATTATAGGTCAAGGACGAGTGACTGGTAGGGAGAAGAATGGTTGCTAATCGGATCAAGTTTAGCAGCCAACTGAATTATACTGAGAGATCATGGTCTCTCCTGCTGATTGCTCACTGCCATACAATGATAAAGCACTACATTCGCTTTTGTTTTGAATGTTCACAGATTTGAAACAATCACCAACAGACATAACTACGTACTTTAGCTATGTTGAATAATTTCCAGCACGCTAACTATAATCTTTTGGCATTCACCCTCCACCCTTTACCCCTAAGCCATCGTCTGCTTTGATTCTACTTTCTAAATATTTTGCCTCTGAACCTCTCCAGCTTTCTCCTTCTCTCTTCATCATTTAAAACATATTCAAAAGCTATCTTCTTAACAAAGGTGGCACAGTGGCAGGGTTCAATCCCCAGTTTGGATCACTGTACAGAGTTTACACATTCTCCCCGTGACTGCATGGGTTTTGTCCAGGTGCTCCATTTTCCTCCCAGAGTCTGAAAGATGAGCTGGTTAGGCGCAGTGACCAAACAGGCGCCTGAGTGTGGAGAGTAGGGGATTTTCACAGTAACTTCATTGCAGTGTTAATGTAAGTCTACTTGTGACACTAATAAGTAAATTCTTCAGCTGGCAGGCACCATCCCCAGTCTCGTCCAGGAGGACTTGTTGTCTGTTCCCCATCTAGTTATTCTGTGAAATGTCTAGGAGCTGTTTTTTCATTACGGATGTTATAAAAGTGCAAGTTTGTCTCTTGTTGTGAGTTTGGCTGATACCAGTATCCAAATACTATCTTGGTTCATAAATGGTGTTGTTCAGATACAGTCAAAGATTAAATCTACCTGTAATGTGCATGAAATGTTGTCGCATTAATTGCTGTGGGTTTACTTCTGGTATGTATTATATAGGTGTATTATTCACCTAGGACCATTCTGTATGTACATTCAAAAGTCTTGAGTACTTTACAGGAAATAATTTCATGCCAGAAAAGTGTGTGTGGGTTAAAATAAAGGCTTCGTATGTCTTGCTGTAAGCTAGTAACAGCTCCTGTGCTGAAACCAATTTAAATTGATGTTTGCACGATGCTGAAAATACATTTTCCAGATTGATCATTTCATAATAATCTGGATGATGTGCAGTTGATATCTAATTATGTTTCTAAGCTGCCACTGTAGCAATAGTGTTGTTATTTGCATAGTCACTGATAATCCAAACCTGCTTGAACTGAACTCAGCCACTATATTGAGCTGAATTAAGTTAAAATACTCTCATTCCTATTTATCTTTACTTGATGAAAATCTCCAAAGTAAAAATAGAAGCTCACCTGAAAGAAATGGCCTAAATGATACCCTGAACCCTAACAATTCATTAATATTTTACCCCCTTTGACAAACTGAAGTATTGGCAGAAAAAAATGACCGTCATTGCCCTCAATTCAAGAACTGAAAATGGTTGCACTCTGTCAATCGCAGGTAATAAACTACAAGCGTGACGCATTGGGCTCAATAAAAATCCAGGCTGAAGGAAACAAGATTTTTTTTAATTTCTCTTTCTTAAATGCTGTTCACCTGGAAAATCTTCCAGTACTAATTATAGTCTCCTGCGTCAACTGGGACTTCCCCACTGAGCGAAATGCATGACCCAAGTCCACGTCAGTGGGGCCACAACATCTATGTCACCAAGGGCTGCCAATTAAGAGGCCACTGCAGGTATTAATGACATCAGTCAGGCCCTGATGGCCCAATCTGGGAGCCAGCAACTCTGCAGCATCACCAAACGAGGTGGCCTCTGCAGTGGTTGCAAAGAGAAAGAGGCGGCACCTCCATCTTGAGGCACCCTCAAAGAGCAGGTTGGGTTTTTTTTTTGTTGCTGTTCCAAGGCCTGACACTGAAAGGGGGGTGAATGCTCCAGCGGCAGTGTTGGGGCTGCGGTGTCAACAATTGCGATTGGGGACCACCCATTCAGGGCGCACAGCCCAAGAAAGCAAAGTCCCCCTGCCACAAAGCCACTGGTAGTCTGCCTCAAAGCAGATGCAAATTCTCCACGGAGCGATGTCATTAAAATGCAGAAGGTGTTTGATAAGGTGCCGCACAGGAGGTTATTACAGAAGGTTAGAGGGCATGGAGTTGGGGGTAGGGTGTTAGCGTGGATAGGGGATTGGCTGTCAAATAGGAGGCAGAGAGTGGGGGTCAATGGGTGCTATTCGGATTGGCGGTTGGTGACTAGTGGAGTCCCCCAGGGATCGGTGCTGGGGCCTCAACTATTTACCATTTATATAGATGATCTGGAGGAGGGAACCGAGTGTATGGTGTCGAAATTTGCTGATGACACCAAGATTGGTGGAACAGCAAATTGTGCGAAGGGCGTGGAAAGTCTGCAGAAGGATCTAGATAGGCTGGGCGAATGGGCCAGGAAATGGCAAATGGAATTTAATGTTGGCAAGTGTGAAGTTGTCCACTTTGGTAGGAATAATGGTAGGAAGGACTATTACTTACATGGCGAAAAACTGCAGCATGCAATGGTGCAGAGGGACCTCGGGGTCCTTGTGCATGAGTTGTAAAAACCCAGCCTGCAGGTGCAGCAGGTGGTCAGGAAGGCGAATGGGATGCTGGCCTTCATAGCGAGGGGGATTGAATATAAAAGTAGGGAGGTCTTGCTGCAACTGTACAGGGCACTGGTGAGGCCGCAGCTGGAGTACTGTGTGCAGTTTTGGTCGCCGCACTTACGCAAGGATATTTTGGCCTTGGAGGGAGTGCAGAGGAGGTTTACTAGGCTGATACCGGAGTTGAGGGGGTTGAACTATGAGGAGAGGCTGAATAAACTAGGCTTGTACTCATTAGAGTTTAGAAGAATGAGGGGATATGTCATTGAGACATATAAGATGTTGAATGGGATGGATAGGATAGAGGTGGAGAGGCTCTTCCCGCTCAGAAAGGACAGTAGGACTAGAGGGCACAGCCTCAAGATAAAGGGGGGGCGGTTTAGAACGGAGTTGAGGAGGAACTTCTTCACTCAAAGGGTGGTGAATCTCTGGAATTCTCTGCCCGTTGAAGTGGTGGAGGCTGCCTCGCTAAATATATTTAAGACGCGGGTTGATACGTTTTTGATAGGCAAGGGGATTAAGGGTTATGGGGCGAGGGCGGGAAAGTGGAACTGAGCCATGACAGATCAGCCATGATCTTATTGAATGGCGGGGCAGGCTCGAGGGGCTAGATGGCCTACTCCTGCTCCTATTTCTTATGTTCTTATGCTGGTGGGTTAGTCAAATGACCATCGATAGACCAGTTAATTGGCCATCCATTGGTCAGTGAATGACCAAGCTACAACCATTTCCGCTGTTGCGAATATTCCCTGATAGCATTGCTCTAGACTCCTTCCACTACCATTTTTCAGCACCCCCTCCCCCCCCCCCCCCACCATCATCCATCTCCTGGCCCACCTTGAGTAAGCTATTAAGATCCTAGCCATTAACTCATTTGCCCTCTCAGAAGCTAACCGACCTGCTGAGTGCCTTTCAGCAGATTTTCAGACCTTGAAGGGTTTTTTAAAATTATTTTTGCTTTTAGTTTAAAATTAGCGAGGTGAATCCAGTTCAATTTTAGTTGACGAACAGTGACTTCTGCCAGTAATTTTCCAGACAAATTGCCAAGCGAAGCATTTCACCTTTAGAGAATTGGATCACACTTCCATTGTGATATTCCCACCTCAGCCATTAAGCAGAATTGACGTAGGATGTCAGAGGTTGGAATTTTCAACTGACTGACCTGTGGCTGCTGAGCATGTTGATACTAATGGGATTGAAGCAATGCCAAAATTAGGATCCGCATCTGATTGCTCTGTGGCAATGTTAGCCCCCTTTGGAAGTTGTGGCATTGAAGAAACTTTAGAATAATCTGATTTCAAGCAAGTATTGCAGCTTGAGTATTCCATTAAAAACAAAGAAACACATACATCAAGTGTCAAAAGATATGTAATTTATTACTGAATTATTAAATCTTAGAACAATTCTGAGGACATCATTCTGGAAATTTGTAGACTTCGGGGCTTTCTGACAATGATGGATATCTCATCTGTGAAAGATGCTTGTTTTCTGAAAGAGATACAACTATATCAAATCCAGGTGATAGGCATTTGATGCTTTGAACTTGACAGTCTTAATCTCCCCAGAGCTGGATTGATTAATAGCACCTTTCAGTTTGTAAAACATCTTTCTACATTTGCAGAGCTAAGAGAAAAGTGACAGAACAGAGGGGGTCTTTTTGTAGAGCACCCGTCGCCACTGTCAATCTTCCTTAACAATCCACCACATCTTCTTTGCTGAGACTTGAGTATTTTAATGAACATAGCTTCAAACAGCCCAGGATTAAAGCCCACAATCTTACCGATAGGAAAAATTGGAACTAAGCAAATATTAGCCATGTAGAAAATAGAGAGAAGGAGAGGGATGAAAATCCTATTCAAGTTAATTCTATCATAATGCTGACATTTACAAACTACCAAAGGAGTTTTGTATGAAATTAAGTTTTTTTTTATTCTCCCCGACTGTTGGCACGAGCTGGCTGACACTGAGCAATGCTTTATGTTCAATGAACAAATTATTTTAATTTGTTAACTTGGAACTCAAGCTTTATTGGAGGAATTATACTGTTGGGTGCCTTTAATTTACAGCAGAATCAGTGGTTCAGTGTAATTCCGTGAGAGTATAAGATAGGACAGAAAAAAATACTATGCCCATTCTCCATCCTACACTGTCGCACAGTTTGATATTACACACAAAATTCCCACTCTCCCCCCTCCCCCCAGATTTTAATGTGCTCTTTTTTATCTCCTACAAGTCTGCATTCCTCTCTTCCATACTGAATTTTAATATGTTCCATTTCATTCTTGAATGATTCCCAATGCGAGGTGACGACCAATTCCATTAGTAAAGTGTTCTGAGTGAGAAACTGCTGTTGTTAAATTGTAAAAGTCTGTTCACTCTATTGTTTACAATGACTTTCATTGGGTTTCTCCCCACTGTCTCTGAACAAAATGTCCCCTGGAGCCATCTTATCACTTTAATTCATGATTTAAATGTCCCTGTTCTCCCTTTGCAAATTAATTCATCTTCTTCAATTGTGCTTCATGCCTCAGAGGCCAGCTGAAGGAAGTCATTGTTATTAGTCTTCAAACCTTTGTCTTCTATGGATAGTGACCAATACAGGTCTAATGCTTCAATTTCAAATCAAACACACTATAAAACATTATTTCCAAATCCAGACTGTATTATAAAGGGTCTGGCACATGAAGAGTTAATTTGCCCACACAATGATGTAAGAGAACACATGACCTGCACCTAGAACATTGTGTAATGTTGGACAGAGCCATGTGCAGAAGCAAGAAAGGAGACAACTCCTAGCTTGGCTATTTACTGCATTTTTGTATGTAGTTTCTAGTAGTTAATGATGAGCTAGGGCAGCAGCAGAGAAAGATGGTAAAAGAAATAAATCCTGCACTCTGCATCCCACTGCCATGTGGGATATCAAGCCCATTGTACCTGAAGATCCGTGGATTGAGAGCTGGCTTCTTCAGTCACACAAAACCCCTGGCAAAAACTCAACCCTGAGTAGAATTCATCCTCGAATTGAGGGACAGCCGTTGACAACAATGGAATGCTCTTTGTTTCTTTGGTTTCTGGGATCTGAGTTTGAATCTGACCCATCCTGCCAGATGAAAGCCTCCTCATTTCACATTCTTAAAGGGCGTGGATCAATAATGGAAAAATAAACTTCCATTGCAGGACCACGCTGATTGACCATGCTAAATTGCCCCTTAGCGTCAGAGAAACTAGCAGGGTAAATAATGGGGGGGGGGGGGGCGGTGGTGTTAGGGGGCCTGGGTGAGATTGTTGTCAGTGCAGACTCAATGGGCCAAATGGCCTCCTTCTGCACTGTAGGGATTCTATGATTCTAGTCAATAAATATTTACTATTGAACTACCCCAAGTCTATGGTTATGTTAATAAGTCCTACTGAATTATGCCCAATATCTTCCAAGACAAACTATTTAAAAACATGCAATTTCATTGTATAATTGATATTTCACACAAAATTCCCACTGATTAGTACTGATATACGAGACCTCCTGGACTCATTACAAAGATAAGTGATCCCACAACCAGCAGATCTTTTCTATGTTCTACAGTACTGCCACATCCAGTCATGAATGGTGGTGGACAATTCATCAACTCACTGGACAAAGTGACAAATATTCTCATCCTCAATGATGAAGGAGTCCAAGACATCAGTGCAAAAGATTAGGCTGTGAGGTATTTGTTACATAAGCCAGAAGTGCCAGGTGGATGATCCATCTCGGCTTCATCCAAGGCCCCTGACATCACAGAAGCCAGTCTTCAGCCAATTGGATTCACTCCACATAATATTAAGAAGTGGCTGAAAGCACTGGATACTGCAAAGGCTATGGGCCATGATAATATTCCAGCAATAGTACTGAAGACATGTGCTCCAGAACTTGCTGCACTCCTAGCCAAGCCATTCTAGCACAGCTACAACACTTGCATCTATCCAGCAATTTAGAAAATTGCCCAGATATGTCTTATACAGAAAAAGCAGGACAAATCCAACCTGACCATTTACTGCCCCACCATCAGTCTATTCCCAATCATAAGTGAAGTGATGAAAGAGATCATCAATAATGCAAACAAGCGGCACTTGCTGAGAAATAATCTATGGGGGGTATGCAGTGAGACCTGGGTGTCCTCCTCTACACCAGTTACTGAAGGTAAGCATGCAGGTGCAATACGTAGTAAAGAAGGCAAATGGCATATTGGCCTTCATAGCAAGAGGATTCAGGTCTAGGAGCAGGGATGCCTTACTCCAATTATACAGGGCCTTGGTGAGGCCACACCTGGAATACTGTGTGCAGTTTTAGTCCCCTTAGCTCAGCAAAGATGTCCTTGCTGTAGTGCAGAGGTGGTTTATCAGACAGATTCCTGCGATGGCGGGGAACAATTAAATCAGTTATGGTTATATTCACTGGAGCTTAGGAGAATGAGGGAGAATCTGATAAAAAGCTGTAAAACTCTAACTGGACTAGACAGGGTAGATGCTGGAAGGAGATTCCTGATGTTAGAATTGTCCAGGTTGAGGTCTAAAGATACAACGTGGACCTTTTAGGACAGAGATGAGGAGAAATTTCTTCACCCAGAGAGTTGTAAGCCTGTGGAATTCACAACCACAGAAAGCAGTTGAGGCCAAAACATTGTATGTTTTTAAAAAAGAGTTAGATATAGATGTTGGTGGAGGGGATTAAAGGATTATGGGGTGAAGATGGGATCAGGCCACTGAGTTGGATGATCAGCCACGATCATAATGAAAGGTGGAACAGGCACAAAGGGTTGAATGGCCAATTCCTGCTCCTATTTTCTATGTTTCTATGTTTCACCAGGTCCACTCAGTTCCTCATCTTATTACGATCTTAGTTGAAACATGGGCAATAAAGCTGAACTCCAGAGGTAAGGTGAGAGTAACTGCTTTTCATATCAATGTCACATGTGACCAAGTGTTGCATTGAGGAGCCCCAACAAAACTGGAGTCAATGAGAATAAGGAGTAAAACTTTCCAATGATTGTAGTCATACCTAGTACAAAGGTGGATGGTTGTGGTCATTGGCATTCATTTAACCCAGCTCCAAGACATCACAGCAGGAGTTCCTCAGGTAGTGCCCTCGGCTGAACCATTTTCAGCTGCTTTTTTTTAAATTACTCATAAACCACAATGAATGACAAACATATGGCTTTGGGATTTCACTGAGCATAATTGATACAATCTCCATAGAGATCAATAACTTCCAAAAAGATATTTGAATCCTAGTGACTGACTGGATCACATGTGACTTCAAGTTTTAACTGTAATAAACAAATTAAAATAAATGTTAATTAAACACTATTTTCATAGGCAATGTATTTTGTAATCTACAGAAAATGTTCTCCATTTAAAACAACCAAAATTTCCTTGACTCATCATTCCTAGTCGGTAACTTCTAATCCCAGAACTGACTTTCACTATGAGGGTAGCCAAATCTTCTTGCCTCCTTTAGATCTTCACAAACTTGGTCAATCAAATGCGGTCTCTTCAATCCGAATGTGAGCTCCCACCTGCATTCTTCATAGAGAACAATAGGGTTAGCATTTTCTCTGTTTCAGGTGTAGGACTGGCTCGTCTATTTCTCGGGCACTTTCAGATTCTTGCAGACTCAATTGGATCAATGAAGTTCAGTGATAACTTAGCAAGCTCTACAACCAATACATTTGCTTGGTCAGGATCCTTCTCTTCTCAAATCACATCTTCATGGGAACATGAATCACATGGGCCTTGTATCCAGGTACAAATGCCAGTTAGTTTACTTTGGACACCCAATTCGAGATTAGAATTAAATTGACAAATTATAGTTTAACAATCGATAAAACCTGGCATTCCTTATACCTTCCTTTGAGAATTGAAGACTAATGACCAAATATTTGCCCCCAACTCAGATGCTCAGAGTTAGGAAAATTTCTGATTCCCTAAACCGGAAAGGTGAAATTTCCCCAAATGTTCAGAACTTCTTTTTGGGGAGATTGGCTGCTAACTAGAGTGGGCCAGGTAACAATGTGAAGGGAGCTACTGGACTTCAAAGTGCCAAGGTCCACTTCGGTACTTTGAGACTTTGTCACAGTTATAATAAAGACAGTAAAGCTGTCTAGCCCTCACCCTCATATCCTCTAAGCTCCCACATACTCATCATGCATTGTTTATGCCAATCCAAGACCTCACCCACCCATTGGTTTTTCATACCCTCCCATGCAACCTATGCCCCTCTACCCACCCCATAGCCCCTTATACCTTCCATGGCAACCTATGTCACTCCCCCATGGCCCCTCAATCTCCATGCCAACTTTCTACCAACTCATGGCATCTCAGTCATTCTGTCAGCCTTTGATAGCCTCTATGCCAATTTAGTGCCAACACATGATGCCCCATTCATCCCATAGTCCTTTATTGGCCATAGGGCAACTTAGACCAGCTCATGTCCCTCACCAATCATTCTTTTCCCTTGCATCTTCTTGCCAACTGACCCAGTACTCACCATGGAAAACCTCAGGAGCTATGCTGAGATGAACTGAAATAATATTGTCAGTGTCTATTGGGGACTTAGAATCATAGAAACACTACAGTGCAGAAAGAGTGCATTTGGCCCATCGAGTCTGCACCAACCACAATCCCACCCAGGCCCTAACCCCATATCCCAACATATTTACCCATTAATCCCTCTAACCTATGCATCTCAGAACACTAAGGGGCAATTTTAGCACGGCCAATCAACCTAACCCGCACATCTTTGCACTGTGGGAGGAAACCGGAGCACCCAGACGAAACCCATGCAGACACAAGGAGAATGTGCAAACTCCCCACAGACAGTGACCCAACCCGGGAATTGAACCCAGGTCCCTGGAACTGTGAAGCAGCAGTGCTAACCACTATGCTACTGCGCTGCCCACTTACTTCACTGTGATAAAAAACTTTCAATGAAAGTCCATTCAATACATTTAAATTACTGCAAGTACCTAATTCTCTATATAAAAAAACACAAATAGTTGTATTCATAGCCCCATATCAAAGTCAGATCATCCCTGTCAACCATTTGGATTTGTCTCTCAAACTATGAACCCCACTGTGATAATGATAGGCTGTGAAAGCAGTCAAGCAAAACTGATTCTGCAATGATTGACCTTAAGCATATGTTAACAAAAATGAATTGAAATTGCAAGAATTGATCTTTTTTTCAGTGGAGAGTCTCAGCAGACTTTTTTTTTAAATTTACATTTCAAGGGCAGGAGGTTTAAATGATTTGGGAGCTTGACAGTTCCACAGACCCTATCCATCTTTTACTCATATTCATGCCTTCTTTTAACAATCCCAAATGGTTACCTTACTTCTCCAAAAGGGTAGCTGACTGATGCATAGAACAACAGTAAGTTTAGACCTTTTCCTCAAATTCATACAGTCCATAAGTCATGTTTTGCAATCCTTGGTGATGAAAATCGCTTCTGATTGAAGGCAGCTGCACTTTTTAATATGATGCTGGTGAAAGGAGAGAGAGTGGGCATAGCAATGACAGATCAATCATTTTCCTGCTTAAAAGTAAAATACTGGGTAGTATACAAGTAGACATTGGACGTGTTTAGTTTCAGCCAAAGAGCAGCCATATGGAGTGCTCAGAACTTCAGGAAACTCTTACGAGTACTCCAGATTTCTGAGGAATAGGTTCCCACTGAGCAAGCAGCGAGCCTTGATGATATTCTCTGATGGTGACAGTTGGTGATGTACACATCCATCAATGCGGCTGCTTCTACTAAGACAGCACATTGCCAGAGGCACATCAAAAAACAGCATGCAGAAGTTCCAGGCACGCAAGAAGAAAACACAGCTGATATATACATTAAACCTTTGTTTCAATGAATGAGTTGTACTCATATTTAAGGATGGCTCTCATTTGTTTTAGGCAAGTAGGCTGTCAGTCCATTTATCGCTAACCTAAAAATTGTACCAGGTGGGCTATGGTCACCAGTGGTGATTGACCCATTACTACCCAACACTTCCGCCTGCTACCTATTTTTCAGGCATGAAACTGACATGCAACAGTTGAAAATCCATTCACTCCGGTACATAATCTTTGCCTTCATACCAATACATCTGCTAGATTGTCTTAAATAGATTCTTCTTTAACGGAATCCAATCTTTCTCCATTTATGTAGTGTCAAACTAATATCAATCATTCCCAGGGCTGCACATTTGACCTTTGTAATGATTGGAATAATATTTATTATTTCTAGTTCTTTGGAATCACGCCCGTGTCCAATGCACTGTGAATATTTTTCACCACCGCAAGCTTTATCTACTCTAATTTTTGACATACTCTTGGAAGCATTCCATCTCATCCTAATAATTTATAGAAGTTCAAATATTTCTTTTTTTTAAATGACCACTTAATTCTTGATAGTGGCATGTCTATATATTTAAATGCTTTAATAATATTCACTATTACAACACCGTCACAATGAGATATTATTACAATTATTCATGTTATGAATGCACCAATGTTTCTTCAATATTGTTACCACATGAAATTGATTACAGACAGTTACAGGGGTAAGTACTTGAAATTTAGTCAAATTCCTGTGAACTGACCAAGTCAGAATTTTATGACAAATTGCTCAAGGGAATTTTGTACTTCCCAGACCATTGCCATGCAGACCTTACCTGAGAATCTCCAGTGGTGGTGGGGGGAGGAGGGGTCCTCAGCACTCGTTTGGAATACCCCTCACTTATAATGCCCTGAAGCTCAGAAATTACAGCCTGTTCATATATGAAATTAGACTGAAAAGATCAAGCACCGTGTTACAAAGATATTGAAGAAATCACGTTCAAGAAAGATAATTGTTGATTCTTCTCAAGGCAGCTAACACACTGCATTAGGTACTGTGTTCACTTTCCAGTCTTCAGAAACAGCATGATGCTTAAGGTTTCAATGTAAAAGATGTATTGAAGTTTTCCATTGAATAATTGTATACTATTTGAGATCCAGTCAGCCACAAACAATGGGCATCACCAGCTTACTGGAAATGCTGTGTTAAATAGGCTGGTGATATAGCAACAACCATGTTACACCATATAGTTTGCAGCCATTATTCAAGAAGTTGAGTTCCTCATCACACAAGCCACAGTGAAAAATACATCAAGTAATATGTAAGTGCCTTGCCACCAATAAAATTATTGAATTAATGTATGGGTCTTTTACCCCTGCCCCCAAACACACACACACACACACACACACAAACACACACACACCCTGGTGTAGAGCAGAGGGAATATTTGTTTGTTAGTGGAATGATTGCTGGTCCTCTTCCCTGGGAAATCATACAAGTGCAGAGAGTAGAAAGATAAATTAAACTAAATAGACAAAGTTGAAGGCCTGAATTTTACTGCCAAACTCACTACAGCAATCACAGCGGTCAAGAGGCAGACAATGGAAAAGTCTGTTGGCATCTGGCAGGATTTTACAGTTTCAGGCTGAGCAAGGCCATAAAATCCCGCCAGAAATCTGCAATCCCAATTCCGGTATCGATTCACACCATAAAAGAACTTGATCTACAAAGTTAAATTAACAATTGTGCTATTCTTTAATGTTAAGAATGATTGGGGGTTTGGCAAAGTATTGTGTCTTGTTCTGGATTGACATCCTTGCCAATGACTCTCTGTGAAAGTGAAGGATTTTTTGCTATACCTTTGGCAAACACCACGGGCTGAGCAGTGGGAACAATTGGAGATTTAAGAATATTTAATGATGGAGAAGGGAACTTGGAACATTTTGCTGTTTAGAATACTCTTTGCATCTGAGAAGGTGGCGATATCTTGGGCCCTGGAAATATTTAGAGATAAATACATGCTATTTACACTTTCCACTTAGATAAAGAAATACATTTCTAGTTACAATAGATTTCCTGCTTATAAATATCCTGAGCGGCTTCGTACAAGAGACTAGCTGGAAACACTGCTAGTTTCTCCTTGCCTGATTTGAAGTACAGATGGTACATTATAGGGTAGATTGCCTGTGCCAAGGATCTGGCAATGCAGATCAGAAAATTGCTGGCAAAACTATCGTGATTTGTGAATCCATGATCCCGCTGAGCAAGGATTCGATGAGGGAAATTTGGATAAAGTGGAAAATCAGACTCAGGGATCATGATGCACAATTAACCCACGCCCATTTGTAGATATTCAGACAGTATGAACAACTAATTTACATCATAGTGGTACATAGCCCAGCGCTAAGCAGGCTGTATACCACAGGAGAGGGCTACAAAGCTCACACAACTTGAAACCTACCTACACCAATTAAAGCCACCCCACTTCAAGTTGAGGCACATTCTGATAGCAACAGGCAGCGGTGAGCAATTTGACCAGACCAAAACCCTTAGAGTAACAACCAAAGTCTTCTTCAAATGCAGTACCACTCCCCCTCGACCTCTCCAGCTTGGCAAGTCACCAAGCACCAAGGATTTAGCGTGGCCAGTGCACCTAAGAACAAAGAACAGTACAGCACAGGAACAGGCCCTTCGGTCCTCCAAGTCCATGCCAACCTAGATGCCTCTCTAACTTAATATTTTCTTGCCTCTACGTGGTCCATATCCCTCCATTCCCTGCCTATTCATGTATCTATCCAGATGCCTCTTGAATGTTATTATAGAATCTGCTTCCACTATCTCCTCTGGCACCGCATTCCAGGCATTCACCACCCTCTGAACAACTTGCCCCTTTCACCTCTTAAACTTCCCCCTCTCACTTTCAACATATACCCCGAGTAATTGATCCTTCAACCCTGGGAAAAAGACTCTGACTATCCAGTCTATCCAAGCTTGTTATAATCTTGTAAACCTCTATCAGTCCCCCCTTCTCCGACGCTCTAATGAAAACAATCCAAGTTTGTTCAAGCTTTCTTGATAGTCCATATCCTCCAAACCAGGCAATATCCTGGTAAATCTCTTCTGTGCCCTTTCCAATGCATCAACATCTTTCTAGCAGTATGGTGACCAACATTTTACATAATACTCCAAATGCAGCCTAACCAAAGTCTTATACAGCTGCTTGATTTTCCAATTCCGACACTCGAAGCCCTAACCGATGAAGGCCAGCATGCCATAAGACTTCTTGACCACCTCATCCACCTGAGTTTCCACTTTCAGGAACTGTGGGTCTGCACGCGTAGATCCCTCTGCTAATATTTCTAAGGGCTCAACTATTTGCTGTATACTTTATACTGTATAAAAGACATGCTGGTTAAGTACATTGGCCATACCAATTAATTAGATCAGAATCAATCAGTAAGAAATTATCAAGTTAATCCCTTCAATTAACAGCGGGCAGTGGAGGCAGCAGGGGGTGGGTGTTCTTCCTGCTGGTGAATATATGCTCAGCTGTATGTGTTTAAGTGAAGGCATTGGCTAGAACAGCAAGATCAAAAATGGAAGCATTGGATTCAACTTACCATTACACATTGACCAACAGCATGATCTGCCCAACCTGCATACTTCGAATGTCCACATACTCCTAATAGCACATAGTCAAAATGGACTTACAGGCGGCACAATGGTTAGCACTGCTACCTCACAGCACCAGGGACCGGGATTGAAAGCTGGGATTGTAGCTGGGATTGAAACAGGGTGTTCTGACCCAGGGAAGTGCTTTATCTTTCTGTGGCTTTTCTTCCCTACTGGGGCACAAAATAATTTGAATAATCCTGCTATTTTTCTCCTGCATCATCTCGTTTGTTACATCCGGGCCAATGTTCCTCTCTGTAAGTGCAGCGTTTTTGCACATATCTTTAACAACATCCAGTGGATATCCCATGGTAATAATCTTAGACAAGAATTGGAGAAAGAAACCTGGAACACTTTTGTTTATTTTTATTATGCACTTTGCATTATGAGAAGAAAGTCATATCTGAAATAGTTGAGAGATAAATGTGTGTTTCTTATACATTCAACATAGATAATCAAATAAATTTTGACTGCAACAGATTGCTTGCTTATAAATATCATTATAGGTTTCAATACTGAGACCATCCAATCATATTTCTGGTAGAATGTTGTTCTCAGAATCACTAAGCACAGAACTGTTACAGTGCAGAAGGAGGCCAATTCAGCCTACTGTACCTGTACCAGCTTCCAACTGAGCAATTTACCCAGTGCCATCCCTCCACCTTCTCCCTCTAATCCTGCACATTCTTCATTTTCAGAAGACAATCTCATTCCCTTTCAAGTGCCTCAATTGAACCTGCCTCCAGCACAAACTCAGGCAGTGCAAACCGAACTTAAACACTCGCTGCATGAAAAAGTTTTCTCTCATGTCCCTTCTGCTTCTGTTGCCAATTCCTTTAACCTGTGCCCTCTCATTCTCGATCCTTTCATGAGGGGAGAACAGTTTATCCCTAACTCCTCTGATCAAACCCCTCATGTGGATGACGGACAACAATAAACTCGTGGTGCTAAGAAGGCGATTGCCAGATTTATCCACCTGTAAGCAGATCAGGTGAACCTTGGCTAGTGTTCAAAACTCTCCTTGGCAGCGCTGTGGGTTCATTCAGGCTGACACTCCCATTGCCGTGGATACCCATGTCCAATCGCAAATTTAATCATGTGTGCCAGGTGTGAGAATAACCCCCAACATTCTGCAGTAATTGCGATGCAACATTCTGTTGGGATTGGAACATTGGAGTATAGGACTTAGGTGCTGGAACAGGCCATTTCCTCCTTTGAGGCTATCCCACCATTCAATTTGGTTGCAGCTGATCTGTTTGTGGTTTCAATTCCACTTTTCTGTCTGCTCTTCGGAACCCTTGACCTTCATGTTTGTCAAAAATTGGTCTAACTGCCTTGAATAAATTCAACAACCCAGTCTCCACTGCTTCCTGCGGGAAAGAATTCCACAGACCAACAATTCACTGAAAGAAAAAAGTTTTCCTCATCCCTGTCTTACAAGGAAAATCTTTTATCCTTGAACCGTAGTCCCACTGAGGAAACCATTCAGCTGCACCTACTCTCCAAAAGTGCATCATATCCTACTTCAGTGACAAAAAGGGAAAATGCTGGAAAGTACTTACTGGGTGGGATTTTATGATCTCTCTTGTCCCGAAACTGCAAAGCCCCGCCACAGGTCAACAGACCTTCCCCTTGTATACCCCTCGCCTGCTCCGATTCCTGTGGTGGACAGGGCGGTAAACTTCCAGCCAGAGGGTCAGGCAGAATCTGTGGAGGGAAGTAAACATTTCAGGTCAATGAACTTTCTTCAGATGCTTCTTTATCATCTTCCTCATTGAGATCAAATGGGACAACTGTGTAAACAGACACTGCAGGACTGAATCCCAAAACAGGAGTGTAAAATCCAGCTCCTGGACTTCAATTTACTTTGAAGTCCCACTGAAGAGCAGGCACGAACCCAATGGGTGGCACAGTGGCGAGCACAGTTGCCTCACGGTGCCAGGGACCCGAGTTCAATTCTGGCCTCAGGTGATTGTCTGTGTGGAGTCTGCATGTTCTCCCCGAGTCTGTATGGATTTCCTCCACGTGCTCCAGTCTCCTCACACAGTCCAAAGATGTGCTGGTTAGATTGATGGGTCATGCTAAATGGACCCTTATTGTCAAGGGGATTAGCAGGGTAAAGACGTGAGATTATGGGGATAGAGCCTGAGTGGGAGTGTTGTCAGTGCTGACTTGATGAGCCAAATGGCCTCTTTCTGCACTGTAGGCATTCTGTGATTCAAACAGGTTTAACGTGCAGTAGATTTTTTTTAACACATGATTAATTAACAATCCTGTATTAAAAGAATGAAATTCCAACCTTATACAGCAGTCTTTATATGTACACAGCAGTAGTAAATAATGATGGTTTCAGCAAACTACAGTCTCAAGCAACTTATTGGGGGGGGTAGACAAGCCCCAAAGAACAACACCGAAACCCCAACAAAACAATACGTAGACCAGACCCGGTAAGGTCTCCATTCACCTGACGAAGGAACTAACCCCGAAAGCTTGTGAGTTTGCTATCGAATAAATAGGTTGGACTTAAACCTGGTGTTGTCAGACTTTTTACTGCATTTCCATTCTACCAGTTACCAGAGGATCCGAGGCTTGGTCAGAAAATTACAGATTTACAAGTTCCTTCAAATTTATCCCTCCATTTTTCACACCCTGGGAAGCTTAATGAATGAACTTTACAATATTCATGCATCAGGTAAATAGCAGCCTAGCTATTAGGGAAGTGCGGAATGATCATTATTACAGATGGGCTGCTATCTATTTACTTCAAAAGAATTACTTGATTGAAAGCACTGTAATTTCAGGCTGGAAAATTCAAAGAATTTGGGAGCTGAATTCTCCCAAAAAAATTCTAAGTGTTGAATTTGCAGAAAAACTGAAGTAATTCACATTTTATTTCCAATCGGAATTCAGACTAGAATCTCCCACACTCGGTGCAATGCAGAGGCCACCAGCTCATTAGATTTCAGAGGACAGGACTATTCCTACCTGGGAGGCTAACACCAGTGGGCTTCTGCACATGCAGTGTCAAACTCTCAGCCTCCCATTCGCTGGCTAGCTCGATCACTGACCAACCCAGCGACCCTCCACAGTGCTGCTCCTCCCAATCCCCCACAGCCCAATTGTGGCACCCTCATCCTCCACCCCCTCCTCCCATCCTGAACCACCCCAATCTCCAGCTCCCATCTCCCACAGTGCCAATCCCCCCCTACTACTCCCCCACAGTGCAGTCACCCCACCCCCACCCCCCCACCGTCGGCAGACCCCATCCTCGCAACAGCCCCCCCTTCTCAGCCCACACCGATCATTGGCTTCCCTTCCGCCCCCTTTGATCTCCAGGCAGAGTGGCAGCAGAACACCCTACCCCCACTGATCACACTCTATGCCCTGCCTGATCAGGCCCCGCCTCCTAGGTCCTGCCCCCATTAGGTCCCACTCCCTTGGCACTGCCCCATTCTCAATGCTCAGTGCCAAGGTGCCCCATTAGCACAGCAGGATGGGAGAATTGCCCCTGAGCACTTTGCCTCATTTTTGAACAGAGATAGTTTGATCCTTTGTATATTAGGGTCTGGCATACCGTTCGGTAGGTCTCAATGAAGTATTTCTTCACAACAAGAACAATGTACATGTCTACAGTAAAGGATTCAAGCTTGGGGCTGCCTCCATGCTTGCCTGTGCACAAAGCTCTGTCCAACACTCGAGTGACCTCCAGATGTGGGTGGTATTATACTCGTTAACCATATATGTCCAGACCCATGCACTGCACAATGTTGCTTTTGCTCTGTGTTGTTTTTCCTTTGAATTATTCACACCTCTCGTACAGCACGTGGTTTATGATCTCTGAAAATTTCAACCTTGTATAAATGATTTAAAACCAAACCCCAATCAAAAAATAAAAAGAATTTTGACAATGGCCTGCAATGTGAGAAAGATGCTTCAGTTTGCTTTTCTATTTCGTTTCCATGCTGCTGGTTCATATCTGGACTTACCTGGGTTTCCTGTTTTCCCAACAGCAATTGGCATATATTTCTATATCTAAAATGTCGAAAAATGTACGAAGAAGCAGTCATTGAACACTGACACAAATAATTCAGCACTTTCTTACATGTACTCAGAGAACTATCACAAAGAAATCCACACGAACGTTGAAAGCTCTGGTGGTAATGGTATACATTGGAACCGGAAGGTTTGGTTATCCGTGGGATCTGGTTTAAATTCTGAAGGCATCATTCAGAATTAAAACCACTATACCGATCAATCACACTACTTAAACCACAAATAATCAGGAGCCCTGAGCAGGCTACCTACTGTAAACATTATGTCTAAGTATTGATAAAATTGACAATTCATTATCCTTCAATAAATCCACCTTTTGCTTTTTTTAAAACCATAGAATGCCCCTACAGTGCAGAGGCCATTTGGCCCATTGAATCTGCTTAGAATCTCCAAGACAGCATGCCACCAAGGCCCACCCCTCTGCCCCATCCTAGGAACTCTACATATTTACCCTGCTAATCCCCTGAACCTATACATCTTGGGACACTAAGGGTCAATTTACAGAGAAGACAGGAGCAGG
The DNA here is from genome assembly GCF_965287045.1 of Carcharhinus amblyrhynchos. Lineage (NCBI taxonomy): Eukaryota > Metazoa > Chordata > Chondrichthyes > Carcharhiniformes > Carcharhinidae > Carcharhinus > Carcharhinus amblyrhynchos. The sequence goes on from NC_137344.1 coordinate 26,940,301, forward strand.
AGGAGGCCATTTGGCCCTTTGAGCCTGCTCCGCCATTCATCACCATCCAACTCAATAGCCTAATCCTGCTTTCTCCCGTAACCTTTGATCCCATTTGCCTCAAGTGCTTTATCTAGCTGCCTCTTGAATACATTTAATGTTTTGGGGGGCATCAAATACTTCCTGTGATAATGAATTCCATAGGCTCACCACTCTTTGGGTGAAGAAAGTCTCCTCCAACCTAAATGGTCTACCCTGAATAGAAACATAGAAGATTTAGCATGGCCAGTCCACCTAACCTGCACGTCTTTGGACTCCCAACCCGTATTCCCTGTCAGCATATTTCTTTTTAACAACAAAATCATGATTTTTCTTCATGTTTCTGTTAGAAACTTTGTTGAATAAGTTAACTTGTGAATAGTTAACATGTTATTGAAATGCTTGCCGAGACCACTTAAGTTTGTTGAAAAAAAAAGTCGCTACGGACGTTAAAAACACTAAACCAATGTTCCTCCTATAACACTTCAATAGACAACATTCAGGTACATGACATCATTATTTACATTACGTGATACACGACACTGCATTACTATTATTATCTGTAGGGCTTGCCAATTGTTAAATATTCGATATTTTGCTCCACATTACAACAGTGATTAAAAATACTTTATTAGCCAGGAAGACATAATAAGATAGTGAAAGGAAAGCAATTTTTTTCTTTTCTTCTTCAGGGCTGTTAGATAAAATAGAAGTTGTGTGTGCCTGTACCAAGACTGCATTTTCTGCTGTGGAAGAATTAGTGCTGTAACTAAAATGGTGGTTCTTAAATTCTTGTCCCACAGACCCTTTGCAATAATTCAATGGCCACCATACAATATGTTTATACTGCCATTCAATCAATTGCAGCACCATTAGTTTTTCAAAAATTAAAGGGGAAAAACAATTTGAAAATAGAAGGAAATGGCATATATCCATCCCATGTAAGAGGAATACTTAGCAGTTGGACACTTTTTCTTAGAATCCCGACAGTACAGAAAGAGACCACTGAATCTGTACCGACCACAATCCCACTCAGGCCCTATTCCCTTAACCCCATATATTTACCCTGCCAATCCCCCTGACACTAGGATCAATTTAGCATGGCCAATCAACCTAACCCACACACCTTTGGACTGTGGGAGGAAACTGGAGCACTGAGAGTAAACCCACACAGACATGGGGAGAGAGTGCAAACTCCACCCAGACAGTGACCTGAAGCCAGAATTGAACCTGGGACCCCGCCACAGTAAGGCAGCAGTGCTAACCAATGTGCAACCATGAGGACCATGTTTAAAGTTTAATGTTTATTTTAGTAATGTCGCAAGTAGGCTTACATTAATAATGCAATGAAGTTACTATGAAAATCCCCCAGTGCCATACTCCAATATCTGTTCGGGTACACTGAGGGACAATTTAGTATGGCCAATGAACCTAACCAGCACATCTTTCGGACTGTGGGAGGATACTGGAAAACCTGCAGGAAACCCACACAAATGCAGGAAGAACATGCAGACTCCACACAGACAGTGGCGCAAGATGGGAATTGAACCCAGGTCCCTGGCGCTGTGAGGCAGCAGTACTAACCACTGTGCTGTCAATATTGTCAATATTGGTTTCTTCTTTAATGCATAAAAATGGTGATTTATCGATTGTACCTTGATGAAACCAACACCGTACAACAAATATTTTTACATCGTACTGCAACAGAATGATACAAAAAAAAATACTGCAATGCATCAGACAGCAGATAGCACTGATGTAAATAGCGAACATAAAAACCAAATCCTGCAATGACTCTGAATGAAATACAGATCTAGCTATTTAGAATGGTTACTGTCTCCCCTTTTAGAATGGAGAACTCTCTAAGTATTCGGAACGTATTACTGTATAACTGTTCAGGAAACAAGCTGTGACATTGTCAGCAATCAGTTCAGGTTATCAAAAAACAGAAGTGATGGCTACTTGATTGTCTAAAAAATGGCTCAATATCTCTGGCTGCCAGTCTGGAGAGGTTCTATGAAACTCCCGTTGCCCTGCTCGGCCGAGCATACAGGAGTTTAACAGGAAAATTGAATTGCAATGGGAGCAAATTTCAGTTGCAATCTCGACAAGTTTGGATGTCTTTCTCCATCTGAACTATTCCACAAATCAGAGACAATGATGCATAAAAACCACAAGCAAGCTGTCATGATGAAAAATGACAAAAATCCCAGAGAAATCCGTGGGGACACATGGAATTTAACAGCCTCCATAGCCAGTAAGTATCAATACCTCAGTGAGCACCAAGACACTAATTCAACCTCCAGAGCAGTGAATTAATTTGTATTTCTTGAGGTCTGTTTTAATCAGCTTCCTTTGAAATATTTGCTTTGCGTTCAAGTTACGCATTTGTCCTGCTTCCATCTATCTCTCCTTCACACTCCTGCTGGAACAGTCCACTTCCAAACTAGTTTTAATTGGCAAGTTTCTTGAGCACAGAGTGAAGAGTAAACTTTCAAATGAAATGGCTGAGCATAATTATCTGCAAAGGAAAAGAGTCCTGCCTATGATAGAGAATCTCCTGTACTCCTCATCAAACTCAAGTTACTCCCCCCTCATAGCAAAACAACAAAAAGATAGCGGAAGTGGGGGTATGAGTAAATTAGTACGTGCAAGCGAAAGATACTGAAAGGCTGCACCCAAAACTGAGGCATGAAAAACCAAGTTTCTCACAGGAGTTAACCTTCTGACTGTTTTGATTTCAGAATTCTGGCATAGCCATATTTCTCCTCACCCGAGTGGAATTTTTGGGTGAAATGTTTGATGCAGCAGTGAAAGTTTAAGTTTTTAAGTTTACTTATTAGTTTCACAACTGTAATATGTCTTCGGAGGCAGAAGTCTCTTCACCAAAAACACTTTATTTACAATTCCAACAGCAGTACACAGAGTGCTAGCCATCAGCAGTCTACCTTCAGAGTCCCAGAGGAACTGACACTCCGAGTTAGATACAAGGAAAAGACTTCCTGATTGGCCCATCAACTGACTCCTTAAATCAGGGAGTTCAGGGTGGCACACTGGTTAGCACTACTGCCTCACAGCAACAGGGACCCAAGTTCAATTCCCAGCTTGGGTCACGGTCTGTGTGGAGTTTGCACGTTCTCCCGTGTCTGCGTGGGTTTCCTCCAGGTGCTCCGGTTTCCTCCCACAGTCCAAAGATCTGCCGGTTGGATGCATTTGCCATGCTAAGTTCTCCCTCAGTGTACCTGAACAGTCCCCAGAGTGTGGCGAGTAGGGGATTTTTACAATAACTTCATTGCAGTGTTAGTGTTAGCCTACTTGTGACTAATGAATATACTTTAAAAAAAACTTTTAAAATATTCCAATGGCCAACCTTAAGGGCCTAACTGAAGTCATTACAACAAGTAGGCTTACAATCACACTGCAATGAAGTTACTGTGAAAATCTCCATGTCGCCACACTGGTGCCTGTTTGGGTACACTGATGGAGAGTTTAGCATGGCCAATGCACCTAACAAGCACATCTTTCAGACTGTAGAAGGAAACCGGAGCATTCGGAGAAATTCGTACACACACAGAGAGAACGTGCAGACTCTGCACAGACAGTCACCTAAGCTGGGAATCAGATTCAGGCCCCTGGGGCAGCAATACGAAACAACCATTGCCACCCAAACTTGCAGCTATTGCCAAAACCAAACTTCACCCATTATTTGATTGAGCAAGTAACACCATGAATCCACATATAATGCAAGTGGCAGATAATCACGGAACGAGGAAAACATTGCGATGATCCAAGGAAAATAAGTTGCCAGTGAAAAGGCTACAAGCTATAAGTTGTATTTACATTCTGCAAGTTCGGAAACCTCGAAGACTTCTGGTAGATTTTAATCATTGGTTGCAGCAAGTGTTCTTTTCTGTCAAGGTAGAACAGTAACCAACAGCCTCTGATGATGGAATCAGATATGCATTGTTGCTATGGTGCAATACCAGGCCTGTATGATCATATTCAATGAACGTTATTACCTGGTTCACAGGCTAACCTTCATAACATAAAGAGCTCTTATAGATGTACAGAAACTGGAAGCTTAATTAATTCTAATGCTGACACCCCATGGTGGTCTTTTTATTGCATTCTCCTTACAAAGTATGCAGAACAACACAAATGTGAATAAGCTTGATGAGATATGGTGCAATTTGATACAACACAACACAATAGCACACTCACTGTAACCATCTGTATTCTCCACAGACAGGCAATGTTTCAGACCCAGCAATTTGTTTCCCATATTTGAGTCAAAATAAAACAAGTGCAGATTTACACATCTGACATTGTTCAAACGTCACTTCACAAATCACTACAATGCATTTATTCCATGCCTCTGTGATTAATTCATGTGACTCCAGCATTTTGCAGGACTGACTGGAGTCATTCGGTGAATGTTTGAATTGGGAGATACGCTGGAATTGAGTTCGGCTCATGGCCACTCTCAAGGAAGGTAAAACAAACTCTGCAAAAGTAGCAAACGTCATGGCCTGGAATTCATCATAACTTTCAGCATAACATGCTGCCAGTATAGCATCACAGTAAAGCCTATTGTCACTTCGTCATCCAACCAGGATGTCCTCTCACTATGCACCCATTGGGATTAGCATTGGCCATGCCTTTCCTACCTGCTGAATGTAAATGGAGACAGATTCCTAAGAGAGACAGATCCCTAATCCCTGGAGGGTCTTCTTCCCGCTTGCACCACCAGTCCTTTCCAGGAAAACAAGGAGGAAACCATTGGAAGAGGGGACTGGCTGTTGGGCCCTCTGTCAAGGGCAAGGATATGGTACAGCTTCTTCTTCCTCTGGTCTGAACCCAACCACTAACCTGCTGAAAGCTATTAACCAAACTTTAATGGAACCGTGTTTCTGACCTTTGGGATGACTCCTGCCTATTTAAGTTCCCTCATCAGCTGCAGTGACATTGTTACTACATCAACACTGATTTTTCTCTCAGCCCCTGGAAAATTCCTCATGGAAGTGGAATCCTGCCAAAAGTCTGCCTATAGGGTGAATTTTGATCCAGAGTTGAGATGGATATATAGAGGACTAGAACAAAGTCTTATTCCATCAAAACTTTGTCCCACAAAAGAGTAATCTCAGCCAAAGTGTCAAAGATCAAAATGTTCAGGAGGGATCTGCAAAACCCTTGCCGATGGCATAAAAGGTTGATTCTGAGGTAATCTTCATTTCAAGGGGAAAACTAGTTCCAGATGTTGTTTGCAGATCATCCTGCAACAGAAGGAGCACTCACAGCTTGCTTCCTGAAGTGCAGGCAATGTAGACCGGACTGTTTGGTATGTCCAAGTACATGTACAATCTGTACCTGTAGAAGCACGAGTCCCAGGGAAGGGATAGGTACTAAGCAGATGGATGAGTTGCTGGTTGGTATTTAGCACTAACCAGACAACTCAGATGCTGCTTCTCCAAAGGTACTTTGAAATTCCCAAAGAAATACTCACATTCACCACTTTGGTGTGATTTAGCTGTTAGCAAAAAACCGAGTACTGGCTGCAAGAAAACCAACAAAATGCAATAAGGTCCAGCAGCTCAGCAAAAAGAATTACAGAGAGTAAAATGAAATTGGAAACACAAACATGTTACCAATTACTATACATCTCCCATTGAACATCCACCTGAATTGGCTAGGCCCCGGGCTTGTCCATGTTATGTGGCTGGGGTAGGCACTATGAGTGGAAACTGTCTAAAATCTGATGAACTGCCATCTTGACTGGAAATGCTGGCTCTATTCTCTTTCCACAGATGCTATCAGACATAAAGTTTATTAGTGTCACAAGTAGGTTTACATTAACACTGCAATGAAGTTACTGTGAAAATCCCCTAATCACCACACTGCAACACCTGTTCAGGTACACTGAAGGAGAATTAGCATGGCCAATGCACCCAACCAGCACATTTTTTGGGCTGTGGAAGGAAACTGGAGAACCCAGAAGAAACCCATGGAGACATAAGGGGAACGTGCAGACTCCACACAGACAGTGGCCCAAGCCGGGAGTCAAACCCGGGTCCCTGGCACCGTAAAGCAGCAATGCTAACCACTGTGCAGCCGTGCCACCCATGCTGAGTTTCTCCAGCATTTTCTGTTTCTATTTTAGATTCCAGCATGCGTAAGCTTTTGCCTTTGCCTTGAGTTAGAGTGCGACTGGTTTCATTTAGCTGTTCTACCTAAAACATGCTCAGTGAGCCTGCAATGCAGCTTTTTGCTTTCTCCCCTGAGGATTGGTCTGATGGCTATTTGTGTGCTTTTTTAATAATAAAAACATGATCCTTATCGATTATTACATTCTCTTCTGTGAACTCAAACCGTACCATAGGCAGGGAAAGACATTCCTGATTGACGGCAGTGCCAAATAAAGGGAAAAAAAAAATCAGGTGAAAATGAAGGTTGAAGGACATGGAAAAGGGCTGGGAAAAGAACTGAAAGAAAAGTAGAAAAGTAATAGGAAGATACGGGGAAGCAACTGCAGGATGGATGGTACAGACTGCTGCCAAAACCGGAGGGAGTAGGGTAGGAGGTGACTGAGACATTAACTGTGTTTCTTCCAGTGGAACATAAGGTTTAAATTCTCCTCTTGGCAGACATTGTTATTGAGATGGTTACTGTTACCTGTATTGATCTGACAAGTAAGAGCTATTAATCCCTGGAGAGTTAAACTTATTCCGAGAGCGTTCTCCATCCAAACAGTCAAGGTGGAAATTAATGTTTTTGCATTCTGCTTACATTTCTGTGAGGGAAGTATGAGCAATTTGTACAGATGTTGAGATTATTTATCTTGATAATGATATTCAAAACTCATTTCCACTCCAGTATGCTTTACATAAGCTCCTGCATAAACAAATTAGGACTTACCTACTTTTATTTATCTTTATTTAGTCTCCAAGGAGTTGAAAGAGAAAGTTTACTGCTCAGAGAAGTCAATGATCAAGTCAAACTTGTGATCTTATTCCTTTCAAAAATACTGCTATTATTAGCTGCAGCACATCTCGAGCTGTGCCGTATCTGTGTGGCTTTTCAAAAACTTCAAAGGAAATTGGTGAATATATTTTTGGGTTTAAATTCGGCATCCAATTTAAGGTACCTTTCCAGCTGGGTGCCCATCTGCTGGTGTAGGTATTAGAGTAGGTCAGCAAATTAAAATAATGCTTCCCCGCTTCTTTTGCATATTATAAATACATAGTCGAGTTTTGAACATGAAGATTTCTGAGGTGTATCCACTGAGACTTGCGTTGAATTTAAAAGAGTTTCAATTAAATTAAATTATTAGAGAATTAAAAGAGAAACCTCATAACTTACGTAGAAACATAGAAAATAGGAGCAGGAGCAGGCTATTGGCCCTCCAAGCCTGCTCTGCCATTCATTATGATCATGGCTGATTATCAAATTCAATATCTTGATCCTTCCTTCCTGCCATATCCCTTGATCCCAAGAGCCGTGTCTAATTTCTTCTTGAAATCACACAACGTTTTGGCCTCAACTAGTTTCTGCGATAGTGGATTCCACAGATTCACTATTCTCTGGGTGAAGAAATTTCTCCTCACCTCAGTCCCTTTACCCTCAAGTTATGACCTCTAGTTTTGGACTTCCCCACCATTGAGAACATTCTTTCTGAATCTGCCCTCTCTAATTCTGTTTGAATTTTATAAGATTCTATGAGATCCCCTCTCACTCTTCTAAACTCCAGGGAATATAATCCTAATCAACTTTGTCTCCTCATATGACAGACCTGCCATCCCAGGAATCTGCCTGGTAAACCTTTGCTGTACTCACTCTATAGCAAAGACATCCTTCCTCAGATAAGGACACCAAAACTGTACACAATACTCCAGGTGCGGCCTCACCAACACCTTATACAATTGCAGCAAGACATCCCTATCCCTATACTCAAATCCTCTCGCATATGAACTTAATTGACTAAGGTACTTTTTGAGGCTTTGACGTAGCTACAGAAGATTACATTTGATCTGATTTAATCATTGTCACTTGTACAGTGAAAAGTAATGTTTCTTATGCACTGTACAGACAAAACATACCATTCATAGAGTACATAGGGGGGAAAGGATAGGGTGAAGAATATAAGTCTGAAAACACATACCAACCAACTCAAGAACAACATTATCAGACTTTTGACTGGTCATATATTAAGGTGATCTTACTCTTCACGTTATGAAGTGTAAGGCTACATGTAAAATGTATTGTTTTTATGTCCAAACCCTACCCTTTGGTGACAGGCCCCATAATCGATTTTAGGCCAGCGTGAATTTCCTGCGAAATCTCCATTAGTGCCCACCGTGATGGATTGGGAAATCCATTGGAGGCCAGCTTGTAATTCATTAACATTTGTCTAATGGGATGCAGATGAAGGCCTGACCCCCATGGCTGATTCTCTGTGGTGCCAGCGGGAAATCACGCCAGTGCAAAACACATTTAGAACAATGTGACGTGCAGATGTCAGAATTCACCTGAACAATGCATGGGTACTGCCTCCAGAGTTCAGGATGGAACGTGCCGGAAACCTGGACCCACAGCAGTAGGTGGGGGATTGGGGGTAGGTTGACGTTCTAGATTGCATGTTCTGAAGGGAGTCCATCTTTCAGCTTCAGAGGTCTCCTGGAGATACATCTTCATTTACAGGAGACCCACTTTTGTCCTTCAATAGTGGGTCAGTGATATTGGACGCCCTTTCAATATGGTGCCCGGATAGGATGGAGGACTGGGTGCTATCAGGCCTACCCCACCCACGGAAGACAGCACAAAACCCCCAGGTGCAGAATGAATGATGTCGGGGATGGAAGATTTGGCATGTTTTCCTGCCAGCCTCCGCATTGCGAAACACTCCACATTCCCACCCAGGATGTGACAATTCAACCCTGGAACACGGAATCAGTAAAACTTGATTCACAAGATATAGTTGAACAGATATTGTACATACGAGGTGGAATTTTCCAGCCCTGCCTGTTCCAAGACTGGAAATCCCTACCCCAAGGTCAATGACCTTTAGAAGGCTAATGTCCTGCCTATTACCATTCCCATGGCAGGTGGGACGGGAAAATTCTGCTCACATCTTTTCTAAATAATTGGTTAAGATAGGATTTAAATTAGTGCAAACATAAATTTGCTGGGATCAGTTTCTGCACAAGTCGATTGAAACTGATTTCAAAACTTTCCCAATTGATGCTACTTTTTTATTTACTGTTACATTTTCAGCCACCCAGATTCTGCTTTGTTGTTATTTGGTTCACCTTAAATTTAATTCTTTTGATTTCAAGCGTTGTTGAGCACGATGATACCCAATAACTCAGAACTATGATTACCAGAAGAGAGAATCAATATGGGTAAATCCTCTTCTCACACTTGTGCCAATGTTAGCATTTTATAGTTGAATGCCAAAGAGAGTTATGAAGAAAGCAAACACAGCCTTGGCCCAGTGAGCAGCACTCTTGATTCAGAGCAAGAAGACTGACTTAGCAAATAAAAGGCACATAAAAGGTTGGTGAACAAAATTGAGGCTTATGGAACAGGAGTGTCAGTGTCAGCTTGGATTTTTATAAATGGTTTAAAGGCAGAGAACTGATTCATGGTGAATAGTTTGTTTTTCAGACTGGAGGTCGTAGACAGTGGTGTTCTCCCAGGCAAGTGCTAGGACCACAGTTGTGTTCATATATGTAAGTTACTTGACTTATCATAGAATCATAGATTCCCTGCAATGCAGAAAGAGGCCATTTGGCCCATCGAGCCTGCACCGACAACAATCCCACCCAGGCCCTATCCCCATAACCCCATATATTCATCCTGCCAATCCCCCTGATGTTAAGGGGCAATTGAGCATGGCAAATCAATCTTACCCACACATCTTTGGACTGTGGGAGGAAACCGGAGCACCCAGAGGAAACCTGCAAAGACACAGGGAGAAGTACGCACAGATAGTCACCCAAGACTGGGATTGAACCAGGGTTCCTGCTGTTGTGACACAGCAGTGCTAACCACTGTGCCACCATGTATGTTGGAATGCAAAATAACATTTTAAAATTTACCAACCGTACTAAATTTGAAGATGTGGCAAACTGTGGGGATAATAGAAATCAACCGGAAACGGACAAAGATAAGCTAAAAAGAACGGGCAGACAAGTGGCAAATGAAATTCAATACTGAGAAGTGTGAGGTGATGCATTTTGACAGGAGAACTGAAGGAGGCAATATGTACCTAATGGCACTATTCTAAAGAATGTGAAGGGGTCAGAGGGACTTGGGACTTCCTGTGCGGACATCATTGAAGGTAGCATGATGTAATCATACAGCAGTTAGCAAGGCAGAGGGAATCTTGGACTCCATAACTACAAAAGCAAAGAAGTTATGCTGAACCTTTATAAAACTCTGGTTAGGCCACAACACGGGGGCATTGTATCCAGTTCTGGTCACCATACTTTAGGAAGAATGTGAGAATCTTTGAGTGCATGCAGAGGAGATCTGCCAGAATGGCCTCACCAACAGGAACGGAGATCAGTGAAGCCCCCGAGTGGCCGGGGACAGGACCAGGCAGTGGCCCTTAGGCAGTGCCAGCCTGGTACCCTGCCGCTGCCAACAATGCACTGGGCAGTGCCAATGGGGCAGGGCCTAAAGGGGCAGAGCCCAAAGGTATGGACCCATGACAGGGGCTGGACCATGTTGAAGGGTGAGGCCATCACAGGCTAGCAGGGAAGGGATCTCCGTAGGGTTAGATGGGAAGGGAGGCATTCTGCATCAGGTGGTAGAGATCGCCTGGAGCGGCAATTGGGGGTGGCGGTGATTGGGGGGGGGGGGGGGGGGGCAGCAATTGAGCGGGCGATCAGAATGTGTGGCCATGTCTCAGCGGGGTGGGGGGGTGGTGCACGATTGGGGAGGGGTGTTGTCTGGCAGGAGGGGGCAGTGACAGATCTCCCAGCACACTAACGGTGCCCCAAGAGCTCAGCAGCCGTCTTGTCGACATGAATAGGCTTCACCCAGTCCCCCATTGGTGAGAATCACATTTGGGCTTTTTTTCCCCCAAGTGCTAATTGATTGTATCTGGGAATTCACCCAAAAAATGGGCATGATTCTCTCCCATTTTCAGGTTCGTGAGTTTTTTGGTGCTGTCTTTTGATTGAGTGAGGCCCTCTCAGACACATGCTGAAGACTTCATTTGAAGATCAGCATTGGACTTCTTCCAGTGTCCTGGTCGTCATTGACCCTGGGACAAGCATCACAAAGGTAAATTCTTTGATTATTACCACATTGCAACTATTTACCTAACTATAGATAAACTGACTGCAGTGTTTCTTAGATTACAACAAAACAAAGGTCCTACATTCATGAAAAAGCATTTTATCAAGGCAAGGTTTTCTTCCTTTTCTAGATGTAACTGCATTTATTCTGATTTAACACTCTAGATTTTATCAATGGCTGTAAACACTGTTCCTCTGCCTTTCTACTCGTAAGTTCCATTTCAATAAACTGCTCCAGATACAGAGAAAGTTGTTATCCCAGCTGTTGCGAACATTGCATGTTAAAGCTGTGACTTTTTATAAATAAAGCTTTTCACTGTTTCACTGATAGCCAAGATTGCAGAACTTATCCCCCTGCTTATTGCAGCAAGGCAGGATTCCTCGGTGGCTGCTCATGTCTTGTACAACATGTCTAATTCCTCCTTTAGCCGAGAGAGGAGATACTGCAGTTCTTCACTTGGGGCTTTAACAACACGTTGAAACACAAGCAGAAACATCGAGACCAGCCAAACTAGAAATACATCTCGGAAAAATCAAAATGTGCTGAACATAACGTAATTGTTTTGGTAAAGTGAAAAAAAAGACTTCCCGACAAGCGGCAGTGTTTAAGATTTGGATTCCAACTCTGCTTCTTTTTCTGATTTGCTTTGGAAATTAAATTCCTTATCCTCAATGTCCAAATCCTCAGCTCTGCCAAAAAGGTGCACGCATTCCATTTTATAATTATTTTCCAAAAAGTAGAAATTCCAAACAGAGATAAAACACAGGCAAGCATCGCAGGCAGAGCCAACTTTGTTGAGGAAAGGAATTGCCTTGAGCCCTTGGAAGCTCTGGCTTGTTGCAGAATCTTTATTTAGTTTATTTGATTCAAAATATACCAATGAAGTAATAAGATATTTGCATATATATTAAAATTGTAGGTGGTTGCACTGATAAGAGAATATAACCCTTGATGTGCATTGAAATTCAGAGAATAATTTCTGATGTTTACTAATTCAGTTAAGGTAAAGCACAAAAATGTTCACTAACCAAGTGAGAAATAATCAACATACTTTATTAAGCAGTCAATGCCAGGTTTTTGCCAGAAGATGATGAGCGAAATTTGGTTAGGATTCCACCGATGAAGAAGTTTCCAACAGTAATTACTAAATTATAAGATACTACTACTATGGGTGGCACAGTGGTTAGCACTGCCTCACAGTGCCAAGGACCCAGGTTCAATTCCAGGCTTGGGTTACTGTCTGTGCGGAGTCTGCATGTTCTCCCCGTGTCTGCATGGATTTCCTCCCACTGTCCAAAGATGGGTAGATTAGGTCGATTGGCCGTGTTAAATTGCCCCTTGGTGTCAGGGGGATTAGCTAGGGTAAATGCATGTGGTCATGGGGATAGGGCCTGGGTGGGATTGTAGTTGGTGCAGACTTGATGGACTGAATGGCCTCCTTCTGCATTCTAGTATTCTATGATTCTAGGACTTCCAGCTTCTTCCTCGGAAATTATTGATTCCTTTATTAGCATTATTTAACTGGCGTAAATACCTGTTGTATTTGCTGTTGCACCACCAGCCTATCATTCTTACCTTTAATGAAAAACCTACAGTCAGTCAGTCAATCTCAAAAAAACCATTCTCACTGCGTTTGTCCAGCATTAGTCCATTCCTCCATGGGTGGTAATGGAATTTGGGTCCTCGGAGAACTGCATTTCATGACTTTGTTAAACTTTCAACTGTAGGCTTTAGTTGCTGCACAGTCCAGGTCATATCTGTATGGTTTCATTGCCCTTAGAGTGCTAGGAGAGTGAAAACTAGCATAGTGTCTGAAGATCCCATTTTTAAAATGACAACTACACCCAAGTGTCATAAACATGCCACATTGAAAGGTCACTTATTTCTAACTTTAAGAAATTATTGTCTGTGTAATACTACCAGTATGGCAAATCTATTTTTAGAATAAGTGACAAGAACAGACTAAACATCCATTCTCAATTGAGAACCTTAGTTACATAAGTTTTTAAAATAGTAAAGAATTCCAGGCAAAAGATCAGTTTTAAGAATGAAGTGTTTTTTATTGTTCCAATTATATTCAGGCCATTTAAATAATTCTTTAGTAAGTACGCTAGATTGAATGGAAGGCACAATTCCGCACTGATACATTAATTGTACTATTGCGTCATCCTCCTGGACTATCTGTTCCCTGTTCTCTTTCTTTGTGTGAACATTTCCTGTGCTAATCATCAAACTGTGCCCATCATAAAGGGTGGAATGGAAGTTACAGTAGAGAACAGCTATTAACAATCAGCCTGCGTGTTGATGGATCACAACGTAGCTGAAAACACAAATTCCCTTTGCAGGCACTTCTTGTCGCAGATTTAAATCTTACGACAATTTAAAATCTCGGGCTGCACACAATGGACTAACAGGCGACACATTTCTTTTCAAACAGACAACTGTTATCATATTGAACTGTCTAGGGAGGAGGACATGATTGAAGAATACTCGTCAAAGGGATATATATGCATTCAGTCTCATTAGTTTGATCCAAGGAGTAAGTGTTTCATCAGCAGTGTTACAGAATATTATAGTGGATACACGAGCAACTTTCTCTTGCAATATGTATCCTGGATGGCATGGTGGCACAGTGGTTAGCACTGCTGCCTCACAGCAGCAGGGACCCCAGGTTCAATTCCTGGTTTGAGTCACTGTCTGTGCAGAGTCTGCATGTTCTCTGTGTCTGTGTGGGTTTCCTCTGGCTACTCCGGCATCCTCCCACAGTCTGAAAGATGTGCTCGTTAGGTGCATTGGCCGTGCTAAATTCACCCTCAGCGTACACAAACAGTTGGTGGAGTGCAGTGACTAGGGGATTTTCACAGTAACTTCACTGCAGTGTTCATGTTAGCTTACTTGTGACACTAATAAATAAACTTTTGTAAGTGTGAGCAAGCGTGGCCTTGTGAGGCTTATTACTGTAGCCATGAAGGACCTTTGCATAGCTGCCTCCAGGTTCTGTGACAGGCTATGTTTATTTTGTATTTCTGTAAGCAAAGAAGTTTAAGCATCAAAATTTGTTTGTCTACTTCTGTCAAGTTGCCACAAGCAGCAATAAGAGTTGGGATTTTCAAATTCCTGAATGTTTGTCCTTCTAACACTAAAAATTAATAAATCAACCAAATTGTCCCAGACTATAACAGCAGAGCATTTTTAATGCTAAAATTGGCCAGTAGATTTAGAGGATGAAGAGATATGTCGAGTTGCAAATCTCCAATTTATGCTGCTCCGTCATTTGCCTCACAAAACATGACATCTGAGTTTCAATCTCCCCGTTATTCTTAAGAAGTTGCTGAATTTGTACATTACATGTCCATTAAACTCAATTACCAACAGAAGAACAGCGGAAGCATCTACTTCTGATGCACAGTGCCATAAAGTTTGCAGTTCACATTGACAGGCTCATTTAATGTTTTAATCTATCAGTAAGGGCCCGTTGATGATAAAGGTTCCTGATTTGTTCCAAGTAAAGGATAATTTTGGTCTGAATTACCTTTTCTCAATTTTATTCAGCAAAGGGGATATTTCTGAAAATTAAGCCCTTGTCATCTTTCACTGCAGGGGCATTAGATTTCAAACCTGGCAGAAATAGATATTTTTCTTTTCAGCATAATGGCAAGAGACAGATGGTGAATTGTTTTGACTGTTTGAGTCAGTGGCATTCAGTGGGTTTTTTTCTGTCCAAGATCTAATGGCCATATTTATCCATTTTCTCCCTGTCAAGGGACAGTTCTGTTCAAACCTTTCTCACCAATTTTGCGGAGGCTATTTACAACCAACCACTGGGGGTGTCAGAAATCTAGCTGTTGGCTCCCAAAGACTGCAGAATTACTCACGGTGCTTTAAGGAAGATTGACAGGCCTGTGATCACCCCAATCGCACTTCCTTCACATTAGATCCAAGATCAAAAGATAGAGACAGAATGGGAAAGATTGAAATGACAGCTTTGCTCCAATTGCTACAATTACAAAAGCCAATTACTTCATCTATTATTTACCACTGAGTGACAGAAAATAAGCACAGATTGTCTTAACACTCTGAACCGCTACAGCTAATTATAATTTTTTTTTAACATTTATGAGACATTTTGACAGGGGCACACACTCAGTGGGCGAGGGCGTTATTTGTATCAGAGTGTCTCTGCTGCCAATGCTACACTGACTTAGAAACAGCCCATGGGAATTTGGGAACCTGAGGATATTATTATTTTGTTGAAACGGGGATCACCTTCAAGCGATCTCCACATTACTTCAAATATATTCTGAACTTCATACTTTGTAACCTTGAGCACAATTTCTTTCCGAGTAGCTCCACTTGCATTCTGAACAGGCAATGGCTATCCCGTTAACATTCAGCTCATCTAGCTCCAGGGCCTCAACTTTGTGTACCATGTTAACTCCATTCATAGATAATATACAATTAGATGATGACAGTAACCTTGCAAGGGACACAATTTGCCCCCAAGGAAGACCCATTAGAATCATCCTTGCATTGTAAATGATACAGGTCATTCAATGTAAAGACAAAGAATTTTGAAACTAATGATCTTGCCCAATGGAACCTTTTCCAAGATCGGTCTCACAAGGTCTGGTTGCATCCTAAGAGGACGTAAGTATTGATAATACTTGCATCTTATGGCACAATTGCTATTGCAAATAAAGGCCATGGCAGGAATTTTCCACTCGTTCACGCCAGCAGGATTCTCTCGTCCTGTTGCAGTGAGTGGAGATTTGGCTGAATGCCAAATTCTCCACCCTTGCTTTCAGTGGTGGCGGGGAGGAGGGGGTTGGGGGGGGTGGGATACAGTGTGAACAGCCAAAAAATTCCAGTCCATATCCAGGACTCGAATCCGGTCTGGACTGAGCTTGTATGCATTATATAAGGGGGAAAGAAAGTCATCTGGGTCATTTTCTCTGGTTCATCTGCTGCAACCATCTAATTCATGCTAGATGCATGGGGGTGCCAGAGGGTTCAAGGATTGCAAAGTGTTGTCCAAAGAAACGGGGAGAATTTTAAACCTGGCAATTACAGGGCAGACAGTGATAGAGGAAACTTTTAGAAACAGTACTGTGGGAGAAAAATAGCAGACACTTGGATGAATAAAGAAAAGCAAACACCAGCTTGTTAGGTGTAAATTGAGTTTGACAAATGTGATTCCGTTTTTTGATAAGGTTGGATGAGCGCGGCAGGGTCAATATTGCAAACTTTCAAAAGGGTTTTGGAAAAATCCTTATTAGCAAACTGAACCTGATGGGATGAAAGAGGTAGTAACAGTATGGATGAAAAATTGGCTAGGAGTTAGAAAAGAGTTGTGGGAAATAACTGCTTTTTCAACTTGAGAGAGAGGTATTTAGTGGTATTTTCTGGGTTTCAGTAATAGGACCACTGATATTTTTGATACACATTGATAATTTAGACTTGTGGGCGTAGTGCACTACTTCAAAATTTGCATATTTGCATTATCAACATCCTGGAATTACCATCGACCAGAAACTGAACTGGACTAGCCATTTAAACACAGTGGCTATAAGAGCAGTTCAGAGGCTGGGAACCCTGCAGTGAGTAATTCACCTCCTCACTCCCCAAAGCTTGTCCACCATCTACAAGGCACAACTCAGTATTGTGATGGAATACTCTCCACTCGCATGGATGGGTGCAGCTCCAACAAGAAGCTCGACACATTCCAGGGCAATGCAGCCTACTTGATTGACACGTCTTCCACCTTCAACATCCACTTTCTCCACCTCCAATGAATGGTGGTGGCAACAGTATACACCATCTACAAGATGCACTGCAGGAACTCACCAACGTTCCTTCAACAGCACCTCCCAAACGAACAGCTACTACCATTCAGAAGTACAAGCTCAGCTGATACATGGAAAACCACCATGTCTAAATTCCCCTCCAATCCATACACCATCCTGACTTGGAATTATATCAGCATTCATTCACCATTGCTGGGTCAAAATCCTGGAACTCCATCCCTGACAGCACTGTGGATGTCCCTATATGGGCTGCAGCAGTTCAGCACCATCTTCTCAAGCGCAATTAGGGATGGGCAACAAATGTTGCCCTAGCCAGCAATACTCACATCTTGTGAAAGAATCTTTAAAACTGACATAAAACTTAAAAGCGTAGCAAGCAGTGAGGAGATCAGTGGTAGACTTCAAGAAGATATAGACGGCCTGATAGATTGGGTGGACACAAAGCAGATGAAATTCAATGCAGAGAACTGTTGGGTGTGTACTTTCAGAGGCAGGATACAGAATTACAAAGCAAGCAAAGTAACACAATTTTCAAGAGAGACCTGAGTCTGCAGAAGCAAAATGCTGCTGGAAATCTAAAATATAAATGGAAAATCCTGGAAGCATCTGTGGACAGAAACAGAGTTAACTTTATTTATGCATTTGTAGGATATGAACATCACTATTCCATCCCTAATTGCCGTTGCTTGTTAACGTCATGGTTTCTTAAGCCATTTCAGAGAGCAGTTAAGGGTCAACCACATTAATCATAGAAACTCTACAGTGCAGAAGGGGGCCATTTGGCCCATTGAGACTGCACTTACAACAATCCCACCCAGGCCCTGTCTCCATATATTTATCCTGCCACTCCCACAAACCTAAGCATCCCAGGACACTAAAGGTTAATTTAGCATGGCCAATCAACCTAACCTTTGGATTGTGGGAGGAGACTGGAGCACCCAGAGGAAGCCCACACAGACACAGGGAGAGCGTGCAAACTCCACACAAACAGTGATCCAAGCCGGGAATTGAACCCACGTCCTTGGAGCTGAGAGGCAGCAGTGCTAACCACCATGCCCCCCGTTCATGTGCAGTCACAAGTAGGTCAGACCAGGTAAGATTGGTGGATTTCCTTCCCCAAAGAACATTAGTGAACCAGTTGGGACAATCGGTGATCATTTCGTGGTCACCATGAGATTAGCTTTATTTTCCTGATTTATTAGCTGAATTCAAATTCAGCTGTCATTGTCGATTTGAATCCATGCACCAGAGCATTATCCTGGGTCTCTGAGTTATTAGCCCAGTGACATTACCACTGTGCCACTGTCTCCCTGTCTCTCAGGACAT
This sequence comes from Carcharhinus amblyrhynchos, assembly GCF_965287045.1. Classification (NCBI taxonomy): domain Eukaryota; kingdom Metazoa; phylum Chordata; class Chondrichthyes; order Carcharhiniformes; family Carcharhinidae; genus Carcharhinus; species Carcharhinus amblyrhynchos. The sequence goes on from NC_137344.1 coordinate 26,958,750, forward strand.
TTCAGGTTCTGATGAAAGGTCATCCACCTCAAATATTAACTCTGTTTTTCCCTCTCCATAGATGCTGACTGATCTGCTGAGACCTGAGGGTGTACAAATCTTGGAAGTTAACTGAACATGTTCACAACACAGTTGATAAAGCACATGGGATCCTTTGCTTTGTAAATAGAGGCATAGAATACAAAAGCCAAATCTATATAGAGCACAGGCTCAACCCCAGTTGGAATAGAGTGTCCGATTCTGGGTCCTACACTTCAGGAAGGAGGTGAAAACTTTAGAGAAGACACCGGAAAGATTTGCTGGAATTTCTCCAGGATTATTGTTGCAATGGTGAACTAGAGAAACTGGGATTGTTCTTCCCGGACCAGGGAAGGCTAAGAGGATATTTGATATAGCTGTTTAAAATCCTCAATGATATAGACGGAATAAATAAAGAGGAACTGTTTCCAATGGCTGAAAGATCAATAACCAAAGATTGATTGATTAATTAATTATTGTCACATATTGGGATACAGTGAAAAGTATTGTTTCTTGCAAACTCTTACAGACAAAAACATACCACTCAGAGTACATAGGGGAAAGGAAAGGATAGGGTGCCGAATATAGTGTTGCAGCCACCGATAGGGTGAAGAGAAAAATCATAGAGCCATTCAAAAGTCTAATGGGAGCAGGGAAGAAGCTGTTCTTGTGTCAGCTGGTACATTTTTTCAGACTTCTGAACCTTTTTCCTGTTGGAAGAAGGTGGAAGAGAATGTGTTCAGGGTGCGTGGGGTCCTTAATTACATTGTCTGCTTTCCTGAGGCAGCGGGAAGTGTAGATGGAGTGAATCGATGGGAGGCTGGTTTGCATGGTGGACTAGGCTACATTCACAATCCTTTGTAATTATGATTTAAGGCAATCAGAGGCGACGTGAGGAAACCCTCTTTTATTCAAAAAGTGTTTAGGATTTGGAACATGTTGCCTGATAGACGGCAGAAACAATTTCAACAATAGCCTTCAAAGGGGAATTGGGTAAATACCTGACAGAGAAAAAGTTGCAGAGATAAGGGAAGGAGTGGAACTAACTGGATTTCTCTACAAATGAACTGACACATACACAATGGGTAGGGTAACCTCCTTCTGATTTGATTTGATTTATTATTGTTACATGTATTAGTATACAGTGAAAAGTATGGTTTCTTGCGCACTATACAGACAAGGCATACCGTTCATAGAGAAGGAAAGGAGAAAGTGCAAAATGTAGTGTTATAGTCATAGCAAGAGTGGACAGAAAGATCAGCTGAGAGCGAGCCAGGTCCATTCAAAGGTCTGATGGCAACAGGGAAGAAGCTGTTCTTGAGTTGGTCGGTACGTGACCTCAGACTTTTGTATCTTTTACCCGGTGGAAGAAAGAATGTCTGGGGTGCATGGGCTATCCTGTGATTCGATGATTTAAGATATTTTAAATTTGGCCAACCTGGAATATTCGCTTCAGACCAAACAAATCATATTTAAACATTGGAGATAAATTTGCATCTTCCGGTGAAAATAGCTCAGGTTCAATAACAGGCAGGGATCCGCATCTCCAGATTAGCACACACGCAGTGAAGACAAAAACAATCATCCCAGGGTTTTAAAGATAAGTATAGCTACACAAATTGTTTTTTTTTAAAAAAAGCATTGAAGCATAGGGTGGTTAAAATGCTAATAAGCTAGACATTGAAGTTGTTCTCCAAAGCCTATAGACAATAAACTAATTCATTAGTCTGTCTCAGTAATTGCTAAATATCACATGCTTATTGTATTCTCTGTAAGCACAGGGAGATAGAAAGATAAAAATAGGTTCAAGAAAACACACCAACAGTTTGTTTATTTTTGAAAAGAAGTAAAGCTGTTAGGATAGGATTTCCCCTGGATTCAGTTAGAATCCAACTGAAAGTTCATAGAATCATAGAACCCTACAGTTCAGACAGAGGCCCTTCAGCCCATCGAGTCTGCACCAAACACAATCCCACCCAGGACCTACCCCCATATCCCTACGTATTATACTCACTAATCCCTCTAACCTACACATCCCTGGACACTAAGGGGCAATTTCTTAGCATGGCCAATTAACCTAACCCGCACATCTTTGGACTGTGGGAGGAAACCCATGTAGACACGAGGAGAATGTGCAAACTCTACACAGACAGTGACCCGAGCCAGGAATCAAACACAGGACCCTGGAGCTGTGAAGCAGCAGTGCTAACCACTGTGCTATCATGCCGAAGTTATTTTCTTTAAGTCAAGCTGTGGTAAGTGTAACATATTTGCTATTTTATATTGTCACATGAAGGTAAATTTTGTTGATTAAATCTTTTTTTTTAAAATTTATTCATCTGTGGGATTTAGGCATCCCTGGCTGGTCAGTATTTATTGCCCATCCCTAGTTGTTCTTGTTCAGTAGACAGCTGAGAGTCAAACACATTGCTGTGGATCTGGATTCACATGTAGGCCAGACCAGATATGGATGGCAGATTTCCATCCTAAAAGGACATTAATGAACCAGATGCGTTTTTTTGACAATCAACAATGGTTTCATGGCCATCAATAGATTCTTAATTCCAGATATTTTTTATTGAATTCAAATTCCACCAGCTAGCCATTGTGGGATTCGAACCTAGGTCCCCAAGACATGAGCTGAGTTTCTGAATTAATAGTCTTGTTATAGTTAAACCATGCTGGTAAGTAAAGTTTATTTAGATAATAACTTTTCAGTTTCTTAGTAAATTCACACCTGGATTGAAACACATTACCCTAATGCTAAAATAGAAAATTTTTGGGGTCTCGTCTTGCTTAATAGTATACCTTGGGGTTTCTGATCTGGTACCCCAACAGGAGTAACTGATGACACTGAGCCCAAGAAGGTAACCGTGTCAAATGTGCATGATGATCCCTGGTATTTCCTATCAGAGTATTCCCAGGTTACCCATTTTTGACCTTTTGCCAACCTTTTCAGTGGCACTGAGAATCTTCACATTTCACTGAAAATCCCCAGCCTAAAAATTGAATAGTATCGAGCTTCTGAGGCTGGCAATCCCTGGCTTAAACGTGTAGCCTGTGCATACTTAGCACTGGGCCTCATTTAAAGGAAACTGGAGAGCTACAGACACACTTGGGCTGTTCCCAGACAACTCAAACATTGAATTTCAGGCCATGGTGTCAACAGAATTTGTCCTCATGCAGATCCAAGGTGAGGGGGAGGGGGGGGAGGAGGGGGCGGTGATGGGAATAGGGGTAAGGGGAAACTGGCAGAGAAGGGTACGTGATCCAGAGGGAGCTATCAGCCAGTGATTATCTTCAGTAATGTCAGGGAATTCGAGCAAATCACCTGCACCACCTCCACGCACAACAAATATACGTCTTTTTGGTAGTTTTCTCCAATGGTCCCTTTAAGAACGTAAAATACTGCAGACGCTGGAATCCTAAACAAGGTCAGAAAAATGCAGGAAAATGTCAACAGGTCTGACAGCATCTGTGTGGAGAGGATAGAGCCAATGTTTCAAGTCTGGATGACCCTTTGTCAGACCAGTTCTGACGAAGGGTCATCTAGACTCAGAACATAGACTCCATTCTCTTTCCACAGATGCTGTCAGACCTGCTGAACTTTTCCAGCATTTGTCTGTTTTTGTGTCCCTTTAAGGACTCCTGGTTGAACCATTTGAAAGTCGCATTTTCCTGGATGTGGTCAGCCCAGTGTAAACTTTGATTAGGGCAGCCCAAAATCGCAAAGGAAGTCTCAGGCAAGTGTCATGCTTCCTATGCAAGTGCCTTGCAGCCTGATTTAGACACATGCCCCAGCCATCTCTTCTTCCTCTCTGTACTAAGGGGGCAGGCAATGCAGTTCTGGCCTGAAATGGGCACGCTCATGCCACCTGCCATTTTGGATCCTTTGGGGCACTGTTTTAGGCCTTTTGTGACCCATTGGCTCAGGCATGCAAGTCTTCAGTTTTGTTGCAGACTGAAAAGCCACAAACCAATAATTCCATATACCGCGTGAAAGCCACGCAAATTACGCTTGTTGCAAAGCTTGCTCATTAGACTTATTTGCTGGTCAAGTCCTTAGACAACTTTACAATTCGTCATTGCTCTCTGAGCATGTCATGTTCCAACAGAGCACATATTTAGGCTGCATCTCCAACTGCAATCCTTGGCAACTGATACCATGATAGGGGTCACACGTGGCAATGCACTCTAACATAATCCAGCTGCAAGATCATTTGCTGACACCCACAATGGTTGGGTCAGGATTTTCCAGCCATTGACCATTGACTTTTGGTGAGACTGGACGAGAGTGGGACCGGAAAATCCCGCCAGATGTTCCTTAAACCAATCAGATCTCAAGATTGCTTGGAGGACAGGATAGCACATGTCACAAAAGTAACAGACCCAAACTGGAGAATTATTTGGCTTCAACTCCTTTTTACTTATCCACCTCGCCAAGAGGAAATGATGGCCTAGTGGTATTATCACCAGACTATTAATCCAGAAATGCAGTTAATGTTCTGGGGACCCACATTCGAATCCTGCAACAGCAGCTGGTGGAATTTGAATTCAACAAAAAATACCTGGAATTAAGAACCTACTGATGGCCATGACCATGTCAATTGTCGGAAAAACCCATCTGGTTCACGAATGCCCTTTAGGAAAGGAAATCTGCTGTCCTTAATCGGATCTGGCCTATGTGTGATTCCAGAGCCACAACAATGTGGTTGTCTCCCATCTACCCTCTGAAAGTGTGTAGAAAGCCATTCAGTTCAAGGGCAATTAGAGATGGGCAATAAATGTTAGCCCAGCTAGTGATGCCCATGAACTACAAATGAATTAAAAAGATATATTTTTCCACCGCTACATTGAGGCAATACAGAAGAGAATCCGCAGGCCTCCAGAAAAGACATGGCTTGTAGCCAACCTCCTGCTGTTCTGCTACTCCTCACTGACACAGGCAAGAACGTAGCTGCAAATAAATCACACTGTGTTTGTGTTGCAAGTTTCATCTGGAGTGAGCATTAAGACGTTTGTTCCTTTTAGTCACTGTAGGTCCCAGAACAAGCCAGCATGTTGCATTCCATTCATCAGTATTTGGATGTCCCAGCAGAACTAAACAGATCCCAGAAGGTGTCACTAGTAAGTTTGAGAAGGCACAAGACACAAGCGAGAAGGCAAGAGAGAAAGCACCATAGGAAAAGTAGGAATCCTGTCATCAGAATTCTCAATGAAGCTGTGTCATGGGACAGAATTTTCCCAGTCTGCCCATGACAGGTTTGGTGCCAGATGGGAATGGAGAATCCTGCAGCAGCCATAATGTCAAAACCCGCTGGTATGTAAACAATTTGAAATTCTCCCAATGGTGGATTAATGATGGGTCGTTTCTCCCACTGGTTGGTGACATGAATTCTATTTGCATTCATTTGCATCTCATGAAGGCTCATTAAAAAATCTACTCTCCAACGTCTCATCAAGCCTTCCAATCTTATGCCACACCAATGCGAATTATGTCGGCTTCAAACCCAACTGAAAAAGCGATGTGCACAAGATGGACATCAGTTTGCTTCAGACTTTTGAGAGTGCAACATACATAGCTTACCTGCTATAGCACTCTATTATACTGCTATAGCACTGTCCTGCTCCTGTTGCACTGAATGCCACTCTGCTGGGTAGGCTGCTTCATGCCCTCCAGCTCCATGCCAAGCTGTTCAGGTTCATAGGCCCTCTATTCCAACGGATCAAACGTTGACCGGAGGTGGGGTGCCAGGTATTGGGGGGGTGGTGGGGTGCGTTGATGAAGATGAGGGGGAGCAATATGGAAGGAAGGCTGTGAAAGTGTGGAGAGGTGGTGGGAGAGCAAGAGGTGAATGAGGATGTCAGACAGTGGGAGGTAGGAGATATTACTGAGGGGAGGGAAGTTAGGCCCAGATAGAACTGTATGAAAAGCACACAAACAAGGGGTCAAAAGGATACCACATTGTTTACTTGAAATTAAAAGGGGTGCCTACAGACTCCAGATGGGCTTGTGAGAGGCCCATGTGGGGCTTGAGCACCTCATAGGTAATGGGTTTAGGGGGAGTGTGGCAATGTCCACCACAACAATGCCTGGATCCTAAATACCTGCAGGGATGGTTGCTGGGTGATAAAGGCTACCCACTTAAAGATTGGCCTTTGGTGCATCACCCTCAGACCCATGCCAAAGAGAAGTACAACGCTGCTCACATCTCCACATGCTCTGACATAGTCATAGAGTCAAAGATGTTTACAGCATGGAAACAGGCCCTTTGGTACAACTTGTCCATGCTACTCTTTTTTTTAAACCCCTAAGCTAGTCCCAATTGCCCACATTTGGCCCATATCTCTCCATATCCATCTTGCCCATGTAACTGCCTAAATGCTTTTTAAAAGATAAAATTGTACCCACCTCTACTACCACCTCTGGCAGTTTGTTCCAGTCACCTACACCCTCTGTGTGAAAATACATAAAGCAGAGCAGGGCCGGAATTCTGCAGTCTCACATGTCCCATTACCACCGCCAGTGAGAAGGGAGAATTTCTCACTCAGCAGTGGACCCGGATAATCCCAGCCATGGCCAAGAACAAAGAATTCCAGCCCATAGCACTTCTGAAGATTCAGATGCAAGGACTGATCACATGGCTCTCTGCAACTTGCACCAGAGAGGGTTTTCCCGCATGATCAGGTTTCTGTGCCCTTTGCAATCTGTCTTTGCAAGGAGGTGACCTCTGCCCAGAGGATGAAGTATGAACAACATGACAAATGGGATGGTGGTGATGTGAAAGTGCCCATGAGAAAATATGTCCCATGCTTGGGGCAACACGATGGTTAGCACTGCTGCCTCACAGCACCAGGAACTCAGGTTCAATTCCAGTCTTGGGTCACTGTCTGTATGGACTTTGTATGTTCTCACTGTGTCTGTGTGGGTTTCCTCCAGGTGCTCTGGTTTCCCGCCATACCCCAAAGAGGTGCAGGTTAGGTTGACTGGCCACAATCAATTGCCCCTTAATATCAGAAGGATTGGTAGGCTAAATATGTGAGGCTCTGGGTATGGACCCTGCTGGGATTGTTGGCAGCGCAGGCTCAATGGGCCGAATGGCCTCCTTCTGCACTGAAGGGATTCTATGATCCTATTGTATGTGAGAGATCTGTGAAGAGTGGCCATTTGAGTACATGATACTACGATTAGAAATAGATAGTTGACGGAGCCAAGAGAGGTCTTACCCTAACAAAGTGGATCTGCCTCCTGCACTGTGAGATACTTCTGGCACTGATATCATAGATAGCAGCCTTCCAGGCCAGAGAGGTAAGGTTGCTGTGCCTCCTGGAGCCATCCCTTGTGTAGCGGACATCTTGTTGTGCACAGCCTCCTGGAATCAACGAGAATGGTGATCAAGTTGGTGTACAGAGTTTGTCTTGAGGCTGCTAGCCATTTGCTTCTCTGTTCTGGACATCCTGTATGACCTCGTGAAGATTGGTGACCTAGAGAGAGTGATAAAAGTATGCTAGGGGGACGTTTACATATGGGTTCCTGGACCTTTGAACTCATTACCTGAGGGCAGGTGGACAAATCAACTGTTCGTTGATTTGGGGAAATGCTTAGTCATACATAATTAATGAGGCTATGTGAGGATTCACACCATTCCGGCGAGCGGGAAGGGCATCATCAAAATCACCTGCAACTGGGCTTAGGAAGACTTTGCTTGGAAATGAGATGAAAACTATGACCATTCTGACTACTAATATATCCGATGTTAGCCTTGAAGGAGCCAAGTTGATGGTGTTGGTAACTTTGACTGCCACTGGTAATGCCATCCCCCAAGGTTACTGTTCAGCTGCTAGCATCTACAGAGCAAAGAGAACGTACTCAAGGAGCTATTTTTTATGTTCTATCTTCTTTCTGTCTTGCTGAATTCTTATAAATGCTTCACTCCTCGTCAATATTCCAGTGATTTTGCAAAGTGATATTTTGACTTAACTTTTTTTTAAAACCACAAAAAGCTATAAAAAAAAAAGAGATAAACTGACTCCGTCTCTTTAAGATGTCCTTTGAGCACTGAGCTTCCTTTTACGTCCACTGCATGTGGAGAAACTAAATGCCAATCCTGTCATAAATAATTGGAAATTATTTGAAGACTAACTTTAATACAATTTTCAAAGCTTAGATTGTAGCTTCCACACGCCAACATGTTCTGTGCAAGAGAACCTTACACCTTTCTAAAAAGCTGGTTGGAACATATGGAACATTGCTGATCGGATGGGAGCTGGAGAAACAGTTCCTTGAACCAGTCACTTTGCCCTTGTACTGTTGTTTCACACCAGCCAGCTGGGAGATCTCACTCTCCCCAAGGATTCAATGGCATCCTTCCATTAATTCAATTATAGAATTTTCTCTGCCATCATCATGAATTGTCACAAAAATGAAAAAAAAATTAAGCCAGTGACATTCCAGTTTAAAATCAGACCTTCATTCTAGACTTGGACTTCACAAGCTGCTGTGGGTTTTATTTAAGCTGTGACCCTTGCTCAGGTGCTTTCAAAGTACAGCAGTTAGTGTCTATGTGAAGTGGTTTGGCTCAACAGCTGGCGTTACAGTTTACATAGTCTGCATCTGGCACCAAGTCCTGATCCAACAGCAGAACCAACTTCCATAATAGTCCCTGGAGAAGGTAGTGACAGTCTGCACTGCCGAACAATTTGAAACCATTGGCAAGGGCGACCATTTCTTTCCTGGACCGGTTTCAACTGGACATGCCAACTGAACACCACACTGCAGTAGCTGAGTTGCTTGCTGGTATTAATGGTACACTCACTCGCGCACCACAAGCCTAGCATGTGAACAAAGCTAAAACCCCTTTGCTCTGACACCAACCTCAGATTGTTAAATTGGACGATTTTACCAAACACAGTTGCCCACATCCCCGCAGTTAATAGGAATATTTACATGGTAGAGCAGCGAAAATGTTTGAAATCTGGTTCTCTCAACTCACTTCAAGTAATGATTATTGTACAGGTACCCATTTAACAAATGAAGGTGGAAAGTAAACAAATCATTCTAATTGACCTAAAGATCTGTGAGCCCCACGGTGCATGTGTAAAGCATGTTTTTCTCAAAACTGAATGCATCACACTCCCATGGAGGGTGAATTTTCCCCTTCCACCCACCACGGGAGTCGTAGTGGACAAGGGGCAGACCATGGAAAGGTCCGTTGACCTCAGGTGGGATTTTCCAGTTTTGGGGCGAGTGCAGCCAGAAATTTCCGTCAACAATTTTTTATCCACTAATGTTCAGCACAAAATCATTCGAGATTTTCGCTCCCCTTCTATTTGAGGCTGTCTTTTCTATATTGTTTTCTTTAGGTAAAGAAGAGTTTGATGAAATATACAATTTCTATCAGCAGAAAGGGACAAAAGGGCAACACAGTGGCACAGTGGTTAGCACTGTTGCCTCACAGCTCCAGGGACCCAGATTCGATTCAGGCCTTGGGTGACTGTCTATGTAGAGTTTGCACGCTCTCCCTGTGCCTGTGTTTTTTTCCTCTGGGTACTCCAGTTTCCTCCCACTGTCCAAAAACATGCAGTTTAGGTGGATTGGCCATGCTAAGTTTGCCCTTAGTGTTCCAAGACATATATAGGCAAGGGGGATTAGTGAGGTAAATACATAGGGTTATAGGGTAAGCCTGGGTAAGAGTTGGTGCAGACCCAATGGGCCAAATGGCCTCCTTCAGAGACACTCCTGTCAAGGTCACAACTTCCCCTTCTGCTGTGTGGGGATTCTATGAAATGTCCAAATTAGGCGATGAAAGATCTTTTTAAGTAAAACCTGTCAGAGGTTCTGACGCTTTGCTTCATGCTGCCTAGGAGCTCGAGGAACAAAAAAATCCCAAACCCTGAGAGCGAGATACTTTAAGGAACCAAAGATGTAGTAGTAGGGAGGTTCCAAATTCCATCTCTGCACATCCAGCAGTTTAAACTATGCTCTCCCCCAGCTCGCAATCTTCTGTCTTTTCAAATTGATGGACAAGAAATTGGACACTGTACCCCTTCCATTTCACATGATGCACTGGGAGCAAAGAATCATTCTCCCTTCTATGCCTTTTAGTGCATGGGAAACTTCCAAGGTCATGTCCAAACTGCTTCCAGGATCAGTGAGCGTTACTCAATCCTGGCAACACCTCCCAGAAGCAAGAATATTGCCACTACATATATTTTTATTCATTCATGGGATATGGGTGTTGCTGGCTGGGCCAGCACTTATTGCCCATCCCTAATTGCCTTTGAACTGAGTAGCTTGTTGGGCCATTTCAGAGGGCATGTTTTAAGAGTCAACTATGTTGCTGTGGATCTAAAGTCACATGTAGGCCAGACCAGGTAATGATAGCAGATTCCCTTCCCTAAAGGACATTAGTGAACCAGATGGATTTTTACAACAATGGCTTCATGGTCATCATTAGACTTTTAATTCCAGACCTTTTTTATGGAATTCAATTTTCCCCATTTGCCCTGGCAGGATTTGAACTTGGGTGCCCAGGGAATCACACCGGGACTATTTACTTAGTGACAATCCCACAACGCCACCACTTCCCCGCCTGGAGACAGGTCTACAAGTTGGGAAATTTCAATCTTCCCACCTCATTAGTGAAAATCTGGCCGGAAGAATCTCTGTCCTCGGGAGATGAGCGAGGCACAGATTTGGGGAAGGAAAAGAAATCCATTATGTAACACCATGACTTATCAAAATGTAAAGATTTCCACTATGTTGTGGTAGGCTCCCACATGGATTTCATATTTATCAGCATTTGCTAAATGTGTTTTCATTAATGAAAGGCTGCCCTACATGCCGATGTGGGATTTCTGCACACCCAGAACACTCAACAATGAAAATCTAATTAAATTAATTGGATGCATCAACTCACTGTGATTAATGCCAGAGCAGAGATTTTGATTTTCTAACATCAAACGTGCATCTGGTGGACACATATACCCGAAAATCCTTAAACTTGCCTCTCCTTATAGATGTGAAGGTGGAGAGACCTTATCAGTTTCAATGAAATGTTTGCTCCTTGGGGCAGTGAACAGCTGCTGGTGAGGTTCACTCGCTGCAGGCTGTTAAATGGGCCATTCTTTTTTTTTTGCTATTAAGATTAAATGATTGCAGATTACTAAGAACAGGAGCTTCTCAGTACTATTGGTGCAGTTCACTTCCTCGTGAATTGCATTCCTGATACAAATGCGTGCAAGCATCATGTGAATACAATTATTCTTCCATAGCAACAACTAAATAAGTCATAATGCCTTCTTCCACTGATGCATGTGGGGTTTGTTTTTAAAAAGGAAACCAGATAAGAATCTCTCTGGGCTGGAGTTTTAGTTAAGAGCTCCCCTAAACTAAAAGGTCAGTGTGGAGCCTGTGAACAGGACAAAGATGTGCCAGTTGGGTGCATTGGCCATGTTAAGCTGATGATGTGGATATGCCAGCGTTGGACTGGGGTAAACTCAGTAAAAAGTCTGACAACACCAGGTTTCAGTCCAACCGATTTATTTGATAGTAAATTCACCAGCTTTCAGGTTAGCCCCTTCATCAGGTGAATGGAGAGTTCTGGCCTCAGACAGAGCATATAAAGCACAGACCGTTTATAATCTGTAAACTGTCTGTGCTTTATATGCTCTGTCTGAGGCCAGAACTCTCCATTCACCTGACGAAGGGGCTAACCCGAAAGCTAGTGAATTTACTATCAAATAAATCGGTTGGACTGAAACCTGGTGTTGTCAGACTTTTTACCATGTTAAGCTGCCCCTAAGTGTCCCAAGCTGTGTAGGTTAAATGGGTTAGCCATGGTAGATGTGGAGTTACAGGGATAGAATGAGGTGAGGGGTTAGATGAGAGAGGGTCACTGTGCACTCAACGGACCAAATGGCCTATTCTGCAGTGGGGGGTTTCTATGAATCTATGACAAATGACTGCCCTGCTGTCATTTAAAAGCCAAATGCCAGGTAGAGGCAATGGCCATTGCTGGGATTGCAGGCAGTCCTGAATGGAGATCATCGCTGGAGCTGATATTAAGGTAAGTGAATAGGATTTTAGATGGATTAGGCTGGCAGGCCCCAGCAAGGATGATGCATGAAGAGGAGGGTGAGGGAGGGGGCCAGGTTTGTGAGGCTTGAGGGCGGGGTGAAAGGGGAGTTGTGACCTTGAGAGGGGTGCCTCTGATGGGCACAAGGACCTGCAAAAGAAGTCCCGCCACTCTTGAACAACACCAGTCTGCACAGCTAGAGCTGCCAGGCAATTTGTTTGGCATCTGCCTCTCCCTGCCATAGCTAGATTATCAGTAGGATTGGGAAGAAGCTGTTCTTAAGTCGGGTGGTACATGACTCAGACTTTTATATCTTTTTCCTTATGGAAGAAGGTGGAAGAGACTATTTCCGTGGTGCATGGGGTCCATGATTATGCTGGCTGCTTTTCTGAGGCAGCGGGAAGAGTTGACAGCCTCAATGGATGGGAGGCTGGTTTGAGTGATGGACTGGGCTTCGTTTTTCTGGTCTTGGACAGAGCAGGAGCCATACCAAGCTAGTCCACCAAAGCCTCAAATTCAAATTGTGTTCCTCCAATTCTGGCCTCTTATGCCTCTCTGATTTCCTTTGCCCCACCATTAGCAGCATGCCTTCAGCTGCCTGGAGCCCAAACTTTGGAATTCCCTTGGTCTATACATCTTTCTCCTTCCGTAGCATACTCCTCAAAGCCCTTAGACAAGCTATCCTAAATTCTTTTCAAGTGGCAAAGCATCAGATCTCATTTTGCTTGATACCACTGCTGCGAAGTGCCTTAGGATGTTTTACAGTTAAAGGTGCTATATAAATGCAAGCTGTTGTTAATGTAAACTGAAAAATATGTACTTTGTTCATTCATAAACAAAAGTCTTGCTACAGACAGGGTGACAGAACTGCTGGAATCCTGTCCCTTTCTCAACTGTCCATTGTAAGAGGAAGATCAAAGGGTTTCATAACCCTGATGTGTGAACAGTTTGAAAAGCCAGCAGCAAGCTTTTTGTGGGTTTTAGTAAAGAAGGATGATGTTTTGATTTATTTAACCATTTTCTCTGAAATCTAACACTACAGCAACTACTCACAATGATATGAGATCTCAAATTCAATTTGTGCCCATCCAATTCTGGCCTATTGTGCCTCCCTGATTTACTTTGCCCCCTAATGCATTCAAGGAAAATACAGTTGAAGAGAATAGTGCACTTTTACAAATTATAAAAGTGAGAAATAGTTTATAATTCACATTTGAAGAAGATATATCTTGTGCCTAAATGTAATGTCTTCTTCACACTTGAAGTGCAGTTTATGTTAATTCTACTGCCAAAGTCATATGCTGAATCATCCTCTCATTGTCATGTGACCAGGAGGTTAGATTGCTATTTTGGTGGACCTGAAATGGAACAGACTTGGAGAGCTTACAACACAATAGCTTAGGATTTTTTTCAGGAACAAATGCAGTTGCCTTTACCTGTGTCTCCCTTTCTTCAGGCAGTACTTAGAGATTAAAAGAGATAAACATATAGTGCTATCATGAGACTCCTCACAATTGTGCTGTCTTTACTAAATAAAGTGAATTTAGTAAATTTATACGCCACATCCTGCTTTATTCTGTAATGGCATTCATCTCAAAGGGTTAAAATAATTACTTCCTTTTCTTGTCAAAAGACCCATTCATTTCAGGAATGCCTTTTGCTGGAAATCAGGATGTGTGTAACTAACATATTTTAGTCTGGAATGCACCTTTCATCTCTTTTAGTCAGTAAGTTAGATCTTGGATGCATAGAACAGGTCATTTGACATTGTCCAGTTTAAAGTAAAAAGGTCAATTCAAAAGATTCCACACTGAATAAAGATTATATTTTAAAATTTGTGAGTATCACGTGCCTTTACTGGGCATGACACTCTGAATATTTATCCTAATGAGATAACAAGAGTAAAGCCAAACAAAGGCTCTCAGTTAACTTAAAGATTTTTGGTAAACCATTAATCAGCATTCAGTGCAACCCTTCAATCCAAAAGGAAAATGTTTCATTCTTTGGACAGAAAATTCAAATTATGAGTATTCCACACAGAACATCAAGATAATTCAAATTGCTTATTCTCCTTTGCATAAATCAGCAATATTTTATAGATTATAATTATCCTCCAAGTGAACACACTGTGCAAGACGCCATGTGAAAAAAACTGATAGCTCAAGAAATGAACTTTCATATTAATGTTGAATAATATTTCTTGATGTAGATACTCTGCTTGGGCTGGTGAAACCATAATTAATAAAACAATGAAAACAGTTAATATATAATATCAAGTATCTTGTTCATGGTTCATGTTAATATGAGGTAATTTTTAGTTCCGAAAAGATGAATGCTTAACAGTAGAAAATGGGATAAGTGCAACTAAAGCAGCTTGGAGTCTATTGTATTTTTAAGTTTGGGGTCATGTTGCCTTAAAGGGTTAACAACTACAAAGCTAAGTTCCCAATTCAAAGGTTGAGCTTACTTAGCTAGAGAACTGGAGGTGTGATGTCAACAATGCTTACAAAGAAGTACCGTCCAGAAAAGATGTTTTGTTTTCGAAACTAGAACTAAATTAATTTAAAACAAGCTCAGTGAACCCTGAAAGGCTATGTTATCATGGAAATTGGTGAATCTTAAAGAGATTCTCTGCTTTCAATTTATCTATGTGTTTGCTGAGAGAGGGGGTTTGGTTGCAGTTTGCAGCTGAGAGAGAAGCTCTAATAGTTGTGCACAGGCTTCAGGCACATCCAGCTCAAATAAGTCCTGGGAAGCTGAGAATGTGATGGAAGGAGACTGGTTCTTTGCAAGGCAGTTAGAGCTCAGTTCAGTCCTGTGAGCCATTTATAGCTCGCTGCATTCAGTAAACACAGTTCAGAGCAACCCAAGGACAGTATCCGCTTAGTGAAGATACTAATATGCAAAAGAGCTGCAACTATGGTGATAATTAGAGATGGGAGTACAGTTTTGTGAATTCCCTAGAGTGCACTCTCAAGAGAAGAAATTGAGCCAACTGATCATGAGCAATCATTGAGGCCATCTGAATCAATGTGGCTAACGGGGAATTCAGATGCTAAGTCTTTAAAAGCGAATAATTAAAATCCCCCATGGACATGGAGTTCAAAGATATTTTGTGACTGTGGTGGTCACTGACATCTGGGTGGGTTGCTGACAATTCATGGGATTTGTCTTGGTCACATCTTTAATGTGCAATGTATTGTGTTTGATGACAATTTGCCTGTTAATTTATACTGACCTCAGGTTAATTCTGAATTTTAGGTTATAAGATAGATATTGTAAATTGTTTTACTTCTCTGACTTTGTATAATGAGTTTATTTTGTTTATTTAAAACTGTGGAACCTCATAGCCTCATTCTCCTAGTGAGTAACTGAGGTTTCAAACTGTGTCTGCTTTTAACAAGGGGTTCCCGAACCAGATTGCAACAATATAAATGATATTGTATAATGTATTTTGCAGTTGGGAGCAAGGTGACAACACAAGCCACCAGCCTTGAAGAAAACAGGCCACTGGTCAATCCTCTTAATGTAAACTTCATGAGAAAACCCGTTTTGTTTTCGCACGTGTTGATTCCCACAGTTTGAGCAGCATTAGTTAACATGAATACAACATCTGATCATGTAAGGCAGTCGAAAGAAGGCACAATAACAAAATGTGACTAAATTGACAGAAGGGTAAAACACAACCATAAGTTCAACATGGGTCTTCAGAGGTGTGAATAGTATTAAATAATCTTTAAAATCTTTCCAAAATTCTTATTAACTTTGGATTACCTGTATACACTTAAGAACCTACAGAAATACCACAGTGTAAAAAAGAATGAAAAAATTATTTACAAGGTCATTTGGACGTGAAAATTTGAAAATAGCATGAATGTGAGCAAAGTTGATATAAATGTTTATGAAAGCGTTGTTTTATGTAGTCATATAAAGTGAACAATTTCATTCATTTATGAAAATAAATTGGAAACGTTGTTAGCTGACTCTTGCAGTTGTTTTAGCTTAGTTAATTACATATAAATCATGTTGTGGTATATTTGCAAACACCAGGACAGGCTCCTGGCATCTCTATGAACAAATCCAAAGATTTTCCAGAGAGGAAGTTGTAAGAATTGGACAATTAGTGCAAATTCACACTGGAACACTATTTTCTGTGGTGATTTCAACATTGCAGAGTTTAGCAGCACACCTTGTGATGGAGTGCAGAACCATGGCCAGCAACTTCCTGGTTGCTCTGTTATCCTGCACATGTGTGGACTCCTGATTTCGCTGTCAGTTTCAGAGATGAACTGGCTGTAAACGCTGACAGCTTTGTTGTCATGACCACCACAAAACCCAGGCCCATCGAGCAGGCCACATCAAGAAGCAGCTCGGGCTGAGATTTATAATCAGCAGGAGTGAGACAGATTATGAGTCAATTTACCAATATGCTGCAGTGGCGCTTTATCAGGATTATACATCAAAATAGGTTACTTTTTAAAATCAAGATGAGTGAGTCTCAATTCAAATAATTAATAATTGACAGGTTGTTTATATAATCTCAAATTAAAACTTCCCTCCAGGAAAGAATGAACATGCAATAAAATTATGATCTCCCTTACAGTAACATGTGACAGCATTTATGTATTCAGTTCCACTATTTGTACACACATGAAAAACAGTGTCCAAGGAAAAATGTGTAGAAATACTAAAGGTCGTAATACAAATTAATCAGCATAAGCCTTTTGCTTTAAAAACCCTTGTAATTTTCAAAGTTCACGCTGCATTCTGGAGAGTATGACCTACCAAGGTAACTGTCCCTCCTCCCCCAGTCATGCCTTTACCAAGAGCAAAAGGCACTTGCATGGTGTCACTGGCTATTCATATCACCACATCAATTAACGGAATTTCATATCTGTCATTACAAAACAAATCAGTGAGTTATACTACAAGCCTTGCAATGTGTCAAACATTGAACAGAAGCGAGCATCTCCAATCCATTTTAATATTCCCACAGGATAAATACTGACAGAAAATCAATGGTTTAATTTTTCTCCCCCAGATAAAAGCATCAAAAAATACCTGCACTAAAATGCAGACCTCAGCACTGAAACTTTTTCCTCTTTTTTGCACCTGACTGACAGCATGATTATTACATTGTAGGAAAAGAATAAACTTTAATCTCAGCAAGGACATCTCCAATTCACAAGCAGTGCATCAAGATAGTTGAATACAAGGGCATTTCTGATCCAGTTTTGAATTGGCCCAACTTGGGTCACAATTCAGGTGTTATAAAAATTGAGACATTTAATCTAATTGGGACTATCATTCCAGTTCAGGATCATAAGTGAAAGAGAGTGTTAAATTGGTGACAGTTGAACAGGTTGTTGTGATTGAGATGTTGACATGGCTCATCATTCATTACAGTTTGATCTAATTGGTATTTAGCATACTGGTCTACAGCTTTCAGAGTCTATCTTCCATCATTTCTCTGGATTAAAAAGAGCATTTTCTATTTTTCGTTCCAGAGGTGGTGATAGCCTAATGATGTTACCACTAGGCTATTAATCCAGGAAACTCAGTTAATGTTCTGGGACGCTGGGTTCAAATCCCACTCCGGCAGATGATGGAATTTGAATTTAATTAAAAGATATCTGGAATTAAAAATCTACTGCTGACCACGAAACCATTGACAATTGTCAGGAAAACCTATCTGGTTCACTAATATCCCTTAGGGAAGGTAATCTGCCATCCTTATCTGGTCTGGTCTACATGAGAGTCCAATAGGGATGGGCAATAAATTCTGGCCAGCCAGCAATGCCCATATCCCATGAAGTTAAAAAAAAAATGTGTGTTGACAAGAATATGTCAAGTAGATAAAATGGGAGTGGACTTATCTCTTTGAATAGTTTTATTAGATTAAATAATTCCGACATCACTGGAGCAGATTTTCAGGAATCAATGGTTCTTTTAATAGCTCAACTTGATCCACCACAACGTGGTAAGTGGCTTTACCTTTCTCAAGAGCAGGGATAACAAGGTTCAGTGGTATTGGAAAGTAATTTTGCCACACCATCATCCTTTGAATGTCTTATCCGAGTCACATTTTGGAACTCAACATACATTTGTGATTCTCGCCAGACAATTAAATTGGTCTCCCCATACTAGATTCATATAAAGAAAGGCTCTTTGCCATCTGTATTCTCCATTTTCTCCCATCTACCAAAATGTTTCTACTTTTTGGCAAATACTACATCTGTCTTTCATTGATGAGCTAATGCCAATGTTTGTTTTACAACATTGGTGGAATATGGAGCTCTGTGGTTCTATACAAGATTGGCTTGGTGTAAAGCCCAGACAAAATGTGGATTTATCTGATCATTAGGTTAGATGCCAGAATGCCATTGCAAGCTTTGGCCTGAGCCCATTTCAATTAACCTGGTTACCCAACTACCTTGTGCTTGATATTCCAAAAGGTCAAGATATTGCAGCCAATGTTCAGGGACCTGACCCATACTAGAATAGGTATGAATTATGTCTAATTGATAGGGTTGTGAGGAATTTTTAAGAACATAACAGTTGGTGTCCATGATGGGAGAGTTGGTCTTGCGTTAAGTTTAACAAAAGCCTGTCCGTTGTGTACTTTCGTTGTGGAGAGGGCAGAGAGGGAGGAGGACATCCTTATAAACCTGCTCCTGGGCCTGGCCAAGGTGGCCATTAACAGTTACAGGCAGCAGGCGGTCAAGGTGGGTCATCTGATCCAACTGTATGCCTCATCTTCCATGGCCCTGGAAAGGGAGCACATGGTGCCCATGAGAATGCTGAAGCCTTCTGTGACTGGTAAACACCACAGGGGCTGGAGTGCATTATCACCCTGAAGGACAACAGTGGATTTGAAGGCATGACGGCACATTTTGCCCCAAAAGGCATTCAGCAGGTAGGCAAAATGGAATTGTCTGCAAATTATTCTGGCGAATTCCCAGCAAAAGGATCATCCTGTCCTTGAAGAACTTTAGTCCAATAATGTTGAAAATACTCCATTCCAAATTTTGTCTGTAGAAAGCTGCCAACCAGTGCTTGGAGCACTAAGTAACCATAACTACCATCTGTGCTGTGGTCCCTCCAAAGGAAATGATAGCAAGTGGAACATATAACCTAATTTACTAGCAACTACATTAGGAATAATTCACAGATAGCTGGCACGTCAGGATTGTCAGAAACTGCAACATCAACAAGGGATGACAGGTTGGCTTGAAGGCCGCAGATGTTTGCAAAATGTAAAACAGCTTCTCGATCTATGTTAATAACAACAGCTATTTGACAAGAGTTACTTCCATCCTTTTTTTTGAGACAAATCTCTCAATTGACAGCGTAAATGGTTTATGGTCCCTTCCAATATAATTTGTGAGGCTTTCAGTAAACAAATTTTTCCTATCATATTTAACAGAAAACTCTCCTTAGCCAACAAGCAAGTGTTATGAAAACATGCTTTACATCAAAAAATGATTTTGAATATATCGGCTGGAGCTCCTAATTGATTTATAAACAAAGACTAAAGCTGTATTCTAGCAACTTTCTATCAAAGATGGTTGCACATTTGTATCACTGTGCCATCTACATCCCAAAATTTTTGAAATAGAGACAGCCTGCCTGCAACAGGAACAAAAGCTTCAAAAGAGATTAATTGGGGACACCCCCTATCTGATTGGTCAATCACCTGAGTACTCACCTCGGTGGAGACAAACCATTAGGCTTAATAATCTGAATAATGGGACTCTGGCAGAGAGAGGAATTTTCATTCTGCGGGAGGTTTAGCAGACCAGCCCAAAGCCCACTGACTTTCAGTGAGTGGGGCCAGAAAATCTCATCCTGTGTTCTGTGTTATGAAAGCACGGGCTGGTTCAGCATAATCAGGGCCTTGCTTGTTATGAACAGCCAAAGCAATATGCAGTTCGATATCATCCATCACTCACTGGAACCGACAGCTGAGCATCACACCAGCACTGAAATTTTTATACCACATGACTCATTTGTGTGGTAATCAGAGTTCACTTGCCAGCCAAACAGCACACTCTTCTCATGCAGTATAAATTGTTATTCCCTGTGAGATTTTGTAGTCTAGTGACTCTGGATTACAAAAGATCTTGTCCTGATAAATGCGGGACAGAAAGTTGTGTGTCTTTTTTCTCAAGGCTCAATCATTTCATCTTTGATTTTCATTTCTTGAAGAACTGCTCTAAGATTCTGATGCTTTTAAACAAATGAACAATTATTTCCTTGAGCGATTACAAATGCTTCACCAGGAATGTAATCAAAATCTTTCTATTCTCCTTCCAAATTTGAAGAAATCATTACTTTAGGTTATGTCTGTTCTTAAAAAAATACCTTGAACCACTGTGACGAAATACACAAAGGAAGTATTTTCCACTTTATTAATACACTGGTAAAGTCTAAATTTACACAGATGAAAGAATTGTTCTGTCCTCACTGTGCAATTTTGTAATCTTGCCAGATAAAGCATTCGGATCAATTATCCATTGATTCTTGTGCAAACTTTCTTAATCCTTCATCAGAAACATATCCTGGAACAACAATCTCCAGTTTATGAAAATATCCTGCCAGACTGCTGGGACTTACAG
This sequence comes from Carcharhinus amblyrhynchos, assembly GCF_965287045.1. NCBI lineage: Eukaryota > Metazoa > Chordata > Chondrichthyes > Carcharhiniformes > Carcharhinidae > Carcharhinus > Carcharhinus amblyrhynchos. The sequence goes on from NC_137344.1 coordinate 26,979,463, forward strand.
CATTAGGTTGTGTGAAATAGAGGGCTGAATTTTACCAGCCCTGGGTGGTGGTGGGTTTGGTTTATAAAGTTTAACGTTTATTTACCTGTGTCACAAGTAGGCTTACATTAACATGCAATGAAGTTATTGTGAAAACCCCATAGTTGCCACTTCATTAGTGTCACAAGTAGGCTTCTATTGACACTGCAATGAAGTCACTGTGGAAATAACCTCGTTGCCATACGCCAGTGCCTGTTTGGGTACACTGAGGGAGAATTTAGCATGGCCAATGCCCCTAACCAGCATGTCTTTTGGACTGTGGCAAGAAACCTGAGCACCCGGAGGAAACCCATGCAGACATGGGGAGAACTTGTAGGCTCCATACAGACAGTGGCCCAAATCGGGAAATGACCTGGGTTCCTGGCGCCACGAGGCAGCAGTGCTAACCACCGTGCCAGGAAGTAGCTGATGGTTGGGGTGTTGGTAAAAATAATGGAGAGACGTGTCTATGGGGGTGGAGGGTTGCACTGACAATCAGGTGGTCCAATTGCCTGGTCCTGAGCCTATTGCGGCATTTAATTGGTCTATTCAAAGCCATTTGAAGCTTTTATATCCTCAAAAGAGTGGGCCACGCTAATTAGAAAGTCCAGCACTTTAGCTGTGCGGGCTGGTGACCCGAATGGGCCCTCTGGGCTCATCGGAAGCAATCCTCTCCCCCCAACTTTTAACTCTCCCCAACCAGCCTCTTGAATCCAGCTCACACCCTCAACCCAACTTGCCAGTGGCGAGACCACAGATGTACCTGTCAGTTCAACCTCCAAGTGTGGTGAGAATTCCTGTAGTTTCAGAATGGCCACTGCTCATGGTGGCACTATTGGTGCTACAAATTGGTCATCAGCACTCTATGGCCGGTCTTCATCCCAAGAAAGATTGGCGGAAGTCCCATCGCCAACTGATTAACACTGCTCCCAGTTTCAAATGGCTGTAGGGCAGCCGCCAGGATCATGGGCAGGCACCCACAGCCCTGACATCTTAGATGATGTGGTCAGGGAGTATGGCACCCAATGAAATCCAGCTGATTGCCTCCATTCAATGAGGAAAGGATCATGCAAAGAAACAGCCACAACCATGGCAGTGACATTACTGTGGGGTGTTTGGCTGTTCATATCTGACAATGCTAACGCCTTTGGCACCTCTTTTATTCTTCACCAGCAGCTGACGACTGGGAATGGAGGTGGTCACGCACATCCCTACATATTTCAGCAGCATTCATCTCTGATGGCCTGTCGATCTTTTAGTGCAGGATGGTTTCCTGTTGACCCCCCAGCTGTCTGTCCACCATCTTTAACTGGATGGCTAGCATGGAGATGGCCAAATAGGACATTGCCTCCAGGGAAATGGCTTCGTCCCAGTCATTCTGAGCTAAAGCAGGCTCGAGAGCCCCATTTGATCTCATGTTGGAGTCAAGCCTGTGGGAAAATCTTGCCCAGATTAGTTAGCTTAATCTTCTACCAGAGGCATTCGTAGCACCTGGAAATGTGGTCTTTTGCTCAGAGCAGGTCAAAACACAGAATGTGCAGCTGTTCCTCTTTCAGGGTACAGCAAAACCACAAGAAATTTTAAAAGGTGCGTGTATTTTACTAATCAACCAGGTTTTTTCATTTAGCCAGTCACAAAGCAGTCCATATTAAAAGTATCTGCTCAGTCCATTCCAAAATAATGGGATTTCAATAGGATTAATGACAGAGGGACTACCTCAATGATGCATGACCAGGTACACAACTATCACTTTCCTAAAAATCCTTAGGGAAATTGATCCCCTTTAACTGAAGTGGATTAATTTTTCAAAGAATTACTGAATAGGGTCTGTTAACTGCCAAAGCATAAAACGCAGCCTGTTCTAAGAAACTTGAAGTATGCATGAGGATTATTGATGTTATCCCATTCATCCATACAGAATGATCATACGTTTCTCCATCTGGATTATTACATATGAACATTTGTATGAGTTAGGAATAGGCCACTTGGCCCCTTGAACCTGCTCTGCCTTCCAGTAAGTTGAAGGCTGATCTGATTGTAATCTGAATCCTACATTCCTGCTTCTCCCCGACAACCTTTCACACCCTTATTAATCAAAAATCTATGTGACTCGACCATAAAAATGTTCAAAGACTCTGCTTCCACCACTTTTTGAGGAAGACAATCCCAAAGACTTGTGACCTTTTGAGAGAAATCATTTCTCCTCATCCATTTTATATGATCAACCATTTTATTTTTAAACAGTGACTTCTAGTTCTAGATTCAAGAGAGAATGTCCTCTCCACATTCATCCTTTGAAGACCCCTTAGGATTTTAAAGATTTTGATCAAGTTATCTTTTAATCTTCTAAACTCCAGTGGATACAAGCTTAGTCTGTCCAACCTTTTCTCAAAACAATCTGCCCATTCTGGGATCAGTCTAGTAAACTTTCTTTGAACTGTTTCTAATGCATGCATATCTTTCTCTAAATAAGGATATCAACATTGTACACAGTTCTCCAAGTGTGATCTCACCAATGCCCTGTACACCTGAAACATAAGCTTCCTACTTTTGTAATCAATTCCCCTCACAATAAACAATAATATTCTATTAGCTTTCCAAATTACTTGCTGCACCTGCTCCTTCTTTATTCTGACTGCCATAATGGACAATTTCACATCTGCCCACATTATACTACAATAGCCAAATTTTTGTCCTTTCACTTAACCTTTCCTTTTTAGCCTCCTTATGATCTCTTTACATATTAAATAACATGGTGATACTGTACCTTTAAGAAATATATTTATATCATGTTTCTTGTAAGAGGCAGTCTTTTGTTACAAGGAGTCGACTTATCTGAAAAACGTGCAACTCCGTGCTGAAACTGCAGGATTATAAGCAATTTAACTAATGGTGTGTTTGTCAAACCAGAGTTAATACATTTATGTTTACTTGGTTTCTCCCCCAGAGTTTCAGAGTAGAGTCTTGATTAGATGAATTGGCAGAGACAGAATCATGTGCTCGACAGGAGAAGCTAAGCTCACAGGGAAGAAAAACACAGTTTCTCTTTCATTTGAAAGTCAGCTCCTGTCTGATTCTGAAAGAAGCAAGACATCTCTCCTTTGCTCTCTCTTTGGAGGTTGTCTATGAGCTACAGGGTTTGGCAACCTAAGTACAAGCACGTAAACTTGTGTTTTGTTAACTGATTCTGAAGACAGGTTTGAGTCTGTAAGAGGAATAGTGTTTGAATTGGAACTCATAGGGACGAGTTAGCAGTTAAGAATTGCACCTTGTCAGGTTTAGGTATTATTCAACTGTTAAATGTTAAGCTAATTCATTTGTTACAGTTAAGCTGTTTTAATTACTTTCTCCTTGTCATTGCCTATAAAGAGAAAGTAGCCCTAGCAGAACAAAGAGAAAAATAAAGAATAGCTCTGGCAGAATGACAAAAAAGGAAGCAAAAGCAGGAAGAGAGAAAGAAAAATCACTGTAGAACAAAGAGAAAAGGAATCAAACCATTTTGATCATAAAAAGAAATGAAACAGTTTGAACTGTGATTGAAAACAGAGGAAAGAGAAAAAGAGAGAGCTTTTGAACTTCAAAAACTGGGACTGAAAAGTCAAATGTCAACTTAAATGGGCAGAGACAAAGGTATAAATTGGGAGTAATGACGAGGACAGTGAGGAAGAACCAACCCATTGTAGTTAAAGGCCTAGTGGGAATCTATTTAAATATGTTCAATTGCTGCCAAGGTTTACTGAAAAGGATGTACAAGTCTTTTTAATCTAATTTGAGAAAGTAGCTAAACAATTGAAACAGCCACAGACCATGTGAGCATTGTTGGTTCAAATTAGATTGGTAGGTAGAGCTAGGTGAGGTGTTTGCTTCACCATCTGAGGAGGTATCCAGGGATCATGATGAGGTGAAAAAAGCCATCTTAACTATACATGAACTTGTGCCAGAAATTTACAGATAGAAATCCAAGGAAGGAACAAGGTCACACGTATATAGAATTTGAAAGGATTAAACAAAGTCATTTTGACAGGTGAATAAGAGCATTGAAGATAGAACAGATGTATAGCATTCTTGGGGAAATGATTATTTTGGAGGAATTTAAAAATCCACTTCCTAAATTAGCGAGAACACATGCAGAAGATCAAAGGGTTAAAACTATGAGATTGGCAGCAGAAGTGGCAGATGATTTTTAGTTCATAGATCTAGGCTTGGTTTTCAACATAAATTTCAATCTGTGAGGGACAGAAATTGGGGAAAAGAGAAACCCATAAGCAGTAAAAACAAAGGGGATCTTGTTGGACATAGTAAAGATAGTTTACCTCAGGTTAAAAAGGAAACATAAGAGAGTGGAAGAGAAATAAGAAATCTTAGATATTTGATAACGTTTGACACACAAAGCTGCAGTGTTGGTGGCTTAAGGAAAACACTCAGACAATAGATGTGGTAAAACAGGATAAGCCAGTGGGGTTTGTTAAAGTAGCAAAGGAAATCATGGTTGAAACTAAAGAAGTGCAAAAGATGTACAGCTTGTTCAGGGGCTAGTTGATAAGCAAGTGCCAGATCTCTTTAAAGAATTTACTTGTGTGAGTAAGGTTTACTCATGTGTACCAGGGAGAGTAGGTAAAGAAGTTAAGATCTTAAGATTTAAAAGGAGGAGGTCAATCTTTAATGGCGAGAGATGAGGAGACATGTAGGTCAGAAGGAATATTGCCAGAAAAGGCAGTAGGTAATATGTAGAATTCATAGTGAAATGTGTAGCGTCCCACTGTGTAAGGCAAAGCTGGAGAGTCTGTGAAAAATGTGAAGAGGTGGTAGGAATAACAAAGAAATTTTCTTTTCCAGAGATACAATTTATTCCAGGTAATGGTATAGCTGGATCACAAGTGGGAATGATGCCTACTGTGGTTGAAAAGCCAGTGGAAAAAAAATCAAACAACAAAAGTGCTGCAGGAAGCATGTCTTGGAATCTTTCCTAACTATGTGGTAACAAGGTCACAGTCATAGGAGGAGGAGGAGAAATCAAATAATAAAAATAAGGAGACTGAGGTTCAGTTATCAGAAACAATCTTTGATCAGATGGTTGATAAAAAACAAGAACAGGTGGAGTATGAAACGAATATTTTTAGTTCAGGAAAGTTGGCAGAATTACGACAGAAAGATACAGAGATATGGCAGTTGTATCAGAAAGCAAACACAAAAGAAGTATCAGAGTCTATAGCAGAGTGGTATTACAGTAAAATGATGTCTTAATAAGGAAATGGAGACCTTTACGTATTCAGGCAGGTGAAAAATGGATTGAAGTTTATCTAGTTGTATTACCAGTGGGTTATAGAAAGGGGGTGTTACAGGGAGCACATGTGATACCAGTGGAAATTCATTTAGCGGTAAGGAAAATGTAAATAAAAGTACAAAAACATTTTTATTGGTTGGGGCTACTTTATATGTTCCAAGTGGTGGGCAGAATCCACAACTCTGAGCATTTCTCACAGGATTACTTGAGATGAGAAGGCCGTTATGTCCTTTTGCCTCTCCCAGAGATTGTAATTAGTTTCTGGATGTTTGCATACACCAGAATGAGGTTCCATTATCCCTGAGGGTATCACCCTGCTTCCCCCAGCCCCGCAGCTAATTGTGCATCCTCCTTGGGTTTGCGTGTCCATTTTTAAAACCTCACAGATCTTACTTAAAGTTCAATTTCTTTGGATGTAATTCAGTGCCAACAGTTTCTTCTTTTTCTTTATTTTTTTTCATGGGATGTGGGCATTTATTGCCCATCCTGAGTTACCCTTCAGCTGAGTGGCAGTTAAGACTCAACCATATTACTGTGGCTATGGAGTCACAGAGACCAGACCAGGTAAGGATGGCAGATTTCCTCCCCTAAAGGAAGTTATTGAACTAGGTGGCTTTTTACAACAACGGATAATGGTTTCATGGTCACCATTAGACTTTTATTGAATACATCAGATGTTCATTGAATTCAAATTTCACCATCTACCATGGTAGTATTCAAACCCATATACCTTGGGTCTCTGGATGACTCATCCAGTGACAATTTCACTACCACCATGCCACTGCCTTCCCCTATTTTCACAATGATGGATGTTAAGCTCACTAGCCTGTAATTTCCTGCTTTCTGTCTCCCTCCCTTTTTAAATAAAGGAGTTACACTTTGTTTTCCGATTTAATGGGACCTTCCCTGAATCTAGGGACTTTGGGATAATTAAAACCAACTCATCAACCAACTCATTAGTTACTTCTTCCAAGACGTCAGGGTGAAGTCCATCCAGCTCCAGGGCTTTGTCAGCCCTCAGCCCTAACAATTTGCTCAGTGCCATGGCAATTGTAATTTTCCTGATTTTCCTCTCTCCCTTCTCTTTCCTGATTTAGTTATTTCTGCAATGTTACTTGTGTATGGTGAAGGCACATGAAAAATACCTGTTTAATTCATCCACCGCCTCCCCACTTTCCATTACCAATTCCCCAGGTGCGCTTTCTGTATATTGGCTAAACATTCAGCACTCCCCTTAAGTTGGAAGTGGAGATGGGAGCAGGTGGGTGGTAGTGGGGCGGGGGGAAATTCTGGCTTTGGGGGTCAGCATGTCTGTCTTGTGACAGCAGCCCTGCCACCGGCCATTTTGGGAGAGATGTGTTCAGGGACTGACAAGGCCAGCAGCCCCTCAGAGATGAGCAGGAAATTAGCCTCGTTAACAGTCCTGTTAATGGAAAGTTTACGATGGCCGACTGGAATTTTCTCCAGTTTCCTGACACGTGATGAGGTATTGGGAGGGTGGGGGTCCAGAATGCCGGGACTATTGGCAGGCCTTCAGGCTCACGCCGATTGCCTGGTTGGGATACAGCCAAAGACCACCCTGCAGAAGGATACCCTATATACACACCCTTCCCCCCTCCACCCATAGTGGTGACGTGGCTGCTTTGTCTGTTTTTCAAATTAAAGTTGTAAAAGCATGGCCGAGATGGCAGCACCCTGTGGAAGTGGCACCTTCCTAGGTATTTAGATTGCAATGCAGCTGGGTGCTCAAGTTTCCTGACAGGCCCTCCAAATTTCAAAGCCCACCAATTCCCCTTATAGACAAGAACCTTCTCTCTATGTCAATTAATGTTTCCCCATGTGAAAATCTTAACTTCAAATCGGTGTCTTTCTGGGAGAGGATTCTCTGAGCCGAAAACAAACTGGACTCCATTTTGAGCCTCCGCAGCAAAAATTCTCTGTCTCTCCCTCGACTTTACTTCAGGCAGAAATCTAAATTATCCTTTGGGAACCAAATTCTCTCTACAACCAATGGTGTAACCTGTTGAAAAGCTATTAATTTATGCTTTTGTGGGATCAGGATGTTACTGTCAAGTAGCATGGGCATTTGTTGTCCATTCCTAATTGCCTTGAACTGAGTGGCTTTTCATACACTTCAGAGAGCAGTTAAGTGTCAACAATATTTCATTGGGGCTCGAATCACTGGTCTTAGGCCAGACCAGGTAAGGACAATGGGCTTTTACAACAATTGACAATGGGTTTCATGGCCACCACCACTGAGACCAGCTGTTCAATTCCAGATTATTACTTAAACGCAAATTCCACCAGCTGCTGTGTTGGACACATTAACCGAGGCCTCTGGATTACTAGTCCAGTGACATTACCACGACGCCACTATCTTCCCCCAGAAACTCAAAGCTCCTCATACACCTGACCTCTTCATAAATTTCAAGATGTAGCCAAAACAGCAGCAGTACCTGAGAGCAGCTGATCCAATGCAAGACCTGGGATAGTGGACCTAAGGTTACCCAAGTGAAAGAGTTTCACTACAATTTAAAAGATATTTTGAGACCTTGTTGAGAGAACAAAACAGAACAGTGATCTGAATACAAATAGTGTGGCTGTGTAACACTCATAATAGCAATAACTGTACACAAAACTGCAGTTAGTGAAACAAATGGCCTGAAATTCCAGTACATTTTGCTTCTGAATAATGGAATCTTCCAGTGTTTTAACGAGGAACCTCTTCAATTCTGTCCTTTGAACACATTCTACCTCCGATATACAGAAATGTTTTGATGTAAAATCCTTTATTCTCCCTTGCATTAAGTCTGTTCTGGTTGAGCATAATTCATGAAAATGTCAAGAATTGAGGAGCTGTGGTGTTTTGCAGGGGCCAACATCAACTATTGAACAAAAGAATCGATAGAGGAACAATTCACACAAACCCTTGGTTCAGCATCTGAACTGCAGCTTAAAAAAATTAAGTCGTTAGATCGTGTTAGCATCTGTAGTTATTTATCTTCCTTAAGATTTTTACACAGGCATGCCATTAGTATTCAGATCACTGCTTTGTGTGTTCTAGGCAATGCATTTTTCTAATCGAAGAAGTGGAGCTCTTGACGAGCCACAGGCCCACTAATACTGTCCTTGGAGTGAATCAGTTGCTCTCTGATTAAGAGACTCTGCATTGCAGAGAGATGCACAAAACAAAGAAGGAATAGTTTCAAAATAAAGTACTGCAGATGTCAGCATTCATGGGATATGGGCATCACTGGCTGGGCCAGTGTGTACTGCACATCCTTAATTGCCCTAGAGATGAAGGTTGCTAATAGTCAGCCGCATTGCTGTGGATCTGAAATCACATGTAGGTCAGGCCAGGTAAGGACAGCAGATTTCTTTCTCTAACCAAATGGGGTGTTACAATTGACAATGGTTTCATTGTCATCATTAGACTTTTTTTAATTCAATTTTCACTATCTGCCATGGTGGGATTCAACCAAAGATCATAAAACCCTTACAATGCAGAAGGAGGCCATTCAGCCCATTAAGCCTGCACTGACAACAATCCTGTCCAGGCACTTTCCCCATCACACCACATATTTACCATGCTGGTTCCTCGGACAATAAGGGGCAAATTAGCACGGCCAATCAACCTATCCTGCACAGCTTTGGACTGTGGGAGGAAATCACAGCACCTGAAGGAAACCTGCACAGACACAGGGAGAACGTGCAAACCCCCACAGACAGCACTAGGGACCCCGGTTTGATTCCAGTCTTGTGTGACTGTGAGGCAGCAGTGCTAACCACCATTCATACCTTCATCTGCATGAAAGACTATTGCACCAGAGGTGCAGTGAAAAAAAATGGAGACATTCCAGGGAACTTCACTTTCTTTGGGTATCAGTACTCACTAAATGTGTGTACTGTATTGCCAAGCCAGCAATGTTTAATAAATGGAATCCAAAGAGGAAGTGGCACTTTCACAAGGCATGCCAGTAATTTCTTCTTAATTTGTTTACGGGATGTGGATGTTACTGGCCAGCATTTATTGCTTATCTATCATTGCCCTTGATGAGGCAGTGGTAAGCTGCAGTCTCTGTGCTGTAGCTACACCCACAGTGCTGTTAAGGAGTTAGCTCCTGGATTTTGACCAAGCAACAGTGAAGGAATGATGATAAGTTACCAAGTCAGAATGGTGTGTGGCTGGGAGGGGGAATTGCAAGTGGCGGTGTTCCCATGGATCTGTTGGGTCCTTCCGGATGGCAGCAGTTGCAGGTTTGGAAGGTGCTATTGAAGGAAACTTATGAGTTGCTTTCACGGTGGCGCAATGGTTGGCATTGCTGCCTTACAATTTCCAGCTTGGGTCACTGTCTACGTGGCGTCTGCACGTTCTCCCCCTGTCTGCTCAAGTTTCCTCTGGGTGCTCTGGTTTCTCACAGTACGAAAGATGTGCTGATTGGATGCAATGGCCACTCTAAATTCTCCACCAGTGTACCCAAACAGGTGACAAAGTGTGAAATGTACAGGATTTTCTTAGTAATTTCATTGCAGTGTTAATGTAAGCCTACTCGTGACACTAATAACTAAACTTAAACTTATATGCATGTTGTGAATTGTACACACTGGTGTGATGGAGGGAGTGAATGATTAAGACAGTGGATTGGGTGCCAAAAATATAATATGCCAGGCATATTAGTAAAATCAAAGTTTTCATTTAAAGCATCATAACTGTGAAGTTTTTTTTCTCCAACCGAAATTAATCATCATCTTTGGCCAGATGGCATTCTCTGGAGCAGGCTGCTATAGTATAGTTAAGCTCAGGCTGACTCTCTTCTTCCATGTGTAGACATCTTGTCTCTACTGCATGTCTACCTACCAAGTCACACCTCAGTTCAGGAACTCTGCATGTGAGAGATCATTAGCACAAATCCAGAACCTAACATTCAGAACTGTAGCAGAAAGGAGGCTCCAGTGTGGTGTACGTACTACATGGCATCACTCCCACTCCACTATGTGTGTTTTTCCCACTCCCATATGTACAGGAAAATCATCCAGGAAGGAAATACAGAGAAAATGGTGTAAATAAATACCACCTGTCATTCGGGAACACTTGCTCTGTTTCCTCACTCATCGTCTCCTCAACGGAACTAATATTGCACTGGTATCTTCTGAAATGGGTATGATTATGTTGCAACACACACCCAGCCTCCTCTCGAGTTTCTCTTGAAGGCAGTGTTTGCATGCTGTCCCCTCTGCACAGTACAATTTTGCACTCCATACCCTTTTGAGGGAGTGGCACTTCATGTGCCACCATCTCTATTATGTACTCTTAGGTTTCTCTGTAGCATTTACATCAGCCACACCATTCACACTACTGTTTTTGTATCATCCACTCAATGGCACATTTGATGCCATCACTCTCAGTAATAGAGTGATGTTGCAATATCATAGTTGGGTAAATAGAAAACAAATGTGGCTGTGTCCAGCTTAATACAGCTACAGATGCAATTCAGCTAAAGATTGTGGTGTACTAAATAAGTGTGCTGCGATATAAACTGGGGTGAGGATGAATAAGCTGCGTAAAATCACTGTAGGCTTAAACAGCTTGCTACAAGTAAACAAGCTCAGATATCAGCAGCTAGGTCTAGTTTATAAACAGAGGGCCAAGAGCTCACAGAAGTTAAACAGATGCAAGGCTATAAGGTCCTTATCTTTGGTCTTTCTCTGGATCAGACAGATGTCATTGATATCATCTCTCTTCTCAAGATTTCAGGATCAGTGCAGGAACATGGATCCAGCTTTTAAAATTGGCTTAAGGGACTGAACAAGTTGAAGGTCAGCAGCAATATGGGAAATCAGGAGACATTATTTAAAGTTATCATTTTCAGCTACACGGCTTTGTTGTTATATATCACTGAGATTGAACCAATTATACAAATTCTGCTGTTCAACAGAAAATATATTCATGTGCCTTTCTGTGACCTGAAGTGGCACCATTTTGGATGCCCATTAAACATGAGGAAACTTGATTCATATTCCCTCAGCAGAACAGGTTTGGGGGTGCTGAATGGCCTTCTCCAATTCCCACGTCCATATTTTGTTAACCTGTCATTATTCTATGTTCCTTACCATTTTGAGCCTTTAAAAATCTTTTGATCTCTATTTTCAAATTTCAATTGACCCAAAACCCATAGCCTTTTAGGCAAGGGAGTTCCAGATTTCTGCTACTTTTTGCTTGAAAAAGGACTTCTTGATTTCACTCCTGTTACGTTCAGATTTTAAAATGATGCTCTCGTGTTCACAATTCTCCCACCGCGAAAATAGTTTATCCGCACTTATCCTTTTCCAATCCCTTTATCGTTTTAAATACCTCAATTAAATTATCCTTCAATCTTCTAAATTCAAGGGAATGAATACAAGACAAGTTTATGCAACTTGTCCTCAGAATTAACTCGTTAAGCTCTGGTACAAATCTGCACTGTACCCTTACTGAGATCAATAGATCTTTCCTAGCGTTCTATATCAAGAAGTGAATGCAGTATTCCAGATCAACATCCAATTAGTTTTTTTTTAAATTAACTACAAATACACGTGCACTAATTTTTAATGGCAATTAAACCCCTTCACTTTTCCACAGTTCCTAGCGTCTCGCTATTAAGAAAATGTTTCATTTGGCTTTCTTGGATCCAAAGTGGATGACCTCACACATCCCCATATTGAACTACAAGCCCAGGGTGTTACGCACTTATTTTGCCTGTTTGTCCGTCCACTTTGTAACTTGCTGCTCCCGTTCAGATCACCAACAATGCTGGTCCCTCCAAGTCAACACTACAATTTATTTATTTACTATTATTGTCACAAGTAGGCTTACGTTAACACTGCAATGAAGTTATTGTGAATATCCCCTGGTTGCCACACTCTGGCACTTGTTCGGGTATACTGAGGGAAAATCTAGCATGGCCAATGCAACTAACCAGCATATCTTTCAAATTGTGGGAAGAAACTGAAGCACCTAGAGGAAACCCATGCAGACATGGGGAGAACATTCAGACTCCACACATACAGTGAACCAAGCTGGGTCACTGGTACTGTGAGACAGCAGTGCTAACCATTGCATTACCATGCCACCCACCCACCAACATCTCTACTTTCTCAAAAGGCTAAGAAAATTCAGCATGTCCACTATGATTCTCACCAATTGTTATAGATGCATCAGAGAAAACTTCCTTTCCAGATATATCACAGCTTGGTATGGCTCCTGCTCTGACCAAGACAAGAAACTACAAAGGGTTGTGAACATAGCCCACTCCATCACGTAAATAAGCTTCCCACCCACAGACTGCGTATATACTTTGCACTGCCTTGGGAAAGCAGCTAGCATAATCAAAAACTCCTGAACCCCGGACATTCTCTCTTCCACCTTCTTCCATCAGGAAAAAGATACAAAATTCTGAGACCACATACCAAATGACTCAAGAACAGTTTCTTCCTTACTGCCATCAGATCAGCTTAATGCATGATCTGATCTGTCTGCACCCTAGCTATGACTGAAACACTGTATTCTGCACTGCTTCCTTTCCTTCTTCCTAGGTACTCCATGAACGGTATGTCATTTCTGTATAGCGCACAAGAAACAATACTTTACATAAGAACATAAGAATATAGGAGCAGGAGTAGGCCATCTAGCCCTTCGAGCCTGCCCCGCCATTCAATAAGATCATGGCTGATCTGTCGCTGCTCAGTTCCACTTTCCCGCCCTCTCCCTGTAACCCTCAATCCCCTCTCTTATCAAAAACCCATCAACCCGCGTCTTAAAAATATTTAGCGAGGCAGCCTCCACCACTTCAGCGGGCAGAGAATTCCAGAGATTCACCACCCTTTGAGTGAAGAAGTTCCTCCTCAACTCCGTTCTAAACCGCCCCCCCTTTATCTTGAGGCTGTGCCCCCTAGTCCTACTGTCCTTTCTGAGCGGGAAGAGTCTCTCCACCTCTATCCTATCCATCCCATTCATCATCTTATACGTCTCAATGAGATCTCCCCTCATTCTTCTAAACTCTAACGAGTACAAGCCCAGTTTATTCAGCCTCTCCTCATAGCTCAACCCCCTCAACTCCGGTATCAGCCTAGTAAACCTCCTCTGCACTCCCTCCAAGGCCAAAATATCTTTGCGCAGGTGCAGCGCCCAAAACTGCACACAGTACTCCAGCTGCGGCCTCACCAATGCCCTATACAGCTGCAGCAAGACCTCCCTACTTTTATATCCACTGTATCCCAATACATGACACTAATAAATCAAATCAAAATGCTACACGCCCAAACTGAGTATTGCCTGCCACACTCGGACACAGAAGGCCCTAGTCCTTCATCTGAACCATGAATGTTCATGATGAAAATCTGGGTCCCCAGTACAGCTGTCTGAGGAACACCATTGTCACATCTCAACAATTAGAGAATATTTCTTGTATCCTTTCTAGGTTCACAAACAATTAGCAGCACAGTGGCACAGCGGTTAGTACTGATGCCTCACAGCACCCGAGACCTGGGTTCAATTCCGACTTCAGGTCACTGTCTGTATGGAGTTTATATGTTCTCCCCATGTCTGCATGGGTTTCCTCCAAATGCTCTGGTTTCCTCCCACAGTCCAAAGATATGCAGGTTTGGTCAATTGGCCATGCTAAATTGCCCCTTTTTGTGTTAGGGGGACTAGCAAGATAAATAGATGGGGTTAAGAGGATAGGGCCTGGGTGGGACTGTGATTGATGTAGATTTGATGGGCCAGATGGCTTCTTTCTGCACTGTAGGGATTCTATGATTTTATGATATTATCAAGGGACAGCGCACAGATGAGAAAGGGGAGGGCCAGGGACAGATCCACAATAAATATTCATAAAACCATGAACTATGAACAAAACTCACATTATTTAGTAGGTGCCAAAGAACAACATCATCTATACGATAAGGTAATATCTGTGCCCCAGTATCTCAGAATATCCCAGCTTTGTTTAAGCTTGTTCGTAAATAAGAAATTGTTGCAAATTGCTGGAAATCTGAAACAATGAATACTTGGGGGGATTAATTAATAATTTTGAAGAGAATAATTGGAATTTCAGGTATGTGTGCTTTGTCAAGACAATTTAGAAGAGGTCTATGTATGGCTAAAATATCAATTATCTGCCTTTTCCATGGATGCTGATTGTACAGCTGTATGTTTCCAGTTTTTGTTTCAAATTTTCTTGTTCTTTCAGACTCATGAAAAATCACCAGACCAGTTGCTATCACTTCACCGGCATGGCCCCTGGTCAGGAAGATGGGAGTAGGTGTCAAAAATAGAGAAATTACTGCTTTGAGTGTATGAACCTGTGAACTGCCATTCTGCAGTACAGCATGTCAGAGCAGTTCTTTTTGAGGCTCTCTCCATTCTTGCCATCTGTCTATCTCTTTTTTCTGCTGTGTTGAGTTATCAAAGACAAGGGACTCCCCTCTTTCCATGATGGTCTCCGATTAACATGTGTGATTGGGTGCTCATGTTCGCTACTCTGCCAGAACTTGGACTATGTTTAGGTAACAATTGTTGCCAATTTTTTTTTATTTTGCACCATTAATTGTGCGTTACGGTCCCACACTGTCTCACTGCGTCAGGGTCCTGGGTTCGATTCCGGCCTTGGGTGACTGTGTGTACAGTTTGCATGTTCTCCCCGTGCCTATGTGGGTTTCTTCTGGATGCTCCTGTTTTCTTCCAAAGATGTGGGTGTTAGGTGGATTGGCCACACCAGATTGCCCTTATTGTCCAAAATGTGTAGGTTAGATGGATTAGCCATAGTAAGTGTGTGGTGTTACAGGGATAGGACTGGGGTTTGGGCCTGGGTGAGATCTCTTTCAGAGAGTTGGTGCAGATTCAATGGACTGAATCGCTATCTTCTGTAATATAATGGATTCTATGTCATTAAGTAGTGTCAACAGTGGCTCCGTTGGTAGCAACCTCATCCTTGAGTCAGAGTTCTGAGTTCAAATCCTATTGCAGGAATTGGACTTGCATTAATGAGGGAGTGCTCTGCAGCTAAAGGTGTTGTCTTTCAAATGAGATGTTAAACCAAAGCCTCAGATACTCGATTGGGTGAATGTAAAGGATCCCATGGCACTATTTTGAAGGGAGAGGGAGTTTTTCCCCAGTCTTCTGGCCAATCAACATCACAAAGACAGATTGGCCAGTCATTATCACATTGCTGTTTGTGGAGGTTTTGCTGCCTGTAAATTGGCCATACTTCCTGCACCTTCTCCATAGGCAGCCACTCGGGATCGAGGATGACTTGCTACTATTCCAATTCAATGGGATTTGAGATGGCTGATAAGTCCAATGCATGATCCACAGGCTCTGCCACATTAGGGCAGGTGGTATTTGAAGTGGGTAGGTTACTTGGAGGTATGCGTGCTCCATCCTCAGTTTTGCCTCTGCACATTCCCATCGGAATTTCTTAGTGCCTTCCCAAAAGGACCTTCTCTTCATTGGTCACAAGCCAGAGTCTCTTATGAGTAGGTCAGTATGTTTGACCTCTTCAGGGATCCTTCGTGGACATCCTGAAAGCATTTCCACTGCCTTCCTAGAAGTCTCCCACTGCAATAAGCTGGAGGAATTGCTTTGGGAATCTGGCGTCAGGCACATAAATGACATGTCCCAGGATGGGATATGAATAATAAACACCCTGATGCACGACAATTTTGATTGGCAGAGAGCATTGCTATTGGACCACCTTCCTTACCCACTGCATTTGGAGGATTTTCCATAAATATCGCAGGCAATACCTCTCCAATGCTTTGAGGTGGCTGCTGTAGGTTGTCCACATCTCTAAGGCACATAGGAATGTGGGGATCACTGCTGCCCAGTAGACCATGATTTTAGTCCCGTTTGTGAGACCTCTTATACCTCGGGATGCTCTTCTCTGTGAAGGCAGACACAAATGACAAAATTCACTATTGCCTCCAAAATGCCAGTGTATCCGATTGGGGAAAAGAGTATTGCTGCATCGCAACAGTGACTGCACTTCAAAAGGTACACCATTAGCTGTAAAGTGTTTTGAAGTCCTGTGATTGTCAAAGGTTCAGTATAAATGCAGGACTTTCCTCCCAAAACCAGGCAGCTGGCAAACGATGCCATGCAATGAAATGGTTTTAAATAACTGATAGTTGTCCAAATCATAATGATACTTGCTGTAAAACATGGCAAGTTCAGACCGAAGGAATGCACCTGTCTTTAATACACCAGATACTGATCAGCTCTTTAAAATACAGAACTTTTGCTGCAGTCCAGACTGCTTTGAAGCTCCATGAAAAGATTTTGATAGCATTTTCTCGGAGATAGCCTGTTCCTTTGAAGCTCTCGCATATGCAGTCGAGAGATTACACCATCAATAAATTCTTTTGGCTGCTGCTATCTTGTTTTTATAAATCATTAATCCACCCAGGAGAGGAGGACTTTTCAAGAGCTAACTAAATAACATTAAAGTACAATAAATTCTAACCTCTGCCACTTGAACATTTCCTCCTGCCCTAGTGGATTGTTTCACTCTTTTTTCCTGCAAAGCAGAGCTCAGGCTCCTAAACCATCATGTCAGCAGAAAGATTGTAAATAACTTTGCTGGTCACTACTCCAAAATATATTAGCGCCTCTCAAGTAATTCATTTTTTTTATGGTTCTGACGCTATTAAAAAAAAAATCCACGCAAAAATGGCCTTACCGCATCATGTGGTTTGACATTGAGCCAATAAACTCTGGAGGCTCTCACGAAGGGTCATCTAGACTCGAAACATTGGCCCTATTCTCTCTCCACAGATGCTGTCAGACCTGCTGAGATTTTCCAGCACTTTTCTGTTTCCGTTTCAGATTCCAGCATCCACAATATTTTGGGCTTAAACTATGAATGTTCCAGGTTCAATTCTTGGTCTGTGCCAGGTGAATAGGACAGAGAAGCAAGTACCAGAACTAGCTTTAGGAACATTCAAGCGAAAGGGACTGGGAGAAAACCACAATGGTTTCATTTCAAATGTGAATTGAGTGATGAGCGAGAGGTTTATTTTTAAAGTTTATTTATTAGTATCGCAAGTAGGCTTACATTAACATTACAATGAAGTTACTGGGGAAACCCACTAGTCGCCACACTTCTGGTACAGGTACTGAGGGAGAATTTAGGATGATCAAAGCATCTAACCAGCATGTCTTTCGGACTGTGAGACGAAACCCACACAGACAAGGGGAAAACATGCAGACTCCACACTGACAGTGACCCAAGCCAGGAATTGAACCCAGGTTGCTGGCACACGAGGCAGCAGTGCTAACCATTGTGCCACTATACTACCCTGTGTGGGAGTGAATGAACACTAGGTAAACATGGGATATTACTCCATTGTGATTGAATAGCCTAACCTTGCTATTTAGTATCATGCATGAGAAGTGGTTATTGGGATGCTTTCCAGGCAGGTGACCAGCATTGGTGGACTGTATCTTGGCAGGAATAAACACCTTCAGGAAAGGATTGGAAAAGATTGGACGGGACAGAAAATGAATCATTTGTTTAAGTAATGCATCTGAAGGAGTGTGAAGACTATTTTGAATATGTTTGCTGTAAACTCTGGAGGGGGAGATTGCTGAAATAGTACCTCAGAAATAGCTGAAGCAAGCAATTGGCTGTATTGTATATTTACTCTGATCACACAGAGAATTTTTCTCCTCATACAGGATACCTTTAAGTGTAGATTTAGCACCAATTAATTAATTTATAATCATAGAAGGCCTAATCTTATCGTCAAGCACTTGCCAGGAGTGGGAACAATTTGATTTTCTTCTTAATGCAAGAGCACTAACACCAACTTGAACTTCCCTACTGACACATCAGCTGAGATCAACCAATTCACCACGGACCAAGAGATGAACATGATGCCTTTGCACATTTAAAGATTTAGCAGAAAAGACCAAGTAGACTTTTCAAAGAGTGTTTTGTTTTCTCCAGCTATCTACCCATGACAGCAAACTGGAACTAACAACTGGCCCCAGCATGGCTGCTGGAGACAAGAAAGTCAGCCACGCCTCTCCCCCCTGAGCAACAGTGAGAAGTCTCACAATGCCAGATTAAAGTCCAGCAGTTTTATTTGGAATCACAAGCTTTCAGAGCACTGCTCCTTCATCCAGTGACTCACCTGATGAAGGAGCAGCGCTCCAAAAACTTGTGCCCAACCCAGTCAATGCCAGCACCTCCACTACAAGAGCAATAGTCAGTTAATCCACTTGCAAATATGTTGTAATGTCTGAAGGGAATTATAAAATAGACAAGCTTCAATATCATTGATTTAAGTTAGCATGAAGGAGAATTATCACAACCTCGCACCTTTGGCAAGGAACCTTGAACTTACTTTTAAAATAAATGAGTAGTGGTTAATCAGAAGATCAACATTTCATTGTTTCCCTGAGCAAAACATTATTTTAGTTAAATACCAAAGTTCACATCACAGTGTTTATGTTTGCACCATGTCTTTACGAGGCTGTTTCAAAACCAATCTTAGTGCAGTTCTCTCTCCCCCATATCTTTCTTCATTCCTCCCTCTCCTCTTAAAAGTACAATAGTCTCCACCTCAACTCTTTCTGACTCAAACCTTCCCATAATGAATCATAGAATCCTAACAGTGCAGTAGGAGGTTATTCAAGCCTGCACCTACAACAATCCTACCCAGGCCCTATCCGCATTACCACTACTAATCTCCCTGACACTAAGGGGCAATTGAACATGGCCGATCAACCTCACATCTTTGGAGTGTGGGAGGAAACCAGAGGATGCAGAGAAAACCCACATAGGCACAGGGAGAACATGCAAACTCTACACACACAGTGACCCAAGGCCAGAATTGAACCTGGGCCCTTGGCACTGAGAGAGAGCAGTGCTAACCACTGTGCCATTGTGCCGCCCTAAAGCATCTAACGCTCCAGTAACTCTATGGAAAGAAGTTTCTGCTCTTTCTTTGCTTTGATAATTAAACTTTTAAATGAATGACCCCGCAAAACTAATACCTTTTCCTAGCTCAAAATAAAACAAAACATTAAAATAATAGTGATACGCCAGTATACCGCAGGTGCAAAACTGTAACCATGAGGAGAGACTGGAGCACTGGAATCATTTCACCGGAATAGATTCATCTGAGGTTTTTAAAATGATGAATATATTTGCATAAATGGAGACTCATGGCTAGCTTGGCCCAAAGCATGAAGCAGGCAACAGTGAAAGATTATTTTTGTAGGGAATTTTTAATCAAAAGAAAGGACTACAAAAGAAGAGATACTGGAGAGGAATTAATATATTTCTAAATTGGAGCAAGTCGGGCCTCAGGGCTCCATTTAGTCCCGAAACTGGGGTTTCAAAGCCTGCGGGAATATCCTGCCATTGTTACAGTGCAAATCTAGATTATGTCCTTAAAATCTTCGGAGTGGAGTTCAGACACTGACATTGTGATCAAGAAGCAGGAATGCTAACACTGACAAAGCCTGACACTCATCTATACATAGTCAGTATTGAAAGAACTCTAAACTTAAGCGAGGGCAATGCTAAATGGGAAACAGGTTGCCTGTTATAAATAACCAGTACAGTTTGAAATTAAAGCAAAATATGGCAGATGCTGGAAATCTGAAACAAAAACAGGAAATGCTGGATATCTCAGCAAGGCTGGCAGCATTTGTGGAGAGAGAAAAACAGAGCTAACGTTTCAAGCCCGTATGACTCTTCCTCAGTGCATAAATGTAGAGGTCACTTATCTGGTAAATGGAACAATGGGATAGATTGGGGTTGGCTGCTTCGTTAAAAGTCAACAAATAGGCCTTAACTACAAGTGAATTGAATTGATTCGTCACACATATTGGGATACAATGAAAAATATTGTTTCATACCGTTCATAGAGTAGGGTAGGCAATACATCTACAGGAATAACTTTCAGATTTGGAAGAGCAGGAAATTGGTGCTGGAGACTCTGTATCTGTTGTATATTTCATTACAACCCCTAACTCGCTTACCTTTTCATTGGCTGCCCCCTAACTGAAGTTGAAAGTTAACCCTAAATCTGTTTTTTTATGATTTGAGAATTAGCTAGTCACAAACATTCGCACACTGAGCTAGAATCCACTTCTGTAAATCTAGCTATAAATTATAATGTGAAAAGATTCAAGCCTATAGACACTGTGCCGCATTGGGCTACCATGGTGCTATAGCTATAGCCATTGTATGTTAATGGCTGTTAATTGCAAAGCAATTAGTGCTGAACTGACCTGAAGCAATTCCTGATAAATGATTTGCATAGGTGTTAGCTGTTTAATGCGGCTGATCATCAGCTTGACACCTCGCTTGGGTCAAAACGCACAGACTGGAAGCTCAGTTAGTTGTCTTTGAACTCTAATGTGAGTGACAGCTTTATTTGTTTACATCAACACTATTTCAATTCCCCTGTCCTTGGAACAAATGAAAAGATGTGAACTCAAGGAACCCATTTCTTCCAGTGGGAATAGGTCCCACAAGGTGCCTGAGATTTAAGGGTTGACTGACAGCTCCATATCCAGGCTGAGGTATTTCCTGGAGGCTTCTGCAAATTCATTGTTTCTGGCTGCGCAGTTTCACAACATGTGCGGAGGAGGCACATCAAGATACCAGGGATCATATCAATCACTGCTTAAAAAGTTACACTAAGGAGGTCTCCAAACTACAGTATTTTATATTATTTTGCTGATGGTACAGTCTTAATTGGGCCATTCCATAGATTCTAGCCAAAACTGCAATCTGTTAGAATATCTGATAGCTAAAGTCCGAGACCATTACAGAATCTATCTCCACAACCCCTCGCCCCAAACCCCAATCCACCCCCAGCAAACTAAGTACCTTAACAAGGTTCAATAAGAGGATTTGCCAGATTGTTGGAGTGAGGGAGAGAGAAATTGCTCCCAAGAGTTGTTTTTCTAGCCAGGCCTGGCCAAATCATCCAATCAGACACTCAACAAATTAGGGAAAAAAAAACAGATGTCATCCCTCTTCCCAGGTACTGTGTGTGAAGTGCGTGAAATATTCAGCTCCCTTTACTATACTGCACTATCACCTTTGGGGTAGAGTGATATGCGAGACTGAGAAATGCCTTTGCACCCGTGTCAAGGGGTATTGTTCCCTCCCTCAATTCTTAGTGTGTCACTATAGCAATGGCTGGAGAGATATTTTTGCTGCAAAGAGTTTTGGAAAGGCTCAACCACATGTTATAAATACAACTTCTAGAAATTGGTACAAGTTCTGTACTCATCCATAGCCATTTATACTTAATAAACCTCATTCCTTACGAGGAACATCTAATCTTCAATCTGACTCTACGGTAGGTTTCCAGCAGCAAGCTCAACATAACTTGAGGCCTGACGCAGAACCAGAGGAGCCAGTACTCTTTCCATTTCTCTATTGCCAAGTCTGACATGCCACCTCCCAATATTTCTACAGAAAGCCTAAGAAATTAGGGCTCAAATAACAAAATCCAGGAATGAATGCTATCAAGCGTAGCATAACAGTTTATTTCAATCTTATGCTAATACTCTATGGAAAGAATTTAGTGCTCCTTCTCTGACACCCCACCCCCCACAACTCCCAGTGAGTTATGAAGAGGGATGTGAGGGGCGTGAAATTGCATGGAGTTAATTCCCTCCACATTCCTGCCCACCTCAACCTGGTATCAAATTTACACTGGAGTGGGCAGGGCCTTGGAGGGGAAGCCTGCACTTGAAGCTAATTGAGTCCCTCAGGTAGCCACTTAATTGCCAGTTTTAGGCTGGGGGAGGGGGGGGGATCCTCCATCAGAAGCCCCCTTCTGACTGGGAGCAACTTCCACTGCAGGTTGGGTTCCCAGTGCCAAGTAGCTCCCTCCAGTACCTCTTCTGGCCATTGCAGTGCTGTACCTGGAGGAACTGGAGAGCTGCTAGCCAGATTGGGGCATAATATGGCATTGGGGCTGCCGAAGATGGCGGGGATGTGTTCCCTCGTCATCCTGAACATTCAGGCCAAATGATCTTGTGGCTATGAATCATCGTAATTGGCCAGCAGTTGAGTAGTCCCAGCAGCACCAGTGGCACTGATGGCCAGGTCTGGGATTACAAGCGATTCCCAGATTCTAAATCCTGGAGTCAACTGAGTTTTCACAGAGAAAGGCCCTCCCACCCACCACGGAAATCATAGCCGGTGGGACAAGAACATGCAAACATCCATTGACCTTGGGGTGATCGTGGCTGGAAAATCCCTACCAATGTTTATGGATTGCACTCAGAGTAAGTCATTGTATTTATGCAGTCCTATATGTATATCTAATATGTTCATTATGTCTAACTAGATTAGAACTGTACTTATAAATTTAAAATCATGGCAATCCACATAATCTGTCATGATTTGGAAAGTAAGTAGTCTCACAATACCAGGTTAAAGTCCAACAGGTTTGTTTGGTAGCATTGCCCTTCATCAGGTGAAGGTTAAAGACCTGTTAGTCTTTAACCTGGTGTTGTGAGACCAGTTACCGTGCCTACCCCAGTCCAACGCCAGCAACTCCACATCATGATTTGAAAACCAATCCATCCTTTCCAAACCTTGACAAATCTAACCCCATTTTGATTCTGATTTTCAATTCAAAGGGGTCTAACTAAAAAAAAAAGTGTTTTTCAAATTGTATTTTGTTTGGGTAACAAAGCCTTAGTTCCAACCTGTCACCTTATCATGGACAAGTGACATGATGGCACATTTTCAGCAATTCACATCATGATGAAAGAGACATGATGCAGGGAAAATATTCTTCACCCGGAAGATGCTGAGTCTGGAACAAACTTCCTGAGAGGTTGGGGGTGGAGGCAGATTTGATCAAAGCATTGAAGAGGAAATTGGATTGCTTTCTGAAAAGAATATGTAAGGTTACGGGGATAAAAAAGGAGGGTGGGACCAGGTAGATTGCTTTTTCAGACTCAAAGAGCCAAATAGCCCCCTCCTGCACTGTAAAGATTCTGCGTTTGTTTAGAAGCAACAGTAAGCATTTTCTTAAGAAGATAGTACCCTTTCATTGCCAAAGACTTCATCGATTTGACTGCTTCCCAACTAACAGACCTCACTAAATAATCATTTTCCATCCGAATTCTCGCCTAAATTAACATCCGTTTCCAAAACCAATTAATCCTCAAACTATTTTATGGCAAGCCTAGCTTTTTACACAAACCCAACACGAATGCCAACTCCAGCTTAAACAGTAATTTTCATCACCCATTGTTATGATTTGTTGTGATTAATTGCATAAAAATGACATTCTCACAGTGAAAATCTGGCAATATAATTCTGTTTAGATCCGTCTGCATCCAAGCAAATTCTTTCAAATTAAGAGAATCTGTTTTTTTTTAAAACTGCAGGGGAAGTAGCAATGTATAAGGTGAAGTAAAGAAAGTTTAAATATGCTAATTCTAACATTTGCCAATACAAACACCAACAACATCCACACAGAAAAATCTCGCCTTTGTAAATGAACAAAATGCAACCCAATCACTCCCATGAAAGATTCCATGTGGGTTTTATTAGTTAAACCACAAAAAAAAGTCAGTCTTATTAATAATCCTCAGATTTGTTCCACAAAATGTCATCTTCTTAAATATGTACAACATCCCTCTTAAGTCTGTGGTGTGTTTGTTTCATAACTCTATAGAATTAAGAGATATACACCACCACAGCATACTGTGCATCTCATATCTAATAAGAACACCAATAAAATGAGATGCTAAATCGGAGAGCCTTGCATCAATCATTGTGACGCCATATCAAACCTGATTAATGTCGCCCACACTTTACTGCTTCTCTATATCCCAGCAGCTCTGACTAATAGCTTAGCCGTGTATTCACATTCCTGCAAATGACTTTCAATCCTCACCTCTGTCCCAAGCAAACTACTCACCCAACAAACTTTGTAAATGAGAAAATCATTCTTTAATGTTACCCACCCCCACATCAGGAAACGTTCTCTGCAGGAATGAAATCTCCTTAGCACATAACGTGATCCTCAGATGTCAGCTAACCCTCTCCAAATAAAATGCACATCACACCCTCCAATCTCTGTCCCATCTCACCATCATTGTCCTCTGAGATGGCCTAGCGAGACACACAGTTGTAACAAACCACCACAGAAAAGTGGAAAAGGAATAAAAACAGATGGACCTCCCAGTATCGACCAAGGCAATGGAAACAATGATGGCACACCTATCCGTGAAGGTAGCAGGCCAGGTAGATAAGCTGGTTAAGAGCATACATGCTTTCATTCACTGAGACATAGAATACAAGATGTGGAGATGCTGGCTTTGGATTGGGGTAAGCACAGTAAGAAGTCTCGCAACACCAGGTTAGAATCCAACAGGTTTATTTGGTAGCACTAACCTCAAGCTTTCGGACCGCTGCTCCTTCATTAGTCACCTGATGAAGTAGCAACGTTCCAAAAGCTTGTGGCTTGTGCTACCAAATAAACCTGTTGAACTTTAACCTGGGTGTTGTGAGACTTCTTACATAGAATACAAGAGCAGGGAGTTCATGCTGGGAGTGCACAAAATGCTGGTTAGGTCACAACTGGAGCATTGCATGCAGTTCTGGTCGCCACATTATAGGAAGGATGTGGTTGCAGTGGAGAGAGTGCAGAAGAGATTTACCAGGATATTGCCTGGGCTAGAGGGTCTGAGCTATGAGATAAGACTGGATAGGCTGATGCTGTTTCCCTTGGAGCAGCAAAGGATGTGAGAGAACCTGAGAGAGGTGTATAAGATTATGAAGGGTATAGATAGGGTGGATAGGAAGGCACTTTATCCACTTGTAGAGGGATCAATAACCAGGAGGTATAATTTTAAGGTAAGAGACTAAGAGGGGAGTTGAGGAGAACATTTTCACTGGTGGCAGTCTAGGACTCACTGTCGGAAAGGGTGATTGAGTCAGAAACTCTCGTAACATTTAATAAGTATTCAGATACTCACATGATCTGCCATAACCTCCTTGGCTAAGGGACAAATGCTGGAAATGGGATTCAGGTAGTCAGATCTTTGTTGACCGATATGGGCATGATATGGGCCGAAAAACCTCCTTCTCTGCTGTAAACTTCAAAGAATCTATTAATCAATCCTACAAAGTCGTAGAATCTTAGAATAGAACCACAGAATCATGGGATGATCACAACTCAGAAGGTGGTCATTTGGATCGTGTGTCTGGCCTGCTGAACAGTCACTTTACTGAGTACCGCTCCTCTGACTTTCCCCAGGAGCCTTGCATTTTCTCTTTCTCAGATAATGATCCAGTTCCCTTTTACAAAGCCTTAACTGACTGCGACCTTGCCGGACATTCTCAGGCAGTGATTCCAGATCCAAACCATTTGCCGTGTAAAAAACATTTCCTCCATGCTTATCTTGCCAATTACCTCAAGTCCGTAGCCTCAATTCTTCCAACGGGAAAAGTTCTCCTTATTTGTTCTGTCCAGGTCTCATGATTTTGAATACTTCTATCAAATCTCCTCTAAACCTTCTCTTCTCCAAGGAGAACAGTTCTAACTGCTCCAAGCTTTCAAAATAACTGAAGTTCCTCATCTCTGGAAACCTTTGTGAACCTTTCCTGCACTTTCTGTAATGCTTTCACATCTTTTCTAAAATGTAATGGCCAGAGCTCCAGCTGAGGCTAAACCAGTATTTTATAAAGAGTCACTTTCACACAGTTGTCTCCATGGATTTCTGGCAAATTAACACTTCCAATTTTCAAAGCATCGTGGAGAATGGACAATTTGTGTTGAAAAAAGATATAGCATTGAGAAATCAGGTGACCTCCCTTCTTGTCTGCCAATATACTTAAATCTGCACAAGGCTGGAAGTTAGCCCACTTGTATGGTAAAGATATGAAAATGCACGTAACCTTGTGGGGCATTCCATTGAGAAAATATTAAAATGCAATAGGTCTTTCCTGTGAATTTCAAGATCTGCTGTCGTGCAAAAGATACCTGCCAAAATAAACAAAATAACAATAAAGAATATTATCAAACTAAACTAGAAAGAGTGCAAAGAAGATTTACTGGGATGCTATCGGGACTTGATGGCTTGAATTATAAAGGAGAGGCTGGATAGACTGGGACTTTTTCCCTGGAGCATAGGAAGCTTAGGAGTGATTTTATCGAGGTCTAGAAAATCATGAGCGGCATAGATAAGGTAGATAGTCAACACCTTTTCCGAAAGATAGGGGAGTCTAAAACTAGAGGGGTAGGTTTAAGGTGAGAGGGGAGAGCCACAAAAGGGTTCAGAGGGGCAATCTTTTCACACAGAAGGTGATGAATTAAGCTGCCAGAAGTAATAGTAGAGTCGAGTACAATTTTGTCTTTTAAAAAAGCATTTAGACAGTTATATGGATAAGATCAGTATAGAGGGATATGGGCCAAACATGGGCAATTAGGTCTAGCTTAATGGGAAAAACTAGGTGGCATGGACAAGTTGGGCCAAAGGGCCTCTTTCCATGCTGTAAACCTCTACTCTCTATGATTCTAAAACTAGTACACAATGGCCCCACAGACTCCTTGGCAGCAGGACAGAATTTCAAGAATGGGTTTGAGGAACCCATTCCATCACAAGCTGATGCAAATGGCCAAAACACAAACTCTATTATGTGTCAATGTTCAAGCTGTTAGTTTGTTTTTGAGAGTCACAGTACTCAAGGGTTAAAACATTCCTTTAAAAAGTAAAACATCTAACTGCAGTTAGTTGACAGTTATAAACGGGGAGAACCACCCTACCATCTTTCCCCTGTCTCTACCAACAGATTCAATATAACTTTCCTCTTTTTGTACCCGGTGCTCCAATCGATAAAGCCCAAGATGCCATATGCTTTCTTAACCAAGCTTTCTACCGCCCTGTCTGCTCCAATGATTAATGCACATATAGAGCTAAATTGCTCCCACAACATAACTGTTCCAGTTATCCACCCACTCCCTGGCTACCCAGACTGATCATGACCCCCTGCCCCCACTCCCCCACACTGATCGCCCGCAGAGTGGCAGTGGATCCCCTCTCCCCTGCTGCCTCCCACCACCAGAGAATAATCTGGCCTCCCTCCCAACCCCCCTCCCCCTTTACCAGAGAACTATTTTCATTCTAAGTGCTGAATCTGGACATGATTCAGATCTGACTTGTAAACTTGTTCTCAAGCACCGCCATACACACTCAGTCTGAAAAAAAGTCTCAAGTCTGAATTGCACTGTGGACGGGGCTTACCTCACACAAAGCATGCTGCTCTGATCAGAGCTTTCAACCGTGCGTGCAGTGAGTAAAATATTTCAAAAATGTTCCCGCCACATTGCTCCTGGGCCACAACAAGCAGACAAAGCAGCCTGATGGCGAAGGCCCCTACAGACCTTGCCCCAACCCCACAACATAACTGTCCCCCATTATCCACCCACTCCCTGGTTACCCAGACCGATCGTGACCCCCCTGCCCCCTTCCCCCACACTGATTGCCCGCAGAGTGGCAACGGACCCTAGGAGGATCAGGGGTTATGGGGAAAAGGCAGGAGAATGAGGAGGAGAAAAATGTCAGCTATGATTCTATGACGGAGCAGACTTAATGGGCCGAATGGCCTAATTCTGCTTCTTTGCCTTATGGTCCTACCCATACTCAGAAGACAGCCCACTCATTTGAGATATCAATCTAGTAAACCTCTTCCGAACCATCTCCAACACCTTTACACTCTTTTTTAAATAAGGAGATCATTACTACACACAGTTTGAGTTGTGATCTCATCCAATGCTCTGTATAATTGTACCTTTGTGTTCAATTCCCCTTTCATTCTATTAGCTTTCTTGATTACATGCTGCACCTGCATATTAATTTTTTGTGATGCATTCACAAGAACACCTAAATCCCTCTGCACTTTGGCACTCTGCAATCATTCTCCATTTTGAGTAATACTCTGCCTTTTTTATTCTTCCTGCCAAAGTGAGTGAGTTACTTCACACTTTCCCATATTATACTCCAACTGCCAGATTTTTGCCCACCCACTTAACCTATCTATATCCGTCTGCAATCCCCACCCATCTTCGTCACAACATACATTCCTACATATCTTTGTGTCTTTCACAAATTTAGCTACTATGCCTTTGCTCCCCTCATTTAGGTCATTGATGTAAATTGTAAACAGTTGAGCCCTCAGCACAGATCACTCATCACATCCTAACAATCGATTATAGCAGCAGATAATGGCCTCATGGTATTATCATCCAACTATGAATCCAGAAACTCTGCTAAATGTTCTGGGGAACCAGATTTGAATCCCACCACCGAAGATGGTGGAATTTAAAGTCAATAAAAATACCTGGAATTAAGAATCTACTGATGACCATGAAACCACTGTCGATTGTCAGAAAAATCCGTCTGGTTCACTAATGTCCTTTAGGGAAGGAAATCTGCCATCCTTACCTGGTCTGGACTACATGTGGTTGATTCTCAAGTGCCCTCTAAAATGGCCTAGCAATCCATTCAGTAAGGGCCACGAGGGATGGGCAATAAATGCTGGCCAGCCAGCGACACCCACATCCCAAGAATGAATAAAAAAAAGACAAAGACCCATTTGTGATTTCTACTGGCCAGCCAATCTTCAATCCAGACTGACATGTTATGCCCTGCACCATGAACTTTTATATTTTGCAATAACTTTTCATGACCCTTGCCTAGAAAGACCAGGGGAGCGGAGGCATATGAAATTCTGCAAGTTTCCCTCCAGTACCCTCACCATCCTGATTCGGAACTTTATCACCATTCCTTCACTATCAATCAATCAAAACCCTGGACTTCCCTTCCTAATAGTGCTGTGGTGCACATATATCACATGGATAGAGACAGTTCAAGAAGACAGCTCGATACCACCTTCCAAACGGCAATCAGGAAAGATGACAAACATTGGCCTTACCTACAATGCCTTCATCCCATGAAAGAACGAAAATAAAATGCCACCCACACAAAAGTCCATCCTTTACAACATATATTATTTAACATTATTATGCTATTATTAATTTTAAAAGCGCATTAGGCTTGGAGAGAAATTCAGGATCAAGATTCTGCTCATTCACAATTTGCAGACATAGACCACATAAAAAAATCATGACGAAATGGAAAGTAGGATAAAGAGGCAAGCAACAAAAAAAAAGGAAATATCAAAAAATATATGCAGTGTTTTCAACATTTACATTTTTGTCAATGATCAAAAAGGCATGATGGGGAATCAGATACCAGGTCAGTGTGTTTGCAAAAGTTAAAGTAACAATAATTAATAGATGAGAGTTATGGGATTTCTTCAGCAGCTGAGTGAAGGGAGCATATCTGCTCCAAGGCATCTGTCAGTTTCACTCTCACTCTGGCTGTTGAGAGAATCACAAAGGTATGTAAGAGCAGGTCAGAGAGGCTAGCCTTTTATTTTCACGCCATGGGGAAAGACTTGTCTCCCACTTACTGTCTTCACTGGCATACCTGAGGTTATATGGAAACAGCCTCTTCATTTAGCAAGCTGGCAAGTAAACACTAGGAAACATCATGTTACTACAGGTTGCCAATGTGCTTTATGTTGCAAAAATAGCTGTCACTGATATTATTGAGCACTGTCGGTCAAACCTCTGCCACGGAGCCAGAAGCTCAGGGTTCAAGTCCCACCCCAGGACTTGTTGGTCTTGGAAGGAATGTTCATGATGTGGTGTTACAGGTTGATAATGGCCTATTTTTTTCAACACTTCCCCACTGTTCCCCAAAGGCATAAAAGAAATGTGAAAATACAAAAACAACTGGGCATTGTAGACCAGCCTTATAGTTTATAATTATTGTTTTCCACATGGGCTTAGAAAGAAAGCCATTCAGCCCATCAAGCATGTTGATCATAGAATCCATCAGTGCGGAAGGTGGCCATTTGGCCCATTGAGTCTGTACTGACTCTCTGTTAGAGCATCTTAGCCAGGCTCTATCCCCATAAGCCCATATGTTTACCTTGCTAATCCCCTTGACATCTTGGGACATTAAGGCTCAATTTAGCATGAAAAATCCATTTAACCTGCACATCTTTGGAGCGTGGGGGAAATCAGAGCACCCAGAGGAAACCCACTTAAACACTGGGAAAATGTGCAAAATCCACACAGTCCTCCAAGGCCAGAATTGAACCTGGTTCCCTGGCACTGTGCGGCAGCAGTGCTAACCACTGTGCCCACCTAGTCCATGGCAAATGTTAATCCATATATTACAATTCCCCAACCTTGCCCAATATTACTTCCTATTTTGGACGTCATACAAAACAGAGCAAGTGAAACATGCATCAATCTGCTCTCATTCTGAGAAGAACAACAAGAACATTCATTTGCAAAGACCTCGTTTTAAATATTTCAATTCATTTGCATCTCTGATGCTCTGAGGCAGTGCACATTCTTCATTCTCACAACTCCTTGTACAAAGATTTTGTTTTGTCCCCCATCTGGTTTTGAGCATTCTGGATGCTGAAATAATTGACACATTTGGGAGACTGTTTAAAAAATATGTAAACACAGCATTTTTGTGCCAAACAACCCAAAATTATTATTTTATTCAGTTTGACAAAGCCCAGAAATGTATTTTCTGTGACACGATCATTATTAGTGAACAAAAATATTGACTTTAAACTAAACCCATATTTTTTCAAATACATTGTCACATGGAGGAAGTACAGTGGAAGTTGCTTCAATTGTTACTGGATGCTCCCCATTAGATTCTTGCCCTCTTAACAAGATTCTCAGTAATATTTCCCAGTTAGCAATAATATACTGAATATCAGTGGGGGTTGGCTTAGTCCAGGTTGGCTAGATGACTGGTTAGTGACGCAGAGCAATGCCAACAATACGGGTTCAGTTCCTGTAGTGGCTGAAGTTATTCAAACTCTCAAACTCACCCCTCGCCTGAGGTATGGTGATCTTATGGTTAGATCACCACTAGTCAGCTCTCCCACTCAAAGGGCAGGACAGCCTTTGGTCATCTGGGACTGTGGCAACTTTACCTTTTACAGGGTAGGCAGCAGCCAGTTAGCTCAGCTGGTAAGAGCACGATGCTAATAACGACACAGTCGGGGTTTCAATCCTCGTATGGCCGGTGATCTTTCTCAATGGGCCAAATGGTTTTCTTTTGCGCTGCACTGTAGGGTTTCTATGTAAGAAACGTGCTTTCAATTTGTGATGGCGTCCAGGGTTAAAAAAATAACAATCTCATATCATATTTTGTACATCAAAGTAGAAGGAGTGGATACCGCAGCCCCAAACAAAGGCAGGCAGACTGCTGAGAAAATTACTAAAAACTTTTCGTACCTCAATGATGGGGTCCATACATAATAGTTCCCATTTTCTAAAGGTCTGTTGACACTTATTTGCAAACCTCGCATGTGAAGCGTGGCTATTTTCACAGATATGTCGGACTCGTAAGAGAATGTATAATTGGTAATGATATAATTTTGTCTCAAGATGAAAAATCAGTCATTCAAGACAAACAATAGATCCCCGTGCAGTGCATGACTGATGTTCATCAATTGGAACTCCTCTCAGGGAATGCATTTGATCAGCTGCTGCTCCAGGTGAAAAAGAAAATAAAAATTGATTAAATTGACTAATGCACAGAATGACTCAACTTTGCATAACTGTTTGGACCTTCGCCTGGGAGAGGTTTGTGGAAAACATGCTCTGTTAAGTACCAGTTTAACAGAACAAGTGGGAATATAGAAAATGCCCTGTCCAAATCCCTAAACACTAAAACTTTAATGCATGTTAAATTTGTTTATTTATTAATGTCACAAGTAAGCTTACATTGACACTGTAATAGAGGTACTGTGAAAATTCCCGAGTTGCCACACTTCGGCGCCTGTTTGGGTACACTGAGGGAGAATTTAGCATGGCCAATGCACTTAACCAGCATGTCTTTTGGTCTGTGAGGGGAAACTGGGGCACCCAGAGGAAACTCATGCAGACACAGTGAGAATGTGCAGACTCTGCACAGATGGAGACCCAACCCAGGAATCGAACCCGGGTCCCTGACACTGTGAGGCAGCAGTGGTGCCCCATTAAGTGCATTACCAAAACTGATGATTCAGTTAGAGGCTAGAAGCAGGATGAGGTGAGTTCTAGGACTGAGAGTCATTTTGAAATTGAATTTTGCTCATCAGTTATTCCAATAACAGTAAGACACCAGGTTAAAGTCCAACAGGTTTATTTGGAATCACAAGCTTTCAGAGCGCTACTCCTTCATCAGGTGAGTGGACTGAATAAACCTGTTGGACTTTAACCTGGTGTTGTGAGACTTCTTACTGTACCCACTTCAGCCCAATGCCGGCATCCACATCATACTCTAATAACGGCCTCATAAATGATAACATCCGACAGCTCAGCAAATGGTAGCACCCAAATACCTGTGAACTCTCATAATAGGGGAATTTCAACGAGGGTGAGTGGGTGGGGGGGATTAAAGCGGAAAAAATTTCAGGTGCCGTAGGAAGCCATCTCCAACCCACTTCAAGCAAGTGAGCATTTTACACATTATTGTGGCTGGATGCCTTGAATTTAATCTGCCTCCTCTGCAGGTTTAATTGCCATCAGCTAGCAACTATGTAGCGAGTATAGCCTTAACGAGAAGGCAAGTGCCTTCACGGCACTCCTTGCTGGTCCAAAGGAACAGGAGCCTTTCCTTTCAGCAACCCTCCCCACAACTATCAGACTCGCACCCACCAACAGGATCAGAGATTGTAACCACCCCCATCCCTCGGAGTCAGGAGTTAGGCCTAGTTGGTTTTGCAGCCTCCTGCAGAGTACTTGCATCTGACCGGAATCAGTCAGAACACACGAATCTCTGGTCAAGGCATCATGATCATTGCCAAACACCATAAGTAGTTAAAGCTCCACGGCATGTGGGGAAAACCTGACACGGGGGTCTCCCGCATTTTACCAAATCTCCCTACCTGACGACCTGTGCATTGACAGATAAAAATTACCCTTAATACCACTTCATATTGTTGCCCTTTGCGGTTAAAATTCAATGCTGGTTCATTTCTGACTAAATAAAACTAATTCTACAAATTGGGCTTTTCAGTTCGTTGCTTATTTCAATGATTTGAATATGATCCATCGTGGGAATGAGAGAAACCTCCTGACCTATTTCCTGCCTGCTTGTGATTTTAAAACAAGATATTTTGAAGTGTCAAGGGCCATTGTTGTGAAGTCTTGTTTCTATGTCTGTACTGTTCCTCATTCTCTTCGAGAGATTTTTCTAGCAACAGGTCTACGGAGAATCGTTTAAATAATGGTTAGGGGAAAAAGAATGGGTAGCAAGGCAAAGTTCAATTGGAAGTGAAAAGTAAAGTTAAGATTATGGCCTGAGTTTTAGCAGCTTCGCCCCCGGGGGGGGGGGGGTGAAAGGAACGAGTGGGTGCAGAGCTGGTAAATTACTTAGCCAGGAAACGAGCTGGGACAGCTCCCTAGTATAGTCCTGGAGGTTTCCCAGCAGTCAGCAGTGGACCATGAGGCGGAATGGCTGCCAACTCCATGTAAGCAAGCAGGCTATTGGCATATTCAAGGCTCCTAGTAGGATCCATTAAGTGGGTTCAGTGGCATTTCACAGCCTGAGGGAGGTGGCCTCCCTCCAGCAACCTTGGGAGAACCACCAGACCAGGGATCTTCAAGGTTCAAAGAAGGAGTCACAATTGGGAAAGGCAGCCCTACCAATCCTACTGGACAAAGTGCCCCTCTGACTGGTAGGACCTTCCCACTCAGCCACCCAAAATGAATGTTCCAGAGGTCTCCTAGCTGCCTTAGCCAGGGCCGCCTCTCCCAGTGAAGCTGTTGAAGCTTCAGAGCAGTCGTTCCTCTGATTTGTTTTTAAAATTGATACCTTTCAGTGCTTGAATTCAAATCAAAAAAGTCAATTTAAATTAAGTCCAATCATGAGCCCCACGTGAGGGACAAACCAGGTCCAAGCTGTCAAGGCAAGACAATGCAGCCCATCTTGGGCTCAGTCAAACAAGACCCAAGCTGACAGGATGAGGAATTGCACACCATGCCAGGCTTGACCTAACTCTTCACCTTAGCCAAAAGGTCAAGCTGGCTTTGAAAAATCGCATCAAGTAAAGTTCAGTTTAATCTCATTGGCTACCTTGATCCTTTACACTGAGCTTAGACAAACCACAATTACAGGCGACGGCACTCTCCTCCCCCTCCCCAGCCAGTGCAATGGGCTAGCCTCATCCCCTACCTGGTCAAGGTTTCATCCCTGCCAGGTAAGCCTGCTTGCTGTCTTTAATTGGCTAGCTGGTCCAAAGGCAGAGAGTCGATCCCACTAATAGAGAGGCCCTGATGTTGGGATTCTGAAACCTGTGGTAAATTTAACAGCAGTATTTCACTGAATTCAAACACACACAAAAAGAGAATGTTTTTGACAACAATCCCAATCTCAGGACAATTTGTCATAATTATTGATAATTCCATTTCATGTTGGGAAAGTTAATGGGGCTAAAGATAAACAAGTCTCCTGGTCCTGATGGAATGCATGCCAGGGTACTGAAAGAGACGGCGGGAGAAATAGCAAATGCACTAGTGGTAATTTACGTAAATTCGCTGGACTCTGGGGAGGTTCCCGCAGATTGGAAAACAGCAAATGTGATGCCACTGTTTAAAAAAAAAGGAGATAGACAAAAGGCAGGTAACTATAGGTCGGTTAGCTTAACTTCTGTAGTAGGGAAAATGCTTAATCTATCATCAAGGAAAAAATAGCGAGACATCTGGATATAAATTGGCCTGTTGGTAAGCCGCAGCATGGGTTCATGAAGGGAAGGTCATGTTTGACTAATTTGGTGGACAATGGGGAACCTGTGGATGTGGTATATCTGGATTTCCAGAAGGCATTTGCCGTACCAAAGTCTGCTACATAAAATGAAGGTGCTTAGTGTTACCGGTAACATATTAACATGGATAGAGGATTGGTTAACTAACAAAGCAAAAACTGGGGGTAAATGGGTGTTTTTCTGGTTGGTGATCAGTGACTAGTGGTATGTCTCAAGGATCAGTGTTGAGATCACAATTGTTTACAATTTACACAGATGATTTGGAGTTGGGGAACAAGTGTAGTGTGTCAAAACTCGCAGATGACAGTAAGGTGGGTGGCACAGCAAAGTGCACAGAGGATGCCGAAAGTCTGAAAAGGGTTATAGGTAGTCCAAGTGAGTGGGCAAAGGTCTCATAGTTGGAGTACAATGTTGGTAAATGTGAGATCATCCATTTTGGTAGGAAAAACAGCAAAATAGACTATTATTTAAATCGTAAAAGATTGCAGCATGCTGCTGCGCAGAGGGACCTGGGCGTCCTTGTGCAGGAATCTCAAGGAGTTAGTTTGCAGGTGCAGCAGGAAATTAAGAAGGCAAATGGAATTTTGTCCTTTATTGCTAGAGGAATGGAGTTTAAAAACAGCGAGGTTATGTTGCAACCTTATAAGGTACTGGTGAAGTCACACCTGGAGTACTGCGTATAGTTTTGGTCTCTTTACTTCAGAACGGATATACTGGCACTGGAGGGAATGCAGAGGAGATTCACTAGCTTGATTCCAGAGTTGAGATGGTTGGATTATGAGGAAGGACTGAGTGGACTGGGACTATACTCATTAGAATTCAGAAGAATGAGGGGAGATCTTATAGAAACATATAAGATTATGAAGGGAATAGATAAGATAGAAGCAGAGAAGTCATTTCCATTGGCAAGAACTAGGGGGCATAGCCTCAAAATAAGGGGAAGCAGATTTAGGACTGAGTTGAGGAGGAACTTCTTCACACAAAGGGTTGTGAATCTGTGGAATTCCCTGCCCAGTGAAGCAGTCGAAGCTACCTCGTTCAATGTTTTTAAGGCAAAGATAGCTAAATTTTTGAACAGTAAAGGAATTAAGGGTTATGGTGAGCAGGTGGGTAAGTGGAGCTAAGTGCACAAAAAGATCAGCTATGATCTTCTTGAATGGCGGAGCAGTCTCAAGGAGCCAGATGGCCTACTCCTGCTCCGAGTTCTTATGTTATGTTCTAACATGAATCCCATCAAGAATACATAACTGGCAACTCAAAGCAATGCTGCAGCATTCTATACATCTGACTGGATTTAGACCAGAATTTTAGAAGCAATATTTGAGGACAAAAGATTCAACTTGTCTTATAGATTTTGTTTTGCAAAGTAATGAGTTGAATGATCTGCATTTGTTATGTTGTTCAAACTATCATAATTTTTCTTCAGAACACTGACAGGAGAAGACAAATTTCCTTTTGTGTATCGGAAATAAGTTGCTATTTGTCTGAATAGATACTGTGAAGAAAAATTAAGAACATAAGAAATAGGAGCAGGAGTAGGCCATCCAGCCCTTCGAGCCTGCCCCGCCATTCAATAAGATCATGGCTGATCTGTCGTGGCTCAGTTCCACATTCCCGCCCTCTCCCCATAACCCTTAATCCCCTCTCTTATCAAAAACCCATCAACCCGCGTCTTAAAAATATTTAGCGAGGTAGCCTCCACCACTTCAACGGGTAGAGAATTCCAGAGATTCACCACCCTTTGAGTGAAGAAGTTCCTCCTCAACTCCGTTCTAAACCGCCCCCCCTTTATCTTGAGGCTGTGCCCCCTAGTCCTACTGTCCTTTCTGAGCGGGAAGAGTCTCTCCACCTCTATCCTATCCATCCCATTCATCATCTTATACGTCTCAATGAGATCTCCCCTCATTCTTCTAAACTCTAACGAGTACAAGCCTAATTTATTCAGCCTCTCCTCATAGCTCAACCCCCTCAACTCCGGCATCAGCATAGTAAACCCCCTCTGCACTCCCTCCAAGGCCAAAATATCTTTGCATAAGTACGGCGCCCAAAACTGCACACAGTACTCCAGCTGCGGCCTCACCAATGCCCTATACAGCCGCAGCAAGACCTCCCTACTTTTATATTCAATCCCCCTCGCTATGAGGGGCAACCAGTGTCTGTCATATTTCAGCCTGATACCCTGAAGCAGTGTCGCTGTAGTAAAATATTTTTAAAAGCTCATTTTACATGGGGACAGAATGGGTAATAGCTAATGTCATTCCAATTCTTTCAAAGAACTCTAAGGTATTAGATTATGAGGATATTGAAGGGGCTGAGGGGATAACATGAGAAAGGTAGTATTTTAACTGATTTTAGGTTTATACAGCATGGAGCTTCAAAGGTTTAACAGGATGGATGTGGGTAATGTTGTTGAGGTGACAACGGGTGTTGTTGACAATTGATTGGGATGTAAGGCTAGCCGATAATAAGCCAAGCTCAGTTAGTTCCTTGTCTCTATTCACATCAACTGTGTCACTTTTCCCCAGTGTGCAAGTCTAAAATTCTAGCCCAGATCTACAAATCCCTTGTGCCACCTTCTGCTGATCAGAGATATGGAATGATGGGCATTCCCTCCTTCCATTCCACAAACTTTAGCCTTGCTCAGCTGTAATGTTCGCCCATCGCTCATCCTTCTGCAACATCTGTTCAAAGCCGAGCTGTGGAATTCTCCCATGCCCCCATTGGTAGGTTCCATGGAGTGTGGATAGGCCCAAAATCAGTTTTACGCCAGCATGAACTTACAACAGAATATTTCACTGGGTACCCGCTAATGTGGATTGGAAAGCCCACTGGAAGTCGGCATTAAACTTATTTGACATGAGGGCCTGACTTGCCCAATTCCCTACAGTGCCAGTGGAGCAAAATACATTAGCAACAGTGTGGCATACAGATGTCAGGACTCACT
Organism: Carcharhinus amblyrhynchos; assembly: GCF_965287045.1. Lineage (NCBI taxonomy): Eukaryota > Metazoa > Chordata > Chondrichthyes > Carcharhiniformes > Carcharhinidae > Carcharhinus > Carcharhinus amblyrhynchos. The sequence goes on from NC_137344.1 coordinate 27,017,594, forward strand.
TGAACATTATCTGGGCTGTCTCTAGAGTGCAAGATGAAGGCCACCAGCAAACCTGGACCTTAGAACACTCGACAGTAGGTGGGGTGGGGCAGGGGTGGTCCTCTGTGGGTTGACCTTCCAGATTCAATGTCCTGGAGAAGTCCATTTTCAAGCCTCAGTCTTCCCAGGAATCCACCTTCATTTTCAGAAGACCTATCTTCTTTCTTCAATAATGGGTCAGTGATGTTGAGTCTCTTTTCAATATGGTGCCCATATAGGATGGCGGCCCACGTGCCACCAGGGCTGCCAAACCACAAATAAGGCATAAAACACAGTGGGCAAAATTCTGCCCAAGGTTACACAAGGAGTTCAAATCTTGTTCCACCCATAGAAATCTGATATCAATTTCAATATACAATTGTCCATTTTTGACTTAGTTTATCTACGCCTCACGTTTAAAGGGCCAAACATCCAACTCAATCAAATACAGTATTGTGTGATATGTTTGAACATGAATTTCATTGACAGCTTCATGGAATTTAACAGCCAAAGCTGTTCTGACAATGTTTATCAAATCGTTACCTTTAAAATGTAGAACCTGAAGACTTTCTTAATCAAGTAAATGACATCCAGAAATATGGAGAAAAAGCAAGGAACAAGATTTAAAGAATATTACTTTTATCACAGTTCACTACAACAATGACAAGTTCTGAAGAAGCATCATACGGACTGAAAACCTATTTCTCTCTCCACAGATGCTGCCAGACCTGCTGCATTTCCCGAACATTATTAATTACAAATTAGTAGCATCTACTCCTTGACAAATTAATTCAGTGACAACAATAAAAATATTTGTTGTGTTACTGCTTACTAAATTTGTTTCACATTTAAAGTCAAGGGTCATGTAATTCTGCCGCCTACTGAAGATCAGAAAACTCACATGAAATCATGTGTTAAAATGACATTAAAAACTGAAGACAGCTATCTCGCTCCCAGAAAACGATGGTTCGGGAATACAGGGGAATTCATGGTCACCTACATGTGTAGGCTAAAATACTGAATTCTAAGATAACTGGAGTAAAAGCGAGTAACAGAACATCAAAAACTAACATGGACATGAGAGAAAAAACCTGATAGTCACATGTAAAAAAATTACAAATGTTGGAAATGACAGAAATCCAAGAGATAAATTCCATGCAAGTCCACATCTATAAAAGACAAAGGGTTTTGATGTTTCTCTCAAGTATATTCTAAGCTTCCTATTTTTGCTCATCTACATTCTGCAACTTCCCAAATTGGCCAGCACTTTACCGGCATGCTATGTGTCCCTCCGCCAGTAACAAACGTGAGTGCTAAACCCACATGAATGAATGGGTAGACTGCGGCACTGATCTCACTGCTGGTAGCCAATAAAGAAGCTTCCACTGGAACCACCATCGAATTAAAGGTGGCAGTCTGCCTCTCTGAGCAGCTAGTCCAATCAGAGGCCCACAGCTCTGCAGTAGAGGCGGCAGGGAGGGGAGGACAGTTCCATATTGCTGATAGATGAAAAAATGTATATACACCGGGGCCTGGCCTGGTAGATAAAAGGAGTGAACACTTCAGCACTGACACAAGGCTATGGGGGTGGCTCTTCCCACTGATGAGCCCATACTTGGGCCATGAAGTCTAAAGAAAAGGAGAAATATCCCTGCCCTTCAGCCCAGAAAGCCAGTAGGAGGCCACTTCCACATGGCTGGTGAACTCATCACATGGCATGGGGCCATTCCAAGGCATGGGGGGAAGGGCGTGTTTGTGTAAAATGCCCATCAATAGGCCGATCACTTAAAAGAGAAGGATATTATCTAAATGAGGAGAGATTACAGAGCTCTGAGATGCAGAGGGAGGGAGATAAGTAGATAAATTACAAAGTGTTCATATGGAGTTGGAGGAGATGACACTCTAATTAGTAATTTACTGTGATAGTATTCTGTGGCAGCAGGAACATGTCAGACTCGCCAACCAACTCCTTTCATCACCATTTTACCACCTACCTTGCCTGCCTCCCATCTGATCTTCACAGAGCTTGTTAAAAATCCAGCCCATCATCTAACTGTCAACCACCTCTCCCAAACCCTCCACCGTCTCTTGTTGTCCGCCTTCTCAATATCTACCTCCATCGCCTTCAGCTCGTCTGAAATACTGCTGCCCAAATGCTACCTTGCACTAGGTCACGTTCAACCAAAACTCATTTCAATCTGAGCTTCATTGGTCCACCAATTCATCAAATAATCACCTTTGTGTTTCAATACCACTGTAACCTCACCTTTTCCAATCTTCTGAACTTTCTCCCCTACTTTATTCCCTGGATTCTTACCTCATGTGCACCCACAATCTCACCCGCTATTACCTATTGCCTCACCATCCAAAATCATGACTTCAGCCGTCTAAGCCAGGAGCTCTGGATTTCCCTCCATAAATTTCTCTATCTCATTGAAGATTTCCTTAAAATCTATTCTCCGACCAAGCTTTTGGCCATCTCTTTTTCTCCGACTCAGAATCCTTTTGCCACTTCAGGTGAAGCATGGCGGCCATTTCAGAGCAAGTGGTTGTTGCATTTTCATCTTTATATATTTTTATTGTAAAGAGCTAAGGACCTGATTGGGGACCGACCAGTAGAACTCCAGCCATGTGAAGGAGTTGAATTAACAGGTCAGTAATCATTGTCATTCATTCAAAAAGAAAGGGACACAGAAAGCAGGAAACTATAGACCAACTGCCTCAACATAGTTCACAGGGAAATGCCATCAAGTTGCGCCCACTTTTGGGCGTGAAAACATGGTAAAGTTGTGCGTGAGATAAGTAGCACAATCCACACCCGCCTCAGCGCCAGTTCCCCCATTACCAAGGCCTGAAAATGGAATGGCCAAGATCGGGACAGCGACGGCCATTTAAATGCATTTGCATGCATTTAAATTGACTTAATGGGCTGCACCAACCTTACCGGCACTTCCCCCTTTACCACCGTGTTCACCCGTCCAGATTCGGCACAAAACAGACATCCTGCAAAAATCCAGTTTGGCCGCTCCAGTTAGTGAGGAATTAAGTGCTAAGTATCCAAAGACTGTCTGCTTGAGCTCGGTTGGGGCAGCGGGGGAGGGGGGTGGAAGTTGAAGGTGGGTCCGACGGTTACCTACTTGAGATCGATATGGCGGGGGGTGCGGAAGGGGTGTGTCTGCTGCCACTCTGCTTGTGATCAGTAAGGGGGATCCGCTGCCACTCTGCCTGAGGTCAGTGAGGGGGAAGTGGATGTCTGCTGCCCTTCTGCCTGAAATCGGTTGGTGGGGAAGGAGGGGAGAGGCCCATGAATCAGTCTGGCTGGTAGAGGAGGTGGCATTATCCAGCCCAGGAGCGATGTGGCAGGGGAGCCACATTCTATCATTTCTTTATTCTGCGCATGCGCAGTTGGAGGCACCAGTCGGATCTGCAGGAGTTCTTGTGCGTTAAGCCCTGCCCACAGGCTTGTGTAGCGTGATTTGAGATTACTGATATTCTTTCAGTCAGAGGTGCCTATGGACGCGCCTGAGAATGGGTCTAAAAGTCGAGTTGAAATCCTCCCAGTTTCCGAGTCCGCTCGGCACTTAGAATCAAAATGGTAAAATAGGACCCTCAGTTTCCATTTGCCCCTCAAAAAATTCAGGTGAGCCACTATTGCTGTGCTGTCTTAAAAGGACAGACACTACATACACAACAACAAGGAGGCTACAAAAGGGTACGGAAAGATTAGGCGAGTGGGTGAAGATCTGACAAATAGAATATAATGTGGAGAAATGCGAGGTTATCTATTTTGGCAGGACAAATAAAAGAGAAGGATATTATCTAAATGATGAGAGATTACAGAGCTCTGAGATGCAGAGGGATCGGTGGGGTTGGAGGGAGGGAGATAAGCAGATAAATTACAAAGTGTTCATATGGAGTTGGGGGAGATGACACTCTAATTAACGTATAAGATGATGAATGGGATGGATAGGATAGAGGTGGAAAGACTCTTCCCGCTCAAAAAAGACAGTAGGACTAGGGGGCACAGCCTCAAGATAAAGGGGGGGCGGTTCAGAACGGAGTTGAGGAGGAACTTCTTCACTCAAAGGGTGGTGAATCTCTGGAATTCTCTGCCCGTTGAAGTGGTGGAGGCTGCCTCGCTAAATATTTTTAAGAAGCGGGTTGATGGGTTTTTGATAAGAGAAGGGATTAAGGGTTATGGGGAGAGGGCGGGAAAGTGGAACTGAGCCACGACAGATCAGCCATGATCTTATTGAATGGCGGGGCAGGCTCGAAGGGCCAGATGGCCTACTTCTGCTCCTATTTCTTATGTTCTTATGTTCTTATTAGTAATTAGGAAAGCCAGTAGAATGTTATTGTTAATTGTATACAAGAGTAGGAGGTAATGCTTCAGTTGTACAGGGCACTAGTGTGACCACATCTGGAGGAGTACTGTATACAGTACTGGTCACCTTATTTTTAAGGAAAGATGTAAATACATTGGATACAGTTCAGAGACGGTTTACTAGATATATACCTGCCATGGGTTGTCTAATGAGGAAAGGTTGGTCAGGCAAGGCTTGTACCCGCTGGAGTTCAGAAGATTGAAAGATATAAGATCCCGATGGGGACTTGATGGGATGGATGTGGAAAGGATGTTTCCTCACGTGGGAGAATTTAGAACTTGAGGTCATTGTCTAAAAATAAGGGGCCACCTATTTAAAACAGAGATGAGGAAAATAAATTTCACTCCAGGGAATTGGTGGTGAGACTTGGAATTCTCTCCTTCAAAAGGTGGTGAGCAGTGTTTAAAAAAAAGGCAGAAGATAGATTCTTGAAAAGCAAAGGGGTGAAAGGATTTTGGGGATCGGCAGGTTTATGAAATCAAGGTTAATTAGATCTGCCAAGATCTTACTGAGTGGCAGATCAGACTCAAGGGGCTGAGTGGCCTACTCCTACTCCTAATTCACATGTTATGTATTAATCAGGTTAGAATCATAGAGTCCTACAGTGCAGATAGACGCCATTCGACCCATCAAGTTTGCACCGACCACGATACCATCCAGGCTCTGTCTCCATAACGCCATGCATTTACCCTAGCTAATCCCCTTGACACTAAGAGGCAATTTATCATAGCCAATTTACCTAACCTGCGATTCTTGGGACTGTGGGAGGAAACTGGAGCATCTGGAGAAAATCCACACAGACACAGGGAGAACGTTCAAGCTCCACACCCAAGAAGGGAATCGAACCCGGGTCCCAGGTGCTGTGAGGCAGTAGTGCTAACCACTGTGCTGCCTTTCACTGAGCCAAAATGCTACCCTGATTACTTCAAATGTGCATGTTAATCCAGCTTTGCACCAGTTTCTCTGATATCATAAGTATCTACACGTAAAACCATAATCAGCAATAAAAACAATGCATGTTAATTATAACTCATTGATGGTTAGGTGATTAAGAAGTGTTGATGAGCTGGTAGCTGTGTTCCATTTCACACCTTCTGTGGGGAATCACTCCAATCCCACAGTGCTATGGTTTAGCATACCAGTACAGTAAGAAGCTCCATCATTCATCTGTACATAAACATGTGTTTAAACAGAATACCATCATTTATCATAATTTAACTTTTCTATTTCTTAGGCTTGAGAATAAAAAGAATTATCTCACAATCTTGAAGCCAATATCCCTGTGTAGACTAAAAATTGAATTCTAATCAATTTAGTTTGCAAACTCAATAGCCAATTATAACACTGGATTTAGAACTCACCTTAGAAAAAAATTAAAAATTATTATTGTACTCAAGCTCTAAATTTCTGAGATCTCCCCAATATTATTTGCACCAAAATTTGCAGGAACTGTATTAGTTTAGGCACTTTTTTCAGCAAATTCACCTAAACTAGTAAGATAGACAAAATAAATTTGATACAAAAGATTATATTTTTTTTATTTGATCCCCAAAATAAAAACATAAAACACTACGATGTCTCTGTCTATTCAAATGTATCAATGTGGTAATCCCTGCCCTCGCAGCATGGTGGTAGAATGGTTCACACTGCTCCCTTGCAGCACCAGGGACATGGGTTCAATTCCCTGCTTGGGTCACTGTGCAGAGTCTGCACGTTCTCCCTGTGTCTGTGTGGGTTATCTCCAAATGCTCCAGTTTCCTCCCACAGTCCAAAAGACTGTGTTTAGGTGCATTGGCCATGCTAAATTCCCCCTTAGTGTACACAAGCAGATGCCGGAGTGTTGTGACTGGGAGATCTTCACAGTAACTTCATTGCAGCGTTAATTGTAGAATCATAGAATCCTACAGTGCAGAAGGAGGCCAATCAGCCCATCGAGTCTGCACTGACCACATTCTCACCCAGGCCCTATCTCCATAACCCCATAACACCACCTGGTGCCCCTGACATTAACAGGCAATTTTGCATGGCCAATGCACCTAAACCACATATCTTTGGGCTTAATGTAAGCCTATAATGCCCCATCTTAGTCTTTGATAGAAGTCAGTGTTATAGTGCCCTGCTTCATACGTCCATCACCATTTGTAATTGAACTACAAGTATTATCACGTCCTTTGTGTGTCACTGCTTGTAATTGAGTTAGGGTTACAATATTCCATTTGTGTATACATCACAGCCACAAATGAGTTGGTGTTACAGCCTCCTCTCCCTGGGTCTTGTTGTTCGGTCATTTTCTCAGGGCTTCTAGTAATTTATCTGTATTTTTTCAAGTTGGAGATTCATTTGGCATTATTGAGCACAACAAGTGGAAGAGCTAGTGGCACAAATCTTGGAAAATTCACTTCCAAATTGGGTGATAATACAATGCAACAGCAACTGGGTGGCACAGTAGCATAGTGCTTAGCACTGCTGTCTCACAGCTCCAGGAACCTGGGTTCAATTCTGGCCTTGGATCTGCGGTCTGTGCGGAGATTGCATACTCACTCCCATGTCTGTGTGGGATTCCTCCGGGTGCTCCAATTTACTCCCACAGTCCAAAGATGGGCATGTTAAGTGGATTTGAGAAGCTAAATTGCCCCTTGATGCCCCAGGATGTGTAGATTAGCTGGATTAGCTATGGCAAATGTGTGAGGTAAGGGCAATGGGGCAGGGAAGAGGGCTTGGGTAAGATATTCTGCCAGAGAGTCAGTGCAGAGTCGATAGGCTGAATAATCTCTTCTGCACTGCAGCAATTTTATGATTCTATGAAGTTGATTCCTTCCTCCCACACCCTGGGCCAGGAGGCAAGGGTGGTTGCAGAATCAAGAGGAGAAGCCAAGTGTCCTACGTCCCCACTATAAGTCAAGGGAAGGAAGGGCAAGGATGGCCTTTCCATCTGGATGCAACTAAGGCCCTTAAGTGGCTAATTAATGATCACTTAAAGGTTTCATTTTCCCACAGCTGGGAGATCCCCCCCCACCCTCAGTAAAATCTGATGGCCTCCCTACATGGTCTGGATGAGGAGACCACCATAATGAAGCACACTTTAGCCCTCAGAGGGACTTCCATCTAGCCACTCCCAGTAGCACTGGCTGCCCTGACTGAAAGAACCTCTATCTGAACTAACGACCATCCCCCCACCTCTCCGCCCAGTTCTCCCCACCCCAACATGCACTGGAAACTGTCTAAGTGACCCCAGCAAGCCTGTCCCCTTTTACCTTCACTCCAGAGCCTCCACTATGGATGTGGCTCTGGACCCCATGTAGCAGCCACCACCCCTCCCAGTGGTGCAGAGCTTCCAATCTTCTGATAAGCCAGTAGGTCATGGAAATGGGCTCTTCACCTATAAAGGCACAGAAACCATGATGGTAGGCAGTTAACTGACATGTAATGCACTCAGCCCTTCCAAAACTGGCTGCAGTATGATTACCCCTAGCTTTCACACCAGTGGATGGGGGCCATTGACATGGCCATTAATTCAGTTCCTCATTATTTTGTTCTTATGAATCTAAAAATATTCTACCTGTCAGTACACTTCATGCTCAGATTTTTAAAACATTTTTATCCATCCTACGTAGATATGGATCACTGTATCATTTGTTTTGTGCCCTTTGCTTAACACTTGCATTCTAAATTCCTCAGTCACACAAAGTATCCAAAGGTTAGGTTAGGAAAACAATAAGGAAAAGGTTGGACTATAAAACGGTTTCAAGACCTACCCCACCATGTGCAAACAGTGAAAAATATCTGAATCTTTCCATCATTTGAATGCTGATTTACTTGCAGATTTTAAGAAAAAGTAACTCCACAATATGACTTGTAGAAGCAGAATCATAAGATGTAGGAGCAGAATTGGGCCATTCGGCCCATCGCGTCTGCTCCACCATTCAATCATGGTGGATATGTTTCTCAACCCCATTCTCTTGGTTTTCCCCATAACCTTTGATCCTCTTACCAATCAAGAGCCTATCCATCTCTGTCTTAAATACATGATCTGGCCTCCACAGCCTTCTGTGGTAATGAATTCCATAGGCTCACCACCCTCTGACTGAAGAAATGTCTCCTCATCTCGGTTCTGAAGGGTCATCCCTTTGTTCTGAGGCTGTGCCCTCAGATCCTAGTCTCTCCTACTAATGGAAACATCTTCCACTCTATCACAAGAATTATCATGGATAGAACTTGGTTAACTCTACAATTTAAACAATGATAATTACACTCAAACCCACTTGCCATTCAAGTAAACAGATAAATTTCAGAAGATAATACTGTAACACAGCATTGTTATACATATCACCATGTTTATATTTTGTCAGAATTAACTTGAAGAAATGTACTAGGAAGCAATATTATCTCAATTGATGAAAGCTGTGTGGAAATGAATGTTGTTTAGCTCCAAGTTTGATGGTTAATTAATGAATAATTTTACAAAAGTGCCTCAGATTTTTCTACAAAAAGATTGGCAAAATAAATGTAATTTTCACCATCTCGCGCACTTCATTCACCGTGATTACTTTCTCCTACTTTTCTGCACCTAATTAGAATATGGCATAGGGAGCATAGTGGCAAATCGGAAGCAAGGTGGCCAATTTTTTTCGCAGTAATGCGATGAATAAATTTAATGCAAGCATTTTGCGGGGGGTTGGGGGAGAAGGGGGGCACACAGAATAACTGCTACAAATAACGAGAGGCTTCTCCCAAAGCATCGTCACCTTCACAAATAAATTGAAGGAAAAGAATAATCCTTGGACTGCAGCAACTTGGGAGGTCCAATTAATTCCAGGCCTTTTCTAATGTTAAGTGAAGTGAAGCAAATTTTGTTCGATTAACGGGTCCAAAAGACTGCAATTTCAAACCAAGTACTGAATTTTTAAAATTTAAATATGAGGAAAGAGTTAGCGGGGACAGCACATACAAGATTCCTTCAACTTCTTGACTTGAGCATTGAGTAGTATGAACAATTTTTTTTCACTGATTTTGTATAAAATGATAAAGCAACAATTTTTTATTATTCACAGGTGTGTGCAGGAATATCTGTTCAATGAACAAGATTCCCACATGACCTATTCCATTTTGTTTTGTCAACAACCAGCTATTTTTCTCATTAATCCTTCTGTCATCTAAACCCACTTCGCACAAGTAAACCTGCATAGCTTTTGCCACTTGTTCTTTCATTCTGGGGCAATGCCAGCATTCAGAACTATGAACCGCAGACTGAGCAAACCTGAGGGCTGCATTCTGACACAGGCGTTTGTTGAGAATTAGTACCTTTGTCTTGTTCCCTTTTTGCGTTTGAAGGAATTGATACTTTAATCAGGATATAGTTCCATAGGGCACCAGCCAGCATTGCATTGCCCAAGTGAGCTCCATTCATACGCGTGTCCAAGTAGGTCATAGCAGCTGGCTGCCTGACCACAACAACCCTCACAGTGGAGTCTGAACCTAGTTTACATTTGAATAAGATTCTTCTGATAGCACCATGTTTCGCCGTTGCAATTACAGTTGCCCCTCAAATCAGAATGTTCCAATTTTCCTTCTGTCTCGACACCATAAGCAGAATGTTGTGTGAAAACGAACAAATAGGGCCTCCTGTAAAGATTATTTTTACCAAGAGCGGCACAATGAGCTAGTTTTCGGACCAACTCTGAATATTTACCAAGTGAAAGGTGACTGCTTTGCTCAGTGTTGGAACTGAATCAGGAACATAAAAGCAACAAAATGGCTGCCATACCAAATGTTGTACGCCCTCATTTGATTTTCATTTAATCAAAAATTGCAGTCAGTGTTGGGTGGGGGGGGGGGATTTCACTTTGAATCTCAGAGCACCTAAATACATTTTATTTAAAGATAACAGTTCTAAGATGGATGACTAATTCATTTTGAGTCCCACATAAAGGGATTAAAAGTGTTTTTATTTCCCACTCACTATGCCATGCTCTCCTGAAGATGGACTCAGTGCCGGGATATGGATCTTTGGCTGTTAATCTCCCTGAAGTAAAATTCAGTACAAGTTTTGGTGCCTGGTATCCACAGGCTATCTCACCATGGGGAACTGCAAAAAATTTGAGAGTCTGGTCCAGTCCTTACCCAATGCAGAGAGACATAGCCCAGTCCATCACTCAAACCAGAGTCCCATCCATTGACTCTGCCTGCACTTCCCACTGCCTCGAAAAAGGAGTCAGCATAACCAAGGACCCTCACATCCCGAACGTACTCACTTCCACCTTTTTCCGTCGGGAAGAAGATACGAATGTCTTAGGACACGTACCAACCGACTCAATAACATCTTCTTCCCTGCTGTCATCAGACTTTTGAATGGGCTTATGTCGCATTAAGCTGATCTTTCTCTACACCCTAGTTATGACTGTAACACTACATTTTGCACTCTCTCCTTTCCTTTTCTATGAGCAGTATGCTTTGTCTACACAGTGCGCAAGAAACAATACTTTTCACTGCATACTATTACATGTGATAGTAATAAATCAAAACATACACAAACATACAAATGCAGAGACATTTCAATGGGGATCACTGAATAAAAATACAGTCAAAAACACAGGCCAGGTTTCCCCTTCTCAGCCCAGGGATACAGTCACCCCTTCTCCCTGCTGCCCTGCATGTGATAATCCCAATCGCCACAGACCAGGGTTCAAATCTGGGACCTGTTCTGAGTTCCATAACTCAGCTTCTCAATAGGCAATCACTAGAACCTATTATTTTCAGGCTACTTCTGTTGCCATTAAGATATTTGGAATGCAACAGCACTTCAGCCACCCATTATCAGCTCCAAGCTCTCCCATGGCAGGTGCATAAATTCAAATTGAAAGTAATGCTTTTTCTGCCTTGCCCTAATATGTTTTACTCCTAACCTTATAACAGCACTCTCCACTACATCAATGTAAATTTTTCCATTTCCCAATCCTCAGTACCTTGTTAATGGAGGCTGAAAACTTAGTGTTTATTGGTCCTGAATTATAAATGATATTATGCAGTGGACTCACATCAACTGGAAACCTGACAGAGGCCATGGAAACTTACTTTTTGAAGTGCTGTGATCGCTGAGACACCTATATGCACACAGAAACACACAAAGATTTTTCAACCCATCAATCTGGCCTGGATTTGAACCCAAGTAACAGAATTATAAGGACAGCGTGCTAATTCACTGAACCAATCTGTCCCCCACAAATCATTTTATACCGTGAGCTTACAGCAACCCTCAATTAAATGTAGATGTGAAAGAGAAGGTCAATGAGCCATAATTATTAATTTTCTAAACAGCACCAATGCAAGTTTGTTTGCATATCAATGAATCCTCGCAGACACAATCAAGCGCTTCCAGAGCATTAGCATGGAATGGCTTTAAACTTGCATGTATTCATCTTCATAATGGCTACACCCAAGTACTGGTTTACAGCCCTGATCACTGCATGTTAAAAACAGAAGACAGAAATGGATTTAAACTTGTGTATTCTCTGTGTTATTGTTTTTATAAACCTGATCTCCTCACGTCAAAAATGCAAAGGAAAAAAAAATAGTAATTTGAAATAGTTTCTGCTAATCACATAGCTACCGTGTGAAAAGGCGGCTGTTGTTCAATTTTCTTTAGTAACTGTGAAAAATAATTCTTTAAAAAAAAACAATGTTGTGAAGAAATGATATTTATTGAGCTAGGAAGTTCCAGTTCAGGCCTGCTGAATTATCATAATGATTTGGAACTAAATTATCTTGGTATAAATGTTCCTAATCTCTTGAGCAATTATTAAAATGAGTAACAGCTTGCCTCCCTATTATGCAGGCTAAAACTTTGATGTTTAAATATTCTTGGCATATTAAAGTACAGGGCAGTATACCAAGGTTGTCCATTGGGATTGTTATGAAGCTCGAAATAAGTCCAAAATTTCACAATGTTCTGGATCGTGGAAGCCATGTATTTAAACAAGATCATGCATTCTACCTTTGCACATACCAACATTGCATCTTCATTTGTTATAATATTATATGATAGTTATGAAGAGAATGTGATCATAAAACTAAAACCACTGATTTTCAGAATCCCAAGTCTGCAATATTTAAATTGCCCCAAAGGGATTAGATGACTTCTACCATAATCAAAAGTAACACTTCAAACAGCAATTTCCCACAAACACGCGCAAGAATGATGACAAGCTTCAAAAGGCACATTAATGTGTGCCAATGGTGCTAAATGTATGAATTCACAGAGCACCATCAGGGTTTGCCATGATACTGCTCATGTGGAGAAGTCCACACTTGCCCGGACCCACCTGAGCAAATTACCAAGTGAAGTTCCCCAAAGGAGGACAGGAGGGAAGAGTATTGGGAAATCATAAAATTCCTACAATGCAGAAGGTGGTGATTCGGCCATTGAGCCTGCCACCCAGGGTCTATCCCTGTAACCCCACACATTTACTCTGCTAGGCCGCCCTAACACATAGGGGCAATTTAGCGTGGCCAATCCACCTAACCCAAACATTTTTGGTCTCTGGGAAGAAACCAGAGCACCCGGAGGAAACCCACACAGACACGGAGAGAAGGTACAAACTACACATAGACAGTCACCCAAGTCTAGGATTGACCCAGATCCCTGGCACTGTGAGGCAGTAGTGTTGAACATGGGTGACTAATTTGCTCTGATACAACAGCTATATAATAAATAGTTCAAGAATGCTCCGACAGAGGCAAGGATCAAGTTGTTTGACCATTCTTCTGTGCTGGTTAAAGACTTAGGTTAGTTGTTCTTTGAGTGCAAAACACCAAATTTCTGGAATATAAACTGGAAAAGTTTTTTTTTGTGAATGAAAACCTTTTCCGCCAGTTTCTCTCTGGCAGGACTTTGTTTGGATGACAGGGTTTCCTGCATCTCATTCCCACCAAGGAGAATGAATCAGCTGGAGATGGAACTTGTGCCACTTGCTTGGGAGGAAGTCCCACCTGAGAGATCTGCCAGCCTATCTTCACTGGACGTACAGAGAGAGGCTTCGCATGCTGAGCTGGAAAAGCTGGGACAGAAGGGGCAAACTGGGGGGAAGCCTAGTTTGGAAAGGGGGCATGTGAGGAAGGCATCCCCATTCAAGGGTCAAACAGGCTAATCATCCCCATACTCCCACTATCACCATCCCACCCTTCTGACCATCTCTGACCTCCTCCTGCCAGCCTCAAAATTACAACAGAGCAAGGAGAAGCCCTTAAGCAGGACCCTGGTCAGCCCCCATCAAACTTCAGGCAGATCAGGAATGGGTGGATTATAGAAACATCACCCAAGGAATTTTACAAGGCCCCCCACCAGCCTAGAAATCTTCCAGTGGGGGTCCATAAAATTTTGCTCAATTCATCGATGGGTATTGAAGCATTAGTTATTAATGTTTGTGATTGGTCTTCCACGAGTACAGAAAAGATTTACGAGGACGCTAATGGGACTTGATGGTTTGAGTTATAAGAAGAGGCTGGATAGACTAGGGCTTTTTACTATGGAGTGTAGGAGACTTAGGGGTGATCTTATAGACCTATAGAATAATGAGGGGCATAGATAAGGTAGATAGCCAACATCTTTTCTCAAAGGTAGGGGAGTCTAAAACTAGAGGACAGAGGTTTAATGTGGGGTGGGGGGGGGGGTGGGGGAGAGACACAGAAGGGTCCAGAGGGGCAAGTTTTTCACTCAGAACGTGGCATGTGTCTGGAAAGAGCTGCCAGAGGAAGTCATAGAGGCAGGTACAATTTTGTCTTTTAAAAAGCATTTAGACAGTTACATGGGTAAGATGGATATAGAGGGGTATGGGCCAAATGGGACTAGCTTAGTGGTAAAAACTGGGAGGCATGGACAAGACGGGCCAAAGAGCCTGTTTCCACATTATACCTCTGTGACCTCTATCAGCAAAGACTAGATCAGAAATCAATGACCAGTCTCTATGCCAGCTTACCCCTGAACACATGCTTAATTTTTAAGCTTTTATTGGATTTGGTACTTCTGAAAAAAATGTATGGTTTAACAACAGTTTATGAATGATGTAGGGAAAAAATTCAATTTATGAAATGCACACGAAAGAAAAAATTTTAAATCTTCAATCCAGCCATGATGAAATATGTACAAAATTACAAAGCCAGACCCAGATATGTATATTCCTGTATCAATAAAAAAGTTGGAATAAACATTACTTGTTGTTTCATTGTACAGTCAAGGGCTGTTATTCTATCATATCTAGTTATGCACTTTGCCATTCTTTAGTTAAAAGGGCAATGTCTTGCTTAACTTCAGATTACTTTCCATATTGATAAGTTTCCAGCAGTTGGAGTTTGATTTATTTCATTTCTCAGCAGTTTGTGTGAGAAGCATTAATGTTTCCTTCTTTTGCCCTCTTCCACCATCTAGTGACTTAAAGGAATATTACAGACATTATTCCCCTCCTGCACACGCAGTGAACAAGGTACAATAGATAAAAGCAAAGTATTGTTGATGCTGGAATCGGAAGCCAAAAGAGAAAATGCTGGAAAATCTCAGCAGGTCTGGCAGCACTTGTAAAAGAGAGAAAAGAGCTGATGTTTCAAGTCCAGATGACCCTTTGTCAAAACCTCACAGCGCCAAGGACCCAGGTTCAATTCCAGCCTCGGATAACTGTCTGCGTGGAGTTTGCACATTCTCTCGTGTCTGTGTGGGTTTCCTCCAAGTGCTCTGGTTTCCTCCCACGGGTCCAAAGACATGCTTACGTGCACTGACCCTAACAGGAGCTAGAATGTGGCAACTAGGGGAATTTCACAGTAACTTCATTGCAGTGTTAATGTAAGCTTACTTGTGACTAATAAATAAACTTTACTTTGACAAAGGCCATCTGGACTCGAAACATCAGTCCCTTTCTCCCCTCACAGATGCTGCCAGATCTGCTGAGATTTTCCAGCATTTTCTCTTAAGGTACAATAGATATTTTCATTAATTCATCTTTCATTTCTATCTTTATTCAAATTATTACAGCCAATTTGCTCCTAGCAAAAGAAACCCAGGCCGGATTTTCAGAGTCATGGAGACGGGGCCTTTAAAAAATGGTGGACAAAGCCTGTATCTGGATGCCCTGTCTCCATTCCTGGCTGGTCCCATTTTCACTGAAGCATTGCTGCTCCACAGCGCCGGGGACCTGGGTTCAATTCTGACCTCGGGTCACTTTCGGTGTGGAGTTTGCACATTTTCCCCGTGTTTGCAGGGTTTTCCTCCGGGTGCTCCGATTTCCTCCCACATTTTAAAGGTGTGTGAATTAGGTTGTTTGACCATGGTGAATTACCCCTTAGTGTCAGGGAGATTAGCAGGTCAATACGTGGGGTAGGGTACAGGTGGGATTATTGTCAGTGCAGGCTCAATGGGCCGAATGGCCTCCTTCTGCACTGTAGGGATTCTATGATTAAAACTTCCATCAATACATCTAAAGTTGACACTTCATCATTATAAGTGATCATAAACCATAGCTGGGACTTTTTTAAAAAGAGGACAAGGCAATACCCTCCATTGCTTCCAGCAGGGTACAGAACTTGGCCTTGTTACTGACAGCTTATAAATACCTCCAAGAGCACCATTCTGGAACCTAGGTAGGTATTACTGAGCCATCTGCCATTTCCCATAAGCCCAGCTTCATTACCAGCTGTGGAAGAGGTTGTGATGACCAATGCTTTGGACAACTTGCAGGTGTCTACAAGGTAAATCAAGGCCTGGACACAGAAGGATCCTGTCCTCTCCAAATTAAAATATATGATATTACATTGTGGATTCAGAGGACAGCCCTCACAAGAACACAAAAAGTCTTGCTGCTGTGAAGCAGCAGTGCTAACCATTGTGCCATCCTGCTTCAGGGGTACAAGTAGGCCACCAGGCCCATCGAGAATCCTCCGCCATTCAATACAATAATGGCTGATCTATGCAAGCGTCAATCCTCAGATGGAATGAAACCCTATCTAACGAAGAAAGATGAGCTCAGTGTTGAGGATGGTTTCATCCCCTGGGGGTCCCATCTGGTTATCCCACACCCAGGGTGATGTCTAATATTTATGGAATTATACCATGGCCATCCCACGATTTCACAGATGAACGTGCTAGCCAGGAGCTACGTATGGTGGCCCAGTCTTGATGCAGACATTACCGACTTAGTCAGAGAGTGTGAATCTTTGCCAGGAGAATCAAAACCGCTCCCCCTCAGTCTCCCATGGGGGTGGCTTGGTAGGCCCTAGGTGTGAGTGCATGTGGACATCATTGTGCCTTATATGGGTTTCAAGTTATTGATTATGATTGGCGCACACACCAAATGATTGGAGATGCATTGCATGAGCTCCAGCACTTCCTGTGCTACCACTGAGAGATTACAACAGTTTCTGCACACATGGGATACATAAAGTCCAGGTTTCAGACACTGGCACTGCTTTTACAAGCACCGAGTTTCAGACTTTCAAGCTTTCCAATGGAGTCAAACACATTAGGACAGCACCTTACCGCCTATCACCAAATGGGCTGGCTGAATGGGAGGTGCAGACTTTCAAGCTTGGCATTAAGAAGCAAACCACAGTGTCCATCGAGACAAATTAATGAGATTTTTACTCAACCAAAGGAATACCCCTCACAAAACAGGGATAACTCGACCGGAATTGTTCATTAGACAGAGGCTTCAGGCAAGATTAAGCCTCCTCTTCCCAAACCTGGTGGGGAGGGTGGAGTCCCAACAAGAGAACCAGAAGGAGAACTATGGTTCTGCAATGACAGAAAGAATGTTCAAAGCCAGTGATCAGTGGTCCACATGAGGAACTTTGAAGACCATCTCAGTTACGTTCCGGGATTGTAACAGATAAAAATGAAGCCCCCTCTTCTATAAGGTCCATGGGCAGAATAAAGATGCCAGGAAGCACCTGAACCATCTCAGGAGTTGGTGAGCCATGCCAGTGCAGGGCTCATTACCAGCCTTGAGGTAATCAGTGCCAGCATCGAGCTACTGCCATCTGTTCTTCAGGGTGATGAGGACATGGATCCAAAATCAGGCCTGGGGTGCAGGAGATGGTGGTGGGGGGAGTCGGGTGCTGTGTTGGGTCACGTGGGGAATTGTGTGTATGCGCAAGATGTCCCATGCAGGTCTCAATCTGGGTGTTTAAAATGGTTACTCAGGAGTTAGAAGGGATTCTTTTTCATTCTAATTCTTTCAGAGTAACTATCAGGGTAAAACTAGCAGAACCATCTGAAGTTTGCAATTTAAATCACTTCTGTTGGACCGTTCCCAGCCTAGCACAATTGTCCAGTGTAAGTTAGCACTTCTGGACAATTGTCTGGTAAACCCTTACATGGGAACTTTCAAAAGGAAGTGCAACATTAAGTTATTCCCTAAATGCGACACTGGGGAACTAGGGAATTATGGGCTGTACTGTTCCCACTAAGAGATTCTCCAAGGCTGGAATAATTAAACTAATCAAATATTTCTGGCATTGTAAGTGACTGCACATTGGCAAAGCTTTGGAATTTCTCTTTCCTCCCCTTTCCACTGAATACCTGTGAACGATTACACTTGCAAATTTCTTACAGGCAATCGATTTTCTGACGAAAGCTTATCAACCTGAAACATTAACTCTGTTCTTCTTTCCACAAATGCAGCCTTCCCTGCTGAGTATTTGCAGTATTTTTCTGTTTACAATCAATTTCAAGTTATTGATACTTCTTCAGTACAGAGGTATTAAACATTCTACCTTCTGTTTTACTTGAAATACATTCTCTTGACAAGTCTTGAATTTATTAAGGCCTCTTTTTTTATCCCCCTACAGATTTCGCAAAAGAGCAGAACACCATGTTCCAAAAGCGCTCCCCTCACTTTCCTCTCATAATAGCTGTGAGACTTTGACCATTGTCTAATTTAATCCTGCAGCACACAATGTTCTCCAAATCCATTTTTAGGCTGAGAATGGTTGACAGTTTTGTCCCACTGCTACAAATTTCAAACTCACTGGTATATAAGCCTGTTTCACCCCACAACCACACCCCCCCCAACCCCCACTGACCAAAAACAAAATTTAGAAGCCACCTTTTACATTGGATATATTAATGCAGGTACAGTCAGGTAAGCAATCTGTCATCCGCCAGTCACATTTCTTTTCAACCTCCAAGTCCAAGGTCAGCTTATGCAGAGTCACAATAAACCATTTCTTTTAGGTTGTCCATGTGTAAACGAAAGTGAAGTGGAAACACTCAACTTTCAATTTAAAATTCATCTTTAAAACTGTTAAATTTAGACATGACAGAGAATTCATCATACTGTGCATGTAACTCTAACATAGTCTGATGCCTTTATGATTTTTCAACCTTAGTATTTCCCAGTAACATTTTTTTTCAAATCCTACAAATGATACACATCTGCTATAAAAACTGAAAATAATGGAAATGCATTGCAGATGTATCATATGAAGAGGTAAAAGACAGACAATTTCAGGAGTAGGCCCTGTGATAGATGCAGTTCTCCATCTTACTTGCAACTGTTAAATCTCTATATTAAATCTTTTCAGACAAACTGTTATATAAGCCAAAACTTTGTAAATGTGAAATGGAACTCATTTGTCTTAGTATAAGGAAAAGTGACAATGCAAGACTTGTTTGGCAGTATCGTGAGAGAAAGTAATCAGTTAGTTACCCACAGAACTGTTGGTTAACCACGGTCACAAAGTAATTTAATCAACAATTTGCTCACATTTTGACTTAATACACGCGAGCTTGCAATCTTGTATCAGTGCCGAGCTACCTACCTGAGAAAAGATACACAATTTAGACAACAAATCACCGTGAGTCCAAGATCTACCTGAATGATAAAACTGATTAATAATGCGATTGCCTACTTAGTGTGAAAAGGACTGTTTTGACCTAGTATGTCACTGCAGTTGTACAAGTGCTGCTGGCTTTCCCTACTCCACAGTTGCCGAACTTAACTGCATGCTTCTATGTCACATCAGTGAGACAGGATTTTGTGCACTCTACAGACATCCCCATCACATTAATCAAAGTCTCGTAGCAGATTCTAGAATGGACACTAATATTTCAAATACTGTTGTTATTTTGAAGGGAATGAAAGAATTGTGTATTATTGTTCCACTTATCTACTGTACTCTGTATTGCATTTTGTATTAAATAGCTTATATTGTATTAAGATATTGTGAATAAATGTGACAACTAGTTTATTTATTAGTGGCACAAATAGGCTTACATTAACAGTACAATGAAGTTACTGTGATAATCCCCTCGTTGCCACATTCCAGTGCCTGTACACTGAGCGAGTATTGTCTCAGGCAGAAGACATCTAGAAGCCAAGTAGCAGACACGTAGGGACTGGAGCAGCCGGTGGGCTGCCAGCCTCTGTCCAAACTTTTCCTTATTTATCGATGCCCTTTGCCCCTTACAAAGTCTGTAGCGTGCATCATTACATTGGCAGAGTATAACATGAATTATGGTGACATAGTCAACATGTTGGTATCTAGTTTTAATTGAAATCTGAAGAAAAAAGAATGAATGTCTGTCTTTGGGTGAATAGACCCATTTGAAATGCTCAGATGGTGCCAGATCCTGAGGGACAGATACAAAGCGAGCATGAATTGGCTGGTACAGTCAGACGTTTAGAAATATACAAAGAACAAATAAGAGAAAATGGCCTTCAGAAATTAAGGGAGGAGTTCTCTATCTCCCAGACATGTGCTTCTCGGTGTTGGGAGGTGGCAGGCTGTTCATTGGCAGTGAGATTCTCTGGTCCCACTGCTGTCAATGGGATTTCCCAATGATGTCACCCCACACCGCCGCAAAAACTATGGGATGGGCTGCACTACCAGCAGGACAGGAGAATCCCGCCGGCATGAACGGCCAGAGAATTACCCAAAGTCGCTAGAGCTGCGACTTCGAGTTTTTAAAAAAATTGATGGAACTTAAATTTGAAAAAAAGAGACAAAGGGTTGCTGCAAAGCAAAAATAGGAGGGGAAATAGTTTTCCAAATGGCCTGAGGGAAGAAAGGCAACAGAGATTATTGGAGGAGCTTTCTATCTGTGGAGAAGTGAAATTTTAAAATTTTAAATAAAAGGTTCAAGGGAGGAGCAGCAAGTTCCTACCTAAACCTCAAAAACGTGGGAAAAGCACAGAGAGGGAACCAGCAGCTGCTGGCAGCTAAAGCAGTAGTCCATTTAAAGTGGTACTGCATTTAATGCAGCAGCCACGAAAAAAAAACCAGAGACAATGCTCAGGGGCATTGGAAAAGACCCTAAATAGAGGGAAACTCTCATAAATGTCCATAAGCAATGCAAGACCTCAGAGGAGGCAATGAAGACCTTAGGAAAGAGGTAAAGGAAGACCCCAGGAAGGGGTAACTGAAGACTCCTGGAAGAAAGCACTGAAAGATCTGGTAGGAAGACACTGAAAGACCCTAGGCTGGAAATGAAAGACCCCCAAAAGGAGGGCAACAATAAAAGGTCCCTAGAAGGGAATGAAAGACAATAAATGACCAAATGAAGAGCAGTGAGAGAATTGCAGAATGGAAAAAAGTCAACATTTCATCAGAGACTGATCCAACCAGTGAAGACAAAAAGGATTGGGCTAAAGTTAAGACAAGTAGAAATGAATGTTCCATTTATGATATGTATACATCCAGTGAGAACATGATGGATTCCTCTTGCAAGTAATGCAGAAATTAAAGACTTCAAAAGAAACTAGAAACTATTGAACATAAAGAGGAATCAGCAAAAAGAATTAAAGCTCCAGAGGAAATATTAGAATAACAAGATGAAATGACTGACAGCAAACTTAAAATTACACAATGAAGTTAAGAAGGAGATTTAATGAGACAATGGAGAATAAGCTTAACTCCATGAAAAAGCAACCAGAAAATAAGAACAAGTCGTGAAGAA
This sequence comes from Carcharhinus amblyrhynchos, assembly GCF_965287045.1. NCBI lineage: Eukaryota > Metazoa > Chordata > Chondrichthyes > Carcharhiniformes > Carcharhinidae > Carcharhinus > Carcharhinus amblyrhynchos. The sequence goes on from NC_137344.1 coordinate 27,038,933, forward strand.
TTGAATCGGGGATTCAGTTGAAGAAGGAAGCTTGGCAATGAGAAATTAACTGATGTCTCCGTAGAAGCAAGTACTAATGAACGCCTGTGCCTGAAGAGGTGCCCATTATTACAGTTCCTGTTAATGTCTAATAGGTGGCAGTATCTCAAAACGACAGAATTACATCTTTCCACAAGAAACAGAAAAATGCCCCGAAGAATATATTTATAATTGTTCAGCTTGTTTAGTTAGAACTTGGGCTTGAATAACTTGCTATTAAAGATTGTATAAAAGAATTAAAAGTGGAAGGAATGTGGTGATTGTCCTTTTAAGAGCAACACAGCAGAAGAGGGTCACCTAACCAAGAGTAGGTAATTACTCTTAAGGGTAAAGTTCTTTCTCAGGCAGATGACATCTAGAAGCCATGTAGTAAACATGTAGGGGCTGGAACATCTGGGGGGTCTTTTCCTTGTTGATGGGTGCCCTTTGTGTTCCTGACAAAGTCTGTAGCGTCCTTCACTACCATAATGTTTTTTGTATCAGATGGTATCGTTCTGTTCCAGGGAATCACAGATCTTAATATGATAGCTTTTGGGGTACACTCTATTAGGAAGATATTTTATCTTCGTAAGAAAAAGGGAAGGTCTGTGGTTGACAGATCTTTAGTGATGGAAGGCATCAGTAGGGCAGCCCAGCATCCCCACACTGCCACTGCAATTTTTCAGGATTGGGAAATGGTGGCCTATCAACTGTAAGGGGACAGCAAATTTGTCTATTTAATTGGGCTTTTGATCCCTTCTCACTGCCCCCCAGCAGCATTGTAGTAGGGTTGCGAAAGCCCTCCATCCACCACCTCCCCCCCCACCACCACCACCACCAACACCACCACGTGGGCAGACTGGCAGGTACAGCAGGACAATTTCCCAGTGGGTTCCAGAGGGATTTGGGGGTAGGGAGGGGGGTGGTGGTCTTCCTTCATGGCCAATTCATGGTTAGAATGAGGCTTCACCTCTGATCAATGGGACCTGCCCGCCTGTGAAGAAAATAATAATCCGGCCTTCAAAAGCACCTCAATGGGGAGGTGCACTCTCCTCTCTGCAGCCCCAGCCTTGGGCACTTCTAACAGTGGCGCTGCTGAGCTGCCAGCCCTCTGATTGGACCAGAAGCTCCAGGAGGCAGGCCGCCCTGTTGAGTTGAATGGAGGTCCCAGTTCAGGCCTCTTAATTGGCTGATGTCAGTAAAAAGCCACTCAGGATCCATCCACAAAGTCTTGGATCCTGGTTTCAGTTTGAGTGGTGAGACACTCAATGATTTGATTAAATTCCAGTCATAGAGTTTACTAATTATGTGGGATGGAAACAAGACTGGTTCTGCAATAATCTGTTCCAACCAGTTACCTCCCAGGCAACAATGTAGTAAATTGCACCCGAACACACATAAGACATGCAGATTTCCACAGTATTGATGTTTTCATAATACTGTCCCTGGTAAAATTCCTTATTTTGCATAGATGTTTTTAAAATTGTGCCTGATGCTTTATATTGAATTGTTCCAGTTTGTGAAGGAACTTTTTTTAAATCCAATTTCTGAAACTATTTAGTTTATTTGTGTCACAAGTAGGCTTACATTAACATGGCAATGAAAACCCACTAATCGCAACACTCCTGCGCCTGTTAGGGTACACTGAAGGAGAATTCAGCATAGCCAATACACCTAACCAGCACGTCTTTCGGACTGTGGGAGGAAACTGGAGCACTCAGAGGAAACCCACACATACAAGGGGAGAACGCGCAGACTCTGCACAGACAGTCACTCAAGCATTTGAACATGTTGGGGAGGGTTAAACTAGCACACCCCCGAAAACAGACATGAGGATCACAGTTGTGTGATTAACCCCACTGCTACTTACTACATAACAGTCGGCCCGTTAAATTGGTGCTTATTGTTGTTTTAAATGATTTGTGCACACAACTAGGGTTGCCAACTACGATTAAATGTATTTCTGAGGATTTCATCACAAGTCCAACCATTAGTCGACCAACATCCTCCTACATGAATTGGAAAGAAACATTCATTAGCCAATTGGATGATGTTTAATTGTTAGCCAGTTTTTTTTTCCCCTATTTTCAATAATTTTTTAATCTGGTGAAAAGAAATGTTCAAAGAAAAAACGTCAACCTTTTTTAATGTCCCATTGAGTTCTCTCCAAGGTTGCAAGCAGCTGCATACTGGAGATCAATCTCAATTGCTGGAGACTACAGGTTCGCAACCCTATATGCAACTAGCACCTGCAAGCAGGAGTCTCCCTAATACTAGTGGCTTCCACTAATTCAAGGAGCAGTGCATTGTGGCTGCATGGAGCATAGGGGATGTTTGGAAAAGAAATTCTAGATTGTGATACTTTAATTTTCCTTTAGATTTAATATGGGTGAGAAAACCGCTAAGGTCTTCTGACAGATGGGTGAAAGATGTTGGAAGGAGGAGATATTTACTATGTCTGTGGAGAGGAGGGGTGTGGGTTGCCCCAGACTTATGCACAGGTGGAAGTGGGAGCAAATAGTGGTGATGCCAAGAGAATGCTGCTCTATGAACAGGAGTGTAGTGTAGAAAAAAATTTAACCATCTGTTACAAGTTGTCAAGATGAGCGAGCTCATTGTCAAATGGCACGTTCAGCTAACTGAATCATTAGCTACATCCATTGTTCAATTCATTAAACCGTACTTCCTCTTCAGGCAGCATGCTGGGAACCATGGACTGGTCCATAGTTATGCTGTATTTACTACAGTGCTGCAAAGTACTGCCGTGGTTTGTTGTTGCCTTCTGCTGTAAGGGTGACCAGGAAACTCGCCTGCTTTTACTGCCTGCTAGCAAGCACACTGAAAGAATTAACAAGCTGCCAATCAACCTGTTTGGCCACGTTATGAATGTACCTGCTGTGGGCTATCAAATGCTGAAAGGGGACTTGAACCAAGAGCCTAGTGTGCAATGTCACAGAGCAATGGAGGGCACCAGCAAGGCATGGGGTTTTATGCAGACCTTAGAACCCATGTCCAGTGTGCCAGTGGGAACCCACAATGATGCAGTGCTTTCTGCTTGATGCATTGTGGCACAAGCAGCTTATCTTGAAAGCTCAGACTGGCACCATCATTGGTCCGTATGTGTCATTGTTCAGAATGAGCTTCCAGGGCATCAGAAAAATCCATTGATCTCTCTGGAATAAATCAGTAGGATTTGTCTGGCATTGCCCTGTGTGAGTGGATAATGAACATGCTGCCCTCTTTCAGAATGGTAACAATCCTGCACTCAGAGCAGACTATAAGGACATTTACCCTGCTTGTGATCACAATGAACTGATAATTGCTTCACGCAGACAGTGATCAACAGGAGAGAAGATGTTTGGCTCTGTCACTGGGTACCAAAATATATATTTAATATATTAGAACGATACCCTGCGTTTGTGCAACCATCCAACGATGATGGCATATTGTCAGATAAATTAATTACTTTCTAGCTTTCAGTTTTTCAATATAGGAGAACATTCTTAATATCAAAACTACATCTTTACACAATATCAACTGGATTGATTCACTGGCCTGTTTCCATTTTTGCTCTTAGTTTTAAATACTTTGATCTTCTTGATATTATGAAGCTTACATTTCATCCATTGATGTGACAGGTAAGGAATCACTAATGTTAATATCCAAAGTTTTGAGATCAATACAGAAAGCAGCTATGTGGTTAACTTCAGTAGTCCCAAAATCAAATCTGACCTCCTATCAACAGTTCCTGCGTCTAAATGAGCATGAAAAAATATTGAACCAAGCTTGATCCAGTCTTATAACCAAGAGTAACACTGAAGGGATTAAAGTCATTGAATGCAGTAGCATTCCCCTGTGAATTGAGTACAGCACAGTTCCCCAGGTAGCTGCTGTGAAGGTGTTTCTGTGCAGTTCCTACAATTATAGGTGGACTATACCAACAAGCTGAACAAGAGACAGAGGATGGGAACTCTGACAACCACAAAGTAACAGGCATGGATGTTTCGAATGGTGTAGACATATAGGCATGCTTCGTTAGTAACTAATTATTAGGCAAGCATATAGAGGCTGTAACTGGTTAACCACATTCGCCGGTTAGGATTGAAGTAATCAAAACTGTAATTGAGTATCGATGACTTCAAAATGCAGATTATTTGTGAAATAAATGAAGGTACAGGGTGGGATTTTGCAGCCGCACTCGCCCCAGGCCAGAAAATCCCACCCGAAGTCAACGGACCTTCGAATGGTCATGTCCCACCCACTACGATTCCCATGGCAGGGGGGATGGGAAAATTCCGTCCATTATTACTGTTATAATGTATCGTTCAGGAGGTCTGCATGCCACCTTGTGGAAGCAGACTTCACTGCTATAGCTTGAATAAAAGCCCATTTAAAACTCCAAAAATCTTCATCCAGTCTTTCGATAGGAGTCGCTGAATAATAGAGGTGAAGTTCCCTAACAAACTTACTCTGCTCCTGTCTCCAGTTATCATGCTTCTTTTACCAGCTGGCATTGCCTAAATAATGGACTTCCCTCTAGCCAGTATGAAATAAATCTCACTGTATATCGAAGGCTATATTCATAATATTTTGTTTTGGTGCTGACTTAGTCTTTTAAATTTAACGTTTCAGAAGCTTATACATCAAGCATAGTGTTTTCGACACAAAGGTTGCCCCAACCTCCTGGAGTAGGTCCTGAATTCTGGCTCAGACTGTTTTGATCTGCCACAGTCACAAGGGTTAATGTTGTGCAACTTCCATGTCTAATTTTATTTTGTATAGTCATTCACAATTCCAGGTGCAAATTCCGCTGACTCTAGATACAAGAGCACTGGTAGGGGATGGAAATGGTACGTCTAGCAAATGGGGGACAATTAGAAAGCTTGTGGAGAGCATTAAAAAGCATCTCCAACTCATCAGCAATCTGTCACAGCTGAAAGGATGTGCGATGGAAGCAGCAGGTCTATTAATGACTCTGCTGTTAGAGTCATGACTATTGTATCGGCAGTCCACAGGAACTCAGATTTCAGTGCAACGTTAGGCAGGACTTGGAGGGGATGTCTTTTGTCTCCCGGCAACCAGCCTCTGATTGCTCCTCATCAAGGACAGGTGGAGTGTGAGACTGCCGCAGGATGTAGGCATCATGAGAGCTATCTGGAAAGCGGGCAAACGCATGCATGAACTACTGCCCAGTTGTCATATACCAGCTGGACATTAAGGTAATGAATTCCTTTGTGGTTCATTATGATACAGACTCGTTGGCAGTTGCCCTGACTGCCACACAGTCAATGGTGCCCTGCCACATGGGAATCCAGCAAAAGCTGTAAAGCCCACAGCCCTGTCCTGCTGTCTCTCGGGACTCTGTGAGGAAGAAGCTGCATCCATTAGCATTGACAAACACTTGTCTGCTTTACGCACTCTAGCCTTATTTGTATTTATATCACATTTGTCTCCAACCACAACCTGGAATGACCCCAGTGCATTGGAATTCAGGACTGAGCTCAAATTAATTGCTACAAGCAATACAATGCCAGCTGTGGTAGTGGGCTCCAGCTGCTGCAGAATTATGCAGATTTCTGACACAGCCTCTCATAAAGAGTACACATTCCTCCTACATGACCTGCAGGTCCCACAAACACAGTTAAGGCCACCTGCAAGCAGCTGTCCTCTGTCCTGAACTTCTTACAGGTTCATGGGCTTCACCCTCAAGCAGCGCCCCCACCCCTCCCCCTACCATTCCCCTCCCCCCCACCCTCCACATCCACTGCTGCTGTGCCTGCAACTGGTAAGCAGCGGTCGGTATCACACCTGTCCTTCAGTAAAGCAAACACCTCAGCTCCAAGAGAATGCTTCATTTATCAAGGAATTCAAAACAAACCTTTTTTTTTTAAGCGAAAGGTAATGAAAATGGTATTGAGAAGTGATTGGCATTGTCGGGCCCTGATTTGCAGACTTTAATAACCCTCTTGTTCCAGGCAGGTGCTCTAGTTGCTTATATTTAAGTGTCAATCAAAAGGCAGCAGGTGGAGAGACAGAGCAAACAGAGTAGTAAGTTCCACGCTCCCAGTTTCATTGTGTCACTGCCCCACTCCTGCCTGGGTATGGGGATTGAAATTGGACACTGAAACTGAAATGTGCAAAGTAAATGAACTGGAGCTGCATCCTGGCATTAGAATTTTCCCTGACTAACACTGATGTTACCCGTACACACATGCACACCTCAGGAGAAAAAAAACATTTTGTCAGCAATAGAGGTAAAGTTATTGGTACAAGAAACCCTTGGCAAGGTGAAAGCCAAATTATGGAAACCGAAAACCGAGTTTATCACCAAATCATTGACATGTTAATTTAAACAGACTTCTGAATCTAGTTTCGATTGCGTTCTGTGATTCTCTTCCACTTGATTATATATTCCTGAGGCAGAACAAGGGGCTGGGATTTAAGGGATCATATTGAACATATATCAGAGCTTTTTTGTTCATGGAATGCGGGCATCACTGGCTGGACTCACATTTATTGCCTATCTTTAATTGTCCTTGAGAAGGGTTTGTCATAGTTTAATCTCCGTTCTTCACAATTTGGTATCCTCCTTGCTCTTTCCTTAATTAGCTAATGAGTGGAAATGTTGGCTTATATCAGATGTTATCTTCAGGGCAACATTCTGTAACATTTGTGTTCTTACTTGTGGCTGTGTCACCACTTTGCTTTTTTTTTGTTTTTAACCTCATCAGATCTGTTTTGCTCTGCACCAGGTTCCAAAGGGACACAAAAATCATTCTTAAAAAGATAAGAATTGTGCAACCCTCCAACTTCATAGTGCATTTTCAAACTAGCCACCAGGCGAGTTCAAGCTCAGAGTACGAGTTATAGTAATTGGCAGCCTTGCAATGATGCAAAGTAACCGACTAAAATCCTGGAAGGGGGGGGGTGGTGGGGGGTGGAATCAACATTCAGACATGGCAAAAGTTTCACAATGCTGGAATGGCCAACCATGCACACGATTCCACAATGATCCAACGTCACTGCTGACATATTCTTGGGAAAGTTGCTACAGGATGGGGCCAGTGTAGTAACTCAATGAATACAAACCCTCTCCCAACAGCCTTACAGATGGTAGATGTGGGTTCCCTAGTTAAGGAGCTATTATTCTCTAAAACAGCATGTCTCAAATGCTGATTAAAGTCTAAAAGTGGGAGATGGTCCTTTGATGTGAGCTTGCACTGTGTAACAGGAAACGGTGACTCACAACAGCTGCAATTAATTACTTGTACTGATTTGCATAAGTGAGATGGAAGAGGCACTAACGTTAACGTTTCTCAAAATCAAGGGATGACAGTGATTTATGTAGAATTTTTTAAAAAGTAAATTTTTTCCTCAGAGTAAACACCTTCAGACGAATATAGAAATTGAAGTATTGGTTAGGACTAACCAAGAACTGTGAATGTTGCATGAACATGAACAGCTATGTGATCACATTTCCTAAACTGCCCAGTATTGCACAGACCCTCCCCAGGAACCATCCTATCCTGGATTGTACATTTAAAGGTGAGAAATTATGTTGGAAAATGATTTTTCTTTCTGCCAACAGAATAACTCCTTTGTGAGCTGTCGTGTACTTTTGAGTGTTGGAACCCACCTACAATGGCTTCAAGCTTAATCTGAGGAAAAGAATCTCTCACTATTAATATTGAGTCAGTGTGACACTGTTTCACAAATTCACTTTGAATATTTCCTAAAACAGTGCCATTATCTCCTGAAGTGTCAGGTTAATTTGCGATTATGGTGATTTGGGTAGTACGGTGGCACAATGGTTAACACTGCTGCCTCACAGTGCCAGGAGCCCAAGTTTAATTCCCAGCTTGCATGAAACATGGCATGGAGGGGGAGGAAAATCCCACCCATTGGTAACATTCTGAAGTTGTAATCTATGACTCAAAGGCAGTTGTAAAGTGTAAACTGAGTGGTGACCTAATGATTGGTGATGAGGCTTCTTAAGGGAGTCACGTGATGGGAGTTATGACAGGAAAGTGGAAGTTTTCCCCCCCGAGCACAGGCAGAGTACAAGCACAGAATAGCTGCTCAGACAGCGAATAAAGTATTGTTTGTTACAAGTCCTTGATCACCAGTCTTTGGGAACCCAGCATATTTACATAAAGTTTTGTACTCTTGTTTGTTAGCTGAAAAGACATGATATCAGAAAAATTATGAAATTGCATTTCATTGAAGAACTGTGTTATTTTTGAGAAAACTTAATGAAGGGGTGTATCTTTCAATTCACTCATGTCACTCAGGGATCCTCTTTCTCCCTGTCTCAATCTAGATTACTTATTCTCCATTTCACCCCAGATTTAGTCTTGTTCTTCATCGCACAGAACACTCTTCCCACTTCATGGAGATACTCCCATCTCCTCTCCTCATCTATGGGATGTAACTTCCTCCCTCCTGGCACCAGCTCCAATGCAACTGCTTTACACTGGAAGCACACTCTCCTGAACCATACATCCTGAGAATGCCAAAATCTGGAGCAAGTGCAAGCTCAGGAAAATGCATCTGCTTTCTTCACCATTATAGTTAGTATGTGGAATCAGAACCAGAATCAATAGTGAATACATCAGGGAGTGAGGGATAACTTGTTTAAGAAAAATCTTTTTGAGCATTGCTGGAAAGGTCAGCATTTGTTACCATCCTTAATTGCCCTTGAAAAGTTTGTCATAAGCCAACTTCTTGAAGCTGCACTCCATGTGCTATACACCCACAGTGCAGTGAGAAAGTTTCAGGATTTTGACCCAGCAATAATGAAAGAACCACAATATAGTTCCAAGTTGGGACAGTGTGTGGCTTGGAGGTGAACTTACAAGTGATGCTGTTTATAGAAGATCGGGTCAGCTGATACCAAGTGGTAAACATCATTGGTTTGGAAGTCGAAGGACAGTTGGCAAACTGCCACAGTGCATCTTTAGATGGTATACATTGCTGCCACTCTGCAACAGCGAGGATGGGGATGGGGACACACATGCAGACAACATTTCACCCATACTTTCATCATTCCCCCTTCCATTTCTAGATCTAGTCTCTCCTATCTGAAGCACCTTGAGATAGTTGATAGTTTGTTATGTCAAAGGTGCTACACAAATGCAAGTTGGTGTTTTCATATCAGACAGACAGAAATATATATTAAGCACACTGCAGAACTCTGCCTAAACTGGTAACTGGCCGTTAAGTGTCAATCTCGGCTGAAAAGGCCACAGAATAGCTAGAGTGGAAAATTGAATTGTTATACTCATACATTGAGGGTGCTTTGTGGAGATTTGGGTCAAGGCACACAGGCAGAAGAGAATAGAAAGCATTTTACAATTGGCCTGTAATTCCTGAAGCTAACACCAAAAATGCATAAAGCCTCCAAAAGAAAGTATTCCCTGTACAAAACATAAAATTTGGGAAGCACTAAGTTGATCAAATGCTCCATGGAACACAATCATTTTCTGGCCCCAGGTCCTTAAATGGTCATTAAGGACAGAAAGCTTGACTCGAACACTGTAGATGTGGAGTCAATTTCTATCCTGGCCTTTTGCTTGATTGCCTCTGGAAAATCAGGAACTATTTCTGCAAACCTTGCTGGAGGACATAAAGTGGATTAATCCATTAACAGCTAGACCAGTGAAATGAATGGATATTTCTTCTTTCTTGACCTCCAGCATTCTTACTGTCACTTTCAATCCCTTAGCTTTGTTAAGAATAGGTTCTTATGAGAGATGGAAAGGGAGTTTGAAGGGAAGGGCATCTTCCTGGAATATAACCTTAGCAATCAAATCTCCAACTGTTCTCTCTGCTAAACATTAAGGAGCAGTGGTCCGAACGCTCATGATACCAAATAAACCTGTTGGACTTTAACCTGGTCTTACTTACTGTGCACAAATATTATGAGAAGATCACTCACTGAATTTAAAGAGAAGCACTCTGATTTCTTGAACAAGGAGATGAGCGACCCTATCTCATGAACCTTCACTGCACTCCCTCAAAGGCAAGTATATCATTTCTTAAATGGGGGATCCAAAGCCATGCACATTATTCCAGGTGTGGTTGCATTAAAGCTCTGCGTAATACCAATAGAACATCATTACTGTTACACACCAATCTCTTTGTAATAAGGATTGTATACCATTTGCTTTCCTAAGCTGTATAAACATGTTCACTTTGTGATTTGTGTATGGTGACACTCAGATTACCAGCATTCCCAGTCTCTCACCATTTAAAAAAATATTCTGCTTATCCATCTTTCCTATCTAAGTGGATAATTTCACATTTCTCCATATTGTGTTCAGTTTGCCCTGTTCTTGCCTGCTTATTTAACCTATGTCCCTTTGCAAGCTCTTTGCATTGTCATCACAGCCTACCAGCATTGTATCATCAGCAAACTTAAATACATTCCACTCAGCCCATTTATTTAAGTCTCAGAAAACAATTGCAGGGCTTTGGGGAAAAGGCAGGATTGTGGAACTAGCCGAGTAGCTCTCTCAGAGCCAACACCAGCATGAAAGGCCATATGGCCTCCTTCTGTGCTGTAACCATTCTATGATTCTAATTCATTGTATAGATTGTAAAGAACTGTAGCCACAGCAGTCCCCTAGTTGCAGCCTACCAATCTGTAGACAACTGGTTTATTCCTACTCTCTATTTTGTCTCTACCAACCAAGCCTACCAGCAATCTCATGAGTGCTAATTTTCTGTAATAATCTTTTGTACAGTGTCTTGTTAAAAATCTTTTTTAATTCCTAATAAACAAGATTCACTGATTTCCCCTTGGCCACCCGAATACGTCCATACTCAGAATTGTCTAATGATTTTCCTATCATAAATCTGTGTTGCCTTTGGCTAATTCTGGTTGATTTGCTCAGTACTTTGTTAACATGTCCTGAATAATGGATTGTAGGGTTTTGTCTCAGCTAATTTCTGGCAAGCTGTGTTTTCTCTCCCTCTTCCTCCTTTCTCAAATAGCAGAGTTATGTTTGCTACTTTCCAATCTATGGGGGTCATTCTAGAAACTAGAAAATGCAGGAAGAGCAAAGCAATGTATTTGTTATCATGTAACCATGTCTTTTCACAACCTTAGGATGTAAACCATCAGGTCCAAGGGATTTGTCAGCTTTTATCCCATTAACTCCTCAGTATTAAGGACATAAGAAATAGGAGCAGGAGTAGGCCAACTAGCCCTTCGAGCCTGCCCCGCCATTCAATAAGATCATGGCTGATCTGTCGTGGCTCAGTTCCACTTTCCCGCCCTCTCCCCATAACCCTTAATCCCCTCTCTTATCAAAAACCCATCAACCCGCGTCTTAAAAATATTTAGCGAGGTAGCCTCCACCACTTCAACGGGCAGAGAATTCCAGAGATTCACCACCCTTTCAGTGAAGAAGTTCCTCCTCAACTCCATTCTAAACCGCCCCCCCTTTATCTTGAGGCTGTGCCCCCTAGTCCTACTATCCTTTCTGAGTGGGAAGAGTCTCTCCACCTCTATCCTATCCATCCCACTCATCATCTTATACGTCTCAATGATGTATTATTTCTTTACTTTTCTTTATTTCTTTATTTATTTATTTCATATTATTTCTTTACTAAATATTAACATCCTCAAATTCCTCATTTTCACTAAACCATTGGTTCCCCATTATTTCTGGAATATATTTTCTGACTTCAATGATGGAAAAGGATTGGTTTCATGTTTCTACCATTTCTTTATTCCTTATTTTCTCTAGCTCCATGTGTACTAGGTTCGTGCAGTAACCTTTTACACAAGTGAAGCATGGACATCTTATGAAAGCTAAGAAAAGTGGCTGAACAACTTCCACCTCTGCTGCCTCAGCTGGATATTGGGCATCTCCTGATAGGACTGCTTGTTGAATATAGTAATGCACCAGTGTGCATGGATTCTTAGAAGGTTTGCCCTTCAGTCAGTGGCGGCTCCATTCACCATAAGCAGAATGGATATGGCCACATCCCCAAAGACATCCTCTGTGACAAGCTTGCAATCCATGCAAGACCAACAGGTCACCAACATCTGCGAAAGAAGAACGTTCGTAGGCGACAACTCAAGTTGACTAGGATCAGGGTCAATACATGGGAAATACTTGCTGCTGACCATTGTGTCTGGAGACAAGCAGTCAGGAAGGATCTGGGAAAAGCAGAGGACAGAGGAAATGACAAGATGGCAGAAAAGCGAGCCTGAGAGAAGGAAAGTAAACATCAACCTTGGGCCAATGCAATTAAGCTGTGGAAGGGACAGGCACCCATGAATTGGTCTCTACAGCCACAACGGATGATGTTCAATCCATGAGTGACATAAACCCTGGGCACAGTCCATCATCTCTTTGACAGACAGATGCCAGAGATCATGAAAGGATACGCATCTGCTCTTGCTAATCTCTTTCTTTTTACATACCATACTAGCTTTAAAGTCTCATTTTATAACTTCAGTCAATTGATCCTCTTTATTTTCACATTCTTTACAGGCTTCTTTGTCATCCTTTGTTCAATTTTCTTATAGCATTCACTCAAGAACAGCTTCTTCTCTGCTGCCATCAGACATCTGAATGGATCTACCTTATATTACGTTGACCTTTCTCTACACGCTAGTTATGATTGTAACACTACATTCTGCACCCTTCCTTCTCCAATATGCACACTACGAATGGTATGCTTTTTCTTTTTATAGCACGCAAGAAACAATAATTTTCACAGCATCTCAGTACATATGGCAATAATAAATCAAATCAAAAATTTTAAATGTTCCAATTCTTAAGTTTATTACATTTCTGGAAAATTATAAGCCTCTTCCTTTAATCTAATTCTTCTCGGGTGAGGTTTTAATTTACTAAAAGGAAAATCATTGTAAATTATAGCATAATCTTCTAAAGGTTTGCCATTGTCCATCTATCATCATCAATTCTGAATTAGTTTCACAATCTACCTCAATGAATTTATTCCTCATACCTACAGTTTGCTTCAGTCAAATTTCAAGCTGAATTAAATTGTTCTCAAATTCACTGTGAAGTTCTAGGACATTGTAATGGCGCTTCCCCAGAGGTTCCTTCATTACAAGAGGATGCCCTGTCTCATTGCATGAAATGAGTTCTAAAATAATCTTTCCCTAATTAGCTCCTTGACATACCGATCTAGAAAACAATTTGAAGGCATTGTTGCCCCTAAACTTAAAAAAGATTCAGGTTCCCATGATTATTCTATTATCCTTACTACGTGCATGTAGAATTTCCTGATATTTACAGTGCCCTTATTACCCATGAGCTACTTCCACTATTGTTTTTTGCTCTTTTTTGCTTCTTAACAACAGCCAAACTGATTCTGCATCTTGATTCTGCCTTTATCCCATCCTTTATAGGCAACCTTCTCTCAACTATTAGCAAAGTGATGGAGGGTGTTGGGTTGGCAATCAGCAGCACTTATTCACCAATAACCTACTCAAAATCTAAATAAATCAATAAATAATCTGCTCGCCAATGCTCAAACTGAATCCCGAGGCCACACAGCTCCCAACCTCAACACAATCCTAGTCCAAACGTGGACAGAGAAACCTGAATTCAAGAGACATGGTAAGTGTGTCTACCTTTGATATCAAGGCAGCAATTAACAGAGTGTGGCATTCATGAGCCCTGGTAAAAATGAAGTGAATCAGAATCAGGAGAAAAATCTAGAGTCATACCTGGCACAAAGGTAGATGGATGTTATTACTGAAGGCTATTCATCACAGCGCAAGAATATCATTGCAGGTGTTCCTCAATGTTGTTTCTAGGCCCAACCACTTACAACTGCTTCAACAATGATCCTCTCTCAATCATAAGGCCTGAAATGAGGATGTTCATTGATGATTGCACAGTGTTCGGATCCTTTTCAATTCTATGCCCACATGCATAGAATCCAGACAAAATATCCAGACAACACTCAGGCTTGGGTTGAACAATTGCAAGTAACATTCACGCTACTCAAATGCCCAGCAATGATTATCTCCAACAAGAATACAATCTATTTCCCCTTGACATTCAATAGCATCACCAAGACTGAATATCCTACAACATCCTGGGTGGAGGGGTCTCAACATTGACTGGAAATATAATTGGACTCACTATATAAACATATGCCTGGAAGAACAGGTCAGAGGCCAGATATTCTGTGACAAGTAACATATGTTCTGAATCTCCAAAGCCTGCCCACCATCTACCGGTCAACACAATGGCACAGTGATTAGCATTGCTGTCTCACAGCATCAGGGACATGGGTTTGACTCCCGGATTGGGTCATTGTTTGGGTGGAGTTTGCACGTTCTCCTGTGTCTGCCTGAGTTTCCTCCACGTGCTCCAATTTCTCTCCATTGTCCAAAGATGTGCGGGTTAGGTGGATTGGCTATGCTAAATTGCCCATTAGAGTCAGGGGGACTAGCGAGGGTAAATGTACGGAATTACAGGATAGGGTGAGTGTGGGATTGTGGTCAGTAGAGACTTAATGGGCTGAATGGTCACCTTCTGCACTGTAGGGATTCTATGATTCTAAGTCACAAGTCAGGAATGGGGTGGAATACTCACTGCTTATCTGCATGAAATCAACTCCAACAATACTCAAGGAAGTTGACATATCCAGGACAAAGCAGTCCACATGATTGACACCCCATCCATCACTTTAAACATTCATTCTCTCTGCTGTTGGTATTCAGTGGCAGAACTGTGCCACTGAGAACTACAGAAACTATACATTGAGAACTACAGCAACTTTCCAAAGCCTATCCAACAGCACCTTCCCAACCTGTGATCTCTTACAGTTAGGAGAACAAAGACACATGGGTACACCACCTTCTGTTAAATTCCCCTCAAAGTCACACACACCATTCTAACTTGGAAATACATCACTTCTTTCTCATCACTGGGTCAATATCCAGGAACTCCCTCTAGCAGGGCACAATGGATGCATTTATACTCCACCAACTGCAGCAATTTAGACAGCTCACACAACCTCTCTAGGCTAATTAGGGTGAGCAATAAAGATTAGTTTTACCATCAGCTTTCCCATAAACAAATAGAAAAAAAACTCCAAATTCCTCAAAGGTTTTCTCTACATTTTCGATCAGTACCTGAATTGAGGAAACTTCTCACCCTTGGTAATTCAACCACCAGCTCAACTCTTCTTCCTGTCTCTCCTCTGAGTCTACTGGCCACTTGCTTCTCTCCATATTAACTTCCTTAACCACCCACTCAGCTTTCCCCTTAATCATTTTATCATTGCAGCAACACTACCCCTACTGACATGATCTAATTAGGGACTGGTAAAGAGTAAATACAAATAATTAAACAAAGGAAACACTATGAACACTATGGTAGTTCTTAACTTTGTACATTATGAACTTAGATTTTACTCTTTACTCTTCCCCTCCCCCCACCCATCCGCACTCCCCACTCCCTTATGAAATTCTGAAGGTTCATTTTCACAGACATGGGGAGAACGTACAAACTCCACACAGACAGTGACCCAAGCCGGAATCGAACATCGGTCCCTGGCACTGTAAGGCAGCAGTGCTAACCACAGAGACAAAAGCATACATAGCAAACATAGGAACAGGCCAGACAAGACCACAATAATTTTCTATTTTGGTAGAAACGTGAGGAAAGCATGTTTTATTCTAAGAAAATTCCACTGACAAAGTATGAATCTTTTATAGTAAAACAAACTTTATTCAATAACACAGTTTAAATATAGCTCTAACAACTGAAGCAGCTTAACTATGAACAATATTTAAAAATGAAAGGAAGCAATTTACTTTCTAGCTTATGAATGTTCCAGTTCCAAATAAGCAACATTTGTGTATAAATCAGATCCACTTTTAAATAAATAGTTAGCAAACCCAGGCATACTTACTTTAATATTTGTTAACAGTCTTGAAGCCTTCAGAGTGAGATAAGAGTTCCAGAAACCTGCAGAATCCTTCTAACTTTAACTAGGCTTCAGCTGCAAACTAAACTGCTTTCTGGGAAATCCTTTTTTTCTCTGCTACAGGCCAAGACTGCACTCAACCACATCATCACATGACCCTGTCAATCACTTAATTAGAAACCACAGGGGAACTTAAGTAAACAAAATTCCATTAACTCTACTTAAACATGACCACTTGCAAGGTTGAAATAAGTAATTATCTTCCTCTCCCAAAGCCTGAGCTGTATTGCCTCCAAATTTACTGACTGCCTGTAGCATAAAGCTGCATTTTTAAACATTCCCCTCAAATAAAAAGAAAATATATATTGCACTACTATCATCACACTAGCCTGTGAGTTTTAATTCATCCTGATAGTATGGCAGGTATTGACTTGCTAAATCACAGCCTCTCCACCACCTTTGAGGCCTGTGTCCCACCCAAATCCATCTCCAGTATACCCCTCATCTCCACTTCCTTTCAGTCCAGGGGAGGAAGACTTGAATGTTTTTGACCATGTTTCAACCATTCATTGTCAAATCTGGCTGGACTGCTTGAAGAATTATCGGGCAATGCACTCCACCACTGAAACATCCCATACACAAAGATCATTTAGGAAGGCAAACATAGCTCTTGGCTTCTCTTCCCCAAATGGCATTTAAGTATAACTCTAACAACTGAATCAGTTTAACAATGAACAATATTTAAAAATGAAAGGAAGCAGCTTTCATGGCAAAAGCCATTTTTTCAAACCAACCAATCTCCCCTCCCCAACTTCCGTCATCATCACCTCTAATAATACATGCACTGAGTTCATTGACCTTTTGTTGCAAAGATGGAGACCCTTCTTTCAGTTGCCTCTGCCACTTCTCTTTGTTTTCCGAGCTGATGGCAACTAACTTCTTCAAGGATTTTCTCTCTCTCTAAATCTGAATTGGCATTTTTCTTCCATTTCTCTCCCATCTCCCCATAGGCGTTCTCTATCTTGTCAATGCTACCGATCTTTTACTTCCTAGTCCCCATTCCTACAAAGTTGCTGACCACTCAACCTCCTCCTGGTTCCTATGTTAGCTGACACCATTAATGCTTTTCTCTCCTCAGGTTCTGTCCCTGTTTCCTTTAAATCTACTGTCATCACCACCTCCTCAAAAAGCCAAGCCTTAATCCTTCCATTCTCACAAGCTACCACATCATCTTGAACCTCCCTTTTACTCTGCAAGATTTTTAAACATATCCTCACTTCCAAATCTGCACCCATCCTTCTTGGAACTCCATAATTGAATATCTCTAATCAGGTTTCCAGCCTCATCATAGTACCCTAAACAGCTCTTAGCTACAGTCATAATTGACATCTTATATGACAATGAAGAAAGTAAACTATCCCTCCTCATCCACATTGACCTGTTTGCAGACTTTGACAAAGGTAACCACTAAAGTTCGACTCCAGTGCTTTTCCACTATCTTCTGTCTGGGAGGATTTGCACTTGCTTGTCTTCATTCTTAACTAGCCTTTCATTGCCAGAGAATCATCTACAATGACTTCTCTTCTCCCTCCCACAGTCACCTCTGGATCTTTCCTTGCTCTCCTCCTCTATCATCCAAATGCTGTCCCTCAGCATCATCTGAGATTGAGGCACACGATTCTGCAATGGACACTAACAATGCCCAGTCCTACCATTCCTCCGCCTATCTTGATCTCATGGCAATCCCTACTTCATCTGACTGCTTGTTCAACGTTCAGACTTGGATAAACAAAACTTTCCTCTAATTATATTTTGGGAAGAAGTCATTGTCTTTGGTCTTTGTCACAAACCCAGTTCTAAGGGTAATGGCTCCATCACTATCCCTAGCAACTGCCTGAGACTGAATCAGACCCTTCACAACCTCAGTCTCATATTTGTTCCTAAACTGAGCTTCCAACCACATAGCTGCACCATCCCCAAGACTCTAACGCTGTAAAATTGCCCAATTCAATTCCGTCCTCATGCAACTAAACCCTCATCCATACCTTTGCTACCTCTAGATTTAATTATTCTCATGCACTCCTGGACAACCTCCCTTGTTCCACATTGTACAAACTTAAGGCCATTCAAAACTCTGACTGCATCCCAACTAATAGCAGAGTTCCACACGCCCATCTAACCAATGCTCATGAACTTAGATTGTTAGGGTGCCAGACCAGAACCCCAAGGTATATTATGAAATCAGATTAAATCCCAACAATTTCTCTATTTTGACATAAATGTGAGGAAAGGATGCTTCACCCCAGGAGTAATTCCACTGATAAATTAGAGACCTTTGTATCAAACCAAGCTTTATTCATAACACAGTTTAAGTATAACTCTAACAACATGAAAGAGGTTAAACATTAACAGTTGAACATAAAATAAAGGGAAGCAATCCAAATTTTAAACTTATCGCTATTTAAACTCCAATTAAATAATACATATCTTACAGACTTAAAATATAACTTTCAAATAGTTAGTAGTCACAGATATACTTGCTCTGACTTGGTTAACAGCTGTAAAGGTTCCAGAGAGACTTTGCAGTGAGAGAGCAGCTTGTATGCTTCTATTATTTAACAGCTCCCTCCAGCAATTGAACACAGAAAAAACTGCTTTTCTATGACAAATCTGACTCCTCAGACTTCAAGTATCACATGACTATATGACCCTGAATACCTAACTCACTTCAATCACCCCAGGGGTGCTGTCTCATTCAAGCACAATGCTCTGTTCTGAGTCTATTCTAAGTAAATACAACAGGGCTAAAATGAATAATTATCCTGCTTTCCAATATCTGTTGTTTTCCCTCCAGATATACTAACTTCTTTGATTTAAAAAAATTGGAACAATCTACAGGAACACAAACTATATCAATAGCATAATATCATCACAACATTAAGAAATTACTCAATTTTAAAATCCTTTTCCTTGTTCTCAAAATCTCTCCATGGCCTTGCACCTCCCTATCTTTGTATTTTCCTTCAGCCCTGCAACATCACTGGATCTCTGTGATATATCAATTCAGTCCTTGGAGCCTGCTGGATTTTAATCAGTCCACCATCAGTGACCATGTCTTCAGCTACCAAGCTCTGGAATATTCTACCCCCCCCACCCCCCCCTCCTCCGCTGTACCTTTCCACTCCTTAAAACCTGCCTCTTTGATCGAGGTTTTGGTCACCTGACCTAATGTCTTTTTAAGTGGCTCAGTGTCAAATGTAACTCCAAACTCTGCTGTAAAGCAGCTTGGAATGTTTTGTTCCATGAAAGGTTTGATATAAATGCAAACTGTTGTTTAGCTTTCCTTTATTTCTATTTTTCTCCAGTATCACCATATCCACTGATGTTTACTTTTGCTAAGCTCTATCCCAGCTTGACCCATTCTCCTGGTTTTAAGTAAATCTTTATTTGCCCTACACCCTTGATATTTCTCTTATCGCTTTCAAACTTACTCTTTCTTGAATCTTTCCACTCTCCCACATCTGGAAATTTGGCATGTCCATTACGACTCTCACCAAATCTTACAGATGCACCATAGAAAGTATTCTTTCTGGTTGTATCACAGCTTGGTATGGCTCCTGCTCTGTCAAAGACCACAAGAAACTACAAAAGGTTGTGAACAAAGTCCAGCCCATCACTCAAACCAGCCTCCCATCCATTGACTCTGAAAATACTTCCCGCTGTCTCAGAAAAGCAGCCAGCATAATTAAGGACCCTATGCACCCTGGACATTCTCTCTTCCACCTTCGTCTGTTGGCAAAAAGATACAAAAGCCTGAGGACACATACACACCAACCAACTCAAGAACAGATTTTTCCCTGCTGCCATCAGAACTATCTCGCATTATGTTGATCTTTCCCTGCACCCCAGCTATGACTGTAACACTACATTCTTCACTCTCTCCTTTCCTTTCTCTATGAACAATATGCTTTGTCTGTATACATGCAAGAAACAATATTTTCTACTGTATACTAATACATGTGACAATAATAAATCAAATCAAGATAAACCCCTAGTTATTCAATTCAGCAGGGCACTTTGCACTTTCACCAGCCATTTTAAGTTGAGTCCAGCTCCCTCCCCAGTGCCTTGTGCATTGAAACAATTTGCCTCCGAACCCATTTCTTCAGCCACACATTTAACTTTCTAATCTGGTTGTCCTCTGCCAATTTAATTGTGGCTCAGGTAACAATACACAGATTATATTACCAGTGAGTTCTGCATTTCAATTTGAATCCTAACTCCTCAAACTACCTTAACACAACCTCAATCCTGGTTCTACTTGTGCAATTAGCTCCAACACGTAACATGGCAACCTGGCCCTCCCCTCTCCTGCTCCAAGTTCCTCTGCAGCTACAAGGAGCTGTCCTTAATCCTGCTATGGGGCAGGAAACTCAACCTTCGAAACTCCCAGCCATAATTACAGAGAATATTATCTTCATCTCTCCCTCTGACTGTTCTGTCCATCCCCACACTCCCCCACGTGGAATGGTGCCATGCTTATCCGGACTGCAGAACTTTCCCCCGTCCAGACAATCATCAAGAATCTTGTATCTTCTGGATAAGGGCAAAGGGCAAATAGAAACTTAGAAAGGAGGAGCATTTGAGCCTTCAAGCCTGCTCTGCCATTTCATTACGATCATGCTAATCATCCAACACAATAGCCTGATCCTACCTCCCCACATCCCCCCACCCCCGTATCCTTTGATCCCCTTTGCCTCATTCTATCTGTTTCTTGAAAATAATCAATTTTCATAGAATCCTATTGTGCAGAAGGAAGCCATTCAGCCCATCAAGTCTGCACCAGCCACAATCCCAGCCAGGCCCCATCCCCATAACTCCATGTATTTACCCCAGCTAGTCCCCTTGAAACTAAGGGGCAGTTTAGCATGGTCAGTCCACATAACTGCACATCTTTAAGAGTAAACTGGAGTACGTGGAGGAAACCCACACAGATATGGGGAGAATGTGCAGACTGCGCACGGACAGTGACCCAAGCCGGAAATTGAACCTGGGTCCCTGGCGCTGTAAGGCAACCACACTCAGCAGGTAAATGGAAATTAAACGGACTGATACAGAGGTTATGAGTGCCACTCCTTGCAGTCCACTAGGAGGCACTTTTTAGCAGCAACTGGACAGTCTCCGTTCATACACTTTTCTCTTATAAAAGTGAAGATTTTACAGCACTAACTATCCACTGGATGGCAGTGCAATTTTACAGGCGGACTGGTCTGCGGACATTTTCTGGTACCTGACACTTTCAACCCTTTACCACTGGGTGGCATATGCATTTTAAACACGTTGATAACTTCAGACAGAGAGCAAATTAACCCACTGACTGACACTTCAGTGAGACTCACAGCCAGGAGACCCTTTGACCACAGACCAAAAAAATTAGGAATCTGCAACTAAGCCTCTTTATTTCAATATGAAGAGATGGGGCAGATCCTCGGCTTACTTCTCCACACCTCAGTCTTGCACTCTTGCCTTGAACTGGTCGTAACAGCGTCCCATCTTCAAATTCAATCCACAATATGACTGGGGAAAAAGAACACATGAGAAGGTTTCCCCATGGGTGGAACAGTGGCGCAGTGGTTTGCGCTGCTGCCTCACAGCAGCCATGCTAAATTGTCCCTTAATGTACCCAAACAGGCACTGGAGTGTGGCGGCTCAGGGATTTTCCACAGTACTTAATTGCAGTGTTAATGTAAGCCTACTTGTGACACTAATAAAACAAACATTAAAACTTTAAACTGTTACCTTCCTCATGCACGTTCAAAGGAAACCCAACTCTGCTTCCTGAAGCATCCTCCTCCTGTCATCATTAGCTGTCCTTTGACGTTCTAACCCCTCCTGTTGTTGGACCACAGCACACTTAACCTGGGCCTGAGACAACTCACTAAAGGATAGAGACAACCACCCCCACAGTTCTCAAATGTCCCTGCTCCTTCCTCTCATATAAAATCCAATGATTAACTTAGATTTAGAAGGGCTGATTCGAAAGAAGTGGCATCACAAATTTACACGTTGTAAATTGGCATATAGATCCAGCTGTAAAAAATGTTTGCAAAGTCCAGAAATTATTGATCATTTAGTTCATCTTTCCACCCTGTCCCATGCATTGAGCATCAAAATCGAAAGATCAGAGGTGTCATCACTGAAGGTAATAAATGTTAAACTGTAACTCAAGACACTGCAGCAGTTTGAATGAGTTGATAGATAATTCCACTAGAACAAGACTGTTTGCTGTTCCCTAGCCACCAAATAAAGTCTCAGATCTGCCTACACTAAAGAGATGAGCCACAGAAACCACAGATTTCACCATACGGACTGTAAATCCTGTCAGTGATAACTTTCTCTCGGGCCCTAACTTCGGAGCTCCAGGACAGTGTGTGTGTGTGTTTGGAGGGGGGGGGGGGGGCGTGATGGTGTTGGGTGTACCCCAAAGACATGCTGGGGCCCAGGGATTCCCTTTGAATTGTGCCAAACAACAGTCTTGTCAACAAACCTAGAACCAATGGAATACAAAGTACAACAACAAAACCAACACAAAGCTGGCTGAATGACGGGACAAAGGATAGTAGTGAATGGCTTTATTGGATGGGAAGAAGTGTGGTTCCGATAAAAGAGCCCCTGATTTCCTTGAAGGACATTAATGACCTTGACTCAGGTTCGCTAAGTACAATTTCAAAAATTGCGATTGACACAAAAGGACAGAATTTTCTGGCCACACTCGCCCCAAAACCAGAAGATCCCGTCCCAAACTGGAAAATCACATCAGTCGTCAATGAACCTCTGCACGGTCTGCCCCGCAGCACCCCCCCCCTCCCCCCAACACCCCCCACCTGCTACAATTCCTGCGGCATGTGGGACAGGAAATCGCCACCTAAGTTTGGAAGTGTGGTGAACTGTCAGGAAAATAATAATTGACTTCAAGATAGCAGAATGGGTGAGCACATGGCAAATAAAATGCAAAGCAGAGAAGTGCGAAGTGTTGCATTTTCATAAAATGAATTAATATAAAATAAAGCATGCAATTCTATAAGGGAGATAGAAGTGGGAAAACCTGGGAGCATGCCTCAGGCGACGGTGCAGAGGGACCTCGGGGTCCTTGTGCATGAGTCGCAAAAACCCAGCTTGCAGGTGCAGCAGGTGGTCAGGAAGGCGAATGGGATGCTGGCCTTCATAGCGAGGGGGATTGAATACAAAAGTAGGGAGGTCTTGCTGCGGCTGTATAGGGCATTGGTGAGGCCGCAGCTGGAGTACTGTGTGCAGTTTTGGGCGCCGTACTTACGCAAGGATATTTTGGCCTTGGAGGGAGTGCAGAGGAGGTTTACTAGGCTGATGCCGGAGTTGAGGGGGTTGAGCTATGAGGAGAGGCTGAATAAACTAGGCTTGTACTCGTTAGAGTTTCGAAGAATGAGGGGAGATCTCATTGAGATGTATAAGATGATGAATGGGATGGATAGGATAGAGGTGGAGAGACTCTTCCCGCTCAGAAAGGACAGTAGGACTAGGGGGCACAGCCTCAAGATAAAGGGGGGGCGGTTTAGAACGGAGTTGAGGAAGAACTTCTTCACTCAAAGGGTGGTGAATCTCTGGAATTCTCTGCCCGTTGAAGTAGTGGAGGCTACCTCGCTAAATATTTTTAAGAAGCAGGTTGATGGGTTTTTGATAAGAGAGGGGATTAAGGGTTATGGGGAGAAGGCGGGAATGTGGAACTGAGCCACGACAGATCAGCCATGATCTTATTGAATGGCGGGGCAGGCTCGAAGGGCCAGATGGCCTACTCCTGCTCCTATTTCTTATGTTCTTATGTTCTCTTTTTGGCAACAGTGAAGTATCCTCTGTGAAAGTGATACTTTTAACCCACTGCATCAAAACTAAAAACTTGAAAGTAAACTTAAATTTAAATGTGATTTCCCTCAGTGTTGATAATCCACTCGAGCCCACCTCCACCCTCCCAGTACCCGCCAGTCATAGAAGGCTTACTGCTGGATACTGCACGCTCCATCTCCAGGGAGACAAGGGCACAGACACAAACATGGAAGAGAGCACAGAGTCAGGCTAGACAACTCTCTTGACCTCCCACTACCTGGAACTGTTATCGGTCACTATGGCTAGGGTTCTGGGGTATATGTGCACAAATTGCTGAAGGTGATAGGGAAGTTGAGAAAACAGTTAATAAGGCAGAGAGGATTTTAGGCTTCATTAGTAGAAACAGAGAGTACAAAACAAGGATGTTGTGATCAATCTCCACATAACACTAGTACAGCTCCAACTGAAGCATTGTGTTACATTCTTGGCACTAACCATTAGGAAGGGTATGAATGCATCAAAGAGAGTGCATAAATAATTCATGAGAATGGTTCCAGGAATGAGGGACTTCAGTAAGGTGCATAGTTTGGAGAACTTGGTACTGTTCTCGTTCGAGAAGAGAAGATTGAGAGAAGGTTTTATCAATGGATTCAAAATCAAGAGGGGTTGAGACAGAGTAGATATGAAGAAACTGTTATTATTGCTAAAAGGGTGGAGAGCCAGAAAAGTTAAGTAATTGGCTAAAAAACCAAAAGCTGTTTGAGGAAAGCATTTTTTACACAGCCAGTGATTAGGATGTGGAATGTACTACCCAAAGAGTGGTGACAGCAGACTCAATCAGGGCTTCCAGAGAGGAATTAACTGAAGAGGAAAAATTTGCAGGGGTACAATGAAAGAGTGGGAGGGTGGTATGAGCTGACTTGTTTTGCAGGGAGCTAGCATGACAGGATGGGCTGAGTGGCCTCCTTGTGCATTGTAACCATTCTGTGGCTATATTTTGTTTTTCCCCAGAAGGCCGGCAGGGACACAGGTTCGATTCCAGCCTCGGGTCACTGTCTGTGTGGAGTTTGCACATTCTCCCCATGGCTGCATGGGTTTCCTCTGGGTGCTCCGGTTTATTCCCACAGTTCAAAGATGTGTGAGTTAGGCTGATTGGCCATGTTAAATTGACCCTAATGTCAGAAGGGTCAGCAGAGCAAATGAGGGTTACGGGAATAGGGTCTGGGTGGGATTGTGGTTGGTACAGACTCGATGGACCAAATGGCCTCCTCCTGTATCAAAGGGATTCTATCTAGATATGGGTTGCTCAGGAGTGGGCTGGTGAGTTTGTTCCAAAGAATCAGGTATCTATACCATTGGTCACAAATGACCCCTGATGCCACTCTTTGAATTTCATTCACAAGGGTTGGAGATCTCCACGGAGGACTTGACCACTTCCAAACTACTGGGAGCTGGAATGATAACAAGGATAAATGCAGCATCCAGAAGGAGTAAAATATAACCTACATTTACTTGACTTTTGGCCTGGAGAAATGAGGCCAGCCCTGGCCTGCCACACTTTTCATGGGTAGATGGGACTCCTAGCTGGAACAGAGCCCTGCTGTTGATTTGGTCAGTTCCAGGTGCTGCAGTATCAGGATGTTCAGCATGGCAAGGTTTAATATGGGACTGAAGAACTCACTGAAGTGCTCACATGATGATGTAGAGTGTCACAGGACAATAGGCAGAGTGGTGCAGACAGAGGATGACAGTAGTCAGCAAGAAGATAGCACCTAGACAGGGTTATAACTTAGAGATATGCACACACTATGTGTTAACAATAAACAGTTTATGTTCAAGCATACCAACCTCCAGACCTTTCAGTGAGATACCAAACAACATTACTAAAAGATGTTATAACCAGGATGGGAGGAGTGCACAGATTCTCTCGCCCCACTACTCCACAGGTCACAACATAAGTGTAAATGTTTAATTCACTCACCAAACTGACCAACTGTTTACCTTCATTACTGTCAGACCCAGAATAAAAGAGACTTTAACTAGGCATCTTCCAATAAACTCGAATAATTGATTTATTGTGAAATGGAACTTCATTTTTAAAACAAGTTAAAAAATTGGTTAACACGCAACTTGCAATCAATGCAATTTACCCCTTTTAAAATCCCAACATGCACGCGTGCGCACGCAAAACGAAAGGACAAGACAAATAAGGTCTCTGCAGAGGTTGGCAAAAGGGAACAGTTTATAAAATGGATAAAGTTCAAAAAGATCTTGATGCTGTTGACTTGGTTTCTGCATGCAAATATGCAGCACTGGTCACAGTAGTTATCTGGACGTCCTTTCCAAAGGATCTTCTGTGAAGCACAGTGTGTGTGAACTCTTGCTTATAGCAGTTTCGTAGTCTTCTGATACAGAAGAGTTCAGGTGAGATGATAACATTCTGGTCAAAGGGGAACTCTCACTCTGAACTGCAGACAATATAGGGAGAGAGAGAGAAAGAGAGAGAGAGAGAAAGAAAGAAAGAGAGAGGGGTGGAGTGAGACAGAGAGGAGAACCTGTGATCACAGTTTTCTCCCAAGACACACACATAGTTCAAAAGATACATGCCAGACTTCTCCTGGGGCAGATGTTTTTCAGCAACCAACAATAGCCCACAGCCTAGCAACAACAGTTTTTTCTCTAAATTCAAATAAACAATGACTTTTAATTCCTCAACTGTCCTTCTTGGTCATTTAACTGAAATCATGTGATTTCTTGGAGTCAATGCAGACTCGATGGGCTGAATGGCCTTCTTCTGCATTGTAAGGATTCCACGGTGACCACATTGAATCCGAGAAAATGCTTCAATGAATTGATTGGATAGATGCAGGTAAGATGTTTCTGCTGGTTGGAGATCTAGAACAAAGGGACACAATTTCAATACAATGGGGAAGCCACTTTGGACCAAGATGAGAATTTTCTTTTACTCAGAGGGTTGTGAATCTTTGGAATTTTCTACCTCAGAGGAAGCTCAATTATTGAGTGTGTTAAAAGTAGAGAGTGACATATTTCTAAAATTGCATAAAGTCTATAGGGGTAGTGTATGGGGGGAAAAGGCTTTGAAGATGATCAGTCATGATTGTGTTGAATGGTGGAACAGTCTTGATGGGCCGAATGGTCTATTGATGTTCCTATTTTCTTAAAATTAAAAAAAATGAGGTTAAAGGAATTTGAGGAATTAGGCTCTGCTAAGGATAATCTGTACAGCACAGAGAACAAAATTTAAAGTACAAAAGATGAGTTTGCTAATGACATGGGATGGGGGCAAATCCCAGGATGGGGTATTGTGGGGAATGGGGAATACCCTGGCGGGGGTGGGGGGGGGGGGTGGTGGAGATTAGTTGAGGTGGTGGTCAGGAACGTGGGGGTTGTCTTGTGCATGGCTTGATCTGGATATTTAAAATAGTTTTCTTTCTTCTAACGCTTTCAGAATAATTATTGGTGTAACAAACCATTAATGCAACATTGGCAGAACCATTCAAAGTTAGCAACTGATATCGCTTTGTGGGATGTTTCCAAGCATAGTGCAATTATCCAGCGAAGTTAGTGCCTCTGTACAATTGTTGTGCAAACTCATACCTGGGAACCTCAGAGGGATTCACCAGCACATTGTTGGGGAGCTCGGAAATTACAAGCCAATGTGTAAAAAAAGCTTAAGATTCTATCACTCTAGACATTGTGCCATAACCTATTGTCAGAAAGTGGAGTCTATTGTTGTGTTTTCCCCTGGGATAATGCAGAGTGGGGCTTGATTGACTGATAAGGTCATATAACTAGTTACAGCTAGGCTTTCACAGAGAACTCACAGCAGTCTGCTTTGGGATTTTTAGGGGGAAGTTGCTTTCTCTGCATCACTTGTTCTGTCTGAAGCAGAGACTGGAATCTGCCTAGAAATAAGTCTTCCGAGATTCTACTCTTCTGGGAAAGAAACTTTCTCTAGAAGTTGCTGCATGAGAATTAGAAGACAGGTGTTCATCTGGATCACTTTCTAGAAGCATCAAAAGGCTGGAAATCTAGTACCTACATAAGCATCTTTGGCTTCTGTACTATCTGGTTATAAAGAAGGGATTATCTGTCGGGTTAACTGCTAAATTGGAACAATAGAGATAACTAGCTGTTAAGAACTGTACTTTGTCTTGATTAACTATATTAATTGGTAGAAGTTGTGTTAATTCTTATTGTAATATTTTAACTGTTTTGTTTCAATAGAAAGCCGCCTAGTGAGTCATTTAGTGAAGCACCTTATGCTCCCCCTAATGCCAAAATCAAACACTGAGGTCTGGGCTAATTTCATAACGTAACTTGGAGTTTCTGGTCTGGTCCTTAACAATCTCTTTGCATTCTTCTCGATTTCAATAACTGTTCAATCAAGGTGAGAGATCAAACCTTATCCACTAAATCGAGGTTTTGAGGAGGACTCCAGGAAGTACAGGGAACAACGTGTCAAATCTCAGGGGAAAAAAACATATGCAATAGAAAAGTTCCACCAAAAAAAAATGAGCACACCACAGCAACGCTCAGACATTGCAAAAAACATGCAAGCAAATTGTCAAAGAGCCGGGAGCAGACTGAACATCAGAAGGGATATGGGAGTCCAGTTCTTCAATTTCACCCCAGATATCAAATGAATCTGTGAACAAAAGAGGCAGCATGACTCTTCCCATTAAAGACGAAAAGGAGGTCAGGCTTCAGTAATTTGTCGAAGATAATAATGTCTCATTGGTAATATACGCATAAATATAGCTAGAAAAGACGAGTAGGCATTTGTTTTCTGTGTTCACACTCACCTCATCCCGCCTACCACAGGAATCGTAGGAGGCGGCGGCAGCGGTCCATGCAGAAGCCCATTGACCTTAGGCGGAATTTTCCAGTCTTGGGGTGAGGGCGGCCAGAAAATCCTGCCCCACGTCTTCAACATGATAAGAATGTTTAGGGTTCCTCAATTCTCTTGGGAGATCACAAGGAGTTCTGGGACTGGAAAGGTCTGGGAGGCCCTGCACTAAATTAACACCATCCAAAATGTGTGATTAAGAGGTAATAATCAAAATTGTCCTGTACTGAATCCAAAATTCTAATACTGAAACCCATTAAGTAATTAAAACTATTACACAAAGTTATCAGAGTGGATAAATCCAATGTGATGGTGCCAGCTCCAAGCTTATTTGACGCTTGATCAGAAATCTCATTACACGTTGTGATTGATATAAGTAGATTGTAGGAGGAGGTAGATTGGATATTTTCAAAGTAAACAAAGTAAACAATTTCTATCAAAGCAAAGGTTGCTTTGATAGAAATGCAAAGGCTAATGATAAATTAAAAGCATTTTTTCACTTTTGAAATATGTCAGTCTTATTGCCCAGTTCTGTAAAGTGTATAATATGCCTTTTGTTTGATCTGCCACTGGCAGTTTGCAAAAGCAGACAGATACCCAAAAGCAACAATCTATCTGATGAACTGTGAATGCATTTATCACATTAGAAGCTGCCTGTGGAGGCACTAAATCTCAGTGTTAGATGTGTGATGTGACCTAACAATGGAAATACCCTCACTGTAGCTACATTCAATTGTCTGATGCCCAAAAAATAAGAAGCACTTTCATCATCTCAAGATCAAAGGAGATAAACAATGTTATGAAATTTATATAGAAAACGTTATGAAATAAGGACTACAACACGCTGCTGTATGCTAGCCCAATGTGCTGGCAGTGATAATGTCACAGTTCTGGTTAAAATGACATATTAATAGCATCTGAATTATAGCTTACTCAGATATAAATAAAGGCTAATAGTAGAGAAATAGCTCATATTTTAATCCAACAGGAGGCGATTGATGATAGAAGAATGTAAGAAACAAAATTGGATTATGTTCATTTTATGGGATTAATGTTGTGGCTCCTATAGAGATAAGACTCCTTTGAAAGAGCAGAATGCTTTTACTTTGTGTTCAAAGGGTTTGCAAAGTGAACAAATTCATGTAACAGGGAGAATAAACATTCCTGCTGCTTCTCTCCTGCCTAGATCTCAGGCATGACTCCCTTTTGGATAAGCCTACGGATTCCCTTTGTACCTCCTGTGGCATCCTCCAATGGGATCCCTTAGGCACTGCCTTCTTATAGGGGGTGACCCTAATTGCCCCACTGCACTTTCTCAACAACCACACCTGCTTGGAGCTGATTTTTCCTACTTCCTTCCCATCGCACTCAACCCTCCCAATGATGACATGGTGGACACTGGATAAACTCTCACCACGTCTCTCTCTGTGTTGCAGGCTTTGATGTCAGCCTTTTAATTGATCACAACTTTACTCTTCAAGTAACGAAACCAAGTCATGACTTCTCTTTAACAGCTGTTTTAATGCAAGCTCTAGCAAGGACACTGGAAAGCTACAGCACATATCTCGGTAGCTAGCCAGAGTGACGTATTCTGAGATACATAAGCAATTATAGTTTTCAAATTAGATTACAAGCAATTAGCATCAACCAATCAGTTTGCATCTCCCTCTAGAATATCAACTCACTTGCCAATACGGTCCTTGCCATCCATGAGTTTACTGCAGGAAACTGCATCAAGAGGAGGCATTGTCATCATGGCCTTGACAAAAACCTGCCTGAGGGCTGATGACACCTTTCCCCTTAATGAAGCCTCCATGCCTGGCTATACCGTCCAGAATTTGCCTCATCCATACCTTATCTAAAATAACATCTTGGTCTGACCTAAACACTGCACCCCCCCCCACCCCATTACTCTTTTAGAATCTTCTTCTTTCAGCATCACATCTCACCTAAATCCTCTCACCTTATTTAAAATACAGCACAGTAGTACAGTGGTTAGCACTGCTGCCTCACAATGCCAGGGACCTGGGTTCGATTCCTGGCTTGGGTCATTGTCTGTGTGGAGTTTGCACATTCTCCCCATGTGTGTGGATTTCCTCCAGGTGCTCCAGTTTCCTCCCACATGCTGAAAGATGTGTCGGTTAGGTGCATTGATCTAAACAGGCGCCGGACAGTGGCGACTAGGAGAATTTCATAGTAACTTCATTGCAGTGTTAATGTAAGCTTTAGTTGTGACTAATAAACAAACTTTACTTTGTCCTCCTTTTTTACTGCCCACCCAAGTGCCATGAGAATGTTCTCACTAAGATATATTCAACTGCTGGACCAATTGATGCCTCATCTTTAATGATTTGAGCTCATCTTGCTCTTTCTTCTTGGTTAACTGCCGCACCCAAATCATCCCATAATCTCTCCCTGTATATAAACTTCCCAACACATATTCAAGCCAACACTCTTCACCTGGCTACCCCTATTATTTCAATCACAAATAAGACAACATCTGATTACTTCCTTGTATTGGTCTTCATCCATATCCCTACCACCCTGCCCCTGCTTCCAACTTTACTTCTTTCTGTGTCACTCATGGGAAATATCTCACGTATATTGAAATTGCAAATTCCTGAACATTTACCACAGCACTTCTGCCACTACTGATCTGCTCAATCACAAAGTCATTATTGTCATCCTTTGTGACCGTGACAAAGGTATACTTTCCTACTTTGTTCTTATCAACTTGTCTGCTGCCTTCAACACAGTTGGTCACACTATTCTTCTCCAATATCTCTCCATCATCCAACATGGTAGGACTGCCTTACCCAATTCAATTCTTATCTATTCAGTCATAGCCAGAGAATCACCTGCAATGACAACCCTTCCTACTCCTGTAACACTATCTCTGAAGTTTCACAGCGATCTCTTTTTGAGCCTCTCCTTCTCATCTACATACTGTCCCTTGGCGACACCATGTAAACAAGGAAGCTGATGATACCGAACTCAACCTCACCATTACTTCTCTGAATGCCTCTACTGTCTTTACATTGCTGGACTGTTTATTCCATATCTAATACTGGATGAGCAGAAGTTAGCTCTAACTAAATATTGAGAAGACCAAAACTGTTGTCTACACTCCACACCACAAACCCTGTCCCCCTGGCAACCGACTCCATCCATTTCCCTGGCAACTATAACTTGAAAAAGCTATGAATAATTATTTAAAGAATAATGTTATGAGAAACAAATGCAAATTGTAAATCTTGGTGCTTTGTTAATTATAAGTTTAGTTCTCTTGCTGATAAATTTGTCCCTTTCCTTGGGAATTGTCTGATATTGAATCAGACTGTTTGTAATCTTTTTGTTACATTTGACCATGAGATGAGGAGATTTGTGCCTTCACTGTTACATTATTATTTCCATCTCCATAATGTCACCTGCCTTAGCTCATCTGCTCCTGAAGCCTTCATTCATGCTTCTGTTACCCCTAGAATTGACTACTCCAATGCACTTCTGGTTAGCCTCCCCCCATTTTACCCTCTGTAAAGCTGAGATTATCCATAATTTTGCATCTATGACCTAACTCGTATCAAGTCCTGGGCTTACTGATCTACAATGGCTCCTGGATAAGCAAAGCATCGCTTTTAACATTCCTCCATGAACTTACCTCTCTACATTTCTAATCTCCTCCAGCACTAATAACCCTCCTAAGATATCTGCACTCTTCCAATGTTAGCCTTGAGCACTCCTGATTTGAATCCTTCCACCACCAATGCTCCAAGCTCTGGACTCTCTTGCCTAAACCCTTTTATCTTAATGCCTCGCTTTCCTCATTTATGAGGCTCCTTAATACTTCTTTTAACCATGGTTTTGATCATCTGCCTAATATCTCCTTCCACTACTTGTTGTCACTACTTTTGTTTGATGACACCGCTTTGAAATTTCTTGGAATATTCTATTCCAGTAAAGGTGCCATATTTGCTGTTATTGCAAGGATGAAGTTAATGTTGGCTGTACAGGAAAAGAATGCAAATTATATGTGCAAATCTGCTCTTGCAGAAGAAGGGATCCTCTCATTTTATGCCAGATAAGGTATTATTTATTGTTTGTGCTCACATAAAATTTCTGCAGCCACCTTTGGCCTTTCAGTTTGCGAATCAATATACCTTGAGCTTGCAGTCCGATGAAGTTTCTTTATAAGTGGAAGTGAAGGCTGCCATACAAGGGAACGCTATTCTCCTGTGTCTCATCAGCTTTGTCGAACTCAAAATATTTCCATTTTCTGACAAAGATACTAGTTTTTAAAGCAATGTAGGTCATATCAAAGAGGTCAGGCGATTAAAATCTCAATTAATGAACGCAGTTGACACAAGTGTCAGACTAAGTACCAAACATTCACTCATTAATAGCACTGAGACCCATCAGTCTGTACGTTAAATATTAATGACTCATTCACAAATCAGATTAAAACGTCAGTCCCAATGGTCTCAGCTAAGTGATGACTACTGGAAAATAATCCATGAATTTTGCTATTAACACCAAATGTGATGAGACAATTCCAGTATGTGCACTGAATTTCCAGCTTACAACTAATAAGCCAGAAACCATTGAGATATAATATTTGTCATTGTAATAGTTGAGCTTGAGTAGACACAATCAAAGTTCTAGTCTCACTGGGAATTTATGAAATAGCTAAAGCATTCCAAAGATTCAGATCAGAGATTAACCGGAATTTTTTTCACAGAATGATAGAATCCCTACAGTGCAGAAGGAGGCCATTTGGCTCACTGAGTCTGCACAGACCACAATCCCACCCAGGCCTTATTCCCATAATCCTACATATTTACCCTGCTAATCCCCCTGACACTAGGGTCAATTTGTCTTCACTTCTTTCAAGTCTTGGTGAGGTCGCACAAGAGGGAAGGAAAAAGCAGTAGTATGAAATCATTGTGCTACCTAGTAAATTTAAATGGCCATCTTCCAACAACTGAATGGCCAGCACAGAAAGATTGATTGCCAGCTTTATACATACACAACATTATAGACTTTGAAACTTATCTAATGTTATCTTTACATTTGCTGACACCAAATAAAACTGATGAATAATCATACCTGCGAAGAAATACAGGGCAGCATTCCAATCGATATTATCATTTTTACAGCTGCAATTTGAAAATCAAATGAATGTGGAGATAATAGCAACTGTATCTCTTCTGAGATCTGGGTTTGAAAAGGAAGGCCAGATCTCCAAGTTTCCAGATTGTCAGAGACTGGACATACAACCGAAGACGTGCACCAGGCTCCTGTGGAAATCCTGAACAGAACTATGTCGGAATTGCCAGTGTTATGACAAGTCCTTGGGTGAACTCCCCAATTTGCTATGTTCCCAGGTGATGAGGAATGAACTGGTTCTTTATTCAACCCTCTGGGTTAGAATCACAAAATCCTATAGCGCAGAAGCAGGCCATTCAGCCCATCAAGTCTGCACTAACCGCAATCCTACCCAGGCCCTATCCCCATAAACCCACGCACTTAACCTAGCCAGTCCCCCTGACACTAAAAGGCAATTTAGTGTGGCCAATCCACCTAACCTACACATCTTTGGGCAGCGGGAGAAAACCGGAGCACCCGGAGGAAACCCTTGCAGATATGGGGAGAATGTGCAAATTCCACAGGGGCAGTGACCTAAGCTGTGAATCGAACCCAGGCTCCTGGCACTGTGAGGTAGCAGTGCTAACCACTGTGTCACCATGCCGGGTGGATGGAAACAAAGTTACTTTAAAAGAAATCTCTTCCTTTATGGATACATTTCTCCAGTCCAAAACCAAATGTAAACTGGCTCTAAATGGAAACAGCTTAACCATTCTTGAGTTAAAGAAAAGAAGTTTATTAGTTACTAAAATGTGAGAAGAAAATAATAAAATGCTGCGCACATAACATACAGATTAGAAATGAGAGTGAGTCCAAAAAGATGTAAGGATCAGTCTTTGGCTTGTCCATGAGGACTGGGTGGTGAAATGTCGAGGCCTAAAGTTGGCTGATCCCAGTGGCTGTTGAGCAACTGAGTTGGATCACTTCTTGGCCTTTTGGCTCAGATCAAGTGTAGTATCGACATGCTGTGCTTGGTTGAATTAATTAGGTTACATTTTAGTTTCATTTGAAGCCATTTTTAAAAGCGGCATTTCGGCCTTTTGGCTAAGATGCAAATTAGATCAAGCCTTGGAGGAGGTGCTATGCCTACTCCAATTAGCTTGGATCATGTAGATCAAGCCCAAGACAGGAGGTGAGAGCCCTGTCTTGTCAGCTTGGATCGGGAATGTCTCAACTTGTTGAGACTCTGAATTGGACTTGATTTGAATGAATTGGGATAAAAACAAAAACAAAACTGAGTTGGATCGCGATTGTCTGGCCGCATCGTGCCCAGTACAGATCACACTGGGACTGCGCAGGGTCAAAGAATCACAGGCATGGAACCTAAAGTGCTTAGCACCAGCACAAACTCCCATTGGGATTCTCCCAGCCAGTAAGGGCAGGAACAAGATTAACATATTCAAATAAGCATTCAAATGCGCTTAGTCTATTTTAAGCCAGATTCTCCCTGCTTAGTGGATTGCCTGATTCTCGAGTGTAGCTGGAATCTGGCGAGAATCACTACTCGTCTCCACAAACAGGGACCAGGCATGATCACCATGTCAGGGAGGGGCTCAGAGACTATTGAAGCCTCTGGGTGATTGGGGACATGGCTGCCAGTGCCACCCAGCACCAGATGGACAATGCCAGATGGGCAGGCAGATGAAAACTACCAGGGTGGGAGTGGGGAGAAGGGGTGAGTGATGAGAAGGACAGACATGAAGGCACCCTCTAGGAGGGCCCCAATGAAAGGTGAGGGAGATGCTTTAATTTCACTTCAAAATCGAGGAACCCTTTAAAAACAGTATCCTATCTCTGTGAGGCCAGGCTTGCTGATGTGTTTCGGCCCTGCCCTCGCCTAAAAAAATGACTAAGTGTGGGAAGAATATAATCTGATCTGAGCCAGACATGTTTCTTAGGTAAAATGGCACTTTTAGCCATTACCTGGGAAAATTCCACCCTTGGTTAGCTGAAAGGAGATGTCCTGCTTCCTTTTCAATTTACGACTTGCTGCCAGCATTCAGAGAGAGACAGATTCTATTTTTCCTGCAAGTGCAGAATTGCTGGTGGATTTCGTTCAGCTGTAACATTCACAGCACACGGGCACAGTAGAACTAGAACAGCAGACTAGCACACCAAGACCAGGGTTGCAGGAGGTCTTCAGCCCTTTTTTTTGTGTGCCCCTGGAAGGGAAAAAACAAACATGTTTTGGCTTTCTTTCAACTCATATCATTTCCATAGTGTGGCAAATGACGCATAGGAGATAGTTTCTGCTGAGATGGTAATCAGTGTCTATTATCTCTACAGGAGATTATAGTTCAGTTTTCATATTGCATCCCTTCTTTGAAGTGTCTCTGTCTGAAAAATGTGCAATATTCCATTTCTCTGAACAAGTTGGTCAAGTGTAATTCCAGAATATGGTTACTTTGCAGTTTCAGCCAGGTTTTGTTTGTGCGTCCTTTTTTAAAAAACACATGTCCTTACTTAAAATTTCAATATGTCCAAAAGTAATTCATGGCTATGATCCATTGTCATGACATCAGGAAGTTTCAACCTCCCTGCTCCCTGGGACATAGAAAGAAAGAAAACATAGAAAATAGGAGCAGGAGGCCATTCGGCCCTCTGAGCCTGCTCCACCATTCATTATGATTATGGCTAATCATCCAACTCAATAGCCTGACCCTGCCTTCCCCCATATTCTTTGATCCACTTTGCCCCAAGACCTATATCTAGCAGCTACATGAAAACATTCAATCTTTTAGCTTCACTACTCTCTGTGGGAGTAAATTCCATTGGCTGATGACTCCATGGGGGAATGGTCATCTTCATCTCTGTCTTAAACAGTCTACCTTAAGTCCTTAGACTATAACCCATGGATCTACATAGAACATTACAGTGCAGTACAGGCCCTTCAGCCCTCGATGTTGCACCAACCTGTGAAACCAATCTAAAGCCCATCTAACCTACACTGTTCCAATTCATCCATATGTTTATCCAATTACTATTTTAATGTCAGCGAGTCCACTATTGTTGCAGGCAGGGCATTCCACGCCCCTGCTATTCTGAGTAAAGAACCTACTTCTGACATCCGTCCTATATCTATCATTTAAATGGTCAATTTAAAGCGATGTCCCCTCGTGCTAGCCATCTCCATCTGAGGAAAAAGGCTCACACTGTCCACCCTATCTAATCCTCTGATCATCTTATATGCTTCTATTAAGTCACCTCTTAACCTTCTTCTAACGAAAACAGCCTCAAGTACCTCAGCCTTTTACTCACAAGACCTTCCCACCATCCCAGGCACATCCTAGTAAATCTCCACTGCACCCTTTCCAATGCTTCCACATCCTTCCTGTAATGTGCCAACCAGAACTGTACGCAATACTCCAAGTGCAGCCACACCAGAGTTTTGTACAGCTGCAACTTGACCTCATGGCTCTGAAACTCAATCCCTCTACCAATAAAAGCTAACACACTGTATGCCTTCTTAACAATCTGGGTGCCAACTTTCAGGGATCCATGCACATGGACACAGATCTCTCTGCTGATCCACACTACCAAGCAACTTACCATTAACCCAGTACTCTGTATTCCTGTTACTCCTTCCAAAGTGAATCGCTTTACACTTTCCTAAATTTGCTAATGCTTTTTGGGAAGGTTTAAACTAATTCAGCAGGTGGATGGGAACCTGAATTGTAGTTCCAGTGTACAGGAGGTTGAATAGTGAGGTCATGAATAAGGTTTCAAGGTTGCAGGAGTGTACCGGCAGGCAGGTAGGTGGTTTGAAATGAGTCTACTTCAATGCCAGGAGCATACAGAATAAGGTGGGTGAACTTGCAGCATGGATCGGTACCTGGGGCTTCGATGTTGTGGCCATTTCAGAGACATGGATAGAGCAGGGACAGGAATGGTTGTTGCAGGTTCCAGGGTTTAGATGTTTCAGTAAGATCAGGGAAGGTGATAAAAGAGGGGGAGGTGTGGCATTGTTAGTCAGGGACAGTATTACGGTGGCAGAAAAGACATTTGATGAGGACTCGTCTACTGAGGTAGTGTGGGCTGAGGTTAGAAACAGGAATGGAGAGGTCACCCTGTTGGGAGTTTCCTATAGGCCTCCGAAAAGTTCCAGAGATGTAGAGGAAAGGATTGCAAAGATGATTCTGGATAGGAGCGAAAGTAACAGGGTAGTTATTATGGGGGACTTTAACTTTACAAATATTGACTGGAAAAGCTATAGTTTGAGTACTTTAAATGGATCAGTTTTGTCCAATGTGTGCAGGAGGGTTTCCTGACTCAGTATGTAGATAGGCCAACAAGAGGCAAGGCCACATTAGATTTAGTGCTGGGTAATGAAACAGACCAGGTGTTAGATTCGGAGGTAGGTGAATACTTTGGTGATAGTGACTACAATTCAGCTACGTTTATTTTAGCGATGGAAAGGGATAGGTACATACCACAGGTCAAGAGTTATAGCTGGGGTAAAGGAAATTATGATGCGATTAGGAGAGATTTAGGATACATAGGATGTGGAAGGAACTGCAGGGGCTGGGCACAATTGAAATGTGCAGCTTGTTCAAGGAACACTACTGCACATCCTTGATAAGTATGTACATGTCAGGCAGGCAGGAAGTGGTCGAGCAAGGGAATCATGGTTTACTAATGGGATTGAGGTTGATTTAGTGGTTTGGATCAGAAATCGGCT
This sequence comes from Carcharhinus amblyrhynchos, assembly GCF_965287045.1. Lineage (NCBI taxonomy): Eukaryota > Metazoa > Chordata > Chondrichthyes > Carcharhiniformes > Carcharhinidae > Carcharhinus > Carcharhinus amblyrhynchos. The sequence goes on from NC_137344.1 coordinate 27,077,428, forward strand.
AGCTGTAAGACGGAGGGTGGTGGTTGATGGGAAATGTTCATCCTGGAGTTCAGTTACTAGTGGTGTACCACAAGAATTTGTTTTGGGACCACTGCTGTTTGTCATTTTTATAAATGACCTGGACGAGGGTGTTGAAGGATGGGTTAGTAAATTTGTGGATGACACTAAAGTCGGTGGAGTTGTGGACGGTGCAGAAGGATGTTGCCGGTTATAGAGGGACATGGATAAACTGCAGAGCTGGGCTGAGAGGTGGCAAATGGAGTTTACTGTGGAAAACTGTGAAGTGATTCACTTTTGTTCTGGACACACCATCATCAGGAACATCCTTTTTGCATTTACTCTGGCTAGTCCTATTAGAATTTTATAAGTCTCTATAAGATCCCCCTCATTCTTCTGAAATCCAGTGAATATAATCCTAACCAATTTGATCTCTCCTCATACATCAGACCCGATTTCCCATGGATCAGCCTGGTAAACCTTCTCTGCACTCCACCTATAGTAATAACATCCTTCCTCAGGCAAGGAGACCGAAACTGCACACAATATTCCAGCTGTAGTCTCACCTAGGCCCTGTATAACTGCATCAAGAAATCCATGCTCCTGCACTCGAACCCTCTCGCTATGAAGGCTAACATACTATTTGCCTTCTTTACTGCCTGCTGCACCTGCATGCTTACCTTCAGTGATTGGTGTACAAGGACAGCCCAGTTTGATTGTATATTCCTCGTCCTAATTTAGGGTCTTTCAGATAATTTGCCTTCCGAATGTGTGTACAGTCAGAGACTTCAGACAATTCCATGGTACATAGCTCGGTAGTTATACAGGAAATGTTAGACTGTTTAAAACCCAGTCCAACAGTTAGGTAATTCCACAACTGTCTCCCTAAACACCCTAACCCACCTGACCACTCCACTCACCCTGACCAGACTTAACTATCATTCCAATCAGACCCAACCACCCACACTGAACACTGGACTACCAATCCAACTACCCCACCTGACCGGACCCAACTAGCCCACAGGTACCCCACTAACCCCTCCGGCCAAACCCGACTTGATTTATCCCTGTATCAATCTGACCGGACAATCCTTTCAACCCAACTATCCTTCTCGACCACTCCCTCCCAACCAACCTCATCTGACCAGACCTGACAACCCCAAATGACCCGATTACTGCCCAAAACACCCAATGGCACTCCCCCCCGCCCCCCGCAACCTGACTAACCCTCCCAACCCATCCACAATCTAACTACCCATTTGAACCCAAGTACCCTCCAACTCAACTACCCATTCACCCGCCTGCCCCCTCCATACACTAATCCATGCACTCACGTTGATCGGACACTCCTTTAAACTTACTATATGCAGCTACTGCTGTAAAGTGGGGTGGGGATGTCCCCTTTTCCCACAACTCTACCTTGTTCTGACGCTGTTGCCTGAGGGAAGAATAACATTGAGTCAGGAGACATTGAGTTGTATTGACAATCAAGGCATCATTGCCTTTGTTCAGAAGGTCTGGGCCAACGTTTTTGAAAGCTTAGGAACTTAAAATGTGAGTGTTCTTCAGAAATAATGCCATAAAACAGGTATCAAGTGATATGAAATACAAATAATGGTGCAAATATCAATAGTTCAACATGAAGTGACAGCTGGAGAGTAGCTATCCATCCCATAACACTGGACTTTTGAAAAGAAGGAAGGCATCTTCAGCTTGCATTTTGTTAGCAATTCTTTGCGATGAATGACTTTTTCCCGCTGCTCTTTCCATCAGGTACTTTCTTGCTAACTAAAAGCAAAATACTGCAGATGCTGGAATCTGAAACAAGAACAGAAAAAGTGGGAGAATCTCAGCAGGTCTGACAGCATCCGTGGAGAGAGAATAGAGCCAACATTTCGAGTCCCAATGAGCCTTCATGAGCTTTAACGATGGGTCATCTAGACTCAAAACGTTGGCTCTGTTCTCTCTCCATAGATGCTGTCAGACCTGCTGAGATTTTCCAGCATTTTCTGACCCTCTTGCCAGCTGGCTGGCGAGCTCTCCATTCCTTCTGACCCCCCTCCACTTTCCGAATCCCACTCTTACCCATTGACGTTATCGGAGATGAATTCAAATTAACTTGAGGTTTCCACCTGCATTAAATCAGAGGTGATCTAACTGCAGCGAGCCTTGAAAATGGTGACCAGAGGGAAGATGGAGAGACAAATTATAATTTCAATTCGAAGCTCAATTCAAGGCTTCCTGTCAGGCACGGTGGGCTAAAATTAAACTCTGGTGGTGTAATTGCAACATGTCCACATTTATTGGTTTTGTTCTCTGAATTACATTGGTCAGTTTAACTATCTGTCACCAGTGCGTAACGTTTCTCAGGAACATGTTTCTCAAAAGCAATTTGAAGGCTTAATGTTGCTGACATTATTGTTTTCTAAAGTTCACGTTAGTTGGTTTATGAGAGGGGTGCAAGGTTTGTTAGATTGCAATTTGTTTTTATCAAAATCTTCTTATCAGGTGCACGATACTGCAAGGCTAATAACATGCTGGTTTTCTCAAAACAACCACGACGGTGCAACGTATCCTCAGCTGCAGTAGCTCCAAGTTTCAGATGGTAATGTTTCCCACCCTGCACAACATGCTTCACATGGTCTCTGGTCCCTTCTTGTTAAGTGGTGCAGCTATCCAAGGCTGCAACAACCTTTAATTGGATCTATTATCTCAAAGTCTTTTTTTGCAAGTCTAAATTACTGCATCTTAAATATACATTCCTAGACCCTCCCTGTTGTTAAGCTGGTGTAAAATGAAACTTTGTAACATGTATTACCATTGCCTCAAATAACAGAATAATCCAAATCTTTTATCAGATCTGTGCATCTGATACACTGGTACCATATTGTAATTTTAAAATCAGCAAGATTACTCATTTGTTTTCGAGACATTTCGTTTCAATGGGTTCATGACAACCTTATCTTAAAATGAATTCAAAGGTAGCCTGAGAAGTTCTCGTTGCATCTCGAGATCTTTTATCAATGATTTTAAAATCATTGACCTAACTGGACAGCACGGTGGCACTACTGCCTCTCAGCACCAGGAACCCAGGTTCAATCGCAGCCTCAGATCCCTGTCTGTGTGGAGTTTGCACATTCCCCCATGCCTGCGTAGGTTTCTCCAGGTGCTCCAGTTTCCTCCCACACTCCAAAGATGTACAGGTTAGGAAGATTGGGCATGCTAAATTGCCCTTAGTGTTTGGGGGATTAGCAGGGTAAATACATAGGGTTACGGGAATAAAGCCTGGGTGGGACTGTTGTTGATGCAAGTTTGATTGGCCAAATGGCCTCCTTCTGCACTGCAGGGATTTTATTTTCCAGAGTAAGAAGTCTCACAGCACCAGGTTAAAGTCCAACAGGTTTATTTGGAATCACGAGCTTTCACAGCACTGCTCCTTCATCAGGTGAGTGACCTGGTGCTGTGAGACTTCTTACTCTGCCCACCCCAGTCCAACTCTGGCATCTCCACATTATATTTCCCAGAGGGAATAGCATTTCTCTTTATTTACTGAAACCTCCAATCATCTTGGAAATCTCCACACGTTCACTTTTTAAATTCACATCCTTACACTTCATAAGTCTCTTGAATCAGCAGATCACTTTGTCCTGTCACATTAAAGGACATGTGTAAGTGAGCACTAAGGTCTCCCTACTCACCTTCACTTTTCAGAAGCATGCCATTTATAGTAAATTGTATTTCCATATTAGTCCTCCTAAAATGCACTACTTCACCTTTCCCCTCATTGAACTCCATTTATTTTGCTTCAATTTTGGGGAACTCTGACCCACGTAATGAAGAACCTTAGAATCCCTACAGTGCAGAAAAAAGCCAGTCAGCCCATCAAGTTCATACCAACTCTCCAAAAAAGCATCCAACCTAGGCCCTTCCATCTGCTTTATCCCTTTAACCCCAGACATTATGCATGGCTAATCCACCTAAAGGGACACCAAGGGGCAATTTACCATGGCCAATCCACCTAAATGGCACATCTTTGAAAACAAGTGGAAACAAATAAGCCATTCCTGCCTGTGGTAACAATAATCAACCTTCTGGCATCTTGGGAAGGCCTTGTACCAGCAATAAGTGTCAAATACACAACTCCATGGGTCACATTTGTCAAATGGAACATTTCTTCTCCACATTTCCCCCCCTTCCCCATACTCTTTGCTCTTAAGCAAGTACATAACCAGGGAGGAAGGCTGCACTAGTGCCATAAGAGGTAGAGGTGATATGGACTGGTGCACTGAGCTGTGGGTCCTCTACTGGTGCATGCCTGATGGGATGTCTCAGGGATCTATCCTTATATTTCTTAGCCACATTGTGGGGATTTTCTCTTTGCCACATTTTTCATTCATTCCCCCCTGATCAGGGGGCAGGGAGGGTGGTGCAGGCTCAGTGGACCGAATGGCTTCCTTCTGCACTGCAGAGATTCAATGATACCCCAAACTCTGCTGTAAACACTTGGACCTCTTCCATTTACAATTTCTTTATATACATGTCCTGTTATCCTTTGGCAATGCACCATTACTTTGATTACTTAATCTCTCCTGCCCTTTTGCAGATCTCTTCCTCTTGTTCTTTTCCTGTGGTACTTTTCTCTGGCACTGTATTTGCATAACAGCTGTTAATTTTTAACAGCTTCCCATTCCAGCGAGAGGTCATCAACCTGAAAGGCTTCTCTCGCCACAGAAAACTGACCCCTGCCCCAAGGAGTGACCAGGACCAGTTGTTAAAGGGGAGAAAGACAAGGGCGAGAGGAAGTGGCTGAATTGGGGGTGTGAGCAGGTGATTGACACACAAAGATGGTGGTGCGGTTGATGGGATGGGGCAGGGGAAATGTGGAAACAACACGAGGCACAGAAAGGTATCAGCAAGTGGAAGGGATTAATACCCCCGCCCCCCCCCCATTTGAAGTATTTATTTTGTTAATGGCTTCAGCATCTCAGCTCAGTGAAATCCTGAGAGATAACTGCCAACAGATTTTAGAAGGGACAACTGAATGAGACCCTGTCGGTGAAAGTTGGAGATTCCACAATATCATTGCAAAAAGAATCGGGACTTTGGGAGGAGGAGTCGGGACACTAGTTCTTTGGGAGTCATAGAGAAGAGGATTCAGGCAATGGTAGGCTAGACTTTCTGATCTATATACCCCTTGATCCTGTTGATTGCTGCCTCGTCATCCATTTTTGAAGCAAAATGCATTTACTTTGTTAAATCTCTTATTGCTGAGGTGTCTCCTCAAGAACTACTCTGCAGCCAGGCATCAGGACACACAAATCTTTATTCAGTCTACTCGCTCCACACTCTGAACGTTGACTGTCCACTCAGGGCATTTCCCAAACAGTTCCCCCCACAACACCCCAGATCACATGACCTTAAAGGGCTATGCCCCAACATATGTAACCCTTCTCAACGTTGCCTCAGTATATTCCAGGAGGATTCTAAAGTAAATTGAAAAGGAAAGAGGAGAATGATATTTTAGCAGACTAGGAATGAATTGCTCGGCAAACCTCTCCCACTGCGATGTGAAGAATCCCTTTCATTCTAAAGTTAACTGGACAAATATTACCCCTCATGTGACCAGTTCCTGAATACATCCTGCCTTATTCATTCATACAGCAACATAAAAAACAAACTGGTAAGGACACCAGTATCTTTAACCGGCTCATCCCTAAGTCATCTAGAATCATAGAACTCTCAGTGCAGAAAGAGGCCATTCAGCCCATTGAGCCTGCACCAACAATAATCCCACCCAGGCCTTATCTCCATAAACTCTTATATTTACCCTGCTAGTACCCCGACACTAAGGGGCAATTTAGCATGGCCAATCAACCTAACCTGCACATCTTTGAATTGTGGGAGGAAACCCCTGTAGACATGGGGAGAATGTGCAAACTCATCTAGTGTGAGAACAGATTTCAAATAAATTGCACCTGACAAGGGGCAAGATGTTCATATTCTAGTTTGTTCTGAACTTGTTCAACTTGGTTTTTTATAAATACTTAAGCCTGGTTCGAAGAATATTACAAAATGACTTTAAATCTGCTCAAATGGATCTATCCTTTATCATTTGGTAGATAATTTTATTATCTTGAAGCTATCAGGCACTCCTATGCAGCAGATAAACATCATGCAGCACAGATTACAGAGTTATAATCTCCAGTAGAGCTAGCCCAAAGTGAAAACTGTAAACCAGATTCTTTCAAAGTCTTTCTTCTACAATAAAGATTTATTCTGGGATAAGATAAAGCTATATAAGCTCTACTTGCTGATAGGTTAGCACCTGGTTTTTTTAGGTCTGGGTTGCTGCAGTAACTGGAAGAAACCATGAGAATGCATTCTATCCTATACCTGAGCCTTCTGCTATCGTTAACATACAGTCATCCCCTCTCTAGAGGGGGAAAGGAGGTTCGGAACAAATTGCTACTCATTTCTTTTGACGGCTTTCGTTGGGATTATGACCAAGACGTTGAAACCCCAAATTTACAGCAACTAGTCAAAGAAGGTGTAAAAGCAAAATATGTTACACCCCCCTTTGTTACAATAACCTCTCCATCTCATTTCACACTGCTAACAGGTAAGTCCTATTTAATCAGCTTCCTTTCAATGTACCGATACCAATTATGTAAACAACTAAAATCCTGTATAATTGTATTGATCAATGAATAGTAATTTATTTACCTAACTGTTAATCAGCAAAAGTGAAATTAATGCGTTAACTACATGTAATTACATTTTAATTATAGATATCATTGGAAGATTTCTATGGCTTCTCCATATTTGTTAGTTATTATTCCCCCAAGCACAACATTTCTGTAAATGTAACATTCAATCTTGTTTAGGGGTAACACAGTGGCACAATGGTTAGCATTGCTGCCTCACAGTAGCAGGGACCCAGGTTTAATTCCAGCCTCGGGTGTCTGTGTAGGAGTTTGCACATTTGTCCAGTGTCTGTGTGGGTTTCCTCCCACAGTCCAAAGATGTGGGTTAGAATCATAGAATCACTACAGTGCAGAAGGCGACCATTTCGGGGTTCGAAATGTCAGCCTCTTTTCTCTCCTTACAGATGCTGCCAGACCTGCTGAGGTTTTCCAGTATTTTCTCCTTTGGTTCCAGGGCATTGTTATCTGTTTAAGTTTTAATTGATGGTGATTAAAGCACAGAATAAGGGCAATCAAGCATTGTGCCAACGACCAAAATACCACAATAACATCATAAACCTTACCAGCATTGCAACTAAGTGGGAAGGTTTTTTTAATAAAATTCTCCCTAATCTTATAAAGTTGCCAGTGTTACTCAATTCTCCTTTGTGTAAAATTTTATCAGACTGCTAGTCTGTGACAAAATTGGATCGGATATTTTGAGCAAATTTCTTTCTTCAATAGTTTGCTAAATCACACGTGCTGTGAACTCTCTCTTCAAAGTGGTACGAGTCAAGAGCTGCAGCAGAAAATGTCAGTTGTGCACTGCTTCTGGGCAGCAGCTGAACACGTGTAAACCTCAAAGGATGATTGAGTAACACTAGTTCCACTCCTAACTACTCAGGTATTTTTCCTGACAATCGTGAGGCACGTCAATTCAGCAAAAATTGTTTCTCCTGAAACAAAATCTTAAAGACAGAGCAACTAAATGATAACCTTTCATCCAAAGATGTTTTGTGCAAAATTTGAATAAAGTATGTCTGTTTACCATTAATAAATAAAGTAAGTGTTGTTAATCACCGTGTATGTACGAGAGCAGCAATGCGATGCTAAGAGGTCATATCCGTCGAGTAGAATTAGGTTCTGGCTGAAAACCAGCATGTTTCTCCCCAGGAACACAGCCTGGTTTTCACTTCAGACCTTATGACACTGTCAAAAAAAAAGCAGGCAGACACGTTTTACACCATCATTCTGGCCAGTAAGAATCTGATAGAGTTGTCAAGGCCCGCTCCATAGAAATTGGGTGAATTAAGTGTCACCCTTCTCCCCCCCCCAACACCACGAGACAACAGGACTCCCCCCACCCCCACAGACAGGGGAACACCACCAACAACCCTCAAACACAGAGGCCAGCCTCTCCCCTGCCACTCAAAGGTCAGGTCACACCCCCCAACCCACACCACGCAGGCATCAGGGTAACCCAACCCCCTCCCCGCTATCTTCGCTGGCATCAGGTGGAGCCCCCCCCACCATTCTCAGTGTCCCTCACACCACCTGCCACGCAGATACAACCTTTCCATCACCTAGAAGCCCTGTCCCCTGACACTGCCAATCTGGCAATGCCAGCCATGTCCCTCACCTCCCAGACACTATACCCACCTTTGCATCCCAGCATGGCCATCAAAACTGGTTTGTGTTTTTGGAAGCCAGCAGTAATTTCCCGCTAGTGTGATGTCATGCTGGTGAAGGCGGGAGGGGAATGTCTGTTATGGTCCAAAGCAATGGCATAAAGCCATTTAATCAAAGTTGCGTGCGTCCTAATTTCTGGGTCATCAGGGAAGGCCTGGACCATCGCACTCAGTCATCTCACCAGTGCAAACCTCATTATGACCCTCTCGCAAGATTTAACGGGCATAACGGGATGTGCGTGCATGGCGGATAGGCTGGGAGAACTGCACTCATTGGTTGATTCAGTTGTGGTGAATCTTGATTAGAACTACAAAATAAGAAACTGTTTTCTATTTTCTCCAAAGGAAAATATATAGAGGCCCATGGCGTGATCCACAACATGTGGTTCAATACAACATCTGGACAGAAAAGATCATATTACCAGACACAGGGTATTAATGAGTATTGGGACAATGGAAGCTTGCCCCTCTGGATCACTGCTCAGCGACAGGTAGACCAAATCATTGGAATATTTTATCTAAATCTACGGGAGAAGGAGGGGTACAAATGATAGTCATCAGCAACTTTAATATGGAGCATAATCCTGTGTCTCCTGGCTGCATAATGAGCTAAATCAAATGAAAAAACAACCCTGGTGGCTGTCTGCTGAAGAATTGTGCTAAGCACCAAAGAATATTGACTTTGGTATACATGTTGCACGCTGTGAACAGTTGCAAACAAATTTTGCAAAGGGGAGGCCTCAAACAGGCCTCTGCAAACGTATGGAAGGAGCTTGCTCCTTGTTTCAGGCCCATGCATGTGCTTTATATATGAACAGTTATCAAAATGATTGGTTGTGCATAATTCCTGTGCAACAAACAAACCAATCACACTGATCTGTTTGGTGCCCTGATATGATGGGCAGAGAGTTCAATCCAATTTATAATGGCCACCATGCTGTTTTCATGAAGATTGCTTAGACATAGCCAGTGGTGATGAAGCCTATAGGCCAGCAAGCAGTAGGTGGTTGGTTGGACCAATTAGAAGGACTGTAAAGGCCATTCTGCAAGCACCAAGTGGAGCTTTCCAGTTGCCATGCTGACACCGCCCCCCCCCTCCACCGGGTCAGAGACACGGTGAATGACTGAAGGCAGTTTCCCAGTGGCAGACCAGGGAAGAGGTGAGGGAGGGGCAGGTGGGTGCTCATTCTACCTAACCAACATCTACCCTTCTGTGTCACAGAGCATATGGCCACAGATCATCTAGAGGACGGGTTGGCCCCTCCATAATGGGAGCCAGGCAGCAGCCTTCGCTTTGTTTTCAAGGACCAGTAAAAATTCTGGAGGGTGCCCTCCACTTTGAGGTGCCCTTTCTTTCTCTCATGGACATTTTCAGCTCCCACCCTCTGACCATGCAACTGTTGATGTTAGTACTGGGGGGCCTTCTATTGGCCCTCAAGATCATCCTTCATCCTTAAATGGTCAGGGCTCACAGTGGAGATCAGTTAATGGGTTGCCTCCTCAAGAATCACCCTCTTGTTCTTGATGCTCCATGTGTGGGTTCCCAATTGCATTTCCTCCGAATGACAGGTTCAGGGTCCACCAACAAAAATCCAGTCCCTGTTCTCGAAACATTTTAATTAGGGACAGGTACGTTTAAAAATCCTAAAAGATCCTATGATAATTTGGAAACCAACTTTGACACCACAATGAAGTTACACTTCTGGTAACAAACAAACAAAAACAGTGCAACACTTTTCACCCAGAGAGCTCACATTCCTATTCCCCATGCACATAAGCCAGGTCCCCAAGCATATCCTTGAAATGCAAGTTCATGAGCTGAATATGTTTTGAGAAATAGCATTACTGTGGAGATTTAGAATGAGTGACTTTTTTTTACTGCAATTGTACAGGGCATTGGTGAAGCCATACCTGGAGCATTGTGCACAGTTTTGCTGTCCTTCTCTGTAGGCAAAGTACAGTAAAGGTTTACCAGGCTGATTCCTGGATGGCAGGTCTGTCATATGAGAATTGGCTAGGATTGTATTCACTGGAGTTTAGAAGAATCAGAGGTGATCTCTCAGAAACTTAAATTCTAATAGGGTAGGTTCAGAAAGAATGTTCCCAATTGTGGGGGAGTCCAGAACTAGGGGTTGCAGTTTAAGGATAAGGAGTAATTTTTTTTAGGACTGAGGTGAGAAGAAACTTCTTCACCCAGAGGGTGGCGAATATGTTGAATTCACTGCCACAGAAAGTAGTTAAGGCCAAAACAGAAATTCAATGCAGTTCTTGGGGCTAAAGGGCTCAGGATATTGAACTTGATCATTCATGATGAAATTGAATGATGGAGCAGACTCGAAGGGCCAAATGGCCTGCTCCTGCTTGTATTTATGATTCTATGGGTCATTTTTCATAAAACCTTTTACTTTTGTTTTATTTCCGAAGGGTTTAAAAACAGGTTCTGTTCACTTCCCTGGGACCAAACCCATCTATGATGGAGATGATATTTTCCTGAAAGTTGTCGAGCCTCCAATGTACAAGTACAACAATGAAACAGCCTGGAAAGAGAACATTGATATGGTAATGAGGTGGTTCACCACAGAAGATCTGGATTTTGTTTCATTGTATTTTGGTGAACCAGACAGAGCTGGCCACAAACATGGACCCGAATCGAAACAGAGAAAGGACATGGTCCGCCAGGTGGACAGAACAGTTGGTTATTTGCTGCAAAGCATTGAAAGACATGGCTTGAAATCCAAACTCAATGTTATCATCACTGCTGACCATGGAATGACTACGGTGCTGAAAGAGCCAGCAGTGACTGAAATTGTGCTGTCAAGATTCGCCAACTTCTCATTCAAAGACATTGCATTTGAACTACTTGATTATGGACCCACTGCTATGCTACTCCCCAAAGAAGGAAGAATAGAGAAAGTGTACCAGATTCTAAAAGATGCCCATCCTCATCTAAATGTTTTTAAAAAGGAAGATTTTCCAAAAAGATTTCGATATTCCGACAGTGAAAGAATTCTCCCAATTATCATGTACGGTGATCTCGGCTACGTTATTCATGGGGTGAGTGCATAAATAGAGCTAGTATTAGTGAAAAGGGCACTCAGCACAGCCCATACCTCCACCACACCATCATAACTCGATATTATTCCAATTACGCAGTTCTTCCTTGAGGCTTTTCCCTGCCTGGTCGATGTTCTGTAAGTAGAAAGCTGAAAAAAGGAACTTTTTATTAAGACTTCCATCTCACTGAGGAGGCTTCAACCTAATCCACATCCAACAACATCTGAAAGCTCTGCTCACATTTTGAAAACTGTGATGAATTCCAATATAGCAACTAAACTCAGTTGTGGTATTCTAAAACAAACAACAAAATCCTAAAATAAAACAACCCATAACATGTTTTAAACAGTCAATTCATCCTATCTACAATTGTTAACCGGTCCTGTAAGGAAGCGTAGGATCCAAAAGGTAACTGGTTCTTTCCTGGGCCATACATTATCAACATACCATGTTTTGTGGTACTCTGTCCATTAGATTTTGAGATACGTTGCTCACAAACACATCAGTGAGTGGTACAGCTAGTAGAGTAATAGAATCATACAGTGCAGAAAAGGCCCTTCGGCCCATTGAGTCTGCACCAGTAATAACTGCCACTAAAGTGAGGCTCATCCCATTTTCAAAATAGAAGGACTATTTCGGATTGGGAGAGAACACGATGTTTGGTGGTACAAATTGGCAGAGTTGTGAAAGTATATGAGAAAGTGCACATCTCAACGTCTAGATTGTAATGGAACGAGTGAACTGATTCCTCCCGATTGTTCTGAGCCAGATATGATACAATAGCAGAAATATACTCTAAACAATGACACATCAACAATAAAGATGCTGGATTCTTGATTGAGCATCTATTCAGCAAATCATAGCCACCTTTACTTTTTAAGTTCTTGTGTTTGCTCACCTTTTGGGTGTAAGCTGACTTCAGTTCAGAATGTAAAACTGAATACAAATCTCCACGTTGTTGTCGATGAGCTGCAGAAGTTAAACTCCATCATTTGTGAGATAGTTCCCGTACACTATAGTATGTGTAACTTCCACATTCAACCCTGTTTCTGCAAGTGAAGATTATCAGTAAATGTTTGACTGAACCTTTGTACTCAAAAGTTTGAATTCTCGAAACAGAGGCAACAGGTATGTAACTTCATTGAATAGAACCCCGACATTGCAGGAGGCGGCCAATCAGCTCATCAAGTCTGCACCAACTCTTTGACAGAGAATCATACACAGGTCCTATTCCCGTAACCGCATGTATTTACCCTACTTATCCCCCCAACCTATACATTTTGGGACATTGAGGGACAATTTGGTATAGTCGATCCACCTAACCTGCACGTATTTGGGTTGAGAGAGGAAAGTGGAGCATCAGATGGAAACACACACAGACACGGGGAGAAACTCCACACAGACAGCCATTGAAGGCTGGAATCGAATCAGTCCGTAGCACTGTGAGGCAGCAATACTAACCACTGTGCCACCAAACTGCCCTCCCCACACCCCCCCCCCCCAAAGTGTAACTCCCCAATAATAAGTAAAACCTTAATTAAACATCAGAGAAATATGGATCAAGTTGTGCCAATTTCACATAAAGGGCAGTTAAGATACAAGTTGTTGGCAGCTGTGGTATTCTACCTCCAGGCTGCGAGAGTCAGCTCTTTGGGGCATTTCTGTTTCTCTGTTCAGAATACAAGTTATTTTCTGATGTGACAACATGCTGAGATCTTTAGGCCATAGGCCTGAGGGGCACGAAAGTGTAAAATGAACACAAATGCTGAACTCATTGTCTATACAACTGGACTAAACAGCAGATGCCTGTAGATATTCTTAAAAATATAGCTCAGTGTGAGTTAGTGCCTTTAGGGTAGGAGACTGGTGGCAATAAAATTACACAAATGTCTTATTAATTCCCTAATGTAGGAGTAACGCAAAAAAAAATGCAGATCCTGAAAAGACCCTTGAGGGAGCACTGGAAATTGGATTAGGTGTAGGTCATTCAACCCCTCAAGATTGCTCCACCGTTCAAGTGGTTCACGGAATTTCCCCACACTATTCCCATATTACTTGATGTGTTTAATATCTGGAAATCCATGAGTCTCTGTTTCAAAAATGCTCAATGACTTAGGTTCTATAGTCTTCCAGGGTTGAGAATTCCAAAAATCCATCATCCTCAGAGGAGAAACTCCTCCTCGTCTCAAACCCAAATGGCGAACCCCAATTTTGAAATCTCTCCCCTGCTTCTAGACAACTGCAGCCTATGGAAACATCTGTCCTGTATCTGTCCTGTGAAGCACTGAGAATTTTATATGCTTCTAAACTCGAGGCCCCAATCTTCACAAAGGACAATCCCACCATCCCATTAGTTTGATGAACCTTGATTGCACCCCTTCTTTGGTGAGAAAAGATGAAATAACTCTCGAACCATGTTATTGTCGTCTATTATTTATTATAAATTAATTGAATTTAAATTCCTTAGCCATTGTAGTGAGATTTAAACTAATTTCTTTAAATCACAAGACGAGGACTCTGGGTAACATTCTAGTCCAGTAACATAACCACTGTACTTCAGACTGCTTACAGATGAACAGAAATTTCCTCCACTGAATGCCAAGAAAGTTGAAGCCATTCAGGGAGAAGAACAGTGATACAATTAAAGAAATTAACATGAACAGAGAGGAGTGTTCTGACAGACTTAAAAGTAGATAAATCCCCAGGGCAGATGAAATATATCCCAGGCTGTGGAGTGATGCAAGCGAGGAAATGACAGTGATGTTGGTAATAATTTTCAATTCTTTTGTGGCCACAGGGGAGGTGCTGGAGGACAGCCAATATGGTATCATTATTCACTAAGGGAGGAAGGAATAATCCAGGGAACTTGAGGCCAGTCTAATCTCAGTGGTGGGAAAACTATTGGAAGAAAGGCTGAAATACAGAATTAATCTGCGTTTGGACAGGCAGGAATTAATCAAGAAATCAGCATGGTTTTGTTAACGGGCAGTCATGTCTGACCAATTTGACTGAATTCTTTTAAAGCAATGACCAAGAAGATGGAGTCTACTTGGTTTTTGATAAGGTCCCACATGGGAGACTGAGTGAAGGTAAGAGCCCATGGGATCCAAGGAAATTTGGCAAATTGGATCAGAATTGGCTGAGTGGAATGAAGCAGAGGGTGCTGGTCGAGGGATATTTTTCTGACTGGAAGTTGGTATCTTGTGGGGTCCACGGAATAGAATCTCTACAGTACAGGAGACGACAATTTGGTCCATCAAGCCGGCACTGACCACAATCCCACCCAGGCCCTATTCCTGTAACCCCATAGTTACCCTGCTAATCCCCGACACAAAGGTCAATTTAGCATAGCCAATCAACCTAACCCACACACCTTAGGACTATGGAGGAAACTGCAGCACCAGAGGAAACCCATGCAGGGTTTGGGGGGGGGGGGGGGGCAGGGGCACACGGGGGTGGCAGCGTGGAGTACAAACTTCACACAGACAGTGACCCAAGGCTGGAATTGAACCCAGGTCCTTGGCACTGTGAGACAGCAATGCTAACCACTGTGCCACGATGCTGCAGGGGTCAGTGGTGGAGCCCTTCCTACGTGTGGTTTATATAAATGATTTAGAATTGAATGCAGGAGGGTCAATCAGTAAATTCACAGATGATACCAAAATTGATGGATGGTAAATAATGAGGAAGATAGCCTAGATTACAGGGTACAGATGGGCTTATAAGTGGCAAATGAAATTTAATCCAGATAAGTAAGAGGTGATATGCTGTTGGGCAGAACAAACAAGGCAAGGGAATACATGATGAACAGCAGGATCCTGGGAAGCACCGAGGACCACAGGAACCTTGGTGTGTACGAACACTGGGTCCTTTAAGTTAGCAGGACAGGTGGATAAAGTGGTCAAGGCGGCATATGGTATACTTACTTGCCTTTGTTAGCCAAGGCATAGAATTTAAGAGCATGAATGTTATGATGGAATTGTAGAAATTGTTGTTTAGACCACAACTACAGTATTCTGTGCAGTTCTGGAATCCATATTACAGAGGGATGTAATAGTGCTGCATTAGGGTGCAGAGAAAATTTACCAGGGTGTTGCCCAGGCTAGAGAGTTTTACTTAAGAGAAATTGGATAGATTGGGGTTGCTTTCCTTGGAGCAGAGGAGACTGAAGGACATGATTGAGATGTATAAAATAATGAGGGGCATAGATGAAAGAAACTTTTCCCTTGACGGAGGGATGAATGAACAGTGACATAGATCAAATTTAAGAGGCAGAATGTTTAGAGGGGGATGATAGAGAAGAAAACTTTTTTACCCACTCACTGCCTGAAAGGGTCATGGAGGCAATCGGCCAAAGCACTGGAAAATGGGATTAGAATTGTTAGTTGGTTGTTCTTAACCAGTGCAGGTGCACTGCATTTCAAGTAGACTTCCTCTCTTCTTTTAAACTCTAGTGAATACAGACCCAGTCAAATCAATCTCTCCTCGTAGGACAGTCCCACCAACCCTAATATCAGCCTAGTGAACCTTCTGCTCCACTCCCTCTATGGCAATTATGTCCTTTTTTAGTTAGGGAGACCAAAAATGCACACAATACTCCAGGTATGGTCTCACCAAGACTCTGCATAATTGCAGTAGGATATCTTTACTCTTGAACTCAAATCCTCTTGAAGACCAACAAACCATTTGCCTTCCCAATCGCTTGCTGGATCTGCCTCTCCATTTTCATTGAATAATGTACCAGGACATCCAGATCCCTTTGTACATCCACATTTACCCATGTAACATTTAGATCATACTCTTCCTTTGTTTTTCACACCAATGTGTAAAACTTCACATTTCACCATGTTGTATTGACCACCTGTTTGCCCACCCACTCAACTTGTCTAAGTCAGCCTGAAGCTTCCTTGCATCCCCCTGACAACTCTGCCCAGTTTGGCATTGCGCTGCTCAGGGCTTGAGTGATTTAGTATTTTCTGATTTCAATTTATACTTTTTTTAATATATATATTCAGGGATTACATTTGGCAAGTCTTTCTTGCTAGGAATGATAGCATTGCACCTGTGTGGTACAGTATTTTAACCCGTGCATTATATTCACTGGGCAAGAGATGTCCAAAGCAACGCATCTCAGGTCTCAACATTGTGCAAAGTTGTTTAATTTCAAGTCACGATTTTCAGGAATGCTGCCACAACTCTTAAATAAGGAATTACTGTACTCTTACCACTTGGAAGTAATTGTTTTTTTCTTTCACCTCTACGAATTGTGCCTAAGGATTCAGGCCTTTAATGAAACTAGAAAAATATTAGTCACTGAAGCACAGCAGCAATCAAGAATCTGATTTCAATATTGCTTTAAGGTTAATTCTTCCATAATTAAACATTTTGTTTTACATGGAGAGCAGAAACAAAGTAGCGATCATTCTACAAATTTTGGGACTGACTTGCATTTTCCAATATTTGATTTTTAAAAAGAACCATAATGTTTTTGTCAATTCATAAAACTTTACCATTTTAGACTGTGCCATGTGAAATTCCAATTTGTTTTATATTTGATGTTTTCCTTCTGTGCTGCTAACTTCCTTCTTTGATATACTGATGTTTATATCCTAATTACACAATAAATACTTCTTGGAACATATCAAACTGATAGACCACAAATTTGATAGTCCTTGGCACTTTATGGCATTTGAACTCCATGGCATGTAATATTGTCTCAATATTCTCTCTCACATTGTACCATATCTCTTGTTCTGCCACCAGAGATTTAAAGTCCAGTTTAACAAAGGTGAGCATGGGTTTGATAATGATCATATGGACATGAAAACGATTTTTCGTGCATTTGGTCCCGACTTCAAGAAGAATTATCTGGCCGAGCCATTCGATAGTGTGAACATCTATTCACTAATGTGTGAACTTCTCAAGATCCAGCCTGAGCCCAACAATGGATCATTGGAAAATACCCAAAGAATGTTGAGCTACTATCAGGACGATACTAATGGTAAGGGACAAGTTCAACCATACATTTTTGATAATGAACAATATAAATATTATGATGTGTGGAACAATATTGCATTCTGCAGACAAAATTTCCAGTTTATTTTGCAATTTTATTTCCCAGCTGTAGCTACAATATGCATTTTGTTCCCCTAAACATTTTTAAAATTCATTTATGGGATGTGGATGTCGCTGACTGGGCCAGCATTTGTTACCCATCCTGTTTCAGAAGACATCTGAGAGTCAACCAAATTGTTGTGGATCTGGAGTCACTTGTAGTCCAGACCAAATAAGGATCTCAGTGAGCTCGATAGGGTTTTTTTTTTACAACAATCAACAATGGGTTTCATTAAAGTCCAGATTTTTACTGAATTCAAATTTCACCATCTGTCGTGGTGGGGTTTAAACCCACATCCCCAAATCTTGCCTGGGTCTCTGAATTACTAGTCCAGTGACAATACCACTACACTGTTCCTTCCCTTAATTGCTTAAATCTTAATTGTCTCATTTACAAGATTTTGTTACTCAAATATCATCTCCTCTACAAGCTGGTACTTTCTGCAAATTCAGATATTCCATTTCCAAGTTACTCATGAATACCATTTTAAAGAGTCAAAAGCAGCAATCCTGATAGATCGAAGGTACTCATTACACAGATCAATTTCTTAGTTTATCTCTATCATTGAACCAATTATTCAATTTATTAATGCCTTCTTCTGCACCTCGCCAGAGATTTCACCAGTTTAGATTTCTTGTAACTATTAATACACACCCAAATTCACAAATAGGATATCTCAGGGCCAGTGTAATGGTATTAGATCTCTTAGGTGAACCTTCAGCCTTGTGTCCTGGCCCTCCCCCCATTAACTCCTGAAAATGAATTGTGCTTTAGCATGAATAGAATTTCTTTTTCTTGGATTTATTGCACATGGAAAACAGGAATATGATAATTATACATTTGCATTAAATTATTTTTGATATTTAATCATTTGCAGTTTCATAATCCTCAGGGGACAGCACAGTGATTATTACTGCTGCCACAATGGCAGGGACACGGGTTCGATTCCTGGCTTGCGTGACCATCTGTGTGGAGTTTGCACATTCTCCCTGTGCCTGCATTGGTTTCCTCCAGGTTCTCCTGTTTTCTACCGCAATGCAAAAATGTGCGGGTTAGGGTGATAGGCCTAAGTGTTAGGGGGAGGTCAGGGGAATTGATAGGTGAAATATGTTGGGTTACTGGAATAGGGCCTGGGTGGGATTGTTGTAGCTGCAGGCTTGATGGGCCAAATGGACTCCTGCACTGGTGGGTATTCATTGACTCTATTCTATGTAGAAGTATGAATTTGCTGAACTACGAGCAATAGAAAGATTGCAATTTAAATACATGGAGACCTGTATAGGAAGCAGACCTGGAGCTTTCCATTTCAGGCTGAAGTCTGTATACCCAGTGGTTGCACTGGCCCTGATATACCTTTGTGGCTGAATCATTAACCATGCATCAATTCTATAGACACATCCAAAGGGTTCAAAAAAAAAATCAGCCTGGTTGGCCTTTCACAAACCCAGACACTTTGAATCATTGCATTAATTTCTGTTAAATGCCTGTGAAGTTCTACTTTATACTTTTCTTCCATGGATATCAAACCAACAAATTATGAGATTGGAACTTTCCATTCATAATAAAAGCATGCCTGAAAATCTCAGATCAAGCAGTATCTGTGGAAAGAAAGTTTGTTGAGTGACCCTTCATCAGAACTCCACGTTCTCCATTCTTTTGCTACACCTGCATTCAGTGAGGCGGGTAAAATTCCTCTCAAAATGCTCCTAACCTTATTTTATTAAGCATTTCACCAGAATTTTACCATGCTCTGATGCCTTTTGCAAATTCAAATGCTTCAGTTCTTTTTAATATACTGTCTGTTTTCTTTTCTAGATTCCCAGGATACAAGCTCCCAGGATACAAGCTCCAAGTCAACATCATTTCAGGTGGCTCTAAGCTTAGCAGCAGTCGTTAGTTTGCTAGTTCTGGCTACTGTTATTGCTGTAATTCATTCCGCCTGCAAACAAAGAAAGAGCAATCGACAGTAAGTATCTCAAAGTGCTCATGAAAGAAAACCCAGGGGCAGACATAAAATACTTTTAATTCAGGGCCACAAATAATGTGGTTAGTAGCTTCAACTCTCTCCTCAGACACAGGTACCTTCAATACTGTATTGTTCCAAAACAGCTCCTCCCTGTTGGCACTATTTTTTAAACCTTCTACAAGTTGTTGTATCTCTCCCAAAGCAAGGTGACAAAACAACAGCAGAATCAAATTTATTCCCTGTTATTGTGGCTAATTCATCAGTTGAGTCATCCAAGTTAAATTCTCCAGCGTTGAGTATCCATTTATTTCGCTTCCATTTGCTCAGTGGAATCTTTCTTTTCAGAGCACATCAGCCAGTGCGCTCGGTCCATTTACAGAATCCGGTCAGAGCAAAAGGAGGCCAATCAGCCCATCGAGTCTGCACCGACCACAATCCCTCCCAGGCCCTATTCCTGTAACCCCACATATTCATCCTGCTCATGCCCTGGCACTAGACCAAATCACCATTGGCCTAGCATGGTGAATCAACCTAATCCATATATCTTTGGACTGTGGGAGGAAACCGGAGCACTCGGAGAAAACCCACACAGACACGGGGAGAAAGTGCAAACTCCACACAGACATGACCCGAGGCTGGAATTGAACCCAGGCCCTTGGTTCAATTAACAGTATTAACCACTGTGCTGCCTCTTACTATAGGAGGGTTTACAGATTTCAAATTCAGCACAAAATATTTTCTAAACAATTAAAAGGCTAGAAAGTCTTCATTCTGAGCATGACCAGTTTTCCTCATCTTCAGTTTCATGGTGCAATTACCTGAAATATTTAATGCTTGTTCTTGGACTTCAATCACCTGCTCCAAGACTTTAAAAACACCTTTTGCCTGGAAGGAGGGTTGCCCAAATACATTCGTGTCTGCAAACACAGCATGATGTAGGTGACAGTGAAATGCACTGTGCCCCTTGCAGCTTACACGATGGAAATGAGACTGCTCGCCTACTAAAACAGGTGCCACATTTTCAAAGATGTTTGTGTGCTACTCGCTGAAGCAGCCTCCCGCCTGGGACATGTGACATTCCCTTTGATGTTGCAAGAATCAGGTCTCTGAACTTAAATTTTAATCAGTAAAATGGTTGATGGCCGTTTCATTTTTTTCTTGCAAATATGTAGATGGAAAAAAAAACAAGATACAAGACAGTAAATTTGAACAGTACAACAGGTCTAAATGACCAGTGACAAGCACATTTTGACCAGTTAAATAGTAGATGAAATACCAATTAGTAACCTCTACTTTAAGTTTTTTTTAAATGGATAGTTTTTGCTTAGTATATCAGCTATAGGAAGTAAGGTGAAACTCCAACAGAATACACGAGACTAATAATCATATGGTTACTGACATTCTGCCCCTCACTCACTCTGACCCAGTCACACTAAAGTAAAAGTATGAACATTATTTATTAGTCACAACTAAGGTTTACATTAACACTGCAATGAAGTTACTGTGAAATTCCCCTAGTCGCCAGAGTCCAACACCTGTTCAGATCAATGCACTTAACCAGCACATTTTTCAGAACGAGGGAGAAACCAGAGCACCTGGAGGAAATCCACACAGACACGGGGAACTCCACAGTGACCCAAGCCAGGAATCAGACCCAGGTCCCCAGAGCTGTGAAGCAGCAGCACTAACCACTGTGCTAGTGCCACCCCACTGATCACAATGAGCTGGTCCAGCATCATTTAACTGATTTTATTTACAGGAACATGCACAATGTCTGTTTATACACAACACTGTTTCAGAAACAAGAGCGATTAGTGAGCACAGTCCAATTCACTTACCAAATGACTACTCAGGATGACGTAGAATCTATGTTACTTGGTATGAATTAGCCCTCAGAACTAAACAATGACCATTATAGATGTTTTTACAGAGCATTTTAATGTGATTCCTTTCTGCAACACTCCACTAGCTCTGACTGTTATAATTCAATACAATGCCTAATTTGTTCAACTCTACTAGAGACAGCAACCAGACCAAATACAGTTCAGTTACTGTATTATACATGTTTTGTCCTGAATGAAAGTCACTCCTGTTGCCCTGATCTCCAGAAGCCCAAGGGACAGTTTCCTGCTCCTTTAAGGACAATTAATTGCCAGACTTTCTTCAGTGAGGTGAAAATTACCTCCAAGGTAACTGGGGTTGTGGTGGTGGTGGGGGCGGCTGTGCACCAATTACATTCAGACATGGCTGCTCAGCCTGTGGAACTACTATAGGATCCTACTATAATCCTACAGCTCAGCTGGGCAGCCTCCACCACAAGTTAATGAATATCTCAAGCTAACCAAGCAGTTCATTATGGGAGGACAAGGAGGAGAGGAATGGCACAGTATCAATCATGGAAGAAAAATATTGTTACTGAGAAACCCAAATCCCTGGTTACAGTTTAAATTGAGGATTGTGGAACAAAGGTGGGTGATAACAAACATTAATTGGGAAATAAATTTGGGTTGCTTATACTAACAAATGTCATTTCTTTTCAGAGTACATGATGAAACCAAGATTCACAACCCAAGTCATCATAAGACATAGAACAGTACAGGCCCTTTAGCCCTCGATGTTGTGCCGAGCTTTGTCTGAAACCAAGATCAAGCTATCCTGCTCCCTATCATTCTGGTGTGCTTCATGTGCCTATCCAATAACCGCTTGAAAGTTCCTAAAGTGTCCAACTCCACAATCACAGCAGGCAGTCCATTCCGTGCACTAACCACTGAGTAAAGAACCTACCTCAGACATCCCTCCTATATATCCCACCATGAACCTTATAGTTATGGCCCCCTATAACAGCTACATCCACCCGAGGAAATAGTCTCTGAATGTCCATTCTATTTATCCCCCTCATCAGTTTATAAACCTCTAAGTCACCTGACATCCTCCTCCCCTCTAAAGAGAAAAGCCCCAGCTCCCTCAACCTTTCCTCAAGACCTACCCTCCAAACCAGGCTGCATCCTTGTAAATCTCCTCTGCACTCTCTCCAATGCTTCCACATCCTTTTTGTAGTGAGGTGACCAGAACTGCACACTCTCTCAAATGTGGTCTCACCAAGGTCCTGTACAGTTGCAGCATAACCCCACAGCTCAAACTCAAACTCCCTGATAATGAACGCTGACACACTATAGGCCTTCTTCACAACTTTATCCATTTGAGTGGCAACCTTCAGAGATCTGTGGATATGAACCCCAAGATCTCTGTTCCTGCACATTCCTCAGAACACTGCGTTGACCCTGTAATCTACATTTAAATTTGTCCTACCAAAATGAATCACCTCGCACTTATCTGGGTTAAACTCCATCTACCACTTTTTGGCCCAGCTCTGCATCCTATCAATGTCTCTTTGCAGCCCACAACAGCCCTCCACCTCATCCACTACTCCACCAATCTTGATGTCATCAACAAATTTACTGACTCACCCTTGAGCCCCCTCCTCCAAGTCATTGATAACGATCACAAATAGCAGAGCACCCAGCACTGATCCCTGTGGTACACCGCTGGTAATTGGTCTCCAGTCTGAAAATTTTCCATCCACCACCACCCTCTGAGATAGCCAGTTACTTATCCAATTGGCCAAATTTCCCTCTATCCCACATCTCCTTACTTTCTTCATGACCCTACCATGGAAACTTATCAAACACCTTATTAAAATCCATGGATACGACATCAACTGCTCTACCTTCATCTATACACTTAGTTACCCCCTCAGAATTCAATCAAATTTGAGAGACAAGACTTACCCTTAACAAATCTGTGCTGACTATCCTAGATTAAGCTGAATCTTTCCAAATGGTCATAAATCCTATCCCTCAGGACCTTTTCCATTAACGTACTGACCACTGAAGAAAGACTAACTGGCCTATAATTACCAGGGTCATTCCTATTTCCTTTCTTGAACACAAGAACAACATTCGCCATTCTCTAGTCCTCTGGAACTATCCCCATGGACAATGAGGACCTAAAGATCAAAGCCAAAGGCTCTGCAATCTCATCCCTTGTCTCCCAAAGAATCCTAGGAAATATCCCACCTGGCCCAGGGGACTTAGCGACCCTCAGGATTTTTCAAAATTGCCAATGCATCTTCCCTCAGAACATCTATCTCCTCCAGCCTATCAGCCTGTATCACACTTTCATCCTCAAAAATCATGGCCCCTCTCCTTGGTAAACACTGAAGATCATTCATTGCCTCTCCTATCTCTTCTGATTCCATGCACAAGTTCCCATGACCATTCTTGACCAGCTCTAATTTCACCCCAGTCATTCTTTTATTTCTCACATAAGAGTACAAAGCCTTGGGGTTTTCCTTTATCCAACCCGCCAAAGACTTCTCATGCCCTCTAAGCCCTTTTTTTAGCTCATTCCTTGCTATCTTGTAACCCACAAGTGACCCAACTGAACCTCGTTTTCTCATCCTTACATATGCTTCCTTTCTCCTCTTGAAAAGACATTCAACTTCTTATGAATCATGGTTCCCTCACTCAGCCATTTCCTCCCTATCCAAGAGACATGCCTATCAAAGACACGCAGTACTTGTTCCTTGACAAGCTCCACTTTTCATTTACACTTTTCCCTGATAGTTTGTTCCCATCTTATGCTCCCGAATCACAATTGCCCCTCCCCCCAGTTATAAACCTTGCCCTGCCGTATGTCCCTATCCCTCTCCATTGCAATAATGGAAGACACCAAATTGTGGTCACTATCTCCAAAGTGCTCACCCACAAACAAATCTAACACTTGGCCCGGTTCATTACTCAGTACTAAGTCCAATGTGGCCCCACCTTTTGTCGGCCTATCCACATTGTCAGGAAAGCCTCCTGCGCACTGTACAAAAACTGCTCCATCTGAACTATTCAACCTATAAAGGTTCCAACCAACATTTGGAAAGTCAGTCATCCATGACAACTACCCTATGACCTCCACACCTATCCATAATCTGCTTTGTCATTTCCTCCTCCAGGTCTCTATTACTAATTGGGGGCTCTAGAAAACTCCTAACAACGTGACTGCTCCTTTCCTATTTCCAATTTCAGCCCATATTACTTCAGCAGTCAGACTGCCCTCCAACTACCTTTCAGAAGCCATTAAACTACCCTTGATTAACAATGCTACTCCTCTATCTCTTATCACCTTCCCTACTCTTACTGAAACATCTATACCCTGGAACCTCCAACAGCCATTCCTGTCCCTGTTCTATCATTAGTTGAGGTCCAATAGATAACTCTCAACCTGTGCAGAGGGTGAATAACATCTGCTTTAAGTACTAACTGAACAATGTTATGATAATGGCTTTTATACAATTTCTTACATATACAAATTAAAAAGTTATGTCTAATGGATGGGATTACTTGGCAGAAATTCTCTTCTATACTTATTTATTGCTGATTCATGAAAACAAATACAATAGCACCTCTAACAGTGTTTAGCATTTGAACGCAGGTCCAGGCCATTTTTGTCAGTGTGACCTCATTAAATATTATCTGATTATTAATCGCCATTTATTCTTACTCTCTCTCAATCACAGTGCGACTGTGAAAGCTGCAAAAAATGGATGTTTTGGAACTCCAGCAGTAAAACATTATCTCATTTGGCATCAGGTTTCAGTCCCAATTCCATATTTATTTTGCCAGCTCTCAGCCACACCATGGGCCCTTGGGCTTGGCTGCCTACCCTGAAGTGTGGGGTGCAGACCAACTCATCTTCCCATCCTACTCTGGCTGAAGCAGAGAATGGGGGAGAAGTCGGTCAACAATAAATCAGAGAACAGTTAATCCAAATGAGATAATTGCCTTCAGTGGAGGGATGTTAAACAATGCATCTTGCGGAAATTGTACCAAGCCATGTTTTTTCAAAAGCTCAATTGTGCTTGTAACCATTGTCAATAAATACTGATTATTCACTTATCCTGCCTGTCAGTGGCATATAATGACTATACTTTTCAGAATGTGTACAGTTCTAGCCATTCCATTATTAAAAGGATATTATTAAACTAGAAAGAGTGCAGAAAAGATTTACTAGGATGCCACAGGGACTTGATAGATTGAATTATAAGGAGACACTGGATAGACTGGGACTTTTTCTTCAGACCGTAGGAGGCTTAGGGGTGATCTTATAGAGGTCAATAAAATAATGAGGGGCATCGATCAGCTAGATAGTCAACATCTTTTCCCAAAGGTTGGGGAGTCTAAAACTAGAGGGCATAGGTTTAAGGTGAGAGGGAAGAAGATATACAAAAGGGTCCGGAGGGGCAATTCTTTCACAGTGTGATGAGTGTCTGGAACAAGCTGCCAGAGGTGGTAGTAGAGGCGAGTACAATTTATTCTTTTAAAAATCAACATGGGTAAGGTGTTTAGAGGGGTGTGGGCCAAGTGCAGGCAATTGGGACTAGCTTAGTGGTTTTAAACAAAAAGGGGGTGGCTTGGACAAGTTGAGCTAAAAATGCCTGTTTCCATGCTGTAAACTTGACTAATTAAACTTGAATAAAGTGCACATTCCATTTTTCCAACTACTATACTTATTTCCAGAACATTAAACATTTTAGGTCAAACTAATACCAAACATTTTAACAAAATCTAAATTTTAAAAAAGCAATTGAACCAATAGTTTGTTTATTCATGGGGTCAAATACTTTGCTTCTAATCAGCTCCACTTTTCAAATGAATCATTCTCCATTTCCACTACCTCTGGCATACTATCAAACATTCCCTTCTCTCCCACCATTCTGAAGGGACTTGTCTCTCTATTGGGCTGCAAACACTTCTTCTAGACACTAGAGTCATCCAGTTGTACTTCTTTCAATTTAGCATATTGCATTTGCTTCTACAATGGGGAGAGCAAACAGACTGATGGCTTTGTAGGTCACAAAAACTTCTGGTCACTAAAAATTTAGCAAAACACTGATTTCTTTATCCTTGGCCTCCTAAGGTATTCCAATGAATTTCAAACATGAGCTTCATGAACACCAGATCCTTATTCAATTTGGGATTTTGCAGCCTCAGTCAACCACCATCATCCCCCCCGCCCCCAGACCAGCACCTTTTGGCACTGCTTCTGCTGGTCCACGTTTACACCTCCTTTAGGCTCATCCTGCCTTTTTGTCTGCCCTTATTTTTGCTTTGTGCTGTTGCCCCTGTCATTCAATTGTTTCTGCATTCCCTCCTAATCAACCATCTTGGGCCAAATTTTCCTGTCCTGCCCACCACTGGAATCGTAGCAGGTGGGATAAGGACAATGCAAAAGTCCACTGACCTCGGGCGTGATTTTCCAGGACTAGTGCGCCAGAAAATCCCACTCCTTGCCTTTTGATTTTCCCCCCCACCCGTAGGCCTCGGTATTTGCTTAAAAGTAATTCTAATGAAAGACCATCAGCCTGAAACATTGAAGTTGTCCTTCTTTCCAGAGGTGCTATCAGACGCTTGTAGTTCCACCATTTTGTGTCTAACCCAAATTGGTTTTTAAAACCCTTTTAACCAATTGAAATTATCATGATTTGAATCCACAGGATTTTGAATTGAAAGGTCAATATATTCAAGTATCTTCAAATGAAATTTACAAAGGAAGACAAATGACAAAACACTTGGCTTCAGCACCAGAACATCAAGATAAATGAGAGCGCATTTCATCTTCATTTTTTATTACTGCACAAAATCTCAAAGATTCCAAGTCTTTAGAAAAGGTCACAAAGAAACAAGATTTTACTCAAAATCTGGGTTGCAGTTTGACATTATTCATTAACCAGCTCAACAGCACAATCCTAATTAGAATCGTTCAAAGTCCTTAGTTTTTTTTTAAGAAAGTGCCTTTTAAAAAACCTGGTACCTTCAGTTCCTCCCCATCCCCAAGGCTACGAGAAACAATGCGTTGTGATTTCCATTTCACAGGAGTAAAGGTTTCTGACTGAATGGCAAAGATGAAGGACTTGTTACATGGATAAATTGGAGATTCTGTAGTTGTTCTCCTTGAGAGGTAGAGAGGTTTGATTGAGATGATCAAAACCATCAGCAGTCTGTACAAGCCTGGAGACAAACTTTTCCCATTAGAGGGGAGACCTAGAACAGAGGGGTAATTGGCTTATAGTGCTTGGTAAAAGAAACAAAACAAAGTGGCTGGGATCTGGAATACACTAGACCTGCCTACTTCCACTACACAGATCAAAAAGCGGATGGGAAAGCCAGTTGCAGGACTACAGGATGAGCGAGTAGGATTAGCCATTTGACACAGACGTGGCAAGATCATGACAGTACAGGCAGAGACCTTGTAACCTGTCACCATGGCTGATTGCAATATAGGCGAGCTTTGCAAAGTGGCCAGGAAAGTGTTAAACAGAGATTCTTGTATTTTTCAAATGTTGGTAAGTTTGTAAAATTGTCTCCCACCATTTATTAAACTTCGTTCCAATAATGGAAGAACTGCCAATGCAGAAAGATCGATTTGAAGCTTAGAAAATGAACTTCTATCCCAAACTATGTATCACATGACAGGAGGCAGAAGCAGTTTGTATAAATAGTCCCATGAGGAACACTTCAAGTTTGATATCTGTCAACTGCATTTCAGAATCCCGACAGTCCAGAAGGATGCCATTCAGCCCATCAAGTCTTCACCAACCACAATCCCAACCAGGTCCTATTCCCATAGCTCCACATATTTACTCTGCTAATTCTATGACACTAGGGTCAATTTAGTATTGCCAAGCAACCTAACCCACACATCTTTGGGATGTGGGAGGAAACCAGAGCACCCAGAGAAAACCTATACAGACACAGGAAGAAAGTGCAAATTCCACACAGTGACCCAAGGCTGGAACTGAATCTGGGTTCTGGCGCAGTGAGACAGCAGTGCTAACCACTGACACCATGCTGCCCTATTAACCCAGGACCTTTTCATCACTTCAACTATAATATAATCTAAACATAAGAAAATGATGCTCATTTGCTTGCACTTGACATAACCTACACGTGGAATTTAAAATGACTGGAAGAATACAAGTATTGATGTGCAGGCATACACGTTAGATGGACTTAAAATTCAAACATGTATTTCCACAAAGTCTTTGGGAAAGCTTTCCATTCCTTCAAAATAAAGACATTAGTTACTAATTACAGTGGTTAGTAGATCTAAACCTATCAACCATCAACATTAACCTCATCTCATCTTGGCACATAAGCCCTACTTTCAATTGGCAATGTTAGCCCTACTTTTGATAAGTAACCTTCAAAGAGTAAAGAGCTGCAATCTAAAGAGAATAAAGTTTGAGCTGTTCTTCCATGTCTTTTTCTGACATGTTACCAAAAGTTTCCTTTTTTTCTTTCATTAACTTGAAGATGGCAGCCAGTTGCTCCCTCTGGATCCTAGAATGGAAAGCAGAATGCACAATTCAGTGACAGTACAAGATTAATGTTACTATGATTGTGTAAAATCAATCATGCATTTCATAGCAAAGTCTTCAGTCAGGTGGCAACTGCATAATGAAACGTTTCATATTTACCTCAAAAGTGCTCTATGGTTCCTACCTCAACTATTAAGTACCAGAAAACAGATCTGTGATTAATTAACATTAACTGAGATATCCCAGGTTTTTTGCAATGATTTACACAATAAATACACTTCATGATGTTATATATTGGCCCACTGTTGACAAGCAGGGATCCTTGCTCTTCAGCACAAAGTTACTGACAATCTAAGCATGCAAAAATAAACTGCATTGCAGTACATGCATTAAATAGAATGAATTTAGGGCACCACCTTAAATGCAGGCACATCCGATTCAACATCCAATTACAAGAGATGTGATTTTATTTGTGCATTTCAACACTACACTAATGGTCTGTTCATGAAATGATGGCAATTATGCACTTGTTCTTCCAAAACACTTGCAGCTTGAGATACTCATTTTTATCCCTTGATCTTAAAGAACTTGCATTTATATAGCATTTTACCAAGACTTGCTGAAGCACTTCACAGCTAATGAAGTATTTCTGAAGTGTAGTCACTGCTATAGTGGAGAAAATGCCACAGCCAATTGAGCATAGCAAAGGTCCCACGAACTTCTGGTGCTACGCTGAAGAGTCAGCTTCCATTTTGTCCTCAAAACACAGGACTTGCATCCTCAAATCTTGAGACAAGAGATACACCTTACCAATAGCACAATAAATTTAGCACTCCAAGATTATACACAGAATCCCAGTGTTGGAGGAGGTCAGCCAGCCCATTGAGCCTTTGCTGATAACAATCCCACCCATGCCCTATCCCCCCATAACACACATTTACCTTGCTAATCTCTTGACACTAGGGTCAAATTTAGCATGGCCATTCATCTAACCCGCACATCTTCGTATTGTGGCAGGAAACCAGAGCACTGAGAGGAAATCCACAATGTGCAAATTCTGCATGAATGGTTACTTAAGGCTGGAATCAAACCTTGATCCCTGGCGAGGTGAAGCAGCAGTGCTAACTACTGCCATTCCAATCTGATCTCATCGTTTATCAACAGTGCTACCCCACCTCATTTATTTGTGCCCATCGTAGAGCCATTGAATTCCTACAGTGCAAAAAAAGATTCTTTTGATGGGAACTCCTCAATGAAGCCTTCGAATGGCCTCCTTCTGCACTGTAGGGATTCTATGATTCAAAAACACACTTTCCTTTTTGTAAGTATCTTAAATTTCAGTTCCCCTAATTCCAATTAGGCCTAGGTTCCAGTACTGTAACAAATGCATCCTTAAATTATTGGTTAGAATGTGGAATGGTCAGCCACAAACTATTGAAGCAGACCGAGAAAACCTTAAAGCAATACATTGTACTGAAAGTGAGGGATAAGTGAGCAAATCTGAGTGGCTCATGTAACACAAACAGATTGGAGGTTGTACAGGTTGTATAACCTCCAATAGACTCCAATAAAATGGTCCCTCAGTATTGGCTTTACTTTATCTTGGGTTAATTATTCATTTTGAGACTAGTGACTGAAGGCAAATTCCAATGCATAATAACCAAGGTATAGAATGCAATTTGGAACAAAATGAAAATCAAATTACAAGACCAAATGCAAAGTTAACATTTGGCAAAAGAGATTTCACCAATTCCAGATGAATACTCAACTGCAATTGAAGTTAACCAATTCTGAACTGCTGCATGCAAGGAACAATAATGAGTCGAATGATGCTAAGTGCCTAATGTTTGCTTTGCAGCAAACTTTAGTTAGATGGTTTTACTTTACCCTTGTGTCAATGTTTATCCCCTTATTTCCTGGGGTTACTGGTTCTGTGTTGTATGCTGGAATGGATTCCACAGGTATGCAACCAGCCATTCAATTGATGTAGGGCAGCAACTATTCAAGTGGAATTGCAGGATCCTGATCAGAAGGCACCAGTTAATTTTCTGTCCCAAGTTATGCTTGATACATTTGGATAATAGCTCAGAATCCCAACTGTGCAGATGGAGGCCAGTCTGCACTGACCAATCCCACTCAAACTTGCAAGCCCACATACTTACCCTACTAATCCCTGACATTAGGTTGGCTATGCTAAATTGACCCTAACCTGTACATCTTGTGTGGAGGAAACCCTTGCCAACATGGAGGGCACACAAACTCCAGTGACTGAGGCTGGAACTGAAGCTAGGTTCCTGGCACTGAGACAGCAGTGCTAACCACTGCCACCTTGCTGCCCCTTCATTGGCATGCTTCACTAGACTCCATGCACTCCCACTGTACACGCTAACTCATTATGTGCTATGTACAGGATATACTGCAATAACTCAAGGGCACTTCCCTCCCCTGGAGTGGGATTGCCTTTGCACCCCTAAAGTAATGCACCACCCTAACTTGGATAAAGATTCCAGAAGCACTGAACCACTTGAATTACAAGGTATGCTGTGCATGTCTGATTAGGAGAGAAGATCCCATCAGGTTGACTTAAAAAACTGAACCACCACATTTATAGTAACCTCTTGAGACTTTATTGAACATCGTCAAAGGTAGTGACACATGTAATAGATAAAGCAAATGTTGCCATTTCAGAATTACAAATCCATGTTTACAGACTAAAACATCCCCAAAAATAGTTAATACACTACAATCCTGTAATAAATTCTCCTTTTAAGGCTTAAACCAAACAATTCTGTATTGTGTGAAACAAAATGACCGTCCTGCATTAGTTACACAAAGATATAAGGCTTGCTGTGCACAAACTTTTAACATAGTCTGTATTGCATAATCTGCATTATATATGTAGCTCATAACTGAAAGCAATGAATTATAAATGACAAAGTAAATGCATACTACTGCATTGGACTCTACTGCAACATCTATTACAGAATCTTTAACAGCACCTCCCTACTGAGGACAAGCTTCTTAGGGGATTTTTGGCTTGACATCTGACAAAACTCAAGCCCCCAGTCACTCAGATAATTCCATCAACGTGCAAGAAAGACTCCCGGTTGGCTCTACTCTTCCGCTCTGTAAAGAAAAAAGTTCCTTGTTAAATCAACACCAATGGGGACAAGACAGAACAAAAAACAAACACCTGCTTCTTATTCAGCTGCAAAATTTGCAGATGAATTTTTAGCAAGTTGATAATCCACAACTCCACATAAAGAAACCACTTGTTGCAACAGGGCTCAGCAGTTGACTTTCTGGCACCGTGCCCTTTATTCACAGAGTAAGGGTTGCGAAATCACTCAAAATGCAAGAGCAGCCTGTTAAAACCCTATCGCATCTTTGTTTTGTACATGCTTGGACATTGATCCTCCTCCTTTGCCGAGCAGCCAATGAACCCAACTGCAACTTCACCCTGTGCTTTACCCATCAAGTTGTCTAAAGCAGCTTCCCAACAACATCAAGATCACAAGATAATAGTTAGGCTCTATACCAATCCCTAATTCCACAACCACAGATTTGTTAGTTATTTTTCTACTAGACACTGGGAAGCATTGCAAATTCGAATCACTGCTAATTCAAGTCCTTGCAATTTCCTTCAACTCCTAATCCCCAAATAGTGATTGCATTTCTAGAGTTTAAAAATTCCAGGGCTAAACTATATCAAAGGTGCGATTCTCCTCTTGCCTCTACTGCAATGGAGAATTCAGTGTTCCAGCAAAAATTCAGTGCACTGCAGCAGCACCAGAGAATCCCAGCCACGGATGTGGTCAGAGGTTCAGTGTTGAACTTCTTGAACAGGTTGCTTACTTAACCATGCTTCTAAAATTCATCATTTATTTTGGACTGAAGACAGGAATACAGTTAAATTGCTAGCTTTGCTGTAAATAGCCACTAAACCTGTCATCTTGGAGCCGTGTTTGAGAAATAATGTTACAAAACCCTGTTTAAATGTTTGATGCTTTGCAAACTTAACAGAAGGAAATGCCATAAGGCTGCATTGTATAGTTATGTGCTCTTTAGACAATTACACTGCTCAGTTTCTCACTTATGCATAGAAATGTTGCTTTTGAATAGACATTTGAGTGTGCAATTTCAGATTGACAACTGACATTGTCAATTAGCCTATAAACAAGTTACAATTGATAATTAGCTTATAAAACAAACTGATACAACACCCATTTCACTTCCACAAATTTGATTCACAAATGGAAATTTTTAAGTGTGCAAGGGCGTGCCACCCATGTAAACTGTAAAATAAATCAGTTTGATAAGTGATTAGTTTAAGATTAAACTGAGCTTGGTGTATTTTAAGCAAAAACCCCAGAGTGTTGGGATTTCCACTCATCCTACAAGTCTCTTCATTGATGCTGGCATTGGTAGCCAATGATTGCACAAGTCATGCATGACAAATTGGTTTGAAAGACCCTCAGCAGACATTGTGCTGCCCCCTTCAAGGTCAGAAATTATACTTTTGGGTCCTTTTTTAGAGGCTCACATAGGGAAGAAGAAAATTTGCATTTCATTGGCCTCCTGGGCAATGCATTGTTTTGCCAGGTTACAAAAATACAAACAAACAGGAAACTCATTGCAGCAAAACAACCCCAAAGTTCATCAAGACATCATATTGTAACATTTGAGACACTCAGTCCTGGGAAGTTTCACAAGTACCTGATGAATGTTGATTGAGCCAATAAGGTAACGCCCCCCCCCCCCCAAATTAGGGTTTAATATGATTTTGGGAAGTACAGGATTTGATTTGCTAAGATTAGACTACCAAATGCTACAGATGAGTAATATGCCCAAGGGTAGATGAACTACCCAATAAATTACAATTCCAGATAGGAAGCTCAGATGAATCAAAGCACCTTCTGTTTAAAAAGCAGCAATATTTTGTACTAAAGATTTCTCTGGCCTGCTATACATTTGAACCCCTCTGATCACTGCAGTGCTTAAACAAGGGATAGCAGAATTTTTCCAACTCAGGTTGGAAGAAATGTTCAGACTGGAACCAAAGACAATGGCAATCAGAATAGACACATCATGGGTTAGCCAAATAGAAAATCCAGCAACTCAATTTGTTAGCATGAATTATCCATTTCTCCCCACCTATTATGGTAGCTCCCTCAGCTTTAAAGGCTTTCATGCCTAGATTCAAACCTACCTCGGGGGGGGGGGGGGGGGGGGGGGGAAACTTTAACCCACCTGCATCACTAACAAACGGTCAAAATTGACTCAGCATCTTGCACTTAGAGTTGTGCATCAATTAACAACTGCCAATTCTCCCGCAAGGCAGGAATTCCTCAAATGCAAGAACTGCAGGCACAGAATCCTAACGCACTACCTCCCACGCAGATGCCCATTTCAGGACTAACCAAGAGTTCATTTCCATGGCATCTGGAGTGTTTTCACTTGATAAACACAGCAAGAAAAAAACTAACTGCATTAAGGCAAAAAGGCCATTGCAATTTTTTTTTAAACTCTACTGGCTAATGGACAAGCTCAACATTTATGAATGTTTGTGGATAAAAGATCATCTTCCAAGCTTTCTGGAGGAATCTCTCAATGAATCATTACTAGATATTAAAATAAAGGGAGCAATATTTTGCATTGAAATAAGTTACTTCCCTCTTTTGCAAGCATTGGAGTTGAGATTTGACATTGTCACCAGTGTGAGGAACAAGGAAAACTGTAGCAAATACACAGTATAGTACAAAAACCTGGACTTACCTTGACATGATGGTGCATACTCTAGGAGACACCACAATCTCTGGTAAGTGCAGCAAAATAATGCAGACAGATGCATGCAGGAAGATGTTGGCAGAGTGCAACAGAAGTAAGAGAAAGCAGCAAGAAAGTGGACCATTATCTTCAAATTAACCAGTGTCCTAGTCAAGTGGTGGTTAGTAGCAAATCAACTTTTCCCACAAACTTAGTTAGAGGTTTAAAGTACAAAATGAAAATACATGTTTATATACATCAATACATTTCTTACAAGCTCCTAAAGTTGTACTGACTCAACCAATAATCACTTCAGTATTTCATCAGCTGCAAAAATAAGTGCATCAGGATGTCCTGAAGTCATGGAACATGCTGTACAAATGCAAGTTTTCTTCCTCTTAAACTTCAGTTGTCATTTGTGATAATTCTGAGATGACTATCAGAAATTCAGCTGAGATATTTTCATCAACACATGTCCAAGCACTAAATCAAAACTCCCTCATTTACACTAATCCTCTCCACTAGAGACATTTGGGATTAGATTACCAGATATAGGCAGGTCTGGGAAGTTGTCTTTTGACCTGGTGTTGGATTTGCAGGGGTGCAAAGGAAGATCTTTAGCTGCAGTTGTCAATTTGTCAACACCCACTCCCTTCTGAAGGGAGATCATGGAGGTAAAAAAGCAAAGAGAAAATCAGTGAAAGAAGCACTTCAAGGTTTTCCTGTTACTGCAAACTGGTGATTTTTTTTAATAAAGTTCACTTAAGCTTTCCAGTAATTCCAATTCAAACTCTGCTACTTTTGAATTAGTAATGCAAGGTGAATTTGAAACTGGATTAACCAGCCAAATAACTTGGTTTTCAGCAATGTCTTTTCAAAGCAACTTGTATATGCACAACTTGGTTTCCAAAGATATGGTATTGTTAAGTGCTATCTCTTATTGGGCTGATATCTAAAAAGGATGACATCTAAAAACTGCCCATTAAGTGGGATGTTTCATTTAACTGTTTAAATAAACCTTATACTTGGACATGTCAGACTCAAATCTCTGACCAAACTGCTGTAATAGATGATCAGGGCACTTGTTGAATCAGCTTCAAGTCTAGAATAGAAATTAAAGTACTGATAGCTAATACTAAATGTCTTTTCAGGCAACTTGAAATGCAAGTGTAATAGTCAGAAACTTGTCATTCTCTAGATACCATTCCCAATAAAAAGCATCTTTTTCTTTGCAAATTTAAATATGCACCTCCCAAAATGTAAAAAATTCTGCAATATCAAACATTTCTTTGAAATACAAACCTCCCCACAGGATATTTGCATAGTTAACAGAGGAATATTTTGCAAGTTTGAGAATCATTGTGCCTTTCAAAATTAGATAATTTCAGCAAAAGCATATGAACCAACATCACAAACCTGAGCATCTATGCAACTTTCCATGTCTACTGTAATAACATTTCCACAACACAAGACAGCCCAGGATTTGTGACAAGCCTGAAAGAGAACTTACTTTTGTTCCATCCGAAAGCAGCCTTTTTTGTTATATCAGTTAGTCCTTCCTCAATGTGTAAAGCATCCAGAGGAACATGGCTTATCCTTTGAACTCAACTCATCTCCCACTATTTTAGCAGCCAAACTCAAAACCCTGCACATTCAAAAATGAAAGCATGCAAACCCAAGCCCCACACTTGATGTTACAGCTACTTAGGAAACAAGTCAAAGTATAATGGCCTTAATTCAGACATCTAACACTACAAACTTCGTTCAAGAACACCACGTGCTGAACACTGCACATGTAGCAGCACTTAATGAACTCATCTCAAACCAACCTACCTTTAAAAGGCCTTAATCTGTACACATCTTGTTACCAAGAGAAAGGAAGAAAGAAAACATGTCATTTTACTTTAATGCAGACACTTGCCTGAAATGTTTGAAAGAAACCTTGGTGCTAGTTGGGAAAGGAAATGGATTAACAATTCAATCAATTGTTGAATTCAAATGCACTTGTAACCTGCCAAAACAAATTTCTAAAAAAGGATCAACAGCTGCCTTCTATCCCTAGTATTCAGACTCTTGTGCATCAATACACAGGAGCTGTCAAAGGAAGTCTCTTGGTCAACTCAAAAGTTGAACTTTAGTGATGATTTCACAATACTGACTGGGTCAGAGAGAGTACAATGATGTGACTAAACCAGATTTCTGATATACCTCACGTCCACAGGCTACAATGTCATTCCTCAAATGCATAAATAGGTTAAAATCAGAATAGAATTTTTTCCTATTTGGAAGATTTCAATTAACAGCCTAAACGCAAGTGATATTGCACTTGCCAGGCCATAGACCATCAACTCCCATGCCAAGAAATGGGATCTACACACTATGCCAACATGTCCCTGATCAACTTGATCCATGTTATCTGCCTTGTCGCTCTCCATCCATTTTCTCAAGTTATCTTGGGAAATTAAGGATAGTTGGCTAAGGGAGTGATTGGTCTACTTCTATTGCCTTGCAATGCAGCTCAAATGGAGGGTTCAAAAGTACAGCACATCCCCTTTAACTGGAATGTGTTGTTTAAGCAATGGTTTTAAGTGTTTTCAAAAGATAAACACTCAAATTGACATATGACTAAGGCCACCAACACAATGGCTCTCAATCAATATAATTCCAAACTCTTGCTGCAAGTGTATATGAACAGCTGGGTCAACTGAGGCACAACGGAACAGGGCAGAAGAGCCTGCTGGATCATGCTACTGAAAATGGCCAACTTGCTGTCACCCAGATGACTATTTGGCAAGGAATTTTATCCCAGAATGTGCAGCCAGCATGGTCAGAAGAATTATTCAGATATTTGTGTTCACATCTATGAACAGGCCTTTGTTAATAGTTCAATCACAATTCAGATATCAACTGGTTAGCACTCTCCTGCTACTCATGAATAGCCTCTTAAAATCACACCTTATCACTGGACCCAGCAACTTATGAATTGAGTAATGATTGCATTTATGCAACATTAGATATTTTTTACTAGAAAATTGCAACAACCTGGTTAACATTGGACCATTTGTTAAAATCAAGTCACATTCTCTGGTCACCTGCTAACAGAATCTTCACTGAAGATTGCGGGGTGGGGGGGGGGGCAAATACTATGCTCAAAAGGGAAAAAACCCATGGGATTTTTTAAAACAACCGAAAAAGCCATTTAAAATCTACAAATGGCAGTTTAATGCAACTGTTGCCTGCATTAGTTGCAAATGAATTGCTTTTGGATACAATTATTCCAACAAAAGCTTTTTGCTTTTGACAAAATATAGCAGACAGTGGAAAGCAACTGTTTCCCAAATTTGTCAGATTAGAAACCCTTCATTTTCTTCCAAATTCAAGGGAATTAAACAACTGGGGAAAGTTAATTAAACAATTTTAAAGCATTTTTGTACATGAGATCTATTGAAGTACAGTATAGGTGTTGGGTGCCCTCTAGTGCTTTTTGTGTACTATGTTCCTTCCTGTGATGTTTCAAAGTGCATCCATACAACTAATCTGTGCCCTCGAGTAGCAAGATGGAAATCTCCAACTGTGGAGAATTCAACCTGTTTTTAAATTCCCAAAGTTTGGGAATTGGGCAGGGAACCAGTATCTCCTGGAATGGTTTACTAAATTAATCTAACCAGCAATCACAATGATTACAGAATATTTCAAATGGCAGCTCAAGTTATTCTGAGCTGATATCCATGGCTATCGAATGCTCCAAGACAGCAGGAGCTAGAGAGACTTAAATAAATGCATTGCAGGCATCAGGTGGTTATTGGTTTAAAAGTACAGCAACAATATCTACACCCACATCCCCACTCCACCAGATTCTTGGCACATCCTCCATAAGTTAATTAGCAAGTCAGTTTCCAAACAAACGGTTTGGAATTTTTGGCCAAATGCACTCCATTTCCCTTCCATTCTCTTCGAAAGCCCTTGAAACAAAACCCTGCATTGGGCCAAGCTTTTAGTCACTACTCCCAACATTCTTGAATATGCCTCTGCAAAGTTCTGGGATGGCACAGTGGCAAGCACTGCTGCTTCACAACACCAGGGGCCTGGGTTGGGCAACTGATGTTTGCACATTCTCCCCATGTCAGCATGGGTTTCCTTCCACAGTCCAAAGATGTGGAGGTTAAGTTGACTGGCTATGCTAAATTGACCCTTGGTCAGGGGAATCTAGTCAAGGCAAAATGCATTGGGTTGTGGGGGTGGGATTGTGGTCAGTGCAGACTTGATGTGCCAAATAGCCTCCTGTAGGATTCTATATCTCACAGAAGTCCCCCATAAATGTTTTAGCTATCAAACAGCCTTTCCTTCAGAGTGCCATTGCCAGGAGTCATATAGTTTAGTTTTTGCCCCTTAAATGTTCCTGCAATGAAAAAGATCACTCATTTGTGTCAACCTTTGTGCTGCAAGGGAGCAAACTTATTGGACATGAACACAAGTGGGCACAGGGGGTGTGGTTGAATTTTGTCCAGACAGCATTATAGAGAGCATACTTCCAAACTCTTCCAATTGCTGCTCAGTTATCCAACAGCCAATGTTTTAAACACTGGCTGTTTTCAATGTCTGGTTGATGTCTTATCAGGAACACTGCAGGGGTTGGACATTGTAAAAGTTTGACCAGGATTCTGGAGAGGCGTCATTTAAGATAAAAATATTTCTAACCTTCACCTACAGTAATGAAAACCAAAACCTAAAAATACATTAACAGCTTCAATTTACCCACTTCATCTTTCACTTGCAAGTTCACATGACAGAAGCAGGTGTATAGTTTTTCTTGCATGGCTTCAGTACATCTTTGATTTAATGAATTACAAAAAAGAGACACCCACTGACAGCACATGTACTGAGAATATTCCACACTATCACATGATGCATTGTGCTAAAGACAAAGTATAATTTCACAGCAAAAAAAATCAGGCTCATTTGCAAACAATCCAGACTTGGCTGCAATTTTGTTTCTGCACAAAAATGAATACACACCACTGGTTACCAGTGACAAGGAGACTCATTTAGCTGATTATCTCACCATCTGTTATAAACTAAGATTTTCAGATGGGGTGCTCAAAATTTATTACCAACAAGGGAGCAACCTAGTGTGATACTGTACCTTTAAGAAAATGTTCTTTGCATGACCTGTTCTATGCACTCATCCATTCTGTCACTGCAGCAGCATAATTGCCCTCCATTGTATTTTAATGGGACAAATGCATGGTTCTGCTTTGAAATATCCCAAGGGGAAAAACAGTGGGGCTTGGTTGACATGGAGTCACATGACTGGGATATAGTCAAGCTTTCATTGAACTTGACAGTCTGCTTTTTTTGGGATTTCTACAGAGGTCACTTCCTCTGCATCTCTTCTCAAGAGACTAGAATCTGCCAAGAAATTAAGTTACTTATAGATTCTGATTGGTGGTGAACCTCGTGGAAGCTGCTGCACAGTAATTAGACAATTCTCTTTCTGCATTACTTTCCAGAGGTGTAAGGCCAGAAATCTAAGCCCTCCACATGCAACTTTGGTTTCTGTACCAAGATTCTGAAAGAGGGATTTCAGTTTATTGGGAATATTGCTAAATTGGAACTATAGAAATAGCTAGCTGTTAAAAAGTAAA
This sequence comes from Carcharhinus amblyrhynchos, assembly GCF_965287045.1. Taxonomy (NCBI): domain Eukaryota; kingdom Metazoa; phylum Chordata; class Chondrichthyes; order Carcharhiniformes; family Carcharhinidae; genus Carcharhinus; species Carcharhinus amblyrhynchos. The sequence continues at coordinate 27,117,712 of NC_137344.1, forward strand.
AAAGTTTTGCTAATTCTGTTATACTGTGTTCTTAACATTTGTTTTGATAAAAGTTTCCTAGTGGGTCACAAATCACACCTGGAGTGAAACATCTTGTGCTCAACGTAATGGCGTGGTAGGGCCTCAATGTCACAATATCATTCTCACCTCCATTTGAAAACTCATCCTAAATCCCACCATGATCTCACCTCTTGTAACTCTAACCTCCTCCAGGCATTAATGCTGGACACTTGTGCAATTCGTAACAGATACACAATGACAATGGACAGGTCTGCTGCTCCCAAGGCCCGAAAGTGCTCTACTTACCTCAAGCTTTCCTAGCTCTTTTCTCCTTCAATGTTTTTAGAACCTCGCTTGGCCTTCATACATGACATCAGGAGTGGGATTTCCTGGCTACGCACACCCCAAAATCCCACAAGGTAAGACCTTCGTATGCTCCATGCCCTGCCCACTACAAATCCCTGGGCAGGTGGGATGACAAGTTTTTAATGTTGCTTTTGTGAAGCACTCTGGTTTAAATGAAGTGCTCTAACTAGGAGGACAAGAAATCAATGGCCTTCACCTTCAAGTGATGTGGTGATACCAGCATTGGACTGGGGTGGGCACAGTAAGGTAGTCTCAACATCAAGTTAGAGTCCAATGGGTTTATTTGGTAGCAGCGCTTTGAATGCTGCTCCTTCATCAAGTGAGTCACTCACCTGATGAAGGCACAGTGCTCCAATAGCTCATGATACCAAATAAATCTGTTGGGCTTTAGCCTGGTGTTGAGAGACAACTTACTGTGCCTTCAATCAAGACAATCATTCCACCAATTCTGAGGGGACACAGGCTTATGTAACATAATAAATTGACTCCAGGTTAAGCTGGCCCTTTTGCTCTACAGCAGTGGTATCTAACCTTTGTCATGCCAGACCTCCATACTGTAAAAGTGAGGCACAGCTATTTATTGCTGTCTTCTTTCTTTACTGAGAACATAACTTTTAACATCTCTGCCCTCTTGCCTTTTAGGCTACTGCCATCTCTCCTGCTTCTCATGTCCCTTAAATTTGAGTTTTCACTTTTTGTATGGGACTTTTCCTTCAGCTCCAAGTGCTGTTTGTCATGTGCATGGGCCTAACCAATGTGAAAATCTAAATCCCTGCGCATGTACAGCTCTTTCCAGCCAGTGCATGCACAGGAGGCCCAAGACTGTCTTGGAGTTGCAAATCAGACCTGAAAATGATTACATAAATCTTGATTCATTGTTTTCATAGCACACTTGGGGGATCTTCGTGGCTCAGAGAGTGCCCGGGCAAACTGGTTAGGAACCACCACTCTAGAGCTCTAAGAAAACGCAAGCTGAAGAGTGCAGTAGTGGGTTTAGTATTCAATTATCTTGCATCTTCATTAATGGGATCACAAGAAAAGAAACCCAAGGCAACAACCAAAAACAAAAAACAGTCTCCAATAATTTTCATACATCCCTTAGACATACTTACCAGTGCCTTCAACAGCAGCTCAATTTGCAGGCCACACATCTAAAAGCATATCTACAAAATCTACCAGTGACAATGTAGCCAAATAAGATGGACGACATCGGGAACAAGTCACTTTCTACTCTTGCAAATTAATACATGCCTGGGCAGTCTTTGGGGACTGGTGGAAAATAAGAAATAACATCTGATCTATATAATTACAATAGAACAAATCACTACCATACCAGATCATGCTGATAATGAGTGATGGGAGAATGGATCCAGAAATTAAAAAAAAAAGGTGGCGGTGGCAAGCAGAGGGCAAGAGGCACACAGGTACTGGGGTGGATGGGGGAAGTGGGGGAAGAACACTATCCTTGCAGTTAGTGCAATCCTGGGTGCAAATAAATGGAATTACTTCCATTAAGTATCCATTCCATCACAGTGGATATGACCTCATGAAGCCTGTATTAAATGGACAACCAAATCTAGTTTAAACACTCCATTCAATAAGCTGGAACTACACCCCAGATGGCACAGTTGAAAAGTAACCAATTAATACAGGTTTGCAACAGTTTCTCATAGGAATGGTTAATTATTAGGCAGACAATACTTCAGAAATGACAGACAGGAAGAGTGTTAGCGATGTGATAGATTGATGACATGCATGGGGCATACTGAAAAAAGAACCTTACCAATATATTGTTACAGAAATATGGTCATCAGGCCTAGAGCCTACACGGAGGTGAAGTCAGGGGTTAACTCAACCCTGCAATAAAAAGTCAGGAAAAAGGTTTGCAAAGCTCATCCAAAAAAAGCACAGCAATGTTAAGTATTGTAACAAAAATGATCTAGGCATTCTGCTAAAAGTGCTCAAAATAAAAACACGCAATTGAAACTCAAAGGCATTATGAAGAGTGCACAAAATATGATCCTGAAAAACAAAAGATTGAAATGCTTTCCACAGTGATGTAGGAGTCTTATGCCCAGCACACCACATAACATTACTGATGTTTAGCTCTTTTGATCAAAACAGCAAGTCTAGAAAGGCATTAATCATGTTTTTAGGAGGCAGATGCTGTAAAAGGTTTGTGTAGCATTCCACTGCCTGACATTTCAACCCTGATTTTACTGGACGTTAATCTAGTCCTCATTGAAATGGGTTCCAAGTGCTTGTCTACAGGTATCACCAACATTAATCTTCGTCTATATTGAGAATCACTGAAAGAAAAAAGTGAAGATACATTACAAGCACTCATGGATTATAGATGATTGGATGGTATGCTGAATGTACAGCACAATATTGGATACAATGTTAGCATAGCCAGAATGGAACATTTCTGGAGCTCCACTGACATCATCTGGCAGAGGATGATATGGGTATCCACATTAGGGTGACACTAAGCAACAAATTCATTTGATCAAGTCAAGTGACAGTGTGACTAGAGCTCAAAGTCAAGCTCTCAGCACTAGAAACCAACATCTTTCCAGAATAACTTACATTTCATGCCTTACCAAGATGTTCAAAAAGTAATTTAGATATTAGTTGCACAGCCAATTTGCGCAAAGGGCCATAAAAATGGCACAGTTAACCAGTTTTTCTTGTTTTATCCCTCAACTTGTAACATTAGCTACAGCACAGTATTTGGTGCTGAAATCTTATGCCCACCTGTTTGCTGGGCTCCTGTTTTCAAACCAAGCACTACCACTGAACCAAATGGAATGAGAATAGAAACTACAGTTTCCCAGTCTTTTCACACAAATGGCTAGGCTGCTTATTTTAAAGAGCAACACACCCTCTCCAAACATGCAGCTCCGTTCAATTAAATTCCCAGTCAATTTTGATTCAAGTCCTATCAGGGTGAAAGCTGTGGCTTTCCTCCCAAGCCCCAAACATGGACTTGCTGGGAAGAGGAGATGGCCCAAACAGGCTCCTTCTGGCTCAAGGGAGCATGACATCATCTTCCTGGAAACCCACTCCCTACAACTGTGACTGTTGGCAGGGACTCAATTTTCTAGAGGCAGTCAGCTGCACCCCACTCACTTAAAATGGAGACCCCAGGACTTCCAGAAGCCTGGGATTAACTGATGAAATGGATAAATTTCCATCTCAACCTAATGCCTGTCCAGAATGAAAACTCTGGCCCAAATAATTTAGTAAAAAGTCTGACAACACCAGGTTTTAGTCCAACCTATTTATTTGATAATATACTCGCAAGCTTTCGGGTTAGCCCCTTCGTCAGGTGAATGGAGAGTTCTGGCCTCAGACAGAGCATATAAAGCACAGACAGTTTAGAGATTACTGATTAGAATGCGAATCCTTACACCTAACCTGCTGTTCAAGACCTGAAGTGGCTGATAATGTGAGTGGAAGGAGCACTGATCACAGTTTAAAGAGATGTGTATTGTCTCCAGACAGTACAGTAAGTGAGGTTTTGCAAACCCAGGCAAGTCACAGGGGTTACAGATAGTGCGACATGAACCCAAGATCCCTGTTGAGACCGTCCTCATGTGTGCGGAACTTGGCTATCAGATCGGCAGTTCCGATGCGCCACAGCGAAAAACCGCACCGATCTCCTCAGAAGGCAAACACGGGACACAGTGGACAGAGTACCCTTCGTCGTCCAGTACTTCCCTGGAGCGGAGAAGCTACGACATCTTCTCCGGAGTCTTCAACATATCATTGATGAAGATGAACATCTCGCCAGGGCTATCCCCACACCCCCACTTCTTGCTTTCAGACAACCACACAACCTCAAACAGACCATTGTTCGCAGCAAACTACCCAGCCTTCAGGAGAACAGTGACCACAATACCACACAACCCTGTCACAGCAACCTCTGCAAGACATGCCGGATCATCGACACGGATACCATCATCACACGTGAGAATACCATCCACCAGGTACATGGTAAATACTCTTGCAACTCGGCCAACATTGTCTACCTGATACGTTGCAAGAAAGGATGTCCCGAAGCATGGTACATTGGGGAGACCATGCAGACGCTACGACAACGGATGAATGAACATCGCTCGACAGTCACCAGGCAAGACTGTTCCCTTCCTGTTGGCGAACACTTCAGTGGTCACGGGCATTCAGCCTCTGACCTTCGGGTAAGCTTTCTCCAAGGCGGCCTTCACGACACACGACAGCACAAAGTCGCTGAGCGGAGACTGATAGCCAAGTTCCGCACACATGAGGACGGTCTCAACAGGGATCTTGGGTTCGTGTCGCACTCTGTAACCCCCGTGACTTGCCTGGGTTTGCAAAACCTCACTTACTGTACTGTCTGGAGACAATACACATCTCTTTAACCTGTGATCAGTGCTCCTTCCACTCACATTATCAGCCACTTCAGGTCTTGAACAGCAGGTTAGGTGTAAGGATTCGCATTCTAATCAGTAATCTCTAAACTATCTGTGCTTTATATGCTCTGTCTGAGGCCAGAACTCTCCATTCACCTGACGAAGGGGCTAACCCGAAAGCTTGCGAGTATATTATCAAATAAATAGGTTGGACTAAAACCTGGTGTTGTCAGACTTACTGTGTTTATGCCAGTCCAACGCCAGCATACCCACATCATGCCAAATAATTTAACCAGTGTTCATTCAAAAAGTTAAATCCTCATTTCCAGTGCAACAGTTGTCCAGATAAAAGTATGAGTGGCCTCTATAGTATTGTCTTGACTCACTGGGTCTACATGGGAATTGCAATTCTGTGTAAATGAAACCCATTTAGGGAGCCACATATCACTACTTCTAAAAATGGGAACAGGAAACAAGTTATCATACATTTATTGGTTTAAATCTAACACATGTCAAAGTACACTCAAGTACATACCAACTACATTACTGGATGTCTGGATCTTCCAGCAACATCTACAAGTACTTAAGCTTCCAAATTAAGCCAATTCCAGCTATTTCACATTGTCAAGATTTGAACTCTAGTATTAGAACCCTTACAGTGTAGAAGGAAACCAGTCAATTGAGACTGTGCTAGCTCTGAACATTTATCTAAGCAACCCCCACCCTATCCCCATTATCCTGTGCATTTACCATGGTTAATTTAACAAATTCTTAACACCAAGGAAATAGTTGAGAGTTAAGTTTAGATGTCCAGAGCACCAACTTGTCCTGGTCATTCCATGTCAACACTACAGTCAAGAAAGCCCAACACATCTTTTCTCAGGCAGCTAAGGGAATTTGGCATGTCTGCTACAACTCAACTTTTACAGGCAGACCGTAGAACGTATTGTTTCTGGTTGTATCAGTTCAGTATGGTGCCTGTTTTGTCTAAGGCTGTAAGAAACTAAAGGGTTGTGAACAAAGCCCAGTCCATCATGCACACCACCCCCTCATCCATTGACTGTCTACGCTTCACACTGCCTAATCAACAACCCCATGCACCCTAGATATATATACTCTTCACCTTCTGAAGTTGGGAAAAAAGGTACCGAAGTCCAAGTCATTTACCAATCGACTCAAGAACAGCTTCTTCCCTGCTCCGACTTTTGAATGGACATACCTTGTATTAAGTTGCTCTCTCTCTACACCCTATGACTAACAGTACATTCTGCACACTCCTTTTCTTTATGGATGGTATGCTTTGTCTTATAGCACGCAAGAACCAATACTTTTCTCTGTATGTGACAATATTAAATCAAAGCAAGCAATTTAGTGTAGAAGGCCAGAGGAGCACAGCATTTATAATAGCCCTTGCATTTCTGTCTGCAAGTTAAATGCAACTCAGTTAAGGTGCAGCCTAACATGTGGGCTCCTAGGGTGGTAAGATGATAAGCTGAGGACATGAGAACTGAGGGAAGAGTATTTGAGCAAAGCCAAAGCTCATAACAGGAGATGGTCCAATCCAATTGCACCAGACTGTCCAAATTCTCACAATCTTTGTTTAAATAGCATTTTCATGTCTCAAGATGCAGATTGCAGGTATGCACCAGGAGACCACTGCTGCTGAAAGCAAGAAATTACCACAAGACAGTTGTGCATAGCAATGGTCAGATAACACACTAAGGTTGCTGGAGGAGAAGGGGTGATGGGTTATTAAATTTGCAGTTACCAACAGATCAGCCATGATATTAAAATGACAGAGTATACTCAAGGAGCTGAATGGTCTACTCCTACTTGTAGGCAAGTTGATTTAAAAGGTATTACCTTATGTCAAGGGACCAAGATTGGAAAAGGATATAAAGCCACAGCTCAAGGACATCACTATGTAGTCAAAAACTGCACAACTCAAACCTATTACTGAATCCAGCAAAGTCAAACCCAAGATCAATGCCATTGTCATAATTAAACACAAGGGAACTTGCATTTTTAGCATTCATACTTAACACTTGTTCTTTAACCCATTCCCATCTCCTCCAATCTTGAATCTTAATTGTTTTGGCTCACAATCACAAGTATTTTCCAAAGATGCACATTCCCCTGTCACTTCTGCCACCACCTTCGTTGGCAAGTATTAAAACCACCAGCTCAGATCAAGAAAAAAAAATGACCTCCATGGGTACATAGAATTGGAAGATAAGCCACTGGAGCTGGCAGCTGCATGTTCCACATTAGCACTGAAGCTCAGTTCAGCTAAGTGTGTAATCAGGAGTGTTCTAGCTGACTGGTCAACAGCTGGCTAGAGGTCAGCAGGTATGGAAGCAAGCTGAAAGAAAAATAGTGCATAAAAGGGGAGAAGAGGGGAAAATATGCACAATATCTACAGGGGGAGGGGCTGCAGAAATTAGGTCAACAAATACCTCTATGGAAGCAAAAAAATTGAGTTCTGCAGCACAAGCATTGAAAACAAAACCAAAAGCATCAACTTGTTCATTTGAACAAGTTGATACCATTAGTACCAATTGAACTACACATTAACATGAAGTGATTGATTCTTACTAAAAGAATGAACTTGTTCATTCAGCAGCATGTTGTTAATACAATTGGGCTATTAAAGAGTAGGCAATTAGTCAATCTTTTGAGCAAGCATCATTTTACCAACTGGCTTTTTTGTACCCAGAAATGCAAAAGAGACAATTGCAAATCAAGCTGGCTGAAGTAAAAAGTTTATAAATGACTGAGGTAGGGCTAAATGTTAAATTAAACATTGAAGCTTCAGAAGAGATTGACCCAGTGACAGCTCCCTTAAATTTTAAGATGAACTGTAGTTTAAAAAGCAAATTGATATACCAAATGAACAAGGTCATTGCCACATACAGAACAGGGATTTGAAAAATCTACAGAGGAATGATTTGATTAAACAACTAGCAAAATGCACAAGCACAGCTCTGTGATCCTTTCCCTACTGTAATTAGCAACTTGAACCACCCAAATAATGAATTATATGAGACTTCCTTCAGATGGCATAAACAGCACATTCCCAAAACAGACTGTTTATCCCCCAAGCCCTCAGATTTGACCTATAGTGGAAAATTATTTTCAAAAGCAGTTAGTGTTAAACTATCTAATGTCAGGGTGCTTTGAATACTGCTTCTTTACAATTTAAAATCCTGGACTGCAAAAGTACCTCTAAAACATGCAAACCCACAAAACCATTAGATTTGCAACCAGCAAACAAGGCAAATGCCAATTCTTTTTGCTGGCATCAAATACAGTGACGTGGGAACTCAAAATCACAAAACAGAAACACTAGTCCAAGCCAGATAAAAAAGGTTTTGATTAAACATTTTAAGCTTGTAAAAAAAGTTAATTATTCAGATGGTTAAACTAGCCAGCTAATAAAAACAGATCTGGATAAAGCTAAATCAGTTACCCGAAGTAACAACAGCATTTGACATGATTTACGAATGTCCAAATTTTACTCCATTGTGACAGTTCAGATTTAGGCTGACTTGCCCTTTTCTTTATGGTGAAATGTGCTGAAAAGTAACATTTTGGAATAGCAAACTTGGTGCTAAGCTGGAACATGCAGAAATCTGATAGCTGCACCTGCCATTAAAAAGGAATTATTCAAAGATACAAAAAGTTCAAAGGGATATGGATTGAGCTTAAAATCCTAGATTTAGATTTCCAAGAGATGATTGAACTGGGTTGTCACAGGTTCAGTATTTCCAACCATTCAACTCCCTCATATGCCCCAAAATTGGTGTCTAGAGTAGTGCTGCACCCCACCCTTCCCACATCACCCCTGCATGACAGTGGTAACTAATGAATCCTACAATTACTTATTGAAAGCACCATCACTTCTAGAGATTGAACTGTTTAACGCCAGAGACGAAAACCAATTTGGAGCATCAGGAAAGACCTGGCAGCCTGACTGATGGGCATAGACATTAACCCCAACACTTGATTCCATTGTCCAGGTGGAATCAATGCCAGATGGGCAGCCCAGCATTTCACTGCTGGAAGTTTCCTTACCTTGTATTATGTCACATTTGTCTAACCTGTCTTTCTGCTGTTCAAAGTATTGCAGCCAGATGCACACAGGATATTTCCTCAAATTTTATTTGGGATGTTTAAGAGGCTAATGCACCTTGCTGGAATCATCAGCATTAATAGTTGAGACATCTACACTACAGAAACAAGTTCAATTTTAGGTATTTGTAATTACTGAACTTAAATGTATGCAGAAAGCATCCTATTTTCAGTTTTAACTTGAAAATTTCTTCAGCCAGATTTCATTTTTGAATGCAGATCATTGCTTTTTCAAAAGGTGCCAACTGAGGTTTAGTATCTTAAAAAAAGGACCACAAACAAATCACAACATGATGCTCATGCAAGGCATCTTTCAAAATTGTGCAACTGCTGTACTGTCAGCATCACTGCAGTAATAGAAAAAGGTTCAATGTTGTACAGCCTTCCATCTATTTGGCAAACTAAATGACAGTGGAAACTACGTTTGAGGAAATTACCAAAATTTGGTAATTTTTTTGGCTTCTGGTTTTTAGAAATGGTCTTTTGAAAAACAGGTGAACTGAAGCAATTGGCCCCAAAATATTTGCTCACTAATCCACTGGAAAACAAATTAAGCTCCTTTAAAAGTAACAAGCTTGTTCAATATATGAGAAAAAGGAAATACTGAACTCAAAAGTCTACATTAAAAATATGGACAGACACTAAAGACTGCTGATAATGTAGCTATGGACCACACTGACAATAAAGGTGTCCACCAAGAAGCAATGGAACCCTTCCCTGTGCTTCCAGACAAGGTACTTCATACTCAGTCTTTGGATTGTTATACATCTCCAGCAAGGACAAAGGGACTCATACCCTTGGTATAAAGGCCTAGTGAAGCTAATACATTGCATTACTTGGTAGAACACATGTCTGAAGATAAGTCTGCTGTGTGTTGAGAAAAGCAGCTGAAACTTTCAAACAGGGAGAATATAGTTACTGGTTTAGGGACCCTGCCAAGGTGACCAGTTTTAATAGCAACATCTAAAAAAACTGACAAAATTGATAAGCCAGCCGAACAACTGCAGCAGGAAAACTGAAATCCAGCAAGCTACAGAACATCCAAACTGAAGAATGAACTGTTTGCCACATCAGAAGCCAAAATGTATTGAAAACAATTGTATTCATCACAGTTGACTCCTTGCAACCCAAGGTGTGCTCTGTATAACTTTTCATATTCACTTATGATTAGACTCAATTCTCATCTACAAGTAGGATTTTAGATTAATGTGTTTTATCATTTTTCTTCACTTTTTAGTTGTTAATAAACTTACTCCATTTTAAAAGCCTGGTTGAACTGATTCCTTTAAAACCACTATGGGTCCAGCAAAAGGTATTCAGAAAAGAAACCTTGTTAGGTTAAATCTTGGTTACCAACAGAAAAAAGTGAGCTGAATAAAGACAGGGTCAGGTATCCCCTCACCCTTGGGGATGGGGTAACCCAGTTGGATGGTAAGAGGGGTCTGGCCTGGATCAACAACTGGGAGAACCCCATCTGAGGCAAGTCGTAACAAGATACATACTAAGGATTGGCAAAGCACAGAACACTGCTGTCACAATTAAATCAGGCAGTAAATAAGGCGGCTCATTGAAATGTGTAAAAATGGGTCAGATGCCAAATACCAAAGGGGGGATTGCCAACAGGCTAATTTTCATGAGGGGTATTGATGCAGAGGGACACCTGGGGAAGTCAGTTCAGTTCTGGCATTAAAAAGTTAACCAGTATGACAGTTCAGCAGATAGTCAACATTTCAGAGTGGGAAAGATTTCCCCAAATCTTGATTTCCTTTTGTAGAAGTGACATTCTACACGTGTACTCAACTCTACTCTAAATGGAATAATGGTGGACATCCATTGATAAATTTAAATCATGAAAATCAATTCTGGAACTTTTTGGCACAAATTAACAGTGTGCAAATGACTATCATCCACAATAATCAAGATAGCAGCAAAAAACAAAACTGCCAACTGTCACCTGAGGCTCCAAGCAGAATACCACATATCTGCTTGATCAGCACTCAATCTACACACATACAGAATGACCATACCTTGTGAATTTATAGAGTGCAAGTGGATGTGTGCAAGTGGAATCAGTGATTTATGTTATGCTGCATTCAGATTTGCATGTAGTCATAATTGAATCTTCCATTGAAGAGCATATACCCAAAATTCTTGTCATATTCAGCACAAATTTGGGACAGTTAATGATTTTGCTGGAATGCCAACAACTGAGTTTGTGAAGAAAGTGAAAAAGCAAAAGATAAGGGAGAGATGTGCAGAGGACAAAAATAAAATAGAGGAAGAGGAGAAAAATGGGAACTTGTCTTGGAGCTCAATTCAAAATCTCAGTCACACCTCATCTGTACAAGGGAAAATCTGAAGAAATACACCTCTAGCATGGTAAACATGGGAACTAACCAATAAGCACATTTATTCCTAAACCTACTACGGATGTTTTATATTCTTCAGCTTCCCATCAAAAGCATGCAGTGCATGCAACTAGCAGAATCTGGAAGTCAACTATAACTCAATTGCAAGGTTAAAAAGGGTATGATTTAGTGGTGGTTGTGGAAAACCAAAGCTGTAAAAGACAGGAAACCAAGATCTATTCAGTTCAAATAGTGGTTAAAACAATGAAGTTCAAATTAAAACAAAGTGTAGATCACAAAATAAAGTTCTTTCTCAATTTTTATCCTAGTTTATCTTGAGTACAATGTGATTCATTTTATGTCTTTCCTTTCCATCATCCAAATTGTATCAACACAACCAACCTTGTGCTAACACATTAGCTGGAATGTAGAGTTATTAAGTTCCAGCATTTCCACATGCTCACTGTGAGCCCTCTACTTGTAGAGGCTACTTATCCATAGTTCATGGTGGGTTACCTGTTACATCAAAAAGCTAAGGGTCCTGACCAAAAAAGTAGTTCCTTGAATAATCGACTTCACAAGTCAAGGTCATCTTGCCACAAGGGATTTAGCAACTTGGTCTTTCATGGACCCACAAACATTTATTACCTCTCCACAGCAAGGGAAATTCAAGTACTCACCTTCACTACAAGGATTTCACCCAAAGGGAAGACATGCAAATACAGATTATCATAGCCAAGATGGTTGGAAAGGGGCAGGGTATGAGGAGACAACTCAATTTTAAAAAACTGTGCATGGTATAAGTTGCAATTTAGTTTGATGAACATACCGTTGCTCTTCCTCCAGCTCTTCTCTAGTCAGTGTTTTTTCATAGCTGCTGCCTCGAATCTTGCCTGGACGGTACTCATCAACTAGGTCATCTAAAAAAATTAGATAAAAATGACAGTACAAGGATTATGGGTACTGAAAGGCAAGATCAGGCAATGTTAATGCATGTAGCACAGTCCTTTAGCAGCAAAGTTGAAATAAGAGAAAGACAACAAGTGGAATATTAGCATGAAAAAGTAGACTATTTATTCTTTGATGGGATCCGGGCATTGCCTTGCTGCCCATCCCTAATGGCTTGCTAGGCCATTTCAGAGACAGTTAAAAGTCAAATCACATGTGGACCAGACCAGGTATCAACAGCAGATTTTATTCCCCTGTAACAGAAAAGGTTTTTATATCCATGGACTGGATTGCCTGCTAAAAAGAAAAATCCTTCAAAATTTGATACTGCTCAATTGACCAAACTTGTGCTGAACAAAGCATAGTTTGGTACATTAGCACAAGATTTACTTTGTGAAACAAAAATGTCTCCTCTAATTCAATGTACATCAGGATACTTTAGTGTATGATTAAAAGACATTTTTCACCTCAGCACTTAAAATTTGTTCACAAAATATGGCGGCACTGACTAGGCCAACATTTCCTGCTCACCAATTGTCCCAAGGTAGTTAGTGGGCCAACTGCAGCAGCTTGCTGGGCCATTTCAGAGGGTAGTCGGATTCAAAAAAAAGTAGTCGATTAAGGATAACACTTGTTTCCTACTTGCGCACCCACCATCAACTAGCTTTTTATTCCATGTTGAAATGCCAATTTTGATTCCTTAGCCATGATGGGATTTGAACGCCAATCTCCATGTCATTAATCCAGTTGCAGCTCTGGATTAAGTAGTCCAAAAACCACCACCTACCATATTTCTTTGTTAACAATCAATCGCAATGCTGCCATACTCTTCCTCTCTAGTACTAACAAAATTACATATTTTGCTAGTACATGTATGCATGCTATGAATTGGATTATGGGTGTTGATATTGCACCTATTTCAATGCAAACCTCCCTACCCCCCACCCCCAATGACTTCACTGCTGGCAGAGCCTTCAGTTTAAAACCAGTGGCCCCAAAACAGTCACAAGAAATAAAATTGCCATGATCTCCAATCTTCCTTTCCTGGAAGTGGGAATAACTAACCACAAAAATTATCTTTGCATTGGACATGTTGGTTTGGCTCCAGTAATTCTGATCAGGTGTGCTGTTATTTCACATTTTCTTTAAAAAAAAAATCAGGTTTCCCTTGGCAGTACAATGGAAGGTAGATATCAAATTAGAGGGCCTGGGATTGCCACTGCAGATTTTTGCTTCCAGTGCCTGAGAATCGTAGGTGAAGACCGGTGGCAATCCTACAAATTTCTGGACTGTAAAAAAGGTATAAACAAAATCAAAGCAATTTGAATGGTCCAAATCAAGGAAGCCAAATGCACAGATTGTTCTCTCCTTCCCCAAGAATTTTGGGTTCAATCATTTTTCCTGTTGTCCTTTGCTCCAAACAGAAAATGCTGCTGCTCAACATCTAGAAATAGAATTTCTAATCTCAAATTGCTACACTAAGAATTGGGTCAGTTTGAGGGGAAAAGCTAAGTATACAATTGTCATATTGGATCCACTTTTTAACCAAACTGCCCCCCAATACAACACATTTTATCCTTTTGCCCTCATTCATGCTTATAACCAGGGAAGTAAAAAGACCTCAGTAGTACGAGAAAAGCATTTCGGCTCAAAGGCTGTCTATTCAATCCCAAAATTGTCAAGTTGAAAGCTAGTAGTGGGCAAAGAAAAAGACCAACATGTCACCCAATATAATGGCAAGATATTGTGGATACTGGAATCCAAAGTGAAAACAAAACACTGGAAATTCTCAGGTCAGACAGCATCTAAGGAGAATACAGCCAATTTTGCACATCTGAATGATCCTGTGTCAGGGCTTTAATGAAGTGTCATCTCGACTAAATATTGACACCATTCTTTCCCCACAGATGCCATCAGACCTAGGATCATATTACCCAAACTGGATGAATGTGGCAAAGTTCAAACTGATTTTTAAACAACACCTCGGGGAGGAATTGAGCAAACGAAAAATGCACAACTTGTTCAGCTGTATGCATGCAAACTAATTACTTCTAAAGCTGTTTTTCCAAAGTTCAGGAAACTGACTTTAGTGTTAGAGAGCAGGATTAAGACAAGTTCAGCAGGGTTAGTTTGGAAGGTTGTAGTCAAAAATACAAATATAGGGCAAAATTAAATTTTAGAATATCTAATGAACTTCAGACCCAAGGGAGGCTCAGCATAAATTGCACTGATCTACTGGAGTCAAGAAAGTTTGTGCTGTTCATTATTGTCATCTAGTTTTGACATACAAGATTTGGTAATAAAAATACAAAATCACAAGCGATCAAGAGCTAAAATTGGGTAAAGGCACCCAAAATGTTACGAGAGATGAGAAAAAAATTGTATCCTGCACTGCTTTTGAATTTAAAAATTTACAAAACTGGATTGGGCTGGGAGGGTCTGTAAAAGACTTTTGAAAGCTTCCTCAATTAAAATCAAAAGCATGAACCCATTAGACCTTACAAGTCTGCAATGTTGGCACAAGAGTAGACAAAAGATAAGGTTGGACATGATCTTATTACATGACAAGGCTTGAGAGTTGAATGGCCTACTCCAGCTCATCTAAAATATCCTGCTTGCAAAAGGTTTCTTGGATCCTTATTGCGAGCTACTGCATTACAACATTTCTGGTATAAGTTTCAAAGAATTACTTTGAAAAAACTAAAACGACAGTCAATTTGTATTTCCTGTTGAACTGAAGCCAGTCAAATGACCAGTTACGTGGTCGTCATTAACAGTAGCAGCAGGAATTGCTGACTGCTTACAACAAACCAGAAAGCTTTGTGTCATAGTCTGGAAGACATCCAAAAGATAATGCACTGCAATATCATTAGATGATGCAAGACAAAAGCCATCTGTAGCAGGAACCTAATTGTATTATGCTTAGTCCAAATCATTTAGTATTAAGCACAGCTTGGACAAAATGCTCACCTCTCATTAAAGTTTAAGCAATGTTTATTTATCATTGAATGCATGCATTCAAATATCAGGGTGTAGAATCAATGTTTTGGTTCAACCAGCAGTTCAATACAACCTTACAGCCTTCAATAGCTGCAGGACCACTATTCAAATTTTATCAAGTCATTTAGTTGCCAACTATTAATAACCCACAATAGTCATCCACAATATCCAGGAGTTGAGGCCAGTGGTGTAGCCAGGTTCAAAGAGTAGGGGGAGCAAGCACAAAAAAGGCACTGAAATAAAAAAAATGACTGCCCTCATTACTATTCTGCCAGTCCCTGCCTGCCCTATCTAGGCCCCACCCCACACTGACATGTTGCACACAAAATCACCATTCTTCTCAGTAATTTATTTTTTTTCTTTTAAGGATTCTTGAAAAGGCACCACTTCAAGAATGACTACTGTGAATCCTGATGTTCATCCATAGACCAGGCTGTCCCACTGACAGCAGGGCTGAGAAGCCATGTCCAGATTGGCAGAGCTTGTGGACACACCATGTGATTGGTGAACTCAGCTGTCAGTCAGCACTAAGTGAGATGCTGTGTACTGGATTGGCAGAGCAGGGGGAGGTGACGTATTGTCCGAGGACTGTTTTTTGAAGCTGTCAGGGGGTTGGGTGTGGATCTTCCCCATAAGCCACAATATTGATTTTAAAAAAAATCACAGGCTCTAATTACAGGGTTTGAAAGGCATTCAAAATCCCTTTGTGTGGACACTTACAGTAGGAAGGACAATGAATATTTCTGACACTATGATCTCAGGAGTGCTGCAAGATAGTTAATTTCAGAGAAATAGGACATTTCAACTTGATAATTTCTGGCTCAAATTTTGTGATAATTAAAAAGATCATGTAATTAACTAACAAGGACTGGTGTGTTTACCCGCTCACCTCACTGCACTTGTTTCTGCCATTCAGTTCTGATGTTACTTACATACCCAATACAGGTTCCAGCCTCAAACTTGTCAGTTAGCAGGTGAGGAAGCATGCTGCGGACTGGTTTATTGAGCTGTCACGGGGTTGTACGTGGGTGGGAGTTAGTGAGTATAAAAAGGTATACGTCGGAAAAATGTGCACAGGGAGAGTGGTTGCTCCCCCTGCAACACCACTTGTCAAGGCTCCCAGAGATTTAAAAAAATGCAAAATATGGAACTCCCAATGCTGTTAAAATATTTTCATGTCATTGTTGACTTCAGGGTCTTGAAATCAGACTTGCCATAAAGCCCATTCAGCTAACCCAAAAAAGTCTACAACCAATCTCTGTTTATTGTCTACAATGCAAATCAAAAGAATGCATTTTTACTAAAACCTCAAATATTTGGCACTAGCATCTAAGCAAACTGAATGCAAAATGAATGGATTCCATGTAGGAGATGCCCAAAACCATCATCCACTCAAGATCAGAAGTCAGAATCAGACTACACTCTGGCACACAAGATGACATCATTAAATGATCAAAACTTAGGGTCTGACATTGATTTGACAGATACAAGAACACAAGGTACTTCATTATGAACCAGCCCAAGTACAAAATGGTGTGGCCTGAGATGCTGTCACAACTGCACCATGAGCAAATTACAGAATATCTCCTAAGCTGTGGTCATTGATGAGAATGAATGAGTGTTTACAAAAGGGAGAAAGCATTGACCTCCATTTGCTTTTAGCAAGGATGTTGTTAGGCAATTAGTTAATAAAGCTCCCTCCAAAATACTTGCTAATCAAATCATTGAACACTCCTTTCCACCCTGGACAAAACTGCAGTTTAAAACCCAAAGCCAGAATTGTAACAATCTGTCCAACTGTCTGTTCCGGTCAGTGCCTCATTATTAATTTTTGAAATAGAGGGGTGATCACTTTGGTCCACAAGAGATTCAGCCTTCCTAGAGAACTTGAACCATAACATGGATGCTGCCATGAACATGGCTTGTTCATGAGTATATCCAGCAGGCTTTAGGTGAAAAATGAAGTTAGTCCCTGATAACCAGAGGGTCACCACACCTTGGAGGGTGTGCAGCATACATTTACCAGAATGACCTGCACTGAAGATTACACAAACCATGGAAATGTACTTGGTATTTTAGAAAGTTAACAGGTGCTTTGTTCAGAACACTGACAACAATTCCCCTGTCACTGATTTTTTTTTTGGGGGGGGGGGGGGGGGGGCAGTGGGTGGAGTCTAAGTCTAGTCTAAAAAGTTAAGTTAGGGCTGAACCAAAGTGATTTGGAAAACATGCAAACTGCAATTAATGCTAGATGAATTGTTAATGTCAAGGAATTGATTAAGTAAAACTATTAAGGGTTACAGGCCAGAAGGTAGGCATGGAGTGGTCAAATCAGCTACAATCTCAAATTATTGAAGGAACATTATCAATGGGCTAAGTAACCCATTTGTCATTTTCCTCAGTTGCCATTAGCATTAGCTAGACAGGAAAGCTGACATGCTTTCACACTTACTTATCATTTTGGTATTTGACAGTGTAAACCTGAAGGTCAATGTAAATCCTACTGCTAATTCACCCTCCCCAAAAGGCTGTCAAGTGCTAACCAAATCAAGCTGTATGAAATAAATTGAAAAGTCATTAGAAACAGGGGAGTGTCACAAGTAGGCTTACATTAATACTGCAAAGAAATTAATGAAAATCCCCCAGCTGCCAAACTCTGGCACCTGTTCAGGTACACCAAAAAGGAGAAGTTAGCATGGCCAATGCATCTCACCAGCATGCCTTCTGGACTGTGGGAGATGCAGATATGGTGAGAATGTGCAGACTCTGCAAAGACAGTGTCCTAAGGCTGGATTTGAGCTCAAGTCCCTTGGTGCTGTGAGGCAGCAGTGCTAACCACTGTGCTGCTTGTCAAAGATTGGCATACACAGTTCAAAGGGAGAACAATATTGCAACAGGTGACATGGTTAAAGTGCACAGTGAGGCACCATTAAATAGCTTGCTGTGCTAGTCTAAAAACATCCAATATTCTATCTGGGAGGCATGAGGAGTGTTTCCATTAGTATGTTTATTCTAAAAATTTCTCAAAAACAAACTTTTGAATTTAACAAGCACACATTTTGTGATGCCCTAGAGAGCACAAAAGTCAAATGTCTGGAAAAATATGTATGCCACAACTCTTAACAAAACAGGAAAGAAATGCAGCCATATTTTGCATATTTGTTTTTGGGGTCTGGGCTTCAACCCAGAATTCAGATCAGACAAAAGGCCAATGAAGTGGAATCAGCCAGTTTCATTCCAATTCCTATTGCATTGGAACATTGAGGAGCTCATGGGAAATAGGAAGGAAAATGAAAATGCAGGAAGGTCACATTGGAGAGTGGGGATGGTTACTACTTGTGTCCAAAAATCAAACTGAGTTAGCATCACTAGATTTGCTTTCCTTCTGGATTATTTCAGTTCAGATTATTCACTAGTCTATTTGTCTGGGATGGTACATGCAATTTCAGATGGTTTGTTATTCCAATTTTCTGGAGCATTTGCTTTATCTGCTGCAGTGATTTTAAATACCCATTAGAAATTTGTATCTAAAATTACTGGGCCTAGGATTCCCAACACTTCTCATAACTGATGGAGAATATACGTTAGTCAATCTGCCAGCACCAGAACTGTATGGCACTTCTGGGTATACATTTACCTTATTTGTGCAAATCTCAAAGCATTGACACAGCCAGTCAAGCACAGCTCTGCAAGATGGTGAAAGTTGATCACCAAGGTTTCTCATTCATGATGCACTGCACAGCTCAATGGCTCCACTGCCAACGGTTTGAGAAAGGTGAAATGGGGCTATACTCCAGCACCATCTCCATGCTCCATGGCATTGGAATGTCACAAGTGACGAGACTTGCAACAATGGCATCTGTTGCCTAGCTACTGCTCAATGCCAAAACACTCATGCAGTACTTTCAGCTATCAGTAAAGATGTGTTATATCAAGACATCCCTTACAAGGTAGTAAGGCAAAATACTCCACATGTGGTATCAAACAAAAACCAAGAAGAGGCTGGAAAATCTCAGCAGGTCTGACAGCATCTGAGGAGAGGATAGAGTCAATGTCCAGTCTGACTGACCTTCAGAGCTCTGACTGATGCTGTCAGATTTGTTGAGATTTTCCAGCATTTGTTTTTCCCTTCTGAAGTGCATTTGTTTGCTGCACGTCAAGTATCTTTCAGATGGGTGGCAGAAGGATCCCTAATAGCTCAGCAAAATCAAGCAGAAAAAGGAAAGATACATGCTCAAACTGGTGACAACTTCAATCTGCTACGTTAACCAGCCTTCCAGTCATACTGACTATGTCCAAAAGTGTTGCAGAACAATTTGTCCAGCTGATTTTTGGACTTTCATCCCCTCCAAGTGACCCCTCACTCTTATCTGGCTTTGTTTGAATTGAGACCTGGGTTTTCCTGTGTGACTGAGTTTAGTAGCTTATGAGATTTAAACACAAGGGCAAGATAAGGACATTTCTGCTTTTAGCCAAATTCCATGGACAATTTACTGACCCAAGATGTTTTTGGGGTCTGGGCTTCAACCCAGAATTCAGATCAGACAAAAGGCCAATGAAGTGGAATCAGCCAGTTTCGTTCCAATTCCTATTGCATTGGAACATTGAGGAGCTCATGGGAAATAGAAAGGAAAATGAAAATGCAGGAAGATCACATTGTTGGAGAGTGGGGATGGTTACTACTTGTGTTCAAAAATCAAATCGAGTTAGCATCACTAGATGAAGTCCAGGGAATCAGATGGCCTTGATTTGCACCCTGTGTTCCTCAATCTACACTGCACCATTTTAAAAAAAGGTGCGATGCAAGGGATGGAAATGCATATTCACATCCCAAAGGGCAGGGCAAGTCAAGGGAATTGAAAAGTGTACAGAATACTTGGTTTCATAACAAGCACCAGCTACAAAAATGAAGCCATGGAAACCCTTGGAAAAAGACTAATTGGTGCACAACTCCAGGCACCACACAAGGGGAGACAACTGATGCTCACCAGAACAGCCAAAAACGATCACACAAGATCAGGCTTTACTTGGAACGAGGTCAGAGGGGGCTAGAGCACGAGGAGAAAAAAAAAAGTGTTCTGACAAATGGAGCATTACTGGGAAAATCAGAGCTCTCAGACAAGGGATAAGGGCAAACATCTTCAGGGGTGGGACCACAACCCAAAATGGTGACAATTTTTCAAAATTGAATTGGATATGTATAACAGCATTGACTGATCAGGACCAGAGGGTGGGGATATGAGTTGTGGGAAGAAAGTGGAGAGCTTTTTACAAAGTGCCAGCACAAGCACAACAAGCTTTAGTTTAAGCTTGTGAATTGATCTAGTTCATTTCATAATGTGGAATGTTCTGCCTAATCTCAAAATGAGCAATTCTGTTTGTTACATGACTGGGAAGCCAAGTCCCAAGATGGAACCTGGCTCAAAAGATAATAACTTAGTTTTAAAATGAACAGTACTGCCAATTAGTATTCAACATTTTAACAAATTTGACTACAGCAAGATATTCCTTCACAGCCATTTATCTTCACAAGTGTACACAGATGCTTTCATAGATTACTCAATCCTCTATTGAAGGCCTTCACTCCCACCAAAAGGGCTAATTCACCCAAGACCTGTAGAGGTCTGCAGCAAGGACTGAACTAAGTAACTTGCTTTTTATTTCATCCACAATCTTGACCTCTAGGGCAAGTGTGGGAAAGTGACTAACCTCAAGTTAAAACAATGGTGCTGGGATAATTTAAATTGGGGAGAACCACAAAAAGAATTTGTTGATCAGATGATAAAGACAATTCTACCTGTGGCAACTGGTCAACATACAATACACTTCCACAATGAACATGTTGCTACGTTTCATTGAAGCCCAACAGGGCAGGCCATTTGGCCCCTCAAGTCTGTACTGAATCCCACCCTAAGTCCTATCCTATCAACCCCACTAATCCCTCTAACCTACACATCCCAGTTCACTAAGGGACAGTTTTGTGCAGACAAACAATCTAACCTGCACATCTTTGGACTGTGGGAGGAAACCCACGCAGATGCTGGGAGAATGTCTATGCAAAGTTTGAACAGTGACCCAAGCCAGGAATCGAACCCAGGTCCCTGGAGAGATGAAGCAGCAGTACTAACCACTGTGCCACCATGCCACCCATTGGGCTGCTTTTGAATACAGCAACCAGTTAATGCAGCAAGGTTCAGCTTCAATTGCAGGAAAAAAGGACAGCAGGGCAATGATATCCAATTATGGATAAGGTGAGAATGGCAAAACCAGCATTCCAGTGAACAACGTTGTTGAATTGGGCAAATGGTGCCCAAGTCACACTGGAACACAATCCCAAACAGCAATACTGACATTTGTGTTCATAATGCTCCTTTGTTTCGCCTCTCAATTTTAGTGTAAAGAAGCTTCCAAAAAAATCCAGACAGATTCATCTTGCTAAGTAAAATTTGTGACCTATCAACCCAAAAAGTTATTGAAATGAAAGAAACCTAAATGTTATTGTCAATAAACTCACCACTGGTCTCAAATTTACTAGCACTAAAATGTCAGGCATCCAGGTTCAGTTCCAGCCTCGGGTCTGTGTGGGTTTGCTCTGGTTTCCTCCCACAGTCCAAAGATGTATGGTAAGGTTGTTTGGCCATGCTAAATTGACCAAGTGTCAGGGGATTTGCAGGGCAAATATTTGGGGGTTGTGGGAATAGGGCCTGGGTGGGATTGTGGTTAGTGCAGACTTGATGGGTCAAATGGCCTTCTGCACTGAAGGGATTCTATAACTAAGAACCCCTTATTATTGGGACAAGGGAATTTAACCAGAAAATGCACTTCAGTCTAATGCATACTAGAATGAATGAAGTAGTACAAAATCAGGTCAATCTGATACAAGTTTTAGAATATCTTTTGCATATCCTGTAATAAATATCAATCAAGGATGTAATGCAATCAGTACTTGGCATTGGGCAGAGAAGAGAAACAATTTTTGTTAAAGTGGGCCAGAATGGCATTAAGTTACTTAATCATGTTAGGAAATAATTAAAGAAGCATTGCAGACAAGGCATGTTTTACAGACAGTCACCCAGGGGACGAGTACAGAGTGTTATTTAACGTTGAGGGCTGGAGACTGCTATGCATGGAGATCAAGATGAGAGGAGGCATTATGAGAATAGGGTAAATTACTAAAGATCAGTTATGTATGAAACCAGTATAAATCTCATTTGGTTCCTGAGCTTCAGCACAAATATCTAATGGGAAGTCTGAGAACAGATCAAAGGGTCAAGGGGAAAACAAGACTTGAAGTGATGTCTTATTTTGCATGGCTTTTCATTTTCAGCCCTGACAGCCAATAGAAATGATTCCCATCAGTTTAGTTTGGAGTGCAGCAGGGCAGTTGAATTGAAGTTACAGCTACTTTAAAACATTCATTATTGGGCCATTGCCATCTGCTTGCTCTTAAAACAGTGATAAAATTTCAAATGCCAAAGCTACTTGGAGCCTGCACTGAAAAACTGCAGGCCCCAATACAGTCCAGCTCTGGTGGAGGGCCAAGTGAAACTGACGAGCTATGAGATTTAGAGCATGGGGGTAGCAGTGGGAAAGTTCCTTAACAAAATAGCACTACTACCCCAAAAGGTTGAGAGATTACACAGCACGTTGGGTATGTGGTCATGTCATCCTGTGACAAGACATACTCCAGGAAAACAGCACAAAGACATAGCAAGCAACTCAAATGCTGCCTTGTTCCATTTGTAATAGACAAATTTTTGTCACAAGTAGGCTTTCACTAACACTGCAAAGTTATTGTGAAAATCCCCTCATCACCACACTGACTGAGTACACCGCAGGAGAATTTAGCATGGCCAATACACTTATTTGGACAGTAGGAGGAAACCAGAGCAGCTGGGGGAAACCTACATACACAGGAAGAATGTGCAGACTCCATGATGGGAATTGAACCATGTCCCTGGCCCTGTGAGGCAGTGCTATCCATGACTACAGTCTGACACTTTTGCATAACAATCTTTATTACAGCTGATGGAATTGCTTTTACTGGGTCTGTTCTTGGTTTGGCTTCTCAGCTCCTGTTAGAATCATAGTAGTTACAGCACAAGAGGCCATTCACCCATTGTTTATGCTGGCTCTCCAAAGAAACAACCCAGTTGCTGCTCCCACACTTACTCTATCTCCCTGTACACAGTTATTAATGATGTGGGTATGCCAGCGTTGGACTGGCGTAAACACAGTAAAAAGTCTGACAACACCAGGTTTTAGTCCAACCTATTTATTTGATAATATACTCACTAGCTTTCGGGGTTACCCCCTTCGTCAGGTGAATGACGAAGGGGGTAACCCCGAAAGCTAGTGAGTATATTATCAAATAAATAGGTTGGACTAAAACCTGGTGTTGTCAGACTTTTTACACAGTTATTAATAACATACTATCTATAGGCAAAAGTATTTGCTACAGTTTTCAGCTAGATGATTGGATGATCCATCTGTCTCCTGCACAACAGATGCCAGTCTTCAGCAATTTTGATTCACTCCGCACAAGGAAAAGCTGAAGGTACTGGATACTGAAAAAGCTACGGGCCCTGACAACATTTTGCACTAGTCCTGAGGACTTGTGCTCCAGAATTTGCCTTGCTCCTAGCCAACTGGGGAAGCGATGGCTTTGTGGTATTATTGCCAGGCTCTTTAGAATCAGCTATTGTTAAAGGAGACCTGGGTTCAAATCTCAGCACAGAAAATGGTGGATTTTGAATTCAGAAAAAAATCTGGAATTAAGAATCAGCTGATGACCATAAAACCATTGACTGTCAGAAAAAACCTCTGGTTCACTAATGTCCCTTGGAGGGAAGGAAATCTGCCAATCTTACATTGCTGTGGCTCTGAAATCTCAGGCCAGTGTGGTTGACTCAACTGTCAAAGGGCAACTTGAGAATGGGCAATAAATGCTGGCCAGCCAGTGATGCATGCCTCAAAATGAACAGAAAACAATTGACCAGAAACTGAACTGGGCTAGCCATGCATGTACAGTGACTACAGTAGCTGGTCAGAGGCTAGGAATCCTATGGCAGTAACTTGACCACTCCAAAGCCTGGCCACCCACAAGGCACAAGTTGGAATATAAAAAGCAAACAGTTTGAACAATATCCAAGCCATCCAGGACAAAACAGCCTGCTTTATTGGCACACCATTTATAAACATCCACTCCTCCACCTTTGCACGATAACTGTGGTGTACACCATCTTCAAAGAGGCACAACAGGAACTCACTAAGGTTCCTTTGACAGTGCTTTCCAAACTCAACTGCTGTTTGAAGGACAAAAAGCAAGAAAATATGGAAATACTACTAAAAGTTCACCTCCAAATAACACCATCCTGATTTGTACCACAATGTCATTACAAGTGTATGCATGGCAATGACTACAGCAGTTCAAGGCAGCAGCATACCTTCAAGGGCAACTAGAGATGGGTAATGAATGCAGACCTAGCCAGCAAAGCCCACATATTTTCTTGTCATGCAAGAGATGTCTGCTGCCTTGGTTATGTGACCCAATTGTGGAAATTTCCACATGAACACCAATCAACTGAGCTTCACTTCACAAATCCACTAATTGGTCATATGGCTTGTCAGGCCATGATGAAACAGCAGAAACATTCCCACTTAGCAAAAACCTCTAACCCATAGGCACCAATTCTGACCTCCACCTGGCTAATACCAGTGATTGAACCAGTTGGTTTACTAACAGGCATTTTTCTTTAATCCCAGCCCAGTTAACCTCATTGCCCATCTAGACTTCAAAAATACTAACAGGTGTTTTGGTTCATTTTACAGGATGTGCATTTATTGTCCAGCCCCAATAACCTGAGGTGATGGTGAGCTGCCTTCTTGAACTGCTGCAGTCACTGAGGTGTAGGTACACCCACAGTACTGCTACAGAGGAGTTCTAGGATTTTGATCTAATGGCAGTGAAGGAACTGTGATATTTCTGATAGTGACTTGGAGGGGGGGGGGGCCCTCCAGGTCATGGTGCTCCCAAATATCTGCTGCTCTTGTCCTTCTAAGCGGGAGGGGGTTGTGGGTTTGGAAAAATGCTGCTCAAGAAACCTTAGTTTCCCCAGTGCATCTTGTACACTCCACCATTGTTAGTTGAAGGGATTGAAATTTTCTAAGAGGGTAATCAAGCAAGCTTTGCCCTGTGGATGACATTGATCTCCTTGTGTTGTTGGAACTGCACTCATCCAAGCAAGTGGAGGGTACTCCATTACACTGACTTGTGCCTTGTAAATGGTGGCCAGGCTTTGGGGAGTCTGGTGGTGAGCAGCTCAGAATTGAGCCTTCATTTGTACGACTAGTCCAGTTCAGTTTCTGGTCAATAGTAACCCCCAGGATGTTGATATAGGGGTTTCAAAGCTGGTGATGCCACTGAATGTTAAGGGGTGGTAGTTAGATCTGCTTTTGGGGATGGTGTCATTGCTTGGCACCCAAGTTACTTTCAAGCCCAAGCCTGGGTATTGTCCAGATCTTGCTATGTTTAGACATGAACTGCTTCAATTGCTGTTGTCCAAACATTATGCAGTTCAGCAAGCATGTGCGCTGACTTCATGGTGAGTCAGCAAGATTATAGCTGACTTGATGTAGACTCAATTCCATTTTCTTGTCTGCCTCCCAACCCTAGACTCAAATTAAATGCAACTGCCTTAAATATATCTGATGGCTACACCTTGAAATAAAGGCCAACTTCCATTTGCCTTCATTACTGTACCTGCACACAGCCCTAAGCATTCTGCAGTCTGTTTAATATTCAGCTTTGCCAAACTTCCTGCCACTTTTTGCCCACTCACTAACCTCCGTTTCTTTGTAGGCCATGGTTCTTTGCAACTAGTTTTCATATCCATCTTTGTATTCAGTAGATTTGGCTATTCATCCAAGTCATTAATAAGGTGACAAGTAGTTTGAGGCCCAGACTATTGCTGAACTAGCTTTGCTTCCCAGACGAACATCCCAATGTTTATTCTGCTGCCCACATGCAGGTAAAATGCACAAATTTCATTTTTCCATCACTCTGTGCCTGCACCAACATTTGGACCTTGCCTTCTGCTGCCTACTTTAAGTTCTGAACTTGCTGTTACCATCTGACTTCCTTAAACTTTCAGACTTCAGTTTCCTGCCTTCCTACTGGCTCATTCAATGATTCCATGGGCACAAACAAGATGCTCGTGAAATACAAGTTGTATGAACAGAAGGACAAGAAAATCTACACAGGGCAAGTGTTTCCAGTACAGTTAAGCCATAGCCAGATGGAGGGGCAGTTATGTGCACCTACTTACCCAGAGTTAACAATTCCCAGGAAAAAGGGAAAAGGAAAAACTTGGAATCAATTTAGAGAACTGCTGAAAGAAACCTGGTGGTCATTGTAGGGCAAAGTAGATCAAGGTTGTTCTGGCCACCCAACTTGTGGGATTCAAGGTTGCTTGCTCGATGGATACAGAGCTAGCTTGGTTATAGAAGATAGTTCAGAAAAACGTCCTTCTGTCACAGATCTCTAACTAGTGGTGCTCTGCAGGGATTAAATGTTGGGTCCGCTAGTACATGCAAGTGATTGGGTGGTCTGATTTGCAAGTATTGCAGATGACAAAGATGGGCAAAATTACTGAAAGTGGCAAGGCTACAACAGGATATAGATTGGAAATTTGGGCACAAATGGCAGATGAAGTTTAATCTGGACAAATAAGGTTATGCATTTGGGAAGATTGAATTATACTGCAAGTGTTGGAACTCTTAGGAAGATTAAGAGGGATCTGGTAGTGCAGGTCCACAGTTCCCCAAAGTAGAACCACAGTGGCTAAGGTGATTAAGGCAGCAAACAAACATGATTGCCTTCTTCAGCTGGAGCACTGATACAGGAGTTGGGAAATCATGTTGCAGCTGTATAAAACCTTGGTTAGGACACAGAGTATTGTGTAGTTCTGGTCACATCAGAAGGACGTGGAAGCTTGTGTGCACAAAAGGTGGTTCATGGATTGTTTTCACTGGAAAGATAGAGGTGGAGAGGAGACCTGATTGAAGTCTATAAAATTATGAGATGCGTAGCCAGGGTGGATAGTTAAAGGCTGGTTTCCAACAGTGGGTGTGTCAATTACAGGGGGCACAGGTTCAAGATTGAGGGTTATGCTGGGTACCTGGAAGGTGCTGCTAGAGGATGTGGTGGAAGCAGGCACATTAACAAAGTGTAAAGGCATCTGAATGGGTACATGAATAGGGAGGAAATAGAGGGATACAGTAAGAGGTGGTTTACACCAGTTAGGGCATCATGATTGGCACAGCTTGGAGGGCCGAAGGCCTGTTCTTGTGCTGTACTCTGTTCATATCAATTTGAGCATCTACATTGAAATACTGAAGTTACATTCTTGGGGTGGATCTATCAAATGGACCAATGAATACAGATTTCTTAAAAATGCACTTGGAAAGTGATCAGACAACTCCCACACATTGGGCAAGTTGCTCGAGAACCACATACTATGAGTTAACAGGCTCCTAAAATCAAAGGTTACAAGGAGTTGAATAGAACGTTTAAAATAAAGATGGAATGAGATTTGAGGGGTTTCCCAAAAGACACCACCATCACAGAAGCACAAAACAGATATGTCCATAGCAACTGTGCATTTAGCTTTTAATTATGCCAGCCAAATTAGAGAAAATAGGGCCTGAATTTAGTGATGGGCAGTAAGTGATTACCCCATATTCAGTCCAAGGATGATCCAAAAAGAAAAGTGCCTCAAAATGATCTGCCCATGTACCAGTTTGTGCAGAGGATATGATTCACAATAACAATGAAAATTTCTGTATCTTGAAAGTTCTTAGTATGCTCCACATCCAATCTTCTAGGTGACCTGCATTGCCACATTAGTCTTTTAGAATGCCTTCTACAAATCAAACATTTGTGTACTTCACAAAATTGTCCAGTCAATATGACCACAGCCTCAACTCTGAATTACCCAAAAAATGGACCACACTTGATCCTTTCAAGATGCATTAAAGTGGAGGGACAAAAAAAAAAATAAGCTTAATGTTTTCAAATATAAAACTTACCTGTGCCTTCGTCAGAAAGGGATTTTTTAGTACTTTCAATCCTTGCTTCATCAGCTTCCTGAAGAAAACAAAAAGGAAATTTCAAGTTAAAATGGTTAGCTACATTGAAACCATGCCAACATTTAGTTTAATTAAAGTTGTAATGTTAATGGGAGCTATGCCAAACAAGCACATTAAAAAGTAGTCACAATTTACTCATGACTTGATTTTGTCTGTACTCAAAAAACAATAAACCACTGATCCTCAGAATTAAAATGAATATTGCTCTTTCACAAAAAAGAAACTATTTTAAGGTAAAGTGGTCAGCCATTAAGTTAATTGCTAGGCTTGAACGTGCATTAAAAATTCCATTTCAACAGCATAATTCAAGTGTGCAAACCAAATATTGCCTCAAGAAATGTAGCCAATAAAAAATGTCAATGCCATAAATTTCTCCCATGCAATATATTTTTGGTTTGGGTCTTCAGTTCATTTGGTAATCCAGCCTCAGTTCAAGGACTCCCTCAAGGTCAGTGACTAGCTGAATTTTCCAGTCATCTGTTCTGGGATACTTGCTGTTGTCATTTAAGACATTTCTAATCCCTAGGAGGGCAGAGTAGGTTGGTAAACTACACTAAAAAGAAAAATTCAGTACAACTCTTCAATAATGATCACTGTTACTCAGTTAAATTGAACGCTGGTGAAGAAAATTGCCTCCCAACGATTTCCACATTTTACAATGTATTGTATTTTGATATTGGCACTTTGTAAAGGTTTCAGAAAACAAGACTCATTCCCTAACTATTCCTGAAGTATTAAAAACTCAATACATGCATCTGAAATTATATGAGGCAGGTCATTGCGAAGAACCACAGCACTGAAGAAATTTCAATTCTAAAAGGCTGACTTTTTATTCTAACACCAGGTAATTTTATATTCACCAGTGAGGCAGAGCATTCTCTTGGCATCTAGCCTATTAATGCCCTTTGGCAACTTTATTCAAATGAAATCACATCTCGCATTGCTAAACTCTAGGGCATATAGTCGTGGTCGCCTTACTCTCCTCTTAGGACAATTACATCTGAGGAATTGTGAACTTTCATGACCTAAACTCCCTATAGGCAAATATATCCCCAGTGTAGAGTCCAAAATAGTCCCCTGTCTGAGGTGCAGCCTCACCATTTTTTATATGAGAAACTTCATACTTGCATTCAGTTCCCTTTACAGGAAAGGGAATGTACTTTTTTCTAATTGACTAGTCCAGTTCAGCATACTGCTGCAAAAAAGTGTTACAGGCCAGAGATTAGAGACATTATAAAAGCAGGTAAAGAAACCCCTTGGGAATATGTCAGAAGTTGGATTCTTCCAGCTCCCACACATTATACAAAGTTAGTCTGCATGGATGCAATTATTGTTAGAAAATTTTAAGTATTAGAGATTTAAACTGTATTTTCAATGGGTTGTAAGCTTTGGCCAAGATGCAGCCTGCCCCAAAAGCATAGTGGGAGATGGAGCAGAAACAGACAGGCCATACAATTGGAAGCAGTAAGGTTAGGACATATTTACTATTATCAGTGGAAGACCATGCTGCTGGAAGCTGCCAAGGCTTTAGAATAAATGGATGTATTTAGCTTCTAATTGCAGTGAATAAAGTATTCCACTTCTACCGATCAGGTGTAGCTTGCAGGCTAGAGAAAAATGACTCTCCATTGCTATGACTGGAAGGTGGATGACTGGATTTATGCAGCTAAAGGTTGCCAGGCAATGTTTTTTCTGGGGGGGGGAAACAAACCTTCTGTGCCCAGTTGAAGAATGAAGTCCCAATTCAGCTAAAAGTAGAATGCTATTGGCCAAGGTAATTAATGTACTTGGATCATCCAGGTGTGGATAACAGGTTGGGTGGGAGAAATGAACCTTCAAAAACAAAAAAGATATATCTGTTGCTATGTCAGGGAGAAGTTGGATTCTTCCAGTTCTCCCAACACTTGCTGGTCAAATAAACAACGACTGTCTTTGAGCCTTTGTATTAGCCAAGTTTGGTTCAATACCTGGAACCAGAGGAAAACCCCCTTACAGACATTAAGCCAAGAGCCAAGTTGCAGCCAACTCATTTCTAATTATTTGCACAGAAAAAGCCTTCATCTGTCCCATGAATCCATGGCCTGAGATTTCAAAACACCACCTGGTATAAGTTTAAATCATTTTCAGGCAGGTTCAGTTTGAAAACAATGTTCCAATGCTGCAAGATGTTTCAGATTCTTAAAATGCCATTGAAGCTTCAAAAAAAAAGTACATTTGGAACTAATCTATGCTTTAGTCTGGAGGGTCATGTAAAAAGAAAATGCACAAAATACTCAATGTGCTAAAATGGACTTTAAAAATCACACCCCCTCCCTCAACCCAAAATTAAGTCAAATACACAAGTGGAACATAAAGGAAAGAGACAAGCCACATCCCCATGACTTGATCCTGTTCAATTTTACAGCAACTCAAGATGGAGGCTTTTACCCCCATGCTTTTGTAACAAATGTTTAACTATTTTATTGAACAAGGGGACTAAAAACAAGCAGAGTCCTAACATTATTTGAAGAAAAAGGCTACAGTTTCAACTCCATTTGTAAATTGAGACAGAAGGCATCAGCTGATGGACAAGCCAGAAAATTGAACAGGGCAGTGGGCAGGGCAGGAAATGTCTGAAGCCAGTGACAGCTCAACTCGGAACAGTCTCCATGACAGGCAAGCTCCTGGCATCATCTTAGCCAGGTGGTGATAGAAGCCACAAGTCATTTATCAAACCGATTAGGGTATTAGCTCAAAATCTTAAGTTCTGTTACAACACCCAAGACCAAAAAGATGATTTCCTGCTCTAAATTTTGTTGGAAGCAAGCCATTGCAAATTATCTAGCCAGCCTACAACCTTGCATGCTTGCCTAAATTCTATTGCCCACACTAAAAATGACATGTTCTGACCTACACCCATTCCAGCAAAATCTACAGAGCAGTCTATGAACCACAGCAACAAGGTGTCATGTGGCAGGAGCCATTCCCAGGATCTCAGGCAGAGTACAAGTACAGCATATAGCTATTGAGCTTAGTAATAATCTACCTTTATTGACAGGCTAAAGTCAACTAGGCAGTTCATAAAACCAATAAGTTTAATTTTGTAGGCCATGGATATGTATCACATTCTTTCATACCCATACAATATGAAAAAAAATTAGAGTGGCAATTTAAAAAGGTTACTGCTAAGATGAAGTGGTCCACTGTGTAATTCATGTGTTTTAATAGCCAATATTTTCTTGATTCAAAGAGTTGTTCAAAACCATGGAAGGTTAAATGCCACTGAAAACAAAATACAAGCCAAAAATGGCCAGCATCTGAGAGAAGGAAAGGTTCACAATTCACAGGAGGCCTTTGATTTTTCAGTATCTTGTTAGAAATCAAAAAAGGGAAAAGGTCAGACAGCAAAGACCTGGAAGTATTTACAGCATGTAATTCTTAACAAATACAGATTTGCACCCAATTGCTCTGTAGTGAACAGATGCCAAAAGAACTCCCCTCATGGGATTTTTGCATCGACAAGATGGAATGCCTCATCCAAAATCAGGAATTTGCAGTATAGTAGTAATAGGGGCTATAAACAATAGCTGTCTTGATTCCTACAGAAGAGGTCAGGACAGGTACAACATTGGATGAAGAGAATCAATTTATTGGATTCTACACTGATGTTAGAACCCTCCATTTCAAAGCTATTTGCAAATGCCCAAGATGCATTTCTCCACTGTCAGGTAAACTTAGAGAATTAGCTGTGCTTATACACCAAGCATCACACAAGCTACATGGAAATACTACATTTGAAGCAATCCATTTTGCCAGCTATCACATTACAAATCTATAATGTCTAGTTGACCTGCAAATGGCAGCTAATTTGAGTTGCCAAGTACTGGAGAAAAAAATCAAGGAAGCACATTTAAAAATCAGTTTGCAGGAGATTAAACCATTTAGGGTTTCATGAAAAAAATCAAGGTTGCTGTAACACAGACTCATTTTACATTGGTTTAAAAACAGAAGCTGCGCAGAGAAAATCCATGGCGAGTTTGGCAACAGAAACATCCATCATGTGCCCACATCCAGCTTTTAGCAAGTGAATGACAAAATGTAATCTTAAAAAATGGTGAAGGTAGTGGCAGCATGCAACAATTTGAAAACAGAAGAGGCAGGACGAAGTGGTACAATCCCAGTTGATATTACTGCTGGATGGAACCCTGGCTCAAGTAACTTGCTTTTCTTGGAAAACATGAAGTGTCAGAACTGCCAAGTAGCTTTTAAATTTATAAGATTGAACAAGTCTGACTATAATATCCCATCCATATCTGCACTTGGAGATTAAGGACACAGATGACAAAACAGGATAGTTTACAAGGACTTGCTGGGAACACTATTAGACTGCTAGAAGGAGAAAACAGGTCAGTGCAGGAATCCCCTCTGGTCGCCCCCCTCTAACAAGTATTCTGTTTTGGATACTGTGGTGGTGTGGTTTGACCTATCAGGGGATAACAGCAACAGCTGCCAAAAGCAGAGGCACCATGGCTGGCTGTTAAGCAGGGAGGGACAGATCACTACTACAATAGTTATTAGGGGACTAGATAGTGCTTTTGTGGATATGAAAGACTGCAGGATGGTATGTTGTCTCCCTGGTGCCAGGGTCCAAGATGTGTCTTAACAGGCAGAAAGCATTTTGAAGGGAAAGGGTGAACAAGCCAGAGGTTGTGGTATATATATCAATGACATAGGTAGGAAGAGTGATGAAGTCCTGCAGCAGTTTAGAAAGTTAAGTAGCAAGTAAACTTGAGATTACAATCTGTGCCACAAGAGTGAGGCTAGGAATAGGAAGATCATGTAGCTAAATAGCTGGTGTAGGAGGGAGGGTTTCAGATCTCTAGACCATTGGAGTCTCTTCCAGGGGAGGGCATATACAAGGCATCCAAATTGGAAGGGCATAAATATTCTGGTCGAGAGGTTTGTAGGAGACTCAGGAGGAAATTGTGTCCAAGCAGAGATATTTGAATCAATAGTTACAGGTGGAAAATGTTGTGCCCTTGTTTAAAAAGGGCTGAAGGGAAAAGCCTGGGAATTACAGGCTAATGAGCCTGACATCTGTGGTGGGCAAGTTGTTAGGTGTTTTGAGATAGTATCTACAGGCTCTGAGATGCAAGGGCCAATAAGGGACAGTCAGCATGGCTTGGAGTGAAAAATCATGTCTCAAATTTGATTAAGTTTTTTTGAAGGAGTAACCTAGTGGATGAGGGCAGAGCACTTGATGTTGTCAACATGGACTTGAGCAAGGCCTTTGACGAGCTATTGCATGGTAACTTGTTGCATAAGGTTAAATCTCATGGATACGAAATTGGCTTGAATGCAGAAGACAATGGAGGGTTATTTTTCAAACTGGAGGCCTGCAACCAATGACATAAGTGGACCCAGCACTGATCCCTGAGGCACATTTATATTAATGATTGGATGAGAATATAGGAGGCATGGTTAGTAAGTTCACAGATGACACCAAGATTGTGGCAGTGGTCAGTAAAGGTTATCAAGGATTGCCACACGATCATGGTCAATTGGGCCAGTGGGCTGACAAATGGCAGCGTTTAATTTAGATAAATTCAGGTGATGCATTTTTTGTAGACTGAACCCAGATAGGACCTACTCAGTTATTAGGAGTGTTGGGGAGAGTTACAGAACAAAGATCTAGGGATACAGGTCCATAGCTTGTTGAAAGTGGAGTCACAGGTGGACATGATTGAAGGCAGCATTCAGCATGCTTGGTTTCATTGGTCAGAACATTGACTACAGGAATTGGGATGCCTCGGAGTTGTATAAGACATTGGTAAGGCCACACTTGGAATACTGTGCAGAGTTCTGGTCACCCTATTATAGAAAGGATATTAAAACTAGAAGAAGAGTGCAGAAGAGACTTACTGGGATGCTACTGCAACTTGATAGTTTGAGTTATGAGGCACTGGATAGACTGGGACTTTTCTCGAGTGTAGAAGGGATGATCTTAGGTGTATAAAATAATGAGGGGCATCTAGATCATCAAGATCTTTTCCCAAAGGTAGGGGAGTCTAAAACAAGAGAGCATTAGGGGGAAAGAGATACAGAAGTGTCCAGAGGGGCAGTTTTTCCAGAGGGTGGTGAGTGTCTCAAACAAGCTGCTAGAGGTAGAAGAGGCAGGTACAATGTTGAATGTCAGAAAGTTGCATGGGAAACGTGGGTATAGAAGGATATGGGCAATTGGGAGTAGCTTCAGGTTTAAAAAAGGCAGCATGGACTAGTTGAGCCCAAGGGCCTGTTTCCGTTCTGTAAACCTCTGACTATGACTATAGTGTCACATGGGAGGATACAAGCTACTTTGACACAGGGTAGCAACCAAAGCAAACCAAAAAGGTGAATTTGCTGGAGGGAAACCAGAGAGTAAGGCTGCTAAGACAGAAAAAGCATTAGTAGCCAATGAAAGGAGGATCTGGTGGACTTAAGTACCTTTGTTTCAATGTGCTAGGAACTTTGTTGTTGCCATTAGAAGTGGGGGGGGGGGGGGGGGGGGGAGAGACAGGATTGGCAGCTGAACATTCCAGGATACCAATGTTTCAGGTGGGATGGGGGGGGTGGAATGTAAGGGGTGAGGGAGTATCACTGTTGGTTTTGGTTAAAAGGAGAATATCACAGCTCTACTGTGGGAGGTTTCATACAGGTCAGGCAGTATGCATAGAGCTCAGGAAAACAGTCAATGTTGGTGGTTTACTATAGGGTACCCAACTGCAAGCAGGGAGATAGAAGAATAGTATGGTAGATTTTGCTAAGGTGCAAAAGTAACATGGTTGTGGGAGATACTTACTTCCCCTATATTAACTCATTTAGTGCTAGGGGCATGGATGTGGCAGAGTTTGTAAGGAGTATCTGGGAGGGCTTCTTGAAACAGTATGCTGATAGATAAGGGGCAATACTGGACCCAGTATTGGGGAATGAGCCTGGCCAGTGGTTGGTGTTTCAGTAGAGCTGATAGGGATCCAGGACTGGCACATTGTAGGATATAAGATTATGGCAAGTTCTGAGAACCAAGGAAAACTAGAGATGTATGGGTGAGGTACTAAATGACAGTATTCAAAGAGAAGGACATGGATGAGGGGTCTGGGAAAAAGGGTGTGTAGATAGTTTGGAGTCATGTTGAGATCCAAAGAGATGGTGGTATTGGGGTTCTGGAGAAACATTAAGGTAGACAAGTCCCAGAACTTAATGGAATATACCCCAGAATACTGAGGCATGGAGAAAATAGCTGGGGCCTTGAGAAATCTTTGTATCCTCACTGGCTATGGGGGGGTCTCAGAATTGGAGAATAGCCAATGTTGTTCTTTTAAGAGTAGCAAGCATAATCCAGGTAACAGGCTGGTGATCCTTAAGTCAATGGTAGGGAAATTGGACAGCATTCACTCCAACTTGGAAATAAATGGATGTATTAGCAAGAGGCAACATGGTTGTTAAGGGGAGGCTGAGTATCTAACTTGATAGAATTGAAGGAATGACAAATGATGATTTATGAGGGTAGAGCAGATGTTGTCTACAGGAACTTTAAGGCCTTTGACAAGGTCCCTCATGATAGACTGGTGCAGACAGTGAAGTCACATGGGATCAGGTGAGCTGGCAAGGTGGGTTCAGAACTGGCTGGGTTACAGTGGACAGGTGCATTTCTGAATGAAGGGCTGTGACAAGTGGCATTCCTCAGGGATCAGCGCTGGGACCTTTGTAATATGATTGAGGAAAATGTCATCCACAAACTTACTAATCAAACCAGTTAAAGGTTGGTGGATTTGCAGATAGCGATGAGGACCAGAGGATATGAATCAGTTGGAGACTTGGGTGGAGATGGCAGATGGAGTTTAATTGAGACGTGGAGGTAATGAATTATGGAAGATCTAACACGAATAGGAAATATATAGTAAATGGCAGAACCCTTGAGTATTGATAGGTAGAGGGATCTGGGTGTACAAGTACACAGGTCACAAGTGGCACAGGTGGAGAAGGTAGTCAAGGAAGCATATGGCATGCTTTCTTCATTGGCTGGGGCACTGAGCTTAGAAACTGGCAAGTCATGTTGCAGCTTTTAGAACCTTAGTTAGGCTGCGCTTAGAATATAGTGTTCAATTCTGGCCATCATACTACAAGGATGGGAAGGCTGGAGAGATTACAGAAAATATATACCAGGATGTTGTCTGGTATGGACAGCACTAGCTACGAGGGGTTGGAGAAACTTGATTTGTTCTCACTGGAGTGATGGAGTTCGAGGGGTGACTGGGTAGAAGTCTACAAGATTGAGAGGCACGGATGGAGTGGATAGTCAGAAGCTTTTTCCCCAGGGTGGAAGAGTCAATTACCAGGGGACACAGTTAAAAAGGTAGGGGTGGGGGTGTGTGTGTGTGTGTGTGCGTGTGCGTGTGCGTGCGCGTGCGTGTGCATGTGCGTGCGTGTGCGTGCGTGCGCGTGCAAGGTTTAAGGAGATACACAGGCAGGTTTTTTTTAAAAAGGGGTGGTAAGTGCCAGGAACTTGCTGCCAGGGGAGGTAATGGAAGCAGACACTAGTGATTTAAGGGACATCTTGACAAAAGACATGAACAGAATGGGAAAGAAGAGATTATGGTTCCTGGAAGAGTAGGGGGCTATAGTTAAAGTTGGGCAGTATGGTCAGTGCAGGCTTGGAGGGCCAAAGGGCCTGTTCCTGTCTTGTAATTTCAGTCTTTAAACCAATAGCCTGACTCTGGTCAGATATAACCCACTGAAGCAAAGTGGCTATGTCATCACAACCCAACCTTTCAAATTCTCTACCTCACCCCTGCTTCCACAAGTGTTTCAAAACTGCTCAAGTGCTTCAGAATCTTCTAAACAATGCTCCCCCCAGCTGTAAAGCAAGGACCCATTGCCAGGACTTTAAACTCAGTAATCCTCTACATAAAACTGCCCCATGCATTCAAGTTTTCACACAATCTGATATCCAGCCAGACGAATAGAACACTACTGCTTCCGGAGGCTGTAGCATAATATCACCTCAGGATTACATCAGATTTGGCTTCTTGCCAGCTGATTTCACCTCATCTGCATCTTTCAGCTGTCTTCAACCAGAAACCTTTCTGCTCCTTTTAACTTCAGGTGAACAGTACCTTGTTCAAACTCTGGTTTCCCTTGACTCGTCTTCCTGGGGCCACTTTTCACAGGTATTCCGAACTCTGTTCTACTTCCTTCCCATTACTTTTCTGGCTTCTACTTCTAGCAGAGCAGTTTTCCATCTAGCTTAAAAGCTAGAATTGCTTGGGTCCAACTTAAAGCTGGCCCCTAGTTACTTAGCAACAGCTGGCCCTTGACATTAGTTTAGTTCCACACTGTCAACTTTGAGCTTGAAGTGAAACCAAAACACCGAAAATGTTTGCTTCAAGAATCTGAAGTTACAACCCATTATTACAAAGATCAAATTAAACTCAATGCTGGAAACTGCCAGCAGGTCTGATGATAGCAGCTGGGAAAGAACAGACCCAAGTCTGGATAACCTTTGTCAGATTCAAAATGTTTATGTTCTCTCCACAGATGCTGCTGTCAGACCTGCTAACATTTTCCAACATTATATACATGCTGGAATCTGAAACAATTTGCTTCTCACCCAAATTATGATTTAACACCAGAATTAGCCACCTGTTTCCTAATAAGTGCTTACAAGGATTTGAAAGTCAATTGACAGTAATTTGGAGTGCTTTTCTGCTTTGTATTGTTAGTACATCTGCATTGGTCACATGGCTATTCAGCAATGAAACATTCTCTCCCCCACCCCACCCGTGAAAATGATATTACACAAGATCAGAATTACATTCATGAATGCTACCTGCTTGTGCACCCCAAATTACCATGTATTGCATTTAGCACATTCAAGTAGCTATGATCCAAGAACTGGGTAAAAATTATCCCCGTGGTACTTCAATTTCTCACACCAATTAGCACAGACATTCAAGGAATTGAAGGCAATTAACTCCACAAACTCCTCCATTTAGCTAAAGAACATACTTTCCCCTCAGTAAAACATCCTGCACCTCAAAAGGCCAGCATTATATTGTTTGGACTGGTCCTTTAGCCTATTTCTAAAAGATACTGCAATTTTGTTTAACGGCACAAATTCCCTTCCTGCTCAAGCATGCAACTGGAACCAGAACTTAGTTTGGACCAAGGCTGCATCGACCAGAATTGTCAAGATGGTGAACAGTAAAGCAGCTTTTGCCAAATGCAGCAGCAAGGAGTGTTGTAAAAATTAAGTCAATGCAAATCCAGGGCCCCTAATACAAGGGCAGTTATGATGATTGGCCTCCAATAATAATCACAGCCCAAAGGCAGTGTCCTAAGGCTAGGTATTCACTGATCTGCTTTTGAATACAAGTTGCAATCTTGAGTGCACGTACCAAGGTCTGGACATTTATGGGCAGCCAAAAGTCAATGTTTGCTTCATGCTTTGTGTGGCACAATGACCAACTCCAATGAAAAAGGGTCAATCACCTCCATTGGACTCCTATCACCCTGGGGATCACTAATGCCCACAAGTTTACTGGACACAAGTCCTGTGGCTACAGTCAGATCAGGAGCATGAAGGCACAAGAGCAAGAGCCTAGCTGGGTTGCAGCTCCAATGCAAGAAACTTCACTATCCAGAATAAAATAAGCCTGCTGAATCAGCATCTCATTGACCAATACAGCAGAGACCGTTCCTTCATCTAAGGATGCAATACAAAAGGGAGCACCACCTGGAGATTGAGTCACATTTCTTCAGCCATGGTCAAAAATCCTGAGACTCTGTCAGACTACCTTCACCACAATGAATAAAATGTGACCCCAAGGCAATGGCCAACCACCACATTCCTGAGAACAAATGCTGGCCTTAAGCAACACCCAGAACCCATGATTTGAAATTGATTTTTGTCTTACATTTACTTTTGCACTATTTTGAGCATTCCACTACAAACAGGACACTGACTTCATGGCCATCAGGTTAGGTGATTTGGCCATGCTAAATTCTCCCTTGGCATGCCCAAACAGGTGCTGGAGTGTGGCAAGTAGGGGATTTTCATAGGAAAATCATTGCACTGTTAAAGACTACTTGTGACTAAATCTTAATCAATAATCCCTAATAATGAACCACAAATGGCTTAGCAAAACTAGTTTGAAACTGAACTACAAGTAAAAGCATCTCCAAGAGATTGCAAGGGTTCAGATGTCAAACAAACATTAGTGTTTCAAATAGTTTGAACTGCTGACTCCATGCCAAAAAGATATCAAAGACATCAAGATACAAATCACATCCAAAAAGGAGTCCAAGACCATTGCAGTGGTGTTTCAACCAAGATTCCAGGTCTTTCCCAGATAATATGCAAAAGGAGCAGCAAATGTTTGCTAAAGTGCCATTGAAAGATGCTGTAAAATGCCACTAAATACTGGCAACATTGCCTTAACATGCTGCTGAATATCAAGAAAAAAAAACATACTTGGCAAGTTGATTTGACTTGAAGTTGAAATGTAGCTGGCTGTAAACCAAAACCTCCAATAGCAGTAGTTATACTAAACAGTATTGTTCCATGCCCAGCCCATATTGAAAACTACAGGTCACCATCTAGCATTATCCATTTTGATAATGGAACTAGGAAACAAGGTGTTGTATATGCAAAAACCTTTTGCTTGGTTATTAAAAACACAGCAAGCCTGAATGTTACAGCTATGACTGCTTTCCTCATGCATACTCAACCAAAACAGCACTTACGGCAAAGTACAAACCAGATGTCCTCACCAGCTAGTGGCTTAAAACCTACTTCAACTCTGATAAAGAAAATCCCTTGAACAGCAACTCCACCTCTCAGCACCATGATCCAAGCAGAACATATTGGGGTGTGCCCCTCTTCCCACTCTTGTTGCATTATTTGCTGAGCTTGAAGGCCAGATACCCAGATCCACTTGTACATATACATCTGGGAAGCTGACTGCAGTGCTGAGTCATGTATATAGCCAGATGATCAAGAGGAAGCCATGAGGGAAACATAGCAATTCCCTACCTTAAGTTTTGCCAATATTTGAGCAATTACAACAGTCAGAAAAATGAGGCCGAGGCATGGATTTGTCTGTTTGCTGCCCCAGAAAATCTAGAAGTCTCATGACATCTGGTTAAAGTCCAACAGGTTTATTTGATAATAAACACTACAAACTGCCAGCTCCAAGTGGAGAGCACCTCCAAGACGACTTGATGTCTGTAAATATGCACAAAGGCTGGCACCTCCATATCCAGAAAATCTGCACAGCTTTTGCTACATCTTACAGCACAAGTGGAAAGTAGTAAAGCATCTGCAGGGACCATTGTGTTTGCAATGATTTGGCAATTTCCTGAGCATTCCAAATTGTTTACAAGGTGATAGTGATTAGAATAGAGACAAGGTTGGTTGAGGATTCAGAATGAGTTCCACAATTAGGTTCCCATAAAATGCCAACCAATATATTGTATGACAGCAACTTGAGCACAAAAAATGATTTCAAATGCTGATTTATGTGAAGTTTGCTCAAACAGTCAGGATGGCACAGTAGCCAACACCGCTGCCTTGCAGCACCAGGGACCTGGGTTCAATTCCAACTTTGGGTCATGTGAGCAACAGGTGAAGATGCTGTTAACACATCTGTACTCTAGAGAAATAGCTTAAAGTCAGGTAGACTGGATATAGCCAGGCACATTGATAACCCACATTATGGAAACAACTGAGTTTAGTCAAACAAAGGGCATAAGATTCGCTGCTGCTAACAGAGCAATAGTTAGGGATAATAAAAAGACTGCCTGTGGTGTACAAATAACACCAGAGGTGTGGTGTGCAGTGAAGCATACACCACATCTTGAAGGAATGTACGAGGTCCAAGTTACAAAAAGCAAATGGTCTGCAAGATGTGTTGTTTCTACAACTAAGCATAAAAGGGGGAAAAGGTCACAGATAGTCAGGACAGCAGTGATTAAGTTGGCAAAGGATTGATTACTGCCAATCTGAACTGGACATGTAACAGTGTTGGATAAGATGGATGAGTTTGCTAATGCACTCTTGTGATAACAGGGGACATTGTTAGATGGGGAGTAGAGGGGATGGAAACTTGGGGCACCTCGAGCCAATAGGGGAATGACAACACATAGATGGGACAGGGACCACCAATTAGGGGAGAACAACACATTGCAAAGCCATTACAATGCTTGTAAAAAAAGTATAAAAATGTGCTGCAAATCGATGTAAAGGTGTGCCTATTTTATTGGACACCCGGTCTTGCAAGAACGTTAAATAAAATATCTTGCTCCTTCAGAACTTGACTTGACTAAATTGTTTGACTGTGAGCTGTGTTTCTCACAGGTTAGTGCAGAGTTTGCACATTCTCCATCTGCAGATTTCCTCCCAAAATATGGACATTTGGTTGATTGCTAAGTTAACTCATGTTGGGGGATTAGCAGCATAATGATGTGTTATGGGAATAGGGCATGGGTGGGACTGTAGTCAGAGCAGACACGATGGGCTTCCTTCTGCACTGTAGGGATTCTATGATACTCAACTAATATAGCTATTTACAGTGAGATAATATAAGGAAGCTTTCAATCAATGCTTGATTTAAACAGGAAATAGGGACAGGAGGCCATTTGTTGCTTCTATCCAGTTCAACAGCCCAATCCCACATCTTTTGATCCTTTCAGCCAAGAGCTATACAACTCAAATGTATTGGCTTGAATTACTGTGGTAATTCTACAGGCTTACCACCTGCTGGGTGAAGTAGTTTCTCCTGCTCAGTCCCAAACTGTTTACTCCATATCCTTAGACATGACCCTGGCTCTGAACACCCCCACTATCAGTAGCGTCCTTCAGATGAGACCAAAACAGTACAATTTTCCAGGTGTGGCCTCACTAAGCATATTGCAGCAACACATCCCTGCTCCTGTACTCAAATCCTCTTAACATACCATTTGCCTTCTTTACTGCCTGCTGCATGCTTACCTTCAGTGACTGGTGTACAAGGACACCCAGGTCCCCTTGCACACATTCTCCCTCAATTTATAGCCAGACAACAATCTGCCTTCCTGCTTTTAAATCAAAGTGGATAACCTCATCCCTCAGCTCACCTTCTCACCTAGCTTTGATCTGCAAATTGGGAGATACATGAGTATTGGGGTCCCAGCACCCATCCCTGCAATATCCCACTGGTCACTGCCTGCCAGTGTATCCATCTATTATAACATCAATCCTACGCATTAAATTTTACATGCTATCTATTGTGAGATCTTGTCAAAAAGCATTGAAATGTTTAAGCAATCCAGCGACTCCCTCACATCTATTGTTACACATGAAGAATTCTGCTGGATTTGTCAAGCATGATTTCCAAAAACCATACTGACTACCTGATTCTGCCACTGTTTTGCTGTGAAATCTTTGATAATGGACTTTAGAATTTTCTCACTTTGACGTCAGGCTCACTGGCCTACAATTCCTCATTTTCTCTCTACCTCTAATAGTGGCGTTATATTAGCTATTCGCCAATCTGTAGGATTGGTTCCAGAGTCTATATGATCTGAAGATTAATGCATCCACTGTTTGAGGCCACTTCAAGTATGCTGGAATATAGTTTTAGGCCCTGGGGATTTACTGGCCTTCAGTCCCAGTTTCCTGAACACCATTTTGCTGTTAGATTTCCTCAAGCTCCTCCCTCACTAAACCCTGTTGTCTCCCAAGATTGGTATGTGTCCTCTCTCCTTTGTGAAGATAATTAACATGTATTTAGTTGGGTAGCCTTTTTGTTACCAATTATAAATTCCCAGTTTGAGTGAAGGAATACATTTGTATTCCTTCCCTTCACACCCCTATAGAAAACTGTTCACTGCAAAAACTTATTCCTGTACTTCTTCCCCCTTCATAATCTATTAGTCCTCATTTGAGAAATTCTAAATGGTTCCCAATCCTCACATCGGTTGTTCTTTCTGGCCAATTTGTATGCCTCTTCCTTGGACTGAATATTATCTGGAATTTCCCACACTAAGCCTGGTTTTGTCACACGATTTTACTTTTGCACCAAATTGTTGTCGTTCATCTATGTGTAGTTTGAATGTTTGCCATTGTATATCCACCAATCCGTCATTGCAAATTTAACTCAAGATTCAGGACTCGTCTCAGACTTTATGGTCATTCATCCAAGGAATCTTAGATTGTTATTAATTATTTCTCAGTCAAGGATAGCCTGTTCTCTATCTAGTTGGTTCCTCAAAATTAGTCCAGAAAACCATCTGTATACACTCCACGAATTCCTTCTCTACAGTACTGACCAATTTGATTTGCCCAGTCCATTTGCAGATTAAAGACACCCCATGAATTTGATGTTCCTTTATGACATCCATCGTTACATTTAGTGCCATTCCCAACATCAATGTTTCAGTTTTGGGTTTACAGCCTCCAATAATGTTTACCTTTCCTCATTAGATCAATTTCTAGCAATGTTACCATCTTTTGTCCTTCCCAAATATTGACTACTCAGTTCCCATCTCTGGTCACCCTGCAGCCATATCTCCATAACTCAACTAGATTATACCAGTTTACATTTGTGCAGTTAGCTTCTTATTGTACTGCCACAAGGTACAAAGCCTTCAAGCTCTAACATTCCTTATCCTGTTCCCACTAGCTCTCGATTTCTGCCCGTCACCTCTTGCCCTCTTTCTGCATTGTGTTCTGGCCCCAGATTCCCCTTCTTGCATAAGTTCCATTCCCTGCTACATAAACTCTCCCAACCATGCTAGCAAATACTCCTCAGACTCAGTCCTGGTCCTGTCCAGGTGCAACCTGCACAGTTTGAACTGGTCCTAATGTTCCTGAAATTTGAAACGTTTCCCAACTCCCACTCCATGTTCTGCTCTTAAGGCTTGAATGTCATTTGTTTATCTATCACGACACCCTTCCCTCCAAAAATCAAAGTAAACTATACACAGAACCTAACAGTGCAGGCCCTTCAGCCCTTGATGTTGCACCAACCTGTGAAACCAATCTAAAGCCCATCTAACCTACAATATTGCAATATCATCCATATTTTTAATGGAATGACCATTTAAAGCAGGACTTTAAAACAGGATTTAAAAAAAAACAGGACTTTAAAACAGGATTCCAGGGAAGTGCCGGATGATTGGAAAACGGCTAATGTTACGCCATTGTTTAAGAAGGGTGCCAGGCAAAAGGCGGGGAATTATAGGCTGGTTAGTTTAACGTCTGTGGTAGGTAAAATGTTAGAATCTGTCATTAAGGAGGAAATTGCGAGGCATCTTGAAGGGAATTGCTTGATAGAGCAGACGCAGCACAGTTTCATTAAAGGGAAGTCGTGTCTGACAAATTTACTGGAGTTCTATGAGGATGTGTCGAGGGCGGTGGATAGAGGAGAGCCGGTGGATGTGGTCTTTCTAGATTTTCAGAAGGCGTTTGACAAAGTGCCTCACAAGAGGTTATCGCAGAAGGTCGAGGGACATGGAGTTGGGGGTAGGGTGTTAGCGTGGATAGAGGATTGGTTGTCAA
This sequence comes from Carcharhinus amblyrhynchos, assembly GCF_965287045.1. NCBI lineage: Eukaryota > Metazoa > Chordata > Chondrichthyes > Carcharhiniformes > Carcharhinidae > Carcharhinus > Carcharhinus amblyrhynchos. The sequence goes on from NC_137344.1 coordinate 27,162,603, forward strand.
ATAGGAGGCAGAGAGCGGGGGTCAACGGGTGCTATTCGGATTGGCAGATGGTGACTAGTGGAGTGCCCCAGGGGTCGGTGCTGGGGCCTCAGCTTTTTACCATTTATATAGATGATCTGGAGGAGGGAACCGAGTGTAGAGTGTCAAAATTTGCTGATGACACCAAGATTGGGGGAACGGCAAATTGTGCGGAGGGTGTGGAGAGTCTGCAGAAGGATCTAGATAGGCTGGGTGAATAGGCCAGGAAATGGCAAATGGAATTTAATGTTGGCAAGTGTGAGGTGGTCCACTTTGGTAGGAAGAACTATTACTTACGGGGCGAAAAACTGCAGCAGGCGACGGTGCAGAGGGACCTCGGGGTCCTTGTGCATGAGTCGCAAAAACCCAGCTTGCAGGTGCAGCTGGTGGTCAGGAAGGCGAATGGGATGCTGGCCTTCATAGCGAGGGGGATTGAATATAAAAGTAGGGAGGTCTTGCTGCAGCTGTATAGGGCATTGGTGAGGCCGCAGCTGGAGTACTGTGTGCAGTTTTGGGCGCCGCACCTGCGCAAAGATATTTTGGCCTTGGAGGGAGTGCAGAGGAGGTTTACTAGGCTGATACCGGAGTTGAGGGGGTTGAGCTATGAGGAGAGGCTGAATAAACTGGGCTTGTACTCGTTAGAGTTTAGAAGAATGAGGGGAGATCTCATTGAGACGTATAAGATGATGAATGGGATGGATAGGATAGAGGTGGAAAGACTCTTCCCGCTCAAAAAAGACAGTAGGACTAGGGGGCACAGCCTCAAGATAAAAGGGGGGGCGGTTTAGAACGGAGTTGAGGAGGAACTTCTTCACTCAAAGGGTGGTGAATCTCTGGAATTCTCTGCCCGTTGAAGTGGTGGAGGCTGCCTCACTAAATATTTTTAAGACGCGGGTTGATGGGTTTTTGATGAGAGGGGATTAAGGGTTATGGGGAGAGGGCAGGAAAGTGGAACTGAGCAGCGACAGATCAGCCATGATCTTATTGAATGGTGGGGCAGGCTCGAAGGGCTGGATGGCCTACTCCTGCTCCTATTTCTTATGTTCTTACGTTCTTATGACTTCAAACTCCATGGGGGTGTCCCTCCCTTAGACCCTCTGCAGTGAAGGTACGCATGCAATCTCAATAGATCTTGGACAGGTTACATGTCCTGCCCAAACATTGGGGGTCTGGTTGCTTAAGACACAAAAGTAGATATATTACAGTAACTTACCACCACTATCTCTGCAGCACATTTTAGCAGTTTAGGACAGGAAGAATTGGCCTTAGGTGTACAAAAATGTCTGTTCAAATCAGTTAGTGCAGAATTAAACAGACCACTAAAATTTTAAGACTAGAATAATCAACACCTCTGCTGTGAGGGAGACAAATAAATATCAGCCAAATGTTCCTGTTCTGATCAGTACAATTTACAACCTGCTACAAGTGAATACCTGGATGGATGGCAGGCAGTTTTTTTTTTGCAGGGGCAATGGCCACAGCTCAGAATGCAACTGGAATGCTATAAACTTAAATGCCTTCAAGTTTGGGGGGAGGGAGCAGCACAAGCAAAGGAAATAAATCCATGCAGCATCTCAAATTGAAGAGCCATGCATTATAGAAATGTGAACTTAAAAACAGGAGAAAAGCTATGTCCATTAATATGCTTGCCATAAGGATGAGATAGTGGTGTTATTGAAGAAAGGGATACAAGAACATTGGCACCACCCCCTTGTAGACACTGCTATGTTGGATTAGCTTGCTTACAAAATCCATGGTGCCCTGTGATGGAAGTGTGCCAATATGTTTCAGGAAAATGCTTTAAAGATGGTCAATATGTCTGGTAGACATGCAGCTCAGATGCTGGGAGAGCAGAATGCTTGCTCATTTCAACCTTGCAAGCAGTTATGCTGAGTTAAATGGACTGTTTACTCCCTGGGATTTTAGTTGAATGATTGATAGGGTTACGACACCCTGCAGGATACTGCCTGGACAGGAAGGTTTTAGGTACAAAAAGAGAGGTCAGTTAAACTCAGATGGAAAGGAGTTGACAAAAAAAGTAGTAGATAGTCAGAGACACCCCCCCTGGGTGGAAAGGTCAAGAGGGCACCAGTTCAAGGTTTTGGTGAGATGTGCTGGGAAAGTTTGAGGGTGGTGAAAGCAGGCACTTTAGCAACATTCAAGGTGCATCGTTTTGATGCAAATGAGGTGAACAGAGTGAACCATGTATGGGCAATAAGTATGAGTTAGAGACTAGGAATCAGCACAGGCTTGGGTGGGCAAAAGGGCTGTTCCTATGCTGTATTTTTTGTTCCATGTGATGTGGTTTTATGTGCAGAGATGGGTTGGCAGCAGGGAAAGAAACAGGCTTTTGCCAAAAGTAGCAAGTCTGCATTGACCACCATCCCACCCAGACCCCATCACCATAACCCCACATTTACTTTTGCCAGTCCCCCTCACCAAGGTGAGGGGCCAATCCACCCAACATGCACATCTGTGCAATGAGAGGAAACTGGGGCACCTGGAGGAAACCCACTCAGGACATGGGGAGAACATGCAAACACTAGTCACTCAAGGCCAGAATTTGACCAGGATCCCTGGCACCAAGGCAGCAGTGCTAAACATTGTGCTACCCTGCAGAGTTTGGCTGAAAATAACTGGAGGCTTCTGAAAGCTTTATCTTGGAAATCTGTCACACTTATGGCAAATTTGAGATAGATTTGAAACTTTATGGATGGCTAAGAATGTTTATTTGGAACTGGAAAAGTGACAAGTTAGAAAGTTGTTTCTCTTCACATTTAAAACAGCTTCGTTTTGTTAGCATTATACTTCAACTGTTATGAATACAGCTAGTTGAAGATCCCAATTTGTCAGTGGAATAACTCCAGGAACAAAGCATTCTTTCCTCAGATTTGTGAAAATAGAAAAGGTTGTTGGTAGTCAAGTCTGGCTTCCTGATTTAATTTGGGGTTCTGGTCTGGAACCTAACATTTATCTTGCAGTGATTCAATGAAGTGGGACAAGTGTTAAACGGCAAGGATGATTTTCTAATTTTACCTGAAGGTTGGAGTAGGTTCTAGAAGCAATTAAAACTCCAGCCAAATAGTCTCCTCGGCACATTTATGAAGATCTGCTAAACCATTTGAATTTTGTTTTGATCTTGTTGAAATAAGGTCACTCATTGTTAATAAATCCACAGTTGCCCATGGTTACAGGATGTAGGTTCATGCTTGCAAATCCCTACATAACACATTCCTGATCTTTGCTGGGCCATTGGCCAGACAAGAGATGCAGCACATTTCAATCCATGCCACTTTCCTAGTTTTTATTTATCATTCATGTGGGGGTATTGGGCAATAAGAAGTGATGCACTGTTTCCACATTGCCCTCTTGTCCAGCCAGAGTTTTATAATTTAGCCAGTATTTGAAAATTCACCTGTTCAATCCCACATTGCAGTTGTGACAGACACCTGTTAAAATTTGAACAAAATGCTAGAGACAAGGCATGCAGTAACTGAAGAGCATTTAAGATGAAGTACACAGCTAGGGAAAGGTTGGCAGTGCTAAGCATGACAGGAGAGAACAAACCCAAGAAGTCCTGAAGGTAGAAACAGTTTACAAAAACAACCCACAAGTTGATAACTTCTGGGAGTTGCATTAAGCTACATGAATTTGCCTGGATGGTTTTGCTGACAGTTGGTCAAGTTGCCAACATCTTGTTTGATATTATTTGCTAATCCTTCATTATTTTTTGAATCCCACTCAATTGAGGTGCTAGCACTTGTAAAACAATGGACCCCAGGGGACAGGAAAAGGCATGTGCGCAGAAACGTATTTGCATAGGTCTACAAGACAATACAATTCACTTGTACACAATTTCATTTCAATGGCATGTACAGGACTGATGAATTCTTCAGACAGATTCCTGGTGCAAGGGGTGTGCTCACTGGGCTACATGAAGCTCAGTACTTGATAAGGTACTTGCAGCCATTTTTATGTACACTGTGTTCTCTTTGTGCAACTCATTTGAAATGTCTCCTTTTGTTGAGTGCCTCCAGCTTCCTATTAAAAAGCACCCCAAAATTTCCTGCTTGCCCAATCAGTAATTTAATTTTAATAAGGCAGGTATTCCAAATCCCTCCCCATTCTATTAACAGATTTGTCTGTAGTGATCTCCTTCAAAAGCAGAGGATTCAAACAATGATAAACCAGTCAATTGGGCCAAACAGTGGGATTCCTGGGACTAGTATGAGCTTTCTCAGGCAGAATCAATTCTGGAGCTGAAGTTGGTAGCACATTTTATAGTTTATTGTACACTATTCAAAACACCTCCCACCCCCTGAATTAGTCAAACAGACCCAAGATAGACAACTAAGAATATTGCACTTGCACCATCAAAACCAAATAGTTAACAGGTGATTGCAGAGAGACCAGTGAAGGAGGGAGTTTTTCCTACTTTGGGATTGATGTTGGTTGAGACAGCCAGGATCACACCCAAGATTAAGTTAATCATCCTGCAGACAGAACCTCGTGGCTAATAATCAGACATCCAATTTTCCCCTAGGAAAAACATGGGAAATTAGGGTTCAAAGGTTTAGGGAGAGAAACGAAGACCAAGTTTGGTGGGCACAACCTTATTTTTGGTGTTTTGCAAGTTGCCTGCTTTCACTTTGAATAAAACAAGATTTCAAAATGAGAGCACTTTCAACAGTTACCTGCATTGATTGTAATGGAGTTCAGTCCCATTACTTATCTGCTATCCTATCATTGAGACCATGATCAAATGCCATTATCTCAATAGCCTTCCTGTGTGACTTGGCGGACCAAGTTTGGGAGTTTGTATTTTGAAGCATCTGTGTTGAATAAACTTTTACAATGGGAAGTATGAAATTCCACAGAAGAGTGCTGTTTAAGCATGTTCATTCAAGAGAACCCTGACCATTATAAAATTTGGGCCTTTCCAGAAAGCTTGCCAGGCTGAACTGTTCAGTGGCCACATTAGTGAAAGACATGAGCACCTTAACACCATTTGGGCACAACCCTACTGTGCTATTAATAGACTTACAATGGTGGGATAGGGACTGTTGTGGTCAAAGCTGCAGTTCTGAACAGCATTTTTACACAGTTAGTTCTGCATATCTGCAGCGCTATTCATTCTACTATCTCAAATCAGTTTGACAGCAGCTCCTCAAGCATCCCATCATTTCATACAGCCAGTAAAAACCTGCCAAATGAATTAGTGCAAAGGAAATGGATGTCATGTTGCAACAGCGAAGGAATAAAGCAGATTGCTGTGAATAATAATGCTTTTGTTAATGGCTTTCTGTACAAATTATACAAACAATCAGTTCTGGGCAATATACAAGGCAGCAACCTGGAGGTTAATAAAAACAAACTGAAGAGTAGGCCAAGTGTAGTATTGACATGCTGTACTTGGTTGAAGTCATTAGGTTACATTTTAGCTTCATTTGAAGCAATTTTTAAAAGTGGCAACTTGGCCTTTTGGCTAAGACAAATAAGATCAAGCCTTGATGGAAGAGCTATGCCCACTCCAATCAACTTGGATCATGCAAATCAAGCCAAGACAGAGGTGACAGCCCTATCTTGTCAGCTTGGGTCAGGAGTGTCTCAACTTGAGACTCTGACGTGGACTTGATTTGATTGAATAGGAACAATAAAAAAAATTGCAGTGCACAAGTAAGCCTGTTACAAGGCAAGCACAAGAAATTCCCATCACCATCCTAAAGTGCAACTTGTTACCCTTTGCAGGTCTAATGCTTTTACCTGCACTTTGGAAAGCCCACACATTCAGGACAGACATGGGTTTTACTCTTCTCTGCCTGCCACGCTTCAGCACTTTGCATCAAAAGCCCAGAGGCACCAGCATACAGTAGTGACGCACGAGAACAGCAAAGGGGGGGGGGGGGGGGGGTGCGGCCACAGGGGGTAGAGGAATAGGTCAAGACAATTTGCAAAACTAAAAATGGTTCAAGAGAAAAATATTGCCTCTTTCTCCTTCAACCAACGGTAGCAAGTTGAACCCGAAAAGCAAAATTGAGAGAATTAAAAAAGTGTTACTAGAACAATCTGCTGGAACCCAAGAATGCAAAGTACGTTTTTAATATTTAAAAAGTTACATCTTGCACTTGTGTCAAGTACAGCTTGTACTTGATTAGCAACCTGGTTAACTTGCTCACATTTAGCAAGCAGCCTAGGGATCTTCAATAGCCTGCTCACAACCACAATGTTCTACTGTGGCCATATGAAACACATTGTTTGGATCAAGGCTGCAAAAAAAAATGGAGTGACTGCCCAAAATTTGTTCTGAATTCACCACTGGCAAAAATTTGAACTAACCAGCCATAAAATACCATGGCAGCAAGAGCACTTGATCTCCCAACTCTCAAAGTAGAAGGTACAAGTCAGGAGTTTGAGGGACTAATTTGCCTTGGTGTGTACACAGCTTCAATATTTAACATCTAGGACAAAATTCATGCCAATAGATCAGCACTCCATCACTTGCAGTGGCATCAAATGTCTACAACACGCATGAAAGCAACCAGCCAAGACTGCTTTGACAAAGTACTGACCAACAGCCTCTATCTAGGAGAAAGGCAGCACAAGTGTAAACACCACACTGCCTCACAAGCCATGCCATCCTGGCTCAGAGCTGCCATTCTCAGCATCAACAGTTCAAATTCCTGAAAGTCATTAGGGGTAAGCAACAAATGCTGCCCTTGTCAGCATCAAGGAAAAAAACTGTACGTACTAGTCTTTCATTGGAACACCACAGTGTAGCTTCTCTGCCTAAAATTTGTTAGGCAAAAGGATTTTGCCTCCATGTTGGGTACAAGCAAATGGCTTCACCCTAACAAGAACGAGACTAACTAGGGAGCGAATTTTTGTCTCGTTCTTAAGGTGAAGCCATTTGAGGTACATTAACCAGGGAGACAATTTTTATGTACCTCAAATCTGAGGGAGGTAGTTGGGGCAACTACTTGCATGGACAGCTTCTTTAACAGATATCTTGTTGCATCTGACCTGAAGACATTTACCAATATAGAGGATTGAAACATTAGTGGGCTATTCAGCCCCCCAAGTTTCCTCCATTTGATTAGAACATGCACGATCTTGTCATTAACTCAAGACCAGCCTTCAAAAATAATTCATGTATTGTTTGGAATAGTGATCCAAATGCCAATAGGATGGCTGTATAAACACAGCTGTGAAAATAATCTGGTGACAACTTTAAAATACTGTTACACTGCTGAAGCTTGATCCTTCTGTTTAGGAGACTGATCTCTAAAAAGCAAGTTGCCCAAGGCATGGCAAATTTATGACCCAGGTTCAATATAATGCATTCTAGAATCATAGATCATTTTACATCCTTCTTTTCTACAGGAGCTAGAATGCACTGAGTATACTTCTGGAAAGAGTCTCCATTGCTGGAGCATAAAATCTATGCTGATACTAAATGGCACTGTGTTGCCCTCATTAGGATATTCAGAGGGCATTGGTTTCTCAGATGGAAATTAAGGCACATTTCTGAAAAGGGGAGATCACCCAGTGTCCTGTGCAACAGTCCCTCAGTACTATCTGGTCACAAAATCACATTGTCACCTCAGCTCTATTCTCTCCACAGATGCTGTCAGACCTGCAGAGATTATCCAGCACTTTTTGTGTTGCATGTTTTACTGACTGATGCAAGGGCTCAAACAGGCAATGTGGGCTGTTCAGGAGTCAAGATATTCCCATGGAAGATATGACCACTCACTGACATTTCACTTGTGTCCAGTGCAGTCAACCCATTGAGGTCTCATGGGTTGGGCTGACTTGTACATGTGACATTTACAGTACTTTGTCTGCAAGACACTTGGAACATGCAGAAACATCAAGTTTAGAACTATTAGTTTTACCATGTTTCCCTTATGCTAAAATAGTAAGCAAACAGATCTACCAAGGTCTATTGAAAGCAAACAGCTCAACATTTCTGGCAGACTGTTCTTCAGATCAGCAGAAAAATTAGTGGCACAATTTATACTATGCAGCATCAACAGAAGCTGCTCAAATTTAACCCAGGAAAACATCCTCTAGAAATCCACCAGGACTGCAATTTAAAAATCAAGCACCTGGTTCCACTGTCAGTACTGTATTCCTTTTGCATGGAAAAACTCCTGTTTGGATTTTAGTTCCTCCAATGGAGCCTGGCAAGGCACTTGAAGATGGTTAATAAATATCTTGAAGGATCAGGAGTTTAAATTAGTGGGGGAGGGCACACAGCACGCTACAGTAAAGGAACCAAGACAGAGGAAGAAGTTGTGGTTGGATAGCTACTTTCATACGAGAAGTAGTACATGCAAGACTGATGAGTTAAGGGTATGGATTGACTTGTGGAAAAACATTGCCACCACAGACATGGCTGACAGAAGGGCCAGACTGGCAACATTGAGGTACAAGATCTTCAGGTGAGACAAGGGAGTGTTTAATGTTTGTTATGGAGTCAGTTACTGCCATGAGTGAAGATAGCTGGAAGGCTCTAAAAGACTCTGCAGTTTAAGAATAAGAGGACGATCACATTGCTGAGTCTATTATAGGTCCCCAAATTGTTAGCAGGCAATAGAGTAGCAGCTATGTCAACTATTCACTGTTGTGTAACAATAGGGTAATTATATTACAGGACTTCAAAGCAACATTAATTGCAATAGTCAGGGTATCAAGGGTTTAGAGGGGGTAAATTTCTTAAAATTTGAGCTTAGTGTCAATCTGAACATGGTCCAGCATAGTGCTGGATCAAAGTTTGGGAAACAAAGCTGGACAGGTGTTCATTTTGGCAGTGGGGGAAGCATTACTCTAATAGTCACAATGCTTTGAAGTTTGAAATGAAAAATTAAAAAGATGGCTGAAATAAGTCTTATGGTGGTACAGCTTCCAAAGGGTACAGAATGTACAGACCCAACATGTTCCTTTAGAGCGAAATGTAGGGACATGCAGCTGAAAACCCTGGATGTCTAGGGACAGTAAGAAGTCTCAACACCAGGTTGAAGTCCAATAGGTTTATTTGGTCGCACAAGCCACAAGCTTTCATTCAGAACACTGCTCCTTCATCAGGTGGGTGGGAGTTCTACACAAACAGAGCCTATAAAGACAGATTCAATTTACAATGGTTGGAATGCAAATCTTTAAGGTACAGACAGTACAAGTTTGTAAATTGAATTTGTCTTTATAGGCCCTGTTTGTGAACAGAACTCCCACCCACCTGATGGAGCAGTGCTCCAAATGAAAGCTTGTGTCTTGTGCTACCAAAGCAACCTGCTGGACTTCAATTTGGCGTTGAGAATTCTTACTGTGCTTACCCCAGTCCAATACTGACACCTCCACACGTCCAGGAGGAGTCAGGACTGGATAAGGACGATTTTAGCAGGTGCAAGAGGATCAGTTTGACAGAGGCCTTAACGGATACAGAAAGTGCAGGGAAAACTTAAATTAGGAGAGCAAAGAGGTGGCAATGGTGGGCAAGATTTGTGATCAAGATCCTCAAGTATGTTTATACTTTAAAGTAAGCAAAAAAGTATAAAAAGGGGAAGGGTAGGGCCCATTGTGTACAAGGGGAGATTCACAGTTGTCTTCACTAAGGAAAAGGACGTAAATACAGAATTCAGGGGGATGAACTGAGATTCTTGAACAGTTTGACTTAAGTAATGAGGTTTTGGCAGGCTTAGAAGTAGACAAATTCCCAGGTCCAGATGAGTTGTATCTCAGGCAGTGTGGGAGGAAATTACAGGTGCTCTAACCCAAATTTAAGTCTTTAGGCGCGGAGGGAGGTGCCAGGAGGACAACTAACATGTTTCTATTTTAAAGGTGATATATAAACCAGGGAATTTCAGACCAGCAAGGCTCACGAGTGGATTATGGAGAATTAGTGCTCAATTGAAAACAAAGTTTGATCAAGGATAGTTTGTGTAGCTTTGTCAGAAGATCATGTAGAAAGTTGTCAGTTTATATGGATTTCAGCAATACCTTTGCCAAGTTCCAACATGGCTTGTTTTCTTTAGAGCAGAGGCAGCCAGGGGAGAACCTGACTGAGGTATTTGAGGGTCATGGAAGGGATGGATTGGAAGCAGCTGTTTTCCTTAGCTGAAGGGTCAATAACCAAGGGTATTTTAAGGCAAGGGAAAAACAAATCAGAAAAACTTGTTTCCCCACCCAGAGGAAGGGTGGAAGTCTGGAATTCCCTGGCTGGGAGCATAGTAGAGGCAGGAAACCTTAACCTTAAAACACATGGGTGAACATTTCATATCATAACATTCAAGACTATGGTCTGTTGAGTATGGGTCTTGTTTGTTTGCTGCAGACTTGAACTGGAGGGCATCTTTACAGTTTAACTCTTCAGGCATCAGGTCATAGCACATCCAAGTCTCCTCCACATGCATATCAGTTCCTTCATTGTGGGTTCAAAGTCCTGCAACATTCTTCAAGGATACAAGCAAGCATTTAAAAAAGGCAAAAAAGCACTAACCTTAACTTGCAATACCCTCATCCAGAGAATGGATTGATGTATTGATAGATAAACATCTCACTGGCAAAGGATAATCCATATGTGCCATTGCAAAATTAATGGATGAGTCAGGCATTGTACAGTTCAGGTCCAGAATCAAAACTGACCATAAATGTTTTCTGTGCTATTAGATATGATTGACAGGTACAGTCAAATCCAGCACAGCATGTTTCTTCAAACAAGCTCAGAATCCCAGAAATTTGCAGCATTAATAAGTGTTGTATAAATAAAACAGATTAGACCTTTCATCCTTGGTGCATTAGGACAAGTCAGTCCATGCTTTAAATAGAGATCAAAAAGCAGTAAAGCCTGCCATGAACCAATAGATGCACATCAGTCCAGAGAGTCAATTGATATAGAAATCTTAAATGACAAAAACTGTTTTCAAACACTTCATTTCCAGCCTGCCTTTGACAGTTGAAGAATAGTGAGGAGGCTTACTAACACTTCACGATCTTTCCTTTTGAAAAGAAAGCAGCTTCTTCAGACAGTGGAAATGACTGTTGTTTCCAACAGTTTGGTATGCTCCCACACAAAAAGAGTGCAGTGTTAGTCTTCTGACTTTGGGCCCAAGGTTCTAACTGAAAAGACTATGTATCTTGGCTGAGCCAAGTCAGCAGATGAAAACTATTAAGGTCCAAACCTGAAACTCCACAGGGCATATTATGCAGTTAGTCTAGATCAACTTTTGCTTTTGGCATTTGGGTGAGACACGTTTCACTCCAGGTATGATTAAAAATGATCCTCGAGGAAGCTTTTAGCAAAAAATTAAAATGAGCATCTTTACAGCAAGTGCAATCCTTAACAGCTAATGATGTCCCAACTTAAAGGAATGTCCCATAGAATTTAACTGTCAGAAGTAGGCTTACATAAAGAACATAACAAGAAATAGGAGTAGGCCATCTAGCCCTTCAAGCCTGCCCCACCATTCAATAATATCATGGCTGATTTGAAGTGGCTCAGTTCCACTTTCTCCATAACCCTTAATTCCCTTGCCCACCAAAAACCTATCTACCCATGTCTTTATATTTAGCAAAGGTAGCCTCCACCACTTCAACAGGCAGAGAATTCCAGAGATTCACCACCCTTTGAGTGAAGAAGTTCCTCCTCAACTCTGTTCTAAACTGTACCTCCCCCCACTTATCTTGAGGCTGTGCCCTCTAGTCCTGCTGTCCTCTGAGCAGGAAGAACCTCTCTACCTCTACCCTATCCATCCCCTTCATTATCTTATACGTCTCTATAAGAACCCCCTCATCCTTCTAAACTCCAAACGAGTACAGACCCAGTCTATTTATTCTTAGTTCAACCCCCTCATCTTGGGTATCAGCCTAGTGAACCTCCTCTGCACTTCCTCCAAGGCCAAAATATCCTTGTGCAAGTGCAGCAACCAAAACTGCACAGTACTCCAGCTGCGGCCTCACCAGTGCCCTGTACAGTTGCAGCAAGACCTCCCTGCTTTTATATTCTATCCCCCTCGCTATAAAGGCCAGCATCCCATTCGCCTTGATCACCTGCAGATCGGGTTTTTGCGACTCGTGCACAAGGACCCCCCAGGTGCCTCTGCACCGGAGCATGCTGCAGCTTTTTGCCCTTTAAATAGTAAGCCCTCCTACTATTATTCCTGCCAAAGTGGATAACCTCACACTTGCTAACATTGTACTCCATCTGCCAGGTCCTCGCCCAGCCTATCTCGATCCCTCTGCAGACTTTCCACACCCTCTGCACAATTTGCTTTTCCACATCTTTGTGTCATCAGCAAACTGACACCTTACACTCAGCCCCCTCCTCCAGATCATCTATATAAAATGGTAAATAGCTGAGGCCCCAACACTGATCCCTGTGGCACTCCACTAGTTACCAACTTCTAGAATAGCACCCATTGATACCAACTCTGCCTCCTATTAGGCAACTAATCCTCCATCCACGCTAACACCTTACCCCCAACTCCATGTCCCCTAACCTTCTGAAGCAACCTTATCAAACACCTTTTGGAAAAAACCAAGAAACACTACATCCACCGGTTCCCGTCTACCACACTAGTCACATCCTCAATTCTAAATTTGTCAGACACGACTTCCCCTTAACGAATCCGTGCTGCATCTGCTCTAACAATTCTTCTCTAGGTGCCTTGCTATTTCTTCTTTGAAGACAGATTCAAGCATTTTTCCAACAGATGTTAAACTAACTGGCCTATAATTCCCTGCTACCTTTTTTTTTTAAAAACAGCAGCGTAACATTAGCCATTTTCTAACCTTCCAGCACTTCCCTGGAATCCAGTGAAGTTTGGTAAATCATCACTAAGGCATCCACTATCACCTGCTATTTCCTTCAGAACCCTGGGATGCATTCCATCCAGTCCTGAGGACTTGTCCACCATAAGTCCTGCTAGTTGATCAAGCACTACCTCTAGTGACAGTAATCACATTCACGCCCTCAACTCCTACCATCCTTCCATCTTTAATACCCAGCAAACTATTCGCATCCTCTGTGAAGACCGAGGCAAAAAAAATCTTAAGGCCTCAGCCATTTCCTCATCTCCCACCACTAAATCCCCCTCATCCTCTAAGGGTCCAATATTCACTTTAGCCAGCCTCCTCCTCTATCTATCAAATCTCTTACTGTCCTTTATATTTTGTGCTAGTTTAGCTTCATAGTCTATCCTTCCTTTATCTTCAATTTGTTGATTTTTAAACCTCTCCCAATCTTCTATTTGCTCACTACTTTTAGCCACTCAACACAGCTTTTAATTTAATACTCCTTTATTTCCTTCGATAACCACAGCTGATTATCCCTTCTATGTTCCTTCTTTACCATCAGAATAAATTTCTGCTGAGCACTGAAAGAGATCTCCTTAAAGATCCTCCACTGTTCCTCAGCAGTCCTACCGACCAATCTGTGCCCCCAATCTACATTCGCCAATTCCTCTCATCCTATTGTACTCCCCTCTGTTCAAACAGAGGACACAGATCCAGGACCCTACTTTCTCATCCTCCATCTACATCAAAAACTCAACCATACAATGATCACTCGTCCCAAGAGGATCCCTCACAACAAGATCCCTAATTCTACCTGCCTCGTTACATAACACCAGATCTAAGATAGCTCACTCCCTTGTCGGTTCAATTACACTGTTCAAGGAAAACTATCCTCGCAGCATTCCAAGAACGCTTCCTCAAGCCCACCATGTCTGACATGGGTCAATCAATATGTAGATTGAAATCCTCCATAATTATCACTGTTCCATTTCTGCACGCATTTCTTAACTTAAACTTTGCAATGAAATTATGATGAAAACCCTCCAGTTGCCACACTGACACCTATTACGGGTACACCAAGGGAGAATTCAGCATGGCCAACACACCTAACCAGCATGTCTTTCAGATTGTGGGAGGAAACCCACAATTTTCCAACTGTCATCTAACAGAATCTCCAAGAAAAAGTCATCTCCAGACAGATTAATAGGTTTATTTGGCAGCACTAATTTGGGTCTCAGACTCCATCAGGTCAGCAAAGAGCTGTTGACAAACCAGGCATATTACAGACAAGCTCAATTTACAAGATAATGGTTCAAATGCAAGTCTTTACAGGTAATCAAGTCTGAAAAAGGTATAGAGTAGAGAGGGCCAAGCACAGGTTAAAAAGGTGGTGTGTTTTGTCTCCAGCCAGGGCTGTTAGAGGTTTTGCAAGCCCAGGCAAGTTTTGGGGGTGGGGGGGGGTGGTTATAAAGTGTATGACATGAACCCAAAGATCCTGGTTGAGGCCTCTTTGGAGAATGCTTTCCCAAAAGATCAGAGGCTGAATGCCTGGTGACTGCTGAAGTGTTCCCAACAACTGCACAACCTCAAAAACAGACCACTGTCTGGAGCAAACTACTCAGCCTTCAGGAGACCAGTGACCATGACATCACAACCCTGCCACCACAACCTCTCAAGATGGGCCAAACTGACATGGATGCCATCTCATACAAGAGCATCCACCTGGTAAGTGGTGCATATTCTTGCAACTCAGCCAACATCTACCTGATACACTGCAGGAAAGGATGTCCTAAGGCATGGTGCATTGGGAAGACCCTACAACAACAAATTAATGAAAACCACTTGACAACCAGGCATGTGTTCACTTCCAGTCAAGGGACACGTCAGCAGTCACAGGCATTTGGCCTCCCATCTTCAGGCAAGTGTTCAAGGTAGCCTTCATGACATGACAGTCAGAGATTGATAGTCAAGTTCAGCACACAAGGACAGCTTCAACCAGGATCTTGGGTTGATGTCACTAATATCTGTAACCCCCATGCAAAAATCTCACTGTCCTGTCTGGAGACAACATACATCTCTAACCTCTCCACTCATTGTACCTTTAAGACTGGCATTCCAACCATTTTGTAACTTGAGCTTGTCTGTATATGCTGTTTACAAACAGCTCTTCACTTATTCCAAACACTAGTGTTGCCAAATAAACCTGGTGTTGGGAGACTTCTTACTGTGAAGTTCAGACTAGCTCATCACATGACATACCTCCCAATCAAGCTCCACTCATTGTTTTCAGTATTTTGCAAATTAAAACCAAGCACTTATGCTGTTGCAACATCAATACAGGATGACTTAGACAGCAGCTCAGTTCATACAACTGCTACAACAAATCTGGCACAAGAAATTAAGGCACAATATCACCACAACTGTAAGCACATTTTTACCATACACAATTCCAACAAAATTTTAGCACCATTTTGGTTCATGCTTAATCACGAGACCAGCAACTCATTTTAGAAAGCCAGAAACCTGAATATTGATTAAAATCACAAAGCCACAAGATTTTGGTACTTTACAACTTGTCATGCCTAATATAAGCATACATTAGGAATTTAAAAGTTATTTTAAAGTCAACACCAAAACCTGTTTAAGATGGCTGCAGCATGTGACTGACAGTTAAACTCTTGAAACAACCCAATTAAGCATGGACAACCTTGAAAAATGAATTGAGCTACAAACTACTGGTCTGCTTATGAAAGATATGACAGACCAATTGTGTTTACTTTTCACTTGGGAGAATCACATTTTAAATTGCCAAAGATCAAAATCATTTAGTTCACAAAAGCTTGCTGCTAGAATTTTGTCAGGAATTAGTGGACAAAATAAACAGCAACTACAAAAATACTTTGATCAGACAGTTGTGACAAAAATCAAAAAAGCAACTGCGAAAAGCTATTGAAGTGCAACAGATACAATGAACTGGAAGATTAACTAGAAAATTTGGCATAAAGGATAAGTCTAAAGTCTGTTTCATGGTTGTACATGGCCATCATGAGCATAGCCATCCCAGAATCTGAGCTTCCTGGGTTCTAATACAATCTTGTATCTAACACACCCTGAGCATGACCATCCCAGAGGTTAGCTCAGTCCTTTGAAAATTTTTAGCCAACAGGAATTTTACATTAGTTTAGAACAAGTTGGCTGTAGACAAACTACTTGAAAAGTGAACCACAGCCAAGAATCTATTACTCCTATAATCACTTTACTTCAAAAACCATTTCTAATCTCCAAGGCAGTTTGGTCACATGATCAATTGCAACTGAACAGGAAATTGCTTTCAGCCCGCCCAAACAAGAAACCCAATTAAGGGATCAATATAAAACTCCCAAAAGCAGAGGACACCATACAATTGGATCTTAACATTACTACAATGCTAAGCAGAAGAGGTTGCTTAGACTCAACTGAAGTTTGATATCAAATAGTTGTAGCTGGTGATAACCAGTGCTGTGCACAACTTTTGTATAGTGAAGTTCTTATTGTAAAGGCTTGGCTAAAACTGCACAATAACAGCCAATATTAAAGTGTTAATTTGCTACATTCCAACTGCGAGCTTGACCTGAAACTACATGCATTTCACCATTTTGAAGACCACTAAAACACAAGTGGAAATAGTGAACATGTTAATTGGTGCTCTGGGTGGATACACCTTCCAAGCATTATTCTCCTCAATTTACTTGGTAAAGTGAAGGTTGTACAGTGTTGCACAATTGGGAATTCCTGAACTATTAATAAGGGTTGTTAGAACTTCTCCCCTGAACATTTGAAAGGATAATTTGTGCATAGTAGCTTTTATCATAAAAACATCCCAAAGCAGAGGAGTGCCAAACCAAAAAAATTAACTAGCCACCACACAATTAGCTGGCAGGTGCCTTGCATGTAATAGCAATTGACAGCAGTGTATATATACACAGATTTGAATCCAAGATTAGGAATCTACCTGAGGGTTATTGTGATAATATGTATTCATTAATGAGTGCCTCAAGCATGACAACAGGTGCAAGGTTTAAATTAGATGCAACTAATACTCAGTTACCATTGTTTGTGGGGGGAAACTGATGGGACAAAACCCCCACCCTGCTTCCTGCTCTTCACTTTTATCCAAAGTGACAGAGCACCAAAATTGGAAAGCCACACCAACTTTTCCATTCATCTTTTTCCACTTCCTTCTCTAGGAAGGATTACTAATGGATGATAAGAAAGGCATGAATGGAAAGAATGCGCTGCCTTAAATAGAAGGGATTTTAATGTCATTGAACTTGGCAAGTTACACTCCCTGTACACAGCTTTGGATTGTCCCCTGGTTTTCCTCGACACCAAGTCGAACATTTATTTTCAAGTTTCCAACAGTGACTAAACAAAATACAACAGGAAGGAAACACTCCAAGCAATTTCATTTTACAAGAGTGCTAATAACTGCAAATCAGATGTCGGAAGCTCTTCAAACCAAGCCCAATTCCCATCAATTCACCTTCAAACTAACACCATGTTGTACAGCAACAGATTCCACATGCCTGCTTTGGTGTAGATTACATCTGGGTTAAGAGAAAATAGTTATAATTGCAATCCTGCCAAAAGTGCCAGAACAAATTGGATAAAACAGTTATAGGTTAGTCATACCAGTACCAAATGCTACTTCATGCATCCATCAGCTACAGCAACGACTTGATCTTGTACTTAGTGTTGCAAAATGTGTCTCCAGGTGATGTTTGCCAGTATGCAAATTTTCAATTATCCAAACACATTAGGACATTAAAATAATCTGCCCAAAAACATTCATCGACTTGGCTGGCAAGTTTTGTTGGTAATGGTACAAAAAACTACCTGGTCAATGTCCCAAATGGATTAGTTAAAAAGGATACCACTGCTCAGCTGTGCAACAGGTATTGGGGCAGGGGGGAAAGAGTTGTGGGTAGACTACACATTTTACATTAGTCAGTCAACAGGAATATGCAAAGTACAGAATTTTAAAAATCTTTACTGATTAAAATAAGCCACCCATCCCTACTGCTCAAGTCAATCCTCCAAATGCTTCCTGAACAAAATTCAATATGTATAGACAAGGAAGTTTAATTTGTGGGAAGAATGTACTACACAAGAGCAGCAAATTAGTCAAATTGCCTGGGGTGATACCAGGTACTGTGAACTCCAAATGAACTCAAAAACCATTTTCCTTTATAAAAAAGCTTGTGATGCCCAATATTCTGGTTGTAGTAGCAATGACAGCAATCCCTCAATTAGCAAGTCAGATCCTTGTTGACTTGTCAAAACACTAAGCTCAGAAAAGATTGGCTGCCCCATTAACATGGACACCAGCCAAGGGAACTGCAACAAACTAAAGACAACTGCTCTTGCCACAAGTCTGCATACTTTTCCAACAATTCCTGCACCCCAGCCTACAAGATCCCCATATCAGCTTCACTTGAACAACATGAAAGCTCAGTGGTGCTGTTAACCAAATGGAAAGCACATTTAAGTAATTAGGTAGGCATGAGGTTTAGCATTCTACTGCAGTTCAGATAGTTTTTTTTAAATTGAGTAGTGCCATGGGTGGGGGATAAAAGCAGTACTGTCCATGCATTAAATTCAGAGGCCCAGGCTATTACTCAGGGGACATGGGTTCAAAAAGGAAGCTACTCTGGATGCTGGAATCTGAAACCAAAAAGAAAAATGCTGAATAGCTCAGATCTGGCAACATCTGTACAGAGGCTCCTTTGTCTTTGTTGCAATGATGCCACCTTGCAAAGTGGTGCTTCTCACATATGCTCCTTTTCCCCCTCAACCATGGATTCTCATCTACAGTTGATAAATGGACTGCACACAGCCCTGTTCTTGTGCTGCAATTCCCCCTCCCAAGGGGGAGTGCCTCTTGTTCTCATTTCATATCAGCCTCTGCACGCAAAGCAAAAGCCACCATTTACCAACTCCAGTATGCCAAACATCTTCCTTTACTTGCTATCAGCATTCCAGAAACCATTCCCTCTGGGATAACCTAGTCCACTCTTCCCCTATACCCAACACCTCTCCCATTATTCATGGCAGCTTCCCATGCAATTGAAGGTGTCATACCTGTCCCTTTACCTCTATGCTTACCATCCAAGGTCCAAAACATCCATTTCAGGTTAAGCAGCATTTTGCTTGCACCCCTTTCAATTTAGTGGATTGCATTTGCTGCTCCCAATGTGGTCTACTCTAAAAATCAGAGAAACCAAGCAAGACTGGGTGATGGCTTTGCTGAGTGTCATCAGGACCCTGACCTTAGAGTTGTTTGACTTTTAAACACAATCCTGCTCCCATGCCCACATCTGTCCTTGGTTTGCTGCAATGTTCCAGTAAAGCTCAACACTGGAGGAACAGCATCTCATCTTCCAGCTAGGCACTTTACAGCTGTCTGGTCTGAGATTTGCTCTACTCCACCTCAGCACCCTTTGTTTGTTTTCTTTAATCTGTTCTGTACTTTGTCTCAATTTTCTTTCCCTTTAAAATCTTACTCCTGTCCCATCCATTTTCTTTTCTCTTCCCCCTGCTACATTTTAGCATCTGTTTGGCCATACTCATCCTTTATTTTCTGTGGATGGCTACGAGCAGTCTTTTCCCTGGTTTCTGTGGCTGACTCATCTTTCATTCCCTCACCCTGCAGTATAAATATCTCCCACTTTCTATGACTTTTAGCTTTAACAAAGGGTCACCTGGACTCAAAACATCAGCTCTGTTCTCTACACAGGTGCTGCCAGACCTGACATTTTCCAACACTCTTGGTCATGGGTTCATATCCCATTAAGGCAGCTGACTGCATCTGAAGTCAATTAGCCTATAATATTAAGCTAGTCTCAGAAGCTGAGACTATGAAACAATTGTAAAAAAACTTATTCAGTGCCCTTAAGATACTTACCATCCTCAGCTGGTCTGGCATAAATGACCAGAGACAGTGCATGTGGCAAACCAACTCCATTCAAGGGCAATTAGGGATGGGTGACAAATGCTGACATTACACTTCCTTTCATGGGATGTGGGCAATTTAATGCAAGTTGGGAATGAGAAATGGACCACAAGTGACTGACTAGTATTTGTTTGCAAGAGGTTTGTGTAATGCATTGCAGCCCAACTTATGGTTAAGTGCATTATTTTGCATTTACTGCATGGTTAAACCAATTACATTCATTTAAGGAATAGAAATTGAGAACTTTGTTAGGATGTCTAATTCTTTTCATTTAAAATTTAAGTTAGAGCGCCGGTGACAGCTCTGCTGTCTTAAAATTCTCTGTACTAGCTGTAACTTAAATGGGAATCCACAGTTCAGTCCAGAGGGTACTGTTATTCAAAAACTCATTTGCTATTACAAACCTGTGTACTAACTTCAAGTTATGTACACAGATTCATAAACCTCAACTCGTTTCTCAAAGAAATACCCAGGTTGCAAATAAATCATAACTCCTTCCATATGAATGTCAATTTTGCCCAATCAAAACTTGTTTATTCCCCTTTGCTCCTATCTACCCAACCTATTATGGGTTTGTCTTGCATACCCAAGTTTGTTAATGACAATTGTGATTTCAATTTAAGAAATACAACCACACTGGTACAAATCCTTGGTTACATTCCATGCTACATTTTCCTTAGTCTTCCAGCTCCCAAATTAGCAATTCTTAAAACCAAGACTCTGACTCCTTAAGGAAAGTGAGTAAAAGATTAGAGCCAGAAGTAAACCAAAGATAGTCATTGAATTAACATTTACAGAAAAGCTTTCTGGAATTTGCCTATCCAACATTCCTAAGTGAAAGATCATAGCAGTGTTCCTAAGTAAACCAGTCAACTGAGTATACTTAGCACACACTTGCATCTTGTTGTAATTCGACATGCCTATTTCAACTTTGTACATTCTTAACCACCATTTTAGTGCCCATCTGCCATTTGTTCCCCTCTGCACTCCTTTCCACCCACATTCCCTAGCAACAGGGAGAATGGCTTGTGCACTCTCCACTGTATATTAAACTGCTAAATACACTAACTTTGCTTCCTACATGAGAAATTGAATGGTTTGTTCCTCCTACTCACCAGCATAGTTGAAAACAGGCCATTTTGTCTAAGCTGAACTTTGGCCAGTGACAGAATGATGTTAATCTTTGATCACAGCAACACATTGGCATGAGTGAGGTGGGTTCAGTTCAAAATATTTGCAAGTCAATTTGAAAGTCAAGTAATTAAACTGATGTAGATCTTGTAAAGAAAAATGCAATAATATTATTAAATTCTCAAATTAGGTACAGGCACAGTCATTACTCAAAAAAACGAGTTGCAAAATGCAACTCGTGAGATGCTGGAATCCTACTCCCTGTATTACATCCAAATGGGTGGGGAGGCAACTGCTTTCACACTACCAATGTTCAGATAAGCCAGCCAGTCATACATTCCATCAAGTTATGCATGGGAACTTGTTGCAATTATCCCATAGTTACAGTATCAGAAAACTACTACATCCAAAATCATGCAAGGGGCTTTTGAGTGCAATTCTAAAGGGGGCCCTTTATTACAGGGATGTCATTACCTTGTTAACTTTTAAATCATGACCCAACTAACAAATGCAAGAATGCAATTGAAGCACCATGTGAATATAGCATTAGCAGCTATTTGTTGGGAACTTGCCAATGTCTACAGCCAGAGCTGACATTATACCACTAATGAAATATCACACCAGTCGGTCACCTTTTCAAATGCTCAAGCCCCAAGTTATTGTGAAGTGCTTGGAGCTGTTAACTGCTAAAATTCAATTTTCAACTAGTTAGAGTTTAAAATCTCAGCAGTACACACTAAGTCACTTTGAGGATGTTCGATACTCTGCATTTGAAACGGATAATAAATGCTGAAAGAGCACATTTTGCTCAATGCAACTGGACCAACTGATCAGCAAAAGTTGCTCCTTTTAGAGATAAGCTATTTGATTTCTTCTCCAAGTCACTCACCATGCTGACTTAGAAGTTAATTGCCATTCCTTCACCTGTTGGAGTCAAAGTCCTGAACTCAGCAACAGCTCTGGGTGTATCTAACCACATGGACTGCAGTGGTTGAAGGCAGATCTCACTGATACCTTCTCAAAAGCCAACAAATGCTGGGCTAGCTGCTGAAGCACATTCTGTAAACCAATTTAAGGTTGGAGTCCCAAATTTCTAGCTAAATGAATTCAAAACAAATCCCTTGTACCACTTCCAGTGAAAGGTTAATGGTTGCTCTGTTGGATGCTAGTGTTTGAATGCTCATTTTATTCAAAATGAATCAGTCCTCAGCATTATGGGTTAATTTGTGGGGGTCTGCTGTTTGGGGAAGCCATTGGCTGAAATTTTACCATCCCACTTGCTACTGGAGTTGGAGCTAAGGAGCAGACTGTGGAAAAGGTGAGAATTTACAGTTGGGGTGGGTGAGATGAGTGATGCTGTAAAGTGCCACCGTCTCAACAGATCCACTGGCTTTGATTAAAAGTTGTCTGAAAATGCAAATTGCATACTACTCCTGATGAAATTGGTCTGTACACTTCCAGCAAGTTTGTTAGGAGCTCCTTGAGCACGTGACTTTGAGAGATAGGTTCCTGATTGATTAGGGGTTATGTAGAAGGCAGAATGGCAATGAGAAAAGAATCAACCATGATTGAATGGCAGAACAGCTGGGCTGAGTGGTTTAATTCTGCTCTTACGTCTTATGGTCTGAGGTGCAACATTCCCGGTACTCAATATTTCTGTTTTGAAGGGATAACTTTCAGACAGAGGGTCAACTGTCTTCATTGTCTGTGTTGTGACTCAAAAAAAGTAATACAGGATTGGATTTCTGTTGTGGCAGAGGAATTCAACAGGAGGGTTTGGAGTATTCTACAGGGGATTGACATGGAGGCACATGTTGGAGCAAAACAAAAGAATCTTTATTCCACACAAACCCAATTCAATTCCTCAGATAATGTCTGCATGCAGACATGTAAGCTGAAGCCTGCATTGATGAATGCAGAGTAAAGTTTGTCTCAAGTACCTTTATCTCCAACAATAGTATGCTTATTCACCTCTGGCAGGCAGTATCACCACCCCAGGAATCACCATTGACCAAAGCAGCTTAGTCAATAATTGGCCAGGGCATGCAGTTTAAACAGGCTTGATAACGTATTCAAAGTCAACAAAATTTAGATACCACTTGGACTCTTTGACCAAGTCAAAAATACCTCCCAACAGGTTGTAGTTTGACTTATGAAACCATTTGGTTGGCAAAAAACACATTAAGTGGGTCTTCACAGCTTATATTGAACACTACAGCTTAGAAAGTGTAGAATGTCAATTTTGCTATATATTCAAATCACCCAAAAACAAAATCAGGCTTTGTTCAGTCAGTTATCTACAGATTCCACTTACAAATTCCTGCTCAGATATTCTGATGTTAAGTTTAGAATTCCTGGCTGAGCATGAACATTCTTGGCAAACCTAGTTTCCTAATGACAAATGGCAGTTGTGTATGATGTCACAGCAATGAAAATAACTCAGCTCTTCAAGTCTCAGTTCCCATAAAGTTCTTACAATCACCACCCAAGCTCCCCCTAACCATTGCCCAGTTGATCAATTCTGAAACAGCAGTATCCACTTTTACTACAAGGAATATAGATTGATGGCCAGAATGCATTTAACATTTTTTGTTGAGTTGGGCAGATTGGCAGAGTTGAAGGCTTGGCTCAGCCCAATAGGTCTCAGTTCCTAACTGGAATTGCACTGTGGGAAGGAAAGCAGGTCACAATGGTAGGTTGATCAAGGTCACTAAAGGAATGGTGAAGCCACAAAAAAAAAATTGCCCAAGAGCAACTCTCCAGTCAGAACCAGGAGCAGAGAAACCAAGTTTGAAATTTAGACATTCATCTCTAGGTAAGCTCCTTTGATCAATGCTAAGCATTGACACCTCTGCTCCTTCACTAGGAGAGACAGAAGAACTCAATTCATACAGCAAGACTACTATTATGCAACTATCTGGACATTCAGTAGATCAGCTTAAAGTCACACCTCTACCCACCCCAGTTCCCTTCCCATTGCAGGGTGGGTGTCTAGATTCTTCATTACTTTTCAGCTCATGTCACCCAAACCAACCAAATGTTCCATTAAAATATTGTCCTCTGTCATCACTTCCTTCCTGTCCTTGCCAGCTACAGCCCTTTGTTCTTCTGGCCTTAAGCAAAAGAAAACAGGGGAAGCAACAACTTGAGCTTTCAACCAAATTTGCTAAAATCATCTCCAATCTCAGCATGGCTGTCCTCTTTTGGTTCCAAAGATCTACCCAATGGTGTTAACAAGAGTTTCTCTGCCTCAGCTGCACCACCACCACTGAACTTCTCTTGCCATTCAGCAGGATTCTTGCCCCTTCATTAAATTTTCAATAGAATGTGCTCTCCATAATTGTGGCAATCCAAGAAACAATAATAATTGACCATGTTTTTTGTTTTAAAAGTGAACAGATTCACTGGGTGTTGCAATGCAAACCTGCTGTCTATTCTCAAAGGGTGGTGTCAACCTGTTAACTGAAGTGTTCCACTTGACTGTGTTCAGGTTTTAGTTCCACAAGCAAGATTGCTTCAGTCTATTTCTGAAAATGGGTATTTGGAAGCTGTTAGCTGCCATGTGCAGCAGATATTTAAAATCAATGTTTGATCATTTACAGATCTACAAGGCCATATTGGATGTTTAATGTTGCCCAGCTTACCAAGGTGCACATTTCAACCCTTACTGGCAACTCAATTTGAGGCACACAAGCCATGGACTAACTACTCCCATTGAATTAGATTCCAAGAAAAAAATGGACCATGGATCTTCCACAGAAGTGTCCCAATTTGGGTGGCATGGTGGCAGTGGTTAGCACTGTTGCCTCAGCACCAGGGACCAAATTCAATTCCAGCATTGAGTGGCTGTTTTATGGCATCCTCCATGGGTTTGCTCTAGTTTCCTCCCACACTCCAAATGTGTGCAGGTTAGGGGCCATGCTAAATTGCCCCTAGAGTAAAAGCAATTACCAGGATAAATGCAGGCCAAATGGCCTCCTTCTGCATGGCAAGATTCTAAGTCTGGAGACCAAGCAAGAAGAGGAATTAAATGGTACAATTGTTTCACTGAGCAAATGGTTCCTTAATCTCTCAGGGTACTGAAAATTGGACAGCTGAACTATATTCAGCTGGCCAATGCATATCTACCAACAATGCAGTCAATTCTTCCTGGCTTACTTAAGGGCAGCTCAAACAGCAAGCCAATGTGACATCTATACACTTCAACCACTGCAGTTGGTATGGTTCTAAAAATTAAATAGCATGCTATTATGACTAGTGTCTAGGATAACATCTAAAAACACAATGACACCAAGTTTAATTGTTCCACTACTTCGCCAATGAATTTACATGACTGCTGTTTAGACCACAGTGCACGTTGGGAATACTAAAGCTATAATTTTTGGCTCTTGGTGCTACTAATAAGCCTTCCCTCATCCATCTCCACTGATGTTCCTGTAGAACAGGCCAAGAAGTTCTGCAACACTGATGGGGGAAGGCACAAGAAAACAACTTTCCTACAGTACAGGCATTCAAGACTTATGTCCAAAGAGCTTCACAACTAATGAAGTAGTTTAAGTGGTTACGATGGTCATGTAGCAAATACAGGAGCTTGTGTACAGCAAGTTTACAAATAGCAAACCAAGCCAAATCTTCAACGATGCTGATCAAGGAATAAATGTTGGACAGGACTTCCTGCTTCAGTAGCACCACATGCAATCCAAGAGCAAATGGGGTTTTGGGATTAATGTCTCATACAAACACCAACACTAGTGTGGCACTTCAACACAAGTCATTGTGCTGGGGGTGCAAAGTTTTGTGCTCTAGTTTCTTGGGAGTGGGCCTTGAATGCAACTTAAAATGCATTTCAAATCTGAAATAAAAAAGTTAGATTCCAAAACATGCAAGGTTTTATGGTTCAATGAATCTGACAAATTTCAGGGATCAGTTTATACCCTTGCAAGCCACTTCCTATTCTAATGTCCAAGAGGATATATCCAGCATTACTGTTGAAACACAGAAGCTTGGATTTGTGTTTAAAAGCTAATAGGTTAGTAGAAACAAACTGCTTTGTGGTGCCCCTCAGTACACTTCATATCCAAAGCAAACTTCCACACTAAAAATGAGACAAGACAAAATGCTTCTCCCTTTCAGTGCTAACCTCAACTAAAGCACTTCTGACAAAGGAGAACAAAAGTGAAATCACAGTGAAGCAATATTGTTTAGTCATGATTCAGAGAGCAACTGCTGCTATTCAAAGCACATTGCCATTTATGGTTGTGCTTTGGTTTCACAGCAGATACTGGTCATCCCTGACCAAATTACTGCTGTCAAAATGAGGAATCACCACAATGTAAATAAGCCATTCTATAATCACCCCCATGGGCTAGCACAAGTGTAAACCTAGCCTCTGGATGCCCAAATTCAGAATGTTCACACATTCCAATATTGTGGGGAGCAATATACCATTATGTGCAGAAGAAAATACGTATCTTTTAAAAAATATGCTGGACTGCATTCTCATGCATTATGAAGTAACTGCAATTTTTGAAATATAGCCAAGATAGAGTATTTGTCATTTGCCAATTCCTCAAGGGGGAATATGTGGGAAAAGGAGGAAGAAAAAAAAATCACACCCAAAGCTCCATTTTAAATGGATACAGTATGTATGTATACACAGCTCCAGAGCCTTGAAATTCAAAATCAATCCCCAATTAAATATGGGAAATCATGGCCCCCTAAATTCGCCCACCCTTCTGTTAAGGATGAAATAAAAAAGACAAATAAACCAAAACTGTTCCACCATGGACAATAGACTCCAGGAGTTACATAAAACAATGGGTTTCAGACCTTTTGTATTTGATGGTTGTCTGAAACGGATGACATTTTCTGGTCTAACACCACCTTAAATTGGAGAAGGACTTAAGGTCACATGGGTAGGCCATGTTTGTTACTCAAAAGATAGCAGCAGCTGCTCTGGGTCAGATTCTGCCTGCCCCCCTCCCGCCTCCCCCCCCCCCCCCCAAACAACTGAGCACTGACCTCCTAGCAATTTTAAGCATTACAACTAATCTTGTGCTCTTAAAATACCTCCACTTCAGCTAAAATATCATCAATTGGGAGAGGCCTGCTACAGAAGACAAATTCCAGATTGTATTATGTGCAAGAGACATCATGAAATAATCTGAATTTGCAGGAGTATGATGCTTGAATCACTTCACTGGGGCAAATCATTGAGGGCAAGCAAATACATTACCTCAAAAGTACTTTGATCATGAAAAAAGTCAGTGACAAAAATAATGAAGTACACTTGTACACGTCAAGACAGCCACAGAACCACTCCACTATGGAATGCTGCACCAATTAACATCTGCTCTTGATCTGATCTGTTGCACAAGGGTCAGTGTAGTCAGTATGCTTAACTTTTAGTATAAAGCATGTTCAATGACAGAGGGACTTAAAAATCAGTATAGGAATACAATCATGGAGAAAATAGCAACTGTATTCCAAATTCAAAAAAGGTTAAAAAACCAGTACTTGAGTTGAGATTGTAAGAGAAACATTTAGTGCATCTGAGTCAATAGCAGCTTCAACAAGGATTGGTGCAAGGACATTATTTTGAATGGTGAAAGTTTGTACAGATATTAATCTAGACAGGGAAAACTAGAAATAAATGGCATCAAGCATGGGAATAGAAAGTGTCGGGAAAGTATCAACCCAAACAGATTTACAAATTCTACAAGAAAACGGTAGATACTAGAAATGTGAAAGAAAATGCTCCCACAGATGGTAGTGGTTAGCACTACTGCCTCTCAGCTCCACAGACCTGGGTTCAATTGCAGCTTCAGAGTTGATAGGTGTTCTGTCCCTCTCGAGGTTTGAGAAGTGGCAGTTGGTAATTCCTGTTTTTTTCCCCTTGCACTCTCTTTTATACCTGTGATGACGTACCAATTTTCTTAAAATAGGGTTGGTCTGATTTTTTTTTCCAAAGGGTGGTGAATCTCTGGAATTCTCTACCCATTGAAGTGGTGGAGGCTGCCTCGCGAAATATTTTCAAGAAGCGGGTTGATGGGTTTTTGATAAGAGAGGGGATTAAGGGTTATGGGGAGAGGGCTGGAAAGTGGAACTGAGCCACGACAGATCAGCCATGATCTTATTGAATGGCGGGGCAGGCTCGAAGGGCCAGATGGCCTACTCCTGCTCCTATTTCTTATGTTCTTATGTTCTTATGTTCAGGTCACTGTCTGTGGTTTGCATGCCCTGTGTATCCCCTGCATGTTACAGATTCCTCCCACAGTCCAAAGATGTACAGGTTAGGTTGATTGGCCATGATAAATTGTCCCTTAATGAGGGGGAATGTGCTGCATTACAGTAAAATGGTGGACGGGATTGTGGTTGGTACATGTTTGATAAGCTGAATGGCCTTCAGTACTGTAGGGATTCAATGAAAGCTGCTGCCAGATCAAATTTTGCAAGCATGTTACATAATTTCAACAGGTAAGACTCCATTATAGTTAGAGAATCCAGTAGTTTCATTATTTTAGCCATTCATGCATCCAACTTAGTCTACACTGCTTTCTGGGGCACTGCTAAAAGTGCCCAAGATGACAATAAGCTGAGAACAAAATTGAAGTGGGGACTTAAAAATTAATTTCCTCAGTCTCCTCTTCCCATATCTTAAAGCCACACTGGCACCAGAACAGTGATAGTAACAAGTTCACGCATCAAAAATTAGTAAAATACTTGGTAGTTTTGCTCAGTTTGAGTACTGCTCATGACCCATTCAGCTTACATTTCCTTCCTTGCCTCCCTCTTTTCGATGAAAAGCTCAAACCATCTCCCATTTGTAGCCATCTGGGACTTGAGAAAGTTATTCTAAAATGTTGTACTGATTTAAGATTTGTCATCAGCTTCAGGACAGCAGTTAATAAATCAATCACACGATAACCAGTTAGACTGTCATACGAGAAATGATTTCAGAATTCCTATACAGGCACCTGTAGTACATATTGCATCATTACTAAGACCACATCCGTTAGGTTGGATCAAATCCAAAAATACAAAAAAGCTTATTCTGAAAAATATCCAGACCATCTGGTTTCTAACCCTCTCTCGCCTGTAGAATGAGAGATGAGATAAAACCACATTAACTTTGTTTTGTGATCATTTTACCTAAAATACTTGAATGACTCAGTTGTTGCAGACACTTAGCTACAATTTTATTCTATTCCAAATCAAGTCCAGTTGAGTTTCAACAAGTCAAAACATTCTTGACACAAGCTGCCAAGACAGGGCTTCACCTCCTGTCTTGGGCTTGATCTACTGATCCAAGCTGATGAGAAAAGATGCTCCAGATATTTGAATCTTGATCTATTTAGTTCACATTTACAAAATAATTATACAACTATACACACCAGCTGGTGGATAAAAACCAAAAATGGTAGATGGTGTGGAAAATGCAGTGCAAGCTGCAATGTGGTCAAGGACAGTCAGGGTGGAGTTGATCCCCCTGCCAAAACAGGCTTTTTACAACAGTTTAATTCAACATTTTACCTTGCTGTAATGGAGGTCTAAATGAACAGGTCTTCCTTTCCAGAGAAAATGTCAATCTACATAGAGCAAAAAACATGAAAACATTCAACTTCCATTAAAAAAATTATTAAGGAAAGCATTTCATTTGAGTAATAGTGCCAGGTTCAATAATAGATTGTCTGTTGGTAGCTGTGACTATGCTTGGAGCAGATTACAAAGCAAGCCATTATTTAGAATACTGACAGCAGCTGGGTCACACTGCACATGTCCAGACATATAAACAGAACACAATTTTCTAAATGCACAGCAAAATTAAGGTTAATCTACAAAACAGTCTGCTTCTTTTGCCTTTAACAAAAGCACCATTTTGTAGAAGACTCAGCTTTAAGTCACTCATAAGCAGGTGGTAGCAGTAGAAGCAGGGGGAGGGGGGCACCCAGCCATTGACCCAGTGAGCCGTCTGGTTAGACAATGCAATATAACAATCTTCCTGCACAAAGAATCCCAATTCTCTAAAGGACATGACTTCACACAACAATCCAAAATCAGCTAAGAGAGGTTCCTGCTTCCAACAGCTCCAGACCAGCCATGAGTCTTTCATTCTCCATTCTGAACAACTGGATTTCCTGTCAACAGCATTCTTCCAATCAAGTGGGGTTGGGGAGGATAAATCAACTAGGTCACCATATGTTCCAATAATTAATCTACGCTTGTTTTCCCTTCAAACCTAGCTACAACTGATTTGCACACAGGAATAGAAGCAGCACCAACCTGTAACCAGAGTTAGTTCTGATGTGTGAGCTGCCTGTAATCAAAGGCATTGGAAACAGATTTTTCAAACCTCTGGTTTTCCTCAAAAAGTAACTTGGAACATTATATGCTGTTGCACTGCTATGTCCATTTTCCATGAACAGAGTGACTTGTTGATCCAAATACTCAATCTTAGGCAACTTAACTGAATATACACACCTTGCTCATTCCTGAAGTAAACTTTGAGGCAACATTCCACTTCTATGATAAATACACCAATGAAGTTACAATTTAAAACATCATTGTATTTGCTTGCTGGTTTATATTTGGAGTTAAGAAAAAGTGTTTGTTACTTGCAACTGATGTCATGCAAGAATATATACAAAGTACAGGCACACATTAAACTTGTTTCTTCCCCTGCCTCCACTGGATTTGGCTGGTTTAAGAAAAATATGGCATTAGATACAGTTGATTTAATGCATGAGAATTGGTTCAATCAAAACAGCGGCATTTAATTGTGGCATGATCTGCCATCCCAATGCTGCTATTTAAAATTTAACCATCTGCAATGATGTGACATCTTGAGTAAACCTTGCAAGAGTAAGGCTTATTGACATAAAACACCACTTGATTTGGTACATCTCTACATTTGATTCAGTCTGACAGGTCCAATTAGTTCAAAAATATTAGCACCTTAATCCTGACTACATCTAACAGTTTACCATCAGTAAAAATGATATTCTTAAAATAGGTCAAGACATTTCATGCTTCTACTACAGAGTGAAGTTGAATGTATTAATCTGCAAGACATGGGAAAGGCTGATGTCCTAGGAGAGCAGAAGCATAAAAAAATTACTGCAGCACTATATCCTGGTAAATCAATTAGCAACTCAGTTGGACATCTGGAGGATGTGATCACAAAAGTGAACAGGGAACTGGATCAGCCATACCCAATGTCCAGTGCACATAATCCAGTAGTCTATATTTTCGTAAAGCAGGCATTCAAATATTAAAAGTGCAAAGAGCAACTAAACTGATCTTCACTGCTCAACACTAGTCATGCTGTGATGGAACACCTGCATTAGCTCAAATTGCTGCAGTTGCAAGCTAGACACTAAAGTAACGCAAAAGCAAAATCTGCTGATACAGCAAGTAGAAAAATGCTGGAAATCTTCAGCAGGCCAGATAACTCTGCCAAGCTCCCAACAAGTGTTAGGGTTTCAGGTCTTGTGACCTATTACCAGAACAGTTAGTGCCTGTAGTCCACACTATTCATAGAATAGCCAATAACAATTCAAACTTAGTGAAATGCAACTCCCAGCTGCACATGAATAAGATTGGCCCACAATCTTAGGACAAAACGATGCAGCCTTAAGCATAACCCACATTTCAGTAGCACAGTTAGCTCTGCTGCCCCTCATTGCTGGGAACCCAGGTTTGATTCAAGCCTTGGATGACTGTTGCTTGTGTGGAGTTTGCACATTTGCCCCATACCTGTGGGTTTCTTCCCACAATCCAAAGATGTGCAGGTTAGGTGGACTGGCCATGTTAAATTGGCCTGCAGTGGCCCAAAGTGTGGACCAGATAGGTTAGCCCTTGGTAAATGCAGAGGGGAGCGGAGTTGAGTAAAATGCTTTGAGAATTGGTGCAGGCTTGATGAACCCTAGTGGCCTGCTCAAAAATAGTCAAAAATCACTGTTTCTGGCATAATATTGGATAAAAGTATGACCATTCACCAGGACTTCAGTAGAAATCTGCTAGGCTCTCAAGTGAGCAGCATGACCTATTTTAACATTGGTGGGAATCTAGAGAAGCTGCAATGCAACTACAGGTCAGTTTCAGGTTTGTTCTGAGTGAATTAGTGAACTCTCCAGCATCAAGGCTGGAATTTAAACCAATTTCTCTACTAATCTCCACTAGTCAATACAGGAGATGTTATTCATAATCCACCTCCAAGGACATTTTGGGCTCATCTCTACTTGTGACCAGTTTACTTCCAACTTGTAAACAGTTGGGAGATATACAAGCACCAAATTAACACTTAAAACAAATACTTCAGCATGTCATCCCTATGACCACAAGCACAGTTAGCAGGAGTTGACACCAGTTACTAGGCACTGGAAACCACCAAATTTAACTGCTCTCCCACACTTCAAACAGCAATTACTGAGAAAATGAGTGGTTTAATTAATAACTTTTTTCATCTTTTAAGATTGGTAGAAAATTTGTCAGTTGTCAGGGAATGAGATGAGTTTTAGACATACAGATGCACCTTCACACTAAAAATATGTAGGACTTGTGTTTTGGAAGTTGAATTACTTGAGCAAATGTAACAGATAACAGCTCATCTGTTTGGAGTGAAGGAGCAATTGCTGTGCCCTTTTAAAAGGCAGGCTTATTGATAATTATACTAGTTCAATTAGTTTGAATATACGTGAGCATAAACTTTTGCTAGGTTACGAGCAGAAGACAAATACAGATGACATTAACTCCCCCATAGTAAATGGCTTAAGGTTGTTCCCTGTTACTCACCCTATCACTAAAGCACCTCACAAAATTATCCCCAAATTTCTTTCGCCATTTGACTATTGTACTTGTTATTTGCACAGAAATATTCCTCCAATGATCTTTTCTATATTATCTAGCCATCTCAAAAACTGCAAGTCATTTCCTCTCACCCATCCATCCTGTTTCCAACTTCAGAACCAAGTACTTGCAATCTCTTCAACTCAATCTACAGTCATTTGTGCAGAGACTTGTGGATCAGTCCTGTCTCCATGGCTAAAACATGACTGCTCAGATTGTAGTGAAATCAAATTTGCTAAATTGTTGCACCTTACTGTCAAAAACATTTAATACAGCAACAGAAAACAAGTGCAATTCTCATACCAGTTTGTTCATTTTGCCAAGGCTACTCCCACCTCTAAAAACAAAGCAAAAAAGTATACTGCCTCCACCCAACAGCCCTGCATCTGTGCTTTATCAGTGATCTCAGCAGAAACCAAATGTTTAGTTTTAAGTTACAAGGCCACAATTTAAATGCAAATCTTACCAAAGTCAAAGAACATGAATACCAGTAATGACAAAGCTAGTTATATGAGTTACCCCAATTTGAAAGTCCTCAAACCAAGTGGTTTATCCACTGTTTCACAATTTCTTGGGCCTGCCACTTATTTCTGGCCAAGTTGTCCTTCAACTCTAACACATAGTGTAGACTTCTCATTCAACACATGCATTGCTAGAATCTTAATCATAGCCACCTCCTGGTTCCAATATCTTTCAACTGTCAAGTCCTATATCTAAAGCATTCTTTTCTCAACTAGGCTATCTCAGAAGTTCAACTCACTACAATGCTAGAGCTTTTAGCCAGTGTAATGGAATTTTAACAATTTGTGGGAGAGAAGGTTGCTGCATTGTTTGTTATGAACCAATTTTAAACTGCTTGGAAAACTGAGCCACAGCCAAGACCTATGATGAGCTGGTGGACCAGTGACCTATGATCTCTGGGATTGTTCATGAGCACAGATAAAAGCTATGGAAGCAAAGTTTAAACTTAGCCACACTAAGCAATTTGCAAATTTGGGAGGGCTGGAGTAGCTGGCTTTCATGATCTTGGACAATCAACTTCCCATCAAAGCCAGACTGGCCCAAATGCCATTTACACTTGAGTGAAATTGTTTCATTGGAAGAATGCTACACAGACTTGGCAGCAGCCAGATCAGTGTGAAGCCAGTGGCATAATGCGCCAAGGATTGTCCAGAGCACAGAAGGGCGTGAAGCAAGCAACCTGGAACCTTAGCTCTGCCTTTGGCACTCAATGGCATCTCAAGTGTGCCTTTAACTGGCAGAGCAGTACTGTACCTCCAGATCCTTGCATCTCATGAGACTGACCCAGAAGACCACCTGAGGCAAATACTTGAAGAACCAGCCCAAAAACAGTCACACTCAAGACAGGAACAGTCAGTCCCTGCCTTATTTGAAAAGGTATACCAGTCTTTTCAGACTAATAGTTCAAATATAGTAATAGGGACCCGAGGAGAGTTAGTAGCAAATCCTCAGACGCCGATCACTAGCAAGACTACTGGGTGGCACGGAAGCAGCGTTCAGCACTGCTGCTTCACAGCTCCAGGGACCTAGTTTTGATTCCTGGCTTGGGTCACTGTGGAGTTTGCACATTCTCCTCATGTCTGTGGGTTTCCTCCAGGCACTCCAGTTTCCTTCCACAAACTGAAGATGTGCAGGTTAGGTTGATCGGCCATGCTAGAAATTGCCCCTTAGTGTCCTGAGATGTGTAGGTTAGAGGATTAGTGGGCAAAATATGTAGGGGTGTGGCCTCAGAGGGATTGTGGTCAGTGCAGACTTGATGGGCTGAATGGCCTTGTGCTGTAGAGTTTCTAATTTCTTCCTTCTAAATAAAAAGACTGGTGAAGGTAGATTGTCATTTCCTTAAATGCCCAAAACTATGTTGACATTCCTATATGCTTTGTTTTTCCCCACCACAAGTAAAAAAATGTCTCCAGGAGTGAAGACTCTACCACTGACCCAGGCCAGAATAACCATGCTACTCAAATGACATGATTGAGAGCAGTCATTAGGATTGCAAGAGCTGTGAGCCCCTTTCACATATTAGCTCATGTATTCACAAATTGTTAAAAACTTCAAAAGTCAGGAGGCAATGTATAATTCTCAAATGTTATACAGAGAAACTTCATCCACATGAGATGATGTTCCTCCATGTTGAACAAGCTCAAGCCAGAGGTAGAGTAAGTGGTGCCCATGAGGAATTTGAGTAGTGAATGTGTTCATGGTTTAAAGATTTTTAATCAGCAAGGAAACCCAAGGGTTACAGGAGAAGGTGGGGAAATGGAACTGAAGGCAAGCACCTCAGCTGGTTGGATAACATTCCTTTGCAGTGATTGCTTGTTTTTCCCCCAATCACACCAACAACATTTCTAAGTGGAACTAGTTTCTCTGTTGAAGAAAACCCAAATAAAAAATTGCTTGAAACAAATTTAAGGGATTATAATCAGAATGCTCTAGAATTATTCAAGGGAAACATTCAGGCCAAAAATGTGGTTTCCATGTCCAGATCAAGTCACCATGTACATGCTCTGAATTTGATTACACAGTTCATTGAGAATGAAGACAGTGAGCATGTTCCCCATTTCTTCAAGGGCAGGAATTAATTGAGCCAAACCAATGTTTGTGGCCAACCTACAAATACACAAAGCAAAACTGGTAGTTCAAAACCTGGAAAAGAGTTGTTCAGAGTAATGCTTCTTTTTGTCACTACTTCATTAAATTTGAGCAGAAGACTCTAGGATGAAGTCAAGTTTTTCTGGTAAAATATTGTCCAGATGCATTGTACATGAATCAACTAAAACTTACACAAGTCTGGAATTAGTATCCTGACCAGAACAGGTGGCCATTCAGCCCACCAAGTCTGCACCAACTCCGAACATCCCACATGGTTTAGCCTGCTAATTGCCCTAACCCAGACACTGAGACAATAAGGGGCAATTTGACATGGCCAATCCATCCAACTTGCTCACCTTCTGGACGATGGGAGAAAACCAGAGCAAGCCCATGTAGAGATGGGAGAATGTCATGTCCCTGGCATTACAAGGCAGTGCCAACTACAATGCCACCATGCTGCCCATTATTTTATCATGGACATTATATTTTGTCTATGCTCTGTCTTAATGGTTCAGCATTCAAGCAGAGTATAACCACCCATTGTCTGGATCATTTTAAATAACCAAATTGCTTCAGTTTTCCATGCTATTTAACACAGACCTTCATCCTACTTCAGATTTGCTGCACATTGTTCAGAGTCACAGAACAGCAAGGACCTTCATGACAAGGAACATGAAGGTCACTATACAAGGCAAGGAAAACAAAATGTTTATTTATTAGTCACAAGTAGGCTTACATTCACACTGCAATGAAGTAACTGAAAATCCTAGTCACCATAATCTGGTACTTGTTCAGGTACACAGGGACAATTTAGCTTGGCCATAGCACCTAACCAGCATGCCTTTGGACTGGGGAGGAAACCCACAGACATGGACAATGTCTGGAGTTTGCACAATGACCCAAGTGAGGAATTGAACCCAGGTCATTGGTGCTGTGAGGCAGCAGTGCTAACCTTTATCTGGCACCAGGAAGGAGGACATAGACAAGAGGAAAATAAGCAAAATAAAAAGCTCTAATGCTGTGTCTTTGATTTCTCAGCTAAAGTTTGACTCCTGCTCACTGATGGAGTGCTGTATTGTTCTGTGATGCTTTTCCTGTTCAAGTGTCAGAGGCACACTACAAGTTTACATCTAAAGAACATTCCCAACCTCTGCACTAAAGTAATTACCATCTATAATGTTCTGAGAAACAGGCACTACAAGTACAAAGCAAGAGATTTGCTTTGTTATGTGTACAGATAGAAAGTGAAGTGTTGTTTCTTGCTTGCTGTACAGAAAGCATACCAGAGTATATTGAGCAGTAGGAAAAGGGGTGCAGAATGGAGTTTTACACAGTCATGTGCTATCCTAGCACCATCTTGGATTTTGTGACCCATACCCAAAATTTGACTTGTGGGCTGTCTTCAGTTTCCATTTTAAAATTTAATTTCAATTGGGGTGAAGGGAGAGAATTTGATAAAACTGAGAATGCACTATTTTAATTTGTGTAGTGGCCAGTCCTGTTCATTGAAAAATCATTTTTTCAAAGAAAATGGAGACTTGATTAGATTAAACTTGCACCTACAAATCCATTAGCAGAAATTGAACAGTTTTGGGCTTAAAGACAAAATGTTATTGTACCCAGGAAAGACTATTAGCACTGTGACTGACAACTTGAGTGAATTTTTCCTAGCCCACCCATGCAGCAGTGAGCAAGCTCCCTTTTCCAAGCTAATATTGGGCCTGAATATCTACCATGGTAACCACTGTCAGATGGCCAGGTCAGGAGCTGTATCCTTCCTCACCCAGGCCTGCCCTGCATTTTGCTGGAAGCCTCCAGGGCTGCAGTGTCAGCATGAGTGAAGCCACATCCCTTTTCACTGCACTAGCTGTCATGAAGTTAAGGGTCCCTGAGGAGCCAAGTGTACAGAGAGTCAGGTTAGGTCCATGGTTACCCAGGTATTAGATGACTTTAAGAGTCAGAATGATTTGAAGTCTCATTAGATACAGAGTGTTGGAAACTCAATTCCAGGGCCATTTCCAGTATATCAAGGTATAACCCCCCCCACCCCCAAACAGAATGCCTGTGAACTAAGGGTGCAGAAACTTCCAATGTGTAAAATGTTACACAGCAGAATAATGGATACACCAGAATTTGGAACTTGCTATTTTCCACTCAGTCATTTGGCAAAATACTGACGAGAAATTGCCTGCATATTCCAGCAGTCAAAGAACTGCAGAGGAACACTTCCAGCATTTGGTGAGTGAAAGTTCCAGGATACTTTAGGAGCAAAGACGACTTGCAAACAGTTGGAACTTAAATAAAATCAGTTGCATCATCCTTGGTTCACATTTAAGGGCAAAAGGCAGCATCACCACACAAGTCTGTACTTAAGGTTTAAAAATCTTTGCTAAGAAACAGATAGCTGCCAAATTTAAAGGAACATTTCATCCATCACCTGCTTATGTGATTAAAAACATCCTTAATATTACTATTTTCCCCCTCAAAACATTAAATACTTACTTCAGACTTTCAGTGAATGTCTTTAATGCTAGCACAAGAATACCTAACAAGTAAACTACTAATTTTTGTAGAAAAACTTGAAAAATACCCTTGCTAATGGAGGGGGGGGTGGGAGGAGGAGAAGGAGGAGAGAATCATAAGGGTTAAGGTTATAATAACAGCAAGAGTGCAGAAGCAGAGTAACTAATAACAGGTGGCCTGGAGACAGGGCAGCTCAGTAGAGAAAATATCTTGTTTCAGTCTTACCATGAGAAGAGCCAAACTTTGCAGATTTTAAAATTGGAAAGAAACCAATTTGTATTACAATTCATATAACAATTAAAATTTGACCATGTACTTTTACAATTTAGTATTTTTGCAAAATACCTTTGTGCCCATACAGTTGGCAAGCTAAAAATGTTTCAATTTTGCAATGTTGTGTTAGTTTGAAATGCAGCTATGTTTCTAATATCAAGCCTTGATATTTGAAGTTATTGATTTCAAAAGTGTTGATTCAGTTCAAGTATTAACTTAAGGAAATCAGACAATGACCAAAATAATTGTTAAAGTTAGGGATAAGCACTTCAACTGAATTAGGCACAGTAATAGATTTGTTGGGAAAGAAACAAATGAAATCTCTTCCTAAAGGGTAGTTCAAGCAAGCTATTGATAGCCTCCACCCAGCATGTAACAGAATGTGTTCACTGAGACAAAATTTTGATCTTCAGTTTGAAGAGTTTTTGTTAATCAGAAGGAACTCCACTAGCTAAAAAAAATAGCATTTTGCAGCAAAGGGGAACTGTAACCTCCTGCATGAACTTTATTAAACCTTGCAGCT
Organism: Carcharhinus amblyrhynchos; assembly: GCF_965287045.1. NCBI lineage: Eukaryota > Metazoa > Chordata > Chondrichthyes > Carcharhiniformes > Carcharhinidae > Carcharhinus > Carcharhinus amblyrhynchos. Next base: position 27,201,308 of record NC_137344.1, read on the forward strand.
CATTTATTCAATGTTTTATTGTCACCCATGCTGACGTGCACTTTAATAAACTGACCAATAGTAGGAGGAGGGGGAGGATCAAGTCTAGTTCTTGTTTCGACCTTCCACACACCAGTCTATGCAAATTGCTCTCATCACCAGGTACCCATGTTTGATTCTAGCCTTGGGTCAGTTTGCACATTCTCCCTTTGTCTGCACAGGCTTCTTCCAGGTGCTCTGGTTTCCACCCATAGTCTAAACATGTGCAAGTTAGATGGATTGGCTATGCTAGATTGCCTCTTATTGGTGTGGACACAATGGCATATATGGCCACCTCTTACACACTGTAGGTATTCCACAAATCATTTTAGCTACAATGATTAGTGCAGGATATCAATTCAACTCTTGGATTCCTTGTGCATTCAAATTCTGCTAAGTGTATATTCCCAATATCACCACCTCAAGTTATGCCTCCATTAACTGCAAAACTCACCTTAATTTCCACAAACTCAATAGCATCTTTAAAGTATCCTCCAATTGGCATCATAGTTGCTCAAATCTTCACTTGTTGCATTTCAAGCTCTCATCTTCATGAAAAAAAGGTTAAAATTCTACAATGTAGAAGGCTGTCATTTGACCCCATTGAGTCAGCACTGACATAATCCCACCTAGGCCCTTGTCCCATAACCCCATCCATTTACCCTGGCTAGTCCCCCTGACACTAAGAGGCAGTTTACCATGGCCAATCCACCTAACCCCCACATCTTCAGACTATGGAGGAAACTGGGAGCACCCACATATACTTGGGGACAATGTGCAAATTCCAGTGACCCAAGCCAGGAATTGAACTTGGGTCTCTGGCACTGAGTCAGTGCTAATCATTGTACCACTCCTGAAGTGCTTTCTTTAAAGAAGAAAATGTATTGAGAGACAAACCAGTTTGTGGAATGTCAATTATTTCAAAACAGATACAATGAGGATAAAATTGGAATGCTTTGGAGGTCATGAAAAGCACCAAGTAAATTCCACACCATTAAATCAAGTTGTTGCAGATACTGGAGAATCTCAGCACCTCTGACAGCATCTGAGGAGATAACAGGAGGTATAGTCTGGATGACTGACCTTGCCACAAAGCAAACCCATTAAGTCTGGCTGTAACTGTTTTCTTCCAATCTTTTACTAGAAGGGAGATGAGATATGGTGATTAAATGGATAACGCCCTTCGATTGTTTGGGTACTGGAAAAAAAAAGCAACTCCATTTACTGGAAGAAATCTTGCTGGGCAATGGGATGGGATGCTCAATCTCTCCAGCCTATATTCAGTTAGAATCAAAGGCTGACTAGGATTAGGTAAATAGGAGCACAGGGGAACTTTTTTTGGCTGTGTTCAAGAACAGTTGTGTAGTTGGTTCCAACAAGACAACATTGTTAATTGTTCACTTTGGATGTCAAATAAAGCAGCCAAGATTTTCACACTGCAAAGAATATTGTGCACCACCTCCAGTGTATGACTGGATGTCTGAAAAATATGGGGATGTCATTGTCTGGGTTGTGCTGCATGTTAGATACTGACTTATGTGAGCATACATTTGCATGCAAGGCCCATCAGACCACTCAATATTACACCTGAAAGTATGCAAGGCTGAACTGTAACCTATATAATGCCAAGTATATGTGAAGCATTGTCCTGGACTTCTAAATCTCTTACTTTTTAGAGATATTCATTCATTCTTGGGCCATGGGCATTGCTAACTGATTGCTGGACTGGGGTAAACAATCAGAAGTCTCCCAACACCAGGTTAAAGTCCAACAGGTTTACTTGATAGCAGCCATTAGCTTTCAAAGTGCTGCTCCCTCACCGGGACAGTTAGTGACACTAACTGGTTAGAGATGTGCATCATCTCCAGCCAGGACAGTCAGTCACTGTCCCACCTGGAGACAGTGCACATCTCTTTAATTTGTGCTTAACCCCCTCTCCACTCACACTGTCTGTACCTTTAAGGTATGATTACCTGTAAAGGCTTGCATTCCAACCATTTTGCAATTTGAGTTTGTCTTTATATGCCCTGTGTGAACAGAACTCCCACTCACCTGATGAAGGAGTAGCATTCTGAAAGAAAGCTAGTGGCTTGTGCTATCATAAATCTGTTGGACTTCAATCTGTTGAGACTTGAATATTGCTGACTGGCTAGTATTTATAGAATCAACTACATTTGTGGCTCCAAAATCAGACTTGATAAGGGCAAAGATTTCCTTCCCCAAAGAACATCAGTAACCAGATGGGTTTTTTTCCAACAATTGTTTCATGGTCATCAGCAGATTCTTAATACCAGACTTGTTTCATTAAATTCAAATTCCACCATCTGTCGTGGTGGGATTTGAACCAAGGTCCCCAGAACTTCAGCTGATTTTCTGGATTAACAGTGCAGTGATAATGCTACCATGCCATCACCTCAATTCAAACTTTCACTCTCCATTCAGCTGTGTTTTGTCCAACTGTTCAGAATTTACTAACATTCCAGTCATTATGAAAAGGTCCATGTGATGTGTTGTCACCTGGCTTTAGATGGTAGCCTCCTCAATCTGCCAATTCTGCCTACTACGCAACTTCAAGACTTGATTGTTCAACATCAAATTTAACCAAGAATACTGAAGGAGTCAAAAATTCCTGTTAGTAACAGGCACAACGCCTCTGGGCCAGTTTTCCAAGCTGCTCCCTCAGGCCACATTCAACAGGGCTTCAATTCAGCCAACCATTTGATAGATTCAGAGCTTATCAATATGCTGTGTCACAAGGATCACAATCCTTCAATTCTGAAGCCTACACTTCCTTATTCTCTCTCCCCTCTGCCCCCCCCACCAAACACCATCAGGGTTGACTTGTGCTTATTGGTATCAGAATTCTGTTGCCCACATCTCCCCAAACATGTCATTAAATCAACAAGAATTGAATTCAAGCTTCAAGATTATGAACAGTCATAAAAGAGTTTGGCCTTTCAAGAGTCAAATTATTTTGTGTGCACATACTTCAAATGTCCAGTGTGTTGCAGTTCACAGCCAACAGGTACCTTAGCAATTGAGTAGGCCAAGAGGAAAAAAAACTAGAAACTAAATTAGTAGGATTATCCTTTTTAGATGGCATTCCAAAAACATCAAATCCATTTAAAAAAAAGACTGGGGAGTGTTGTGTTAGAAACATGTCTTGTAACTTCAACTGATAACCAGATCAGAAGAGTCTGAAATCACTAACATGTGACTCAGCTTTCTGCATCATGAGTCAGACATTGGAGTTATTCCTTAGTGCTGAGCATGTCATCTAAACAAAGAATACACTGTCCAGCATTTTGGACAAAGATGATTAGTTTTTTTTTTAAAAAGTTCAAACATGGGGATTTCTAAATGTTAACTACATGATGGATCAAGCACCTATCATTTGATAGATAATCTTGTTACTTAAATGTAGATCATCAAGCCCAGCACTTCCAACCTACAGATAGTCATACCCCAGATGTACACCACCTCCAGCCCCAGATGTGCTTGGGGGAAAACTCACCATCATCCCAAACTCCTGAACAATGCCTTTGATTCCTGTACCTGGAACCCTCTACATTCCCCAACTCCCCAGTGGGGACTCACTGGCCACCCATTTTGCCCCCTCAGCTTCTCAATGTGGCTTTTGCACTTTATGCATTAGTTTGTCTGCCTGTGACACTTTTGCATATGAGGAAGGGCTCCAGAACAGAACTGCAATGCTTCACACTGCACCAGACCAGGCCTCAAGCAGACAAGAACAGACTGGCAATCTGCTGGTGATTGCCACTCAGGACCAGCCTTTAGTTTTAGCTATTAGCATACATACACAAATACAATGACAGAACCTTCAAAACATGGGTCAGCCTTGCATATCTACACATGCACTGGAACCCTAAAACTCAACGTGACAAACATGGTGAAAATTATCTTGAACAAATCAACCAGTGAGGCTTCCTGAGTGGCTTCTCTCTCTCTCCACCTGCCTAAGTCACTACTGCAATTGACCCTGAACACAAGAACATAAGAAAATAGGAGCAGGAGTAGGCCATCTAGCTCTTCGAGCCTGCCCCGCCATTCAATATCATGGCTGATCTGTCGTGGCTCAGTTCCACATTCCCACCCTCTCCCCATAACCCTTGCGAGGTACAAAAGATCAATGCAAGCACAGCTACAAGTGCTCTCAAAGCTGCCCAAATATGCTGCTAGTCAGAATCTGACACACCCCTGCCCCACCAGTAACTAACAATAGTGCTCACTGAGGCAGAATTTTCATTTCTTCCAATTCTTCCTACAATCAATCAGTAGAAAAAATATACTGTAAAGTGCACAGTTAGATGCAAGATTTTGCCAGCCTAATACTGAAGGCAGCTTTGTACGTGGAGCATGTTCTTAGTTAAGACTGCCAGGATCATTTTAAAAACATCAATTTACAGCCAGAGACCCTTGTGTAAACAAACTGAATGTGGTTTTCAACTGGGCTGCATGTCAAATATGGCTGTCACATGTTAAACAGGCAGCATTTTGACAACATACTGGTTTATGTATATTCACACCCTGCCAGACTTCCCAAATCTGATGTGGAATGGAGCAGGAACATGCCATGTATTTATGAAAAAATTAGGACATGTTTTACCCATTCTTTAGCCTACATTTTAATACATGACTTTTTCCCCCCCTTTGTTTTCATTTTTGGGAAACTTGGATAGAGTTCCTTCATTTTTGAAGACATCAATTAGTGGTGATAGGGTGAAGATGGATCACATTGTGAACAGATCAAGTAGGACAATAAATTTAAAAATCAAGGAAAAATTCTGCCCCCCCCACCCCACAATTTTAGATACAGGATTGCAATTCAGTACCAGAGCACAAAACTAAGGTTGACACTCAGTGCAGTAGCCAGTGAGTGCTGCAATATCAAAGTTGTCAGCTTTAGGAATTAAACATTAATCAGGTCTCCATTTGTTTTCAAATGGATGAAAAATATTCTATGGGACCATTTTGAAGTGCAGAAAAGTTATAGAAGTCATGGAAATACTACAGTGCATAGAGGCCATTCAACCCAGCAAATCTGCAGACCACAATCCCACCCAGGCCCAAGCCCCACATATTTACCCACTAATCCCTCTAACCTATGCACCTCTGCACACTATTTTAGCATAGCCAATCAACCTAAACTGCACATCTTTGGACTGTGGGAGGAAACCCACACAGACACAAGGAGAATTTGCAAACACCACAGACCATGACCCAAGCTGGGTCAATCAAAACTAGGTCTCTGGAGCTGTGAAGCAATGTTAACCACTGCTATCATTCCACCCATGGTATGTGTCCTGATCAATATTTATCCTCGAACAGGGTCACCTCAAAAGCTTGCTGATGTGCAAACTGGCTGATGTTTCAGACAAATGACTACACTGCAAATAGTCAGAGATAACCAGTAGTTGCAAAAAGCACCATCTAAATGCTTTTTTTTGTACTTTTTAAAAGACATGAACCTTATGCCAGCTGAACATTGCATTGGAATAGTTAAAGTTAGGTCTCTCCCAAAGAGATCTGAAGCCATATATAGGGAATAGGAACAGGTCACACCCAGTCAACCCTGCTCTGCAATGCAAACAGATAATGGCTGACATACCTCCCATGCCATATTCCCCCTATAACCCAGTATCCCTCCAGAAATCCATTGATTTTTGTCTTGAACATGCCCATTGAATACAGCTGTCTGGTAGAGAACTCCATTCTGAAAAAATGCCTCAGCCTTAAAAATGGCATGCCCCTTGTGTATGCCAAGTTACCAACACAAGTCTTGAAGCAGGGAACAAGAAATCACTAGCCTTACTATAGAGTGCTATTTGGTCTGATAGAAAAGAGTTAATGGGCAGATAAGAAATTTGCACCTAGTCTGAAGGACAATATTTAGGGCCATTTCCAGTCACACTTTAGAACATAATACCATTGAAAAAGGGGAAGTTAAAGAAAAGATTGCTAAGAAATAAAAATCACTCCTATAGAAACTCTTGTGCATAAATGGCAACTTTTACTTAAGATTTAAAACCAGTCAACATCCAAGCCAGAGGGGGAAAAAAGTCTAAGTGATGATTTGTCACTTGTGCAAACAAATGCATCTTAAACCAAAAAACCATGTGGACCATTGGCTGCTCAGCCTTTCCATCTCAACCGCCATCAAGCCTTTTCAATTACCAGATCAACTTGGATGGTGTGTTGGGTGGGGGGCATTCACTTTTGGGATTCCTACCTGCCAATAGGGTTGTCAAGGCCCTAGAAGTTATAATTCATCTTCAGAATGCTACTGTGAACAGTCTAGTTTTTTTGGTGTGGGGGTGCTCCAGATACGAGTCCAACTAGAGCAGGCAAAGCTAGCTGTCTATCAGTACAGCAGTCAGCTCTGGTTAAAAACACTGGAGGACAGATTTAGTGATAGAGGGAACCAACTCCAAATGCATGCAAATATTTATTTTCCCCAGAGCAAAACAAAAAACAAGTGAATCCTACTTCACATGAGTAAGGCTTCAGATTTTCATGCTGTTTGCAAGGGGCCAAGTATAGATAAGACATTCCCACGAAAAGATTGCTTCCTGCCAAGGAGACCCAAAATAAATTTACAAAAAAGTTTCAAAAACTTCCTGTCCTCAAAGACCTTGGTGTTAACTATGATACTGTTGTACAAGCTATATGTACTTTCCCCAACTTCACTGGTTAGGATTGCTACTAATCCTCAACTGGTATCCTCACCCTCTTGTCTTGGCCCACATCTATCCTTCAGCAAGCTAAAAAGTGATCCCCACATTCCTGTGTACAAACTGGCTGCCATATTTCCCACATTCTATTGCAAAGACTACAAAACACTCAAGACATCTTGCAGTTGTGACAAGCAGTGGTTTAAAAATCAAGACCTGTTCAAAGGCATATAAATTGTCAGTCTTGTTTTGGGAAGGAAACAAGAAAGTGGTAAACCACTTAGTTTTACAGCATTTAAGAGCACCAACTGTGTTTTCACCATTTAAATTCATTTCTTGTCCTACTGAAGACTTTTAATGCATGAAAAATCATAGGTTATGCAGAATTCCCAGCAGGTGCTCTCAGCTGGCAAAGCCTCTCAATACACAGTTTGCCCCAGGCTCTACTAAGTTTAAAATTAGTGAATGATGGAATAGCATTGGCTAATTTCATACATTAGCAGCTACCTCAAGAGTACAGCACTGGCATGTCCCAAGTGCTTTGCAACCAAAGCCATAAAGGCACTGTATAACCAAGTTTTCTAAGTGGTTGATCATAAAATCAGGACCACCAACTAAAAACAATTTTTGTTGGAGATTGTTAGGCTGCAACTCTGGGTCTCTCAACAAAGGTTCCGAAATGTGATCATTAGATGGCAGTTACAAGAACAAGGGCCTTAAATGTTAGTTCATGGTACATTAACAGAACGCAATCATGAGGCAAAGTTGCAAGTAATTTGTGTTCCCCCAAACTCTTGCCTCATTTTCAAGTTGTAAAATTTCTGCTAACAATTCTCACTGCAAAGAATGAGTGCAAGAAATAGTAAACATATAGCACTAAATCCCAATTCTAATGTTCTAAGAATATTTGTAAATGTTTAAGACCTTGAAGCCTCATTCAATTAAAATCACTAGTGCTAGTCTTCCTGTCACACAACTCTTCAAAAGTGATCCAACTAACTTGCTGAAAGAGTGTTTCAGACTGAACAATATTTGCCTTTCCAATTACTTTTGCCACAACTTACTTCAGATAGAATATTCACATTTTGGGACCAATTTCTGCAAGTTTAAGTGACCAAGAGGCAGTTACTAAACCAGAAGAGAAAACCAAACTTGTTACATAGCCCAACATTTAGCCAAAATCCATTGAAATAAATCCAAGAACAGTGTTATTGACAACCAACATCAGTCACCTGCAACTCTTTGTATACATGCATAGGAAATATGTTTGTAAACATATCCAAAGAGACACTAAGAAGTCTGAACACCAGTTAAAGTCCAACAGGTTTATTTGGAATCAAGCTTCTGGAGTGCTGCTCTTTCATCAGGTGACTTACTTGAAGGAGCAGTGCTCTGAAAGGTTGTGATTAAGTAAACCTGTTGTTGAGACTTCTTACTGTGCCCCCAGCCCAACACTGGCATTTCTTCAACAATACTGTGCAGCTTTGTACACCTGATTCTTAATAATTGCATATTTGTGATTTGAGTCATTCCAATTCTGCTGTATTGGACACCACCAATTTCTCTCAAGGGAGAGAAAGCAGAAATGTGTCATCTTCTCCTAAATATTGTACATCAAATGTTTTAACTACTAGCGAGAAGTTTCTGCCCCACTTTCCTTGGTCCATTGTTCTCAGGGATCCTTCAGGGAGGTGGAGGAAAGCACACCCAATCTCAAAAAAGCCACAAAATTCAGCAGGGATCAAAGGATGATCAGAAACTCCAGCCAAGCTTTCCCTGCTTAAGGCAGCAGCATTCAGAACAGCTGCCAAGGCTAGTCCTCAGATTTAAGTTTAACTCAGCACTAATCAGAATCAGACAGGGAACCATCTTATCTGTTCAAGTGTGCAGAATCACCTTGGGAGTACGTGCTTCAGGATGTTGAGCCCATCTTATCAATGTAAATAATAGTCAGCTCAGAAAGAACAAACTCCCTAAGGCACAGGCAGCATACCAATAGCTGAAGCAGCTCCATTTGCACATCTATTGCTTGATGCCTGATATCTAACATTTGTGCACAGTTTGATACCAATCAATTTCATACATGCCCCTTATTCTCTCCAAAGGGGACAGAAGCACATTTCAATTTGTAATTTTAGCAATCTGCATCATCAATATACGTAGCCCACTGCAAGATTCAAACTAGGCTCTTTCATATCCTCTCCGCCCCCACAGAAAAATCCCAAGGTCAAAAGATTTAAAACAGAAATCTGAGTGATGACTTCAACTACAAGGATCACTTCCGTTGCAAAACTAGTTGCCTCAAAGTAAACAATTGGAAAATTACATTGAGGATAGACAATACACTGAATTGGATGCCACTTCCTCCCCCCCCCCCCCCCCCCCAAAAAAAGGGGTAAATGAAATCAAGCGTTTTTCTATCCCAAATAGGGATGCCCCTTCTCTGGGCAAACTATTCACTGTCCCAAGACTTGAGTCTACACAGGAGCTGACTAGCAGCTCCCAACTCTGGAATCCCCCTGCCCAGAGATCGCTCCAGATCTGTATACACAAAAACCCCACATCTCGATTGAGGCCAATTGTTAAAAGGAAAATAAAGGAAGATGCTGGAACATCGTTTTTTAAAAAAAAACACGATATCGCAGCAAGAGTTTTACTCCATCCGATGTCTAACATGGGGAGCTGGCTGCTCAAGTCAGACAAGAGGTCAAGCTGGCGCTGCGATGTAAACAAATGGTCCAACTCTTGCGATCTTCCGGGTAATAACATCTGGCCAGAAGTCAAAAGAAAAACAAAATCGAAATCTGAACTGATGCCCCAAGCTGCGGTCAACACAGCAAAGTGATATCACAGTACACCCCCTGGCTGTGTGTCTGGTGGGGGGTGGGGTGCGCCAACTACAGACTTCAAACTTCATTCTGTTTGGGGGCGAATCCTAATACAATCCCAGCCCCAGAGGCAATGAACCGAGCTCACTTCCAGCCGTCCATACCACCCCCCCCCCCCCCCCGCCAAACCAGGAAAGTGCTTCCCAACACTTGGTCCAGTTCCGTCTGTATTGGCACCGGGACCTGTCTGCAATGTCTGGGTGTGATTGGAAATTCCCCACCACCCAATTCCAGCTTGGAATCAAGCCCACCCCTTTTCTAAAAAAAAAACACAGGCACACAAAAGTCAAAGTCACCCTTGTAATTAAATATCCAAAACCACAGCACAAATGAAGGTGTTTTGGAGAGCGAAGCTCGCCTAGCACTCGCTGGACACAGTGCTGACAAGTCTGGCTGACTCAAGACAATACCCCCAGTCTCTGACTGTGGGGGGGGCGGCAGGCTTTGTCTGGGAGGTGAAGGAGAGAGAGTGGACTGGGTTCTGTCTGACACTGAGGGTGGGCTGGCTGTGTCAGTGTGCAGGGCTGGGGGAGTGCGGCATTGGAAGGTTATTGATCCAGTATTGGCTATGGCACTAGCCGCCTCTCGAATGCAGCAATGGTGCAGCCCAGATCCCTCCCTTACCCGGGGAGAGAGGGAGGAAGAAATCAGCCCCCTCCCCCCCAACCCCCCGACAGAGCCCGAGGAGGAGGGGGATAGGAAGAGATTATTTTTCACAAAAAACTTGGCCACAGCTTTCTGTTCCACGTCACCTTCAGTACAAGATAACCGTGTGAAAAGAGAAATTTCCCCAATCATTGCCGCCTTCAACCAACAGTTGTAGACACTCTGCCCTATTGCTAATAACAACTGCAGCACCCACACCCCCCCCCACCCCACCCCAAACCATACCCAACTGCAGCCCCCTTCCCGGTAAGGATTGTGTTACCCCCGCAACAGTCCCCACCTACTACAACCAACATCTCTCCTCCCCCCCACCACAAACCATTTCCAAATGCTCCCCCACCCCCTTCCCTCAAAGGCCATGGCCAAGTTCAGCCCCCAGCAGCAGTAGCTGCAGCCCCCCCCCCCAGCCCAGCCCACTCCACAACAAAAGGAGTGTTAATTCTGTCTCTCTCTCTGCAGCTCTCCCCCCACCTTCTGCAGCTTGTCCTGGGGCTGGCTGGGCTCTGGCTGTGATTCCTGCTCCTGGGGGCTCCTCTCCTCAGCGGGCACCGCTTCCTTCTCCTTGTTGGGGGTCGCCTCCTGTTTCTGGGGCTCTCCCTCTCCGGCGCCGATCTCCTCCACCGGCAGCTTGCCCTTGCTTTTCCCGGATTCTTCCTGGGAGGCAGCAGCAGGAGTAGCCGCCGTCTCTGCCTTCACCTCCCCGCCGGCTTCCCCCGCTGCTGCTGCTGCCTCCGCCGCTGCCTCCTCCCCGCTCCGCCTGGGCTCCCCGGCGGCTCCGCTCTGATCAACTTTGGCAGCGGCCGCCTGCTCCCCAGTGCTGGCAGTTGGGGCTCTGGACCTCATGTACAGAGAGGCGATGATGAGAGCCAGCACGGTGAAGAGCAGTGGGACAGCCACATACACATCCACTGCCACGTCCATATCCCTTCAATTTCCACTAGCAGCACTGCGCTTCGACTAACTCTGCTAACTCACGCTGCTGCTCCAAATCACAGATGGTATGTAAAGATGAATCGGATTTTAAAACGGATCGTCATTTCCTTCATCCCGCCCTCCCACTCTATTTAAAGGCTCCGCTACCTCCGAAAGCAGCCAAAACAATTGACCACTCTCCCTCCAACTCATTGAATTGATTGTCTCAACGCCTGGTGGCTCACTCAGTAATCACAATTAAGGCATCATCTCTCTCTTGCCCTTGAAATGTTTCCCTGTTTTCTATTCCCAAACATTATGTTTTCTTAGAAAAGAAAATCGGTGCTCCAACAATGACAGACATATGAACTGCCACTCGTATATGAGTGGTTTTGTGTAAGTCTTTTCCATGTTCAAAATATTCCTTTTTATGTAAGGAAGTGTAATAGGTCGCCAATAACTTGGTGACAAGATTACTAAAATCTGTCTTTGGTATGTAAATGCATTCCAGATAGATGTCACTTGGTGTGACATGGTGGCATAGTGGTTAGTATTGCTGCTTCATAACGTCAGGGACCTGGGTTCGATTCTTGGCTTGGGGTACTGTTCTTCCCATGTCTATGTAGGTTTTCTTTGGGTGTTTCTGTTTCCTCCCACAGTCCGAAAGTCGCGCTGGTTAGACCTCTTTTAGGGCAAACCAAATAAACCGACTCAAATTAACTCAGGGATGAAGTAAAAGGGGCAGCTCCCCAAAACGAGGGGGAACAGCCTGAACAGAAATACAAAGGAAACTTAAAACATCAAATCAAAATATGATTATCGGAGTCTGTAATGCACCCCAGCCCCTGCGGTGCCCAACAGGCGTGGAACACATCAACTACGCCCGCCGACACTGTATGCTCTCTTTCCAGGGACACCTGGCCCCGAATGTAGCCACGGTAGATGGGGCAGATAGTCAGGATGGATGATCCTGTCGATCGCCCGCTGCCTGGACCTGTTAATGGCGAGATTCGCCAGGCCCAGGAGCAGGTTCATGAGGAGATACGTGCTTGTTAGGTGCATTGGTCATGCTAAATTTTCCGTGAGTGTACCCAAACAGGTGTGGGAATGTGATGACTAGGGGATTTTCACAGTAACTTCATTGCAGTGTTAATGTAAGCCTACTTGTGACACTAATAAAAAGAAAATTGTAGTGGATACACATTTTGTGTAATTTTTTTTGTAAAGTTAAGAATAGAAAACATACATTGTAGGGACAATTGACATGCCTAATGGTGGTAATGTCACTGAACTCCTTTTTTCAGAGGTCTATAATACTTTGGGGCATCCCCTACTGGGGCATCTGGAGGAATGTAAATTCAATTCATAAATGTGAAGCTTGTCTCACATTGTCATTAAAACTAATGTTCTTTAGGGCAGGATCTGGAGGAGGGAACCGAGTGTAGGGTGTCGAAATTTGCTGATGACACCAAGATTGGGGGAACGGCAAATTGTGCGGAGGGTGTGGAGAGCCTGCAGAAGGATCTAGATAGGCTGGGCAAATGGGCCAGGAAATGGCAAATGGAATTTAATGTTGGCAAGTGTGAGGTGGTCCACTTTGGTAGGAAGAATGGTAAGAAGGACTATTACTTACGGGGCGAAAAACTGCAGCAGGCGACGGTGCAGAGGGACCTCGGGGTCCTTGTGCATGAGTCGCAAAAACCCAGCTTGCAGGTGCAGCAGGTGGTCAGGAAGGCGAATGGGATGCTGGCCTTCATAGCGAGGGGGATTGAATATAAAAGTAGGGAGGTCTTGCTGCAGCTGTATAGGGCATTGGTGAGGCCGCAGCTGGAGTACTGTGTGCAGTTTTGGGCGCCGCACCTGCGCAAAGATATTTTGGCCTTGGAGGGAGTGCAGAGGAGGTTTACTAGGCTGATACCGGAGTTGAGGGGGTTGAGCTATGAGGAGAGGCTGAATAAACTGGGCTTGTACTCGTTAGAGTTTAGAAGAATGAGGGGAGATCTCATTGAGACGTATAAGATGATGAATGGGACGGATAGGATAGAGGTGGAAAGACTCTTCCCACTCAAAAAAGACAGTAGGACTAGGGGGCACAGCCTCAAGATAAAAGGGGGGCGGTTTAGAACGGAGTTGAGGAGGAACTTCTTCACTCAAAGGGTGGTGAATCTCTGGAATTCTCTGCCTGTTGAAGTGGTGGAGGCTGCCTCGCTAAATATTTTTAAGACGCGGGTTGATGGGTTTTTGATAAGAGAGGGGATTAAGGGTTATGGGGAGAGGGCAGGAAAGTGGAACTAAGCAGCGACAGATCAGCCATGATCTTATTGAATGGCAGGGCAGGCTCGAAGGGCTAGATAGCCTACTCCTGCTCCTATTTCTTATGTTCTTATATGTGCCCTCATCTGGATAAAGGCAAAATACTTGTGAATACTGGAATCTGGAACAAAAATGGAAAATGCTGGAAAATCTGGTCTGCAGGTCTGATAGCATCTGTAGAGCAAGAAGAGCTAACATATTAAGTCTGAATGACCCTAGACAGCCTTTCGTCAAAACTCCGATGAAGGGTCATCCAGACTTGAAACATTAGCTCTGTTCTCTCTCCACAGATGATGTCAGACCTGCTGAGATTTTTCCAGCACTTTGTTTTTGTCTTCATCTGGTTTGGCCAACATGCGACTCTAGGCCCCCAGCAGTGTGGCTGACTCTTGAATGCACTCTGAAATGGCTTAGCAAACCACTCAGTTGTACCAAGTGCCACAGATACTAGATGGACTGGAAAGCAGTTCACCTTCTCAAGAATGATTAGGCAACAAATGCTGCCGAAATCCCATGAAAAAAATAAAAGAAAAAAATTCCTTAATGGTTTCTGATTCATGGACTAGGAAGAGATGAGGAAACAATTAACAATTAAGCTCAATTAACAGGGTTGTTTGTTACTTGTTTCTGGTCAGTCATGAGACACTCTTGGAGCAATTGATTGCAACTTTTGGCAATTGATTTAGTGAAAGTGGAAATCACATCAAGTAAGGCAGACAGTATACTTATTTGTTTAATGTTTTCAATTTATCTGATGCTTCTTTCATTTAATGGAATTAATCTGTTACATCATCCAACTATGATTCCACTAATGTTTTTCTCTCTTCTTCTACTAATAAACTCCTTAATTTATTGCTGTTCAGTTATTTTCTATGTTTCTATAGACAGTAAAGGTATCAAGGAGTATGGGGGGGCGGGGGGAGAGCAGAACTATGGCATTGAAATAAGGGATCAGCCATGATCATATTGAATGGCAGAGCAGACTCAAGGGACAAAAAAGCCTACTGCTGCTCCTATTTTCTATGTCTCTGTGAAGAAACATTACTGCTTTATATATAGATATAGCTGTATATTTCCAACTTTTCCTGTTTTTGCTTCTGATTTTCCCCAAAGTTTAAGTAGACAGGTCTTTTGTATCTACCAAATACTTTGAAAGCTATGGGGATTGCTTTCAATAAAATCTTGTGATGAGACACCAAACAAGAGAATAAAGAACACAGTGAAGAACAACTGGCATAAGAGCCAGATGTCTGCACCCTGCCCTGGTCTGAGCAATCATACCTATAATCTCAGGCACAATAAACTGGCAGCAGTTCAGCAGACAGTTACTGAGCAGTGCCATCTGCTGAAAAGAGACATACAGACAAGTTGCATTAAAGCAATGGCACTGCCACTGCCAACCAACAGAGCACAGATTCCATGGTAGTGAACTGGCATAAAGGACCAAATTAAAATGGGCAGTTTTATGTTGAATGTTATTTTTAATATTTGAAAGGTACACTGCATGCTCCCTCTCCAGGTAGTTGCAGTAGGTGGCTACTTCAATAATTGTAAATATACTGCATTGATGCCTCTTTAAATAGTCAGCATAGCCCTGAGCTGTTAGAAAAAGTATCAATGTTTTACAAAGCATATAACCTGAGTGAACTTGGAGGAGTTGCAGAACTTCTAAGAATCTGCTGCTTCACTGGCTCACTTATTCACAGAAGACAGAAAGAAAACATAGGAATCGACAACAATTTACATTTAAGTAGCAACTTTAATGTCGTAAAACGTCCCAAGATGCTTTGCTGGAGCCAAGCCACAAAAGAGGATTTTAAGCCAGATGATCAAAAGCTTGGTTACAGAGGTAGGTTTTAGGAAGCATCTTAAAGAAGGATAAACAAGGTTGTCTTAAAAGGTTGCAAGGTTGGAGAAGATTACAGATAGGGAGCAGCAAGATCATGGGGAATTTGAAAACAAGTATGACCTTTTTAAAGTTGAGATGTTACTTAACTGGACCAATGTGATCCCTCGTAGCAACCTTTCAAGAATGTTTTTACATTGAAAATTTGTGCATGTTATTCTTCCATATAAGAAAGCTGACAGAGGGAAAACCAGGGAATTATGGAGTAGTCAATCTAATAACAAAACACAATTGTGGAGGAGTGGTCATGGCAGTCATTAACATTGACCCTGGACCCCACGAAGACTCATGCTATCTGGTCAAACATGGTCAAGGAAACCTGCTGCCTCCCTCAGCTGATAAATCAGTACTCCTTAATGTTGAATACCATTTGGAAGTACTGAATGTCCAATGGGCAGTGAACTAGCAAGTCCATCACCAAGAGTAGTTCAGTAGGACTGCCACTGAACGAGCTAAGTCAAAACAGACCAGTGGTAGGTTGTGTGACAACCATCATGAGGGAAAAATTTACTTGACTTTGCCCTCACCAATCTACCTGCTACAGATGCATCTATCCCCGATACTACTGATAGGAGGGACCACTGCCCAGTCCTTGTGAAGACAAAGACCTATCTTCACTCTGAGAATACTCTCATTGTATTGTACGGTACGACAGTGAGCTAAATGGGATGGATTCAGAATAGATAGAGCAGCTCAATAACAGGGCATCCATGAAACGCTGTGGGCCATGCACCCTGGACATACTCTCTTCCACCTTCTTCCATCGAGGAAAAAGATGCAAAATTCTGAGCTCATGTACCAACCAAGAACAGTTTCTTCCCTGCTGCTATCGGACTTTTTAATTGACCTACCTATATTAAAGAACAGTACAACACAGGAACAGGCTCTTTAAACCTGTGCTGATCATGATGCCTGCCTGAACTAAAAATATATGCACTTATGGAGTCCATACCTTCCATTCCCATCCGATTATGTATTCACCTAGATGCCCCTTAAATGCCATTATCGCATCTGCTCCCACCACCTCCCTGGGCAGTGCGTTCCAGACATTCACCACCTTCTGTGTAAAAAACTTGCCTTGCATATCTCCTCTAAACTTTTCCCCATGTACCTTAAACCTATGTTCCCTAGTACTTGACTTTTCTATCCTAGGAAAGAGCATCTGACTATTGTTATATTAATTATATTAAGTTGATTTTTCTCTACACCCGAGATATGACACATTCATAGCAATATTCTGCATCCTCTCCTTTCTTTCTCTATGTACAGTATGCTTTGTCTGTATATTGCGTAGAAAACAATGTTTTTCACTGTATACTAATATAGGTGACAATAAATCAAATCAGATCAAAATCCTTCAGCAGCAGAAGTGTATTCCACCACAATCTGTAAATTAATTAGTTTGGCATATTCTTCACTTTTATCATTTTCTTCAAGCCAGGAGAGACAAGAGCATGTCAGGCCCAGCAGACCCAGTTATGCCTAAAAATGAGATGACAACCTCCTGAAGCATGGGTTACATGCATGTTAAATAGCGGAAGCAACATCATATAGACGGAGCTAAGTGATTTCGTTGCGAACACATCAGAACAAAGCTTCGCAGTCTGGTTCATCCAATTGTGAATGGCAGTGGACAATTCAGTAACTAGTGGGCAGAGGAGGTTCCACAAATATCCCCATCCTTAATCATGGCAGTGCCCAGCACACCAGTGCAAAAGATAGAGCTGAAGCATTTGCAACCATCTTCAACCAGAAGTGGATGATTGATCTCAGCCTCTTCCTGAGGTTCCAGCCTCATCGATCCTAATCTAGTCCACATGATCTCAAGAGACAGCTGAGTGCACTGGAAATAGAAACGGCTTTGAGTCATGACAACACACTAGTTGTCATGCTGAACACTTGTGTTTCAGAACTAGATAGGCCCCTAGCAAAGCTGTTCCAGTCCAACTATAATACTGGCATCTAAACGAGGGCTGGATACAAGGGGTAGAAAGTCTTACTTTGGTTAGACAAAGCCATGGCTATACCACCCTTGGAAATGTAATTTTAATTTGATTGATAAGTTCCCCTTATAGTTTTCCTTTTTATTAATGGTCACCCTTTAAGAAGGGGGCACTCGTTCCCTCTTATAAACATTTAATCTAAAAGTTTTCGTTGGTTTGTGTAAAAAAAGTAATTAACACCTGGGAGAACTAAGAGTAGTTCCTGGCACCACAATTTTGGAAGGAGTGTAATGTGGATTTACCAGAATGATGCTGGGACTCAAAGGGTCATGTTATAAAGGTAGATTGCACAAACTATGAGTTGGATTCCCTGGAATTTCATAAGTTAAGGATGATTTGATCCAAAGGTTTCAAGATATTAAAGGAAATAAATAGATTATAGACAGATAAACTATTTCAGCTGATTGGGGAGAGTGGGACTAGGGACATAGCCTAAACTTACAGCCAGACTTTCCAGGAGTGAAATTAAGTACTTTTATATAAAACGTGGTACAAATTCAGAACCCTCTTCCACAGTAGGAAATTGATGCTAAATCAACTATTGATTCCAGCAACAGATGAGCTGAGGCATAGGCAAAGTTGGATGATGCTACAGAGATGGAAATTGGCTAGAGATGGAAATCTCAGTAATAAGTGTATTTATGTGATCAGAAGCTTATCTTGTGGTCAGATGATACGAATGTTGTGAGCTATCTGGTTTGCGTCAAGACAGTCGCAAGGGATGACAAATATAAGATGATGACTCAGATACCAAACTTGTAAAACAAACACATGCCCTGCAGTATATCTATCTCCTCAACAAGGAAGATATTTAACCTATTTCAGTATTTAAAAAACAACCCATTCAGGAACTCTGGAATTTAATGAAAGTGGAATCCCCACACACAATCACCAGCAGATACTATAAATACAAACAACCTTTCAATCAAGATGGACGCCATCTTCCAGATCTGCAATCAGTGATTGGTGTCTGAGTACCACGAGTTTTGAGTGTTGTGTTACTTTGTTACTTGCTTTGGAATTGTGGACAGTTCAAAGGACCTGCATTTCAGAAAAGTTCTCTCAGATATGTTGCCTATGTTTACGAGCATAAATCACATTAGATCTGATGTTATGCAATTTTATGCGGACAACATTGCAGCCTCTCAGAGCTACTTCCTTCAGATTGTATACCACTATGCCCCGCCTCTGAAGGGTCTGTCCACACAGCAGGACAAGACCTTCCAGGATAGCGATGGAGCAGTCTGGGATCTTGGCTGATAGATATGATTCCGTGAGTAAAGTTTATTAATCACAAGTAAGGTTTACATTAACACTGCAATGAAGTTACTGTGAAATTCCCCTAGTTGGGCACCTGTTTGGGTCAATGCACCTAACCAGCACATCTTTCAGAATGTGGGAAAAAAACTGGAGCATTCAGAGGAAATCCATGCAGACACGGGGAGAACGTACAAACTCCACACACAGTGACCCAAGCCGGGAATCGAACCCGGGTCCCTGGTGCTGTGAAGCAGCAGTGCTAACTACTGTGCTACCGTACCACCTCAGTATGACTACATCAGGCTGTTGCTTGACCAGTCAATGGGACAGTTTTCCCAACATAAATGTTAGTGAGGAGGACTTAGCAAGGTTGAATGTGCTTCGTGTGCCATTGTTATTTTCAGTGCCTACGTCGACACCAGACACTTAATCCGTTTTTATTATTAGACTTTTTCACAATGGCTTAACACAACTCAGTGGCTTGCTGGGTTATTTCAGACGAGTGACTTAACACATTTGAGTGGCTTGCTGGGTCATTTCAGAGGGGTGGCTTAACAAAACCAAGTGGCTTATTAGATCATTTCAGAGGGGTGACTTAACCAACTGCATCATTTCAGAGGGCAATTAGTCAATCACTTTGCAATGGATTTGGAGACACATGGTAGGCCAGATCAGCTAAGTACTGAAGATTTCCTTTCCTAAAGGCCAACTGTGAACCAAATAAATTTTAATAAAATTTGGTAGTGTCTTAGTCACCATTACTGATATGAACTTTTTATTCCAGATTTATTTGACTGAACTTAACTTCTCCAGCTCATATAGTGGGTTTGGACTCATGTCTCATCTCATTAGTCAAGGCCTCCATTATGAGTTCAGTAAGAAAACTACTATGCTGCTATATGTCTACTGTTGCCTTAATGTCCACGATCATTGGGAAATCTGGAATCCTCCCAATTTAACACTTAATTTCTGTTTGGGAACTTGCAAATACCAGCCAATCACCTCTAAAGGAGAGCAGCTCATCAAGATGGATCATCATAGAAGCCAACAAAATAGAACTTGTATTTAAGTTCCCTAGCTGAACTTGCGAAGACATTTCCATCCATCAATTATTCATTATTTTTATGAAGCACTAAAAAACAATGTGTTTTTTTTACTTAATAAAATCTAAGAGACAACTAAATTCTCTCCAGCAACAAATTACTTCATCTGTACGTAATGTGTACACTGTTTCTGGTTATACAACATCACTGAGAAAATATGAGATAAGAATACAATTTGAATAATAAACCAAGAATAAACTTAGTTGGAATCCTGAATTGACTGTATTAAAAAAACACAAGCCTTAGGTTTATATTGTGTTTTTCATGACCACCAGACATGGATGTCCCAAAGTGTTTTACAACAAATGAATTATTTTGGAACGTTGCCACTTTCGATAGCCAATTTCACAGAAAATCTGCACGATTGATAATGACCAGATAATTTGTTTTTGTGATGTTGGTTGAGGAAAAATATTGGCCAGGACACCAGGGATAACTTCTCTTCAAAATAGTGCCACAGGATCTTTTACATTCATCTCATGGCAGGTGGGCCTTGGTTTAATGTCTCATCTGAAAGACAGCCAATCCACAGTGCAGCACTCCCTCAGCACTGCACTAAAGTGCCATCATTAACCTTTGTACTCAAGTTCTGGAGTGGAACTTGACTCCAAATTTGTCACTCAGAGGCAAGAATGCTACCAACTGAACCAAAATAGGAACACAGTTGCAACAAAGGTAGAAACGATGCGTTCGCCTGGCATTTGAAAAGTGTTTGATTCAAGTTATCTGCAAAATGTAGTAATGGTGTTTTGTAAATTGAGAGCTTTGGCATAAAACAGATTTATTCAGTGTTCAACTTTATTTAGTTCAAGGAGAACTTGAACTGAAATATTGATCAACAGTTATAAAGAGTATCGAATATCTGGACCATCAACACTGACTAATAACTTGTGTTCAGCTCAGTATTATTGTTAATTTAGGGAGGAGTTTATAAAAATATCTTTCCAACACCAGATAATTTGAACTAAAAAAAAAATCAATTATTTCACATTATATCTTAAATGGCTATCCATGACAGATTCTGTCTGGATTTAAAATTACTACTAAGGAGGTAAATAAAAGATATCTACTGGCAACTGAAAACTGAAATATTTCAGAATTTAAAATGGAGTTATTGTTCATCTTCTACTGCAGCTTTATTTTTAATTTATCTTATGACGCAATGCTGATATCTTCCAACATTTCTTGTCACCTGGATGAGCTGCGTTCTTTGCTCACACAGTCATCACGAGATTGAGAACTGCTATCTTCCATCATATTGCAGGTTCTTCTTTTCTTTCTTTTGTGAGTCATTCCATCTCCTTCAGCACCAGAGTCACACTAATGTTTAAACAAAGAAAATGAAAGAAAATGAACTAAAAGGATCATAAAAAGTAAATGGGCAACAACTTGCACTTAATAAAATGCTTTCAAATAAACTGACATCATATCACACAAAAAAAAATTAAAATACGTAGCTAAAAGCTTGGTCAAATTGATATGCTTTCTCCCTTTAAAGGAGGAAAGAGAGGTGGAGTGGTTTTTGGAGAGAATTTCAGGACTTAGGCCTCTGGCAGCTATAAGCACAGCTGCTAATTGTGTAGTGATAAAAATCAGAAATGCTCAAGAGATCAGAATTGGTGAAATACACTGATCTCAAGGGGTTGTAACTTTGGAGGAGACCAGAGATGAAGAGGGGTTAAGCAATGGAAGCTTTTGAAAACAACAGTAAGAATTTAAAAATTGAGACATTTTTAAATGGGAGACAATGCAGCTCAGTGTGCAAAGGAGAAATGGGAAAATAGGATCAGGTGCAAGTTAGGACATGGCCAGCAGTCCAGAATGACCTCCAGTTTGCAGAGGATACGACTAGGGAGGCCAGCCAGAAGTGGGTTGGAATAGTCAAGTTTAGATGTAACAAATCATGGATGAGGATTTCAGCAGTAGGAACACTGAGGCAAAGTCAGAGTTGAATGATATTACAGAGCTGGGAGTAGTTGGTCATGGGAATGTGATAGGAAACTCATCTTGCCGGGGGGGGGGGTACGGTGTCACTATCAAGGTCGTGAAGTCTGTTTCATTCTCAGACTTGCCAGAGAGATGGAACAGGATTAGTGCAGGCAACTGAAAGCTGTGGCACCTTGTCTTCCAAATACTTAACTGAAGGAAATTTTTGCTCATACAGTACCAAATGTCAGTCAAGGAATCTGACAGCATAAGAAAGTGAAGAGACCGAAAGAGGTGCAGGCAAGATCAAGCAGGGTACCATCAGCATGAAATATTATTGAAATAACATTTTCAATGACATACACACACATTTCATGTCAGCATTACATATTGATAAGAACGGATCGCTATATTCATGAAATATGCAAAATGCATAAATCTTATTTGAGTTCTTTTCAAATTCTACATAGTTTTATTATTCATCACAGTGCTGCCAATATGAACAGAACATCTGCTATAGGATATGTCGAAAAATCTTAATTCTATTTCTGCTCCTTTTTGGATATATTTTGATAGATTTTGTATAATAGGAGTGAGATGCGATTTAATTATACAACATTTCTACACAAGATTCTTCGACATTTGAAAGGAAATATTTCTATTTTGTAAAAATTAATTTATGGAATTTGGTGTTGCTGGTCAGGCCATCATTTATTGCTCATCCCCAGCTGCCCTTGAGAAGGTGGTACCTTCTTCAACCACTGCAGTCCCTGAGCTGTAGGTTTATCCACAGTGCTATTAGGGAGGGAATTGCAGGATTTTGACCCAGCAACAGTGAAAGAATGAATGACGTGGAGGGGATGTGTATTACAATGGTCCACAATGTTCTGGGAATATGATGATGAGTTGAATTTTTGCCTTCATTAATGTGTACAGAAACTCAGCAACATCCTGTTCATTGTTATCAACTCATACTTTGAGAAACTTGTAGTCAAAAATATTTGACACAAAGACGATGGAAAAATATTTAATATTTAACCATGAGATGCCCCTGCTCCAGCAAATTTTAAGCTACTGTAATTTGCAAAGAACAAAGAAAAGTACAGCACAGGAAACAGGCCTTTCAGCCCTCCAAGCCTATGCTGATCATGATGTCCTGACTTAAAAAAACTCCCTCCCTATTCATGGACCCATCCTGGTGCCTCTTAAATGTTGCTAATGTGCCTGCTTCCACCACCACCTCTGACAGTGAGTTTCAGGCGTCCACCACTCTCTGCGTGAAAAACTTCCTCGCACATCTCCCTTAAACTTTCCCCCTCTCACCTTGAACCTGTGCCCCCTTGTAATTGACACTTCCACCCTGGGAAAAAGCCTCTGACCATCCACCCTGCCTATGCCTCTCATAATTTTGTAAAGCTTTATCAAGTCTCCCCTCAATCTCTGTCTTTCCAGTGTAAACAATCCAAGTTTATTCAACCTCTCCTCATACCCTTGAGACCAGGCGACAGCCTGGTGAACCTTATTTTGATGCAAGAATGAATAGGAGTCCCTGTGTTATTAAGGAGGCTCCTACATTCAAATATTGAGGTATCTGATTTCTGTAAGTGTATGTGTGCAGATATAAATTATATAGTTACATGTATTGGTCTATGGCAGTTGGTGATGTGTGTGTCTTGGAAAAGA
The DNA here is from genome assembly GCF_965287045.1 of Carcharhinus amblyrhynchos. Lineage (NCBI taxonomy): Eukaryota > Metazoa > Chordata > Chondrichthyes > Carcharhiniformes > Carcharhinidae > Carcharhinus > Carcharhinus amblyrhynchos. The sequence goes on from NC_137344.1 coordinate 27,224,678, forward strand.
ATTGTTGATTTAAGGACTGCACTGACATCTGAAATGCATTCCTGAAGTAATACCAGATGATAGTCGCCCTTAAAAAAAAACTTCAGGAAACTAATTTAAATTCAGGAAGATTGTAGTGGAAAGAAAAAACTGGGAGAAAAATGTAAACCTTAAGGGCATACCAGAAATGACACAAATTAAAAACAAACCCTATAAGAGTAGATTGTTAAAAACAAAGCCAGACCAAAGTGATGAAGAAAGAATGGCAATTCTTTAGAAATAAACAAATGTTTTAGAAGACGTAAGGATTGAGAAAGAAGGGGGGATTATGAAAATCTGCAAATAAAGTAAATTGGAAGAAAGAAACACACTGAATAATGCCAAGGATTTTTTGAGATAGGTTTAAAATAGGCATGGAATTTTAAAATGTATCTGAGATACCAGAAAGAATATATGGCCAGTATAGTTTCTCATTATCTTTGTTAGCAAATTGTTTATCATTTCTGCAGGAGCAAGCGATGCAAAGTTCATAACACTTTATAGAAGTTGCAAAACAAAAACTGGATCACACAATTATACTAAAACAACAGGTCCATGCAGGACTTATCTAAGTGCATTTAAGGAAATGAGGTTTAAAAGTAGTCAGTATTTCTGAAAAACATTTACCTACAAAGGCAGCAATTCAAATTCATTATGGGTTTACCTAAGTTTATAAATGCGGTTGCATGGCGACTGAGATTAGAAGTTAAACATGTCACGGAATTTGGATGTTTTGGAAAGGCAAAACGAAATGGTAAAGGGAGTAAAGATGATTTAAGGACAGTAATTAGGAAGGATCTTAATTCAGAAGAGCGGGAAGTAGAATCAGTATGAATGGTGATAAGAAACAGCATGGTTTAGGAAACAGTGGTGAGAGTAGTTGATAGGCTCCCTATCAAGAGTTATAATGTCTGAATAATAATCAAGAAATTGGCTTCAGAAATAAGAGGAACTCGTAACAAAGACAATGCACTAACCATAAGGGACTTTTCTGTTCATTTATTATGTCACAAGTCGGCTTACACTGCAACAAAGTTGCTGTGAAAACCCCTAGTCACCACATTCCGGTGCCTGTTTGGGTACACAGAAGGAGAATTTAGCATGTCCAATGCACCTAACTAGCATGTCTTTTGAATTCTGGGAGGAAACGGAGCACCCGGAGGAAACGCACGCAGGAGAACAGGGAGAATGTGCAGACTCTGCACAGACAATGGCCCAAGCCAGGAACTGAACTCGGGTTCCTGGGGCAGTGAGGCAGCAGTGCTAACCACTGTGCCAACATGCCGTCCATCTTTCACATACATTGAACAAATCACATCAGCAAAATTAGTCATTTCACAGATTGTATTTGAGACCATTCGCTAGAATCAATCAGGGAAGAGGCTCTTTTAGATTATGCTTTGTGTACTGCGCAGGGTTAATTAGTTATCTCTTAGTTTGGGAAAGAGCAAGCATATAATACAATTTCACATCAAGTTTGAGAGTGACGTACACAAGTCCAAAACTAGAATACTGAACTTAAAGAAAGCCAAGTAAGTAGGTATGAAGTACAATTTGGTTAAAGTAGATTGGGAAATTAGATTAAAATATATAGTAGGTGAGCAACAGTGAACACTTAAGAAAATATTTCATAATTCTCAATGACTCTACATCCACTGAAGGAATGACTTAAATGGAAAAATGATATTTCCTTAGCTAATTAAAGTGATTAAGGATAGTACTGAATTAAAAGAAGAGGCCGATAATATTTCAAAGAGTAGGACGCACAAGGATTGGGCGAGTTTTAGATACCAGCAAAGGATGGTGAAAACAATTAACAGAGGGAGAAAAATAGAATGGGAGCAAACTTGGTAGAAATATGAATTCAGGTCATAAAAAGTGCTTACAAGTATGTAAGAAGGAAGAGAATAGTGACAATAAAGATGGGTTCTTTAGAGGCTGAGACAGGAGAAATATAATCATGGAGAAGTAAATATCAGAGGCTTTAAAAAAATTTTGTGTGTTTGTCTTCCAAGTAAAAGGCACAAAACAAACCAGAAATAGTGAGAAACATTGGGTCTTAAAGAAAGTGAAGAAATTAAAATAATTCACAGTCGCGAAAAAAAAAGTAATTTGAGAAATTAATGGAACTGAAAGCCAACAAATATCTTGGACTTCATGGCCTGGATCCAAAGCTTCTAAAAAAGATAGCTGCAGAGACAGTGAATGCACTGATCTTCCAAAATTCCCTAGATTCTGGAATAATCCCAGTGGAGTGGAAGGCAGCAATGTAACACTGTCATTTAAGAAAGGTGGACATAAGAAACAAAGAACTACAGTTCTGAATTTATCAAGATGTTGAAAATCAAGAGAGGTATAAACAGCATAAATAGCAGTTTCCATTGCTAAAAGATCAAGAACCAAAGGACACCAATTTAAGGTAATTGGCAAAAGAAGAAGTGTCAACATGATGAGAAATCTTTTTATACGATTTGTGTTTAGAATCTGGAATACACTGCCTGAGAGTGTGTGAAAGTAGATTCAATCATCGCTTTTAAAAGGTGACTGGATAATTATCTGAAGAGATCAAAGTTCCTGGGCTGATGGGAAAAAGTGGGGAGTCAGACGAGCTGAATTATTCTCGCAGAGTACAAGACACAAAGGGCTGAATACAAGAAATAGGAACAGAAGTAGACCATTTGGCTCACTGGGCTAGCTTCACTCTCCAGTATGATTGTAACTGATCTTGGGCTGCAGCTCTATTTTCCTGCCCACTCCCCATATTCCTGACAGACCAAAAATCTGTATATCCCAACCTTAAATGTATTCAATGATGGAGCATCCACAATCCTCTGGGGTAGAGAATGCCAATGAATCACAACCCTTTGAGTAAAATATTTTCTCCTTATCTCGGTCCTAAATGATTGGCCCCTTATCCTGAGACTGTGCCCTCATGTTTTAGACTCCATACTAGCAGAAACAATCTCTCAGCATCTATCCTATCGAGCTCCCTCAGAATTTGCTAGGTTTCAATGATATTGCCCCTCATTCCTCCAAACTCCAGAGAATATTTGTCCAAGTTATTTAGCCTCTCATCATGAGATAACCCTTTATGCTAGGAATTAATCTAATGAACTTTGGCCTCCAATGAACTTATATCCTTTCTGCACACAGTATTGTCAACGTGGTTTCATCAAAACCCTGTACAACAGCAGCAAGATTTCTTTATTCTTGTACTCCACTCCCCTTTCAATAAAGCCAACATGTCATTATCTTCCTATTTGCTTGCTTGCTAACTTTCTGCATTCCCTGCACATTCGTTTCTCTGAACAAAGCTTAAAAGTTTCACATCTTTTAAAAAATATTGTTTTTCTATGACCAAAGTGAACACTTTCCTACACTATACTCCATCTGCAATATTGTTGCCTACTCACTTGTCTCTATGTCATTCCAGCCTGACTGAGTCCTCCCCACAGCTTACCTTCCCACCCTAGCTTGTTATCATCAGCAAATTTTGGTTCATTACTACTCGTTGTCTCTTCATTAAATTCATTCACGTAAATTGCAAGTAGCTGAGGCCCAGGCACTGATCCTTGTGGCACATCATTACCTGCAAACTTGAAAAAGCTCCATTAATGCGCACTTTCTGCTCCGTATCGATCAACCAATCCTTTATCCATGCTAAAATATTATCCTCAACTCTATGAGCCCTTATCTTTCCTATCAGCCTTTTGTGTGGAATCTTACTGAATGCCTTTTGGATATCCAAGTGTACTACATTTACTAGTTCTCTTTTATGTCCCTTACTCGTTAGATCCTCAAAAAAATTGTGAAACAGGATTTCCCCTTAGTTAAACCAAGCTGACTTGTTCTAATCATACTATACTTCTCCATGTATATTGTCAAGACTTCCCCATTAATCAAATCAGCCATGATCTTACTGAATAGTGTAGCAGGCTCAAGGGGCCAAGTGACTTTGCTGTACTCCTAATTACATGTTCATATGTCACAGATTCCAGCATTTTCCCAGCAGGTTGTTAGGCTAACTGGTCTACAGTTCACTGTTTTTCCTCCCCCTTCTCCTTTCTTAAAAGCAGGGTAACATTTGCCAACTTCCAATCTGATGGGACCGTTCTAAAGGACTTTGGAAAATCGTAACTTAGCACATCCACTATCTATTAAGATGTCTCTTTTTGGAACCCTAGAGTGTAGGCCAACAGGTCCTAGGGATTTGTCAGATTTTATTTCCTCAAGTTTTGCTATTAGTTTTTCTTTGCTGACATTGGTTTCCTCACTCTTTTTAGCCTCTCGGTTATTGTCTGTTTCTGGAATAAAACTTACGTCTCCTACTATGAAAACAGACACAAAATACTTGTTCAATGCTCCCGCTCTTTCTCCATTCCGCATGATAACTTCTCCTGTCTCTGTTTCTGAGGGGCCAATGTTTAATTTAGCAACTTTCTTTCTCTTTATATATTTAAAAAAGCTCTTACAATCTCTTTTTAATATCCCTGGCCAATCTACTCTCATTCTATTTTCTTCCTTTTTAATCAACATTTTGGTGGTCCTCTGCTGATTTTAAACACTCACAGTCCTCAGACTTGCTTCTATTTTTTGCAACATTTTACGCCTCTGAAAAGCTTCCTTCTGTGCTGTAATCATGCTATGATTCTATAATGGGCTTAATCCTCCATGTGATTATAATTAGAATAGTGCTACACAAATTGTTGTCACTTGACTGAACTACAATGTTGATGCAAGGATCACAAAAATTTCTTTTGATATTTTCTCCTGGACATCTTTACCCTGTATGCAGAGGGTTTTTGGGATGCATTATTCCATAAAGTTGAGGATGCTTAGCCATAAGCATATTCAAAAGTGAGATGGATAGACTTTTGGATACCAAGGAAATCAAAGAAAGAGGATTTGAGGTCGAGCATTAGCTATGAACTCCTTAAATGTCATAGTATGTTTGAGGGGGCCCTATGGTCTAACCCTGCTCCTTTTTATAAAAGGAAAGTGAGTAGAATATCAGAAAAACACAACACAACTGTTAAATCAAAGATTGTTGTAGAAATTACATATCTTATTTCCAAGTGCCTAATAAGAACTGTGGCTAAATTGACTGTTCATGAAATAAAGCAGAATATGAATTATAAATTGTCTAAAGCCAATATAGATCTGATTCAATTATATACATACAAGTTGTTGCTATTGCAAATAGATTATAATATGAATTAGAAAAATAGTGGCTGTCTAAATCCAATGCACTGAAAATGTAATGTTGTTGGTTTATCCATTAATAACAAATTATGTACCAAAAAGCTCTTTATATTACAATTACTCCCATGGGTTTTTACCTTTGCAACTCCACAGCTGATTGTCTCAATCTCTCCAATAGAATGTAACATCAAGGATTAAATATAAGAACAGTAATGCACCAATTAGTCTCTAACAGGTTGTTGTTCTAGCTGAACAGCTGGTAAATATAGGTCAACGCTAAGATTTAAATTGTTTACAGTGTTTAGAGAAACAGGCTACATGGGTAGAGACAGCATCAATAGTAAAATAAAAAAATCATGTTTTGATACTATGTGTGGGATACCCTGTCAATATTTAAGCATCCCCATGGACTTCCTGTCAGCAACCCAAGGCAAAAACAGGGCTGATACAGCAGAAAAATATTTGCATGTGGCAATATATAGAACATAAGAACATAAGAAATAGGAGGAGTAGGACATCTGGCCCTTCGAGCCTGCCCCGCCATTCAATAAGATCATGGCTGATCTGTCGTGGCTCAGTTCCACATTCCCGCCCTCTCCCCATAACCCTTAATCCCCTCTCTTATCAAAAACCCATCAACCCGCGTCTTAAAAATATTTAGCGAGGTAGCCTCCACCACGTCAACGGGCAGAGAATTCCAGAGATTCACCACCCTTTGAGTGAAGAAGTTCTTCCTCAACTCCATTCTAAATCGCCCCCCCTTTATCTTGAGGCTGTGCCCCCTAGTCCTACTGTCCTTTCTGAGCGGGAAGAGTCTCTCCACCTCTATCCTATCCATCCCATTCATCATCTTATACGTCTCAATGAGATCTCCCCTCATTCTTCTAATCTCTAACGAGTGCAAGCCTAGTTTATTCAGCCTCTCCTCATAGCTCAACCCCCTCAACACCGGCATCAGCCTAGTAAACCTCCTCTGCACTCCCTCCAAGGCCAAAATATCCTTGCGTAAGTACGGCGCCCAAAACTGCACACAGTACTCCAGCTGCGGCCTCATCAATGCCCTATACAGCCGCAGCAAGACCTCCCTACTTTTATATTCAATCCCCTTCGCTATGAAGGCCAGCATCCCATTCGCCTTCCTGACCACCTGCAAGCTGGGTTTTTGCGACTCATAGCATCAGTAACACAACAGAAAGTTAACACATACAGAAAAATACACAAATCTCATATGCAGACAAAGAGGGTTTAAACTAGTTTGGCAGGGGGGTGGGACCCAAAGCACTAGGGAGACAGGAGAGAAGGTTGAGGACAACACGGAAGTTAAAAAGAACACATTAAATAGTAAGGCAGTGTCAGTAATCCCTAGTACTAGACAGCTCAGACAAAAGCAGGGCAGAGAGCAAGGGAAGTCCAGATTAAACTGCCTTACTTCAATGCAAGAGGCCTGATGGGCAAGGCAGATGAACTCAGGGCATTGATGTATACATGGGACTGGGATATTATAGCTATTACTGAGACATGGCTAAGGGAGGGACAGGACTGGCAACTTAACGTTCCAGGGTACAGATGCTATAGGAAAGATAGAACAGGAGGTAAGAGAGGAGGGGGAGTTGCACTTTTGATTAGGGAAAACATCACAGCATTACTAAGAGGGGATATTTCTGAAGGTTTGCCCACTGAGTCTATATGAGTAAAACTGAGAAATAAGAAGGGAGAAATAATTTTGATAGGATTATACTATAGGGCCCCAAAGAGTCAGCAGGAAATTGAGGAGCAAATATGTAAGGAAATTACGGATAATTCTGAAAAAAATAGGGTGGTAATAGTAGGCGACTTTGACAGGGACAACTATAGTATGAGAGGCTTGGATGAAGAGAAATTTGTTGGGTGCATTCAGGAGAAAATCCTCATTAAGCATATGGATGGCCCGACTAGAGAGAGGAAAACCTGACCTCCTCTTGGGAAATAAGGAAGGGCAGATGACAGGAGGATTAGTAAGGGGTCACTTTGGGACCAGTGACCATAATTGCATTAGTTTTAAGATATCAATGGAGAACGATAGATCTGGCCCAAAAGTTAAAACTGTGAACTGGGGCAAAACCAATTTTGATGGTATCAGACAGGAACTTTCAAAAGTTGATTGTGGGAATTTGTTAGCAGGCAAAGGGACAGCTGGTACGTGGGAGGCTTTCAAAAGCGTGTTAACCAGGGTTCAGGGTAAGCACATTTTTAGAGTGAAGGGCAAGGCTAGTCGAAGTAGGGAACCCTGAATAGCTCTGGATATTGAGGCCCTGGTCATGAAGAAGGAGGCATATGCTATGCACAGGCAGCTGGTATCAAGTGGATCCCTTTAAAAGTGTAGAGGGTGTCGGAGCAGAGTTAAGAAACAAATCAGAAGGGCAAAAGGGGCACAAAATTGCTTTGGCAGATAAGGCAAAGGAGAATCCAAAGAGACTACAAATACATAAAGGATGAAAGAGTAACTTGGGAGGGAGTAGGGCCTGTTAAAGATCAACAAGGTCATCTATGTGCAGATCCACAAGAGATGGGTGAGATCCTAAATGAATATTTCGCTTCAGTATTTATTGTTGAAAAAGGCATGCATGTTAGGGAACTTGGGGAAATAAAAAGTGATGTCTTGAGGAGTGTACATATTACAGAGGAGGTGATGCTGGATGTCTTAAAGCTCATCAAGCCAGAAAATTCCCCAGGACCTGATGAAGCATATCCCACGACATTGTGGGAGGCTAGGGAAGAAAATGTGGGTCCCTTAACAGAGATATTTGAATCAAGGTGAGGTCTCTGAGGATGGCAAATGTTATACCTTTGCTTCAGAACAACTGCAGGGAAAAGCCTGGGAACTACAGGTCGGTGAGCCTCACATCTGTAGTGGGTAAATTGTTAGAGAGAGAGAGAGGGGGGATCTACAGCCATGTAGAGAGGCAAGGACTGATTAGGGACAGTCAGCATGGCTTTATGAGTGGAAAATCATGTCTCACAAATTTGATTGAGCTTTTGATGAGGGCAGTGCAGTTGATGTTATCTCCATGGACTTTAGCAAGGCCTTTGACAAGGTGTTGCATGGTAGATTGTTGCATAAGATTAAATCTCATGGGATCCAGGGTGAGGTAACTAAATAGATACGAATTGGCTTGACGACAGAAGATAGAGTGGCAGTAGGGGGTTATTTTTCAAACTGGAGGCTTGTGAAAAGCAATGTGTCTCAGGGATCGATGCTGGGTCCACTGGTATTTTGTCATTTATATTAATGATTTGGATGAGAATATAGGAGGCACGGTTAGTAAGTTTGCAGATGACACCAAGATTCGTGACATAGTGGACAGTGAAGAAGGTTACCTAGGATTGCAATGAGATCTTGATCAATTGGGCCAGTGGACCAATGAATGGATGAATAAATTGATTTAATTTAGGTAAATGCGAGGTGATGCATTTTGGTAGACTGAACTAGGGCAGGACTTACTCAGCTAATGGTAGGGTGCTGGGGAGTTACAGAATAAAGAGATCTCGGGGTACAGGTTCATAGCTCCTTGTAAGTGGAGTCACAGGTGGATAGAATAGTGAAGAAGGCATTCATCATGCTTGGTTTAATTGGTCAGAACATTGAATACAGGAGTTGGGACTTCTTGTTGAAGTTGTACAAGACATTAGTAAGGCCACATTTGGAATACTGAATATAGTTCTGGTCACCCTATTATAAAAGGATATTATTAAACTAGAAAGAGTGCAGAAAGGATTTACCAAGATGCTATCAGGACTTGATGGTTTGAGTTATAAGGAGAGGCTGGATAGACTGGGACTTTTTCCCCTGGAGCATAAGAGGTTCAGGGATGACCTTATAGAGGTCTACAAGACAAAGTGGGGCATAGATCAACTAGATAGTCAACATCTTTTCCCAAAGATAGGGGCACCTGAAACTAGAGAGCAGAGGTTTAAAGTGAGAGGGGAGAGATTCAAAAGGATGCAGAGGGGCAATTTTTCACACGGAGGGTGGTGAGTGATTGAAACAAGCTGCCAGAGGTAGTAGTGGAGGCAGGTACAATTTTGTCTTTTAAAAAGTGTTTAGTTACATAGGTAAGATGGGGATAGGTATAGAGGGATGTGGGCCAAACACGGGCAATCGCAACTAGCTTACTGGTTAAAAAAAGGACGGCATGGACAAGTTGGGTCAAAGGACCAGTTTCCATGCTGTAAACCTCTATGATTCTATCTAATGACTTCAGAAACCCCAGGTTAGCTCATGGACAACAGTTTGGAAATCTATATGCCAAGCTTTTCAGGGGGAGACAGTGGTGTGTGGTAATGTGACTGGACCAACAATCCAGAGGCCCAGACTAATGCACAGAATAACTAACATCCCAGAAATAACTGTAAATCAGAAATGGAGGAGGGAGATACCCAAGAAAATTACAATCACCAGGGAAGTGTGCTGACCAAAATGTTGGAGCTGTGGGTTGGTTAGTCCCTGGGTCCTAATGGTCTTCCTAGCAAGATCTGGACAACATTCAGGATTGGGCTAATGAGTGGCAAGTAACATTTGAGCCACACAAGTGCAATGACCATCTCCAAAAGAGAGAATCCAACCAGAGGAACAAGAAGTGATTTGGGCTGCTGCTCAGTGATAAAGGATAGATAGAGCAGGAGGCAGCATATAGGGGCGTGATGGCTAAGATTAATTATGTTCTGCTCTATATGTCTTATCATCTGCAGTACATGCCTATTTAAGAAAATGAGAGACTTGGGCAACATTGAACATGCCTAACTTTAGTGATTTATGAAACAAATATAAACAGGTGGATCGATCTTGGTATGGAATGGACATCTGTTACAATTTGTGTAAACAAGTTTTCCTTGGAAGGTCCAGAGTTAGCTAAATCATGAAATCTGAAAGTAGTCACTCTTGAGGGCATTATGCAGGCTAACTGTCTGAAGGTCTATTATCGATAAAGCGAGAGTGGGAGGAAGAACTTGATAGTTGTGAGGTTCTGGAAAAAATGAATTAAGTTGAAGACACATTCATGGCAACTGCTCATGCATTAAGTCAGCTTTCCAATCCATGATGCAGCCTTTTAGCATTTCAGAAATCAAAAATCATTCTTTTGCAAGGTTGAGAAGTTAATGATATGGACCAATTAAATGAATAACTTGTTTTCAAAATCACATGTTAATTGATGGGACTGGAGGCTGTCAAAACTGATCAGCCATTACGACCAGAGGAATTTCACAAAACTTCATTGCAGTGGTAATGTAAGCCTTGTGATTAATAAACAGACTTTTACTTTAAAATGTAAGAATGTAGCAGCGGTCCTAAGAGATAAGAAATGTAAAGACTGGGAATTAGTCCAGTCAACTCCCGCTGCTCAGGGGATTTGATTTCATTTATTATTGCCACATGTATTGACAAACAGTGAAAAGTATTGTTTCTTGCGCTCTATGTACAGGCAGAGCATACCGTTCACAGAGAGGGAGGGGAGAGAGTGCAGGGTATTGTGTTGCAGTCATTGCGGGGGTGTATAAAAAGATCAACTTGGTGCAAGATAGGTCCATTCGGAGTCTGATGGTAGCAGGGAAGAAGCTGTTCTTGAGTTGGTTGGTGTGTGACCTCAAGGATGGACAATAAATGCTGGCCAACCAGCGACGCTCATGTAACATGAATGAATGAAAGAAAGAAAGAACTACGCAACACCCCCTGCCCCCAAAGGATGGTTAGTTGACTGGGAAGAAGGATGATAACTACATATGTCATCTAGACAAGACAGCCTGCATGTTTTGGGAATGGGAATGGATAGGATAGAGGTGGAGAGGCTCTTCCCGCTCAGAAAGGAGAGTAGGACTAGAGGGCACAGCCTCAAGATAAAGGGGGGGCGGTTTAGAACGGAGTTGAGGAGGAACTTCTTCACTCAAAGGGTGGTGATTCTCTGGAATTCTCTGCCCATTGAAGTGGTAGAGGCTGCCTCGCTAAATATATTTAAGACGCGGGTTGATAGGTTTTTGATAGGCAAGGGGATTAAGGGTTATGGGGAGAGGGCGGGAATGTGGAACTGAGACACGACAGATCAGCCATGATCTTATTGAATGGCGGGGCAGGCTTGAGGGGCTAGATGGCCTACTCCTGCTCCTATTTCTTATGTTCTTTTTGTTCATCCAAGCTCTGCAAAGTAGTATGTGCAGCGCTTTTAAAATTATTCATCAGTAAGAAATAATGGCATGCTTTGCATATTCATCAAATCTTTCATAATAATAAGCGAAACTACACATCACTTCGATAATCTGTATTCATATCTGTGTGCCACGCTTGAAGTAAATAAATTAATTAGTCTTTCTCTGATCAGTCTAGCAGGAGTGAAAGAACAAATTCATGCACAACATGTCAGTTAATTGAAGTGTTGTTTCACAGGGTGACACAGTAGCACAGCGGTTAGCACTGCTGCCTCACAGCGCCAGGGACCTGGGTTCAATTCCCGGCTCAGATCACTCTGTGTGGAGTTTGCACGTTCTCCCCATGTCTGCGTGGGTTTCCTTTGGGTGCTCTGGTTTCCTCCCAGAGTCCAAAGATGTTATATTGATTGGCCGTGCTAAGTTGCCCCTTAGTATCAGGGGGATTAGCAGGGTGAATATGTGGGGTAACGGGAATAGGGCCTGAGTGGGATTGTGGTTGGTGCAGACTGGATGGGCTAGATGGCCTTCTTCTTCTCCACTGTAGGGATTCTTTGATATCTGCTGAAACAAATTCATCCACAATACAGTTTCACAAGTTTGTGCTGGAGGGAATAGACGTGATGAGGATGCTTGAGGTTGGAGCACATCAGATGTCCAGAAGACAAGTCCTGCAATTCGAATCTTACACTATGCTACAAAGCCTACCTTTGATTTGATTTATCATTGTTACATGTATTAGGGGAATTTCACAGTAACTTCATTGCAGGGCACAACCTCAAGATAAAGGGGGGGCGGTTTAGAACGGAGTTGAGGAGGAACTTCTTCACTCAAAGGGTGGTGAATCTCTGGAATTCTCTGCCCGTTGAGGTGGTGGAGGCTGCCTCGCTAAATATTTTTAAGACGCGGGTTGATGGGTTTTTGATAAGAGAGGGGATTAAGGGTTATGGGGAGAGGGCGGGAATGTGGAACTGAGACACGACAGATCAGCCATGATCTTATTGAATGGCGGGGCAGGCTCGAAGGGCTGGGTGGCCTACTCCTGCTCCTATTTCTTATGTTCTTATGTTTCTCTCACAATTGGTTGCGCATAAAATTCAGGCAAAAAAGCTGATTTCTGATAGATACAGTTACAGGGTCTGTTTACAAAAAAAAATTTCCAAAGGAATTATATATAAGTTGCTAAACTACAGCTTTAAAAAAATTGTTTTCCTCAAAATGACTTTTAGTGGCAACCTAGCTGCTATCTTAGGTGATGTTTTATTTGGTCAAAACTGGCTGCAGCTCTTTTTTTGAGATGTGAGATAAACATCAAAGTAACAAGCAACTATTTTAGTCTTAAAATGTGTCTCAGCCGTTTAGCATGGCCAATCAACGTAACCCACACATCTTTGTACTGTGGAAGGAAACAGGCGGACCTGGAGAAAACCCACACAGATACGGGGAGAATGTGCAAACTCCACACACACAGTGACCCATGGCCGGAATTGAACCCAGGTCCCTGGCGCTCTAAGGCACCACTGCTAACCACTGTGCCACCCAATGGACTTGTTCTAGGAGAATTGAATGTTTACTTAAAGGACAATGTTATGTATATCTGATAGTGATACTTTTTTGGTTATGTTAAAAGTTCTGTTCTATTGTTTAAAGTATAAGTAACCCACAAAATTAGTGTTTAGACAATAGTGCTTTTAGTCTGTTTATAGTAAATGTCTTAAAACACAATACATTGCATCATCCAATTAGCTATTAACTGGACCACTGAATTATAGTCCACATCTGCTTTTAGGTTCTTAACTATCGCTGTTAACACTGCTGCCTCAGAGTGCCAAGGACCTGGGTTCAATTCCGGCCATGGGTCACTGTCTGTATGGAGTATGCACGTTCTCCCCTTCTCTGCGTGGGTTTTCTCCAGGTCCGCCTGTTTCCTCCCACAGTCCAAAGATGTACAGGTTAGGTTGATTGGCCATGCTAAATTAACCTTAGTGTCAGGGGGATTAGCAGGGTAATCCGATAGTTTATACTTCATTCAGACCTCCCCATGTTTTAAGCATGTGAAGATATTTAACACAATGATGCTACATTATGTTAGCCAAACTGAGAGCAATCTTTTGTGATTGTAAATAGTTTCTCTCTTCTGACTTGAATTTTACTTTAATTGCTATAAAGATTATCAGGCAATTTGAAGACTGTGTTGTGGCCCCATCAATGTGAAGGTATATTCCTTTACCAATTTATCTAAAACAATAAAACAGCACATTTCTTAGGAACCCTGTTACATCTAAGACATAAATAATTTATTCATGATTCAAAATAGATTTAGTTTCCACAAATTATTCAGTTTCTACTGATGGCACCATAAATAGAAGACATTTCACTGAATTATCTGCAGGAAAAGAAACCCACCTCTGAATCAGAGTCCGAGGAACTAGAACTAGATGAACTGGATGAATCACTTGAGCTGTCTGATGCAATACCTGTGGACTCCTGCAGGTCAACCAAATCTGCAGCTGCAGCAAGTTCTGGGCGTTCTTGCTTCAAAATCCTGCAAAATACAAAAGCAGAAATAATTTGATTCCTCTCAGCAAAGCAAACTAAGCGAAGGCCCAGAGTTCACCAGTGACCAGATGAAAGCTTGCGACAAAAATTTAGTTATCCTTGTGGAGTGGATTTCATCTTTCCTGATGTTAATTTATTCCATTATTAGCTATACTTGATTATTGACATCCATCAGCAGTGATTCCATCACACTAGCTAATCTGCCAATCACACGGAAGAATTTTCACAGACTGTAAACCAGGAACTAACAAACTGGTTTATCACTTATGTTTTATAATTTTACAGAAAACAAAATAAAGATTAGGTAATATACATGAATTAACTTAGATGAAATATCAAACTTCTAAAAATTACTTGATTTATGGAAGCATGGAATGGAGAAATTAGACATTCCACAAATATAAAACTAGTTTTTCAAGGCCAGAGAACTTGTTCATCATTGATTACGGAGTTTGTATGTCACCAGAAACTCCATTACACCTCACTTAACAAGGCATAACTTCCTGAAGGGTTTCCTTTTATAGTGGGAATATCAGCATACAAGCGGAGTTTCAAATCAGATTAGAAATTTCTAATTGCTATCAATCTTTGAGGACTTTCTGCAGCACAACCTGTGGAGGAGCAGGGAATCACCGACAGCAACTTCTAGATTTCTATGTTCAATTGTACGTATGCCAGAAGTTGCTGCCACTTTCAAACATAATGATGATGAACTCTGCCAGTTTCACTGCACTACAACAGAAAATCCGGGCCAGTAAAAAATTTGTACCTAAATAATCTATAAATTTAAAGCTGCATATACTGCATTTCACAGCTGAAACTACTGTTATCACAATGTACTTATTCGTGGATTAGTTCGATTTAACACCAATAAATCCCATATAAACTGAAGATTTCATTTTGATGTAATTCCATTTTAATGTGACTTAATTCTACACTCCAGTTCAAACAAAAGAGTTGATGTATATGGTACAATAGATTAAGGTATTCAACATTATCCTTATTCACAGAATCTGGGAACAAAGGTCAATTCTTAATGTCAACAATTGATGCCACCCATAACATAGTTACTCACATGACACCCTTTTCCAAGGATCAATGAAGAAATGCTAAAATAAAATTCAAAATCAGAAACACTTCAGGGCCAAACTCTGTGGTATTTATCTGTCTAATTAGATATCTCTTCAGGATTTAGGATTCGTTGTATTTTTGTATGTTAAAGCAGGTTCAACAAAGGCACGAGTAGAGATCTTTGAGTGGAACAACACGTAGGTTGTTTAAATGCAACTGATTGAGAAATATATTTGTCAATTTTTAGATTATCTGAGTCAGACAAAGATTTCTGTATGTACAGGAAATATCACATTGCACAGTAACAAAGGATGTTCAAGTATGTTTCAATTTTTATATCATTACTCATCAGAATTTAATGTAAAAACTTTCTATTTAAAAACTATTCTTTGGTTTGTAAGTAGATTATTTCTTCATGTAGAAGAGTACTATGTATATAAACTGATGAAGTATTCAGAAAATCAGTTTTCACTTGGTGTACCATGAACAAAGCCATGGTTTGACTAAGCTACTGACTTTAGTTCTCTTAAATTTTGAGAATCTTGCCACAAAATACAGCAAATGGATTACACAACTTACAAGAGCCAAGTCACGAAAGCAACTCATGCAAAGGGTAACAATAAAATGAGCTATGTGTTTTCCAACTGAGATGACAGGTGAACGGCTTGATCCCAAATCTCTTCCAGTACTGCAGTATAAGATAATTATCTTATTTCTGTTTCTGGATCCAAGGAGAAACTAATCTTTTCCTTGTTCTAAAAGTGTTTTGGAAATAGCCAACAGAGGATAGCCATAATTAGGAACTTTTCAAGCCGAGAAGATTACAAGTACATCACATCAGATATCTGTGTAGGATATCTACTTTTATTAACTCATCATGCAAAGTTGAGGATGGCACAAAGAAAGTGGCAGAAAAATGAGGAAAATTTTGGCCGGTTTCCGAAAGAGCTCATTCTTTTGCATTACAAGGCCAAAGAGTGGCAGATTTATATCAATGTAGGCAAACAAAATAATGTGAGAACAAGAACTAGCCAAGATTTCGCAGCAATTAAAAAGGCAATTAAGGTACTTGGTTGTATGATTGGAGATGCAGAGTGAAAATCAGTAATATTGTATCGTAATTTTGTTGCAGGTTTACTCGACTCATCTGGGGCACTGTCACCCTATTGTATTACGGATAATGTTGCCCCTGAGAAGGTGGGGAAGAGCAAAAATGCTAATTCTATATGGTGAAGGGGGTGCAAATATTAGGAAACACTAACAATTAGGTTCTCCCAGTGGCTCAGTGGTGAGTGAGCCATACTGAAGAGGCTGGCAGCATGGTGGCACTGTGGTTAGCACTGCTGCCTCACTGCGTCAGGCACCCAGGTTTGATTCCTGGCTTGGGTCACTTTTTGTGTGGAGTTTACACATTCTCTCTGTGTCTGTGTGGCTTTCCCACAGGTGCTCCACTTTCCCCCAGTCTGAAAGATGTGCTGGTTAGGAGTGTTGACCCGAGCAGGCGCAGGAGTTAATGTAAGCCTTACTTGTGACGAATGAATAAGCTTTACTTTTAAATCCCAGTCTTAACTCAGACAATCTCAGATCTGCAACAGCTGAAGCATCCCAAGGTTGAGAAGAGTAAAGTTACTGAGGACTCTGATCATTTTCCAGCAAGAACTCCATGTGTGTAAATCACAGGAGAATGTGGTTCTCCTTCAAACTGTATATCACAGCAGCACTGTTGACAATCATTGTCTGCATTCACACGTGGCAAATGGTCATTTCAGCAAATTATAGTAGGGCATAAGGTACCCGTGCAACCACATCCATTAAGTGGTGGAACTCAACAGGAATACTAATCATATAAATTTCCCATAAACTGAGGAATCATGTTTGCACTCTTACTCAGTGCTGGTAAAAGCAATTCGATGAGGTCTGACATGTCAAAAAGACTGCAAAGCCTCCCTAAATTGCTCTCAAAATGTGCCTCAAAGGTGCATAGTGTGGCATTTCAAGAGGAAGAGCAAGTTTGGAGTAAGAGAAGAGTGGCAAAACTTTGTCACCTAACGGGTAAGAGAATTGTGGAATAATTTACCATGAAAGGCCATTGAAATAGATAGAATAAATGGTAGATGAGGAAATTGGTTGAATTTTTGCAGTGAATAGATATGATGTGATATGAAAGTGGGCAAGTCATACTGGTCTGAATAAAGAATGGACTTGCTGGTAAACAGCAGCCCCCGATTCATGGTTACCAAGACCAACTATAGTTCCCAGGTTGGAATCATGTAAATCAGCACAAAATCAAGACTGGAATTTGTCTGGTCTCTGATTGAATGACCTCCTGTCTTAATGGGCTTCACAGAATCATAGAATCCTTCCGGTGCAGAAGGAGGCCATTTGACCAATTGAGCATGCACTGACAACAATCCCACCCAAGACCTGTCCTATCCTGTAACCCCACATATTAATCCTCCTAATCCCCCTGACATTAAGGGGCAATTTACCACGGCCAGTCAACCTGACCCGCATGTCTTCGGACTGTGGGAGGAAACCGGAGCATCGGAGGAAACTCACGCAGACACAGGGAGAACGTGCAAACTCCACACAGTCACCCCAAGCTGGAATTGAACTTCGGTTCCTGGCGCTGTGAGGCAGCAGTGCTAACCACTGTCCCACCGTGCCACCTTCAGCCAACATGCATCACCGAGAAGCTGAAATATAGACTGAGGAAAGGCTATTTTCCCATCAATACTATGTCTTAACATATATAAACTATCATTGACCTGCTGTAAACTGTATCTCAACAGCAAAAGCCTGCTGCACTTCAAAAATTCATTTCATATTACCTGTACCACTTTCTGGATAGTTTAGGCCGTCCTCTAACAGTTTTATGCCATACAACAGGAAAATTGGTTGCACTGGCAAAGTTCTGAGTAACTGCAATTGTGTGATCCAAATTGAGCACTACATGCCACCATCCACCTGAAAGAAAAGAAAAATTCTATGTAAGGAATTCATTTCTAAATCTCAATCAATTTAACATCCATTTAAATAAGTTTAATTATTAACTGATGGAGAATTGGATGGTAGAAAGCCAGAACCCATTTCTAACCTACACTCGTACAAACGAAACAAGGTTAAAACAATTCCACCTTTTCTGATTCACAGATCACTCTTAATCCTATGAAACTCATCTCCAAACTCTGTGGCCTGGGTCTCAGTTCCTCCCTCTGTGACTGGATCCTGAACTTCCTAACTCACAGACCACAATCAGTAAGGAAGGGCAACAACTCGTCCTCGATCATCCTCAACAGCGGTGCCGAAAAGGCTGTGCTCTCAGTCCCCTGCTATACTCCTTATACACCAATGACTCTTGTGGTCAAATTCCCCTCCATCTAACACATGACAATAATAACTCAAATTAAATCAAGATCAGTATCAAAGCTGTGTAATGTTTTTCTCCACTTAAACCATCTAACCTAGTCCCACTATCCTTCATGCTGTATAAGACTTTACAATAAGCTTAAAAAGTTTCAGCACTATTTCCCAGCAGAAATATCACCCATCCTAATTGTACAGAGAAAGCTGGCCAATCATTTCAGCAAGCAATTTAGGAACTTGCTATTGGGCAACAATAAGGAGTCATGAATAACTAGTGTTATATTAGTTTGAAGCATTCACTAACTTTTCAGTCTTTTTTGAGATATTTTCGAGTAGTATTCTTACTGATATACAGGATATTACCACTGGCTTGAAATGGCTAATCAGCACTTAAAGGGCCATCACCTTTCCTTGTGGGACCTTTCTTTTATCAGGTGTGAAATCCACATGTTAAATTCCTACTTGTAAAACATTCACATAATCATATGGTTTTGCTTCAACTTGTTAAAAGATGTTAGCTTTCCCAACACAAATTATTTTCAAAAGAATCCAAATCTTCTAAATTCAAGCACCCATAAAATCTAAAACTCAATGCAAGCCAACATCCTTAAGACTATAAGTTCACAGAATGACAATTAATATATCACAGCTATATACAACTTGTTCACATCAGCTGCGAAAGCCCAAACCTAAAGGTGAGGATTAAAAAGACAATGGGCCAAAATTTGATAGATAGGAGTTGAATGTGGATAAATATGAGGTTATCCATTTTGGCAGAAAAAAATAGAAAAGCAAATATTAATTAAATGGAGAGCAGATTCAAAATGCGTCTGGACAGAGGGATCTGGGTGTTTATGTTCATGAATCGCAGAAGGCCAGTATGCAGGTGAAGCATGTAATAAAAAAGGCAAAAGGACTGTACTATAGAAGCAAAGAAGTATTGTTGCAATTGTATAGGGTGTTGGTGAGACAATATCAGGACTAGTGTTCAGTTTTGGTTCCCTTGTTTGAAGAAGGATGTGATGGCATTGGAGGCAGTTCAGATGAGGTTCACCAGATGACAAAGGGGCTGATGTATGAGGACAGATTAAATAGTTTGAGCTTGTATTCGCTGGGGTTTAGAAGGATGAGAGGGGATCCAGATTGCGCATTCAATGCATTGAAGGACAAAAAGAACAATCTAAGAAATTCTTCAAATATACTGCAAAAGTATTTCATTTTCCCAGAAGAATGAAGGTTTTGTGGCCAGAATAGTACACTGTTATGCACATTATGGCGATGCCCCCGCTTTCAACTATAAGAAAGGCCATGAACAATCTCAGTTTCAGTAGCACATCCAGCGTCCTTCAGTTCTACCCACAGAAGAATCTCCATGGCAGGATACCATAATTCTCATGCATCAGATCTCAATCAAGGTAGTGATAAAGACTATAGCCTCATATTGTTTCGAGAAAGATTGGCTGCATTTGAATATTGGCTGTATTTGAATTGGATGAGAGACTTCTCTGTTCTTGCACTCACTGACAAAGATCACATTTAAGCAATAAGCATTTGAGTCAAGAACTCAAAGCCAACTGGCTCCAGTGGAAGAGTGAGAACATTTGTGAGGAAAAAACTATGTAATGAAAGGTTCTTGGGATCAATTTTTTGAAATATAAAGGTTCCTCTGACCCCTCTTAAAAGGTGCAGATAATCCATCACAGAACAATGTTGGAAGCATCTAACTGTAACCAAATTGCCCTAAATCCTTCAACAGGAAGTGAAATTAAAATGTTTAAGGCCCTTCAGATTCTGGATGACAACATATACAGCCAGAAACCGATCATCAAAATGATATGAGCAATGTAAAACTCTGAGGTAACTTTGAAATGTGACAAAATTGTCACCTTTGGATTGGAAAGTGCAAAGGTTTGTCATTTTATATTGCTTAAAAGCAACAATATCAGTTTTCAAACAGAAATTATAGCTTTATATCAAATATTGGGCACTACTGGAAAAAAATCAATGACTTTTCAATAACAATTATCCCCATTAACAAAGTGTTGTTTAAGTAGCTTTTCTTTTTGATATAGCGGCATCTTGGTGCGCATGCATGTTCTTGCTGATGCCCTGACAAGTATCAATAATGCAGAGAAACATGGAAAACACCAGGTTCTCATCTGATTATGGTCCAAAGTGATTGTGAGATTCTTAACTGTAACGATGAAGCATGGATACATTGGAGAATTTGAGATTACTGATGACCACAGGGGTGGGAAAATAGTTGTCAATCTCACAGGCAGACTGAATAAGTGCGGTGTCATTAGCCCCAGATTTGATGTTCAAGGAACTAGAAAGGTAGCAAAATGATCTGTTGCATTCCCATCAGTTTGAGTGTCTCGTTCTCATGACCTCAGCTGGCATCATGGACTATGAAGAGGCAAAATGGAAACATATGGGAGGAAAAATCCGAGGATTCTTTTTCTAAGATGTGAATTCAGTCTATAATAAAATATTGAAACTAAAAATAGTCACCTGGCACAAAGACAGTCTCCCCTGGTTTCTGAAGGATTTCTAAGGGTTTAAACTCCTGGGGCCAGGTCGGATGCTGTGTGCGAGGATAGACAATGACAAACCACGTGATGGCCTCATCTTGTTGATTTCCACCTTCTTCCCTGGTAATCTTGATAAGCTCACGAGGTGTATTTGTAGGAAACAAACACCAACGCTTATGACCTTGAACTAGAGCATTCCACGCACTTGTTCCTAAAGGATCAATATGGACTCCGGTTCCAGACCTTGGTGGGCCCATGACAAACCATCTAAAAAGATGAAACATTATAGCAGAATAAATATGAAAGTAATTACAAATGTTAAATACTAAGCTTTTGTCAGTACTGATCGTGATATTGTTACAGATCTGCTGTACGCAACGCACTTGTTCACAGTCACAATGCCCTTGTTTTCCTCTTCAAATAAAAATCTAAGGGTGATTCATAAAGTAATATTTCAACCCTCTTACTCTCTCCACCCGATCAAATATATAGAACATAGAACATTACAGCGCATGTATTGCATGTATTGTGAAAATTGCTGAAAATTAGAAAATCCAATAAGAATTTGGATGGACCATTAACTGCCCTTAACCAAAGTATCTTAATATTTACTACTCACATCCCATCCTGCACTAAGTCCCTTTTGCTCATCACCCCTGTCTTACCTCCATTTGCTCCCTGTCCCAATACAGGTAGAGAGGTGGTAGATTTAAAACTGAGATGAGCAGAAACTACTTCTTGCAGAGGTCCAAATACATGAAATACAAATCCCTTGCCCAATTCATAAATCCCTGAATGGCCTGGTACTCCTCTACCTCTCCATTCCCAGTCCTACAATTTTCTGACTCATTTCTCCTACATCTGCCTATTATTCTGCTTTCAGTACCAGAGCCTGCAAACTTCACTACCTTTCTTTCTGGAGCTCATTCTTTATGTCCATTTGCTCCTGTCTTTCCTTCTTTCTTAAAAAGGTAAGTTTTCAGGAGGCTTTCAAACAAATCATTCATTCAGATCACTCTAAAATCATGCTCATTGTTATTGTTCTCTTGTGTGAAATGCTCTGAGATTCATCCTTAAAGGTTCTATGTAAATCTAAGTTGTTTTCTCTTCTTACGAAAATGATTCTAACAGTCCCATAAAGTATTTACAGTTCATTCATGTATATTTATAATGAATTATCCAGAACTGGGTGGCACAGTTTGTTAGATTCTACTGCAACCGAGGTTCAGATGCAGACTGAACTACCTAATTATAATAAGGATCCTTTGTGAAATAGGTTAGGTTACTTTTGATTTAATTCCAAGACAAGAGATTGAAGTACAATACAATAGCTGGTGTGGGAAATGAAGTTGTTGAAAAGGTGTATGAAGACATGGGCCTTAATTTTGCACCACGTTCGCTTTGACTGCAAACGGCGACATGGGCACAAAATATCACAAGACTCACAAAACGAGAATCTCACCAGCTAAATCTCATTTTCTGATTCTCCTCACCCCTTGCTGGTGACATAATGAGGTTCCCAACAATTAACAGTTTCTGGCCATATCCCCCACCCCCACACATTTGGAATTCCCCCTATGCCAAAGTGACATCATATTGGCTTACAGCTGCTTTTTAAAAATGTGAACAAGGCAAAGGGAACCCATCAGAAGTGCACAGGTAAGTCCAGCCCCTGAAGGGGATGGGGTTGGGAGGCCCAGTCACTGCACTGGCACTGCCCCCTGGGAAGCTCCAATGGCAGGGTGGCAGGGGGATTGCCTGTGTCCAAGGTGATGTTTGGGGTGACAGAGAGAGATGATTACTGTATTTGCATGGAGGGATTTCTGTTTATTCTACCAGAGATCAGGGCACCCTCCAAACCTTTTCTACACAGAGTGCTGGAGAGAAGAATACGCTGTGCAACCAAAGAGCTGCAAACTGGTATTCTCATCTCAGTCAGCACTCTGTGCAAAGAATGGAAAATTCCACCCGTGATCTTCTTAGCTTGAGATTTTAAGTATATTTTTGTGACAGAGTAGGAAAAGTTTTCTCTGAATTTAACCACACTATAATCTAGCCTTGAAATTCTTGATACTGACACAGCATGCCTGAAAGAATTCCTTTCGCTGGCATTTCTCAGCCTGCTGAACACAAAATTTACAAAATAAATCCAGAAAGAAAACATTTTTTAAGACAAATTTATTCAAATGATCACAATGAATAATCCAATATGCTTTATGCTGTAGTACCAAAGTAACTAAGCTGATTTGAGTGGAGCGAACAGGAATATAATGGGGCCCTTGAAAAAATAGATTTGGAAAGAAAACTACAAATTCTTGACTCTTTTGCACAAATAAACTTCATTCCTTGTATGTTTTCTAAATGTGCCAATTTTATTGACTACTTTGACCAAGATATTGAATGGTGTCCTTTTAAATAGTACCATTACTGTGACCAGCTTTTCAAACATTTCTGACTCAAAACAGTCCATGTTGGTATGGATAGTGATAAAAAGAGAAAGACGGTTTTTTGATTTGTTTGCTAAAATATTTACTAACTACTTAGCTGGGTGGATGATGCATTACACAAGCAGCCATTGCCCTATATTTAACACAGCTCATTATCTTACTTTCGGTTGAATGAAATATCGATCTCTAAGGCTCTAAAAAACCTCAAAAATTAAGGACTGTCCTGTCACCATGAAAAATGCGGGATACAAGAGGAGACACTCTATACATACTGACCGACTTGATAGCTTTCCAACAAATAATTATGAAGGTTTGTTGTTTTATGTGCCGTTACCTGTATGGTGGTCTCCGTTTTTCGCCTGCAAACTGGAATAAATCATCTTTAAAATACTTTGGCACTTCGTAATCCTCTAACAGTTTCTTCCTTTTAGGGTGTTCACCATAGCTGCTATCAAAAATGTAAAGGGGGCTATCATCTTTTGTAGTTTCCATGTAGTCGGCATAATACTTCATTTTCATTTTAACCGAGTAGCCATCATTGTCTTCCCCACATTTAAATTTCTGATTTCTGTACTTGCGCTTTAATCGTTCCAGTGTCCACTTTTCGTGTGCTGCCCACCCCTGTTCAGCATTTAACACCACCACAGGCTTATATGGTTTTTCGTACTTCTCAATGAATTCTTCAACTGATGTCTGGAGAGCATCTATTCTTTCTACATTGTCCTACAACAAAAGGAAATACATATTCAATGTCAACCAGTTCTCTTATGCAATTTCAGCAATTAGAAAATCCAGACTGAGCCATTGCAATGACATAGCTGTAACTCAGATAACACAAGTATATGCCCACTTGGTTAAAAATACAATACTGATCAGTTTCCTTCAAGTTAGAAATAATAGGTTTCTTACACTTTTGATAGAAAACAACTGGGACCCTGAAGTTATCATTCATCCTCCAAGCATTTAAAACATTTATGCTGTACTGTTTCCAGCAATTTCTGTGCAATTGTTATGCATGTATTTTCTGTCCATCTCCTGAAATTCATTACTGCACCCAGCTAATAATATTGGATTATAGTATTTGAGATCATTGCTGCTCATTGGATAATATGCAAATCGCTGTTGTTTATAAATTATCTTGCAACTGAGTTGTGTTTTTTAAGATACATAATTATTCCACTTTTTATCTTGTCAGACTGGGAGCCATAGACTCTTTATTGCATTGCCAAAGCATCTTCCAGTCTTGTTCTGGATGGAAAGTGGGTACAATTACACTGAAACTCACAACTGAAGTATCCTCTTTCAAACCAACTGTTTTGTTGATTTTCAATTTGCACAAAAATCTTTTTGGCTGGCCTTTAATGGACACATAATAAATCACCAGCTTGTTAATTCAGCTTTCAAATTATGTGAAAGCTATACCATCTAATTAAAAGTATAGAGACTGCACAGCAATATAGATTGCTACCAACTGATGAAAATTACTCACTAGAGTTTATTAATGTGCAAATTTGTATTAAAATAGATGAACAGATTAAATAGATTAATAAAACCTTTTCAACTTGCTCAGATTACAGAATCTAAATTGAATGAATGTTTTGGTTTATGCTGACTGCTGTTAATATTTTGAGACACTGTGCACAATTGGTAATGTAAAAATAAAATTTTATGTTGCTTTCAGCAAGGCAGATAAGTGCACTACCGGATGGGGTGAGTAATATAGATAAGGAAGATTCCATTTTGAACTAGTCTACTGGACCACCATCAAATGAAGGCAGCAAATAAAAAGTACTGTATTTTGAGTTTACTGCATTTGTTTTCATACATATAACACATTGGCTTCGTGAAAAGTTTCCAGTTAATTTTACAGAAAATGCTTAGTTAGTTAGATAAAGTAGTGAAGTGGTTGTGTTACTAAGCTAGCAAACCAGAGACCTAGAATAGAGTAGAATTCAGAGAATGAGCATTCAACTCTCATCGTAGAAGTTTGAGAATTCAGATTACAAAAATTAGGAAATATATCCTGCCCAATGTTCCCTTCAATCTTCTTTTTCTATGTGTAACCTGTTTGTTGTGCTGCGAGGTCCTTTTAAGACTGCCAGGTTACTACACATTGTAAAGGAACCATGCTTGTGCAGCTGAGAAGAAACAGTTGTTCTGTCCTACTGGCAGAACAGACCCACAAAAATGGTGCCAGTAATACGCAGTCAGGGCATTATCCATGGGAGACCACAACACTTTAGATCAAACAGGGATAAGGAAACCACCTGCAAACTACTTGCTACCATGTTCCTTCATCTGATGGATTGGTACTCCACCAGATTAAAA
This sequence comes from Carcharhinus amblyrhynchos, assembly GCF_965287045.1. Lineage (NCBI taxonomy): Eukaryota > Metazoa > Chordata > Chondrichthyes > Carcharhiniformes > Carcharhinidae > Carcharhinus > Carcharhinus amblyrhynchos. Next base: position 27,250,377 of record NC_137344.1, read on the forward strand.
ACAAATTTTGGCAAGGGCGCATAAACTCTGGATGATGAAATTTAATGTCCACCAATAAGAGTGATTCATTAGCATCATCACTGACTGGATCTTGAAATCCATAGTTGCTAGATTAGAGTTGCAAAAAAAAGTTCATAGAGAACTAATATGTGGAAATAACCAACATGAACTCCTCTTTACCAGTCTGTTACAGATGTTAAATTTCGAAGAGAGACCTTGCACTGTTCTTTTGGAAGACCAATTTCCAACTTCACACTGTGTCATGGAACTGTGTAATCATAATCACATATACCCCAATTTGCAACCTCAAGGCCCAGCATATCCTCCGCATCTCCATAAAGCCTGATGACCAACCCTGGTCCAATGAGGGGTCTAGATGTACACGCCAAGAGCAAGTCCCAGGCAGTGCCAGATTTGCCATTTCTTGCTGGGGCAGTGACAATAAGCTTTAGCATCCCGGGAAGCTGGTCTGCATCATAAACACAGTAAGAAGTCTCACAACACCAGGTTAAAGTCCAACAGGTTTATTTGGTAGCAAAAGCCACTAGCTTTCAGAGCGCTTGTTGCCCCTTCGTCATTCATCTGACGAAGTATGGAGGGTGGAATATGCGAAAGTAATTAAGTCAGGGTGAAGCATCATTAAGCAGTCGGAGGCCAAAGGCAGGATGGAAACAGACAATTTAAAAAGGGTGGAACTTGCCAGTCTTTAAGTAAAACAATGGGTTTGGAGCTCAGCTTTGGATTAAAACTGACATCAAGATGACGAACAGTCAGGTTGAGTACAAGATAATGACCTGGGAAGGGAATGGAATTAATGGCAAAGAAATGGAGGTTTGTGAAATTGCACTTCATTTAGGACTGGATGTCAAACATGAAAGCAGGCAACAGAGGCAGTGGAAGAGTCAAGAGAGGTGATGGGAGATAGAGCAAGGTGTCATCAGTGTATCAATGGAACTGGACTTCAAGTCTTTGGATATTGTCTCTGAGGGGAGGGATTAGAGGAATAAAAACAGGCCAAAGGTAGATCCCTGTGGGGCTCCAGAACTAAAGTGCACAAGCAGGAAGATAAGGCATTGCAGAAAATTCTCTGGCTACAGCTTGATGGGAAAGAGTAGAATCATACAAGGGAAGTCCCACTTAGGTGGACAGCGGAAAAGAGATATTGTAGTTTGGGGGAAAAAGGAAATTATCGGAAATAGAGTTGTGAGCGCAAGAGCTGAATCTATTGACAATTGGAGCTCGCACAGCATTTAGAAAGAATGAAAGAGAAACTAGGGAAAAATATTGGTTCAGAGCATATTTACAGACCCTGCTATTGTGATTCTAACTAACTTCCAATCACACAGACATGAATACATGAGTGCATTTATTTATAATGAAAAAGTCAACAAGAAGTGCGCAAAATACAAAAAAACTTTTGGATTCAGTTGACTGGAAGTTATCTTTGGATTCCTGGAAGGAGAGCAATGCTTCAGGTGATTCAACAGGATCTGGCAATAAATGGTAAAAACACTGTGCATCACACACATTCAATTCTTTGTCTCTTGGAGCAAAGGTAGAGGATGCACCAGGTGAAAGAGTAAACATTTTACTGGGGAAAAGGGCAAAGAAAGGCAAGGGAGATTTTTCCATGTACGCAAGCAGAAGGCAATTGTACTAAAAGAGAGCTGAGTGGTGCAGACACAAAGAAGTGTGATCAAGTCAATAGGAAAAATAGCAATGTGAAATGACAAGTATGGTTGAGGGGATGGGTGGATGCGCCATGAATATGGATAGGACAGTTTATATGGAGGGAGTAGGTAAGGGAGGGTAGGATGGCACTGAGGTCATAGAAGAATATAAGGTGTGTTCAGATGGATGTTCAAATCACAAAAACTGATCAGTCACAATGCATGGATCAAGGAGGGAGTAGAGCAGAGCATGTCAAGCTCAGAAGGAGGCTTATGTGGGCAGCAACAAATGAAGATTTTAAAACACTTACAAGAAAGACAGAATAAAGTAAGCTCCTCAACGAAGGCAGCATCAGGGGAATAATGGGGCAGACCAAGGAGGAACCTTTGAGGGAGGGAGGCGGTTGGAGGCATAGCTACCTGGGAAGGTTTCAGTAAGAAACAAAACGTTGACACTTCTTTGCACTCATTGCCAAATTAATTCTCCAATTTATAGATTTAATTTACTTCTGGACAAGTTAACACTTGACAAAGCATGGCTCCATTGTATTGAATTAATTCTATCCATTCCAAGGTTCTTTTGAGTTATGACTGTTTTTAAGCATGGCTGAAAAGTCACATTGGTGTAAGACGACATTGGCCAATGAATCAGCTCTTTTATGATGGATTAAAATAAGCATCAAAATAGACACCGAATAAGCAGATTATTGCTGCTGCCATGTTTTGACTTGCAGTAATGTATAAACAATGTTCTCTTTACAGCAAATATCTACATCTATGTGGCAAAATTATAAGGTTGCATCAGATTTAATTCAACAAGAGAAACCACTTGCTTTGAAAAGGCAGTTACCCCGAATAGTCCGCAGCCATTAATGTAAATATCATAAATTCACTCACAAAAGTAATCATGTTGTAATTGAACACTGAAATTTGCCACCAGAATCTACCGTACCGTACAGCCACAGCCCTGATTGCTTCTCCACTGAAACACCCTATTTAAGGATTTTTTTTTCCCTCCAAAGACTCATTTTCTCTACAAGACCCAGGCCCAACCAATCCAGTTCTTCCTTTATGTTTTCCTTGAGGAAGGAACATAGCTGGGAGAGAATCCAAACTATGTTCCCTTCCCAAAGAAAACAAAAAGTGCTGGAAATACCCAGGTCTGGCAGGTTTTGTGGAGAACCAGAGTTAATGTGTTAATGGATCTTATAGACCTGCTGGATATTTTTCCACCATTGTTTTTATTTCAAGATTTCCAGCACTAATAGTGTGTTTTGCTCTTATTTTTGATGTCTCTTCCCCAGTGTTGCTAGCCTCAGACTGACTTAAGTGGCACATCTCAAAAGCTCTGCCCCCCTCTATCCCCAGCAGAGCTCCTGGTGACCACTGCCCACTTCAACCACCAGAACGACTCTTTTTTCCAAAAGTGCCCAGGGACTGCTGCTTCCAGCCCACATCCGCAGTTCACCACACAACCCACCTCCTATTCAATGATTCCACCGACACTCACTGCTGCCTTGGGAAAGCAGCCAGCACAATCAAAGACCCATGCGTCCTGGACATACTCCCTTTCACCTTCTTCTGTCAGGAAAAAGATTCAAAAGTTTGAGGTCAAATACCAGATGACTCAAAAACAGCTTTTTCCTTGTTGCCATCAGACTTTTGAATGGACTTATCATATACTAAGCTGATCTTTCTCTTCATCCTGTCTGTAACTGCAACAACATACTCTGCACCCTCTCCTTTCCTTCTCCCCTGTGTACTCTATGCCTGGTACTGTATAGCACGCAAGAAAAAACACTTTTCACTGTATCCCGATACATGTGACAATAAATAAATCAAATCAATTCATTCCACCGATGGTCAGACCTGTTGAGATTTTCCAGCATCTGCGTTTTTTTTAAATCTTATTGTTTCTAGGGTGTTTTGTTGGGGGGGAGGGGGTGTGGGGGGTTCTTATTATTTCACAAAAATCAATTCAAAAGTATTTTTCAAGCCCTGGTGGTGTTCTGGGAGGTGTACATAAAGTGGTGATTAGCTGTAAAGACTCACATTCTAATCAGTATTCTGTAAACTGTGTGCCTTTATACGCTCTGTTTGAGACCAGAACTCTCTACTCACCTGACAAAGGGGCAAGCCCCGGAAGCTTGTGGGTTTACTATCAAATAAACTTGTTAAGACTTTAACCTAGTGTTGTGAGACTTCTTACTAGGTGTACATAAACCAGATTCACCTTGAGCTATTTTAAAATCTTGTTTGAATTTTTCCAGCCCCGTTTTCTTTCACAGAGATTCCAATACCCACAGAAATGTGCTGTTTGTATGATGATGGCCAAGCCAGCCCTTTCCCACATCCTCCCATACGCTTTCCGCTGTTCTTCCGTTGGGAAAAAAGATGCAAAAGCCTTAGGTCAGGTACCAATCAACTCAAAAACAGCCGCTTCTCTTCTGCTGTCATTTGATGGACCTACCTCACATTAAGTTGATCTTTTTCTACACCCTTGCTATGACTGTAACACTACATTCTGCATCTCCCCTCCTTTATGAACAGTAAGCTTTGTCTGTATAGTCATAGAGGTTACAGCATGGAAACAGGCCCGTCAGCCCAACTTGTCCATGTCATCCTTTTTTTTAAACTCCTAAGCTAATCCCAATTGCCTGCATTTGGTCCATGTCCCTTCATACTCATCTTATCCATGTAACTGTCTAAATGCTTTTTAAAAGACAAAACTGTACCCGCCTCTATTCTTAAATCTGGCAGACTTGTTTCAGACACTCACCATACTGTGTGAAAAAATTGCCCTTCTATCTTTCCTCTCTAACCTTAAACCTACTTCCACTAGTTTTACGCTAGGCTACCTTTAGGAAAAGATATTGACTATCTAGCTGACCTGTGCCACTCAGTATTTTACAGACCTCTGTAAAATCAGCCTTCTATACTCCAGAGAAAAAAGTCTCAGTCTATCCAGCCTCTCCTTATAATGCAAACCATCGAGTCCTGGTAGCATCTTAGTACATCTTTTCTGCACTCTTCCTAGTTTAATAATATCCTTTCTATAATAGGGTGACCAAAACTGCTTTGTACAACTTCGACAAGACGTTCCAACTCCTGTATTCAACATTCTGACCAATGAAGCCAAGCATGTTGAATGCCTTCTGCACCACTCTGCCCACCTGTGACCCCACTTTCAAGGATACGTACCCCTAGATCTCTTTGTTCTGTAACTCTCCCCAATGCCCTACCATTAACCGAGTAAGTGCACAAGAAACAATACTTTTCACTCTACACTAATACACGTGACAACGGGAAAGCACAACTCCAGACTGCGCCCCCGCAACGTACCACACACATAAGTGGGGAATCAGTCACGTTCTCACCGAACGGTGGAGCAGGTTTGGAGGATTGAATTTTATCTATTTCGGCTCCGCATTCCTAATGTAATCAAAGGTGATCAGTCACCTTGTCCTCAGTCTGCTGGGACCCCTGGAGAGTGAGCCACCCCGCTGTGTGTGGGCACTCGATGGCGCCGTGCCCAGTATGTGTACGTGCGGGACGTGCTGACTGACCGCGTGTGTGTGTGTGTGTGAGAGTATGAGAGGACCCCAGGCTGTGAGAGGCAGCGCCAAGTCCCAGGCCCCGGCCGCTCCTTACCTTGACAGTGCTCAAGGATAAAGAGTAAGTTTCGTGGTAGTTGTGTTTAGTCCAGTCGTAAGAATCTCTTAACTCGGGGCGAGCACTACGCTTAGCTTCTTTTATTCGTTTCTTAGCTTTGTGATTCATTTCCTAATGAGAGCCTCTCCGGCCAAACACCTTTCTCCCCCGCGCCACCAACCCCCGGGAGTCGGCCTCCACAATAACACCACCGCCGCCGCCGGCCGAGGGAAAACGTTCCAGAACCTTCCCCGGCTTCCCTCACCCACCTGTCAATCAGGCCGGCTGGAGGGGGGGGTGGTGGGCCCTCCAGCTGGTCCGGGCGCTCATTGGCTCGGCCACGGCGGAAACGATCTCCGATTGGCGGGTCATCCCGTCACTCACGTGACGTTGGCGCTAGCCCCCCCCTCGTCCCGGAGGGGTCAGAGTTCGCTGCTGACGCCATGAGCGGCCTGGCGCGGGCCAAGCGCTTCGTGTTTGTGGCGCCGCCATCGCTGGGAGAAGGGGCTGAGAGGCTGGAGGTGTCCGTACCGGAGGTGGCTGACTGAAGGACAGGCTTCCTTATAGATGGAGATTGAAGTGCTCTCGGTTGGGAATAAGGGAGAGGCGGATTGAAATTGTGGTCAATTGGACCCTTCCTCATTTGTGCCTTCCAGCCAGCCTTACGGGGGGGAAATTAAAGGCAAAATACCGCGGGCTCTGGAATCTGAAACAGAACAGCCCTGATAAGGGGTCATCCAGACTCCAAACGCTGGATTTATTCTCTCTGACGTGGCGATGTTGGCATTGGACTGGGGGAAACACTGTAAGAAGTCTCACAATGTCAGGATAAAGTCCAACAGGTTTATTTGGTAGCAAACTACCAAATTTTGCTTATCACTAAGTCTATTGGATTTTAACCTGGTGTGGTGAGACTTATATTCTCTTTGCATAGATGCTGTCAGACATGCTGAGGTTTTCCAGCATTTTCTGTTCCTGTTTGGGGGGGGGGTGAAATTAAACCTGGAAGGATTATCCCAGCGGTCAGTGCCAGTTAAAGCCGCCTTTCCAAATGTGGTGTCTTATTATCTGTGTGTCCCTCCCATAGCCTTTACTTGAATGCACTGGACTTTGGAGTTGGGAAATGACCTTTCCTAAGCAGGGAATGGTGTGCTGAGAGTTGCAATGTAACTGGGCAGAGGGTGGCTCCCCCCACCCCCCGCCTGGGGAAGAGGTGGGGGGGGGGGGCGAGGGGAGACGGATGCTCTCACCCTCTCTCTGCTGTGAAGGATCTGACACTATAGTGTTGTCCCTGGGAAGTTGTTTCATTCTTGAAACCGTTGTAGATAAGGTGTTAAACTGTGGCTGCTCAGTACTACCTGTTTTGATAGATGTAAAATGATACATTCTTGGAGGACAGGCACTTAGTTTAAATTCCATCCCACAATGGATCAATTGGTAATTTATCTTGTGCCATTTGTGGAACTTGGTGAAATTAGGCGTCTACATTTACCAACAGAAACAACTATCATTTCACTTTTACTGAAAAAATATCTGGTTATAAAATGTCCTGTGAATGAAACTTTATCAAAGTAGATTTTTCTTCCTTAACTCACTGCCATCAAAGTATTTTGTTAAATGTTTTCCATAAGAAACAGGAGCAGGAGTAGACCATTCAGTTCTTTGACCTGGCTGTCTCATTCACTGAGATCATTGCCTGATCTTCACCATTTCCTGCACTCCCTCTGTATACCTTGATGTTTTTCACATGTAAAAAAAACGAGAATCTCAGTGTTTAACATACTTAACATTTGAGTCTCCACAACCATTTGGGACAGCAAATTCCAAAGAAATTTCACCGTTCAGTCCTAAATGGCCTGCTCCTTATTCTGTGACTATGTCTCTTGGATCTAGACCACCCTTACCACTGCAGCCAGGAGGAACTTTCGTCCTAGATCTAGCTGTCGAGCTCCTATAATTTTGAATGAGGTCACCTCACATTCTTCTAAACTCCAGAGAATAAAGATCCAATCTGTTTAACCTTTCCAAACAGGGCAGTCCCTCCATCTCTGGAATTAATTGATGAATCATCTCTGCAGTCCTATGCTGCAGTTAGATTTTGCATTGTTCTGGAAAAGTTGAATGAAGGCAATTTTTTTCAAAGCTGAGAAGTGATCTGTTGAAAATGTGGCAAATGTAACTACTTGAAGAAAAGCAGTGGGAGGCATTTCAAAGTGAGATTCCACAGGCAGAGTGTAGATATGTCCCCACAATGAAAAGGGTGTACTATTAAATCTAGGATCTCCTACTTACTCAGAAGCATAGAGGGCAAGATAAAGCAGAAAAATCTTATGCCAATCTCAAAAAAAAACAGTACTATAGAAAGCCTAGAGGATTATAGAAAGTATGGGGGTGAAGTAAAAAAAAAGTTATGAAAGCAAGGAGAGGAGATGAAAAAATTTGAGCAAGTAAACTTTGAATGACCCTATCATGTATTAAGCTGATTTTTCTCATCACCCTATCTGTAACTAACACTATATTCTGCAGCCTCTCCTTTTTTCTCCACTATGTAATCAATGAATGGTTTGTTTATTTCTGTATTGCGTGCAAAAAACAATACTTTTCACTGTATCCCAATACGTGATATTAATAAACCAAATGTAAAAGTGAGGAAAATCCAAGGATGTTTTATCACTACATTAAAAGCAAATGGATAAATAAGGAAAAGGTAGGGTCTATCAGGAATGTACAAGATGACTTCTGTGTTAATGCTGAAGATGTATGCAGGTTATTCTTAATGTACACCCTCCTTCCATAATTGCCCAATCCTGCTGCCTGTCATAGATCCCAAAAGAGTCTTTGCCCTCATAATTTTTGTTTGTAATTCTTCTTTTGTACAGATGTGAGTACTTTGTTTCTGTTTTCTTAAGAGGGATGATGCAGACATTCCAATTAAAGAGGATTGTGAAATATTACAAACAGTAAGCATAATGAGAGAGGGAGTACTGGAGGGACTGTTATCCTTGAAGTTAAATAAATCACTAGAACTGGACGTATTGTATCCCAGGCGGTTAAAAGAAGCCTTGAAGGAAATAGCAGATGTTCTGAGGATCATTTTGCTCTGAGGTACAGGAAGGTTTAGGTGCCCTAGTCCCATCAATTGCAAAAGCCCAGAATGCTGGTGAGGCAAGCAATTAGCAAAGCTAATAGAATGCTACCATTTATTGCAAGGGGAATTGAATATAAGAGTAGGGAGGTTATGTATATGTTTGGATGTGAAGTGGTTTGGAATACTTTGAAGTTGTGAAAGGGAACATATAGATGCAAATTATTTCTTCCTTGCAATTTAAAGACTTCATATTGTTTTGAAATATATTCATGTGACCAATATGCAAAGCTGCTGGTAAATTGCATTCCGTTCTTGCTCTGTTTCTGGACTTGTTCACTGCTGGTTCTGGTTCCCACCTTTATACTTCTTGGATTCTTATGAGGTTGGCATTTATTGCCCATACCTAATTGCCCTTGAGAAGGTGGCCAATGAGCACCTCTCTTAAATGATGCAGCATAAGTGTTCCCATAGTGCCATTTGGTATGATGTTTCAGGATCTTGACTCAGTGGAATGAAGGGACCATACTATGTGTCCAAATCAGGATGTTGTGTGACTTGGAGGTGAATATGTTGCATTGCTTTTTCTTGAGACAGCAATGCTGAAAGAGATAATTCGTAATCCCAACAGTTTTGCAGCAGGTTCCCTGAGCACCACTGATGAGTTACTGTGTACAAATTCAGGAAGACTGGCAACATGAATTTGGGAGATGGGTGGCACATACTGTAGGAGAAGGGGGTGAGGAAAGTATCTGTAGCTGAGAAAATTGAAGAATGTTACTTTCTGAATTGAAAGATCATTGAAACTGGTGCAGTAGGGGATACATCAGTTGTGGAGTTTGGAAAAGCTGGCAGTCTTGCAATCTGAGAGTTGACAAGATGGTGCTCAAACGTGCTGTGGCATAGGGTGGCTGGTGGTGGTGGTGGATTTGTGAATGTTATTTCACTGATCTGTTTTTCCGTAGTAAGGGTAGATACAGCTGATGGGTGGATGAATGCGAAATGGAGGTGTTTACTCTCTTATGAAGGAATTGGTTTGTATTATCAGACAGAAAACAATACAAAATATCCATTTCATGCTGGGCAATATTTGTCAGGGAGAAGAAAGGAAATTTCCTGAAGAAATGCTGACGTTTTGTTTTGAAAATCATTTCTCCATTTTCTCCTCTCCATATTATTTTGCTGACTTTGTAACAGTAGATGCAACTACCATTAATCCATCAAAGAGCCATCATACAATCTGTTCAGCTGAGGGAAGTTTTTCTTGATCTGTGTGAATGCGACATCAAAACTGGTAATTCAGGAATGAACAAATTTTAGTAAGCAGAATAAATGAAATAATTTTAACACCAGGTAGTAATTTCCTGAAAGATCCAATATTAGAACATTAAATAACATATTACTGCAACTGATCAAATCAAGGCAATTACCACATTATTTTTCTATTAGCAATACAAAGGAAACCAAATATCTGGCCATGATTTTTATTCCCTGAAGTAATTTCCAGCCAATTTTTCCAATGAAAATAAGACATATATTGCTTCGTGAGTCTATTCGGCATTCCTTAATTATTATTTAAAGTGTGTTTAGTTCTTAGTTTAGAAGGTTACATATAAATAGAAAAAGGTAATATAATCCCAACTAGATATTATCTATATTTATTTGTGACTTTAAAGCTGTTTGTATAATTAATTTCACGGATGTTTTAACCAGAATTGGCGAACGATTCATTGAATACTACCCCACAGAAGAAGATCATTTAGCCAGTCGGATTTGCACCAATTCTTGAAGAGCATTTCAGTTAGTTCCACTCCCCTGTTCTTTTCTCCCATGTCCTTGCAATTTTTCTTCCTTCAGATATTTACCTAATTCCCTTTTGAAAGTCATTACTGAATCCTGGAATAAATATAGATTAGTGCCTTACATTGATGGAGGTACTGTAAAAGTTGTTACTACTTAAGAAAGATTGGATCAATGAGGAAAAATAAGTTAAGGATGCAATAATGTGATTTTCTGAACCAATCTGTTTGAACTTAATATTCTGTTTTCTCTTCTGCTCACACAGAATCCAATAAATAATATTGATAACAATGGTGCTTTGTCCTCTTCCTATTGCCAACCTCCTTTTTCTCTTCAAAATTTGTCAACGTGATTGATGGTGCCTTCCGCATCTTATGCTTATGTTTTCGGTAGGTTTCCAGAAACCATATCTGAAGCTTTCCAATCTAATTCTGATGTCACAGCACTGAAATAAATGGATCCGATCAAAGCCACAAATTACATCCTGTGTAACTGGTGCACAATACTTCTTGACCTACCTGTAGTCTTTGACGTGGTTGACCACATTGTTTCTTCTTCAATATCTCCTCCATTGCCCAATGTTGGGACTACTCTGACTGACTTCCTTGCTTGCTTATACAGCTGGGACCACAGAATCTCCTGCAATGGCTTTATTTTATGACCCTGCAGTTATTTCTGGAGACGACTGACACTATTGACTAGCGACCCATTCCATCTGTAATTCTGTAACTTCTTCGAGCCCCTCAATTCTGTGACAATTGTAGTTCTCCAAATTTGGCTTCTTGTGCAACCTCGCTTCTCTGGTCCTCATTGACAGCTGTTTCTTCAGCTGTCTCGGCTCTAAGCTTTGGAATTCCTCCAAAAACATCCATCCCTCTCTTAAGATGCTGCTTAAAATCCAGCCCTTTGATCACCAGTTTGATCACCAGTCCTAAGCTTGAATCTTCCATTAAGGGTCTGAACTCCTATTTCTGATCCTGATCAGATATTAAAAAAATGTAGTTACCTTCCTCCAATATTTCAGCACAATCTTCCAATGGAGGATCTTGCAGAACTGATTCAGTGCAGAAATCCTCCAAGGGAGCAGTGGAGATAATTTGTGCAAATACCACACCCGCATTTTACAACACTGTATCAGTTCTGTAAGTAGCCCAAAGCTTCTTTGAGAAACTAGAGAGAGGGACTAAGTGTGGCAAGTGGGTAGGGTGGCACGTAGGTAGGATAGAAGGTTGGTAACTAGTTAGGGTGGTTGTTGGATGTGGGTTAGGGTGGGTGAATGAGCAGTTGGGTTAGGTAGGGTTGTTAGGTTGGGGGCTAGTCAGGTCAGGTTTGGGGGCAGGCATTGGCTTTGGCAGACTTAGCTTGGGTTGGGATGCTTTTGAGGTCAGGTGATGGGGCCTAGCCGAAGGGCTGGAGTTGTGTGGTCAGTGTGTAATTGGGGGTGTGTCAGCTGTATAGTTAGCCAGGTGATATAAATTAAGTTTTATTCTGCCTAACATTTCCACTTACCCAGGGAAGTAATTTGGAAATGTCTGAAGTCTCCCACTCTAACTCAGAGTTAAGACTTTTTTGGAGGATCCGAACGAATGTTCAAACTTCCTGGGCGATTCCCATGGAGTCCTTCTGTTGGAATTTTCAAGGGATGCTGTAACGCATCTTCCAAGGTACATTTGATGATTGTAAGATTTGGATCCCAGATAAAAACAGAAAATGCTGCAAAAACTCAACAAAGACAGCATCTGTGGAGAAAGAAAGTTAACATTCCAAGTTGATCTTTCATCAAAATTTTTTCTCGTTGGCTCGTCAACTTTTGTCTGATTAAGTTCTTGTGAAGTGTGTTGGGATACTTTACCATGATAAGAGTACTATATAAATGCAGGTTATTGTTGCTTCTTCAGGTACTTGATTCCCAATATGGCATGTATATATGGCCATGTGCTGTGGTTCTGGCACAATACGTGTGGTTTTACAGAAACACAGTAAGACGAAAGACCATTTTAGAGGTAAAATAACTTCACTTGATATTTGATAATACAGTAGTATGCATACATAGGCAGAAAATAGGTGGAAACGTCTAGGATAAATTGGGATACATTTGTTACACAATTCAAGCTGTTTTGCTGCATAAGAGAATGGGTATGCCCTCTGCTGATCAAGACTGAAATTCCTTTTTAAAATGAAAATTACAGAATGAAAATTAGGTTTATCACAGTTCTATTAAAAAGCTATAAACCTGTCAAATTCTAAGCTAGTTTCCCAAAATGGGTTAATAAGTATTACCTGTTGATATTTTTAGAAGAATGCCTGTTGAAGTTTTGAAAAATCTTTATGCAACACTCAAGCAAGGTTGCATAAGAATTCTTTTATTAAAATATTTATATTGCATTAAAAACTAGTTCTACATTGTCATAGTCTTGCATTTGCTCCTTTTGCTCATCCTAGCTTAATTGACCAGTGCAAAAGATTTGTTAATATAAAGCTACTATACTTTTAAATCATAGAAAATTGAATATTGTTTTCAAATTATTACACGTTATATATCAAATGGAATGGTACAAGAATTAATTTTGTGTTTTCAGATTGGAGCTGGTGCCAGCCTACCAGGCATAGTGGCAGCAAAATGTGGTGCGAGAGTGATTTTATCGGATGATGCAGTGAAACAGAATTGCTTGGATAACTGCTGCCTAAATTGCCAGATTAATAACCTTGAGAATGTATCTGTCATCGGTTTAACCTGGGGACAAATATCTCCTGAGCTAGTGCTATTACCACCGATAGACATCATTTTGGGGTCTGATGTGTTTTATGAGCCGAAAGGTAAAGATTTTGCAGAACCACTTCTGCTTGTTTTTATATTTTCTACCGTTTGAACAATTTTAACTGCTAATATATTTGTGCTGGCGGGAAAAACACAATTTCACTGCCTCAAACTTAGGTCTTTAAGTGGCTTGATGGGAGTATTGTTAATTTCAGTATTAAGTTAAACTTTTAAGCTTCTACTTCATAGTTAATGGAGCAGAGGAACATAGACTGAGCAGCAGGAGGTCATGTGGCTTTTTGAGTCAAGGCTTGTGGTCTTGATTCTACTTTCCTGCTTGACCTTTAAGTACATGTTGCATCCATGCCATGACAGGTACAGATGACTGCTGGGCTGATCATCGCTTTATCCTGGCTGCCAAACAGTAGAGGCAACAGAAGCAATGCTGTATGAGGATTATCGTGAATGACCTGAAAGATTAACCAAGATGGCCTTTCTAAATTCTCACTGCCAACCTACAACATCTGGAATCAGTGTGCCTATACTGCCTGCTTGATCCTAAAGTCCACAATAAAAAGTATCTTTTCAGAGATCCATGGTTCTCCATTAGAAAACATAAGCAGTATGATGGAAATTATCAAGAAATATGGGACTTAATCGAAGTGCAAAGCTTTCACTGGCAACTTCACCATGGTTCAAGAGAAAAGCAGCAGTCCTACCGGCAGCTGAAGGCACTGGTAAAACCTATAACATAAAAGAACAAATGATACACAATGTGGGAGATCCAACAACTTCAAAACCAAGGACATGTGCAGTTTCTTCAGTGCTGAGTGCTGCCAAGACAATCTATGGTCCAAGCAGGCAAGAGCTCACTCTGCTGAGAGCCAAGCCGGAGTGGGGTGAAATTAATCAAAGATAGGGAAGCAATCGTTGCTCATTGGCGTGAACATTTTGAATAATTCCTTAACCAAAACTCTGTCTTCAACTTGAATGACCTTGACCCTTTATCCCTTTTGGCTTGGTCTCTGTGTTACCCTGCTCAGAGGGGAAGTTGAAAAAGCCATTAGACAACTGAAAAACAACAATGCTCCTGCAGCAGATGGAATCCATGCTCAGATTCTGAGTGAGAATTGGTGTTAAACAACGCTTTGTCATTACACCAACTTTGTTCTCCATTTTCCTCACTACAATGCTGTACCTCACAGCACATTATCCATCGTCATGGAGATAATCTAAAGTGATAGGAGACATACGCCACCTTCAATCCAGAATCAAAACCTCGTGTGCTCACTCAGAAACTGAGATCCAGCTCATTGTTGACTCCTTTTCCATTATACAGTGCTCTGTCTAGCTTCAGTGTTACTTCTCTGAAATCATCATAAACACGACATTTCTTCTCCCTTTAAGTGAAATGTCCCCAACAAATATAAACAAGTGTAACATGAATATTAATCAAACAACAATAATCAATAAGACAGTTTCGGGGGGGGGGGGGGGGGGGTGGCGGTGGTGGTCATCATTCTCTGGTTGCTGGCAAACTTCAGGCATCTGGTTCTTAAAGTTTATTTATTATTGTCACAAGTTGGCTTGCATTAATACGACACTGAAGTTATAGTGAAAATTCCTGAGTCATCACATTCCAGAGCCTATTTGGGTACATTGAGGGAGAATTTAGCATAGCCAATGCACCTAAGCAGCAAGTATTTTGGAATGTGGAAGAAAACTGGAGCACCCGGTGGAAACCCATGCAGACGTGGAGAACGTGCAGATTCCAAGCCGGGAGTCTAACCTGTGTCCCTAGTACTGTGGGGTAGCAGTGCTAACCACTGTGCCACAGTGTGCATCTTGGCACTATTTGTAGCCTCAGGCATTTTTGACATGAATGACATCATTGATGGTTGTTTTGACCAGTGTTGATGTTGAACCTAGAAGTTGACTCTGTATTTGGTCTGAAACTGAAATGTTTTCCTTAACTGGTTTTGGTGGTGTCACTGTTTCAGGAAGGTGCAGGTCAGAACTTTGTACAATTGAATTTCAGATTCACTGCAGGTTCTATCTCTACCACTGTTCAAAGTAGATGATGATTTTGCTCGAGCTCCTTGGTAGTGGTGATCAAGAAAGCACGTGTGCATTACAGTGATGACTTGATTATCGATATTTGATGATTGCTAACAAATGTTGTTCGACATTCGCTTTGTCTTTTTGTGTTGTGCCCTCAGGATTGATGCTATGGAGGCTGGCAAACTAAAGGAGCTTCAGTGATCCTTCTCCAAACATAAGAGGAGCAAAGTTGAAAAAGCCTTTAGAAAATTGAAGAACACAAAAGTCCCTCAAACAGATGGAATTCCTGCTGAAATTCTGAAACACAGCGGAGATCAGTCCTGGCAGAACCTCATAACCCACATCTGTGAAGATAAGCACAAGCCGGGGATCTCAGCAACGCTGTTACTGTGACTTTATTCAAAAATAGAGACAAGTTTGATGGTGGAACACACAAAACTCCAAACAACCAAACATCACCTGCTCCACAGAGTCTGCAGATCACACACTAGACTTAGCAACCATTTCAGAACCCATCAACCTGTAATGCAAGCAAGTTGTCCTTGATCTTGAGGGACTGCTTACCAAGAGCAGAACAACATGCATTTATGCCTTTAACATGAACTTTCCTTGGGTTTTATAGTGGGAAGGGTGTAAAAAACATGCCAAGTTATGTTGGGAGAGGTGACGGAAATGGTGCCAATGAGCTAAAGTGGAATTTGAACATTGAAAAGGAGTTTGTTTTTCTCACCTTTCCCAACCTTCTGTTCTTCCCATTTTCCCTAAACCTGATATTGAGGAACAATTTTCCTGTTCTGCATTTTCCTAAAAAAAACTAATCTTATACAACCTCATCATTGCTGAAGCTATTGATAGCCTGACCATGAAGGAAACCTAGTATATGGGTGATAACACTCAGTGAAGAATAGCTACTTTACTCAGCCTGCCACAAAACAGGGCAGATTGGCTGGCAGAACTAGGCTGAAAAATGTAGGGTGCTGTCATGCCAATCTACCATAAATTGATCATTAGCAGGAGATGCATCGAAAGGCCCCTACTCTTCTTGGTATAGTTGAGGCCCTTAAACAACCATTTAAAGGCCTCTTGCTACCATGAGGATTTAATCTAAGGTGAAAGGTACCTATGCAGGTGTGTTCTCCAACAGTTTTCAATGCTGGTCCAAGGCAAAGTGTGAGGTTTTTTCATTTGAGCCCTGTGCCCGTTCGAACATGGAACATTACAGCGCAGTACAGGCCCTTCAGCCTTCGATGTTGCACCAACCAGTGGAACGAATCTAATGACCCTCTAACTTAAACTATTCCAACGTTATCCATATGCCTATCCACTGACCATTTGAACGCCCTTAAAGTTGGCAAGTCCACAACTGCTGCAGGCAGGGCATTCCACACCCTTAAAACCCTCTGAGTGAAGAACCTATCTTTGACATCCGTCCTATAATTATCACCCCTCAATTTAAAGCTATGTCCCCTTGTGTTAATCATCACCATCTGAGGAAAAAGGCTCTCACTGTCCACCTTATCTAATCCTCTGATCATCTTGTATGCCTCAATTAGGTCACCTCTTAACCTTCTCTCTAATGAAAACAACCTCAAGTCCCTCAGCCTTTCCTCTTTAGACCTTCCCACCATACTGGGCAACATCCTGGTAAACCTCCTCT
This sequence comes from Carcharhinus amblyrhynchos, assembly GCF_965287045.1. NCBI lineage: Eukaryota > Metazoa > Chordata > Chondrichthyes > Carcharhiniformes > Carcharhinidae > Carcharhinus > Carcharhinus amblyrhynchos. The sequence continues at coordinate 27,267,059 of NC_137344.1, forward strand.
GCACCCTTTCCAATGCTTCCACATCTTATAATGCGGCGACCAGAACCGTACGCAATACTCCAAGTGTGGCCGCACCAGAGTTTTGTACAGTTGCAACATAATCTCACGGCTCCGAAATTCAATCCCTCTACCAATAAAAGCTAACACACCGTACGCCTTCTTAACAACCTTATCAACCTGGGTGCCAACTTTCAGGGATCTATGCACATGTACACCGAGATCGCTCTGCTCGTCGACACTACCAAGAGTCCTTCCATTATCCCTTTATTCTGTAATCCTGTTACTCTTTCCAAAGTGAATCACCTCACTTTTCCGCATTAAATGCCATTTACCACCTCTCAGCTCAGCTCTGCAGCTTATTTGTCCCTCTGCAAACTAACATCCATCCTCACTGCAAATTTACTAACCCATCCTTCTACACCCTCATCTAGGTCATTTATAAAAATGACAAACAGCAGTGGCCCCAAAACAGATCCCTGCGGTATACCACTAGTAACTGAACTCCAGGTTGAATATTTCCCATCAACCACCACCCTCTGTCTTCTGTCAGCTAGCCAATTCCTGATCCAAACTGCTAAATCACCCTCAATCCCATGCATCCGTATTTTCTGCAGTAACCTACCACGGGGAACCTTATCAAATGCTTTGCTAAAATCCATATACACCATGTTAACTGCTTTACCCTTATCCATCTCTTTGGTCACCTTCTCAAAGAACGCGATGAGGCTTGTAAGGCACGACTTACCCTTCGCAAAACCGTGTTGACTATCCCTAATCAAATTATTTCTCTCTAGATGATTATAAATCCTATCTCTTACAATTCTTTCCAAAACTTTGCCCACAACAGAAGTAAGGCTCACCGGTCTATAATTCCCAGGATGGTCTCTACTCCCCCTCTTGAACAAGGGGACAACATTTGCTATCCTCCAGTTTTCTGGCACTACACCTGTAGCCAATGACGACATGAAGATCAAAGTCAAAGGCTCTGCAATCTCCTCCCTAGCCTCCCAGAGAATCCTAGGATAAATCCCATCCGGCCCAGGGGAGTTATATATTTTCATACTCTCAAGAATTGCTAACACCTCCTTATGCACCTCCATCCCGTCTAGTCTAAAAGCCTGTATCTCAGTATTTTCCTCAACTACATTGACTTGTTCCTGCATGAATACCGATGAAAAATATTCATTTAGTGCCTCTCCCATCTTTTCAGACTCTGTGCACAACTTCCCACTACTGTCCCTGATCAATCTTTTATTCCTGACATACCTATAGAAAGCTTTCGGGTTCTCCTTGATCCTACCTGCTGAAGTCTTCACATGTCCTTTTCTAGCTCTTAACTCTCTTTAGCTCCTTCCTGGCTAATTTGTAACTCTCCAGTGCCCTAACTGAGCCTTCACGTCTCATCTTTACGTAAGCCTCCTCTTCCTCTTCACCAGAGATTCAACTTCCTTAGTACCCCACGGTTCCCTCACTTGACCACTTCCTCCCTGCCTGACAGGTACATATTTATCAAAGACTTGCGGTAGCTGCTCCTTGAACAAGCTCCAAATTTCAGTTGTTCCCAGCCCCTGCAGTTTCCTACTCCAACCTACGTAGCCTAAATCTCGCCTAATTGCCTCATAATTTCCTTTCCCCCTAGAACTTCTGCCCTTTGGTATATGCCTATCCCTTTCCATCACTAAGGTAAACGTAACCGAATTGTGGTCACTATCACCAAGCCAGACTGCTGCTTCACTCCCACTTACCCTATTCACCTGAGCTTGACCCCAACAACTTGCCCCCGCTCCCCTATTTAATCTCACATCCAATTCCTATGATTGCTGCTTGGGATTGGAGGGTTCCAGCAGTGGCTGCCACTCATTGTCTGCACTGAAAACAGAGCTGCCAGCCATTTAATTGGCCTGCAGCTGTGAGGTGGAGGTTCCTCCCCAGATGGGGGCTGAAGTTTCTCTCAGTCAACCAACTGCTAAATGACCAGTGGAGCAGGAGTAAAGTCCAAGAGAAGCTGGCATGCTGGCATAGCACTTCTGCCTCCCAGCTTGTGTCACCAAGTGGCTTCTGCACGTTCTCCTTCTGTCTGTGTGGATTTCCTCCCAGTCCAAAATACGTGCTGGTTAGATGCGTTGGCTATGCTAAATTCTCCCTCAGTGTACCTGAACAGGTGCATGAGTATGGCGACTAGGGAATTTTCATAATAATTTCATGCAGTGTTAATGTAAACCTACTTGTGACTAATAAATAAACTTTAAAAAAGCTAAGAATAGAACTTAAGAAAGAAGTAAAATGGACAATATTGTAACGTACATTAACCAACAATAGAAAACATTTCACCTGGTGTCCAACAGAGTCTGGGAAAATGCTCTGCAAAAATCAATAAATACTGAAGTTATCATGCATAAATCAAGATAAAAGAAAATTTGATGGTATGGAAAGGAAGACAGGAAGGAGAGTATAAAGAAACAAGGAGAGAAGTTTAAAAAGTACAGAAAGGACCAATGAAATTCAATGCTCAAGAATTGCTAAACAAAATAGGAAAATACTCTACAGACACACAAGTAACGAAGTTAGGAAGAGAATTAAGAAACTGGGGATGATCAGGAATGTCACAGACTGATAGTAAAAGGGCAGAAAGTTATCTTGCTTCAGACCAGGAAGGTGGATCTAGTTCACATGATGCTTTAGAAATTATATAAATGCATTTAAATGGGAGAAATATTAAATAAACTAATGAAACTCAGGACCAAACCTGTCAGTATACTGTGTTTAATTGGATGCAGGAAATGAACATTAGGAGGGTACTGAGAGCCCCGTACATAGACATAGTAGAACTCTCGTATGGTATCAATGTTTTTTGTTGTCCTAAAGATGTGAGAATTGGAACAAGCTCTTTTAGCTAAAACTGGTGGTTGAACCAGTGGTATTATTGGTACACAGCTACTCATGTCAACAAGCTGAGTAATTAGAGTACAAAAGTAAAATACTGTGGCTATTTCAAATTTGATATTAAAAAACCAGAAAATGCTGAAAGACAATAGGTTTGGCAGCATCGGTATACTTCAGAAAGGTCATTGACCTGAAACTTTATCATGTAGATACTACCAGACCTGCGGAATAATAATTGGAGTGCATTTTTAAACCTTCTTTAGTATTTGTACTTTTACATCTTTCCCCTGAAATGTAATTAAATTTACCATGAAATCCGATGTGAAACTGCACCTTAAGATTTATTTCTGCATCCGGGAATAGGAAAAAGATACATTTTAAGTGTCCTCTTTCTATTTTTTAGACTTCGAGGATATCTTAACAACTGTTTTTTACCTCGTGCAAAAAAATCCACATGTGCTTTTCTGGACCACTTATCAGGAACGCAGGTGAGCATTCATTACTATAAGCACTTGAATAGCATTATTAATACCTGAATGAGTGCAGCTCCAACATTTGAACTCAACACCATCCAGGAAAAAGTAGCCTGCTTGATTGGCACCCTATCTACTGCCTGAAACATTCACTGTTGTCACAGCTGACACACGGTAGCAAAATGCACTGCAGCAACTCTCCAAGGCTCCTTCTCAAAAGCATCTTCCAAACCCATGACTCTTCCCACCAAGGACAAGGGCAACAGACTCATGGGACCCCTTCATTCCCCTCCAAGCCATACATCAATCTGAATTATATCACTGTTCTTTGACTGTCACTTCGTCAAAATCCTAGACTTTCTCTCCCAATAGCATTGTGGAATACCTACACCACAGTGGACTAGAATGATTCAAGTAAGTGGATTCCTATCCAACTTCAAGGGATAGAGCAATTTGCTTTATCCCTTGGCCAAGAATTTTGGCATTAGTAGTAACACCCAAATCCCATGAATGACTAAACGCAAAACATTTTATGTTTGATGGAAACACTTCAAGTATAGTTTTGTGTTGATGATTATGCCAACATAATAAAATAGCTTCAAGATTTATGCAGTTGAGGCAGGTCTTCTTCCTTTTGTGCAGATTTCTTCATTCATTGTTGGTTCATCTACTAGAGGGAAATATTGGCTGTCTTGTTGTGTCTTAAATGTAATAAGCTTTATAACTAAATATTCATCAACTTTGTGTTGGAGATCTAATTTTTACACTGCTTTCCATATTCTCAGGCTACACCAAAATGTTTAAGAACCAAGTACTTTTGAATTGTGGTACTTGTTCACTGTTGTGAGATAAAGAACAATGGCAGTCAATTTGCCCAAAGTCATCTGTTTTTATTAGATATGTGTCCATACCAAAATGTGATTTTCCCCCTTCAACCTTTTTTGGTAATTCTCAATTTTTCTCTAAGATAAAGAAGTAAACAAGGAAGATTTAATAAGATAGATTTGTGTAAAATTAACTGGCTGAAATTTTCCATAGGTTGAGTGCATTTATATTTTAATAGACCTGGTTGGATTGCTTTAAGAATTTTATTTTATTATAACTTGTAAATTTCTCTTTCAGTGCTGACTGGTCAATTGAAACATTGCTATACAAGTGGAATTTGAAGTGTGTTCACATTCCACTTGAAACATTTAATGCAGCTGAAGAACACCTTGCTGGATCTAGCCTACCTGGAAGTCACACTGTTCATATGATGATTATCTCTTTACGGACTAGTTTTTCTTAAGTAACCAACAATTATCAAAGGCAACAATTATCATAGAGGCAACCATAACTTTTTTCACTGCGTTTTTTTCTAACATGATGCTCATCTGCACTTCTATCATTTTCCATTCAGAATCAATTATACATGTGCAATCATTTTGAAGGAAACATTTTAAATGTCCCAGGTGGACAGCAGCTGTGGAAGATCTGCTGGAGAAACGTTCAGTTGAGGTGTAGCTGAGCTGTTAAAAATGTGTTTTGACATGGAAGATATAGGAATAAAAAAGTAAAATTGAGAAATTAGCTTTACAACCAACATTTCCTTAGAGCTAGTATTCTTGTTTGTTAAATCAGTGATTGAACATACGATTGGATGTGCTCTTTTATATTTAATTTTACAGTCTAGTCTAACTCAGTTACCATCAATAAAGAATAAAAAACCTTTTGGGATATAGCAGTTGCTTCCAGATCTATGCTCCTGCCTGATCTCTGAACTTAAGCATAATGAAGTGCAACAGATTGTAATAGTACTGGCCAGTTACAAGAATGATGTGGGTATGCCACCTGACGAAGAGGCTGTCCCCTCGAAAGCTTGTGAGAATATTATTAAATAAATAGGTTGGACTAAAACCTGGTGTTGTCAGACTTTTTACTGCAGTTACAAGAAAACAGTCTTTTTGAAGGAGTTACCCTTTGAACAGTTTAAAAGTGCACCTACTTATGTAAATGATGAACAGCAAAAGTTTTACTTTGACACAACAAAATAATAAAGAATATTTCTGCACCCCTTTCCATTCTTTAAAAACACAGGTGAGTATGTTAAATCCTTTTTACATTACTACGGCATTGCATCGAATGTGTCCATTTATTTCCAAGTACAAGTATGCTTCTCCTTGTATAACTGGCGAACAGGAGCTCATTTGAATTGATTGCAGTTTGTCATGCGTCTTGGCATTCGCTCCATTGCGAAGAGTATCTTTTGTTATGTGGGAGTTCTGAAGTCAGTGAAATCCAGTTACACAATGTTCTACATACATTCATACCCAGGAAACAGTAGCTTAGATAGCAAAAATATGCACATTCAATTAATCCTTTACAACTGCTACAAAATTTTAATTTCTGGACACCTGTTTCTGAAATAGCAAGTTATTAGATACTTTATTTGTTTTACTCAATAGGTTGTATAGTTTTCTTTTGAGTTAGGTAGATACAAGGGACACCAATTCAAAGTTTATATACATTATGCTGGAACTTAAAATTCCACTGTACACATCATCCATACTTAAAAGGAATTATACATGGTTGGTGAATAATGTATCTCTTGACTATGCTTTCAATACTCCATTGGACAATGCCTTCTCTTTTTTGGAAGCTAACTACTGCAAGTATATTGATACTGGGCCTTTACATTAGAAAACAGAGCCTGAGTAAAAGCAATTTACACAAAGTAGATGAAATAAAGTACCAAGTAAGGGCATAAGAATCAGCTTGACCCTCGTCTAGTGGTAAGTCAATTATGGATCAGTGCATTAGTCAAGTACCAATTTCATGTTTGAAGATTGTTCATGAAAGCTTCTGATAAATACAATTTAAAACTAATTAATATCCAGATATTTAGAATTTTAGAAACACCCTTTTTAAAATACTAAATGTAAACATAATTGAACTTGGCTCAGCCCAAACACCAACCAGCCATCATTAAATAGTAATGGAAATTCACATTTTTGATAAATTTGGAATTGCTAATTTTTTTTCACATTCTAATTTCCAGTGGTCAAATTTCTACAGTACACCCTAGAACAGCATTTTCAGTTCTGATAAAAACCTGAAATGTTAACTGCTTTGTCTCTGCACCAACTCTGCCAGGCTATTTCTAGCATTTTATGCTTTTCTTGTGACTTTTAATTTCATTTATGTTTCACATTAATGTTAAGCCATGTTCCAAAAATTTGCTTAAAATGCAAGCTATTGCTCAAAAGTTACATACTTATAACTGCAAGATACAACCTTTCAAGTGTGGTTTTCCCTCTTCCCTACAGAATGCTGTTTTAACAATGTTTTCCAATATTAAGTTGCAGTACAATTGTTCCAATCCAGAGAATTTATACTTCTCCTTCCACTGGATACTCTAGTTGCATTTTCCACCCAGGCTAAAGTCACTCAGTGATGTAATGAGCTCATATCTGTTATACAGCTCTTCAGTCAATTATTAAATAAACTTTGCATGAAATCCAGAGCACAATATGCAACCTCATGCAGGTATGAAGTGCTGCAAAGCTACAGGCTAGTACTCATCAGTCAACATTAGAAACATGGACAATACAATTGGGTTTGAACAGTACCCAAAGCAAAGAACAAAGAAAATTACAGCACAGGAACAGGCCCTTTGGCCCTCCAAGCCTGCATCAACTACGCTGCCTGACTCAACTAAAACCCCTTACCCTTCCAGGGATCATATTCCTCTATTCCCAAATATTCACGTATTTGTCAAGACACCCGGAAGTCACTATCGTATCCGCTTCCACTATCTCCCCGGCAACGAGTTCCAAGCACCCACTACTCTACGTAAAAAATCTGTCTTGTACATCTCCTTTAAACTTTGTCCCTCATACCTTAAACCTGTGCCCCCTAGTAATTGATTCTTCCACCCTAAGAAAAAGCTTCTGACTTTCCACTCTGTCCATGCCTCTCAATCTTGTAGACTTCTATCAGATCGCCCCTCAACCTCCGTCGTTCCAGTGAGAATGAACTAAATTTCTCGAACCTCTCCTCATAGCTAATGCCCTCCATACCAGGCAACATCCTGGTAAATCTTTTCTGTACCCTCTCCAAAGCCATCACATCCTTCTGGTAATGTGGCAACCAGAATTGAACACTATATTTCAAGTTAATATATTAACTACATTCCAGTTAAAGACAAATTGTTCTGATGTTCAAAGAATTTACCTTCCTCTAAAGATTCATAATAGGAGTAGGCCATTCCAGCTTGCTCTTCCATTCAATTAGATTACAGCTGACTTTCTACTTTATCTACGCTACACTTATGACATTTGATGTTACAGTAACACTTATAATGCAGGAATCAATTATTAAACATGAAACTCTTTGGAGCTAACTCAGACTAATGAAAACACAGGCAATCGTTGGTGCTTCAACTGTTCTTCCAGCCTAGAATGTTAAATAAGACTATCCATTTAATGGATATCTTAAATTTGACCAATCCTGTCATCCTCTATATTAACAGCCATAAATCCCCCAAAAAAACCAACTGTATCCCTGTGCCCAATGCCACAGATCTACAATTTTTACTATAGACTAAACATGAAGTTATTGTGTTTTTTTCCACAAACTTAAGATAGCAATAATATTTGGGACCAGAAGAGATTCAAACAAAAGTTATGTTTCTTTGTGGATCCAAGACTGACAGCTTTGTTCCCCAGGCCACACAAGCTATCTCTGCCCAAGACTCTCCATTCTATCCTGAAATCCACTGCCGATCACATATATCTGTTGCCACCCGCTCAAATTTCTACCCTTGCCCATTTGATCTCCAACTAATTTTAGGCAGTTAGTTGACTGGCAGCTTGCAGGTGAGGCCCCAAATATAACAGTGCCTGAGCCTCCCACTAAGGGGAGAGAGTTTGGTGCTTTTATTGCTAAGATCCACTCATTTTGATTTCTGCTCCTATTAAAATCAGGACTTTTTAAATATCAATATACACTGTAACCACAGTAGTAAGTCGAAGGTGAATGATACCATTTTTCCCAGTTAATGAGCAAAGCCAGTAGATTTTGGTTTCAGCTTTTACAATTTTAAGATGTAAGAATATTGTACAATACAGATGATTATGTGTGTACACAATATCTAGTGAACATAATACTGGTATAATAGTTACACCTTAACAGAAGCAAATTTATGCTACAAAGCAATTATAAATTATAAGCAATTTTCAGGCCTATAATTCTTCAGTCACAGGCAAGAATATCACCTGGAATTGTTTGGCATATCTGAGAACACGAGTACACATTGGGCCCCCACAAAAATACCTACCAATTTCCACCGAACAGAGTGAAAAGTTCCAACCTAGGCACTATTCTTTAAACTCTTAAAACTTTTGTTTTAATATTCATGTTGTTCAGATGTATTCATGATGTGGAGATGCCAGTGTTGACTGGGGTAAAAATAGTAAGAAGTCTCACAACACCAAGTTAAAGTCCAACAGGTGTATTTGGTAGCGTTTGCTACCAAATAAACCTGTTGGACTTTAACCTGGTGTTGTGAGACTTCTTACTGTGTGCAGATGTATTGCCAGCACAGTGCACCCATCATCTGTTGTGCCATGTAAAATTCTTAAAGCAATTTTGTGTCTAAAACACAAGGATAAAAATAACCAGTTATACATTAAACGTACAAAGAAATTACCAGCCCCATCCAGAATGTTGTATTTGCTATGCAGTCACACTTTTAAAAAATTACAATGAATGTACAATGCTGCAAGATTGATGAGATACTGCTGTTACTTCCAAAAGTCGCGAGGTCTTAAGAGTTAGTTTGTCTAACATGTCCACTGGTATGGATGCCAGGGCTGCAAAATATATTCACTCCTGTGATTGTGCTATTTTTGCCCATGAACTCTATGGTTTTTCAAATCATCTATGATCTTCCCCAGCCTTCACGAGAAGTTCCAATGCCAGAAATGAAACTTGAGAGTTTCAAAACAACTGTGTGCAATGGTTTTATTCCCAGTTGTGTTATTGTATACTAACTGCTATAAAAGCATTGTAGATTCTACAGTATGAGGAATGTAACAATTATTCATCATACGCAATGCAGCATTGCTTGGTCTGCATTTTTCCTTCTTTGAAAAATGCAATCAAAATATAAAATCTCCAAGTTACAGACAGAGCTACCCTGTGTAGGGTGTATTAAATGATCTGCTTAGCAATGTGGCACATTTTGATTTCTGATCGTGTTCTACATCAGACATTTGAATTTGTTTATTGTAGTACAAGCACAATTCTAAAGGAAAAATATCATTTTAAAATTAGAATTAAATAGATAATTTCCCAGTGCAGCAAGAATCATCAACAAATATTTGAGAGAAGGCTGGGTTTTTATAAATAGAAAATAATTATTAATTGGAGGGCCATGGGCCAAATTTCCAGCACAAGAATACTGGATCCATTCATGCAGTTGCTACAAAAGAATGTAGGATTGTCAAATTTAAGCATTACCAAGAAGTTCTAATTATTTTCAGAGCAGGCAAAGTTATGTTGTTTTAAATTTAGAAATTTTAAGCCAAAGAAGATTGAACTAAAACTACTGAAAACTTATAAAACTTAAGACACCTACACAAAAGATCCACAGTTGTTCAATTAAGCAACCACACATCGACAATGTCAATATCCCGTGATCATGCTTAAATTGCTTTCTTAGTATCAATAGTCATAAATACAGAACAATCAACACCAAGAAAAATGTTTTTTTTAATTCATTATAGAAATACAAGTTGTACAGGATTATGTACTGAAACAAATAAAACTGTTAATTACAATCAATTAAAAAAATTAACAGAATTCTAAACAGTGTATTCCATTTGTAAATGGATAAACCACATTACCAAGTACAAAAACAAGGTAGCTAAAGGTGCTTACTGCCTGCTCCATAATTTACACGCAGCCACGTCTCTGGAGGTGCAGCTGACAGGCATTTTACTGGACAGCCATATTTTCTGCACGTCAAGGCATCATTACAGGAGCAATCAGGAGAATACAGGACACAGCCAAGCACTCTGCACTGCACTGCAACACGCCACCTTACAGCTAACCCGCTTTACAGAACTGCTACACAACTGCGCCTAGTGCACAAAAATACATGAGACAATAAGATTAGTATTGGACTGAAATAATAAGAAACAGAAGAAGACATATGCAAAGTTGAAATTTAAAAGATAATTACTTCAGCGTACAGAAAAAGACATTACAAAACCTGGAAATACGTTCCATGCTTTTTACCTTATGTACATATCCAAGCCAAAATGCATCTGAAGTCGAACATTTCACTAAATTGTAAGAAGTTTAAGTAATAGCAACACAGATGGCACATAACATATAAAGAGCCTTCTCAGACACTAATTTTAATTCAAGACTTAAACTGACAGAACCTATTATAAACAATGATGTTATAATAACCTTTTAAGTAGATCACTGCTTATTTTAGGAAGAACTTTCCATCATCTAATCAGATGGCAAGAGATGATATTTCTTGCAAGGCATCTACCATGTAAATCTTCCAGCCATTCAGAATATCTAGAACAAAAAGAAAGTAGTTAAAAGTTAAAAAAGTATATTCTATTTCACAAGTATAGCATATCCAAAACAATCTTGTTTACTAGCACTGCACATTTAGTCCACATATGTGGCACATCTGATAAACACCAAAGCCTTTCTTTCCCTCTGTTTTCAAAAACAGGATAATTAAATAATAAAAGTGCACTTTCTCCGAAGAGGACATTCCATTAAACTGACATTCATAGAATTTTTGGGAGCAACTTTCAAGTCACATGGTACTGGATCTGAAAAGTTAATGAAAAACTTCAAAGATTCTACATCATTTAAACTTTCAAAGCTTGAATGTACACCTCAGTGAAGATACAAAGTCACTTCTAGAACAGAAATTAAATTTGCCATATTGTCAAGATGTTAAAACAGGAAACAGAAAAGCAATTGGTGCTAAAACTTCAAAATTCAAAATGGAAAACAGTAAGAACAGTATTTGAGAGTTTGGGATTCATGTGAATTAAAAACTCTATAAAAATATAAATATTGTAGTTCTCATTTCTGCAATGCAATGAAATTTAATAATACAATCCAACATGATTTTTTTATAAAGTGTATTTTTCAAATTTGGTTCTGTGCACCTCCCCAAAAAGAGCCAGAAAACAGCTCTTGATACCCCACCTTCACTACTTAAGTGCTACAGTAATACCCACAAAGCCTAAAATACTAAAAGATAATACAGGGAGCTGGATATTCTACGGCAATTTCAGTAATGCTTCAATGCAAATAATGTTTTGTCTTAAATAGATCACAAGACTTATTAGATCTCAAAACAAAATCTTAAAGCTAAATCAAAACCATATTTTCTTAAGCAAAGAAAATGGCAACCTGTCCAAATCTTGGAACGTACCAATAGCATTAGCGCCAGGTTGAATGAAATGCTCGTCTGTTGTGCAGATGTAGTTTCCAGTTGTTTTACTTTCAGAACAACATTTTTACAAGTTGTAGGCACTATTTAAATGCTACATAAAGTTAACTTTATATATCTATATTTGACTGCATTTTACAGTAATATTAATCCAAGACTTCAACATCTGTCTTAACCCCACACTTGAAAGTCAGGAGCTTGATGAAATACTCACCAGTTGCCTGGATGGATGCAGCCACAACAAAACTGAAGAAATGTGGCACTATCCAAGACAAAGCAATCCGCTTGCTCAGCACCCTTGCCAGTGAACTCAATATCCATCCCTCCACCATCAGTGTATTGCGACTGCAGTACATATAATCCAGAGGATGCAGTACATCAACTCACCAAGTTTACTTCAACAGCACCTACCTGCCACATGACCTCTACCACCCTGAAGAACATGAGAAGGAAAATCATGGATATATCATCATGGTCCCCAAGACACAAATGGATTCTGACTTGGGACTAAAAGTAGTTGTTCCTTCATCATTGCTGGGTAAAAATCTGAAGTGCCCACCCAACATATTGGAGCATCACTGCTACTATTCTGTGACATTATAGGGACCGTAGCAGTGGATGTTGGTCCGCCACTATTTTTTCAGTGCAACTAGAGGTAAGCAATAATTGCAGCCTTGCCAAAATGAATGCAAGAGCTTATTAAATATTTGATTCGTGAACATAGGTACACACTGTATATAGCAAGCTTTGAAACCATTCCTATGTGATGATGGAAATATTAGTTAACTGTCTAAAAAAAAGCCTCATCTCACAAAATTAACTCAAATCTCTTATAATTTCAAATCTTTTGATTACAAAATATTTAGATGACCAGAATAATGGATTCTTTTACAGTTGAGATGCAACTTTACCATTAATTTTGCAACATAAAGAGCAGCTGTCAATGTAGAAATTAAATCTCAAAAAAATTGCAATGTCAACCAAAAATTTTCCATTTTCCAAAACTTGAATAGCTGAACTGCAACCAAAAAAGGTCAGTTAAAAATGAGAACCAACCTTCTGAAATAGGCTAATTTTGTAACCTTTTCACTTCCAAAAGTAAGTAATTGTGTAACTGATATAAAATAATCTTTTATGAAAGATTAGAGACACTAGGAAGAAAGGTTGAAGAGCTTGAGCTTTACCGTTTGGTCATTTAAAAGAAATATCTCAAGTCCCAAAACCGGAATGAACACCACTAAACTACAGACTACTTTTGTTTACACTCGAGTATCAAAAGGTTTTGTTGGCAAATTGCACAAAAGTTCCACTGGTTTAGAGAATTTGAGAAATATGATTGGTGCAAACTGAAGTTATATGAAAATAAAGGAAACGGCTGAGGGTGGAGAACAGGAGAGTGTCGACTGTCAATGCAGGTCTGAAGGTGCAACACATCTAGCAAAGAGAGGGTAGAGGCGTTTTTAAAAAAGTGCACAAGGTGCTCAGAACAGCTGTCACCCACACGTGGGATCAAACGACTGCTGGAGGCCACGAATCATAGTAAAAATGGCAATGCCATTTCATTGAATTCAGCAAAGAGACTACTGGGCTCAGTGACACAGTAATCACTAACGGGGACACTCAGAAGTGAACAAGTAAAGACAAACCATTGTTTAAAAATGAAAAGCAAGAGATATTTTGCAGTTACAAGAATGGAAAGATCAGCTTATGAAGATTGTTTTCATACTTATCCAGTTATGGAAATTCTGGACAATGACAAAACAGGTACAAGAATGAAGGGTTCAAATGCACACAAGATGCAGTCACCAAAAAGGTAAATTAATGGAGACCGGCAGCACAGCACTCTACTGAAATTCATCGTTGCTTCCCACCTCCTGTACCCATGCAGGCACAACTCATACTTGTTTTGGAACAGAGAATTGAGTGAAAAAACAAGGTTGAGGGCAAGGCGCATTGCTGGCATAGTCCAATTTTACTCTGGAAGTGGGTGCCATAAAAGTAATTCATTACAATGTTGCCTCTGCAGCCAATTTGAAAAATAAAACCTCCACCTGATCAAGATTTACTTGGATCATTAAATATCCACTTTTATATTGGTTGCAACCAAGTGGATTGACAAGGTTAAAAAAAATGGAGGGAGTGGTCAATTTCTTGTTCTATTCAATGTAATAAATGGCCTCAATCTGAAACATGAACTGTTGTTTTCTCTGTTCAGATGCCAATAGCAATATTTTCTGGCTTTGCTTGAATGTTTTCTTCATACTTGTCTCCAGAGCAGCTTTTACTAACTATTAAAGTTCAGATAGCAAGCTCTTTGCAAGATGAAATTCGGTGCACAGGACTCTGAAATTTTCCAAAGTCCCTCAATCACAAAGGAACCAGCAACATATACTGTTTTTGGTGCAACACCACATTCTCGGATTGAGTATATCAATTTCCATTTAAACTAAATGTAACTAATTACCATATTTTCTGACTTCCTATTTCTGCTGCTGCCGCCATGCAAATATGAATGTGGATGATATACAAAGGAAATGGTTTGAAAAAGTTACTGCGCCTGAAGTGTGAAGGAGCCAAATTATCAGAAGAGGCAGCATCTTGGCATCATGACTTCAGCAACTCTGTAATTTCAACTGTTTGTTCATTCAGCTCTCACACTGCTGGGCACAGCAACTCCCCCAGGCCAGTACCCCTGCTAAATAGGAAAAAATGCAAGTTAAGGTAAACAATTCCTCGCAAACAATTTTCATTAAAGCAAGGATTTTCTCTGGAGATTTCTAACCAATCCCTCCTCCCTCCCCTCACTGAGAAAAGGAGTGTGAAAGATGAGGTAATTGCCAGCATCACACTGCCTCTGGGCCTAATACTTCCAGCTGGAGCAGCTTGCAAATTCAGTCCAGTCTCAAGAGGCAATGACACAATTTTTACTTCTGGTTGCTGATTAAAAGTGAAGTCATCAATTCACAAAATGATGAAATACACAGGACCGCTCAGTTTGCAGTATTATTTACCAACTGTCCATGCTGAGTTGGCATTGAGGGATGAGAACTTCAGTTGCGTGAACAGCAGCATATAGAGAAACACGTAAAAGTTTGAACAACATATAACATTGTCACTTCTCCCAAATTTCACTGCAAGTCAAGGATTAAAGGAGTCTAGAATGAGGCATTTCTCATCAGTTACACAAGTTTAACACAACTCTTAATATAAATTGTCTAGATATTTCTAGATGTTTGTCTGTTCTGTGTTCTCCCTAAAACCACAAATACGTTTAACAGCCATACATATGTTTAATAATCCAAGTAAAAGATACTAAAAATAATTCCACTACTTCTATGTAGTTACTTACTTTGGTGCAATTTACCACTTTTTATGGTGATTCAATTCCATCTTTCTGTGGAGATCTTGAATAAATTGGGGTTCTAGATCTGGATTTCGACTTTGAACCTTGAGACATCCGAGATCCACTTCTAGACCTTGACCGAGATCTTGACTTTGATTTGGACCTCGACCTTTCAACTGATCTAGATTTTGAACGGGATCTAGATCGAGAAAACGATCGAGACCTGGACCTGCTGTAACGAGATCTTGATCGAGTGCGGCTTCTGGATCTTGTACGAGATCGTCGTCGTCTTCTAGGACTAAGAAGCAAAGGATACTTTTAGTCAGACAAGTAAATGGAAAAATGCAAGTAAAAACATATGAAATACCACTGATCAGTCAGCACAAAGTTACTGTTTGCACATTTCACACCTCTCCTGAAATAATGTTCCACAGGCAACAGTCACCCTAAACTGTCATCTTTAACTTGCATATGCGGTTCACAAGTATTGGTAAGAAATGTAACCATGGGACATCGCAACTAAGGACAAGCCGCCAATGGAAATCCATGCATGCACTTTCCAACAGCTCCGCAAGTTACTTATCAGCATTCTTTCCAGTTCGATTTCAGCCAAGCTCATGAAAAGTAACGCAATACAAAGATTTCCACTTCACCTCATTTTTATTGAAACCAGTATATCTAGACACACAAGGAAATCAAGGAAAATTACTGTGTTTCAGTGAGGTGTTCTAGTCCATTTTCCCATTTGCTGAATACAACTTTGTCTGTAATTCAAAAGGTGCAGAGTAAACAGAATAGCCAAGCATCACCCCTCCTAAAAAATGGTCCTAAACAAGAGCTGAAATGGCCCAGAAGTAAACCACCCCGCCAACAGACATTTGCACAGATTGAAGCAGTCCATTGTTCTCTAGAAACCTGATGAGATTTTTTCCATTAAAAAAATCATGGAACGAGATGAACGCAACTGCAGTAAAAACACAAGACACACATCAGAAAATGTCTATAAATTCCATTATAAATACAAAAATAATTTCCATTTTGTATGAAAGGGAATCAGATTCAAGGTCAATGTTTTAAAAAAAATCATTACATCGATGTAATTAACTTTAATTCTCCCTCTAATATTCAAAAGACCAAACTACTTGTCATAACTTTTCTTTCCAAACGTTCCAACCAACTCAAGAACAGCTTCTTTCATGCTGCCATCAGACTTTTGAATGGACTTACCTCACACTAAATTGATCTTTCTCTATATCCTAGCTATGACAATAACACTACATTTTGCACTTTTCTTTCTTTCTCAATGAACAGTATGCTTTGTCTGTATAGCATGCAAAAACAATACTTTTTCACTCTATACCAATATGTGACAATAACAAAGCAAATCTAAAAATCACAAATAAACAAAATAAACATGATTTTAACCATGGAGCCCAACTGCACTGTGTGTCCACAGTAGAAGTGATAAGCTTTTGCAGCCAGGCTCAGTGAGCAAGCATATTCTTATCACAAGAACCGCAACAAAAGAGTCAATTTTTAATAACTGTCTGGAGTCTGTGGAAACAGCCTCCCTCAGTGTGATATCTTGTTAGAAAGATGAAAGGTTAACAGGAAAACGTGTCTGGAAACAAGAGGGGGAGTGGGGGGAAACTATGATTACTTAAAACAAAACCACATCAGACCTTTGGTTTGAAGTTCAACCGAAATAATTATCTTTTGTAGACAATGTTATAGGGCGAATTTGCATGAAGTTTAAGTCTATGCCTGTGCCTGAAGCAAACACCAACTACCCCCTCATTTACAGCTAATGGTGGCCCTTTGGAGGCTTCTCACCTCCCTCCACCAAAGAGCAAGGAGAGGAAGGGATAGACAGACCTTCAAGGAACACGGGATGGGCCGACCTTCAAGGAACACGGGGTGGGGGTGGGGGGGGGCGACCTTCAAGGAACACGGGGTGGGGGGGAACCTTCAAGGAGCACGGGGTGGGGGGGGGCACCTTCAAGGAGCACGGGGTGGGGGGGGGCACCTTCAAGGAGCACGGGGTGGGGGGGGGCACCTTCAAGGAGCATGGGGGGGTGGTGGTGGTGGTGGGGGGGCACCTTCAAGGAGCACGGGGGGGGGGGGGGGTGGTGGTGGTGGTGGTGGGGGGGGCACCTTCAAGGAGCACGGGGGGGTGGTGGTGGTGGTGGTGGTGGGGGGGCACCTTCAAGGAGCACGGGGGGGTGGTGGTGGTGGTGGGGGGGGCACCTTCAAGGAGCACGGGGGGGGGGGCGGTGGTGGTGGTGGTGGGGGGGGCACCTTCACGGAGCACGGAGTGGTGGTGGTGGGGGGGCACCTTCAAGGAACACAGGGTGGGGGTGGGGGTGGGGTTGGGGTTGGGGTCACCTTCAAGGAGCACGGGGGGGTGGGGGTGGTTGGGGTAACACCTTCAAGGAGCACGGGGTGAGGGTGGGGGACCTTCAAGGAGCACGGGGTGAGGGTGGGGGACCTCCAAGGAGCACGGGGTGAGGAGGTCTTTAAGAAGCATTCATTCTGTCTCAGAAGGTTCGCGAAGGAAAAAGCGTGCTGCCAATAGCCCCCTCCCCTTCCCCAACACTAACCTACGGCTTCTCCGGCCATAGGCGCCGCCATACCGGCGGGACGAGCCTCCCCGGCGGTGGGATTCGGCCGGGCGGCCGTAGCGCGCCATCTGCACCCGCAGCTCCCGACCGTCCAGCACGGCGCCGTCCATGGCGTCGATGGCGTCCTCGGCGTCGCGCTTGTCGTGGAAGCGGACGAAAGCGAAGCCGCGGCTCTCCCGGGTGAAGCGGTCCCGCGGGATGTACACGTCGCCCACCTTGCCGTACTTCTCGAAAACGCGCTTCAGCGTCTCGGGCGACGTGCGGTAGGTCAGGTTGTCCACCTTCAGCGAGGTCATCCCCTCGATGTCGGGCGGCATGCGGCCGTAACTCATGACTGCTGGCGGCCTGGGGAACTCTCCGGCGGGCGGGCGGGCAAAGCGAGCGGATCGGGGAAAGGACGGATCGGTGCGGAAAACCGCCTGCTCCGGCCGCAAGCACAAGATGGCGCCGCCTGACCCGGAGACACTCCCTCAGCCCGCGAGTAAACAACTCAGCAAATTACCACACGTACCCAAACAAACAATCCCTGCCTCCCCCCGGCGTTCCCCTCCGATTAAAATAAAATCAACCCTTTAAATTCCTGTGGGTTTTCTTTCTTTATCGACCCGGACATTTGAGTCGCGCCGCCTTCTGGGGATTGTAGTTCTTGGGCTTTCAACTGACAATAATAAATTGTAGTTCTTGGGCTTTGACTGCTTCGTGTCAGCCGCCAAAATCAGGGCGCGAGTCGTCGTCGAACGGATAATCGTTACCCGCAGCCTCGCGCTCGACTTTCCAGCCCTTCCGCGAGCCACGCGCACGGAAAATTTCAAATTCTAACGAACGCCCGTCTGGATTGTCGCGCCTGCGTTCACCGTTTCCGGCTCTGAGCTGAGGCGGCGGTCTGGTCCTGGGGAAGGGAGTGAGTGAGGGGAGGGTGCACACCGAGAGGGGGAAGGAGGAAGAGAGAGGCAGTCCATGTCCCAAAGAGAGTCCTCACGGCAATCCAATGCCTCGAATGGGGGAAGAACGTTGTTTTGAAGTTTGCCAGTGGCAAGTGTGAGATTTGAGACACAACTAGCAGACGTCTGGACAGTCAGCGATGATGGCAGAAGGAACAAAACTCGTGAATGTCATAATTTTGGGGTTGAGCTTTATGTTGGTTTTCAGTGCCTTTCAAACCTGCGGCAATATTGAAGTAAGTGCTTGGTTTCTGAATCTGAGTCAAGGATACTTCCATTATTTTATTCAATGGGGAACGAATTCGTTTACTTTTGCAATTTTTCTTGGAAATATTTTGTAATAATATGAGACTTTCAATAGAAACTTAATATCTAATTGTCCTGAAATGTGTTGATTTATTATTGTCACATGTATTAACATACAGTGAAAAGTATTGTTTCTTGCGTGCTATACAAACAAAACATACGGCTCAAAGAGAAGGAAACATGAGAGTGCAGAATATAGTGTTACAGTCACAGCTAGAGTGTAGAGAAAGATCAACTTAGTGCGAGGTAGGCCCATTCAAAAATCTGGCAGTAGGGAAGAAGCTGTTCTTGTGTTAGTTGGTACGTGAGCTTAGACTTTTGTATCTTTTCCCGAAGGTGGAGGAGAGAATGTCCAGGGTGCGTGGGGTTCTTAATTATGCTGGCTACTTTGCGGAGGCAGTAGGAAATGTAGACAGAGTCAGCGGATGGGAGGCTGATTTGCGTGATGAATTGAGCTACATTCATGACCTTTTGCAGTATCTTCCGGCCTTGGGTAGAGCAGAAGCTATATCAAGCTGTGATACGACTAGAAAGAATACTTTCTGTGGTGCATCTGTAAAACCTGGTGAGAGTTGTAGCTGATATGCCAAATTTTCTTCGTCTTCTGAGGAAGTAGAGGCGTTGGTGGGCTTTCATACCTGTAGTGTCAGCATGGGGGGACTGTGACAGGTTGTTGGTGATCTGGACACCTAAAAACTTGAAGCTCTCGACCCTTTCTACTTTGTCCCCATTGATGTAGTTAGGGGCATGATCTCCTTTTACGCTTCCTGAAGTCGACGACAATCTCCTTCATTTTGTTGACGTTGAAGAAGAGATTATTGTCGCTACGCAAGTTAATCAGATTCTCTATCGCATTCCTGCACTCCTGTCTCGTCATTATTTGAGATCCGTCCCACTACGGTAGTGACGTCAGCAGACTTGAAAATTGAGTTGAAGGGGAATTTGGCCACAGTCATAGGTGTATAGTAAGGGGCTGATGTGAACAAGTAGGTAGTTGATACAATGTTTATTGATGAGTTCAACAATGAAATTTCCTCTAAGTTTGGGACTGATAAGATAGTTTAAGTGCAGATTGAGTGGCCCCAATCTGCAGTTTGTAAGAACAGTATTTTCTTCTGTTGTATTTTTGGGTTGGGAAGAGTGAAGTGTAAGTGTAAAATTGTAATATAATCTTTTTTTAATTGAGCTTTCCAAATGCATCTGAGTTTATCTAATTTAGCATAAGATCTCATCAAAGTCCATGTCCTTGTGTATACTTTGGCACTTGGTGTTGGTCTGTTGCTCAGCTTATCATTGCTGAGTCAATTTTTTGGCCTTCTAACATCCGCATATTAACAGGTGACTATATTACGATCCAAAACAAAACCACTCATTTCCACTTCTTACAGTTGAAATGTTGAGGGCAATTGTGGAGTTTTTATTCTCTTTCAGTACAATGAATGGTTCCAAAAATGTATTTGAAATAGTTAGCCAATAATAACTTCACCTGAAGGGAAAATGTCTGTGTGCATATCCAAAATCATGATGGCACAAGAAGTGGTGACTTCTTGCAAGCTGTGCCCAGCATACCTTCTAATTCTATGTATTACTTTTGTTCTATGCTTACGATTGTAAACTACATTCTGCATTCTCTCCTTTCCTTCAGTATGTATGGTATGCTTTGTTTAGCAAGCAAGAAACAATACTTTTCACTGTATACTAATACATGTGACAATAATAAATCAAATCAAAATAGCCCTCACCACACGTTTCCCCCAGACACAGATCACAGAATCCCACAGTGCAGAAGGAGGTCATTCAGCCCATCGAGTCTGCATCGACGACAATTCCACCCAGGCCCTATCTGCATAATCGCTTCTATTTATCTTAGCTAGTCCTCCAACATTAAGGGGCAATTCAGTACTCCCTATACTAACCCACAAGTCTTTGGACTTTGGGAGGAAACCAGAATACCTGGAGGAATGCTAGAAATAAAATGGTTGAAGTTGTTAATTCCCAAAATTCTTCAGGGTATGGATGACATTTAACAATCAAAAGCTTTGTCAGCAGACACAGGGAGAACATGCAGACTCAGCACAGACAGTGACCCAAGCAGGGAATCGAATGCAGGTCCCTGATGCTGTGAGGCAATGGTGCTAACCACTGTGCTATGTGCTGACATCCAGTGTCTGTCCCTGTAAGAGTAGTTAATTCAAACAGTTGCTTAAGTTACTTAAAACGGCACTTTCAAACTCCTCTGCCTTTAAACACTGATCACAGAGTGATGCAGTAGTTGATGTACTCAGTCAATCCTCACTTTGGCCTCTGAATCCAGTAAAATCTTGACAGTCTCTCATTCCTGGTTGTTATTAATGGTGCAGCTACTATGTTAGCTTCATTAAGTCCAGGTGGTGTGTAAAACACCTCATATTTAAATGTAGGATTAGGTTTAATCCTGTATAATGAAGGTTTTTGGTTTCTTTTCATTTATTAACAGCCGGCAGACTTGTACTAAAGCCAGAAATAAAATGGTTGAAGCTGTTAATTCCCAAAACTCTTCAGGGTATGGATAACATTTAACAATCAAAAGCTTTGTTAGCAAGAAGAATTTTTTTGTCCATATGGAATTATTAACAATGGGTCAATGGTATCCTCGGTAGTGTCACAAACAAATATGGTGATGAGTAGAAAAGTTAGAAAACTGAAATGGAACACAATTTTAAGGGATGGCTGCGAATGACCAGAACTTGTAAAAAAAGATCTTGAGTCTTTCACAATTATTAGTGAGCAACATATATGGAAAAAATTGACGAAAGTTAGATTCTGTAACCAGAGCAAATCCAGATAATGTTACTGATTTCTTTGTTTGACTGTGCTCGAGACTTGGCATGTATGAAAACTCAGTCGAACTCAATGAACCTTATTTGCAACCAAATGTTTGTGGCAAATCCAAGAACTTGGTTAAGCCATCCACCACTAGACCTGGCTGAACGTTTTGGTTCTGCTGTCCCCTGCCAAACTGCTCACTAATCCATGATTATTCTAGAATTCAAATAAAACCCTTTGTTACTTTTATCCGCTACCTACTGTCTCCTTAAATTTTTCTTCCACCCTATCTCCAACAACTGCAAGGAGCTCATAGACTTTGCCACTAAAATTGCAAGTATCCGTTCTGCTGTAACCTTGCTTACCAAGCGAAGGTTAACTGCCACCCAAGCCCATGCTGATCTAACTCTGAACAGACATTTTCCTTTAATCATCCTCCTATCTCTCCTCATACCCAGCTTCCTTCTCCACTCCCCAAGATAGTCAATGTTCTCTTGCTGTTCAAAGCTCATCCAAAACTACTGCCTATATCCTAACCATATCTATATCATTGTCATGTCCTGTCTAGTCTGCAGTGGCTCTCAGTCCACCAATGCTTTGATTTTTAAAATCTTTAGATATTTAAATTCCTACATGATATTGAACTTCACATTCTGTGACTTCCTTCAACCTTAAAATGCTTCAAGAACTCCAAATCTATCCTCTTCTGCATACCACATAGTAACTGTGCCTTCAGCTATGTGGGCCCAAGTTCTGAAATACCCTCCCTCAACCTTTCTATTTTCTCCACTTTTAACGGCGTGTATTTTGGTGGGAAAGACATGGACAGACAATTTAAGATAAAGTGTACAATTCTTAATGGGGTGCAGGAACACCGGGATCTGTGTGTACATGTACATAAATCACCAAAGGTGATAGGACAGGTTGAGAGAGTAGTATCCAGGGCTTTATTAATAGGGGTTTAACATATAAGAGCAAACAGAGGTAGACACAAGTTAAACGTTAGCTGGAGTATTGTGTACAGTTGTGAGCACCACAGTACAGGAAGGATGTGCGCCCATTGAAAGATTTAGAAAAATGGTTCTCTGGATGAGAACCTTGAATCTCCTTACTCTCCATTGCCGGGAAGATCATCGCATGAATCCCCACTAATGGCCTTCTCCCTGTCTCTGAAGTAATTCTCCTGGAAAGCCAGCGTGGTTTCTGACCAAACCATGGAACAGCAGACATGATTTTCAATGCTGGACAATTTCAAGAGAAATGTCAATAGCAACATCAACTATCCTACATGGCCTTCTTCAATCTGACCAATCAGGAAGTGCTAGGGAAGACCCTGTTAAAGGCCAGTTGTCCAGAGAAATTCATCAACGTCCTGCGACTCTTCTACGACAGGGTGTTCATGACAGTCCTCACTGACGGAAAGAAACCTTTGAGGTCAAGACTCAAATCAAGCAACGATATATAACTGCCCCCACCCTTTTCTCCATCTTCATTGTCACCTTTAGCTTGTCAAGAATAAGCTGCTCAGTGGAGCAGACGTCATTGAAAAGGGTGGACAGAAAACCTTTCAACCTTTAACGGGTTGAAATACAAGAAGAAAACGACAATGACATTGCTCATGGTACTTCTGTATGCGGATGACATTTCCATCTCTGCTCTCTCAGAAAAGAATTTCCAAGTCATGCTTGACACCATTGTAGAAACGTACTGAATAATTTGTCTCAGTTTCAATCTCAAGAAGACTTCAGTCCTTTACCCATCTGCCCCAGGGCAAGATCTGGTCTCTCTCTCTCCTTCAGGATCGACGATGAAACCCTCCCAAACATGGAACATTTCCTCTACATGGGGAGCCACCTCTCCTCTAAAGCTGACATTGATGCAATGATCATTATATCCAATCAGTGAGTGCCACCTTTTAAATGCTTCAGGGTGAGAATCTTTGATGACTGTGACATTCGTGCTGACACCAAGATCCTCGTGTACGTGGAGGCAGTCATCTGCCAAATCTTCTATGTGGCTCAGAAACTTGGACTACTTATAGATGCCACCTCACAGCCCTGGAGAGACACCATCAACACTATGAGACTGATTCTCCGCATTAGCTAGAAGAGCAGGCATACAAATATTAGCGTACTTGAAGAAGCCAAGAGCACCAGCATCGAGGCTGTAATCATCCAAAACCAACTCCACTAAGCCGGCCATGTGCTTAGAATGTCAGAGTCCTGATTGTCAAAGCAAATCTTTGCCTAGCTCAAGGAAGCCTTCCAAACAAGAGGACAAAGGAAGCAGTTCAAGACATCGGCTTACCTCAAGAAATACAACATGGACATCAACTGCTTGGAGACCCTTATTCAGAAGAGACCTACTTGATGGAACCCCCTGATTAAAGCGACAAAATTCTTTGAGAACACCCAATAGCAAAAGGAGGCCTGGCAAAGGAGCCTGAGAAAGAAATACCAACTCGGAAGCACCTGCTAAGTGCGCAGTCATTGATGTGGCTCTAGGATCGGACTCATCAACTATGCAAGGACCCACAGAACCCATGACAATTATACTTGTTAGTGATTGTCGAAGAAGATGATTGGCAGGCTTCACAATTTATGACTTTTGAATTTAACAAGTCGATTAAATGTGGAATTTGATTGAAAACTCACTTGTAGAGACTGAATTCAAACCTGTGTTGATATATATCATGTTATGCTACTGATTTGAATGCATCAGTGTATGTCCACGGAAGTCATTATTTGCAATTTATGATTAAGAGACTGATTTCAGCATCTGGTCAAATGAGACTGGGTAGTATCCAGTTTCAAGTAAATAAACAATTCCCCAACAGATAACATTTTGGAAAAAAATACTTCTATTGTGTCTGGACTTCATATTGCTTAAGCTTCTGGAACAAGGCCAATGGGCAATGTCCTCAAAGCCTTTATTTTGTGACATCCTTAACATGGTTACTCTGAGTCACCACAGTAAGTTGAAAAAATGAGCATATCCTTAAGACTGTGCAGAATATCTTGTTCTTTCTATTGAAGAAACACTGATTTTTGTTTTAACAGCAAACGGTCATCAAGAGCATCAACAGTACCCAGTTTCACGGAAGTGGATATACCAGGTGTTTCTTTATCATCCTCTACAAAGTGATATTGTATGGTAGACATTTCAGTATTTGTGCATGATTTAATTTTTTAAAAATATTATTACTTCAACTGTTGTAGATTAGGGTAGTTATATCCAGGATTTTGTTGTGCTAACATTTATTACATTTCTTTTGTAGCTTGGCTATAATTTATACTGTATTTTCTGCCTCGAATCTTTTGACTCCATCAATTGTTGCTCTTTTGGGAGCGCGACTTTCTATGTTCATTTCTGGATTAATTTACAGGTAAGGTAAACAAATACAAAGTTCACTTCCTTGTATTTTTATTTTCTGCTGTAATTTCATAAATTATTTTCTTGTGTACCATTTGTATCTAACACATCAAGTATAGAATCAAATTAAGTGACATTAGTGAATCAGTTAGATTTTGATAACAATTATTTCACAATCATCTTTAGACTTTAAATTTCATTTTTATTAGATTCAAATTTTACTATCTGCTGTGTTGGGGTTTGAACTTGAGCCGCCATATCCCTGGATTACTAGTCCAGTGACAATACCACTACACCATTGCCTCCCCGTAACAAAACCATGGCATTTCCCTTAATCCTCAAGAACAACAGTCTGTCTTATCAGTCCACTGAGTGAACAAGTTTCTCCTAATTACCACCTCACCTCATCCTGGGACTGTGTCCTGGATTCCCTGACCAGGGGAAACAATCTGAATGTTTACCATGTCAAGCTTCTTCAGAATCTTGTACATTTCAATGGGGTCTTGATTCCTGAGAGACAGTGAGTAACGTTTGCCGATGATACTAAGCTGGAGGGAAAGTAAGCTCTGGGGTAGAGGACGCAGAGAGGCTGCAAAGAGAAATAGACAGGTTAAGTGATTGGGCAACAAAATGGCAGATATAGGGAAGTCTGAAATTAATTTATAATTAATTATATATAAGAAAAATTAATATATTTTAGAAGTGTTGATGTTGAAAGAGACTTGGATGTGTTTGTACAAGGAGCACAAAGTTAGCAAGCAATTAGGAAGACAGATAGCATATTGGCCTTTATTGCAAGGGGTTTGGAGTATAAGAATGAAGAAGCCATGTTACAGTTGCACAGGGTTCAGGTGACACCACATCTGGAGCACTGTTTGCAATTTTGGTCTCAGATTTTAAGAAAGGATATACTTGTATTGGAGGCAGTACAGCAAAGGTTCAGTAAATTGTTCCCTGGGATGAGGGGATTATCTTGCTAAGTAAATTAGGTTTATAGTCTCTGGAGTTTAGAAGAATAAGACGTGATTTCATTGAAACCTATCACGTTCTGAAGGGGCTTGATAAGGTGGAGTGTGCTGAGAGATTGTTTCAGCCGGTCAGGGAATCTGAAATGTTGGGGCACAGCCTGAGGGGTTGATCATCTGGGGCTAAGATAAAGGGGTAATTACTTCACTCAAAACGTTGTGAATTTTTGGAATTCTCCGAACATATTAGATGAAAGACAGTTTCCTATTTCAGTCATCATTGTAATTTTCACAAAACCCTGAATGTAACAGAAGGATTATAATTTGCTGAATTAATTTGGGGCAAATTTTATTCAAAATTGTTTACTTTTCAGTGCTTATGCTGCAGTTTTCATTGAGCCATTCACTTGGTCATTTTACCTAGCTTCAGTCGTCATTGGGGTAGCAGCTGCAGGTGAGTTTTCTTCCAATGTCCTTAGCAATCTGAATAAGACCGGAGATTTGACTTGTTACCTGAATGTTATCTGTTTTTAGGATGAGAAAATAATGACTAAAATTCTGTAATGCTTGAGATGTTTTCTGAACTTACTATGTATTACATTCTTAGATTCATGGTTTGGATGAAATGAGTTTAATTGGGCGTGAGCATTTTGCCTTTCTGATGGACAAAAGCTAAGCAGAGATTCCATTTGGATTTTTTTGGACTGAGTTGATATTGATTTAATCATCTTATTAGTTATTTTCAACTGCTATAAGGATGTGACATTTTAGTTTCTCCTGTCTCGATAGTTCTTTTCTTTCACTCTAGAGATGGTGAATCATGATCCAACAAGCAGTAGCAAGCTTCAGGTATCTATTTATAGTGATCATTCTTCATATCTGAGTGCTGGCACTCTATTTGACTGAAGGCATCATAAGATAAACTGATTTTGTCTTCGAAGGTACATGTTCTTTAAGCATTGGCAACAGGATAGACCCTACCACTAACTTTTCTGAAACTAGCTGCTTTAACATTGAGCTGGGACTTCTCTAGCTTATATGATGTAGAATCATGAAATTAAATACATGATTGAAAAAAAATCATAAGAAAATGCAGCACAAGAAAAGGCCACTTGTCTTCTGTTTCTGTTTTCTAGTTATGCATGGATAGTTCAATGTGAACAATGCTCAGTTTAATTTCGCACTGCTCCCCCCAGAATAATGAAATTAATTGCAAAGTATCTGTGCATCTATGCATTCTGCATTACTTCTCCTTATTTTCTTCTCATTTTCCACCTTAGGCTAGTATTTTAGTTGCAGCATGTTGTTAAGCTACTATCGCTGATATTCAGAAAGAGAGAAATTTACAAAAATTTCGAATTGTGTCTAATTGATGCTTCACTTTTTGAAAAATTCTACAGTCATCAACTAAATTACTGTGTTCACATCTACATTATCCATGTATTCAGTGTTTTGAAGTTCCATGTCATGCTCCTCTCAATTTTCTTGGCTTCGGTGAAACAAGATCCATTTTAGGTGGTCTTTCCTTGTAGCCTGGAACTATAAAACCTAGAATTATTTTTGTTGCTCTGCTTTGAACCCTGCCCAACACATTGACTCTTGGTAGATAGGGTAAATGAAAGTGTAAGATGAACACATATAATCGATTGAAAATTGGAATAGCTTGTTTTATTTGACCTGTAGTCAATATCTAATCTTTGTTGATAACATCCACTGATGGTTGGACATATTTGGATGGTAGTTGCATCCAAAACCATTCCTTTCCACCACTGTTAATGAACGCCAGTTCACCAAGCTGACTGATATCAGGAGTCATGTCCTGGTAACCAATTGGACACAAATGTGCCTTCAATGAACAGAAACAACTCAGGATAGCTTTAATAAATTTACAGAAAATAATAGGTTTTGTTTTGTTTTTTGAGATGTCTGTTTTGGCAGGGCAGTCCCATTCTGAATTATTTGTGTCTCTCCTTTTGGGTATGTACTTGATTATGTATTCTCAGGGAGTGCTTCGTTTTGGCTTTCATAGCTGGCAGGTTCTGCAAGGTGCCTTTTACTTCTATTATTTTAATATGTCTGCCTGGATCTATTCCTCCCTGTTTTGTTTACCATGAGCTCCTTAGTAAGGCAAGAATTGGTTGGATCTCCAATCCCATAATTTACAGGCCTCTTTTAAAGCCTCGTCTCCTCGCCTGACATTCTGTAACTCATGAATACTAGACAATAAATTGGTGTTGATTTTACATTGTTCTTCCAAAATATAAATTTGGTTAAGTCCAAATTACTATTGGTATTCTCCATGCCAAGGATTTTCTAATTGCCTCCTGTGGGATTAGATTTAGATCACATACTTTTAAAAATATTTAAATTCATTTTGCTGTTATTTCATTTAGTCAATTTTTAGGTTTAGGTTTTGAAAGTGTTGGTTAGGTCAAACTATCCCTTGCATGAGCTAATTTGTTGAGGTATACGGATGTGAAAAAAACCCCTCAATTTTCCCTCATTTGTGAATGTGCTTTAGACAAGGTCGTTTTCAAATGTGTAAAACAATTTTTATTTTTGTTTTAAATGCGTTGTTCCAAGTATCCTCATTAGAGCCATATGCTCTCAGTTCCCACATGCCAACGGTAAACTACAGGTTTACAGCTACAGATAAAACTGCAGTATCGTCATTGACAACTGTATTTCTGTAAATTTTTGTTTATTTTGCTGGTAACTACAACTTTCATACTTTTGGCAACATCGTCAAGTTAGATATGTTGGTTGAAATGTTTCATCTATTTCCTTTTTGAGGTCTGTAACTTCCAAATTTTTATGTGTGGCCCCTGGTGTTTGAAGTCTTCACCATAAAAGAACAATTTCCTTGATGAATTCCATTTTTAATCTTAACCTTAGTTAGAACCCTCACTTTTTGTCATTTTTGTTTTCCAAATATATAGAATCTCTGCGGTGCAGAAGGAGGCCATTCGGTCCCACGACTCTGCACCAACTCTGATCGAGCATCCCATCCAGGCTCTCTCCTCCACCTTATCCCCTAACCCTGTGCATTTACCACAGCCAGTCCACCTAATTTGCACATTTTTGGACTGTGGGAGGAAACGAAAGCATCTGGAGGAAACTCACATGGACATGGGGAAGAACATGCAATTTCCACACAGTTGCCCAAGGCTGGAATCGAACCCTGGTTCCTGGTGCTGTGAGGCAGCCATACTAACCATGTGCAAACATGCCACCCAGTTTTCCTATTAGGCGAGTTTTCTTATTCTTCCCTTAATTTATTTTGTGGATATCTGGGAGCTTAAGTGCATGCAACTATGCAGTTTCTGCTGAATTGCTGATTTCCCCAGTATCAAGGTTCCTAATACAGCCCTACTTTTGGGGGAAGACAAAATGGATTATTCAAGTCACTGTGAAAAACTTAATCTGCCAAGCATGATGTTGTCACGTGCATTGACTTTCCAACTGAGAAATTTATAATCATAACAAAGTGGGTGAAAATGAAACCTAGCATAAATATTTCAAACCATATCAGTGGAGCAATAAGGAGTCTGTTTTTAGTCTAAATGACTTGTTTGGGTACTGGTTTAATTTCCCAACAAAGTTTGAACAGTTTTTTTTTAAAGAGAAGGAAAGAGTGCAGGTGTTGGCACTGAATTGCTCTCTCAGCTTTCAGCAGTTGATCTTAGCTATGTAGGTGACAGCCTTGAAGCAGTGGGCCTTGATTTGGGCCTTTGATTTTAGGCCCATGTGGCCTAAAAAACAGAATAATCTAGCTAATGTTTTTCTTTGATAAAAGAAAATTAAATACAAAAGATTTCCCCCCTGGACCAATGGAGTAATTGTAAACCAGCTCTTCATTACTAGGTTTTAGAGCTTGCTCTGCTGAACACTGAATATCTTCCCCTCCATCACAACAGTATTAATCTGAATCATGGAAATGTTACATCACTGAAGAAGGAGGCCATTCTACCCATTATGTTTGCACCAGTATTATGACTTGGTGCTGTTCTCCTCCTTTTCCCCATACCCCTGCACATGATTTCTCTTCGAATATTAATGCCCGGAGAGTGATTTACACTCATGCCTCCTGAGGCGTTGCCTTAGAACACTTAGCCATCCTGATTCTATAACAGTTGTGATGATCACCATTACAATACTAGCTTTCAATGCCAGATTTATTAATTGTATGGTACCAGCTGCTGCTCTGAAGTTTGTCTGAACAATTATTGTCAATCGGACCTGGAATTAATTAAAAGTATATGTACTCCCAGATTACTCTTAGTGCATTGGCATGTACCCCTCTACTGCACTCCCACCCTCCTGCAGTTCCCACTACCACCCAACTCCCTTAATTTTTCAGAACACATGACACTCTGTCCTGATTAACAAATGTCAATTGTTGCAATATAAAGCTAATTATGCAGAACTGTTGTACCTTGACCTCCTAACTCATGAGTATTCCACATGCACATCAGTCTGAAAGTGCTCCATGTTAACTTGCAAAAGTACTGGGACAACATTTTGTAAAATCTTCAACAAGTTACATATATTTCAGTAATTCATAAACTATGATCACTGGAATATTTTACAAAAAATATGTGGCATGGTGGCACAGTGGTTAGCACTGTTGCCTCACAAGCTATTTGATTCCTGGCTTGTATCACTGTCTGTGTGCAGTTTGCCCATCCTCCCCATGTCTGCCTGGGCTTTCTCTAGGTGCTCCGGTTTCCCCCACAGTCCAAAAGACATACCGGTTAGGTGTATTGGCCATGCTAAATTCTCTCTTATTGTACCCGAACAGGCACCTGATTGTGGCGACTGAGGGATTTTCACAGTAACTTCGTTGCAGTGTTAATGTATGACTACTTATGATGCTAATAAATAAACTTAAACCTAAGATCTCTGTTAGAATAATAAAAGAGAATATACAATAATAAAAAGGGAATATCCTGAACATACATAGCAAGAGTGGCAGCATTTGTGTAGAGAGAAACAGAATTGATGTTTCAGTTGATTACCAGAACTGGAAATAGTTTGAAATGTACTAGGTTTTTGAGCAGGTGAAAGGGGGGAGGGTTTCTATGAACAACCAGGAAGATCTGGGCAACAAAAAAGATTAAATGTCAAAAAGAGTTGGTGATACATGTCCAAAGGGAATGCTAATTAGTGAAGTAAAGAAACAAAAGATATGTCTAGAGGAGATGCAGATGGTAAAATGAGGAACAGCAGAAAAAAAACAGGAGCAGGACCAAAACATGCAAAGAAAAGTGTACTTTGGAGTCAGCAATATGTATTACTGCCTACTGGTTTCCGTTTAATTGATGGGTCAGGACTAAAGGAAATGATAATGGGATAAACAACAAAACAAACTCTATGACTAGAGGAGTTATAAAAGGCAAAATGATGACCAAACACAGATTGATCACTTTTTGTGGAGCATCATTTATCAATCTGCAAGTGTAATTGTGAGTTTTAGATTGCCAAGTCCTTACCTGGCTCTCAATCTGATCTCTTTGTCCTTGGCCAATTTCAAATAAAGCTCAATGAACATTTGAGGAACAGAACCTCATTTTTCGATTAGGCACGTTACAGCCTTCCTGTCGTCTTTAACTAGTCTGACCTACATGTGACTCCGTATCCACAGCAATGTGGTTGACTGTCAGCTGCCTTCTGAAATGGCCCAGCAAGCCACTCAGTTCAAGGGTGACTAGGGATGGGCAATAAATGTTGGCCAGCCAACAATATCCATGTCTCATGAATCAATTTAAAAAAAATTAAGTTCAGCAATTTCAGACCATAACCTTGGGCCTCCATTTTGTTTTCTCTTGTGTTGCACTTGATTTTTGCTTTCAAACGGCAGCTGATCATCATTCTGTATTTTTTTTTGTTTTTATTCCAATTCAATCAAATCAAGTCCAATTCAGAGTCTCAACAAGTTGAGATCCAAGCTGACAAGACAGGGCTCTCAACTCCTGTCTGGGGCTTGATCTACATGATCCAAGCTGATTGGAGTAGGCATAGCACCTCCTCCGAGGCTTGATCTAATTTGCATCTTAGCCAAAAGGCCGAAATGCCGCTTTTAAAAATTGCTTCAAGTAAAGCTAAAATGTAACCTAATGACTTCAACCAAGCACAGCATGTCGATACTACACTTAATCTTATCACTTCCTTTGGCCCTGATCCATCAACTCTTTTATCATTTAATCTTTCCTTTCCTCTATTCTCCCATTTTATCTGCTTAAGATCTGTTTATATTTCTAATTTTTCCCAATCAAAGATCATTTATCCGAAATGTTAACTTTTTTTTCTGTGCTCACAAATGCTGCCTGATGTTTTGTTTCTTTATTAAGCAAGTGCAGTGGCAGGGTAAGGTTGAGAGGAGGGGAGACAAAGAACAAAAGGAAGGGTATGCAGTTGATTGGAGGACCAAGCAGGAATAACGGATGTGTCGAGTATAGGGCTAATGGGAGGACTCTGAATAGTGTGGATGAACAGAGGGATCTAGGTGTATGTGTACATAGATCCCTAAAAGTTGGGAATCAAGTAGATAAGATTGTTAAGAAGGCATACGGTGTCTTGGCGTTTATTGGTAGGGGGATTGAATTTAGGAGTCGCAGCGTCATGTTGCAACTGTACACAACTCGGGTGCGGTCGCACTTGGAGTATTGTGTGCAGTTCTGGTCCCCACATTATAGGAAGGATGTGGAGGCTTTGGAGAGGGTGCAGAGGAGGTTTACCAGGATGTTGCCTGGTATGGAGGGGAGGTCCTATGAGGAGAGACTGAGGGATTTGGGGTTGTTTTCGTTAGAAAGAAGGTGGCTAAGAGGGGATCTTATTGAAACATATAAGATGATTAGAGGTTTAGATAGGGTGGACAGTGATAGCATTTTTCCTCGGATGGAGGAAGCTAGCACGAGGGGGCATGGCTTTAAATTAAGGGGGGTAGTTATAGGACGGATGTCAGGGGTAGGTTCTTTACCCAGAGGGTGGTGAGGGATTGGAATGCCCTGCCTGCTGCAGTTGTAAATGCACCTAGTTTGGGGGCATTTAAGAGATCCGTGGATAGCTTTATGGATGGAAAGGGATTGGTTTAGGTTAGAGGGTCATTGTTTTTTTTACTGGTCGGCGCAACATCGTGGGCCGAAGGGCCTGTTCTGCGCTGTAATGTTCTATGTTCTAATTGACAAGAAAGGCATACGTGAGAGAAATGGGAAAGTAACAGGACAATTACAGAAGCAAAAGATGTGCCTGCAAGAGTTGTCCATGGTGAAATGCAGGATCATTACTGACAGCTGATGTTACAAAAGAAACATGCTGCACTTGTTGATGCTGCAACTGCTGGGCATGAACTTCTCACTTATGGACAATTACAATGTCTGTGATATGAAAACCAGTGACTACTGTCTTCAGTGGCATTGTGTGTAATTGTTGTTTTGATACTGTTAAAGCTTTCCCCAGCACTATCCTTCTTAGGCAGTCTTGCAGGATCAGGGATGACTTGTTTCCACTCTGGTTTGATGGGCTCTGAAATGGATGATCAGTCCAATGTGCCGTGTGCCGATTATGCCACATGTAAGACAGGTGATTTTTGAAGGGTTGGATAGATAATTGTTTTGGTGATTTGTGTACCCTTGCTGATACCTCAACTTCACCTCTGTAAGTTCCCAACAAAGTATATCTGTGTTTGGTGCCTTCCTAAATTATGCTGGATTTTGGTCAATCACAAGCTAGGTCTCTCATGAGTTGACAAGTATGTTTGACCTCTTCCGGGATGCCTTAAGGATACTTCTAAAGCATTTTCACCGTTTTACTAGAAGTCTTCTGTTGTGACCAAGTTCCGAACAGAGCAGTTTCGGTGTCAGGCGTATGACTTAAAAATCCAGTGGGAGCGGCTAGCACCTCGATGCTGGACAAGTTGGCTTGTGAGAGGACGCTGTTATTAGATTGTCCTTCTTGCCTCTGGATTTTAAGAATCTTCAAAGGCACCACTGATGGTTATTGTCTCATGCTTTGAGGTACCTTCAATAGCTTATCCAAGTCTCCAAAGCATATAGGAGCATGGGGGTCACCACTGCCATGTAAACCATGCACATGCAGAGATCCATGTTGAGAACTGCAGTGGACAAGAAAAATGCAAAAAAAGGATGCAGAAGTTATGATTTGAACTTGTTCAACCTGGTGTTAAGTCTGGAAGCCTCCAAAGTGCCCAACTGAAACATTGTTCCTGACTGATACATTGAGTTTAGAACAGTCTAGACTCTAGGAGGCCAGGGCCAAGGACAGCAAAGTCAAAGTGGGAGTGGAGCAAAGATGCAGAACGACAGGTTACTGGAAGCTCAGGGCCATGTCTGCAAACTAAGTCAGTATGCTTTGCAAAGCAGTCACCCAGTCTGTTGTAGTCTCTATGATGTAGGGCCCACCACACTATGAGTACAGAATACAGTACATTGAATTGAAAAGATTGCTGTTTTGGTTGGAGCGATTCGGGCCTAAGTTAGTGAGAAGGAAGGAGACAGAAGTGCAAAGGAAAGAGTATCTCCCATGCTTCCTCAAGAAGGGGAAAGGGTTATTGGCTGAAAAGAGTTGATTGGTAGAATGACTGAAAATTTCTGATCCTTATTTCTTTTCAGTGATATGGACTGCACAAGGCAACTGTTTGACAACAAATTCAGATGAAAGCACTATTGGAAGAAACAGTGGTATATTTTGGGCTCTGTTACAATTTAGGTATTTACTAAAAATTAAGTTTACAAACTACATAACATTACTGAAATCAACTTAGATGAATAAGTGTGTTGTAGAGATACTTAAAGGTTGAAATTTTTCACCTTTTCTATGTTATGCATGCAAGTGCCACTCGTGGAGGTGGAACTTTTAATGTATGCTTGTTGTTGTAATACATATACATCTGTGAATTTACTAATACTTATCTATTAGCTGCTCATTTTTTAACATATTTTCTGCAGCCTACCTTCCCTGGTTCTACCATTCTTAAGTTTTAAAATGTTGTATGTAATAGAACATTTATATTGTGTAATTTGGCTTGTGCGAGAACTAGGAGAGCTATCTCATAGACTAGTAAAGCAATAGCCTGATGTAGTTAGCATTCCAATTTGCTTTCTGACTGATCTTTGCTGATTGGTAATGTTCCTAATGGGCAGTACAGAGCTGGGAAAATTTCTCACAAACACTGATAACAATGACATTTTCACACTGAAAATTGAATGTTTAAGTTCAAAAAGCTCATAAAAGTTATAGAAACTGAAGCATTTAAAAATGCTCCTCAAGTAGTTTTGTAAAAGGAGTTTTTTTTTGGGGGTAGTAGGCGGCATGACAGCACAGTGGTTAGCCCTGCTGCCTCACAGTGCTAGACACTCAGGTTCAATTCCAGCTTTGGGTGACTGTGTGGAATTTACATGTTCTCCCTGTGTCTGCATGGTTTCCCTCTGGGTGCTCTGGTTTCCTCCAGTAGTCCAAAGATGTGCAGGTTAGGTGGATTATCTATGCTAAATTGCCCATTAGTGCCCCAAGCAGTATAGGTAGTGGGATTAGTGGGGTAAATACGTGGAGTTACGGGGATGGGGCCTGCGTAAGATATTCTGTCAGAGAGTTGGTGCAGACTCGATGGGCCAATTGGCCTCCTCCTGCACTGCAGGGATTCTGTGTTCATTAAGTTGATGGTATGGGCAAAGACGATTATTATATAATCTATAGAATTCAAATTCGTACTGTAATTTCTATGTATCTTTGCTAAAGCTGAGGCAGCAAATCCTACAAGAATTTTTGTAAGATAATTTCTTAATCTTAGAATATTTGTGATTTGCTATCCTTCTAAATTCAGGTTCTTATGACATATACTTGATGGTTCTGCTCAGCTATGATGCCTTTTGGTATCTTGGTGTATTTCATAAAACTGAATTGCCTTAAACTGTTCAAATGGTGAACTATTTTGCAGATTACTTGTACAAAAATATGAAGTTGGACTAGGCCTGATGGCATCCATTTTGAACATTTCCAACATCCATATTGTAATCTGATCAAACACTGGAAAATGCATTCTTGTATAGTTTACGATATATTTCTAAATCTATTCTGTTTCCCTTCTTGATGTTTCAGTATGAAAGGCCACACTAATACATGGTTTAAAATGTTTGAGTTGGTGAGCATTACTTTCTATGCTGTAACGCAATTCAAGGAAGAATTAATTTAATGCATTTAACATGGAAAAATATCCTAAAATACTTTAAAGGTGGAATCAGGTGAAAGTTGCAGACAAGCAAGAGACATTGGGAGGGGTGACCAAAAGCTTAGTCAGAGGTGGTTTTAAAAGTGGATGTGATGATGGTGAGAGAGAGGGAGTTAGAGGGAATTCCAAAGTGTGCAGACTAGGTAGTTGAAGACATGACCACCAACTGTTGGCAGCACCCCGGTTAGCACTATTGCCTCACAGCGCCAGGGACTTGGGTTCAATTCCAGCCTTGGGTGTCTGTTTGTATTGAGTTTGCACATTCTCCCTATGTCTGCGTGGGTTTCCTCCAGGCATTCCGGTTTCCTCCACAATCAAAAAAATGCAGGTTGATTGATCATATTAAATGTAGGTTAGGGGTGTTAGCAGGGATAAATTCAATGATTCTAAAAGTGGAAATGTGGGGGTTTGCCAGAATCAAAAAAAGTGTGCTCAGGGGAATGTGAAGATTGGAGAAGGTTAGAAAGATAGAAAGATAGAAAGAACGAGTCAACAGAAGATTTAAATAAAAGGATGAGAATTTTAAACTTGTGGCATTGTGACACTCATAGCTCAGCAAGGGATAGGAGTGGAATTTGTTGCAGGCTACAGGAGCAGAGTTCTGATGCTTATGGAGCTGTGAGGATGACAGACTGGGTGAGAGAGCGTTGTGATTGACAGGCCTGAGGTAACAAAGGCGTAACTGAGGATTTTAGCTGCAGATGGGTCGAGGTAGACAGAAGTGGTTGCTGTGTGTTTTAATTCAAATTGACTTGTTTTTAAATTTTTCAAGTTACCAAACCCTCTGTTATAAAGTCCAGGGGGAAGAAATTTGTGTGAATTTATTTCCCCCAGCAAGCAGTGACACAGCCAACATCATGTTCTTCCTTGATAGAATTGAACTGTGCCATGCAGGGAGCAATCCATGGCATTGTTGTCAGAAAATTAACATAACAGCACAACACAAATAAATCTCTGACCCCCAGGCATCTTGTTTGGTAAGCTCATTCTATTTTTTGTTTCTAACTTTTGTCATTTGCCTGAAGTTCTGGAGGGCAGCTGCTCCATTTGAAACTAGACCCTGTAAGTTACAATGGTAAAATAATGTAAATTCTGGTACAATAAAATTACCTGAATGTTACTTGAAGTTAATTTTGTGTTTTAACCACATCTCGTTTCAATTAATTTTTCTCTTTTAACTATTATTACAGTAATCATAGCATTAGAACTGTTAGTAGCCTGTTTTTATTCAGTATGAAATGTAATATTCCTTTCTTTCCTTCTCCAGTCTGTTATTTGGAAATCTGTATATATATCTTGCCTGGAAGGGAGAAAAGCATATCTCAGGTCAGTTTCATCCAAAGCCTACACTGAGCATATGTAAATAGGAACTAAGCCATAGAAAATGTGTCATTTGCAGAGTATTGGTGCTTAATCATCAACAGATTTAGAGTTTTGCTTGTTTTGGCACTTTATGCCATTTTTATGGTTATGAATTTTAAAAATGTCTTTCTTGAATACTAAAGAAAGGCAAACTTTATTGCATAAAATGCTGCTGCATGCATCACTTGTAACATTTCACAATAGATATTAAAGGAATGCTCTTAGGAATGAATGAAAGGTTCATTATTGATTATATTCATTTGTTATATTAATGTAAACCTGAATTTGTGTTGACACTGCTATGTAGCACTGTCCACCCTCCACAATTTTCAGTACTTGCCATACTTACTGTTTCGTAAAATACATTTTTGCCAGCTTACTGTGACACTATTAGCTTCACTTATGTTGACTCTGACACACTTTTGGATTAACTCCATTGTTACATTGAAGCACAGTTCTTGAACATCCATACAGGAGCATATCAATGAGCATGGGATACAAACAGAGTGTAGTAACTGGTGATGTTTTAAGAAATATGGTGCTGTGAATATAATGAAGGCATGGATTTGATGGCCAAATAGCCGCTGTCTGTGCAGATTAACTGTGATTCTATATTTATAATCTTTAATACCTCAATATATTATGTAATAAGCTGGTGGCTATTGGTTAGCACATATCTTAAAATTTGCAGTCCTATTTGCTTGGTATCTATTAACCTCCTTTGCAATGCTTTCAGTACAATATTATCGCTGCCTGGTAATTTTCAATCTTTTTAATAATGTATTTCCTTTTGTAAAATTATAACATTCTATGATCTTAATTTTGTCTCCATAATTTTGCCTCTATATCAATACTGAGTCCTCCCCTTCAAGCAGTCTAGCTTTCATCTCCATCTCCTTTCTTGGATGTACTTTATTTCCCTTTGCCTTCACTATATCCTGTCTTCACCCACTCCCTGCTTCATAACACAATCTTGCTGTCTTGTTCTTTTCTCCTAAGTTCATAAGTGCGTCATGCTTCCTCTCTTCCTCTGTGTTTTAACAGCTTAATAATTTTGATGCTAAACTTTCTTCTTGGGTCTCCTCAGATCATAACCGGAGGACTGTTTATATTTCACTAACTGTAATTAGTGGAGTTGGAAGTGTCCTATTTTTACTTATAAGGAAACCTGTCTCAGAGGTTTTGTGTACAGAAGAAGACAGATCTGATGAGTGTGAAACTGTTCTTGGGTAAGTTCATTTTTGCTTTCTTTTAAAAGAGTGGAGGCTGTGATGTGCAATCCTACCAATTTACTATGTTGGGAAATTCATCAGCTTAAATTTTCTTTTTTGATTTTGTGTGCATGTACTGGAGAGATTCTATATTGATGTATTTGACGTGTGAGAGTGCAAATCAGGAATTAGCAATTTATTTGACTTTGAGCTTCAAGTGCATATTGTGTAATGTTGAATATTACACAATATATTCAACATTCTCATTAATATACGTATACAATCCTCTCCAAAATATCAGGTGAGAGAGAAAAATATTGATACATGTGGAGCTGGATTGCCAGGGCTTAAGAGCCAGAACGACAAGTTACTGTATTTTCAGCACCACTGCAGTAAACCATCAACTCCCTTTCTATCACAAATCCAATACTGCTGTTCAGTGCTTCTTATATTTGCCTGTATCAATTTGTTCAGGATAAAATAATCAACAGTTCAAATAAAAACAATTTTGGTTACTTTGTTCATTACCAAAGGAGTTTAATTTCTTTAACAGCATATTCATGAACATTAATTTATTGATTGGAACTAATTCCTTCTTGGATACCAACAAACTAATCTCCAGTTTGAACTTATTTTATCTGCATTCATCAATGTTTCAATTTGTATAGCCACTATGGATTAAAGTTAGGATATCTTAAATTTATGTGCCAAAACAGATTAAAGGAATTCATGCAAACCTACGAATTAGGAGAAGGAGTAGGCCACTCAGCCTCTTGAGCCTCCTCCACCATTCAGTAAAATCAAAGCTGATCTGATTGTAATTTCAACCACAAATTCTGCCTACCTAATAACCTTTTACCTACATGTTGATCAATAATCTATTTAACTCTGCCTTAAAAACATTCCAAGATTCTGCTTCCACTGCCTTTTGAGGAAGAAACTCAAAATCTTCTGAAAGAAAAAAAATCTTCTCATTGAGAGACCCCTTCATTTTTAAACCATGACCCCTAGTTCTAAATTCTCCAGTGAGAGGAAGCATACTTTCCACATCCACTCTGTCAGTAACCCTCAGGATCTTAAAGATTTATTTTCTCTAACTCTTCTAAACTCTAATGGATACAAACCTAACTTCTCTAACCTTTTCTCATAAGATAACCTATCTATTCCTTGTATTAATCTAGTAAATTTGTACTGACTGCTTATAATTTTACATCTTTCCTTCAATAAAGGAGATCAATACTTCAATAGTACTCCAGATGTGGTCTCACCAATGTTCTGTGCAACTGAAGCATTAACTTCCTCCTTTTGTAAACAATTCCCCTCACAATAAATGATAACATTTTATTACCATGTACCTGTATACAAGCCTTTTGTGATTCATGCACTCGGACATCCAGATCCCTTTGCTTCTCAGTGCTCTGCAGACTCTTATCATTTAGATAATCTTCTATTATAGTCTTCCTGCCAAAATGAAAAATACATATTTGCCAAATTTTTGTCCACTCACTATCTGTGTCCCTTTATAGCTTCTTTATGTCCACTTCGTAATTTACTTTCCTACCTATTTTGTGTTGTCAGCAAATTTTGGCAGCTGTACCTTCAATATCTTCATCCAACTGATTTATATTCATTGTATAAAGTTGAAACCCCAGTACTGGACCATGTGGTACACTACTCATCACATCCTGTCAATCAGAAAATT
Source organism: Carcharhinus amblyrhynchos (assembly GCF_965287045.1). NCBI lineage: Eukaryota > Metazoa > Chordata > Chondrichthyes > Carcharhiniformes > Carcharhinidae > Carcharhinus > Carcharhinus amblyrhynchos. The sequence continues at coordinate 27,307,762 of NC_137344.1, forward strand.
AATGTCAACTCTGTTTCCTGCTTTCTAGCCAATTTTCAATCCATGCCAGTGTTTCCCCTACACCATGAGATTTTATTTTCTGCAATAACATTTTGATGTGGCAACTTATCAAATGTTCTTCTGGAAATTTTAAGGACAGTACATCCACGGCATATGAGACTCCTTCAAAGAATTCCAATAAATTGGTTAAATATGATTTCCCTTTCACAAAACCATGTTAATTTTGCCTAAATACCTTGAATTTTTTTCTTTATAACATCTTTAATGGTCTCTAACATTATATGACATATGTTAAGCTAACTGGCCTGTAGTTTCCTGCTTTTTGAATAAACAAGTTACATTTGCTAGCTTCCAGTTTAATGGAGCTTTCCCAGAATCTAGGGAATTTTGGAAAATTAAAATCAGTTAATCCAATCTCATTGCGCAATACCAGGTCTAGTGTAGCCTGTCTTCTGTTTGGCTCCAGAATATGTTTTCTAAAAAATTATCCCAAAAACATGTCTACACTACCTTTGCCAATCTGATTTTTCCAATCTATGTGTAGATTAAAATTCCCCCATGATTATTGCAGCATCTTTCTGACAAGCTCCCATTATCTTCTCATTCATAATCCAACCTATCAGGCAGTTACAATTAGGGAGTCTGTACAATTCAGTGACTTTCACCTCTTGAAAATCTATCCATAATTACACAGAGCAAGTAAGGGTGACATTTTGTAACCAACCAGTCTTGTGCTATGCCCTGCTTCAGATAAACTGATCCAATTGGAGCTCATCTGAATATTAAACATTTATAATAATATTACATGGCTCAATAGCAATTAAATTTATGTGGTGATTAACAAATTTTTTTCACCTTATTTACAGACCTCAAGAACAGCAATCACAAGCAATAGAGGCATTTCGTAAGCATGCTTTTATAGACAAAATTTTAACTGGCGAGAGGGTATGTGGCTACAGGCACAGGCAGGAAGTTAAAACCAAAACATATGCCAGCTTGTCGGAAACCTAACATGTTTCACTCACTTCTGGCTTTTACTGCAGTGCTATTGGAGGGGTGCTGGTATTACCCTGTGGAGATGTTGACTGTCTATGATATAAAGGAGAATTAATTCTGCCGCCAAATATTCTGGCTTTAAGCTGTGCAAAACTCACCAGGGTCAGGAAGACAAGAGTAGAGGGAATGGTTCTTCTGTGAAAATGACAGAGCAAAACTGCATAAGTGCTTCTCACTTGCGTTTCACTGCTCTAAAGGATATTTCCAACTTTTTGGATGTCTTTTCATCCACCTTGGATTTCGTCACTTTGATCTGCACTGAGTTGTGTGATTTCAAGAAATTAGTTATAGCTCTCGGAGCTGCAGAGATCAAGGGATATGGGGGGGGAAGATGGGATCAGGATATTGAATTTGATGATCAACCATTATCATAATGAATGACAGAATAGTCCTACTCCTACTTGTATTTTCTATGTTTCTGTGAGTTCCGAAACACTTTGGCCCCCAGGCCCCCTGCTGGTAGGTCAAATCATTTTACGAGGGTCATATGTCAGGCACGACTGCCAAAATCCTGGCACCTGTTTAAAGTTATTGGCCTCCCCAAACCGGGCAAATGTCCAAAGCTGCCATCAACCTAAATGGCAAATATCAATGCTATCAATGAGCATATTTCAAGGTCGCGTGTTTTTGGGCATTCGATGATGCTAACAAGTGGCATTTGCTCAGCACTTGATTGCTCACTGGGTTCTGCCAGGATCATTCAGCTCCTGGTTATTGATCAGGATGGATTTGTCCTGCTTTTTGTGGACTGGCCATACCTGGGAAACTTTCCACATTGCCAGGTAGATGGCATACTGGAACTGCATGACTCAAAGTGACTTGTTTGGGAACATACATCTTCAGCATTATAGCCAGAATGTTGTCGAGCCATTCTTCAGTCCCATCAGCCATTCTTCGATAGTGCGTGGAGCAAATCGAACTGGCTGAAGACTGGCATCGGTGATGCTGGAGACTCAAGAGAAAACTGAGATCATTGACATAGGCATAGAATCCTACACTGTAGAAGGAGGCCATTTGGCCCATGGAGTTTGCACTAACCACAATCCCACCCAGGGTCTGTCCCCATAACCCCATGCATTTACCCTAGCTAGTCCCCCTGCCACGAAGGGTTATTTAGCATGGCTAATCCACCGAACCTGCACATGTTTGGACTGTGGGGGGAAACTGGAGTACGCAGAAGAAACCCGCACAGATGGGGGAAAATGCGCAGACTCCACACAATGACCCAAGCCCGGAATTGAACCCTGGTTCCTGGTCTGTAAGGCAGCAGTGCTAACCGCTATGCCACAGTGCCATCCTTGGAGATGGCGATGGATCATCCATTTAGAGTTTCTGGCTGAAGATGCTTTCAAATGCTCCAATCTTGTCTTTTGCATGTATGTTCCGGGCTCCCCCATCTTTGAGGATGAGAATATTTGTGGAGCCTCCTCCCTAGTTTGTCATTTAATTGTCCTCCTCCATTCCTAACTGGATGTGGCAGGACTGAAGAGCTTTAATTTAATCCGTTGGTTGTGGGATCTCTTGGCATGGTATCACTCGCTTCTTATGCTGTTGGCATGTAAGTGCCCCTGTGTCATAGCTTCGTTCGGTTGACATTTCATTTTTAGGTATGCTTGGTGCTTCTCTTACGCTCTTCAGTGAATCAGGAGTTGATTTCCCCCAGCTTGATGAGATCTCCTTGCGAGATATGCTGGGCTGCAAAGTTAGATTGTGGTTGTGTACAGCTCTGCTGCTGATGGCCCACTGTGCCTCATGGCTGCCCAGTTTTGAGTTGCTAGATCGCTTAGGAATTTATCCCATTTAGCACAGTGGTGTTGCCGCGCAACATGATGGAGGATATCCTCAATGTGAAGATGGGACTTTGTCTCCACAAGGACTGTGTGGTGGTCACTCCTGCCAATGCTGTCATGGACAGATGCCTCTGCAACAAGTTGAGTGGCGAGGAAAAGGTCAAGTAGGTTTTTCTCTCTGGTTCCCTTACTACCTGCAACAGACAGAATCTAGCAGCGATAAACTTTAGGGCTCGGCTGGTATTGGTGCGACCCTGCCACTCTTGATGAAGGGCATTGAAGTCCCCCACCCAGAGTGCATTCTCTGCCCTTGTTCTCGATGCTTCTTCTAAATGTTGTTCACCAAAGAGGAGTACTGATTCATAAGCTGATGGAGCACGGAATATTGTAATCAGCAGGAGGTTCTTTATCCATGTTTTACAAGATACCATAAAAGGTTCGTGGGGTCCCGAATCAGTGCTGAGAACTCCCAGGGAAACTCCCTCTCTCGTGTATACCACTTCTGGACCTGTGTTTTCAGGTGGACGGTATACTCCTTGGAGTGGTGATGGTGGTGTCTAGTACACTGTTTGTGAGGTCTGGGATGAGTTTGACTATATCAAGCTGTTACTGGACTAGTCTGTGAGACAGCTCTCCCACAAGCCTACAGATGTTAGGGTTTTGCTGGATTGATAGGGCTGAGTGTGCTGCTGTAGTTTCTGGTACCTAGATTGATGCTGCATTGTCTGTTCATTTAATTCCTTGACTTTGTAGCATTTGATACAACTGGTTTGCTAGGCTATTATGAAGGGTGTTAGGATTCACCCACATTTGTTGTGCATCCAGAATCTCACAAGGCAACTGGATAAGGCTAGCAGGTTCCTTTCTCTAAAGGATATTAATAAACCTGATGTATTTTTACTGAAATCAATGATAGTTTCAGGGTCACAATGCTGAGACTTTCAATTCCAAATTTATTAATTGAATCTAAATTCCACTTTTGCCATGGGAGGAGTTGAGCCCGTGTCCCTCCAAGCGTTAGTCTGGGTTTCTAGATTACTCATTCGTTGATATGACCTATATCATCATTTGCCCATTATGTACCAAATGACAGTGTGATATCTAATTTTGTCATTTTATGTCTGAGACCCCTTCTCTAATGCCAATGGCTATTCTTCTTGCGGTCAGCGTGACTATGATTGACCACCCCAGTTCTTTGTCTCTCCCTGGAGTTGTGGATCTTCTGCAAGGAAAGAAAGCTGAGATTTATGAATGTAAGAGATGGAATTAGTAACCGAGTTTAGCAGCTAGGCAAGACCCACTTTTTGCCTGTTTTGGCTCTCCCCACTAAAAGTGGGGTCAGTTTAATCAAAATTCTTGTCTGTGTTTATGTGTAAATAGCTGGTTTTCAATAATTTATTAGATCTATTTGATTTTTTTTGTGTGCTAATGGGAGTTTTCTTTCAAAATTAGGAAGTGCAATCCGTATATTCTTCACCAATGATATGCTGCTGCTAAGTGTTACTATTGCTTACACTGGTAAGATCCTCCCAGGAGTCCGATACATCTATTAAAGGAGTTTGTGTGAATGCAAGATTTCCTTTGTCAATTCTTAAAAATTCTTGATTGCTTAAATTCCGTGGTTTTGTGTGATGCACATAAAATTAACCTCCTGAGTATGATTTTCAATTTTTTAATACAGAGTTAATGACATTTTATCAGTCATTAATAATGTGAAGTTATACCCATTAAAAATAAAAATTTGAAGATGATGTTTCTGTTACAATTTTGTTCCTGTTCATTTTGAAACATCACCATATTCCTGGCAAGAGGACAACTGGGGCAAAACATCCTAGGTCTACAATCATGTAGCATAATCAACCTCTGGAGAGTGCATATGCTCAACTCTGTATTTCTCATCATGTGTTGCTGTGATCTGAAATACTAGTTCTGTTAATTTCCTGGTTGGTTGTCCGGGTGATACAACAGAAAGGCTAATTAATGTGAGGAAGCTGAATGATAAAATTACTTGTGCTTCAGAGTTTAAACAAGAGACCACGCAGGGTTTGAGTGGTGAAAATGCTGAATTGTTTCTTTTCTAGGTTTAGAACTAACCTTTTTCAGTGGAGTCTATGGGACCTGTTTGGGAGCAACAAATCATTTTGGGAATGAAGCCAAGAGCCTGATTGGTTTATCTGGCATATTCATTGGTGTTGGAGAAATCATAGGTTTGTAATCATTTGCTGTTGCATTAATTATTAAATATTGAAATCTGCTTTCAATAAACAGAATTGCATTCACTTAATTTTGTCATTTTTATTTCTAGGTGGTGCAACTTTTGGTCTACTGAACAAATTCCTCAGCAAATATTTCGGCATTGGCAGAAACCCTGTCGTTCTTCTGGGTTTATTAAGTCACATTATAGCTTTTTATCTGATATTCTTGAATATACCAGGGGACGCACCCATTGTTCCTGATGAAGGGACAAATCGAGTTTCTTATTTAATTCCAAGGTTAGTCATGTATCTTGATTTGTGCTTCTGGTTAATTTGAGTACAGTATAAAATGAGCTATACTTGTAACTAGGGAATTAATTCATTTGGGAAGTGAATATTTGAGAAATGTTACTAAACCTAAAGTTGAGAGAACCTGGGGATAAACATTAAACTCAATCTGTCCAGAATGTAATCTACTGGATAAGCATTCAATTTTGATTTTCATGGACTATTATTGGTATAGGTCTCATGTTCTGTTACAAATTGCCCCCTGTGGAAGCACCTGCCTTTTGGCTTCCTTTTCCTGTTTGCCAGAAATAAGTTGGCTTTTTACCTTTCCCAAAATATGTTTGTATGCATTGTGTTTGGGTCCTGGACTAGAACCCCAAGGTACATTGTGAAGCCAAATAAGGCCCCAACATTTTTTCTTTAAATGTGAGGAAAGGATATTTACTTCCAGGAATTATTCCACTGATAAAATACATACCTTTTATAGTCAAACTTAATTTAGTAATGCAGTTTAAATCTAAGCAACTTAACTATTAACAGTTGAACGATATTTCAAAATGAAAAGAAACAAATTTAATTTCTAACTTATCACTTTTCCAGTTCCAAATAAGCATCATTCCTCTTAGAATTAAATGTCTCTTTAAATACAATTAACTATCGTAAATGTACTTGTTATACTGAGGTTAGACAGTCTTGAAGCTTTCAGAAACAAAGTTTCAGAAGCCTGCAAAATCCTTCTAACTTAGAATCATAGAATTCCTTCAGTACAGAAGGAGACCATTCGGTCCATTGAGCCTGCAATGACAACAGTCTCACCCAGGTCCTATCCCTGTAACACTACTAATTTATTTTGTTAATCCCTCTGACACTAAGGGGCAATTTAGCATGGCCAATCAACCTATTCCGAACATCTTTGAAGTGTGGGAGGAAACCAGAGAACCTGGAGGTAACTCCCGCAGACAGAGATATGTGCAAGCTCCACGGACAGTCACCTAGAATTGAACTTGGGTCCCTGGCACTGTGAGGCAGCAGTGCTAACCACTGTGCCACCCTACTGACTTCAACGAGGCTTCAGCTGTTACTGCCCTCTGCAGAAGCTTTTTCTCTCTGCCCCTAAACCTCATCACCACATTACTTTGTCAAACTCTCTGATCTGAAATCCCTGGGGAAATTAAGTAAACAGAAATCCATCTACTTAACATAACCACTTGCATGGTTGAAATGAGTAATAATCCTGCTCACTCAAAATCTGAGCTGCATTCCCACCAGACATGCCAACTGCCTGTAGCATAAAGCTGAATTTTTAACCATTCCCCATAATCATAAAGAAAGTAAATCCATATCAGTTGCAGTGATCAACACAATCGGACTAAACTAACTGAAAAACAATCAGATACTTATATTTTGCCTTTTTTCTTTGACAAAACAGCACTTAAATTTTGTACAGAATTAAAGTGTTAGATATAATTTGTCTTTTTGCTCCACAGCAAGATTATCGCAATGGCTTGCAGTTTGTTTCTGGGATTAGGTGACAGTTGTTTTAACACGCAACTCCTCAGTATTGTGGGATTTATGTATTCTGAAGCAAGTGCTCCTGCGTTTGCTGTCTTCAAGTTTGTGCAAGTAAGAATGAAGAGCTTTTTAGTGCATGCACGTGACTCGAAGGCAACTCAAAACAGTTGAATAAAATTAATTTTAGCAGTATAAAGAATAGTTTAACTTTCATTGTTGTTATTAAAAATCTTGTTTATTCTATACATTGAAGAATCTATTTTGCAATGCGTCCACTGAATGTTATTTTCGCCCTTTTACTCCTCCACCAGTCTATCAGTGCAGCAATTGCATTTGGTTACAGCAATTATCTACTGCTCGAATGGCAGCTGCTTATCCTTGGTGTGGCTGGATTCTTTGGCACAATCTCTTTCATCCTTGTGGAATGGAAGGCAGAAGCACGTTCGCTTGGCTTCCGTTATGATCGCATTTAATCAAGAAACCAGCATTTAAAAGACCCAATGGAATATAATATTTTAAATCTTTGATTCATTCTTAAAGACCAATTTTACTATTTTGAGAATTTTAATTTTGCTGTGTGAAAATTTTCTGAAAAATGTTGTTCACACATGTTAATGTGGCAGAAGGTAATAACTGAAGGAAATGTAAAAAAGCCAATAAAACAAGGTAACCTGAAGCAGGCCAATGAATGGCTGGTTGAATATATTTACCAAATATTTCCACTGCACAAAATTAAAATTCTGCACTTTAGAAATATGCAGAAACTAAATATGAATGCAGTAAAATATTGAACTCTGAAATGAAAATGCTGTTTCAAGCGTTTTCCCGGTAGTGTTGCAGGGCATTATTTCAGATCCAAGCTGTTAATTGCCAAATCTTATTTGATCCATTTCATTGATGTAGAATCTGCTTTTATTTGTGACTCTCAGTCTTTAAGAAATGTCCAGTGCTTTTGCATGAGATTTATTTTTGAAATGGAAGAGAATCATTGTTCGGAAACTTCCATTTCACTCTGCTTCATGTTATTGATCTTTGTTGTTTATTTTTAAATGCACGTTGGTACATTATCAGGAGTATCAACTAACTAAATTAAGCATAATATTTCAAATCATTGCACACTATTGACAACTACTAACATTTGTTGATGTGACATTCTTAATTGTATTGTTGATATTTTACATTCTGTAAACTAAATATTTTTGTGGCCACATTTTCCAGTTGTGATTATTATGGTCTCATGTAAATGCATGTTTTGCACGAGTAATTACACTGGGATAGCTTAAGTGGCAATATAAATATTTAATGGTTAGTAATGATGGTGACAAGAACTTAAGTTGTTTAGCCACAGAATTGATCAATGTTATAATATGTTCGTGATGACCTTCATACGTTCAGAGTTTGACAGAAGTGCAAATTGTTGGCAGCCCCCAATTATCTAATCAGTCTAGATATAGAATGTTTCTGTTTCCTGATCGCATGCTGCTGAATAGCTATGTCAAGATCAAAGGGGATATTTTGCTTTGCACAAAGGTTGAATCAGGGTGACATGGTGGTTATCACTGTTACCTCACTGTGCCCGGGACCCATGTTCGATTCTGGCCACGGGTGAATGTGTGTGGAGTTTGCACATTCTCTGCATGTCTGTGTGATTTCCTCTGGGTGCTTCATTTTCTCCCACACTCCAAAGGTATGCAGGTTCGGTTCACTGATCATACTAAATTACTCCTTTAGTGACAAGGGAACAAGTAGGTTAAATATGTGGGGTGATAGATGTAGGGCTTGGTGGACCAAAAGGCCCCCTTCTGTTCTGTAAGGATTCTGTGATTCTAGGACATAAATGAGAATTTAAATTTTGAGGGGTTTTCTACTATTTACTTTTTAAGCACTTTTTGAACTGATGGATCAATGAAAGTTAATTTTTATAGTTTTTAATAATCGGTTTCTCGTGATTGCAGATAATAAACTAAAACCTCTAGTGGGATTTTGCTTAAAGAAAAGGTATTCTATAATGGGTCCAAATAATCGATCAACTAATGTTTTCCACATTTAGTGGCTGACTGTAATTAAAACTAATTCAGGATTCCATATCAGATTGTCTGCCGGTTCTTGGTAGAAGGTATCAGCTAGCCTCACTTTAATTTGAGTCTTAAAACCGTGCAGTTTCGTTTTGCAAAATTTTCTTGGTTGGGAGGTAACAACTCACTTTCTCACTCCACTTTGTCAGACCAGTGTGAAGTGGCTGAGGTTATTTCTCCTTGATGAGATGTATGGGAACCAGAAAAAGGGCAACATTACCTATATTTAGTTGGGACTAAAAAGGTGTATTCTTTTAGGAACGCTCGATTATATGCCAAAGTATACTGAATGTTTTATTCACTTTCTACTTAGCAATCATTGACTACTCTCAAAAGATAGCAGGCTTTTGTGATAAAATAATATGGTAATGGTGGAAAATGTATTATGGATCTAAACTGAAGAGTGCATAATTATGCATTTGATGCTCATTTAGAATGATCAACATATGAACTTTTCTGTTTCAATCACTCGCCAGAACTTGCTGAGATTAATATATTTGGTTGTCTTTTCTATTTTAAACAATACTAATTTGCTTTGTGACATTAAAAATGCTGAATTATTTATTACATCTGTCACAAGTGGCGAGCATTCAAATTAAAATGGGTTTTTGGAAGAATAGTTTTGTCTCTTTTTATACACTGGATGGAATAATAAAAACAAATTAGGGATGAGCATTAATCGTAACTTAATGCCATTGCCTTCAGTTTTGGTTTCAGTGCAAAACTTGTACATGGCTGTAAATTGATAGAACCTTGAATTCAATCCACATAGCTGGTTGAGTCCATTGTGACAAGAGATAGCTCGTTTGGACATTGTCTCCATAACTGCTGGATTGAGGAGCGTAATTAAGCTTTCCCACCGCAATTTCCACAAACACAGTGAGGAGTGCTTTAAGAGCGATAGCACTGGTTCATCAATAGCATTCTCGCCTCTGAATCAGATGTTTGTGGATTCATATCCCGCGCCAGAGACTTGAACACAAAATCTGATCTGCGCAAATGCTGCACCATCAGAAGTGTCATCTTTCAGGTATAACATTAAACTGAGGACCTGTCCGCTCTTTCAGTTAGAAAGAAAACATTCTGTAGCATTATTTTGAAGAAGAGCAAAAGAGTTTTCCATGTGTCATAACGAGCAATATTTTCCCCTCAAACCAACGTCACTAAAAACAGATTACCTGGTCATTATCACTTTGCTGATTTTGGAATCTTGCTGTGTGCAGAAAGCTTAATTATGTATTTTTTAAAACTGGCTTTGGGTAATTCAAACTATTTTAGAACTGAAATCAGATTGTTGAATATTGGCGTGGCAACTTTTGAAAGAAAGAAATTGAAGCGATAGCACGCCGCATCACTTCTCGCAAAAGACCCAAAGCATTCCACTGTATGGACAAATGTACAAAGACTCCACAAATTGGAGTGTCTGGAATGAATGGATATTTTCTATGGTTGAAAGAGTGCGAGAGGATAACTGGGAAAATTCTCACTGCTTTTGAATAGTGCCATGGGATCATATATTCTTAAACCACTGAAACAAATGAATGAGGGCCTTGTTTGCCCTTTCATCCAGCATCTCCTCAATGCTACCCAGTAATGTTCTTCTAGATTATGGCCTTGGGGTTTCTCTTTGTTTGTATCCAAAGAGAAACTTATCCAGGACACACAGGTCACAGACTTTTGGGCACCAGTGGGTTAGATCTGTGACAACACTTCTCATTTATGGCTATTAATTAGTATTTCTGTTGATGAAACTGATCAAATTCCTGATTTATAGACCCTCCTGTGTTAGGTTCCTGCTCAAAAGCAGTTTTCAAAATTGCAAGATTTTCAGGTACTGCAGGAGACAGTTCTTTAAAAAATTGGTATTTGATTGAAATGCTTTGAGCTTTTGTTTACATTTATCCTTTTGGAGACCTGCATATTGTTTCTTATAATACATTTAATTTCATGTGGTGAAGTCGCATTAAATATGGAGAAATTTCCTGTTGTAGGTTTATAAACATGCATTTAGTATGCATAAATGATGGTTGAGTTGGTTGAAATTGTCATACATTAAAGAAGGAATATATGATATTAAGTCAGTACTGTCCTTAGGTCTTGGGTGCTTGAGCTGATTTATGTTCATTTTTAATTGGATTAAATTAAGTTGGTGCATTTTAATGTGTGTAATATGACCTTTGTGGAATAAATGTAGATTGTGCCCACGATGGAAACTCCAGGTCCGTGTTGTAGAGCTGAAGTGGAGCTGGAACCCACGACTGAGCAAGTATGTTAACTTGAGTTTAATCTGACTTGTATCATGCACAGAATATATATGTTTTCTTCCCATCTGTAATCAGTGTGGTTTGTATGGAAAAATGTGTTTTTGTTGCCCTTGGATTGTATGTGCCAATTCAATGATTTAGCAGCAAGCTTTTGTGATTTTAAAATAAAGGTATTCTCTCTCATTTGTCAAACATCACACGCATAGTCTCATGCAGCATACTCAAATACCCACATGTGCACACATAGACTCACTAAAGATTGGATACAGTTTTAAAAAGTGCACTTTTACCAACTAGTTATTTTGTCTCTGATTTACAATTTCTGGTCTCCCATGTAGTGGGCCTGTGGTCTCTTGAATGGTTCTGATTATATATACGTTTTAAGTGGGAGTCTTGTAAAGAGTTCAAAACAAGATTGTTATGTTCTTGTAGTTGAATATCCAGTAAGTTAGTTCTCAGGTGAACTTTGGAACTGGTACAGGTTAAGTATTTTGGCTGCTTGCTTGACTTGACGACTGGTTCTAATAGATCTACTGAGTCTTGGGGTAATTAGGAAATTAGGATGCAGGCCCTGAAACCAGCTTTGATCACACGACAGTTTCATAGGCCCAACAGTCTAGTTTGGAGGGGAGGGGGGAGGTGGGTTCATCATGCTGCAATGGGAAGTTGTAAATGCCTTTGAATATTGATTGTTTGATCCAGTACAAAATATGGACATAAGCAGCCTGGAACCTCCATAGTCTTTAGATGTTTTCTCATGCTAGATAATGAATTCCACAAATGGCTCCGAGGTACGCTTACCTAAGTCCATATTTAATTAGCTGTACATGATACTGTCCGTGGTCTAAATGTCACATGATTTATGGCAGCCATCTTTCCAAGTTGTTTCTAGTTTTTTAAAAAAGTATTGGCGAAAAGTTCATAACATGTATCTTTACCAAGCATGATACATTTGCTGTAGAATCGCTATTTTAATCACTGTGCAGAAAATGGAACATGGAACAATTCAACGTTTAAAATCCTTAAATTCCAACAATCTCCCCATTCACAATACAATGTGTCAATTTGAAACTGTCCTCAAAGTAAATTGTTAACAGTAACATAATTGAAATAGCTCAGGAACCTGTCTTTATTATACTTGTTGATTGCTGCTGGTTTGGTTTATGCTACATTAGATTAAAATACCAGATCTCTGTTTGCTCTGGTTTTAGACAAAAACTATATTAACTCTGCACGTTGGTCAGTTGATTTTGAGTTTGGGTAAAGATCAAGAATGTTTCCAATAGAGATGGGGAGGGTGGGAATACATTGCTAAGTTCTTTTTAACAGAAGGGCAAACAATGGATTCAGTTCAATGAAGGGAAAACGGCTGTGGTTCACTTTGAAGACCTTGAAAATGGGGCTAAATTGCCCCATTTGGATCAATATTTTGCAAAACAACTGTTTGTGACAATAATCCGTAGGAACATTGCTTGACGTTTAAAATTTTGCTGCTCCTCCAAGACCAACATCTTTAGACTCGAAGACTTTGATTTGTTACATGTTTCATTCTGTGGTATCCAGGGACATTAGTGTTTCAGACTTACTGCAACTTAAAATTTGTACCATGTTGTTTGTTGTTGTAATGTGTTTATTTTGACTGCGATGCCTTTGCACTGGTCTATTTTCAAATATTTGTCAGAAATTGAATTGGTTGCCTAATCAGTCTGAAATACTGAGACCGAGGGCAGAATTTTACATCACTGTTGCAGTGGGGACTGGGTTGTAAAATGTGGCCAGCCATTCAATGCTCCGTAGACTTTGGCGGGAATGGAAGAACTTGCTGGCAGGAAAGGCTGTAACATTCACCATTGGGATGCCAGAGCTCCAGGGGTCACAGGTGAGTGTAGTCACCATCACTAAGGAGGTGGTTTTGGGGAAAGTCCATTATTAAAGTCGTGATCAGAGTACTTGAAAGTGCCTGATAAAGGAGGACTGAACCAGCACGGCTTTGTCAGGGGGAGGTCGTGTCTGACAAATCGGTGGAGTTCTTTGAGGAGGTAACAAAGAAGTTAGGTAAAGGAGAACCAGTGGACGTGATTTATTTAGATTTCCAGAAGGTCTTTGACAAAGTGCTGCATTGGAGACTGTTAAATAAGTTAAATGCCCATGGTGTTGACGGTAAGATCCTGGCATTGATAGAGGATTGGTTGACTGGCAGAAGGCAAGAGAGTGGGGATAAAAGGGTCTTTCTCAGAATGACACCCAGTGACTAGTGGTGTGCCTCAGTGGTCGGTACTGGGACCACAGCTTTTCACAATGTACATTAACCATTTTGGAGGAAGGAACTGAATGCACTGTTGCTAAGTTTGCAAATAATACAAAGATATGTAGAGTTACAGGTAGTTTTGAAGAAGTCGGGGGGGGGGTGCAGAAGGACTTGGTCAGGTTAGGAGATTGGGCAAAGAAGTGGCAGATGGAATACAATGTGGGAAACGTGTGAGCTTATGCACTTTGAAAGGAGAAATGGAGGCAGAAACTATTTTCTAAATGGGAAAATGCTTAGGAAATCAGAAATGCAAAAGGACTTGGGTGTCATTAACCTTAGGAGAATCTTGTACAATGTACAAGTTCAGTTGGCAGTTCAGAAGGCAAATGCAGTGTTCACATTCATGTCAAGAGTGCTAGATTACAAGAGAAGGGGTGTATTCCTGAGGCTGTATAAGGCTCTGGTCTAACCCCATTTGGAGTACTGGGGCACTTTTGGGCCCCATATCTAAGAAAGGATGTGCTGGCCTTGGAAAGGGTCCAGAGGAGGTTCACAAGAATGATCCCTGCAATGAAGAGCTTGTTGAATGAGGAGCAGTTGAGGACTCTGGGTCTGTATTCATTGGAGTTTAGAAGGATGAGGGGGGATCTTATTGAAACTTAAAGGATACTGTGAGGTGTGGATAGAGTGGATGTGGAAAGGATGTCGCTGCTAATAGGAAAAACTAGAACCAGAGGGCACAACCTCAGGCTAAAGGGACAATCCTTTAAAACAGATAAGGAAAAATTTCATCAGCCAGAAAATGGTGAATCTGTGGAACTCTTTGCCACAAAAAGCTGTGGAGGCCAGGTCATTGAGTGGCTTTAAGACAGATAGATAGGTTCATGATTAATAAGGGGATCAAGGGTTCTGGGGAAAAGGCAGGAGAATGGGGATGAGAAAAATATCAGCCATGATTGAATGGTGGAGCAGACTCAATGGGCCCGAATGACCTAATTCTGCTCCAGTCTTATGGTCTTATTCCACCCTTAAAGTTTGTTTTTTGAAAAATGTTTCTTGGTGGATGGATTGCAACAACAAATCTTCAAGGTAACATTGTTGCACTTAGTAATGTGGTGTGCAATGTTTACATTTATTTTGTGTAATAAATCCATTTGGATTTGACAAATTGCTACGTCTCTTCAAAAAGAACTTGTGCATGTAGTGCCTGTAAATAGAAAATTTTTAACTCACTAAAATATAAACTTTGTCATATTTGTCAACTAATGAAATTCTTGCCTGTTTATTCATGCGTAAGTTGGCTTCTAATTCTTTTTGGCAATTTGGATGAGTTTAAAAGAAAAAGACAAGGTGAAATAATAGAGTCAAGCTTCCTTGGAGACCCTCGTTTGCAGGAATTGCCCCTGGCACCATATTCTGAAGAAGTGCATTATTAAAGTTATGTCATTTTTGAGGAAGTGGAGGTAACATGAGAAAATCAGCAGATTGAAGGGGAGTCGTCCATCAAATTGTTGTTCCCCTGGTTACCACAAGGGCATTTTAAGAATCACCCATGAGATTCCAATGGCAGGTCATTTTGGAATTCTGCAAGACATCATGTCTACTGGCTGGGAAGCCCCTGACACTGATTAACCAGCTCCATTGATCCCAATTACAATGAAACATTTAGGAGGGTTTTAGTGGATTCTACTGATCCTCTGTCCAAAATAAAAGTAGGGTATCAGTATCTTGTAATCATCATGGATTTGTCTGCCTGATGTCCAGAACATTAAGAGAATCTATTGCAAAGGTGATCATTGAAGGGTTAATTCAGTTTTCGTGAGGTATGGGTTACCAGAGAGGTTCAATCTGATCAGAGACCAAATTTCATGTCACAAATATTCCAGGACACACTGAATTGGTTAGGAGTAAAACAGATTGAAATTGTGTACATACCATCCATGTGTTGGGATTTTCCAGCTACGCACGCCCCAAAACTGGAAAATCCTGCCAACGCTGAACGGATTTTTCCATGGTCTGCTACAATTCCTGAGGTGGGTGAAATGGGAAGGTTTGCCCCATAGTCTCAGGGACATTGAAAAGATGCAATCAAAGCTTAAAAACATGATTAGAACTTATTGTCTTGAATATTCTGGGGCCTGAGATAAGAGAATTTTTATTATTTACCAATAGAGATGTATCTAATGAGTCAAGTGGGTTTGATTCCTTTGAGTTAGTCTATAGCCATGAAGTAAGGGGCCACTCATATTCATTAAAAGGAAAGATTATGATCTAAGAACAAGAAATAATTCTCAGATTATGTATCCAAGTTTCGAGAAAGACTGCCAAAGGCTTGTGTTGTAGCTCAAGAACATCTTAAGATTTCCCCACAAATAATAATAAAAATTGATGGATTAGCCAGCCTGGGCAGCAGGGTGACACAATGGCTAACACTGCTCCCTCACAGTTCCAAGGATCTAGATTTGATTCCCAGCTTGGTTTACTGTCTGTGTGGAATTTGCATGTTAACATAAGAACATAAGAAATAGGAGCAGGAGTAGGCCAACTAGCTCTTCGAGCCTGCCCCGCAATTCAATAAGATCATGGCTGATCTGTCTTGGCTCAGTTCCACATTCCCGCCCTCTCCCCATAACCCTTAATTCCCTCTCTTATCAAAAACCCATCAACCCACATCTTAAAAATATTTAGCGAGGTAGCCTCCACCACTTCAACGGGCAGAGAATTCCAGAGATTCACCACCCTTTGAGTGAAGAAGTTCCTCCTCAACTCCGTTCTAAACTGCCCCCCCTTTATCTTGAGGCTGTGCCCCCTAGTCCTACCATCCTTTCTGAGTGGGAAGAGTCTCTCCACCTCTATCCTATCCATCCCATTCATCATCTTATACATCTCAATGAGATCTCCCCTCATTCTTCTAAACTCTAACGAGTACAAGCCTAATTTATTCAGCCTCTCCTCATAGCTCAACCCCCTCAACTCCGGCATCAGCCTAGTAAACCTCCTCTGCACTCCCTCCGAGGCCAAAATATCCTTGCGTAAGTACGGCGCCCAAAACTGCACACAGTACTCCAGCTGCGGCCTCACCAATGCCCTATACAGCCGCAGCAAGACCTCCCTACTTTTATATTCAATCCCCCTCGCAATGAAGGCCAGCATCCCATTCGCCTTCCTGACCATATGCTGCACCTGCAGGCTGGGTTTTTGCGACTCATGCACAAGGACCCCGAGGTCCGTCTGCACCGTCGCCTGCTGCAGTTTTTCTCCACGTAAGTAATAACCCTTCCTACCATTATTCCTACCAAAGTGGACCACCTCGCACTCTCTGTATCTGTGGGTTTCCTCTGGTTTCCTCCCACAGTCCAAAGATGTGTGGTATAGGTGCATTGGCTATACCAATTTGTCCCTTAGTGTCCCGGAATGTGTCGATTAGAGGGATTAACAGGGTAAATATGTGGAGTTATGGGGATAAGGCCTTGGTAGATTGTTGTCGGTACAGACTTGATGGACCAAATGACCTCCTCCTGCACTGGAGGGATTCTATGATTCTAGCTGAAACTCAAAACCGAGGAATAAAGTACCAGTCCTGTTCCCTTTACAGGTTAACCGTTGAAAGCTAGGTTTAGTCAGCATTATGATATTCTTACTACCATAAAACTATCGTTTATTCACAAAATGGGACAACTGTGATGGAATTTGCAATTTCAACCTTTTTTTGGAGACAGGTCCTAACTGAAAAGGGAAACAGGATACAGAGCCATCAGAGCTCAGATGATGATTCCAGTGGTGCAGTACAGGCAGGCTGAAGAAGACAGAGGGTAGGTTTAGAAGCTGAGAACAGGTAAATATACAGTTGCAGTGGCTGTTTCTGTTCTTGAAGTAAATATTAGTGGATCTATGTCATTCCAGACTGTCGTAAGCAGCATTGAGGAAGTTCTGCAAATGTGTGTCATTTTTGTTGTGCACTGGAGATTAGGCTAAATTCTAGAGAAAGAGGAATTGAAACTCTGAGGATGGCAGAGGAACTTTGTGACTGAGTTTACATAAATGTTGCATGGATTCAGAGCCAATTCAGAAGATCTGTTTTAGGCATATCTGCCATTACTGTGTAATTTATACTTGACCACAATTTGCTTGTTAATTCAAGTTTAACACACACTGACTCTGGATTTGAAATTTACAGATCTTGACCCAAAATCTTACAAATTCAGTAGGCTAATCTGAGGATTTCATCTGGTTGACACCATACATAGAAACAAACAACATAATTTTTAAAACTTTACATTTTAGTACATGGAAGCTGAACTCTACAGATACAGAATTTTGTAATGTTCAAATGTATTCCTGTATATTTCTAACCTAGTAAAAAGTCTGACAACACCAGGTTTTAGTCCAACCGATTTATTTGATAGTAAACTCACAAGCTTTCGAGGGGACTCCCTCAGGGGTTTCACCTGACGAAGAGGGAGTCCCCTTGAAAGCTTGTGAGTTTACTATCAAATAAATCGGTTGGACTAAAACCTGGTGTTGTCAGACTTTTTACTGTGTTTACCCCAGTCCAACGCCGGCACATCCACATCATTATTTCTAACCTATGCACTGAATACACCACCTAGTGGGAGAATTTGGTAACTGGAATTCTACCAGAGCGAAATAGAGCAACAAACATTATTTGCTACCCATTGATTTTAATATTTTCATCTTTAAGTTGTGCAATCAGAAAATAATTAATTTTTAACTTTTAATAATAGAAATTAGGGTTCATGGGGACTGTAGGTGCATCAAAATGATTATAAAAAGGTGCTATGAAACAAAACACAATGAGAATTTTATAGTGCATCATTCGCACATCATGCTGGTTCTGTGCCTCCTGGCCTCCTCCAGGTATTTGGGAAATCCTCTGAGGCAAAATAAAAGGGTTCACCGCCCCACCCCATCGCATCTTCTTCTTTTCAGCTCAAGCCAAATAAGAGCAGCCCAGCATTAGCATCTACACAACGAGATCATGTTTCCACAAAATTATTCCACAGTTTTCCTCAGCGTAAAATAGTCTTGGATACAGCATCAACATTAGAATGGAGATTATGCAGCATGGTAACACAATGAGGCATTGAGATCAACTCAGGAAGTTGTTTTGATGCTGTAATTCCTGCCTCCGTTTATGGGACCTTGCATATTGCAGGAATGTATATTTACATGCATTTAATTTTACATGCCTTTAGACCTAACTTCATCACAGCACCTGAGATGAAAGGAATATAAAATACTTGCATTTATAAATTGCCTTTCATAACCATGGAACATACCAAAGCACTTTACAACCAACGAAGTGGTAGTTGCTGTGTAACATAGGAAGCATGGCTGTGTACAGCACAGTCCCACAAACAGCAATGTGAAAATGACCAGAAAAATCTGTTTTTAATGATGATGTGGGATACATATTTGCCAAGGTACCTGGGTCTCCATTGTTCTGCTTTCACAAAGTGTCACGTGTTTGAGCCTTTCAGTTGCAGCCCAGTAACGGGAACACACTTCTTCATAAACTTGCTTTATTTTTCTGAATCAACTCAGCATACACATAACCAAACACTCAGTGCCACCTGTAACCTCTTTATATATATATCCCAGTGACTTCTATTAAATGAGTAACATCCAATTTAGGACTTAAGTGGAAGGTAACTTAACCCAGTCCTAACACCATTGCGACTTTTGGACCCACCGGAGAGGGACAACAGCGCCTCTGTTTAATATCTCAACATGACATCTCTGACTGCAGCGATCCCTCAGTATTGTACTCGGAACCACCCACAACTGCACTGAATTTTCCACTTGGGTAAAATGCTCAAGTCTCTGGAATGACTGTTGAACTGAATGAGAATTTTCTTCATTTAATACAGCCATATTCTGCAGTTTCATTTGATTCGCCATAGAATAGTAACCGTATTGAACTACAGCTTCCAATTGGGGTACTTTTAAAACTGAGGCACATTGATGGTATTGGCCTTGGTTTCGCAAGGAGCCTTGTCAATGAACTGGCAGCTTCCATTTTGTTAATCTGCTGAAACTGGCAGCAATTTCAACATTTTGAGGACATGCAGAATATGGAAAGCCTGAAATTGTAGTCTTCATCTCGTCACCCCTCTATAGGCTGTACTGTGGTGGAGGACCCTCATTAGCACCGTCCCACCTCTCCTCATTGCACCCCTCCCCTCCCCTCGAAGTCACCACACGGAATAGTCTAAAAAAGAGTTATTTTGAGGCTCTGACAAAGAGTCATCTGGACTCAAAGCTTTTTTCTCCTTACAGATGTTGCCAGACTTGCTGAGATTTTCCAGCATTTCCTCTTTTGGTTCCAGATTCCCACATCCGCTATAATTTACTTTTATCCAGTAAAAAAGAGTCCTATTGGACGCAAACGTTGACTTTGTTTTATTCTTCCTGTATAGCTGTCAAACCTGCTGAGTTTTTCCAGCATTATCTGTTTTTATTTATTCTTGAAATCAGTTGATGTTGGGAGAACTTCACTGCTGTTAAAAATCACATAAAAATTACACGTTGCTCAACTGAGATTTTACCCACGATCTGAGTGGTAACCGCTGTTGAGCAACAGAACTGGTCCCTGAAGAGTAATTTTTGTGTTGTTCAATGTTCCTGTTAAGATTAATTATTAAATTTCTTTATGTTTCAAATATAACTTTAAAGCTGCTTGCGATGTTTTATCTTCCATCTTTACCTCATGCACAATCTTTATTTTGCTGTGTGCTACATTTTCTAAGAAGTGATTTGGTGCTTTCCATTTGCTTGGTTGGCTGTGAGAATTTTTATGTGATTGGCTGCTTAGAGTGCTTGATGCTAATGTGCAACCCCATGTTGGAAATACCTATGAAAGAACACTGCAACTCGGTTAACTGTGATGTGGATATGCCGGCGTTGGACTGGGGTAAACACAGTAAAAAGTCTGACAACACCAGGTTTTAGTCCAACCGATTTATTTGATAGTAAACTCACAAGCTTTCGGGGTTAGTCCCTTCGTCAGGTGAATGGAGAGTTCTGGTCTCAGACAGAGCATATAAAGCACAGACAGTTTAGAGATTACTGATTAGAATGCGAATCTTTACATATTGTCAGCCACTTCATGACTTGAACATCAGGTTAGGTGTAAAGATTCGCATTCTAATCAGTAATCTCTAAACTGTCTGTGCTTTATATGCTCTGTCTGAGACCAGAACTCTCCATTCACCTGACGAAGGGACTAACCCCGAAAGCTTGTGAGTTTACTATCAAATAAATCGGTTGGACTAAAACCTGGTGTTGTCAGACTTTTTACTCAGTAACTGGTCAGAGGAGGTAAAGTCCTCACCACAGGTTGTTGCCTCTCGTGATGCGTCATCTTTATGTCAATCTAAAAGCAAATTACTGTGGATGCTGGAATTTGAAACAAAAACAGAAAATTCTGGAAAATCTCAGCAGGTCTGACAGCATCTGTGGAGAGAGAATAGAGCCAACGATTGGAGTCTGGATGATTCTTCATCAGGGTTCATGACAGGTCATCCAGACCCAAAACATTAGCTCGATTCTCTCTTTACCTGTGCTTCATTGTTGACCTAAAATCCAGACCTTTTATGGCTTGCCCCTGTCACTGGCTGTAGCTGGTGTAGTTTGTAAACTACAATGCAGATATACCACCTTAAATACAGCTCCTTTATTATCTTACAAATCATAGATTATCTTACAATGAATAGAATTAAAAACATGGTTCACTGAGATAGAACTCCATACAACTTTATACAACTAGTTGGTTTGAAACTATTACACTATGTGGCACAGGCAGTGCACCAAATTCTATAATGTCCAAAAAGCTGGAATAAATACTTTCTACAACAGTCCTGTGGTGGTTTGGCACTCTATTAATCCGGATTTGATAGATATTTCCCTCATACCTTACAGGATATCTCTGATTACCAACTTTGGCTGGAGGTATTAATAATTCCTGGATCAGTTTTATTCAACAACTGCTTGCCTCCAACTTCCCTTCCCAGTCTTTTCTCTTATCTGATGAAAGGTCATCCAGACTTGAAATATTGGCTGTATTTTCTCTTCACAGATGCTGTCAGACCTGCTGAAATTTTCCAGCACTTTGTTTTTGTTTCCGATTCCAGCATCCAAAGTATTTTGCTTTTTTCTTTTATTCTGTTCTGCAACATTTTTATAACTAATAAACCCCCCACCTCAAAAACATCCTTTGTATCTCTGATTTCTTTTATTTCTCAGATACTCATTAGAGTGGCCAAAATAAATTAACATTAATTGCTCAGGACTCCAGTGCAATCCAGGATTGTTGGTAACATTTGAAGGACATCATACTTTAGGAAGCAAAGGAATGGCTGATACTTTAAAAACTTTTTAAATTGGGGTTATTCACATGTAATGTCTATGTTTATAAATTTGAGTTATTCAGATGTAATTTTTTTTGAAAGTTTATTTATTATTGTCATCAGTTGGTTTATGTTAATACTGCCATGAAGCTACTGTGAAAATCCCCTAGTTGCCACATTCCAGCGCCTGTTTGGGTACACTGAGGGAGAATTTAGCATGGCCAATGCACCTAACCGGCAGTCTTTTAGACTGTGGGAGAAAACTGGAGTACCTGGAGGAAACCCACTCAGACACGGGTAGAATGTGGGAATTGAACCTGGTTCCCTGGTGTTGTGGGGCAGCAGTACTAACCATTGTGCCAACCACTGTGCCACCATGCCATAATGTCTCTGTTTATAAATGGGGGTTATTCAGGTGTAGTTTAATGTCTATGTTTGTAAATTGGAGTTATGATGTGTATTGTTAGTAAGCCAGCAGGACTACACTGGGCTTCACAGCCCCTCTCTGCAGCTGCGATACAAACACCTCTTGTTCCTGTCAGACCGGAACCAATGTCTGGGAAAGTTGTTGCACTCCATACCGAAATGAGAGCTGGACAGACAACAGGAAGTGGAGAGCAGCAGCGGAGCGATGGCCCGGGAGCCCTGGTGAGGCTGGAGGGGCTTCGGAGGGGAAATAGGGCCGGGGGAGGTTGGAGCCGCTTTTATATCAGGCTCGGATTCACCTTGGCCGCAATTGAAGCAGTTCAAACCCCGCTATAGAGAATAACCGGGGTCAGTGTAATAGGCCCGTGGGTGCACACCCGTACAGATTCTGTATCTTTTATAAGGGATATTTACAGTACAGGATATGTGTGACATCCTTTATAAGGGATATTTGCAGTGTAGGGTGTGTAATATCCTTTATAAGGGATATTTGCAGTGCAGTGTGATATCCTTTATAAGGGACATATACAATGCAGTCTATCCTTTATAAGGGATGTTTACAGTGTCGGGTGTATGATACCCTTTGTAAGGGATATTTACACTGCAGAATGTGTGAAATATTCATTTTAAGACATTAACAGTGTAGGGGTATTTGATATCCTTTATAAATGATCTGTAAGGTGCTATGTTAAAACAGATCCTTTGCAAGGGATGTATGCAGTGTGTGTCACCCTACGTTGGCTCTGGGTTAAGCATTGCATTGATTTTAAAAGTTTCCTCCATTTCAAATCCTTTCTTGACCTCATTGCTTTATATTGTTGTAACCACCACCCAGCTTCCAATTCTGGCCACTTGCATATGTCCGATTTCAATCGCGTCCCACATTCGCCTCCTTTGCCCACACCCCCGCCCCACTGCTTTGCCTTCAGCATATAACATATAAACATGTCGACATATAAACTCTGCAATTCCCCCTCTAAATGTCTCCTCCTTTGTACTGCACTTCAATTTGATTGCCCATTTTATCCCCTTATGTGCTTATATGTCAAATTTTATTTTGATAATACTCCTGTGACGTGTCTTAGCATGTTGCTTCATTAAAGGTGCTACATATATGCAAATCCTTAGGGTATTTTTATGATGTACGTGCGGTTGTTGTGTTGTTGCACTGTTGTTGCACTTAGCCATGTGTATAGTTTATGACGCCATTGGCTACTTCGTGGGCTTTGCTTTAGGGTAGATTAAGCCTTTATAGAGTTAACAGCTATTCAATAAATCTATTTGGTTGTTTGCATCCAAACCCACATGTTTCTACTTTATATTCTTTCGTCCTATAAGTGCAGGATTAAAAGAATACTGGTGGTGAGGAGCGAATTAAATTCTTTTTGATCAAAAAAGGGAAGGGAAATCGCAGTTCCACTTACCAACTGAAATTTGGACACTTTCGATGTTGGGGCAGCATCAATAGCAGGTCAGCTGATTGTGCCTGGCACTAGACCACTTAGGTTGTTGGGCAGAAAAAGAGAGAGGTCCATACCAGAAATTAAAACGGGCAGCCCAAGGTGTTCAGGCAGCAGAGTTCACTATGTGCGCAGTTAGATTGAGGTGCAGAGATAGAGTAAGAAATTTTGTGTATTACATTAAATCAAAGAAAAGCTGTGGCAATTGGCTTATATTACAATTTATAAAATAAACTAGACCATCAAAATTAAGGGAAGCTTCAGAAGAAAAATGTTGCTGAGCAGTTCCCAATGTCACTGTAAAATGGCAGGACAATTTGGCACCATTGACTCGTTCGAGGAAGAATCTAAAAATTGGAAATTCTAAGACTATGTTGTAGCAAATAAAATTCCAAAGCACCATTGGCAGTAAACTTTATAATGTACTCAAGTCTGATACAGCCCAAGAAACTTGGTAACAAAAGATATAAAGAATTAACTAAGATACTTGACCATTTCTCACCAAACCATTAATTGTTGCAGAGCATTTTAGGTTCCGTATGAGGAATCAGCGAGAAAGAGAACATATTGCACAATTTGTTGCAATCCTGAAGTGCCATACGGAGCATTGTGAATTTGGTGACTCTCTGGATGACACTATTCAAAACCATCTCATTTGTAGGCTGAGGAATGAAGCTATACAGTAGAGATTAATAACTAAATGAAATTTAAGTCTAAAGACTGCCTGAGAGAGAGCCATGTCTATGGAGCTTGCTACAAAGAAGGTTTCTCAGCCCGGAGCAGACATGATGTTCCATAAAATGGCTTCCCCCAAATTCACCTTGAACTGCTTTCAGTTCAAGGTGAATCACATCGGTTTTGGGTAATTCCAAACTTCAATGGACAGCCTGTATGAATGGAGGTCAACACAGGCTCTACCGACTCCCTAATTCCTGAGGCCAACTATAAGCAAACATTGAATTACTTACCATTAAAGCCAGCAGATGTTATCTTGAGGACCTACTTCAAGGAAATAGTGCCTTTAAGAGCTCATGTCATCATAACAATAGAGTTGTGGGCAAATGGTAGAGCTGCCACGCTGTTGTTCAAGGATGTTTTCCAGCTCTCTTTGGCTTTTCTTAGCTAGAGAAGATAAAATTGAACTGGAGTGCTGTGAACAGGTTAGTTGATTCTAAAACAGATCTACGTAATATCTTGGAGAAATACATCGGTGTATTTGAGGAGACCCAAGGTCTCACGAAAGGAGTGTAGGTGGCACATAAGATCAAACAGAACAGCCAGCCTAAGAATCTGAAGGTAAGAACAGTACCCTACACCATATGTCCAAAGGTAAAATCTGAATCAATGAGACTTGTGGATACAGTAGCCTTAGAACTCATCACCACTGGCCCATCCCTTTTGTGCCTGTAATGAATCAGGACAGGACTATTGGACGCTGTGGGCAGCATAGTGGTTAGCACTGCTGACTGTCAGTGCCAGAGACCCCGGTTCGGTGCCTGGTTTGGGTTACTGTTTGTGTGAAGTTTGCACGTTCTCCCTGTGCCTGCCTGGTTTCCTCCCACAGTCCAAAGATGTGCTGGGTAGGTGGATTGGCCATGCTAAATTCGTTGACATTAAGAAAGAGGATGTGTTGGAGCTTTTGAAAAGCATCAAGTTAGATAAGTCGTCGGGACCGGTTGGGATGTACCCCAGGTTATTGTGGGAGGCGAGGGAAGAGATTGCCAAAGAGCCTCTGGTGATGATCCTTGCATCATCAATGGAGATGGGAGAGCTTCTGGAGGATTGCAGATGTGGTTCCTATATTCAAGAAAAGGAGAAGAGATAGCCCAGGAAATTATCGACCAGTGAGTCTAATCTCAGTGTTGGTAATTTGATGGCGAAGATCCTGAGAGGCAGGATTTATGAACATTTGGAGAGGTATAGTATGATCAAAAATAGTCTGCATGTCTTTGTCAAAGGCAGATTGTGCCTTACGAGCCTGGTTGAGTTTTTTGAAGATGTGACTAAACACATTGACGAAGGAAGAACGGTAGATGTGATTTATACGGACTTCAGCAAGGCGTTCAGTAAGGTCCACTTGAGAAAGTGAGGGGGCATGGGATCCAAGGGGGCATTGCTTTGTGGATCCAGAACTGGCTTGCCCCCAGAAGACAAAGAGTGGTTGTAGATGGGTCTTTTTCTGCATGGAGGTCGGTCACCAGTGGAGTGCCCCAGGGATCTGTTCTGGGATCCTTGCTCTTTGTGATTTTTTATAAATGACCTGGATGAGGAAGTGGCGGGATGGGTTGGTAAGTTTGCTGATGACGCAAAGGTTGGAGGTATTGTGGATAGTTTGGAGGGATGTCAGAAGTTGCAATGAGACATAGATAGGATGCAAGACTGGGCGGAGAAGTGGCAGATGGACTTCAACCCAGATAAGTGTGTGGTGATTCATTTTGGCAGGTCAAATAGGATGACGGATAATATTAAGGGTGAGACTCTTGGCAGTGTGGAAGATCAGAAGGACCTTGGTGTCCGGGTTCATAGAACATTCAAATCAACTTTGCAGGTAGAGGATGTGGTTAAGAAGGCGTATGGTGTACTGGCCTTTATCAATGGAGGAACTGAGTTTAGGAATCGGGAGATAATGCTGCAGCTGTGTAAGACCCTGGTCAGACCCCACTTGGAGTACTGTGCTCAGTTCTGGTCGCCTCATTACAGGAAGGATGTGGAAGCCATAGAAAGGGTGCAGAGGAGATTTACAAGGATATTGTCTGCATTAGGTGGCATACCTTATGAGGATAGATTGAGAGAGCTCGGTCTTTTTTCTTTAAAGAGACGAAGGATAAGAGGTGACCTGATAGAGGTGTATAAGATGTTGAGAGGTATTGATCGAGTGGATTCTCAGAGGCTTTTTCCCAGGGCTGAAATGGCTGCCACAAGAGGACACAGGTTTAGGGTGCTGGGGAGTAGGTACTGAGATGTCAGGAATAAGTTTTTCACTCCAGAGGGTGGTGGTTGCGTGGAATCAGCTGCCGGCAGTGGTGGTGGAGGCGGATTTGATAGGGTCTTTCAATAGACTTTTGGATAAGTACATGGGACTTAGTAAGATAGAGGGTTATAGGTAAGCCTAGTAGGTAGGGACATGTTCGGTGCAACTTGTGGGCTGAAGGGCCTGTTTGTGCTCTAGTTTTTCTATGTTCTATGTTCTAAATTGTCCCTTAGTGTCAGAGGGTCTAGCGAGGGTGAATGCACAGGGTTACTGAGATAGGACCTGGGTGGGATTGTGGTCGGTGCAGATTCGGTGGGTCGAATGGCCTCCTTCTGCACTCTAGGATTCTATATATTTGTGCAGATTTCAAACAACAATCAATCCAGTTCTGTGCAGGGATCGATACCCCCTACCTTTGATTGAGGCTTTGTTTGCCAGCCCAGTGGGAGGACAGAATTTCAGCAAAACCAACTTATCACAGGCCTCCCAGCAAATGAACGTTGCTGCTGAACCTCAACACCTCCCCATTATAACGCATAAAGGCTTATTTCATCACAAGAGATTATCTTTTGGAATAACTTCAACACCCGCTTTATTGCGACGGTTCATGAACCAGATCCTGAGTGGTCCACAGATGGTACGATGTTATCTTGATGACAAATTGATCATTGATACACCAATGAGCAGTAATACCTATGCAATCTAAAAGCCACATTGAAATGCCTTTAAATGCATGGTCTTTGTGTCAGGAAAAATAGTGTGACTTCTGTCAAATGTTAATACAATATTTAGGCCATGTGATTGATAGCAAGGGTTTAACAAAGGCACCTAAGAAGGTGAAAGATATCATGGAGGCTCCATGACCAATGAATGTAATACACTAAAGACCATTCCTGGAGTTAGTTAATTATTATGGCAAATTTATTTCGAGTCTAGCAACCCTACTTAAACAATTGCTTAATTTGTGCATAAAACAAGCATGACAATGGGCACAGGTGTGAAAAAGCATTTTCAGTCATCTGGTCATAGAGGTTTACAGCATGGAAACAGGCCCTTTGGCCCAACTTGTCCGAGCCACCCTTTCTTTTTTAAAACCCCTAAGCTAATCCCAATTGCCCATATTTGGCCCATATCCCTCTATACCCATCATACCCATGTAACTATCTAAATGCTTTTTAAAAGACAAAATTGTACCTGCCTCTGGCAACTTGTTCCAGACACTCACCACCCTCTGTGTGAAAAAGTTGCCCCTCTGGACACTTCTGTATTTCCCCCCTCTCACCTTAAACCTATGCCTGCTAGTTTTAGACTGCCCTGCGTTTGGGAAAAGATATTGACTATCTAGCTGATCTGTTCCTCTCGTTATTTTACAGACCTCTATAAGATCACCCCTCAGCCTCCTATGCTCCAGAGAGAAAAGTCCCAGTCTATCCAGCCTCTCCTTATAACACAAACCATCAAGTCATGGTAGCATCCGAGTAAATCTTTTCTGCACTCTTTCTAGTTTAATAATATCCTTTCTATAAGGTGTCGGTTAAAGAATCCTTGAACTAATTAGAAGTGTTGGTACATTTCAACCCAAAGTTATCACTATCACTTGCTTGTGACCACAACAGCTATTTTTGGGCTGTGTAAAGGCATTCCATTGCTAGTATCCGCGCCTTCCTATGAGCTAATGTACTGTCAGTGAGACAGTTGTGCCAATGCTGGTGCATTTCACAATTGCCTTTGCCGTTAGTCATGAGCCACCCAGTAGTTTTTCTCGGAATCTTCTATTTTTCACTGATAGAACATTCCCAGTGACTGCAGTTCAGGTCCCAATGATCCCATGATGGGGAAGGTACTGGAGATGATGTTAAAAGGGAGAAACAGTGGGAACGCATCCTGAATTAAAGCCTTATGTTTCCAAGGGGAAAAAAAAGCACATTACTATGGATGCTGGAAGCTGAAACAAAAACAAAAAATGCTAGAAAATCTCAATAGGTCTGACAGCATCTGTGGAGAGAGAATAGAGCCAACGTTTCAAATCTGGTTGACTCTACGTCAGAGATTTTTTCCAGGAAACTCGAGTTGACTATACATGTGGGGAACGGGGGTAATTAATTTCTGGTGGCCTGGACTAATGCCTAGATTGAGAAAAAAGCAAGACTGTGCCAGGCATGTGCATGGGTAAGGAATGCACCACCATTGTTTTCATGGGAATGGTCTAAAATGCCTTTGCAATGTCTACACATTGACTTCGCAGATCCAGCCAAAGGGCATATGTTCATGGTTATCTTTGACGCACACTCCAAACGGCTGGAGGTTGTTCTAATGAAGTCAACAATTGTGGGGCAAACCATCAAAAGCTTGGTGAGATTTTAGCCAGATTTGGGAAAGCAGAGCAAATCGTGAATGATAATGGGCCATAATTCACAGCATTTGAGTTTGAAGGATATTTGAAGATGAGTGGTTTCCAATACACAAAATCAGCACCTACTCCTGACCACCCATCGACAAAGGGATTAGCTGGAAGGTTAGTTCTGTCCTTGAAGCATTCACTAAAAGCCTCCAAGGACCAAGGTTCATTAAATCGTTGTGGTGATGGATTGCAAATGACCGTGCGACTACTTATAATTCCCCAGCTTTACTACCATTGAGGAGAAAGTTGAGAACTGCAGTCGATCCGCTCTTCCCGCAGGAGACGCCCGAGATAGTAGAATGCAATCAGCAGTTGCACATCTTGAGAAGATAATTCCAAACGATGCTTGTTTCAACAAGGTAGTGTGTGTTTTGGTACGCAGCTATGCCATGAGTGAAAAGTGGTTTCCTGCAAGTGTATTGGCTCAAACTGGCCCTGTTTCCTATACTGTACAAACTGAAGGTGAATTAGTGTGGAGACGGCACGTGGATCAGTTAGCCACACACATAAATGTACCAGTACCATGTTTACTCCAACTATCTATGGATGAACCAATGTCTGTAATGTTAGATATTGTGACGGCAACTTTTGATCAATCAGCAGAAAGCAAGATTGCTGAAGAATCCTTTGCTGCCAGTCATCTTCCTTATGCAAAAGAGAGTGTTGTGCTTTCTAGGGTAGAGATGTCCTCTGAAGAACTGGAAAATATCTCTTCGGTCAAGGAGAACCAAATCCCTGAAGTGTGCAGACAACCAGTGTGGAATAGGTGCTCACCTGAATGTCTTTCCTATTAACAATTATTGTTGTGTAAATGATTCATTGACTGCTCTTGCATGTATGTTTTAAATTCTGTATAAAAGTAGTGTGGTTATTTATTGTTTAGAAGTAAAGTGGGAGGGCTGTTATATATTTAGGGTTTTGGTGGGTTTGCATTGTCAGTTTAAGAGTCTAGTTATGTTTGTGACATCAGCTGCTTTGCGGGCTTTGCCTCAGTCTAGATCAAGCCTTTACAGAGTAACAGCGATTCAGTGAACCTGCATTTGCATCCAATCCCATATACTTTTAGTTCATGTTCTTTTACCTGACGAGTGCAGTATACAAAATATAGGGTGCCACGTGTGACAGAATTAGCTCCGGTATATCAGCGGTGAACAGTCTGTGTGACTCAGACCTGTTATCAGGGGTGCACAAAGTACAGTAAGTGCATGCATGAAATATTGTACATTATGTATAATATTTATAAGATAGAGATTGCTTGTGCACATACATCTTTTGATAGTGCATGTCACAACTTCAAATCTTGAGATGTGAGATTTTTCAATTATCCAAGTTACATTTTGGACAGATGTGTGGGTTGAAGGAAATATTGGATACCAGTCATGTAGTTTCTTTTCTCATTTTGTTTTGCCTGTCTTTTTATTTTCATGACTTCACCTTTTGTGTTCACTGCCCACTAAGCTGAACTATTTGGAAGTGCTGTTCTTTCTTGGTCTCACTGTGTGTGTGGGTGTGGGTGGGATTGGGGTTTAATGAAAGCAAGTGGCAGCTTCTGCAATAGGGTGAAGGCCCTCTTACACAAGATAGATATTGATGAGGAAGGCTTTTTGCTGCCATCATAATTGAGAAGGATCGCTTTACTCCCCCTCACAATATCTCATTGTTTCTCCCACTTCTTTTGCCCCAACATTTTACTCAGAAGTTTGTTCTGAGTAAATAATGAACTCAACGCTATGATGGGACTAGAGAGCTCCTGGCATTAGCTAGTTTAAAGCGATGTTCCTTGACATGCAGTTAGGCAAAGCAACATTAAGGCTATTTAAAATGGTTCATAACTTTCACTACTACTGTGAATCCTACATCCTTTTATCCTCTTCTGATTTCAGTGTAGGTTTCAATGAGAGGTGATTTCATTGAAACCTGCAAAATACATAAAGGAATAGTCAGGATAGATGCAGCTAAGGTGTTTCCCTTTGTTGGAGAGTCTAGAACCAGGGTACGCAACTTCAAAATTATTTGATTTGATGCAGGGAACGCCACTTAGGGTGAAACGAGGAGAAATTTCTTTACACGGAGGATTGTGAATCTTTGGAATTCTCTACCCCAGAAGGCTGTGGAAACTAAGTCAATGTGTATGTTTAAAGCAGAGATTGACAGATTTCTGATCAACAGTAAGATGAAGGGTTATGAGGATAGTGGGTGTAAAAGGCATTGAAGTGTCTGATCAGCCATGATCATATTAAATGGCAGACCAAGCTCGACAGGCTGAATGCCCTCCCCCTGTTCCTGTGGTATACACCCCACATTGACCTGTAAACATATCTGCCAAAGTATAAATTGCTATTCAGTGATTGATCCAAATGTAAATAGACTAATGTTCCCTTTGATATTCTTATAATTTTGGATATTCTCCCTCCATTCTTTTCATGTCTAAAATCCTAGGGTTTCTATTTATTAACCCTCTTTAATATGTTTAATGCAATATGTTCTTCATTCAGTTAATTACTTTGAAAGTGATGTCGGTCTTGTCATAGAAATGGTGATTGTGCCAGAAATATTCCATAGAATCATAGAAACCCTATAGTGCAAAAGGAGGCCATTCAGCCCATTGAGTCTGCACCAACCACAATCCCACCCAGGTCCTATCTGCTTAACCCCATGCATTTACCTTAACTAGTCCCCCTGACACTAAGGGGCAATTTAGCATAGCCAATCCACCTAAACCACACATCATTCCGGTGCCTGTTTGGGTCAGTGCACCTCACCTGCACGCCTTTCAGAATATGGGAGGAAACTGGAGCACCCAGAGGAAACCCATGCAGACATAGGGAGAATGTGCAAACTCCACACATACAGTGACCCAAGGCGGGAATCGAACCTGAGTTCCTGGCGCTGTGAAGCAGCAGTGCTAACCATTGTGCTACCATGTCGTCCTATCATAGCTAGCAAAGAAATGAATGGCCAATCAGTTTTAGGTGACCCTGTTCGGAGGTGAAATGCTGACCCCTGTGCTCACTAATCTATATTGTTTTTCAACCTGACAGCACCTTAATTTTAAAATTTTCCTGCTTGTTTGCAAGTCCCTCCATAGGCACAAGGAAATGTCAGTACTACACATATCCCGTACAAATTAAATATATTTTTCATTGATAATGTTTTTTACATGATTTAAATCTAACTGGAATCTAAATTACCAGGTTTCTGTTGGCTGGCTATTATCCATATAGATGACGATAGCTGTGGCACAGTGGTTAGCACTGCTGCTTCACGGGACTGGGGTTCGATTAGCGGCTTGGGTCACTTTCTGTGCAGAGTCTGCACGTTATCTCTGTGTCTGTGTGGGTTTCCTCCAGGTGCTCCGGTTTCCTCCTGCATTTTGAAAAAGTTGCTAGTTAGGTGCATTGACCCGAACAGACGTTGGACTTTGGCGATTAGGGGAAATATCTCAGTAACTTAATTGCAGTGTTCATGTAAACCTTATCTGTGACTAACAAATATACTTTACTTAACTTCCATTTTCATTTTGACTCTGAATTAAAAATACTCTTCGAATGAGACATGAAAGCAAAAGCAAAATGCAGCTGATGCTGGAAATCTGAAATAAAAACATAAAAGCGGGAAAAATTCAGCATGTCTGGCAGAGAAAAACAGAGTTAACGTTTCAAGTTTAATTTATTTGACTTGAAGTGTTAATTGTGTTTCTCTGTTCAAAGATGCTGCCAGACCTGCTGTGTTTTTTCAGCTATTTCAGTTTTTATTTCTTAGAATGAGCTGTTATTTTAAAATTGAGAAACTGCATACATAACAAAGATCCAAATATATTGTGTGGACCTCTTTCCAAACAGGTTTATTAAACAATAATGGAATAAATAAATAATGGCAGAACTAGGACATATTTGCAGTTGTTGTTAAATTCTATTGGCATGTACAATAGAAAATCATTAGTTTACTTTTCTAGTACCAAAACTATAATTATAATATCTCTTAAATGTTTCTTTTTATGTTCTCTGCAATTTTTCTGGGTTATCAAATGGTTTCTCTGGTTCAGAGGCTCCAATCAAATGGTCTCTTTTTTAACAACCAAGAACGAATTAAAGCAGGCTGTACAGCAAGCTAAACTGTAGACCCAAGTTTCATTTTTGTCACAATGAAGTCATGTGTAAGTAACGCCAAGTTCAGCATGATTTATGTTGCTGTGTGAAACAATCCAAACAAAGTTGATGTAATGTTTTTTTCTTGAACATAGTGCCATTTAAACTAGGGCATTTCAGAGAATAATTGCTGCTTCTGTCAATTTGCTATCCTGCAACTTGAAAGATCATGTATCACAAGTGTCTAAAAGTGCTGACCATATTCTGGATGGGAATGGCTGATTTAAACACAGCAAAATCCCAATAACAACAATGAGATGAATGATCAGTTCATTTGTTTTGGTCATGTAAATTGCTAGAACACTGGGAAAACTCATTGCTCTTCTGATAGAACCATGGGATCATTCCCATCCACTTAAACCACAGGAACAGGCAGATGTGGGACCAGGTTTCACATGTCATCTGAGTAAATACTATTCTGTAGCAATCTCCAAGTGATGCGTGGAACTGTCAGAGTTGTTTAAATGTTTGTGAGTTCCAGAATGGTACTCTAAACTACAGCCTCTGACTGACAAGGAGGCCACCAAATAAGTCATGAGCAAATTTTTCATGTAATCTAACTAAATTTCTTTGAGTATCACATTATAAACATTTTATTCTGATTTACATTTAGATATCTTTAATAATCTTTTCCCTCGGTTCTTCAGGTTAATGAAATATGATTCCACCTGCCAACTAGCACAAGAGGTTGCTGAAAATATCCATGAACGTAATAGACAGAAGAGAACAGGAGGTAATCCTTCAAAGGTAAATTCAGCGATGGTTGCTACTATTTTGCAGTTCCTTTTGTATGAACATGATTTTTATGATATAGTTTGAGGAAGTAAAGTTGAGAGAAACATAATTCAATTGGACAATCCACTTGAATTATGGGTAAGTATATATCTCATCAGAAGTCAGCGATCCCAAATAACACCCTTTGTCTAAGGTTTCCAATCATAGAATCCCTATAATGCAGGAGGAGGCCATTTGGTCCATTGAGCCTGCATTGATCACAGTCCCACCAGCCCCTATTCCCATAACCCACATATTTACTGCTGCCAATCCCCTGATTCTAGGGTCAGTTTAGCATGGCCAATCAACTTAACACACATATCTTTCCACCTTTCTGGCATGCTCCAGGAGCACATCTAAAGCCAACACAGTGTGGCCTTTATATATCTGTATCCAAATAGGTTATAGTTTTACGGGTATATGGATTCTATTGTTGTGATCTCAAGGGAGAGCATAAAGAAGAAATTCAAATTCTGAGCAACTGTAAAGGTTACTCCACAAAGTTTCATGTTGTAAACAAAAAACTTTAATTGTTTGAGTTAAACGTAGCAAGTGCTATTAACTCAACACCAAATTTTGTAAACCCTTATCTTAAAACCCAAAATTTCAGCATTGCACTCTTTGTTCTATCTTTATTTCCACCCAAGATTTCCCTTACCGGATCTTGAGGGTTCCTTCATTTCTCCTGAGACCAAGCAAAAGTGTGTCATAGCTCTCAGAAATTCACTTTGATTCTTCTATGCGCTCCTGCTCTTTTCTTGGGGTATGAGATTACTCGATAACAATCTGCAGACAACCCTCCAATTCTCCTAAAGTATCTCATGATTGAGTGCACCATTGCTTCAGCATGGGCCTCACTGTGTTTTTGCGTACTAACTTCTAAAATCAAAAAGCACCCTTGGTTTCTGATGGCTGTTTGTTTCAGGTAGCCAGATCATGGCAGAATTCTCTTTCTATGCTTGTCTCAAATCTGTTGCAGGCTCCAATTGCCTGTTTCTGTAAGAAATCACACAGAGAGACAAGCTCAAATTAAAAGGCTACCCCCTGAAACTTATCCTCATAGCAACATAGCATGCTGGGATGTTCCAGATAGACAATTGAAATCTTACCAGGCTCACTGGCTCCATTCTGAAAAGACAACCTATTGTTTATTGTTTTACACACCTCTACTTCTAATGCCTTCAAGTAAACATGGACCATTCTTGGATTTGTAATTATCTTAGCAGTATATACCAACTTCTCTAACTCAGGTTTTTCCCTTTTATCTAGCACTTGAAAAAATTAATTCCAAATTAAGTTATATTCTTAAAACAAATGAGACATAAAATTAGATACTTTTGCCAGAGGTACGCTGTGCTGGAGGTGATTGAGGGAAGTGTCCTCTTTCTTCAAACATTAAAATTTGTAATCTGCCTTGCTTTGTGATGTAATTGTAGTTTTTTAGTTTCTATTTATTAGATTTATCTTCAGATTCGAACTGCTGCATTGTCAAGATTGTTTTAGGCAATTTACTCTTGGGCATCTGTCAATTTCGCTCCATGCCATGATGATATAATTCATGGGCTTCTGAAAAGAAAGGACCAAATGATTTGTTCCTTGTTTCAAAATTCAATTATTAATGGCCCTAACTTTTCTGTCAAAACAATGGCGATGTCAGTGGTGCTCACCTTTACTCATTTGGAAATAGTACAATAATTGGCTGTGGATGAACCCAAAATTCTGGAAGTTGCTGTCTGAGTTGTTCTACTCTGCCATTAGCTTCACTGAAATGGCATTCTGCTCTCCACCTAGCCATTGCAATGCATTGAATGGTGTGACATTGTTGCATTTGTGCAGTAGACAAAAACTAAACTTGTCGCACAACGTTAAGCCATTTTAGCTTCATCCTGAGCATTCTTACCCTGTGCTAAGTGTTAATTATGAATAATCAACTTCACTTGCCTTAAAAATTAACTATTACAGCGTGGAGTCTCATTCCTTCAGATTTTAGTTATTGGAGTATTTGATAATGTAGAATTTTACATTTTAACTTTTCTGTCTTGTTTAACCCAATCTTTCAAATCTCAACCTTCATGTTTCTCTTCCTGTACCTGAGTTGACGTTGAATACACCCAATCCAATGGACACTTCTACAATCTGTAGAACTGTCAGTAGGAACTGTTCCAGAGTTTATAGAATCTAAATGATGACGACCAATGCATCCACCATTTCTAGGGCCACTTCCTTAAGTACTCTGGGATGTAGGTTATCAGTGCTTGGGGATTTATTGACCTTCAGTCCCATCAATTTTCCCAACATCAATTTTCTGTAAATATTGATTTCCTGCAGTTCCTCCCTCTCACGAGTTCCCCAATATTTCTTAAATGTTATTTGTG
This sequence comes from Carcharhinus amblyrhynchos, assembly GCF_965287045.1. Taxonomy (NCBI): domain Eukaryota; kingdom Metazoa; phylum Chordata; class Chondrichthyes; order Carcharhiniformes; family Carcharhinidae; genus Carcharhinus; species Carcharhinus amblyrhynchos. Next base: position 27,344,114 of record NC_137344.1, read on the forward strand.
TCCTCCTTTGTGAAGACGGAACCAAAGTATGTATTCAGTTGGTCAGCCATTTCTTTATTCCCCATTATAAATTCCCAATTTCCCAGAAATCTGAAACCCTCCCCCTCACACCATCTCTTCAACCATGTATTTACCTAATATATCCTGCTATTTCTGCTCTGATGTACGTGTCCTTTATCACGTGCATCTCTAATTATACGTTTCTGACTAAGTGACTTACGTTTGTCTTCAATCTTTTTCTCTTCACGTACCTATAGAAACTTTTACTCAGTTTCTATGTTCACCGCAAGCTTACTCTTGTACTTTATTTTCTCCTTCATAATCAATCTCTTGGTCCTCATTGGTTAATTGTAAACTGCTCCAATCCTCAGGGCTGTTATTTGTTCTGACCAATTTGTCTGCCTTTTCCTTGGATCTAACATTATAATAATTGCCTTAGTCAGCCACGGTTTGGCCATCTTTCCCATTTTACTTTTGCACCAGACAGGAATAAACAATAGTTGCAGTTCACCCATGTGTGCTGTTTGAATGTTTGCCATTGCCTCTCCACTGTTATGCGTTTAGCTAATGCTTCCCAGTCTATTATAACCAACTCGCCCCTCATACAATCGTGGTCCCCTTTATTCAGACTCAGGGCCCTTGTCTCAGAATCAACTATTCCAACTTGATGAAAAATTCTATCACATTATGGTTGCTCATCTCCAAGGGGTCTCACACAATTAGATTTCCAATGATTCCTTTCTCATTAGACAATACCAGTCCAGGATGGTCTGTTCTGCAGTTGGTTTGTCAATGTATTGGTCCAAAAAACCATCCTGTATATATTCCAGCAATTTCTCCCCTGTGGTATTGTGACTAATTTGATTTGCCTGGTCTATATGCAGATTAAAGTCACCCATAATCACAGATGTTCCTTTATCATGTGTGTCTCTAATTACATGTTTAATGCCATTCCCAACACCAACACTATTGTTTGGGAACCCACATACAACTCTCATTAATGTTTAGGCCCTTTAGTATTTATTATCTCTATCCACACAGATTCCACATCGTTAGAGCTAATATTTTTCCTCACTTCTGCGTTAATTTCCTCTTTAACAAGTAACTCCACCACCTGTCTTTTTCATCTGTCCTTCCTAAACGCCAAATACCCCTGGATGTACAGTTCCCGTCCCTGGTCATCCTGCAGCCATGCCTCTGTAATCCCAATTATATTATACCTGTTACATTATTTGTGCTGTTAATTCATCCACTTTATTGTGAACACTGCGCATTAAGGCACAAAGCCTTGAGGCTTATCTTTTTAACTTTACTTGTCCCATTCCCACTCTTTTTCACTGTGGCCCTGTTTGGTTCCAGCACTTGATTTCTCTGCCTATCACTTTTTTTACTTCCCGCTCTGCATTTTGATCTTGTCCTTAATTTTCTTCCTCTGACACCTTCATGGGTTTCCATTCCCCTGCCAATTTAGCTTAAACCCTCCCAACCATTCTATGAAATACCCTCCCTCAGACATCACTCCTGTCCTGCCCAGGTATAACCCATTCAAATTGTAGTTGTCCCACCTTCCCCAGAACCAGTCCCGATGTCCTAGGAATCTGAAACCGTCCTCCTCGCACCATCTCTTCAGCCATGTATTTTACTGATATATTCTGCTATTTCTGCTCTGACTAATATGAGGCACTGGTAGTAATCCTGAGATGGCTACCTTTTGAGGTTCTACTTTTCAATTTAGTTCCTAAGTCCCTATATTCTGCTTTTTGGACTCCATTCCTTTTTTTTTAAACCTGTGTTGTTTGTACTAACGTGTACCACAACCAGCAGCTGTTTGCCCTCCTATGCCAGAATGTCCTGCAGCCGCTCCAAGCCATCCTTGATACTTGCACCAGGAAAGAAACACATCAACCGGGAGTCCCATTTGCAGCCACAGAAGCGTCTATCTAGTTCCCCTACAATTGAATCCCCTATATTGCATATCCACGCTTTCACTGTTCCACTGTGCAGCAGAGCCAGTTGTGATGCAATGAATTCGGCAGTTACTGCTTTTGCCTGAGAGGCTGTTCCCCTCAACAGTATCCAAAGCAGTATATCTATTTTGTAGGGGAATGGCCACAGGAGGTTCCTGCACTGCCTGGTTAGAACTCACGTTCTGCCTGGTGGTCACCCATTCCCTTCCTGCCTTTGGATTCTTAGCCTGTAGTGTGACAACCTCTCAATATGTGCTATCCACGATACTCTCTGCCTCGCAAGGAGAAGTTCCAGCACAGAATCAGCTTTTCCAGCACAGCCTTCCAAAAATTACATAACTGAGTCTTTGGCAGCAGAGATCTCCTTAAGAGGACAAACGTTTTAGTTTATGCTGCTGTTGTTGTCACCACCCTTCTGGATGGCAGAGTGACATTGGTGTCATACCAAAGGCTCCTCAGAATGTTGGAGAATTTCTGCCAGTGATGTCTTTGCAGGATACTCAAAATCAAGTGTGAAGACAGGTTTAGAAATGCCAGCATCCTCGCCAAAACCAATTCCTCTGGCATTTATGATCATTTAAAATCTGCAAACCAAATAAGCAACTCCCAAAGCAGATCGTCTTTTCATAACTTAAGGATGGCACCTGATCTCAAGGAGGGCAAAGAAAACTTTTTAAGGACACATTGAAAGTCTGATTGAAAGGTACACATTGACATTGGTACATGGGAGGAGCATGCCCCAAACCATGACATGTGACAATGCCACTTTGAACAAGCTGCAACACAGTAAAAGAAAAACAGTCATGTAAACTGTGCTGCAGGCAGGTAAGTAAAGTGAGAGTAGAGAGAGCACAACTCAAAGAACTCCCCTTCCTCAGGGCAAGTCTTGTCTTTTTTTACCCAAAGATCCATGGCTCTAGGATCGGACAGCTGACTCACCTGAGGGGACACAATCAGGAAACCTGACAGGTGTCATCCTCATTTTGAGGGACCAGCGATGAATTTTACATTCCTTCTGTCTGCATGGTTAAAGAGATGCACGATTGCTCGCCCTGTTTACTCAGCTTCCGGATATTAGCTCACACTTCCATCAACTTGCCGTGCAAAAAAAAATTAAAAGCCCAAACACGCAAAGGCAAGTTTAACAAGTAACAGATGTCGTTGGATACCCTGCCTCAGCACATTATGGGCCAAAATGTTTATATGTGAGTTTGATATCCTCCTCTGGTGCCTCAATAGTTATTGTAAGTTCACTGTAAAAGAAAACAGTGCTCAGTAATAACCAATTCATCTGGAAGTGTTTTCTTGTGGTTTGAATGCTTCCATATATAATTGACCACCATGATGGCACAAAATTGGAGGAAGTTTCATTTTCTGAGAAATCTGCCCCCTCCACCTCTATTCCGGACAATAGCTTTGATAAGGGTTTCATTATACTTGTCATTTTCTGGGATTTCTGCCACTAACATTTCTGGGAAATGATGGCCGAGGTACTTATTACCGCCAACAATATGTGTATAGTAAGAGTCATTCCATTGAATTGATGTTTGGAATATGTTTCATATCACTTTTCCATTTCCTGGGTCCTTTGAAATACAGCACAAGCTATCTTAAGTTGAAGACCAATTAAAAGACAACAGTTTGAAATGAACTACTGATTAAGACTATTGATCATGTGCTGTTGATGTGTTTCAGTGTATTGTTGTTAAATCTTTTGCTCGAATCCAGCAAGGAGATTTATTGCGAATGTCAAAGATTTGCTTACATGCACGTTTTAAGCTTTTATAAACACACATTTTGTTGTGTTTTTTTTAATATAGATAATTGTCATCAAAAGCCATAACGTTGTTTATTCATATCTTTACAGAAAGTCTGAGATTTGGGAATTGGTACTAGGTGAATGCTGTGTGTTTGTTTTTAGTTGCTGAAACAATTGTAATTCTTGGCAAGGAGCACAATAATTATATTTTCACCACGAAACATGCACACAAACTGTATTGTTTTTGTTCACATACAATCATACATCTACAATATAGAAAACGGGAAAAATTATGTGCAGATTTTCAATTCCACCAGTGTCACCTAATTGACATCTTAGTCCATACCTGGAAGTATTTATTGTATTCTGTGCTTGTTTGAAAAGAGACCTTGGAATCAATCTGGTAGAAAATGCAGACGGATGCTTTCCAGACACATCCATCTTGTATTAGATTTTGGTGCAGTGCTGCCAAATATTAAACTCATTTAGAACTTAATAATTTTCTATATATAGCAGCTGAGTGGTTCCAGCATTCATGCAACATGGTGTGCGCACTGGTTAGGCTAATCAGGGAAGCTGAGCAGAATGTTACTTGTTGAAAGTTAATTGTCTAGTTATATTTTTTTGTGTCTACATGTTTTCTTTCTACATATCGAGCGCAATCCCAAAATTAATCTGGAGCTTCAATCAAGTAGTAAAGCTAATTGAACACTTGATGTGCCTATGATAGTTAATATGGTGAAAAGTGCCTTACAAAAGTAATCATGTGCTGGAAAGGAGGTTGGTTCTGTTGGCACAGCTTCAATTCAAACCTAGGAAATAAAATTGTATCAAATTAACTTCAAGAAGAACAATAAGGGTGATCAATTTTTTAAAGAATTCTTCCAGATGGAAGTACTCTGTCACCATCATTCAGATGGTGAGTACCATATGAATGATTGTGGCGCTTCATGTTCAAAATATAATCTGTCATTGTTGTTATATTTTTAAATGGGGTGGACAACAGAAGCAGGTTAATGCAGTTGCACAGCACATTGGATCAAGATGGGTGTTGCTTTCACTTTTGTAACTACACCATAAAACAAATTCCATTCCAAACAACATGTATATTCCAATTAAACCTTCATTTTGGAAAATTACGACCAGTATGTTCACTATCTCTACTGCTATTGCTTTTATAACCTGAAGGTGTGGGCCATTAAATCTATTAGCTTCTAGTCCCTTAAGTTCCTCCAATATTTTTTCTCTGCTGAGAATTAATTTAAGTTGCTCACTCTTAGTAGCCCCTTGATAACCCTCTGTTTCCAACATATAATTTGTGTCTTCTACCGTGAAGACAGGTGCAAAATATTTGTTGAATGTTTCTGCCATTTCCTCATTCCCTATGACCATCTTTCTGCCTCTGCCTCTGCCTCTAAGGAGCCAACGTTTACTTCAGCTATTTTTCTCTTTGATATAGCTGCAAAATCACTTGAAATCCGTCTTTTCTTCCTGGTAGTTGGCTATCTTTTTTTTAAAAAAATTACTTTTTGGCTACACTTTGGTGGTTTCTATATCCCTTCCAATCTTCAGGCTTAGTACACTACTTCAACATTATAAGCCTCTTTTTAACTTTAAAACTATCCTTAACTTCCCTAGTGTACCATGGATGTCTCTTTGTGGGTCGAACTTTTGTTTTTCAATGGAATATATTTTTGTGGAACATTTTGAATTGTCTCTTTGCTTTCCACTGTTTTATTTCCCACCATGTCTTTTGATCTGTTTACCCAATCAATCTTAACTGGCTGCCCCTCTTACCTGGCAATTAGCTTTGTTAAGGTTTAAAATGCTTGTTTTGGACTGGAACAGAGGCTATCAAATTTAATATGGAACTCAATTGTGTTTATGATCATTTTTTTTCACCCAGAGTGAATTTAAATCCACTTCAGTGCTTAATACTGGACGTAAAATACTTTATCCTTAATTTGTTCCACAACGTATTGTTTGAGGAAATCTCAAAGTATTTTACAATTCTTCCAGATTACTTTTGTCAGTTTGATTGGTCCACTCTGCATGGAAGCCTTCACAATTAATGCATTGCCTTTGTTACAAACTTCAGTTATTTCTTGCGTATTATTCTGTCCTCTATAAAGGCATCTAAAAACTATTGCTACTGCCATTTTGACCCCCATTATTCCTAATTTCCACCTATACTTATTCCACTTCTGATCTTCCTTTCTGATTGCCGTCCTTACACATCATCCTTTTCAATCAGGGTTACTCCTCATACATTTCAGTTTTGCCTGTCTTTTCAAGTTGTGTTGAGTGGAATATTTCTTTCCCAACCTTGGTGGAAAGATTTTGGTCTGACACAGATTACCCAAGAAGGGGATTGAAGCCATAGGCATTTTATTCTGAAGCAACAGCTTTGATGTAATACATCAGCTAAATAGGCAGAAAACACATATGACCTGTAACAGGCAAGAATGGTTTACTGGTTCCAAAACAGGTGAATGGTTGAGGGAAGCAGGAGAATGCCAATCTCATTGGCTGACGGTGGCAAATTCCTCAGAATGGTTGACTGGTTCTAGTTCAAACTAACAGATGGATGAAGCTGACCTCCATAGCTGGAAGTGACCATCTTCTCTGCTCTCAGTCATCTTAATTGGCTAAAGACAGCATGACTCCACTTTGAAAAGCTCTTTCCTGTACAAAGTCATTATTTTTCTTCTTGCGATCTTGTTTCTGTACTTGATATCTAGGGGCCTGTTGTCAATCTGTTATTCAGTTATCCCTTAGCAAGCCAACAGAAATTCAAAGAAATCCTTTCTATCTCAGTCCAGAGTCCATGAAGTAATTTCATGGCTTATTGCTTGCTGGGACATCCTGTTAAACCTTTACTCAGGTGGTTAGTTTACATTTGGCTCATAAGATGCAACCTTACCAAATTTAGGAATGTCTTGATCTCCCTTGGGAAATAAGGAAGGGCAGGAAGTGTTAGTGAGGCATCACTTTGGGACCAGTGACCATAATTTCATTAGTTAAAGATAGCTATGGAGGATGATAGGTCTGACCCAAAAGTTAAAATTCTAAATTGGGGTAAGGCCAATTTTGATGATATTAGACAGGAGCTTCCAAAAGTTGATTGGGAGAGTCTTTTGGCAGGCAGAGGGACGTCTGGTAAATGGGAAGCTTTCAAAAACGTGTTAAGCAGGGTTCAGAATAAGCACATTGCTTTTAGAGTGAAGGGCAAAAGTAGGAGTAGAAGTAGGAATGCTGGATGATTTGGGATATTGAGGTCCTAGTCAAAAAGGAGGAGAAGGCATATGACATGCGTAGGCAGCTGGGATCAAGTGGATCCCTTGAAGAATATAAGAACATAAGAACATAAGAACATAAGAAATAGGAGCAGGAGTAGGCCATCTGGCCCTTCGAGCCTGCCCCGCCATTCAATAAGATCATGGCTGATCTGTCGTGGCTCAGTACCACATTCCTGCCCTCTCCCCATAACCCTTAATCCCCTCTCTTATAAGAACACAAGAAGAGGGGGGATTAAGGGTTATGGGGAGAGGGCGGGAATGTGGAACTGAGCCACGACAGATCAGCCATGATCTTATTGAATGGCGGGGCAGGATATATAGAGATTGTCAGAGTGGAGTTGAGAGAGAAATCAGGAGGGAAAAGGGACATGAGATTGCTTTGGCAGATGAGGCAATGGAGAATCCAAAGAGCTTCTACAAATACATAAAGGGCAAAAGATAATTAGGGAGAGAGTAGGATCTCTTAAGGATCAACAATGTCATCTATGTTTGGATCCACAAAGATGGATGAGGTCCTAAATGAATATTTCTCATTAATATTTACTGTTGAGAAAGACATGGATGTCAGGGAACTTGGGGAAATAGATAGTGATATCTTGAGGAGTGTCCGTATTATAGAGAACGATGTGCTGAAAGTCTTACAGCACATCAGGGTAGGTAAATCCCCAGGACCTGATGAAATGTATCCAGGACTTTGTGGGAGGCCAGGGAGGAAATTGCAGGCCCTTAGCAGAGATTTTTGAATCATTGATGTTCACAGATGAGGTGCATGAAGTTTGGAGGATAGCAAATGTTGTGCCGTTATTTAAGAAGGGCTGCAGAGTAAAACCTGGGAAATACAGACCGGTGAGCATAACATGTGTAGTGAGTGAATTGTTAGAAGGAATTCTGAAAGACAGGATCTGCAGGCATTTAGAGAGGCAAGGACTGATTAGGGACAGTCAGCATGGCATTGTGAGTGGAAAATCATGTCTCAGAAATTTGATTGAATTTTTTGAAGGGATAACCAAGAAGGTAGAAGAGGACAGTGCAGTCAACGTTGTTTACGTGGACTTTAGCAAGGCCTTTGACAGGATACTGCATGGTAGGTTGTTGCATAAGGTTCAATCTCACGGGATCCAGGGTGAGGTAGCCAAATTGGATACAAAATTGGCTTGATGAAAGAAGATAGAGAGTTGTTTCAGAGGTTGTTTTTCAAACTGCATGCCTGTGACCAGTGGCCTGCCTCGTGGATCGGTACTGCGTCCGTTGTTATTTGTCATTTATATTAATGATTGGATGAGAATTTATGTGGCATGGTTAATAAGTTTGCAGGTGTCGTCAAAATTGGTGGCATAGTTGACTGTGAAGAAGATTATCTACAACAGGATCCTGATCAATTGGGTCATTAGATCCATGAATGACAGATGGAGTTTAATTTAAATAAATGTGAGGTGATGCATTTTGGTAGATCTAATTGTGGCAGGACCTACTCAATTAGAGTACAAAGAGATCTCGGAGTACAGGTTCATAGCTCCTTGAAAGTGGAGACACAGGTGGACAGGGTGGTGAAGAAAACATTTGACATGCTGAATTTCATTGGTCAGAACATTGAATACAGGAGTTGGGACATCTTGTTGAAGTTGTCAAGACATTAGTAAGGCCACACTTGGAATACTGTGTACAGTTCTGGTCACCTTAATATAGAAAGGTTATTATTAAAGTAGAAAGAGTGCAGAAAATATTTACTAGGATGTCACCAGGACTTGATGGTTTGAATTTTAAGAAGAGGCTGGATAGACTTGGACTTATTTCCTAGGAGTGGAGGAGGCTTAGGAGTGTTCTTATAGAGGTCTAGAAAATAATGAGATAAGGTAGATAGTCAATATCTTTTCCCAAAGGTAGGGGAGTCTAAAACTAGAGGACATGGGTTTAAGGTGAGAGGGGAGAGACACAAAAGGGTCCAGAGAGGCATTCTTTTCACACACAAGATGGTGAATATCTGGAACAAGCTGCCAGAGGCAGTAGTGGAGGTAGGTACAATTTTGACTTTTAAAAAGTAATTAGTTATATGGGTAAAGAAGGATATGGGCCAAATGCTGGCAATTGGGACTAGTTTAGTGGTAACAACTGGGCGACATGGGCCAAAGTGCCTGCTTCCATGCTGTAAACCTTTATGACTCTTGTTTTAGAATCTGTGCTAGAATCATCTCCTTGGCAGCGATGATAGGGCTACACTGCCCTGTGTTTGTCACATAGCACCAGGTTAAAGTCTAACAGGTTCATTTGGTAGCAAAAACTACTAGCTTTCAGAGCGCTTGTCCCTTCACCAGGTGAGTGGGAGTTCTGTTCACACACAAGGGCATATAAAGACCCAAACTCAATTTACAAAATAATGATTGGAATGTGAGTCTTTACAGGTAATCAAGTCTTAAAGGTACAGATAATGTGAGTGGAGAGAGTGTTAAATGCAGGTTAAAGTGATGGTTATTGTCTCCGGACAGGACAGTTAGTGAGATTTTGCAAATCCAGGCAAGTCGTGGGGTTACAGATGGTGTGATATGAGCCCAGGATCCCGGTTGAGGCCGTCCTCATGTGAGCGGAACTTGGTTATCAGTCTCTGCATAGAGACTGTGCTCTGTCGCGTGTTGTGAAGGCTGCCTCAGAGAATGCTTACCCAAAGATCAGAGGCCGAATGCCCTGTTTGAACATAAGAACATAAGAAATAGCAGGAGTAGGCCATCTAGCCCTTCGAGCCTGCCCCCCCCATTCAATAAGATCATGGCTGATCTGTCGTGGCTCAGTTCCACTTTCCCGCCCTCTCCCCATAACCCTTAATCCCCTTGCCTATCAAAAACCTATCAACCCGCGTTTTAAATATATTTAGCGAGGCAGCCTTCACCACTTCAACAGGCAGAGATTCTCCACCCTTTGAGTGAAGAAGTTCCTCCTCAACTCCATTCTAAACCGCCCCCCCCTTCATCTTGAGGCTGTGCCCTCTAGTCCTACTGTCCTTTCTGAGCGGGAAGAGCCTCTCCACCTCTGTCCTATCCATCCCATTCATCATCTTATATGTCTCAATGAGATCTCCCCTCATTCTTCTAAACTCTAATGAGTACAAGCCTAGTTTATTCAGCCTCTCCTCATAGTTCAACCCCCTCAACTCCGGTATCAGCCAGTAAACCTCCTCTGCGCTCCCTCCAAGGCCAAAATATCCCTGCGTAAGTGCGGCGACCAAAACTGCACACAGTACCCCAGCTGTGGCCTCACCAGTGCCCTGTACAGTTGCAGCAAGACCTCCCTACTTTTATATTCAATCCCCCTCGCTATGAAGGCCAGCATCCCATTTGCCTTCCTGACCACCTGCTGCACCTGCAGGCTGGATTTTTGCGACTCATGCACAAGGACGCCGAGGTCCCTCTGCACCGTCGCATGCTGCGGTTTTTCACCCTGTAAGTAATAGTCCTTCCTACCATTATTCCTACCAAAGTGGACAACTTCACACTTGCCAACATTAAATTCCATTTGCCAGTTCCTGGCCCATTCGCCTATCTTGATCCTTCTGTAGACTTTCCACGCCCTCCGCACAATTTGCCGTTCCACCAATCTTTGTGTCATCAGCAAATTTCGACACCATACACTCGGTTCCCTCCTCCAGATCATCTATATAAATGGTAAATAGCTGAGGCCCCAGCGCCGACCCCTGGGGCACTCCACTAGTCACCAACTGCCAATCCGAATAGCACCCATTGACCCCCACTCTCTGCCTCCTATTTGACAGCCAATCCTCTATCCACGCTAACACCCTGCCCCCAACTCCATGCCCTCTAACCTTCTGTAATAACCTCTTGTGCGGCACCTTATCAAACGCCTTCTGAAAATCAAGAAACACCACATCCACCGGCTCTCCTCTATCCACCGCCCTAGACACATCCTTATAGAACTCCAATAAATTCGTCAGACACGACTTCCCCTTAACGAAACCGTGCTGCGTCTGCTGTATCAAACAATTCTCCTCAAGATGCCTCGCTATTTTCTCCTTGATGACGGATTCTAACATTTTACCTACAACTGACGTTAAACTAACCAGCCTATAATTCCCTGCCTTTTGCCTGCCACCCTTCTTAAACAGCGGCGTAACATTAGCTGTTTTCCAATCTTCCGGCACTTCCCCGGAATCCAGCGATGTTTGGAAAATAATCACCAAGGCATCCACTATCACCTCCACCATTTCTTTCAGAACCCTTGGATGCATTCCATCTGGTCCTGGGGACTTGTCTACAATCAGTCCTTCCAGTCTATCGAGCACTGCCTCTCTAGTAACAATAATGTCATTCAGGTTTGTGAATAGAACTCCCACTCACCTGACAAAGGGGCAGCAAGCGCTCTGAAAGCTCGTGGCTTTTGCTACCAAATAAACCTGTTGGACTTTAATCTGGTGTTGTGAGACTTCTTACTGTGTTTACCCCAGTCCAATGCCAGCATCTCCACGCCTTTGTTTGTCAGCCAGCAGGATTCAAAGGAATATATTTTTAATAAGGGGGAAAGAGCTGTTTCTATAATCAATAGCTTTCTTCTTGTTTGATAAACACCCCCAATTTCTGACACCTTTCTGCCATATCTCTAATAGCGGTGGCGCTTAACTATTTGTGGTGTTAGTTCATCTATCTTATCGCAATCGCTTTGCACATGAAGCTAGAGTATTGAATTTTTTTTTGCTATTCTTTGTGACTGCTTATTTGCTGATGCACTATCGCTCTTTCTCTTAATGTCCCTCTCAACTTGTCTTTATTCAAATCACTGCACTCCTCTATTGCATCGATTCTTCAGAGCTCTAAATCTCTCTTCACCGGACTCCTCCCCTGCCCTGTTTAATTTCAAGGCCTTTCCACATTCTGTGATTTGCCAGATCACTGATCCCAGTTCAAACTCTTAAATATCAGTCCAAATTACAGCTTGAGAAATACCTACCAGAGAAATTCCACTTGCATCATATTCCCAACTTAGCACTTTGTTTCCCAAGCGTCCTGCTTCTGGGTCACTTTGCACTCCACAATCCCAAACAATACAAATTGATTTTTGAATCAAATGGCTAAGTGTTTGTTTTACTTGTACCAGTAAAGATACGCAGTTAGACATATCAGTTCTGAAATATTTCATGCTTTTGGATTCTTGCAGTTTAAAACGAGGATAGCGTTTAGAATAAAGAAAAAACAATAATTACAGCACAGGAACAGACCCTTTGGCCCTCCAAGCCTGCACCGACCATGCTGTCCGACTGAACTAAAATCCCCTACCCTTCCGGGGAGCATATCCCTCTATTCCCATCTTATTCATGTATTTGTCAAGACACTCCTTAAAAGTCAGTACTGTACCCGCTTCCACTATCTCCCCTGGCAACAAGTTCCAGGTACCCACTGTTCTGTATAAAAAAAATCTGCATCGTACATCTCCTTTAAACCTTCCCCTCGCACCTTAAACCTGTGCCCCCTTGTAATTGACTCTTCCACCCAGGGAAAAAGCTTCTGACCATCCACTTTGTCCATGCCTCTCATAACCTTGTAGACTTCTATCAGATCGCCCCTCAACCTCCGTTGCTCCAGTGAGAACAAACAAAATTTCTCCAACCTCTTCTCATAGCTGATGCCCTCCACATCAGGCAACATCCTGGTGAATCTTTTCTGTACTCTCTCCAAAGCCTCCACATGGTAGTGTGGCTACCAGAATTGAACACCATATTCCAAGTGCGGGCTAACTAAGATTCTGTAAAGCTGCAACATGACTTGCCAACTTTTAAACTCAGTGCCCCGGCAGATGAAGGCAAGCATGCCGTATGCCTTCTTGACTACTTTCTCCATCTGCATTGCCACTTTCAGTGACATATGTACCTGTACACCCAGATCCCCTTTGCTTAACAATACTCTTAAGGGTTCTGCCATTTACTGTATATTTCCTATTTGTACTAGACCTTCCAAAATGCACTACTTCACATTTGTCTGGATTAAGTTCCATCTGCCATCTCTCAGCCCAAGTCTCCAACTGATATATATCTTCTGATGGTCCTCATTACTATCTGCAAATCCATTAACCTTTGTGTCATCCGCAAACTTAATAATCAAACCAGTTACATTTTTCTGCAATTCATTTGTGTGCATTGCAAACAACTAAGGTTCCAGCACTGATCCCTGAGGAACACCACTTGTCACAGTTCTCCAATCAGAAACATATCCCTCCACTGCTACCCTCTGTTTTCTTAGACCAAGCCAGTTTTGTATCCACCTTGCCAGCTCACCTCTGATCCCATGCTACTTCACTATCTGCACCAGTCTGCCATGAGGGACCTTGTCAAAGCCCTTACTGAAGTCCATGGTCAACAACATCCACTGCCCTCCCCTCATCAATCATCTTTATCACTTCCTCGAAAAATTCAATCAAGTTCGTGAGACACAACCTCCCCTTCACAAAACCATGTTGCTTCTCACTAATACGTTCACTTTTTTTCAAGCAGGAATAAATTTTGTCTTGAAGAATTCTCTCCCATAATTTCCCTATCACTGATGTAAGGCTCATTGGCCTGTAATTACCTGGATTATGCTTGCTACCCTTCTGAAACAAAAGAACAACATTGGCTATTCTCCAATCCTCTGGGACCTCCCCGGTGGCCAGTGAGGATACAAAGATTTCTCTCGAGGCCCCAGCAATTTCCTCCCTTGCCTCTCTCAGTATTCTGGGGTATATCCTATCAGGCCATATGGTACCATATGATAATTTGAGATTTTAGTCCTTTTTCTATTGAGATCTTATTGCAGTTGTCCCATACGGACAGTGACTGATAGCTGGGCTTGGAATTTTTGAGAATTTGTGAAAAGTAGCATCTACATACTCCCATAAAACAGAATAAGATATTGATCACCTACTTTAAAAGATATATTGAGATAAATTTATATCCAGGACAATTTTGCCAGATGGATGAACAGAAGACAGTAGGTTTTAACTTTTAGGTTTGGTTGGTGTTAAAATCCTCCCTGAAGGGAAACATGTATACTTTCTTGGCACCGGCTTGAAGGGCTGAATGACTGCCTTCTGTGCTTTAGCCATTCTACGGTTCATTGATTCAACTGTGCTTGTGATACTTTTGTTGCAATTCTGTTTTTGATAAAAATGGGCCAGTCATCTTGCTTACAATATTCTAATATAAATTTGAAGTAGTTACTGAATCTCAAGTAAAAATTGGGAACGTTTTGGTTGTCTGATTGCATTGCGTGTAGCTGAAATTGCCTGTCTAATGATTCGTCCCCCTACCCTGTTAAATACAGTGCCAACACTGAAAACCCTCACCTCCTGATTTAAGGAGTGCATCATGAAAATTGACATTTCCCTTACTCTTATTTTGCCTGCCTTCCAAGTCATGGACACTAGATGTCCTCATAGACATCTGAACAAATCATATCCATCACTTATTTTTGCAGTTACTTAACTCCACGGCATGTTCTGCATTTGCAGGTTTCCATTCATGCAAGTTGATATTAAATCTGGTTGTGCATCAACATCACCATCTCAGAATATATCCAGTGGTACTAATATAAATATTCCAAGATTTCATAAGTTATGTTTTCAGACAGATATCAACTGAACAGGTATAAAATCTGTCTGTCTTGTGGGCATCAATAACTAATTAATTTATTAACCAGTTCAAGTTGTGATTTAGTTTCCGGTCTGATCATTACCTGTTCAGAAATAGATGAGAAGTCTTGCACAGAAAACATAAGAACATAAGAAATAGGAGCAGGAGTAGGCCATCTAGCCCTTCGAGCCTGCCCCGCCATTCAATAAGATCATGGCTGATCTGTCGTGGCTCAGTTCCACTTTCCCGCCCTCTCCCCATAACCCTTAATCCCCTCTCTTATCAAAAACCCATCAACCCGCGTCTTAAAAATATTTAGCGAGGCAGCCTCCACCACTTCAACGGGCAGAGAATTCCAGAGATTCACCACCCTTTGAGTGAAGAAGTTCCTCCTCAACTCCGTTCTAAACCGCCCCCCCTTTATCTTGAGGCTGTGCCCCCTAGTCCTACTGTCTTTTTTGAGCGGGAAGAGTCTCTCCACCTCTATCCTATCCATCCCATTCATCATCTTATACGTCTCAATGAGATCTCCCCTCATTCTTCTAAACTCTAACGAGTACAAGCCTAGTTTATTCAGCCTCTCCTCATAGCTCAACCCCCTCAACTCCGGTATCAGCCTAGTAAACCTCCTCTGCACTCCCTCCAAGGCCAAAATATCTTTGTGCAGGTGCGGCGCCCAAAACTGCACGCAGTACTCCAGCTGCGGCCTCACCTATTTTTTAATCTTCTCTGGACAAGTGAATTATGAATGTCTAAAATTGTACCATTGCTACGGTTTAAAGTTTTATTCTGCTGTTTTCCATGGATTTAAATGACTCCCAAAATGAGCCCTTGCTCCGAGGTTGCAAATTGTGATTCTATTTGCCCATTATTTTTATTACTTGTGGTTAGAACAAACAGAAAACCTTCGTCACCATCCTATGTATTTTGACTTACTTATTTAGGAAACAAACATAATAAAACCCACTGGATCAGTGGCTTAAGATATAAATTACCAAATAATTTATCGAACAGTCAATAAATAAGAGATCAGAAGTAATTACACACTGTAGATTCATTATGGTTATGAATGTTCCTCCTTCGAAAGTAGAAAATAAAAAAAGCAGTTGTGTGCACTGAGAGAGTTTCTGCAAGACACACACTAGCTGTTGCGTGGTGGTTTGTGGGTTGACTGGCTATGAGGTGCCAATGTTCTCACCCTCGCTCTCATTTTAAAGGTTCCTTGTGCCCCTTAACATCATAATCAATTGTATTCAATGTCATTTGTTTGAAAAGTTGTGTCGTTCCTTGCCATCTCTTCTTTCTCTCCCAGTGGGACACTTTACAGCCTCACGGACTGAACATTGAGTTCAACAACTTCAGAGAATCAACTCTCTCCCCTTTGTTTCTTCTCTTCACCTCATTTACTCATTTTTATCACTTTTTATTCTTATTTTTAGTTTTCCACTTCTGAAATCTCATTCTCCATCTTGTCTCCACCTGCCCTCTTCCCGCCAACGTCAACATTCCTCAGATCCTAATGATCTGTACCTTTGTTCTGCCATTCACACATTCCGATTGCTTAATGGATATTTTTAGCACCTTTCTCAGCCTTTATCATCAGCATTTACATTCCCGTTGTCCAATCACTGCACCCCCCCCCCCCACCCTTATAGTATAAATCTTGTCCAGTTTTCCTTCTTTTCAGCTCAGATGAAGGGTCATCCAAACTCAAAACTTTAGCTCTTTTCTCTTTCCACAGGTGCTGTCAGACCTGCTGAGTTTCTGCAATGTTTTCTGTTTTTGCCTTGTTCCCCATGCTGCGTTGTTATCAGTTTGCACTTTATGCCACTCAATGCAAAGTATTTTTGCCCACCAAAGCCATTAGATGTCCTGCTACAGCAGATTCTGGCCTTATTTCATGTTCCAAATTTGTTCTCTACTGTTTGGGATAGAAATACCTGATATGAAAGTGGATATTTACGTATGTGGAAAAATTTCTTTCATGAGCTTTAAAAATAAAGTTGTTAAAAAGATAAAAGCTTTAGACAAAGTATTTTTTAAATGATCTTGATAAAATAGTGTTTAACTAATGTTACAACAGAGGAAGGAAAAAGTGTAAACCGGGAAACGGAAAAGAAGATCAAAAGACTTTATTCTGAATTCAGGAAATACACCAGGGGTCAGTATAACTTCATATTAAGTCACACTGGGATACCAATCAAGAGAAAAAGTACCTGTGCATATAAGAATTGTAAATGATAATTTGTGGAGAGAAACACTGGAAACCAGAGTAACTTAGGTATATATTTGCCTTTATTAATGTTGAGTGATGGAGTTACCTTCCATTTTAATTTTAAATTTAAACTTGTTTCTAAGTATGACAGAGTTCTATATCCTAAATTTATACAATTTTATGTATATTCTTTAGATCATCACGTAAAACATTCTCTCCTGTTCCTGAGGTGCAAACACCAGGGTCACATAATATATTCTATTGTTTCTGTTAGCAGGGACATTTAATTTCTTGTTGATCATCCACATAACTTTCCATTTTTAATATGTTTCTGAAATGAACCTTTGTTCTTCAAAATGGTTTGACCTTATTTCATTTTAGTGAAATATAATTTAACTTGCAAGTTGAAAAAACACAATTTTGATCTTAAAAGTATACATCAAAAAGAGTTTTGAGTTGAATGTATTGACTTTTTTTGGGGATGAATTGTTGCAACATAGAAGTGAGAAGTTTTATATTTTTATCCTGAATATTGCAACTTGATGATGCGTCTTTTTTTGTGAGTACAAATAAATTGATTTATTTGCTCAGGTGCTCACTTTAGGTTGAAGGCACTTGCTTTATTAGATGGTTTGTGTTATTTCTTTGTTCTGCTGTGGGAAAGATTGGAGGATATGCACATGATTGTTACTCTGCCTTCTATTGTGAGTCAATGGGGATGTATGGGGGTTGGGTTATTAATGTAGCAGGTTGAGATCATTTGTTACTGGCCATCTGAAAGAGTTGAAAAGTTGAGCATGTATTTGCGAGTTGTGCAGAATTGTTTAAATCTTGAAAAAAAATTCGATTTCTTGTTTGGTTATTTTGGTCTCCTACTTGGTAGGTGCCAAGTCTTAGAAATGGAGTGTATTCACTCAAAAGACCCCAGAATTCTTTTAGATATTCTGATGTTTTTACATGATCTTTTTTGTTGAAATATTGATGAATTGTTTTAAAGTGTGAAGTTGAAGTTAATATTTGATTTTCTCCTTTTCTTCTCCTTTCCAGCTGAATGTGACAATTCGGACATCTCTACAGAGGCTCGAAGAACAGATTAGCCAGCTGAAGGATTCTTTGTTGAGAAGTTTGTCAACACGGCAGATGTATCCTTTTAAAACCTGTTCTTTTTCACGGCTGTGGACTGTCCAGCTTATTATTATGTGATGTTGGTATTAGGTAAATTGAAATATATATATTTCATGTATAAAATATGTCATGGCCATTGTCTCTTTATTGAAGGAGTGGCAAAAGATCATGCCTGAATAACTTGTGTAGATATTTTAACAAAAAGATTGCTTTCAAAATGCTGTGAAAAATGTTGTAGTGAAATGTAAAACGCAGTGCACTGTCTTTCTATCTTTTTTGGTGAAGTACATTGCAGGAATTGAAGCTGATGTTTTCTTAATAGTTTTTGCTTTTTATGCTGGTGGTAAGCTATGGGAAAGTTAATGAATTTTATGCATGTCCTGCTTTCTGAAATCCAATCCCTTTCAGGAACTTATGAATAAAGCTAAAATGCAAAACTAGGTTTATGGGTTGATAGAAAAATAACCACTACTTAGAAGAAAAATGCATCTGTGAAGCGCAGAAAGACATGGTAAACTTGAGGCTGTGCTACTGTTTGGTATCTTGGCTTGGGTTTTAGCTTTCATTTTATAAAAAGAGTAGTAGGATGTATTTGGATCTTCCAAATCAAAATGACCCCATTATTTGAAGTGTGGCTGGAGAATTAGAGGGCATGACTACAAAATTAACACGCTCAAAGTGAAACTCTGCGAATAGTGCATTGCGTACATTCAAAACTTGCTTTAAATAATGGCCACAAAAATCCTGATTGTTAATTAACAGACACCTAACCTGCATAGTACTAAATCTAAACTTAAGAGGGTGTCGGAACAGAAGGAGCTGTGGGATGTACTTACACAAATCTTTGAAGGAGGGGGGACAAGTGAGATGGCTGTTTTCAAAAAGGGCTCCTTGTCTTTATAACAGAGGTATAGACTCTAAAATAAAGTAAATTCTTTAATAATTCATATTCAGTACACAGTTTGAAGCAGACAGACGTCAAAACTTAGTGGATGATTTATTAACGAGACAACGACAACTTCAAACATCCTTCAAGAAAGATGGCACAGAGCCTGATCTGATGAGGTATGTTTTTTTAAGCTTAAATTTATTTTCAGCTTATGCTCACTGCAGTGTAATTTTTTAAAATTTTTGTTCTCATACAAATGTGGTTAAACAGTTTTGTTCTTTATTAAAATATTGATTAATATTTTGATACCTGTCGTAATTCTTTTTGAGTTTGGTGCACAGACCAAGAGGAGCCAGTGCTTTGGTGCAGAATGAAAACCGAGGAAGATTTAGAATTTATGTGATGCCATTCATGTGTTTAGAACATCCCAAATCACTTCACAGCCAATAAATTACATCTGAAGTTATTGTTGCTTGCTGCTGCTTCACTCAGAGTGTTTAGGATGTGGAATCTGCTACCATATGGAGTCATTAAGGTGAATAGCGTAGATGGATTTAAGGAGAAACCACAGCTCAATGAGAGAAAGAGGAATAGAAGGATGTTGTCATGCTGCAGTATATTATGAACTTTCAGCAAACACTAAAATTTTGAACAAAAACAGACTGTAAAAATGGTCACGGTAAATTGTTTGATTTTTGTGAGGATCAGCTCCAGACTGTCCTGAAACTTGAGCAATTGCATAATTAAATATAGGGTGGCACTGTAGCACAGTGGTTTGCACTGCTGCCTCACAGCACCAGGGATCTGTGTTCAATTCCCAGCTTGGGTCACTATCTGTGTGGAATTTGCATGTTCTCCCTGTGTCTGTGTGGGTTTTCTCTGGGTGCTCTGATTTCCCCCTACAGTCCAAAGATGTGCATGCTAGGCCATCCTAAATTGCCCCTTAGTGTCAAGGGGACTAGCTAGGGTAAATGCATAGGGATATGGGGATAGGGCCTGGGTGGGATTGTTGTGGTTGCAGACTCGATAGGCCAAATGGCCTTCTTCTGCACTGTAGGATTATATGGTTCTATGAAATATAGACATTTGCAACTGTCCAGGAAATTCACACATTCTTTTGTTTAAAGATGGAGCTTCAACAGAAGGACTAGAGCTTTCCAGCTGGTCTTCTGGTTCACCATGAACAAAAGATACATTGCAACTCAATGTGCACTAGAGAAATGTAAATGGGTCCCCATTGGCTTCCCATTGTATTATGATGGTTCCATTCGAACCAAGACTGGATAAATTTCAAAGTGCCAAATAACAAACACAAGATGTTCATTGATTTACCATTCACCTGATTTGGAATAGGGCTTTGGCTTTGGACTTGTAACAGGTCACTTGTGTTAACCATGTTTGTTGCCTGTTTTTAAAACAGCAAAAATTAGCTCTGCAGAGACAAAGTCATTAGTAAAAAACCACGGAACCAACTCAGCAGTCAAATTAATAAACAGCTATACCTTGAAAGTGGGAGAAAGGTTCTCCCAGCCTTTTCTGACTTCGGGTTAAGCAGAGAACCAACTTGCTGGAAATTAAACTATAAGAGACTTCATTGCTTACTAAGAATCCTCTGCTCAACAAACTTTCACTTCAACTGAAAGCATCAACTCATCTAAGAAATTACTAGCCTGCCATAAGTAAGATACTGAGTTGTAGTTTGTAATCATATTGCTCTTTCATTAGCTGTGCCTGACTTTTGTCTGAGTGATAGTGTGGATGAGTCGAGTGAGTGCAGCATCGCCTTATTTAAACCTCTAAGGCAAAAGTATGATTAAATTCTTTATTTTTAAAACTCTCAAAAAAAGGCTTGCTGCTGGAATTATCCAAATTGAGACAGCAACTCTGGGGATAAGACAATGCACACACACACAAAACACATAGATCACTGATAGTAAGGAAAACTGCAAATTTTGTCCATGACAATATGTTGATGGGTTGAGATGAAGCAAGGTGGGAGGAAACTCCTGTGGAGCATAGACACTGATGTGTATGTGAATGGCCTCTTTCTGTTCTATGTTTTCTGTCTAATTATGTAGGCAAATTAAACAGGCAGTTTGCCACCATCTTGGTCCACAAATACCAATGGATAAATAATGAATGAATCTTTTCATTGTGGTATTGAAGGAGAGAAATGTTAGCCAACTAAACTGTCGTTGCCATCTTCAAATTGTACCATGGGATCTCTAATGACCATCTGTAAAAACAGTTAGACTTGCAGTTTAATATCACTGAGAAAGGTGTCTCAGTCAATACAGCAATCAGAGCTGTAAAAAGCATCAGTTTACATTACAAGCTTAAATCATGGAGTGGGGCTTAACTCTTTTGCCTCAAGCTCCCATTGAACCAAACTGATAATTAATGTATCCCCCCGTTCTCTTGTCTCTGGAAATTGTGAATGTGACATGGATGTTGATGTGGTCAGGGGCTTAATGCTTAATTGCAACATTCCACAAACCCTGAGACCGAGTGCTAAATATATGTGAAGTGGTTATAAAGTTATTTTCCCCAAATCTGTGTGTAAATAGAGATTTCAATATTCTATCATATGTTAGTATGATGTGAATGTTTCAGTAAATTTGGAATTGTAAACTGGTTCTTTGGATCTGATCCAATAATACTTGGCTTATTGGAAAGAAAGATAGCAAATGTTTGCTTGTTATCCTACATTAACTCCTTTATGAGCATAAATGTAAATAAACTGTGTGATTCGTGGAATGGACCACATCTTTTTATTTTATGTTCAAAGTCAGCCCAGACTAATGAGGCAGTCT
This sequence comes from Carcharhinus amblyrhynchos, assembly GCF_965287045.1. Taxonomy (NCBI): domain Eukaryota; kingdom Metazoa; phylum Chordata; class Chondrichthyes; order Carcharhiniformes; family Carcharhinidae; genus Carcharhinus; species Carcharhinus amblyrhynchos. Next base: position 27,365,784 of record NC_137344.1, read on the forward strand.
CATTCCTATTTTAGCAAGCTATTCATCAACCGAAGAAAAATGCCGATAAGTAAACACTAGTTGACACTAAATTTCAATCTCACAACGATCCCCAAGAATGATTTGTATTGAAATGTGGTGCAGCACTGGTACAAGTCGAAAGACAAGAGAAGTCATTTCAGAAATTACACCAACTTGCATTTGAAAGCAAAATACCACAGGTGCCGATAATCTGAAGTGAAAACAGAAAATACTGGAAATAATCAACAGATCAAACAATACCTGCAGTTGACATTACAAGGCAAAGACTTGTGTGTGTGTGTGTGTGTGTGTGTGTGTGTGTGTGTGTGTGTGTGTATATATATATATATATATATATATATATATGTGTGTGTATATGTATATTTCTCCAAAGTAGAGTTTAAATTCTTTTGAATTTCTCAATGATTTTCCTCCATTGTTTTAAAATCTTCCCTTCTTGCCGCCTGAGATCCCTGATTAAACTCTGCGTTTTCTCAGCCTGAGTCTGACAATCTGACCAGTCTGATTTCCTCATGAGTGCCTTAACAGATATCTGTCTCCATCACTCTGTGATGGGTGTTCCAGCTAATCCACTTATACAGCAGATTGACAAAGGAAATCCTCCTCCCCATCACTCTGACTTACAAATGCCGAGGCCAATTCCTCAGGACGCTTCTGAATGGGCTAAGAACTGGCCAAGCATATGGAGAATATTTCAGTTGAAGGAGGCTTGCACTTGGAACTAGATAATTTGGTTAAATTTTCTATTAAATTGGCAGATAATCTTAGTCCTGCACACAAGATGATATGTTTCAGTTGAGAAGCCCTGGCCTAGATATCTGTATGCATGGCTGCCAAAAGTAGAATGAAGAAGTGGAGAATGCAGAATTCTCATAGATATAGGCCTGGAGGGGGATTACAGAGCTACACAGAGGTGAGGAAACATGAGGAGAGAATTTTACTTTCAGGGCTTTGGGGATCAATGTAGATTAGCAACCATGAGGGTAATTGGTAAACAAAACTAGATGTGGGATAGGATATGGATAGCAGAATTTCCAGTGGACCCTTGATAATTGTATAAATATTCAAGTACTTGAACCTCTTCTATATATACAGCTCTCATGCTAAATTGGAACCTGTTTTACATAACTGGAAGTTCTTCTGTGGCATACCCCATGGTGAATCAGACTTTACACTGATGGAAGAGAGAAGGTGAACAGGATCATTGCAAGTGAATCTGTTTCTAACCTGAAGTTGCGTAATGTTGAATATATTTACATAATTTGCCAAGTCTTTCGCCTCAGATAAAGTTTAAAAATTCATGCTATATCTTGTTTTTATTCAAAACTGATCAAGTCCACAGTTACATTCATAACTCTCCTAAGTGAGTCACTAAAAGTTAGCATGTGGGTACAGCCGGCAATTAGGAAGGCACAGGGTATGTTGGCCTTCATTGCAAGGGACTTTGAGTGCAGAGCAAAGATGTCTTACTGCAATTGTGTAGAGCCTTGGTGGGACCTCACCTGGAATATTGTGTGCATTTTTGATCCCATTATCTTGGGAGGGATATACTTGCCACAGAGGAGGTTCACCAGATTAATCCCTGAGATGGTAGGATTGTTTTATGAGGAGATACTGGAGAGACTGGGCCTGTATTTGCTTGAATTTTGAAGAATGAGGGGTGACTTCATTGAAACATACAAAATTCTTATAGGGCACAATGGGGTTGTAGATCGGATGTACAGATTAAGTGGATTGGCCATGATAAATTGGCCAGTAGTCCCAAGAAGTGCAGGTTAGATGGATTGGCCATGGTGAATGTGGGTTTTTAGGGATAGGGCCTGGGTAAGACACTCGGTCAGAGAGCCGGTGCAGACTTGGTCAGCCAAATGGCCTCCTGCTGCATTGTACGGATTCTATGAGCTTCTGTGATAAAATATCTCCCCTGCCTGCTGAATCTAAAACCAGGGGACAGAATATCAGGATAAGGGGTACCATTTGAGAGGAATTTCTTTACTTAGAGGCTGGTGAATCTTTGGAACTCTTCCCAGAGAGGTGTGGAAGCTCAATCATTGTGCATGTTCAAAACAGAAATTGATAGATTTTTGGATGCTATTGACATCAAGGGATATGGAGATCGAGTGGGAAAGTTGTGTTGATGTAGATGATCAGCCATGATCTAATTGAATGGTGGAGCAGGATCGATGGGCTGAATGGTCTACTCCTGTTCCTCTATTCTCCTTTTCGAATTCATGTGTAATTACTGAGACCTATGCTGTTGCTGGATTGGGAGAAGGTGGGCAGGACATGGGCGTGGATTTGCAAACTCATGTGAGTGCTCAATCATACTAGCAATCTTTGGAAATAGGTTCAAGTGTGTTATAGATGGCTTCCTCCATTCCAAAAACATAAAGATGATTATTACATTGAGGAGAGACATCTTCTGGCTGCACACTATGGAAAGTTATGCACAAGTTTTTGTAGAGATCAAATTTGTGCATTTTGGGGGCTGTAAGCCTCCTACCCAATTGAACCTTTTAATTCAGATTAGAGAATGGAAAAAAAATTAAGGTATGAGAGAGGTAGCTTCAAAATCCTGAGCCTCAGGCGTCTTAAAGAGGACTGGCTTGTGATTGAAAATGTTGTTAGAGACATTCCATATTGTTCAGAACCTTATTTCCAATGCTATATATTATGCTTAGTGATAAATTAAGACAATGGCGAAGCTGGTACATGTTGTTCCTGTTTGACGTTTGTTGATTTTACTTTTAATCTGCTTCTAACTGTACATACTTTATGTAAATTATAGTTTAGCCAATTAGGTACTGATACGAAGTTCAACACTTTACATGTGATAAGCATGCTCCAAATACATCTTGGGCTGTCACCTTTAAGCTCTGGGGTAGTGTTTCTGCGAAGTAACCCTAAGGATATGTTGTAGAACCACCCTGGATGTTTCCAGGTGGGGATTGCATGGCAGTTGCCTGGGAATTTCAATTGCAGTGTTAATGTATGCCTATTTGTGACACTAATAAATAAACTTTAAAACAATCCTGTTAAATCAAAGAATGTGTTGTTTTGTAATGTGAAGAATGTTATACTACATCAAACAGTGTATTGTCCCACTGCTAAAATATGGGATGAGATTCTCTGGCCTCCCAGTCACATGTTTCCCACCAACGGGAGGTGATGTGTTGTTTGCTAGCAGTGGGATTCTCTGGTCCTGCCGCTGTCAGTGGGAATTCCCATTGGTGTCACCCATGCCAGCGGGAAACATGCGGATGGGAGTGCGCTGCAGGCAGGACCGGAGAATCCTGCTGATGTGAACAGCTGGAGAATTCAGGCCATGGTATCATAGAAGGCTACTTATTAGTAAATGCTACAGGAATTCGTTCAAAGATGAATCCTAAAGGCTGGAATACAAATCCTCCTCCTCTTGAAGAGCTTACCAACCTTCTACTCTCTGTTGTGAAATAACTTTCTATAACTTGAAAATGTCTGCCTATGTTTTGTTTATAATTTTTAAAATATAACATTAGTTTGAATTAAACTGTCCGAATTGTAGTAGACAGGAAGCGAGTAATTTTGCAAGTTTTAAACTGTCCGAATCGTGCCAGACAGGAAGTGAGTAATTCTGCAAGGTTTTATAATTTTATTATTTTTCCATTGGTGACCTCAATTATAAATATGGACATCGAAATTTATATTGCAAAGCATTAACAAGTGTGACTAAAAATTGCAATATGAGGTAATTATACAGGAAGTGCACACATTTTGATACAGTATAGCCACACAAATTCTCCTTCCATGGCGTTGCTCTTGATGTTAATCTATCTTCAAACCAGTACTGTTTTTTACCTTTTGGGGAATAGTGGGGGAAATGGTGGAAGAATTTCCGAACAGATTATCAACCTGTCGAACCACGTTATGAACGTTCCTTTCTGTCGCTACCTAGTTGTGGAGTTGGATTTGAACCACTCGTCTAGCAGTAGGGCGCTACCACTGCGCCACAAGACCTCTGGTTGGTCTTGTTAAGTTACAAGCTTTATAATAACAAGAGGTGTCACACCAGGTAGTGTTATAAGGAATGCTGATTTACTAAAGTAGGGACAATGCTAGAATTTGGGAGCACTGAGAAGGGAAACAACTGGGCCTGGAAATAGATTTTTAAAAAATCATTGCGTCTGAGAGCGCCAGGTAAAATGCTGTGGGATATGAAAGCATTGCGAGCAGCATTTGGGGAGCAGTGGTGGGTAGATGTTAGATCACGAGGAAAAGACAGATAAAAATTAAGAGCTTTGGAAAGGGAGGATTCTAAGATCTGCAAGCATTTGGAGGGTGGTCTTTGGAATTGTGAGCAGTAGGAGCACAGACCATTTGATTGATGAATCTAGGAGAAAGGCACATGCAGTCAAGAAAGACTTGAGAAGGACAGGGTGGATTCCAGGGAAGTGCCGGAAGATTGGAAAGCGGCTAATGTTACGCCATTGTTTAAGAAGGGTGCCAGGCAAAAGGCGGGGAATTATAGGCCGGTTAGTTTAACGTCTGTTGTAGGTAAAATGTTAGAATCCGTCATCAAGGAGGAAATAGCGAGGCATCTTGAGGGGAATTGCTTGATAGAGCAGACACAGCACGGTTTCGTTAAGGGGAAGTCGTGTCTGACAAATTTATTGGAGTTCTATGAGGATGTGTCTAGGGCGGTGGATAGAGGAGAGCCGGTGGATGTGGTCTTTCTTGATTTTCAGAAGGCGTTTGACAAGGTACCTCACAAGAGGTTATTGCAGAAGGTCAGGGGACATGGAGTTGGGGGTAGGGTGTTAGCGTGGATAGAGGACTGGTTGTCAAATAGGAGGCAGAGAGTGGGGGTCAATGGGTGCTATTCGGATTGGCGGTTGGTGACAAGTGGAGTGCCTCAGGGGTCGGTGCTGGGGCCTCAGCTATTTACCATTTATATAGATGATCTGGAGGAGGGAACCGAGTGTATGGTGTCGAAATTTGCTGATGACACCAAGATTGGTGGAAAGGCAAATTGTGCGGAGGGTGTGGAGAGTCTACAGAAGGATCTAGATAGGCTGGGCGAATGGACCAGGAACTGGCAAATGGAATTTAATGTTGGCAAGTGCGAGGTGGTCCACTTTGGTAGGAATAATGGTAGGAAGGATTATTACTTACGTGGAGAAAAACTGCAGCAGGCAACGGTGCAGAGGGACCTCGGGGTCCTTGTGCGTGAGTCGCAAAAACCCAGCTTGCAGGTGCAGCAGGTGGTCAGGAAGGCAAATGGGATGCTGGCCTTCATAGCGAGGGGGATTGAATAGAAAAGTAGGGAGGTCTTGCTGCAGCTATATAGGGCATTGGTGAGGCCGCAGCTGGAGTACTGTTTGCAGTTTTGGGCGCCGTACTTACGCAAGGATATTTTGGCCTTGGAGGGAGTGCAGAGGAGGTTTACTAGGCTGATGCTGGAGTTGAGGGGGTTGAACTATGAGGAGAGGCTGAATAAACTAGGCTTGTACTCGTTAGAGTTTAGAAGAATGAGGGGAGATCTCATTGAGACGTATAAGATGATGAATGGGATGGATAGGATAGAGGTGGAGAGACTCTTCCCGCTCAGAAAGGACAGTAGGACTAGGGGGCACAGCCTCAAGATAAAGGGGGGGGAGGTTTAGAATGGAGTTGAGGAAGAACTTCTTCACTCAAAGGGTGGTGAATCTCTGGAATTCTCTGCCCGTTGAAGTGGTGGAGGCTACCTCGCTAAGTATTTTTAAGAAGCGGGTTGATGGGTTTTTGATAAGAGAGGGGATTAAGGGTTATGGGGAGAGGGTGGGAATGTGGAACTGAGCCACGACAGATCAGCCATGATCTTATTGAATGGCAGGGCAGGCTCGAAGGGCCAGATGGCCTACTCCTGCTCCTATTTCTTATGTTCTTATGAAACATATTTGGAGATGGTGGTAGCCAGTGATGGGGAACATGTTCCAGCAACCTTGAAGGAAAATGGAGTTAAACACAATCAGTGGTACTGCCTTTGAGCTGTTTGAAAGCACTTACAGCAGATACCACTCCCCACGACTTTCCCTTTCTTTGATCATATTATAAAGAACACAAATTTCCATAAACAAAAACAAACTCATCAAATACTTAATGTTCTGTGTTCGTGCAATTTTCAAGGTTTGATTCAAAACATTCCTTAAATCCCAAATATAGTTCACGTTTTCTTAATAGAAACATGTCAACTGAATTTTAAGGCATATTGATGAGGGACGGGGCTGTCTTTGACATAAAGGAAGGCCAAGCGGGAAAAAGCCAGTAATTCAAATTTAACTCCTAGCTTGTGTTAAACAACCTTTTTTTATTTTAACTTTAAAATGGAAAATAACTATCAGTGCTGTTAATGAAGGGTGCTTTTAATATATAAAAATGGATATGCATATTGATACTCATCCCTCTTCTATCTGAGCATGTTGCAAGAATCGTAAGTTTTTTGTTGAATGCTCACTGAAACATGAGAACGTTAATCCATCTTGTGACATTTTCAACAAGTATTCTTGATTGTGTGAGTGACATAAGGATAAGAAAGGACTAATGCATTGAATGTAATGCTGAATTATTAAGGGTAGATTTGCTCTGGATTTTTATGTTAACAAAATGATAATGTATTTATTTATAAAGATTATTTATCTGGTTTTTGTTCTACATGCACAAGGGAAATCTTCTCCCCTTATGTTCACCAAGATTGAGATTAACACTTTAAAAAAACAGAATTTGTAGCATCTGAGTTTTTTTCAGTTTCTTGATGAACATTTTAGAACAAAGGACCAATGTATGAGTGATAGAAATATTCATTGTATGAAAGCTTTGCTTAAACAAGTTACGATTGCAAACGATTAATATTTCTTTAAGAAGTCCTTGGTTATTAATTGTAACTATTTTATGCTCAGCAATGCAAATAAAGCATTTTTAACTTGTACCCAACCTTGGTATTAAAACCTCTCATATCAGATGTAATACTCTGCCTTCTGGTGGCTCTGAAGCCTTGTCAGATGAACATCACCTATGGCACCAAAGTGTCTCATCATCCATCTGTTGTGTGAATGTGTTTGCCAATTAGCTGAGATAGGGAGCAGTTCTCTGCGATAAACCCATGTCTACTGTGGACTGAATTAACATTGTCCAAACCCATTTCACGGAGTTACCCTTACAGTTAACAAGGAGGAGAAACTTATCCCATCATTCTGGCCTGAGATTGAGCCCATGTCACAGAAGTGAAATGTCTGGAGCTAACCTATCGCACTGCTCACTCAATAGCTTTTACTGAGCTAGTTTCATGGTACATTAGTGAGTTATTCAATTGGGCTAATCTTATTGTAGCAGTGCCTTGATAGGTTAGTCCCTTATACCCTTGTGGACATATTATCAGTAAAGGTCTCTGTTATTTTGAAAATATTTTCCTGAAAATGGTGTTTGTGAAATATTTAATCTTCAAATCAGTACATTCCTGTTTGCTGACTTAAGGGTTGACTGTGTTCATCTGTGTGGATGCCTAATCAAGAGGAGATCCCTTCCCAGATTGTTATCAAGTGACCATTATGAAGAATAATTATGCTTATCCTGAAGTTATGCAGCTTTCAGCAAAGGATGCTCTATTATTTATAAGCGGTTGAATTGTTTATTTAATATGCTGTGTAATTTACGCAGTGGCAAAAGACAACTGAAGCAACACAGCCAAACTTGGCTCAGCCAAACTGATTTGAAGTTTGATCTATAGTTTTGTCCTTAAATGTGGTGAACAATTGGAAATTTGTCAAAAGTTAAGCTAATAAATGGAACTTTAGGAGATTAATTCATTCTGCTTTAGACTGGCAGAAGCTCAAATATTTCATTTTGTGGAACCTTTTGTTCAATTAATCATAAATATAACATCCAACTGTTGTGAAAATCAGCAAGTCCTAGAGGCGATATAATGACTCATAGTTTACATTTTATTACTGTTCAATGAACTTATATCCGTTTGCTAAAAAATGTTGGCATGCCCATTTCACTTAAACTAGCTATTCACTTTTTTTATATAGTGCAACCTTTATTTCAAAAAAATCCATTTCGTTATTATGCCAAATGTTGTCACATAATCAGGTAGTTGCGATGCACCCATACTATCTTTTATCTGGTTGAAAAAACAGTAAATCTTAATGTGTGGCCTGTATCAGGAAAAAGCTGCGGTTGAGTTATCAGAGACACTTGGAAAGTTTTTTTCCTGGAAAGAATTTGCAGTGAAACAATAGTTCATGCAAGATTAGCCTCTGGTTATTAGGCAGCGACACAGCTCTCTGATTCCATTCCTTTCGTCTTTTCTATTTGAGCAAATCTCAAAGCCTTATAATTAGTTAAAGCTGATCACAAAAAAATGAGAAATCATCTACACACTCCACTGCTCTGTGACCATTCCAAAGATTTAGGTGATTAACATGGCAAAATCAGTGGGAGGCTAATTGGATAAGCTTTAATCTTTACACCACTAACGCAAAGCGCAGTAAGATCAGAGAGTAAAAAGGAAGTACAATGGTGTTTACTGCAGACCAGTTACCAAACATGTCATAGGGATTACAGTTATCAAGTGATATTTGTCATGATTTTCGATGGATTTGTAACAGGTTGTTCGAATATAGACAGTGATGCAGATTGCTGCTAATTGCTTTCATTATTGGATGTTGTCCTTAACTTGAAATTGACTAAATATTATTAGGTTTTAGGGTAGATATACTGGAGCAAGGAACCATGCGAGTGTTGGCCAGCATTTCGAATTATTCACAGTTTATGTATTTTGGGACTTGCCTTTTCTTTTTTTTTCTGTTGAAATGCCAAGAGGCAAACAAAGTGCAGAAAATGGAGTAAAGTTTGTTTGGAAAAAAAGTCCTTGCTGTGATGTGGAGTTAAATCTCTGTGTGCTGGGTAATGAATGGACCTCATGTTCAAATTTTACTCAAAGGCAACTGCTTTAAATGTTAAATCTAATTCTGCTTGGAGTTTCTGTCTGTGAATTGAATCACAGAGGAGCCATTTTCACATTATTCTAAAGTTGATGTGAAATACTCACATTTAAGTTGCCTACGGGCATGTTATTGCATTCAGAAACAACCAGCGGAAATCAATGATTCACTAACCATGAGTTGCTGGGAACTTTCTACTTCTGTTGCCACTAGGCTTAGCTAACATTTTTGTAAGCACAAAAGTTCTTTGCACATCATAAACTGTGAAGATTAGTGGGTTTAAACTAAGACCATTCAGTAAAATAGTGATTCATAAAAAGTAATCAATACTCTTTGAATAATTTGAAGCATATTTGTTTAAATGCATTGTTCCACATTACCTGCTAACACCGTCAGTGAATCTTGATTCACTTTTGACTGCTTAATAAGTAAAAACCCTTTGCATGATTAAATAGTGACCAGGTTTTCTTATTTTAACCAAATTTGAAATTATTATTGTATCTATTAATTGACCAATTATTTGAATATTGGCTGCTTCTAGCTAATTTACAGCTTGTCATATTTTCCTTGTTGCATTTTCTCTTTTAATTGCAATGACATTTAGAACATTTCCTTGGATGAACTGCATAACATTCTTTTTAAATTTCAGTACATCATTTCCATTCAGTTTCTCTTTCAAACTGATTTTTCCTTTTCTTTAGTTTTTGCTCTCCCATTACTGCCTTTCCCTACAAAAAAATTTAAGACCATACACTTCTGTATTTCAAGTACTGCATTTGAAACTGGAATACATTTATTTCCATTTGTGAGGAAGACCTTTTTATTGACTTCGTTCGAAGTTGCACATTTCTTTTTACATGCAATTGCTTATAAACATTGTAAAATGTATCAGTAACTTTGATCCTTGCACTATGTTTTGCGTGATGCACTTAGATTAATCAGTGAAGTTTTTACTGAAATTTGCTTTAATTTTCAGGTCTAGCCTTATGACTGGAGATCAAAGAACTGTTCCTGCCAATCCTTGGTTAGCGGAAGAGTCAGAGGAGACTAAGGGGCTTGATTTTTGTGAAATCAAACAACAGCAGCAGAGGATCATACAAGGTAAAGCCCATCTTCATGGACGGTCATGTTCACATATCCAGTGTTTTGTTTGAAAAAGCTCTGAAAATACACCAAGTCCTCTTTGCATATTTCTTGCTGTTATTATTAAGGATGTTCATAAACATGGAGCTCTCCATTAATTTTGACTGGAAGTACAACCTGAAAAAGGAGAACTTTAAAGTTGTAAAATTTATAGCAGAACACAGCAAGGAAATAATTTAATGTTCTATCACTTTTACTTTAAATTTTGCCATAAAGCTAATGCTAATTTTGCCATAAAGCATTACCAGAAAGAATATAAGTGGTAATAGGTTTTAAACAATGAGCAATAAGCTAAATTATGAACTATCTTAGTAATTAATACTGGAAAATTATATTTATTTAAAATTCATTTTGTGACTCCTGTTAAAATCTATTGTATCAGTAACCTTATGGGACCATGGAAACACATGATTGATTAGCACAAGATAATGATTTTTCCTGTAACCTATTACTAAATTAACTTTGTAAAATCATACCCAATATAATAAATGTTTTCAAGCCACATATTGATTGTAAACTATAAATATATAACTAAGTTACATGTTTTGAATTGATTTGAGTTCTACATTCATATAGTAGGCATGTCCCTGCGCCTCCTATGCAAAGCAAAATCTGTGTTTGCCAAGAAGAATAATTGCTTATAACTACCAGAGTTGATTTAGGTTTTATTCTGATCTAGCTAAACTAATTACAATTGAAGGAAACCATTTGGAAAATTAGTTTCCAGACTATTTGACTCATTTGCAAGAATAATGAAGTCATTCATGATGATGAGCTGTTGCAGATCTCAATACTGACACACCATATTAACTTTTTTACTCAATAGCAGCTGGTTCCAAAGAAACTGACCAATTGGGCTTCATAGCCCTAATGCATTTGGATTGTATTACCTGGAAGGTGCAAGTGTCTTACATCTAGGTAGATATATGAAACAACTGAGCTGGTTAAGACCATTAGAAGCAATTTATAGTGTGTGGTAATCCAAAATATACAGTACAACTGTAGTCTAATGTCAGTTTGGAATTTAATGTTGGGACTAAGACAAATTGGAGTAGTCTCAGTGCTTTGGTTCCATACCAATTGCTGCATACCTCAACCAACTTGAATATATCAACATCGAAGTCTTAGTATGTGTTCAGGACCCTATTTAAAGTTTTAATGTTAGAAACGAATGGAATTTCCTATCAGTTCTTTACTAACATTAAATATTAGTCACAGTTGGATGCTGTACAATTCTGTGCTTGTGTTTAAATAAGCATATGTAGAACTATGCTATTCTTGGATTTCAAGCTAGTGTGGAGCAGGTAATTTAAGATGGTCTGCCAACTTTTACTCCATTCAGGTTCATACTGGTGTTACAGCAATACATTCAGTGGAGCCAAACGATTATTCACAACCATGCAGTTGGTAGTGACCCTTAGTCCAGGGTTTTATCTGTCAAAGTTCTTTAGTTTGTCCCTCTTCATTCAGTGAATTCAGTCTTATTCAATGTTGTTTTCAGTGTTGACAGGAGATGTCCATTTGAAAATTTACCAAGGCAGAGCAGCTAATGAATATGAAAAGTCTTTGTACAGGAGTAGTTTTTTCAATAATTACACCAGCTTTATTTTATTTTGTTATCTGTTCATGGAATGGGATGTTGACATCATTAGCTGGGCCATCATTTATTGCCCATCTCTAATCACCCTTGAACTGTGGCTTCCTAGGCCATTTCAGAGGGCATTTTAAGAATCAACCACACTGTTGTGGACCTGGAGTAAGATCAGGACAACAGATTTCCTTCCTTAACGTTAGTGAGCCAGATGGGTTTTATGACAATTAACTATGGTTTTATGGTTATGAATTATTAGATTTCATTCCCAGACTTTAATTAAATTCAAATTTTACCATCAGGCCTGACATTATCAAAGGCCAAGTGAAACAATGCAGCCAAAATTTGTGTCAGTGAGAGCCATGATTAATGCAGTCCAAAACACAAGATGTTTCTTTTTTTATTCTTTCATGCAATGTAGGCACTGTCAGCAAGGCCATATTTGTTGTCCATCCCTAATTACCCTTGTGAAGGTGACAGTAAGCTGTCTTCCTGAACTACTGCACTCCATCTGGTGCGGGTATACTCACAATGCTTTGAAGAAGAGAGTTTCAAGATTTTGATCCAATCATAGTGAAAGAGTGGTGACATAACTCCAAGTCAGCATGGAGTATGGCTTGTTGAAGAACTTGGAGGTTGTGGTGTTCGTATGTATCTGTTGGCTTTTTCCTTGGGAAAACAGCAGCATAGTGATCCTGTCAAAACATTAGTAATGATGTGGAGATGCCAGTGTTGGACTGGGGTAAACACAGTAAGAAGTCTCTCAACACCAGGTTAAAGTCCAACAGGTTTATTTGGTAGTGAACACTTATTTGGTAGTAAACTAGCTTTTGGAACACTGTTCCTTCATCAGGTGAGTGGAGAGTTCTGATCAGAAACAGGGCATATGCCCTGGTTCTGATCAGAACTCTCCACTCACCTGACAAAGGAACGGTGTTCCGAAAGCTTGTGGCTTTTACTGTCAATTAAACCTGTTGGACTTTAACCTGGTGAGACTTCTTACAACATTAGTAACCCAGAGTCCCAGGGATACAAGTTAAAATTCCATCATGGCAGTTGGTGGAATTATTTAATAAAAAATCTTGAAAGCTTGTTTCAGTAATAGTGCCGTGAAAGTATCATCGATACCATTTGGTTCACTGATGCCTTTTGGGGAAGAAGGTTTGCTATCTTTTGCCAGAACTAAGGCAGTGTGGTTGATTTTTTTTGTTACTGCCCTCTGGAATAACCTAGCAAACCACTTGTACTAAACCACTAAGGAAAACTCTAACTTTCAAAATTCTGATGGAGAAAAGTATCTCAGATCCTGCTTGGGTCCTAAGGTTGTGAGTTTTGAGGCACTGTACCATTGATGAGCTAATATGAAACATGAGTACCGTGCATTTATTTTTAAATAAAAATGATCTTGTTTTAATTAAAAGCCACTACGTTTTGAATGTCCATGGCTACGTAATTTCTGTAAGTAGTCTCACAACACCAGGTTAAAGTCCAACAGGTTTATTTGATCGTAAACACCACTAGTTTTTGGAGTGCTGCTCCTTCGTCAGGTGAGTGGGAAGCCCTGACGAAGAAGTGGCGCTCTGAAAGCTAGTGGCATTTACTACCAAATAAACCTGCTGGACTTTAACCTGGTGTTGTGAGACTTCTTATTGTGTTTACCCCAGTCCAACGCCGGCATCGCCACATCATATATAATTTCTATCCGATGTATATATTGAAAGGGCTAAACTGAGACAGTATTGATAGTTAGCAATTACATTAAGTATAGATTATATTTTGCTTTCTCCCTTGGGATATTGGCTTTACAAAGTTTGCATGCAAGACGTAGGGGTTTTGCTTTTTAATGTTATTGCCATGGCTTGATCATCAAACATAGTATTTCAAGATAGTAACTGCTTCTGGACTCCAGGGCTGTGCAAGGTGGAGAGAGGACCTGCTCTGTCATGTGCGAGGCCAAGAATGCATACAAACTAAAATTGCAACTTTTATTTTGAAGAAGTTAATCCTAAACTGTCAGCAAAATCTTTAAGAATACAGTATTCAGTTAATTTCCATGTTGATAGTTAATTTACTTGAATTCTATTGTGCTTTTTCTAAATTCAGAACAAGATGCAGGCTTGGATGCTTTGGCAACAGTGTTAGCCAGACAAAAACAAATGGGTCAAGATATTGGAAATGAACTTGATGAACAAAATGGTAAGACTTATTGTAAAAGATTGCATTTGCTGATATTCTAATATATGTCTTGTTTGATAAATCTGGCCGGCTTGCCTTTCTAGTTGGTCAGTCCTTGTTGTGTTTTACCATTCATGGTGTCAGTGTATCAAAATCAAGAATACAATATATTGATTTTCAAATTGTTCATCGCCTCGCCATGCCATGAAGTTTTCTGGAAATCTTCTCTATGGAGTTCACAAGAACAACTTAGGATATCTTGTGTCCTTTTTCTGATTTCCTTTCCTTTTTATGGAATAGCTACAAATTTCCACATTTAATTGGGAAGCCTTAAGAGTCATGGGCATCTTCCAGTAACCTGCCACTCAGTGGTACAGCATGTTGGAGTTCTAAAATAATGCATCCTTATGTTGAAATAGCCCTGTTCATTTGAGACTGAGAAGATGCTCGGGAAAGTTTATAATGGCATTCTTAAAGTTTTGAAGAACATCAAGTTTACAACTGTAGGTGATGATATGAAGTATATATGTTAAATACTATTGAAATATTGGAATATTTACAAAATTGCTTCCAAAAAACTTACTTTCTTTGTCAGAAATTTGTATCTCATTTTTTATGCCAGCGTTCATAATTGAAAATCCCTATGCAGATGTTCTTCTCTATACCTAAACATTCCAGAAACAGTGGTTCTCCCTCAGGCAGGCAGTGTTGTGGATTCACCATGGCCCAGGTGAAAAAGGAAAAAAGGATTTAGACTTCTAAAGTTTCTTTCTTGACCTCAGGCCTGCCCTACGTGCTTCAGTGATAACGAAGAACTTTTGACACGTAGATAATGTTCACTGTGGTTGCTACGTTGTAAACTTTCAACAGTTAAGAATTCATTGTCTGCTTTCTTATCCAGGAAAATATTGGTGGTGGGGTGGTTGGGCAGGAGGGAAGGAGGAAGAGGAATGGGAGCAATTTTATAAAGGTGGCTACCTCTTTTGTTTTGCAACATTACCAGATCTCAGAACTTCCCCCTCCAGATATATTTCTGTGGATTGAGGAGGAAAATATCTCCACAATCTTCTTGTGCAGCACTTGTGCAACACAGATCCCTTATCAATGGTCTTAGTCTTCACAATCCTCCCCATTAACCTTATTACTGAGTAGCCACCTTCTTTCGCTATACCCAATGATCTTAGACTTGAGCATGCTGTCTGCTGGGTCCTACCATTCCCCTCCCATTTCTCTCAGACACTCGATGCATAATTCACAATGCTGTCACACTTTGACACCCCCCTCCATTCCTCCCATATCTTATGACACCATCTCTTCCCCAGTGCTTCCTGATCCCTGACACAACTTTTCAATTACATCAAACCTGGGATCTTACACCTTGTGCTCTGCCATCCCAGTGCCACCTCCCATAATTGCCAGATGTCAGCACACTCTCCTGCCATTTCCAAAGGCCTTGCAGCGCTTTTTTGCCCAACTCTATGAAATCAATCGTTGTCCTCCCAGTTACTGCAAGATATCTCCTATTTATCTGCACGAGATCATTTTACTGTGTATTCTCAATGCTTTTTTAATAATAAGTAGTAAGATTGGAGCATTGCTACAAAGAGGAAAAAAAAGTCACTTATTTACAACTTTGAGAAAATCATGAGTCTCTAACTTGAGTCTTTAAAATCCTACTATTGTCACTTCAATAACAGTGTAATAAAAATTCAATTTGGTGATTAATCACAAAATTTGTGGACCAATAATTATTTATTACATAATTATGTGATGACATATTCTTCCATTCTCTTTAGTCCCAATAATGTTTTGTTATTACACGTTAATATAACATAACATGAATAATAAAATTACGCCATGATGCATGATTGTTTAGGGTCATTTTAGTAATGTAGAGCAGTGTTGCAGTGCTCATTCAAAGATGCAGTAAAAGGTCAATTAAAAAGTGAAATCCTAGGGGCAGTGTTTGAACGTTGTTACTATTCCAGGCGACTGCACTATCAACATTGCACAGAGTAACTACGGTGTGTCTTTTGTTCTCCACGTACCGAGCAGATTTTCACTTGTTTATTATCAGTGGGTAGGAAAAATAGTATTTTGTTTTGGTGGATGTAAGCTTTCTTGGAAAATATTAAACTGTGAGCTTTTCTGTATACCATTAATTCTACTTGAACACAATTATTGCAAGGAAAATTTAATGAGCAGTTTGAATTCAAGTGTCAAGAATTATGCACTGATTATTATTAATTATACTTCTTACATATATCAGTGTCGATATTTTAAAAGCTTTGTTTACTTGATTTCTGCCCATGTTTCCTTTTAAACAAATTTAGAACTCAGTTTGAGCAGATCCCTTGTATTTGATATTCAAGTGGAGTAAAGCCTTCGAATATGTTCAAGATTGTTGTTTGCGGGCAAATGCGATGAATATAATGAAAGACAGACATTTGCATGTATAAGACTCTAATTGACATAGCCAGACATTTGCAAATGCCAAATCCATTGAGACACTGTACGTAGAGATTAACTTTCAGGAAATAAATGAGTTGGTTTAGAATCTGGCAGAATCTTTGTTTCCGAGTATGATGTCATTGCTGATCACAAACACCCAGGGCCAGTGAACAGTTTCTATTTAGCAATAAACCCGATTTCTGTTGCATTCTTGAAATTTCATATTGGTGCTGCTTCGTTAACCTGTTTATTGTGTCCTGTTAGGGGCTGAAGCTTTGTTCATTGTTCATGATTGTCTTGTTGCTGAGCAACAGGCCATCTGCATTTTCCCCTAATATTTGTAAGTAATGAGGTAATTTGCAAAGAAAATTTGCCTTTTGAGATTTGTGCCAAAACTGGTTTTAAAAAAAAATCCTCATGCTTCATTAAAACATATGTAAAACTTGATTCCTATAATTATTAAAAAAAATACAAGCCATGTCATTTTCAGTGGAGTTTCATCAGAATTGTGCTGTCTGAGTTAGCAAGTACCATAAGTATGGAAAGCATTACTTAATAAAACAATACATTGAAAGTCATATCTTGAAGCTGTACTTCCACCATTTTTTCACTGCATCAATGTAAACCCTAACATACAATATTAGGATTGCCAGAGAACTGTTTATGAAGCAATCGGAAGTGCCAGAAGGTCCAGAAATCTTATCGTCTTTGGCTCAAAAGTAGCATATCTCCCTTTCCTTATTTTGAATTGTTGTGTAAAATTATATTGCTTTTCCCTGTGGTTTAGTGTTTTTTTTTTGCTATGCTGTTGGAGTGACACAATCGACATTTGATAGGATGCCAATTTATTTATTTTGTGAGTCAGTAAGGTGTGTGCCAGTAATTGTGGGGTATGTTGCACGCACCCCTCATTCCTTGTACATGATTGATTCACAGCACTAGTGCTAACTCAAATAAAGAAAGCACTTGCTTATGCATACCTGGGTCAACAAAGCCAGTTACTTTCCAAAATAAGCCACTTTTGTTGGAACGAAGGAAAGCCATTTGCTGATAGTGTGGCACCAGTCAGCTATGGTGAACTCTACTACCAACATAAGAACTGGGTTAGGTTTGCTCAAAATCATTTCACCAACTCGAGGCAGTGACTGAGTTGGATTAGAATGGCCTAAGAGATCTAGTTCTGTAAACTACAGGTTGATGGGCTGGGTGCAGGAAGAGGGGATTAGAAGGGGCACCAGGGTGTGCTCAAGCTGGTGGGGACATACCACCCCCCAGCTTGCCAGCCCAATTGAAGTTGCCAATGGCCACTGCAGGAGCTACATCAGGATAGTAAGGGTAGATCAATGAACCATGAGCCTTCAAAGTAAGGAGTCTGGGGATGCCCGCGCCAGGTAGGCATGTCCCAGGGAAGGGATGTTAAGGTGGACAGGCAGTGAGGCTCTGCTGTGGTAGCCATTACCATAACAGAATACTCTGTAGACAAAAGAGTGCCCCTGCACAGTGACAGGCCTATCCACTGCTGGTAAAATGCCAATTGAAGCACTGATTGGCCACTTTTAAGTGGCTTAATTGGGTGCTGGGCAGGGATCTTTCCTACCACTGGCAAAATGGAAAGATTTAGGTTCATCACCCAATACCTTCCCCCACCATTTTTTCAGCTTCCCAAAACTTCCCGCAGTGCTGCTAAAATTCAGCCCATGATCGCTGTTTCTTTCTATTTGGACTATACCTGGTTTGTTACTATGTCCCCTTTCTCTGTAGTTGGATGACACTTATGTTCTCTGAATAAATCAAAACTTTTTCCAAAGTAAACTGAATTTGTTGGCTATATTTCCACCTTTGGAAGAGCATTCTTTGCCTCTGTTGTGTTTCCAATTGGAACAATTCTACTCTTTTATAGGTTGCTCAACAACTGGCAGCAGATATTCATTCTTGCCATTTCTTTAAAAGGCCGTTTCAGCAGTTGTTTCTTATAATGTGCCGTTTGTAGGTTAAGTGCCAACATCCCTGCTGAGGTTTTATTGATAGTCTAGAGCCTGTGATAGATTTGAACATAGGAACATCCGAAATCGGAGCTGGAGTAGGTCATTCAGTCTCCTGAGCCTGTTCCACCATTCAATAAGATCATGGCCTCAACTCCAGTTTCCTTCTTACCCCTGTAACCATGGCCTGCTGCTGCTCCTAATTCAGTTGTTCGTATGTTCAAATTAACCTAACTCCGTTTTGGATGACCGTGCCTTCATTGGCTCTCTAGAGAAGAGAGTTCCACAGACTCACAAGCCTCTGATCAAAAGAAAATTATTATCTCTGTCTTAAATGGTGGACCCCTTATTTTTAAGCTGTGGTCCTAATTCAAGTCTCTTCTACAAGGTGGGGCATCCGTCTTGTAAAGTCCTCTCGTGACCTTATATTTCCAATAAGGTTGCATTGTTCTAACCTCCAATTGTTACAGGACTAGCCAGCCCAATCTTTCCTCAAAAGATAACCCCTTCATTCCCGGAATCAGTCAAGTAAAGCTTCTCTGCTCTGCTTCTAATGCATTATGTTCTTTATTAAATAAGGAAGCCAACATTGTACACAGTACTCTAGATTTGGTCTCGCCAGTGCCCTATACTATTAAAGTAAAACACCTCAACTTTTAGGTTCTATCTTCCTTGCAATAAATGACAACAGTCCATTTGCTTCCCTAATCTCTTTCTGTACTTGCATATTAACCTTTTGCGTTTCATGTACCAGGACCCCCAGATCCTTCTGCACCTCAGAGCACTGCAATCTCTTCCCATTTAAGTATTATGCTGATTTTTCATTCTTCCTACCAAAGTGGACAAATTCGCGTTTTCCAACATTATACTCTGGCTGCCAATATTTTGTCCACTCCCTTAACCAATCTAATTCCCTTTGCAGAGTTCTTGTGTCCTTGTCACAACTTGCTCTCCTAACTTTTTATCATCAGCAAATTTAGCAACCATACGTTCAGCCTTGCTATCCAAGTCATTGATATAGACTGTAAGTGGTTGAAGTTGCAGCAATCATCCCTGTGGCGCTTCATTCATCATAATTTGCCAACCCGATTTTTTTTTTTTGCCTGCTCTCTGTTTCCCGTTAGCAGATCAATCCACTATCCATGGTAATATATTCGTTAAATCTACACCATGAACTCTTATTTTTTGTTGTAACCTTTGAGGTGGCACCTTGTCAGATGTCTTCTGGAAATCTAAGTACACCACATCTGCAGGTTTCCCATTATCCACATTGCTTGTTGATTCCTAATAATAAATTCATCAAATATGACTTTTATACAAAACCATGTTGATCCTGTCTGATTGCACTGAGATTTTCAAGGTGTTCCACTATAACCATTTTCATAATAAATTCCAGAATTTCCTTATGACAGGTGTTAAACTAACTGATCTGTAGATTCTTGCTTTCCATCATCCTTTTACCTTGTGTTGCAGATTTATGTTCACTATTTCACAATCTTGGAGATCTTTACAGACTCCAGGGAATTTTGGAAAATTAAAACCAATGCATCTACTATCTCAGCAACATTTTTTAAGACCCTAGGATGAAGTCCATCAGAACCTGGGGACTTGTCAGCTTTTAGTTCTGATAATTTTCTCAGCAGTCTTTACCTGATGAATGTTATTTAACTTTTTCCCTTCCTTTGATCTCTTGATGTACATTTATCTCTGGATGTTATTCGTATCCTCTACAGTGAAGGCAAATGCAAAATATCTGTTCAATTCTTCTGCCATTTCCTTATTTCCTACTACATACTCCTAAGACTCACTCCGTAGAGGACCAACATTCAACTAATCTTTTCCTTTTAAATACCTGTAAAAATTCTTGCTATCTGTTTTTCTAACTTTTTCTAATACTCTGATTTCCCTCTTGTTTTTAGCCATTCTTTGCTGCTTTTTATATTCTGTCCGGTCTTCTAACCCGTCATTGAATAGTATAGCTGGTCTTTCAATTTGATACTAGCTTTAACATTCTGGTTAGCTACAGGTGGTACATCTGTAGCAGATGGAGTACAATGTGGAAAAGTGTGAGGTTATGCACTTTGGAAGAAAGAATGGAGGCATAGACTATTTTCTAAATGGGAAAATGCTTAGGAAATCAGAAACGCAAAGGAACTTGGGAGTCATTGTTCAAGATCCTGTTAAGGTTAATATGCAGGTTCAGTTGGCAGTTAGGAAGGCAAATGCCGTGTTAGCATTCATATTGAGAGGGCTAGAATACAAGAGTAGGGATGTACTGAGGCTGTATAAGGCTCTGGTCAGACCCCATTTGGAGTATTGTGAGCAGTTTTGGACCCCACATCTGATGAAGGATATGCTGGCCTTGGAAAGGAAAGGGTCCAAAGGAGGCTCACAGGATTGATTCCGGAATGAAGAGCTGGCTGTATGAGGAACAGTTGAGGACTCTGGGTCTGTACTGATTGGAGTTTGGAAGGCTAAGAACATAATATAAGAACATAAGAAATAGGAGCAGGAGTAGGCCATCTAGCCCTTCAAGCCTGCCCCGCCATTCAATAAGATCATGGCTGATCTGTCGTGGCTCAGTTCCACTTTCCCGCCTTCTCCCCATAACCCTTAATCCCTTCTCTTATCAAGAACCCATCAACCCGCTTCTTAAAAATACTTAGCGAGGCAGCCTCCACCACTTCAACGGGCAGAGAATTCCAGAGATTCACCACCCTTTGAGTGAAGAAGTTCCTCCTCAACTCCGTTCTAAACCGCCTCCCCTTTATCTTGAGGCTGTGCCCCCTAGTCCTACTGTCTTTTTTGAGCGGGAAGAGTCTCTCCACCTCTATCCTATCCATCCCATTCATCATCTTATACGTCTCAATGAGATCTCCCCTCATTCTTCTAAACTCTAACGAGTACAAGCCTAGTTTATTCAGCGTCTCCTCATAGCTCAACCCCCTCAACTCCGGTATCAGCCTAGTAAACCTCCTTTGCACTCCCTCCAAGGCCAAAATATCCTTGCGCAGGTGCGGCGCCCAAAACTGCACACAGTACTCCAGCTGCGACCTCACCAATGCCCTATACAGCTGCAGCAAGACCTCCCTACTTTTATATTCAATCCCCCTCGCTATAAAGGCCAGCATCCCATTCGCCTTCCTGACGACCTGCTGCACCTGCAAGCTGGGTTTTTGCGACTCATGCACAAGGACCCCGAGGTCCCTCTGCACCGTCGCCTGCTGCAGTTTTTCGCCCCGTAAGTAATAGTCCTTCCTACCATTCTTCCTACCAAAGTGGACCACCTTACATTTGCCAACATTAAATTCCATTTGCCATTTCCTGGCCCATTCGCCCAGCGTATCTAGATCCTTCTGCAGACTCTCCACACCCTCCGCACAATTTGCCTTTCTTGGTGTCATCAGCAAATTTCGACACCCTACACTCGGTTCCCTCCTCCAGATCATCTATATAAATGGTAAATAGCTGAGGCCCCAGCACCGACCCCTGGGGCACCCCACTAGTCCCAAGGGGGTGAAACTTACAGGATACTGCGAGTCCTGGGTAGTGTGGATGTGCAGAGGATGTTTCCACTAATAGGAAAAACTAGAACCAGAGGGCACAACCTCAGGCTAAAGGGACAATCCTTTAAAACAGAGATGAGGAGCAATTTCGTCAGCCAGAGAGTGGTGAATCTGTGGAACTCTTTGCCGGAGAAGGCTCTGGAGGCCAGGTCATTGAGTGTCTTTAAGACAGAGATAGATAGGTTCTTGATGAATAAGGGGCTCAGGGGTTATGGGGGATCAGAAAAATATCAGCCATGATTGATTGGCAGAGCAGTGTGATTGAGGGAGCTCAGTCTTTTCTCCTTGAAGAGACGAAGGGTAAGAGGTGACCTGATAGAGGTGTGGAAGATGTTGAGAGGTATTGGTCGGGTGGATTCTCAGAGGCTTTTTCCCAGAGCTGAAATGGTTGCCGCCAGAGGAGATAGGTTTAAGGTGCAGGGGAGTAGGTCCAGAGGAGATATCAGGGGTAAGTTTTTCACTCAGAGGGTGGTGGGTGAGTGGAATCGGCTGCCATCAGTGGTGGTGTAGGCAAATTCAATCGGGTCTTTTAAGAGACTTCTGGATGAGTACGTGGGACGTAATAGGATTGAGGCTTATAGGTAAGCCTAGTAGGTAGCGATATGATCGGTGCAACTTGTGGGCCGAAGGGCCTGTTTGTGCTGTAGTTTTTCTATGTTCTATGTTCTTAACCTAATTTCCCAGTTCACTTGAGAATCATATTGGACTTGAAATGTTTACTCAATTTTTCTCTCCACAGATGCTGTTAGACCTGCTGAGTTTTTCTAGCATTTTGTTTTTATTTCAGATCTCCTGTATCAGCAGTACTTTGCCTTTACTTTTAGCCAGCTTGGTCTTCATGCTCTCATAAATACATTTATTTAGGTTCAAGAAAGTAATTTTAGACTCAATCTTCTCTCCCTCAGACTGAATGAATAATCCACTTGTTTCATGATTATTGCCTCCTTGGGACACTTTCACTATGGAATTATTAATTAATCCTGTCTCATTGCACATCACCAGATCTATAGTCTGCTCTTTAGTTGTCTCAAGCAGACGGCCATTCTAAGAAATTGCATCAAAAACACCCTATGAGCTCATCTTTCAAGCTTCCAATGTCAGTTTGATGTGCTGTGTGTCACAGACAGAATTTATGTGTTTAATGTTGTTTATGATCAAAGTATTTTTGTTAGACATGTGTTTTCTTCCAGAGTGATTGTCCCAATTTAAATAATTCCATCCGCAAGCCTTTTTTGAAGGATTTAAAATGATGAGTGTTACATATTGTCATAAACTTGCTCTGGAGGTATAAAATAATTCAGCGTCTCACAGACACTATCCCTTACACAAAGATTACATACAGATAATGAAAAAAACACATAGCTACAGTTTCTTGCGTAGCAGTCCTGCAGTTTCTTAAATGAGTTGATGTTTTGGCAGGCGTAAAATCACAGAATTCTCAGTAAGCCGCTTTTAGTTGAAATGCCAGGAGGTCAGTTCTCAGGTGAGCTTGGAAGTCTGAATAGGTTAAAGAGGTTTGGCTGTTTATAACTTTGACTTGCTTACTTGACCGCACTCGTTTGATGGCTGTTTCACCTGTGTGACCTGTTACAAAATCAAAGCCTTTTCCAGATAAGGTTAGGCTGATCAACATTGTAACTTTTTACACCTTGAGAGCTTGAGACACCCAAGGTCTTTTGTGTTTGGCTGAGGGACCATCATAATGCAATGAAAGGTCAATGGGATCCATTTCACGTTCGCCTAACATCCATTGAGTTTTGATGCCCCTGGTGAAACATGAAGATGAGTATCTGTAAACCACATTGTTTAAAGGATGGACTAAAACCTACAAACAATGAGCTGAGTGTGAATCTCATAAGTAGTTGAGAGGTTCCTGAGAGGTTCCTTTACTCAAGTCCATATTTGATTGGGAATTGGCTGCAGATTCTACTGCCTAGAGTTCAAATCCCAAAAGACACATGGTATGCTGCAACCATCTTAATGGCTTTTGTGTTCACTTTTTAAAACATTGCTTTGACATATGTAATATCGTCAAGCCTGTACTGGGCATGACATATGTCTCAGATTTAATGGGTAGAATGTGAAATGTGGTTCTGTGTTTTCTATTTTCTGACATAACCTGCTGGTTTCAGTTAATACTTGGACTGTCATTCAATGACTCTGCATATATCCTAATCCTTCCATATTCTTCCATTCTCTTGCTAGCCCTGTTTTATGTAAAATGCATCTCGATATCCACATTTTTGATTCTTTTCATTTTAAGAATTGAGTTGGTGTCCAAGCTGCAGTCATTTTTATTTTATTGCTGGAAGGTGGAGTTGGAATGAAAAGCGTTACAGTGTGATAATAAACAGCAGAGTTCTATAGTATTGTCATCTGCATCTGGAAGTGGCTTGTTCCTGTTATGGAAAGAGAGAGAGACAAACCTGAACTACTTCATTTTATCGCCACACGTAGCGGTATTTTAATTTTTTGAAATAAGTTGCATTCTGTTTCCCAACCCCACCATTTGTGAGCTCAATTTTTAAGGTGATTTGCAGTAAACTCTTTAGGATTAAAGCAGAGGTAAAGTTGAGTCATTTATTCAAAGCCAGGGGATGGTGACAACTTTCTCTCTCTCTCTCTCTCTCTCTCTCTCTCTCTCTCTCTCACACACACACACACACACACACACACACACACACACACACACACACACACACAGTAAGAAGATAAGAGAGAAGAGTTTTACAATTATGATCTACAGATATGGGTATCAATTCACTTGATTGTCAGTGTCCAGTGAGGGTTCCTTCACAGAGGAGTTACAATGCAGGCGGGTTTAGCCAGCAGAATTCCTTTAAAGTTGATGGTGGTCCCACAAGATGAGATTGGCATACAGAGACTTGGTCTGTTCAACAGGCGATGGAAGGAATCTTCCAGAGAAGTAAGCTTTGAGATGGCTTAGACTTGGTGCAGGCGATTGGTCAGCTTGGAGTCCTGCTGTGGTGTTTGTAAACTGGAGGCTCAGCAGCAGCCTGAGTTCTGAGTCCAGAAAGGTAATACTAAAACTATTCAAAGGGCAGAAACTTCGACCAGCTGATGATGTCCATTAATAAGCCAGTTGCTGCCTTCTGAGAATTTCTACGCCTGTGGTCAAAATCATGATTCACTTCAGGAGATAGATGGTGGCGATTAACACCTCTGCAGGTATGTGTTTCGATGGCATGTCTGAAGTGTGTCTGCCTTGTAACACTGATACTTGTGTGGCATCTCTCCTGATGAATGTTTTAATTTTCTAATTTCTGGTTGGCAATTTCCAAATGTCTGTAAAACATGGCACTTGTAATGTAGATCTGTTCAGGTACCTTATTAAAATTGCATCAAATATACATGACACGTGAAGGCTATCCAGCTGAACAGGTCTACATACTGTTTATGCACCTGGCAAAGTTCTTCCCATTTTACATTATCTCATTCAGTCACCATGTTGTTCTATTACTTCCTTTCTCATACCTATCTAGCTTCCTTTTATGTTCTACCATCGCATCCTTCTCTGTCATAGTGTTTCCTTCTACCTATGTTACTTATATGTAATAGTATGTTTTAGGTTTATTTATTAGTGTCACAAGTAGGCTCACATTAACCTTGCAAAGAAGTTACTGTGAAAATCATCTGGTCTCCACGGTCTAGCACCTGTTCGGGTACACTGAAGGAGAATTTAGTGTGGCCAATGCACCTAACCAGCCTTTTTGGAGCATCCAGAGGAAACCCACACACGTGGGAAGAAAGTGCAGACTCTGCACAGACAGTGACCCAAGCCGGGAATCAAAACCTGGTGCTGTGAGGCAGCAGTGCTAACCACTGTGCTGCACTAACTTATGATTATCTATGTCTGTGCAAAATATTGGAACACAACCAGTTTTATCCTTTAATTTACTGCATTACGTTCTGCAAAGTAAGCCAGCTTGCTGATGCAGCCATTGATTTCTGGAAAGATCTGTGTGCTGTAGAACTCTCTTATAAAACTAAATACAGGTCCATGTACTCCAAATTCTGTAGAAACCTACTGCTACTTCATCATAACTTAAAGAATTTTAAACTCGAAAGATTTTCAGGTTCAAGATACTTAAATTCAAAAAGGTGGCTCACCACCATCTTCTCAAGAGCAAATAGGAATCGATAAATGTTGTCTTAGCCAGCAATGCCCAGTCCCTGTAAAACAATTTTTTAAAAATTAAGAGCAATTGCACTTTTTTGTGACATAACATTGATTGTATAATTGTCACAGAATATGACAACAATTCATATTGCTAGTGATAGCAATAATTTGTATTTTGCCACCTCCCGTGTATTTTAAATTTTACTTTGTATCACGGTCACAGTTCAAGGGAGCATTAATCTTTGAAATGTGTGAAAGTATTTTGTATCGACAAGTTGCTAAATTGTACAACCGTTTTTTGCTTACATGTTTTGCATGTCGGACGCGGTGGGCTTGAGGAAGAGTTCTTGGAATGCTGCCAGGATAGTTTCCTTGAACAGTGTGTGTTGGAGCTAACGAGGGAGCGAGCTATCTTGGATCTGGTGTTATGTAATGAGGCGGGTAGAGTTAGGGACCTTGTGGTGAAGGATCCTCTTGGGAAGAGTGATCATTGTATGGTGGAGTTTCTGATGCAAATGGAGGAGGAGAAAGTGGGTTCCCGGACATGTGTCCTTTGAACAGAGGGGAGTACGGTTAGGATAAGGGAGGAATTGGCGAATGTTGATTGGGGGAGCGAGTTGGAAGGTAGGTCTGCTGAGGAACAGTGGAGGATCTTTAAGGAGATCTTGCTTGGTGCTCAGCAGAAATTTATTCCGATGGTTAAAAAGGATCATAGGAGGAGAGATAATCAGCCGTGGATAATGAAGGAGGTGAAGGAAAGTGTTAAATTAAAAGCGGATGCGTTTAGAGTAGCTAAGAGTAGTGGGCGAGAAGAGGATTGGGAGAGGTTTAAATGTCAACAAAGAATGACAAAGAAGTTGATAAAGAAGGGTAGGATAAACTATGAAGCTGGGCTAGCGCTTAATATAAAAAAGGATAGCAAGAGTTTTTATAAACATATAAAAAGGAAGAGGCTGGTTAGGGTGAACGTTGGACCCTTAGAGGATGAGAGGGGGTACTTAGTGGTAGGGGATGGGGAAATGGCGGAGACCTTGAATAACTTTTTTGTTTCGGTCTTCACGGAGAAGGACGTGAATAATTTGCCGGGTGTTAGCGATGGAAAGATGGTAGGAGTGGAGGGCCTGAATGACATTATTGTTACTAGAGAGGTGGTGCTCGACAGACTGGAGGGACTGATTGTGGATAAGTCCCCAGGACCGGATGGAATGCATCCAAGGGCTCTGAAAGAAATGGAGGAGGTGATAGTGGATGCCTTGGTGATTATTTTCCAAACGTCGCTGGATTCCGGGGAAGTGCTGGAAGATTAGAAAATGGCTAATGTTACGCCTTTGCTTAAGAAGGGTGACAGGCAAAAGGCAGGGAATTATAGGCCGGTTAGTTTAACGTCTGTTGTAGGTAAAATGTCAGAATCTGTGATCAAGGAGAAAATAGCGAGGCATCTTGAGGAGAATTGTTTGATAGAGCAGACGCAGCATGGTTTCGTTAAGGGGAAGTCGTGTCTGACGAATTTATTGGAGTTCTATGAGGATGTGTCTAGCGTGGTGGATAGAGGAGAGCCGGTGGATGTGGTGTTTCTTGATTTTCAGAAGGTGTTTGATAAGGTACCTCACAAGAGGTTATTACAGAAGGTCAGGGGGCATGGAGTTGAGGGTAGGGTGTTAGCGTGGATAGAGGATTGGCTGTCAAATAGGAGACAGAGAGTGGGGGTCAATGGGTGCTATTCAGATTGGCGGTTGGTGACTAGTGGAGTGCCCCAGGGGTTGGTGCTGGGGCCTCAGCTATTTACCATTTATATAGATGATCTGGAGGAGGGAACCGAGTGTATGGTGTCGAAATTTGCTGATGACACAAAGATTGGTGGAACGGCAAATTGCGCGGAGGGCGAAGGGTGTGGAGAGTCTGCAGAAGGATCTAGATAGGCTGGGCAAATGGGCCAGGAACTGGCAAATGGAATTTAATGTTGGCAAATGTGAGGTTGTCCACTTTGGTAGGAATAATGGTAGGAAGGACTATTACTTACAGGGTGAAAAACTGCAGCATGCAACGGTGCAGAGGGACCTCGGGGTCCTTGTGCATGAGTCGCAAAAACCCAGCCTGCAGGTGCAGCAGGTGGTCAGGAAGGCAAATGGGATGTTGGCCTTCATAGTGAGGGGGATTGAATATAAAAGTAGGGAGGTCTTGCTGCAGCTGTATAAGGCACTGGTGAGGCCGCAGCTGGAGTACTGTGTGCAGTTTTGGTCGCCGCACTTGCGCAAGGATATTTTGGCCTTGGAGGGAGTGCAGAGGAGGTTTACTAGGCTGATACCGGAGTTGAGGGGGTTGAACTATGAGGAGAGGCTGAATAAACTAGGCTTGTACTCGTTAGAGTTTAGAAGATTGAGGGGAGATCTCATTGAGACATATAAGATGATGAATGGGATGGATAGGATAGAGGTGGAGAGGCTCTTCCCACTCAGAAAGGACAGTAGGACTAGAGGGCACAGCCTCAAGATAAAGGGGGGGCGGTTTAGAACGGAGTTGAGGAGGAACTTCTTCACTCAAAGGGTGGTGAATCTCTGGAATCCTCTGCCCGTTGAAGTGGTGGAGGCTGCCTCGCTAAATATTTTTAAGACTCAGGTTGATAGGTTTTTGATAGGCAAGGGGATTAAGGGTTATGGGGAGAGGGCGGGAATGTGGAACTGAGACACGATAGATCAGCCATGATCTTATTGAATGGCGGGGCAGGCTCGAGGGGCTAGATGGCCTACTCCTGCTCCTATTTCTTATGTTCTTATGTTCTTACAAATGACCTATTCTCACATTTATTCTAAGAGATAGTTTAATTATTGCAAGAGATTCTCCTAAATCCTGTATATCATTTTCTTTGCGAAAGGCAGTTTTATCACCATTGTTAAGTTGTCCAGTTAATTATGGCTCCAAAATGTGTATTTATACAGAATAACTGTTCTGTGTGGCTTGCCATCAATGCCTGGGAGGTAAAAACCCCAGAGCTGAATTTTCAAACTATGGTGAATGGTTGTAAAAGCATACTTCTCCCTGTTTCTTTGATTGCATTAATCACACACTTAAGCGCATCATCATTTTAAGGTGCAGTTTGTGTAATAAAATAAATTTTAGGGAGTCTTTTTTTGGTGGAGTTATGAATTTGAAGCCAGAATTTTTAAAAATATGTACTTACTTTGAAACATTGTATTGGTTCAGGCCAGTGTGAAGGTTGGTTACATTTTGTGTGCATTTATCAGAACAAATAAACTCTGTTGATGATTTGACACATCTTAAATATAAATACACCAGTGAAAAGGAATAATTCATTTGGGATGAGCTTTGCAAACAGCTGTTTCCAATTGAGACAATATATGTTGAACTGACTTATATTATTGTGTATAATTCACAATAATTACATAATAAATGATTTAGCAACTGTGTGTCACTACTGAATCATAAAATGTGTAACCTTTCATAATGTGATTGATTTTAACATCTTAATTACGTAGTTAGTAAAATATGCTGCAATGACTGTTTCAGTATGGGAATTAGAAACCCCTGTTAGTTAGCAGTTACATTAGATTCTGGTTTGTAGATTTATCATGTGTATATTAAATATACATTGCCTGTCAAATTGAAACAACATCATTTTTACATTTTTAAACTCTTGTGAACTATTTATGTACTTTAATTTGAGTAGACCACGTTGTTTGTCTTGTATAGTTAATTTGAGATTTGAATCTCAGTCAAGGTTAAATTCAGGTGGTTGGTATATTTTTACATATGTAGACAATATGATTTGTTTTCAATTGAATAACCAATAGAATATTGTAGCGCTTTTAGCTAAGAGCGCTTTAAATATTGCAAGCTCCTATTGAAAATACAGGTTTTAATTCATATTCTTGTTGTAATTCTCCTGCCTCAATATTGAAGAAATCTCTGGGCAAAATTTAATGTTACTCTGCTTGAAGGTTTGAAGGTGGGAATGGCTCGTAAAATACACCTTCCTGTTTGTCCTGACCTGTATTCCATTGTACTGTGTTCAGTGGAGATGTAGGATTGCCCACCATCATTCGAGTCAGTTGGTCCCTTAAGTGGTCAATGATCACTTAAGTACAAACATATGAATTAGGGTCAGCAGTAGGTCACTTGGTTATCCAAGCCTGCACCACTGTTCATTCAGTAAGATCATGTCTGATCCAATTATTACCTCAACTCCACATTTCCACGTACTCCTGATAAACTTTCACCCCCTTGCTTATTAAGAATTTATTTACCTCTGCCTTAAAAACATTCAAAGAGTCTGCTTCCACCGCCTTCTGATGAAGGGCATTCCAAATACTCAACACTCTAAGAGAAAAGTTCTCCCCATTTCTTTCCCAAGTTGGCAACAAATAATCCCACCTGCATTACTATATTACCCATGGCAGGGGAAGGTCCACACCAGATAAGTAGCCCGGCAACCTTTACTGTGTGGGGTTTGTACTGGGCAAAGGGGGTGTAAGGGTCTCTTTTGGGGGTACCTTCCCACAAGGTCATATCCCACCCTGTCATATCCCACCCTGTCATATCCCACCCTGTCATATCCCACCCTTTAACTTCCCCTCACCCTGACCTCTCAAAGTCAGCCACTGTCAGCCAGGCTCTGCCAATACCTCAAACTTAACTGAGGTCTTAACTTTGACAGATTCAAATCTCTAGTTAACTGTGCAAGGCAAACAACTTGATCTGCTCAAAATAAATAGTTCACAAGTTTAAAAATGTAAAAGTGATATTTTTCCCATTGTATATTTAATCTGCAAACCAAAATCTAATGTAACCATTAATCTCTATAACCACTGACTGTGGCCCCAGCAGTGTTTCCCTCTCAAACCTGGTGCTGCTGGGATTAGAGATCTGCCAATCAATCCAATTGGCTGGAAGCCAACGAAGACAGCACATCCTCCCCAGATGTGGGGTGGAACCTGAGGCATTTAGTGCTCCTCAGAGCATTAAATGACTGAGGGGCAGCCATGATTGACAAGGATGTGCTCCCCTTCAACTCTTCAGAAGGCAGGACAGGAAATCTTGCCGTCTGAAATATCCTGCCCCTGAGACATTTCCAAAGGAACTCCACCTACCCAATGACTCATAGCTGTTGTACTGGAGTTGTGGTCTCTTCCTTTGTATGCCATAATTCAGGTTTTGAAATACGCAACAGTGAACAGGATGGCATTATTATCCTTTTCTCATTGCAATGAAGTTACTGTGAAAATCTCTAGTTGCCACACTCCAAAGCCTGTTTGGGTACACTGACAGAGAATTTAGCATGGCCAATGCACCTAACCAGCATGCCTTTCGGACAGTGGGAGGACACTGGAGCACCCAGAAAAAACCCACTTTCTTCCTGTGTCTGTGTGGGTTTCCTCCAGGTGCTCCTGTTTCCTCTGTCAGTCCAAAGACATGCTGGTTAGTTGCATTGGCTTTACTAAATTCTCCCTTATTGGATTGGAGTGTGGCAACTTGGGCATTTTGACAGTTTCATTGCAGTGTTAGCCTACTTGTGACACGAATAAATCAATTTTAAAACTTTAGGGTTTCAATCAACTTTACTAATAGAATGGGACAAATGTTAAAAACTTCTTTGAGGTAAAACGTATATTGTGTTTTTGGCCCTGCAAACAGACATGAGGAGAACGTCCAGACTTCGCACAATGACCAAACTGGGAATCAAATCCGGGTTCCTGGCGTTGTGAGGCAGCACTGCTAATCACTGTGCCACCATGCGTGCCACCTTTACATGCATGTGCATATGCTTTTTACATGTACGTGCATGTAGCTTGTTTATAACTGATGCGTTTATCATGTGTTAAATTTCGTAGTTGGTTGTGTGTTTCATTGGAAAGACATGTACCTGCAGTACTTGATAGGCCTGTAGATGGCATTATAATGGGCCTTTTCAGCGTTGTAGAACTATTTTTATTTGAGTGTACAATCTTGTAACCTGTTTTTGTTTAGAACAGAACTACTACTTTCTTAAAGTCGCCTTCTTTCTCCTCCAACAGAATTTCTAATTTGTAAAATAAGCACAAAAGGGAATGCTTAAAATTGTCTGTTTCTCAAGTATTTGATTCAAATATATTGACTGAATTATGCTTTAAAAACATTCAGTCAACATTTTGTTTGAAGGCCTCAGCCTTTACCAAAACTAGGGCCTAGACTTGAAAATTTTGCCCAGAGTAGTGAATATCTGATCTGAAATCCAATCTGAGGCAGTGTAGATTGTTTAATTGCATCACGGTGGCACAGTGGTTAGCACTGCTGCCTCACAACGCCAAGGACCCAGGTTCGATTCTTGGCTTGGAGCACTGTCTGTGCGGAGTCTGCACTTTCTCCCTGTGTCTGTGTGAGTTTCTTCCAAGTGCTCCATTTTCCTCCCACAGCCCAAAGACATGCTGGTTAGTTGCATTGGCTGTACTAAATTCTGCCTTAGTGGATTGGAGTGTGGCAACTCAGGGATTTTCACAGTGATTTCATTGCAGTGTTAATGTTAGCCTACTTTGTGACACTAATAAATAAACTTTCAAACTTTAGGGTACATTAGTATCATTCAGCCAACTCTACCAATAGAATTGGGGGCAAATGTTAAAAACTTCTTTGAAGTAAAATTATATTGTGTTTTTATCTCTGCAAGAGAATGAGGAAAAAATATCTCTTTGTAGATTTTGTGCAATGTTATATAAGCTCCAGGAAGTGCAATTGGCTTAAGGGACAGAGACAGTAAGTCAGAGAGGAGGTTGGAAAGAGAAAGCAGGAATAGAGAGAGACTTTGGACAGAACTTTGGTGGCCAAGTGGAGGCTATAGTGAAGCAGACAGATGAATAATTTCCTAACACTTGACCATAGTTCAGGTTTCCTGACTCTGTTCTGACTCAGTGATTTTGCTGAGCACAGAACTCAGCAACCTCCTGATGACTCATCAATTAATCCTGTTAATGTACTTAACACCTTCCAGAGGATCATGTGCAACATTTCTGGGAAGCCCAAGGAATCATACTGGATGTGGAACAGCTCAAGTACAGGAAGTGGTAACACAATGAAAAGTCACTAATGGCCGGGCCGTTCAATGAGATGAGCTTTTGAAAGAGTGAATTGATGACAGGGCACGCATACATTTGTCATTGGGTGAGCAGTTAGGGGAACAATTGCCTTCTGTACTGTCAGGGACCATATCAGACACTCCAAAGTATATTGTGAAGTTAGCCTGGACCCCAATTTTTGCTTTTGATTTTGTTAGGAGGGTAAGCATAAGGTGCTTCGCTCCAAGTATGATGCAATTGACCCTCTGGGAAGCTTTAATCAAAACAAACTTTATTTAGGAACACAGTTAGAATATATATGACAGTTAGAAATAAATGAGCATAACTTTTACCAATTAAAATACTTAAATATAACAAAGTATAATTCTTAACTAGCTATCTCAATTGTTCCAGTTTAGCAGTGTCCCCCATTGACATATGTTCTTCTTTCGAATTAGTTAGTACAAAAAACACATGCTCAAGTGGTGCTAGATTTCCAGCCTTTTAGCACTACTGGACAGAGATCCAAACAGCAGTCTTCAGAGACAGAAAAGGATACCTCCCTCTGCAGCTTCCAACAGCAACTAACTTAGACTTCTCAGAGAAATATCCACTCTCTTTCAGCAGAATCTCTGACAAAAGAGACTTTTCTCCTGGCAGAATCCTGTCTCCAATTTCAGAGAGAAGAGAAGAGAGATACTGCTCTCTCTCAACTCCAAGCAGCAACTAAACTTGAATTGTGTTTAAGTTTAGCTCCACCCAGTCATATGACCCTACCTGTCAATCAACCTAATCAAGCCCTACTCTACAATTGCTAATAGGGAAATTGCTAAAAACAAACAGCAGAACAGCATCAGTCCAGATTAAAATGTTCTAGCAATTAGGAACAGTTATGCTGCTGCAGGAACAATACAGGATGCCAATTGTAGACAGAATGGCACCAATAAGTAAAAACTGCTAAAACAGATCCTGCACAAGAAAGATGACAAACGTGTTTCTTAAAGGCACAGTATTGTCTCAGTATGCTTGAATAGTGAGAGGTTGTAACCTTTCAAGGATCTTGGGGCAATAACAAGGGGATACGATAAGCAATGTGAGTGTAACTGACTTCAAACAAGGCTGCAACTGCTCATGGAATTATGGTCCTCAGAAATAGGGGCGAATGGCAATGATGGTCAACATCCTCTGGATCAGAGCTATGGGCATCAGGAAGACAGAGATGAGGAATGAGAGGCAGCAAGGTAATGAATGACATGCCCTCAGCATAAAATGCATTGCCAATAAAGAACCCACCTAGATATCTCAGATAATAGTGCCGCAGGAAACTGTGTCCATCTCAGCAGATGGCCATTGACATTGTGACCTCATTGAAGAACATCTCATACCACACAGTACTGTCATTATGCTCTGCCAGTAGCCATCAAGTCACTGTGACCTTGCACTTCTCAGTCTTCCAAGGATCAGCAGCAGCCCGTGGTATCTCTCAAGTGACAATGCATTATTGCATCTCAAGTCACTGATGCCCCCTTTGCGAAAGAAGGGTATTATAATTTCAAACAGTTGGGGCATCAGTGGCACAAAGGACAGTGGGATTTACTATCACCATGGATGCAGGGCATCATTGATGGCCCACGAAAGCTTTGAGTGAGCAGCCATGAGATTCATCAACAGGACGTGACTCCACTCTTAAACATTCAACTGGTATGCTCACAGTACTTGAACTTTATGCATATGTGTGCTTATTGCCTCTGCTATAGAGAGGAGGGGACTAACATATAAATAGATAGTCTCCTTTCTCATTCTAATTTGATTAATTTTTTTCAAGTGCACATTTGTACTCAACGATCAAATTGCACGGTGATGGTTTAAATAAACAGTTGGGGTGTGGGACAAAATTGGGCACCCCTCTAGGATAGCCTGTTTCAATGTTGTAGCATTCTGTGATTCTAAATAAATTGAACTTTGAGAGTCGCATTGAAGGATGAAAAAGAATACATAGGCAGAGAGGACTTTGGGAGGAAAGAATAGGAGCTTCGAGTTGAGGGAAGACTGAGAAGGAAGTAAGGATAGAATAAGGAGGAGGGGTGAATATAGGTGGAGAAAAAAATTGAATAATTGAAATATGTAAGGTATGCCGTAGGATTTTGGGGTTCAGAGGGAGCATGGGGGATTGCAAAAGAAAATGGGCAAGAAGCTTCTTAGGATCAGTAACTTCATTCCAAGTGTTCCTTCCCTGCTCATGTTATGTACTATCTCCCACTGAAAAGAAGATACAAAGGGGACCAAAGAGTTAATGAAGGGAAACTAAAGCGAGAAGAGCCAAAGAGAGACATATGCACAGCATACAAAAATGTCTGAGATAATTAAGAGAGTGGTCATATTCTCTGATTTACCAGGTGTAATGCCACAGGATATCAACTAATTTGTATGTGTATGTATTACCGATGGCATTGCACTCTGGGATTCAAAGCCAGGCATGGCCTTCAGGCAAGGGCAGGAGATAACTGGACCAAGGTACGTAGGTGATGGAATTCCTATTTGTCGGACATATCTTTCATCCTTTATATAATTTTGTCTTCCATTCTTATTTAAAATTGTATGGAAGAAGTATGGCAACGTGGAAAAGAGGTTGGAGTTATAGGCTGAGGAGCTGGAGGTACAAAACTGCAGTACTACCATCCCACCACTGGTTGAAAGGGGACAAATTTACATTTGCAGTTTACATAAAATTATGTTCACATTCATTATATAATCATGAGAAAAAAAAAAGGCACCACAATGTGAGGGGTTCTTATTTATTTTTATATCTAGTTACTTAGACTTTAATTCTTATGAAGCACTGAAATATTGGCAGCTTTGCTACATAAATGCAATAACTGTAGGCAGATGTACATTGTCGATTCTCAGGACCCTATTGATTTGCTGAAAATGAGAGCATTTATAAGCAGACCTTGAAGTCACTTATTTATGTAGCCAGAAATGAGAGTTTATACAATGTGTTAATGACTGTATTGAAGAGCTGTTCTTAGTTTAATTTGTTGTGAAGCAGCATATTGAAATTATTGAATCTACACATGAAAATAATCAAGAACAACTGATGCTCGTGGTGGATGAGAACACAGAATGCTTCCAAAATGCACTTTCTTGGCAAGTGAGCATTGCAAAATAACAGCAGAAATTTACTGAGATATATTTAGCAGCTGCTCACTAATCAAGGAAATTAAGAAAATATTGAGTTGTTGGTCTGTACGATTTCAGTGCAATCTATGGCACAGAAAACATTTATCATTCACCATGCAACATCTTCACTGAACATTGATTACATAAACCGCAAACATACACTGTGCTTCAAGCACCACCTCTCAAAATATTCCTATTCTGAAAAAGCATCTTGTGGCTCTTGGATGTCTGTTTTGTAGCAGTGCAGAAGAGAATTCATGCTTAGCTGCAAGGAATTGTCGGAAATAAGCTTAAAATCAGCAAATCAACGGTTTCCAGGTGGCTGCCTTTTGGCAGAAGTTTACGTCGATGTTCTGGCATTTGATGTTCTTTTGAATCAGTTATGTTTTTCATAAAGGGAAACCAGAGGCAATAGGAATCAGCTTGCAACCTGTTATTCGTGAGAATGTTCTAGTGATCACTAAATTACATGATGCCATGGACATTCCTGATTTTCTTTCCACTCCATTCTGAACAGTGACTTTAAAAACGTGCAATATTTATTCCAATTACATTTCAGCCCAAAAAGAGAAAAACATTCGGAAAGACAGTCGGGGAAACTTACATGATAAAGCTGGAAGAATTATCTTGTTCTTAGTCATGTAACTTAAAATATTATACATTGATTCTATAAGTGCTTTGAAGCCTATTGCATAATTGGCCAGAGGAATCTGTCATAGGACAGCAATAAATTGCATAATGACAATTAATAAGACAAAGACTTTCAAAACTTGAGGTGAAAAGGACAGATATCTTCAAGGGAGCAAAGTAGCCTTGCTCCTGTATTGGATAAGGAGGAGTTAACTGTTTGCGTTTCATACATTCATGTTCATGAAAGAAAGCTTATGCCTCAGTCAGAATGGGAGAACATTCTATCAGTCATCGAATGATAAGCAGAGCAACTTCGCACTTCAGTGAATATACTCAAATGTTTGTAGACCTTGACTATAGTCATTCCCCTGCCATCAATTCAGACAAGAGGACAATTAATAAAGTAGGACTGATAAAATCATCTGCCAAATACAAACTTATAATCGCATGGAGAATAGTAGTAAGCCTGATGATTGGGAGAGTTTTAGAAAACAGCACACTAGTCAGAGATATAGTTTTTAAAGAAGATTGTAAGAGCTTTCACAAGTATATAAAAGTGAGGAGTGTAGCTATAGTAAGTTTAGATCCCTTAAAAATTGAGATAGAAAAAATTGCCATAAGGATTAAGGAACTGGTTGAGATATTTTAGTTGAGACAAATATTTTGAGATCGTTTTCACAGTAAAAGACAAAAATTACATACTAGAAATCAAGGGACTAACAAGAGTAGGATCTTAAAGTAATTAATACCAGCAGAGATTTTGATGAAAAGACTGAGAGTAATGTATACAGCTTTGCTGAAGATGCAAAGTTAAGTGAGAATGCAAGCTGTGAGGAGAACACACAGGGCATAGCCAGGTTAAGCAAAGGGCCACAAAAAGTGGCAGATGAGTATAATGTGGGAAAAGTGTAAGGTTTTTCACTTTGTAAAGAAAAGTAAGAAGCAAAAGCAGAATTTCTTAAAAAGATATGGAACGTTTACGTATTGATGTTATGTTCCTCATAAGACAAATCTGTTACCCCAGGATCAGCCCAGTGATCCCTCTCTGAACTGCTTCAAATGTGAATATCTGCTTTAGTAAGGTGACCGCAACTGTATGTGGGACTCTTGGGTGTGGTCTCACCCGTGCCCTATACAGTTGTAGCAAGACTTTCTTGCTTTTATACTGACAACAAAGGCCAACATTCCTCTTGCCTTGCGAAGTACTTGCTCTACCTGCATGCCGATATTTTGTAACTCATGTAAGGACACTCTTCCCTGCAGATTCCCTCTGTTTAAATAATTTCCTGCATTTCTATTCCTCCTGCCAAAATGGACATTTCCCACATTATATTCCGCTTGCCAGAATTTTTCCCACTCACTTAATCTAACTAAATCAATATTCTTTGTCTTTTCTTTATTGTTTTCTGACCTGTCTTTTTGTTGTCAGCAAATTTGTTGACAATACCGTCAGTTTCTAATCCAAGTCATTAATATAGATTGTGTATGGTTGAGACTGAAGCAAGGATCCTGGAGCACTCCATTCGTTCCATTTTGCCATCCTGAAAATGATCCATTTAGC